>NC_143054.1:32585833-33914166 GCF_052426305.1 Pelodiscus sinensis
TCCACTGTGCAGCTACATATGAGTTGGGCAGATTCTGTGACTCACTATATTTTGTTAGTAGCAATTGAGACTGTCAAGACTGTTCCCCACTCTGCCACTACAAATGCTGAAGGTGAGGTCCACAAGAGAGCTCCGGAACTTTGCCTCTATAGGCACTGGTTGCAAAAACTCCCCTCCCCAAATCCTAATACACAGATTTTAGGGAATTTGCTGCCACCGTTAAGTGCTTTTTGGTCCCTAAAAAAACAGAGGTGAACACTTGACACCACCCACAGGAGTACCCCAAGCTCTTTTGCACCAAAAGATCTTGAAAAAGAAAAGAGAAAAACAAGCTGAAGTCTCTGGTTGCTGACCCCTCAGTCAGAGGCATGCAGATACACACAGACATACCTTACAGGACACAAGAATCAAATCATCAACTTAAAAGAAGTGATTTTTATTATGAAACAAAAGATACACTTGATAAAGTCTACTTGGTTGCTAGATGTTACAAAGCAACCAAGGAAAACAAAAAACAGAGAAAAAAACTCTGGCACAATGCTTAGATGGTAAAGGGGGAGAGGAGGCATAAAATCACACAAAGCAGTTTAAACCAAACCACAAAATAAAGAAAAATTACACTGAATATGACTAGACACACATTTCCCTGGCACTCACTTCTAATTTTCTCTTCATTCAATCTGCTCCCTTGCCCTGAATTCTGTGTGTGTGTGGGGAAAAGAGCATGGTAGTCTTGCCTGGGTTTAAATCATTCTGTGTCTCTCAACTCCTGGTTTAATTCTCCCACACAAAGAAAGCAGGGAGGGAATCTATATTAAATTCAAATTTCAAGACTCTATCTCAATTGGCTCTCCTGTTCCCTTGGCCCACACCTTTGCTAGGTATCTGAATTAATCCCTTAGTCACCGGGTGCTGGTCAGCACTCCCCTTTGACAGAGACAAAGAATTTAGATTCAGTGCTAAGGAGGTATAGGATGTACACTCCTTTAACCATCTCTATAGACCTCAGAATATTAGGAAGCAATAGAGAACATTTTACTCTGCTCTCCAGACTCTTAGCTCTTATTAATAACAAAATAACTACTTTAAAAAGGCCTTCAGTTTCACTGAGTTTGAAAGAGCACAAAATCCTACAAAATTCCAAAGAATAAAACTCTAATCCTCATGAACCATAATTCACTTTTTCAGCCAAGTCTGCACTAATGCACAAGCTGATGGAATGACAGATTTATTCCCATAATTCATTTTTGCTCCATGGCCCAAGAAGAATTAGCATTTCTTAGCCAGCCAAGCAAGCTATAATAATATTTTTTTGTTTCAGAACCCTAGTTTTACCTTCATTTATATTAAAATAACAGTAGTCGGAATATCTTTTAATGTCATTTTCCTTCAACAAGCATTTATCGTCAAAATATCAAGATCTGTGTTTCTTAGAGGCTTTTTTTAAAAAATGAGCATTTAAAAGTTAATTTTCAAACAAACTAGTGCTTCAGATTTAAAGGTGGCTTAAAAATCCTAGATGCTCATTGAGCAGTTACACCAAAATACCCGAGCAGAATCTGGCCCTGGTTGGTTCCTGGGGTGATGTGGCTCCCAGAGGACAGAGTGTTGTTTCAGCCAATCCCCACTGCACTCTGCCTATCAAAACAAAAGCAATCTAATATGCCCATAGTGGGGGGAAGGAGAAAATAAAAGGAATTATAGATGTCATTTGCCCTTTCACGCCAGCTGCTTAGTGATGGAATTAAAATATAATTGAAATGCCTGGCTGCTAGTGTTCATCTGCTTCTTCCGCAAGTGTAGAATGGCAGTTAAAGATGGTTTAAAAAAAAAAAGAGGGAGGAGGAGAATTTAGCAACAATTTAACATTTTTAATTGAAATTTGATTTTTTTACCAGAATTTTGCAAAATGCCAAGCATCTGTAATGCTGATAACGACTTCAAAGCAGAGGGACAAAGGAAGTTTAAATTAGTTTTACCCACCAAAAGATTCTAGTCACAAATTCTCCAAGTGACCCAGCAACTGCATTTACCTTAATATCCCACTTGCCCAGAGTGATGCTCTCTCCCAATGCTTTATGAATTTTGGCTTATGAATATAAATATGCATAATTCAAAGATACGTTAAACAAAATTCCTCATGTAACATATTAACTTTAATGTTATAATCTGTTGGAATTCTATATCCTATTTTGGTGCATGTATTATCCTTGTACGTAAAGTTAGAAATATGAAGTATAAGATTGTTTATAGTTTTAGACATGCTAATAAGCACCCCTAGCCTTAATAACTTAGTGATCAACTTAACAACTTGTGAACAGCCTTGTTTATGCAGTAAGTCCAAAGAGAATTGGACTAGTAAGACATGTGACCATACTACCCGGTAGTGGGATTCCATTTTGACCCAGGTAGTCTTCCATCTAAAGGGGAAATGTAAAACAAAAGATTCCTGATCTGGGGAGAACACTATTTAGGCAAGGGGAAGTTATCAGACCTTTGTCTTCGGCTGGCATGACACACTCCAAAGAGGGCTGAGGATCCAGGTCAAGAAAAAAGTGGTTGTCTCTGATGTAAAGATTATGCCTAGAACAAGAACAACTCATAAAGGTAAGAATCTTCGTACAATAATTTTTTTAATGAATTAGAACTAGCTATTCATTTTAACATAGTAACTTACTTTGATCTATCTGTTTTCACTTACAATCATTTAAATCCTACTGTTTGTATTTAATAACACTTTCATTTGTTATGAGGCCCAGTATAAATAACTGTTACCTGGGGAGGGGGGAGGAATGACCAGTGTGCATAATGATTGATAAATTCCCTTTCATTGATAAATAGGGCAAACATCCTCATGAGCTAGATAGATTTATTTGATGTTTTGATCCCTTTTGACTGTTGGTTTCCTGGGTACTGAGTGCTAGAACTGCATTCTCCCAGAGCTGAAGTGGTTCAGTGTCTGCATTGCTCTTCATGAGGGTGGTCACCCTAACTCTGTACCTTATCTAGGGCAGACTAAAGAATCTGACCCAGCAGGACAGGATGGTGAGGAACTCTAAAGAGCAAGAAGGCAAGTGTCATTATCAGCACACTCAAGAACAATCCCAAATGGTCTTCTGTGACTGTCCATCACACCCAGTTCTGCCATAAATGTCTTCAGACTTTCTTCCATGTTGACCGTACATACATCATAAGCTCTTTAAACTTGCATGTGAATCCGCCACACTGTATGTTTTCAAATTCCTCCAAATCTGCCACACTGTATGTTTTCAAATTCCTCCAAATTCCTCCATCACTTGTGCTGAGGGGCATATAGGAAATTTCCAATTGAGGTGAGGTAGGTGGAGAGGGGATGGACATCCCCCATATTTTATTTATATTTAAAAGCAAACCAGCTAGTACTGATGTGCTTCAAGCTAATCAAATTGCTACATCTTTGGACCTGATCCAAAAACATTGGAGTCAATGGAAAAACTCCTATTGACTTAAGTGTGCTTTAGTTCAGTGCCATGCCACAGCTAGCTTATGGAGACACATGTTAGTATTACTTTTACTCTTGCCCTTCCTATTGCTCATATAAGAATTATGGGAAAGAAATTCTGGGGACTGCAGAAAGAGGAGGAATGGAGATACAATCCGGGAAAGATTCTAATAGTACAGGGAAAGAGCAGAAAGTGATGATGTTGGATTCTGGAGGAGGAAAAGAAGGCAGTGTTGGTAGTATAGAGGAGACAAGATGGAGTCAGAGGGAAAGAAGGTGCAAGAGGCAAGGTGAGAAGGTAAACCTCCATGCTTACTGAAGTGGGAGGTTTTTGTGTCTGCTGATGGGTGTGGTGGCTCACTTCACAGTGGGACAGACTCAGAAGAAAAGGGGTGAGAAAGGCAGAAAGATCAGGAAGGAGAGTTACTCTATCTATGCATGTTAGGTACTGAAGCATGTTCATCCAAACACTGCTATTTCCTCCAAGGTCCTGGGTACCATGAACTCCTTAGTCAATTACATCTTTAAGTATATAGCTAGGAAAACCTCTTATTTAGTGCATAACAAGCACTCAGTCATCACTTCCTGGGGGATCCGGACTGCTCTGTGCTTGCTGCAGCCAGTAGAGCTAGCCAAACACTATGTCTAAGGCAGGCATGTCCAAAGTCCGGCCCGCGGGCCAATTGCGGCCCGTGTTCCGGTTTAATACGGCCCCACAGGTAATTTGGCAATATCTATCTTTTATGGCCCCCAACGAATCCATATGTATTGAGACATATGTATTGAGATGAATACATTGTAAAATCTCAGTTAATGTCAGTTGGTCTAAATCAGTTATAAATATATTTGGACACAACATGTATACTTGGTGTTATGTTCCTGTTCATACTTTTTTTAACTTAAAAGTTGACAGACAACCTTTATTACCAATAATATGTAATGTACTTTACAATGTTCCTGACGTATATTTCAGCTTCCTGGATTTTTTTTTCATCTGGCCTTCAGATATGAAAGGCAGAGTGATTTAATACCTGTTTAGATTTGTCATCCATGTGATGAAATGAAAAGTATGCCGTTTGCAATAAACTTTGCATAAGATAGTTAATTTGCATTTAATTTTAATGGTTCAAAGAATGTCAGGCAAAATGGTCAGCCCTCACGCATGTTCACTTCATCAAATCTGGCCCTCTTTGAAAAAAGTTTGGACACCCCTGGTCTAAGGCCTTCACAAAGTATAGTAGTTCTAAGTAAAGTTCTCAAGTTATTTTGGTAGACAAGAAAGTTGGGAGGCAGAGAGCAGCACTTCTCTGAGTTAGTGTAGCTCAGCTGACTGACAGGCAAGGTGGAAAAAGGGGGTTGGGAAAAAACACTTCCAAATCCCTTCACTTGGTAAAAATATTAAGCAGTAAGCTGTAAAGAGGGGTGGCCTTCCCAAGATTTGGAGATTCAATTTGGTTCTGTTCAGAAAAGTCTTGAAAAGCTTATGCTTTTTGTTCTGCATTACCATTCTGGACTCTCATAGTAGCAGGATCTCTCACCTAATGCCCCCATATTTCTGGCATTGCCTGTATAGGCCATAAGTTGATGATTATTATTTTTACAGTACCCAAAGATGTGCAGGACACCTCACAGCACAAGTGAGAAGATATGGTTTTTAAAACTGCCTCTCGAGTGCTTTCATTCCTAGGCTATGTCTAGACTGCAGGCTTCTTTCGAAAGAGGCTCTTTCGAAAGAGAGCGTCTAGACTGCACGGAGAAATTTCGAAAAAGCGGCTTGCTTTTTTGAAAGAAAGCATCCAGTGAGTCTGGATGCTCTCTTTTGAAGAAGCCCTATTTACATTGAAGAACGCCTTCTTTCGAAAGAGGAACTTTCGAAAGAAGACGTTCTTCCTCGTGAAATGAGGTTTACCGCCATCGAAAGAAAAGCCGCGTTCTTTCGAATTAATTTCGAAAGAACGCGGCTTGAGTCTGGACGCAGGGGAAGTTTTTTCGAAAAAAGGCTACTTTTTTCGAAAAAACCCCTGAGTATGGACACAGCCCTAGTGTAGGATTGGAATATAACTTCCTCAAATAATGACTTCCCAATCCAGTGGTTCTCAAACTTTTCCATTGGTGACCCCTTTCACATAGCAAACCTCTGGAGGTGAATCTCAGTTAATGGTGGAGGCCGACAGCTCGTAACCTGCATGTAGTAACTTTGCAACCTCCTATGGTGTTGTGAACCCCCCCCCCCCAAGTTTGAGAACCCCTCTGCTGATTGTTATATGACATTTTACGTACACCCTTGCTGCAATTTTACATTTCCCTTAGGGCATGTCTACACAGCAAAGTTATTTCGAAATAACATCTGTTATTTTGAAATAACTTTACCAGCATCTACACAGCCAAACCGCTGTTTTGACATTAAATTGAAATAGAAGAGCACTTATTTCGAAATTGGTAAACCTCATTTCATGAGGAATAGTGCCAATTTTAAAATTGTTATTTCAAAATAAGCATTGTGTAGATGCTTCTTTTGAAATAGGGGGCCTCTAGCCCTTCCCAGAGTGCCCTGGTGGCCACTTTGGGCACAACCAAGAAAACTCCTCTCCCTCCCTCCCTCCCCAAAGCATTTAAAGGGGTAGACTCTGGCCACAGTGCCTGTGACAGCTCCAAGCCTGCCAGCCCAGAGCCAGCTGTTGCTGCACCTGACCCAGTGGCCCCAGCATGAGCCAGGCAGCCAGTGCCAGCCAGCCCTCCACTGCTCCCCAGGACCAGTATGCCAGCTCCCAGGAGCCCGCCGGGGGCTGGAAAAGGCAGGCGCCTGCCTGATCCAGTGCAGAGATCAGGGACCTAATTCAGGTTTGGGGGATGCTTCCAATGTTCACGATCTCCTCACTAAATGGAGGAATGCAACCGTCTACAGGCGGATGGCTGCCAGCCTCGCCACCAAAGGCCACATGCGAACCCAGGAGCAGGTTCGCATGAAAATAAAGGAGCTGTGGCAGGCATATGCCAGAGCCACAGGGGGCAGCTCCCAACCAGGGGCAGACCCAGACCTCTGCCCCTATTTTAATGCCATGGACTGCATCCTGGGGGTCAGGATGGTCTGTGCCCCCCAGGTGGTCATCGACCCTGGGGCAGAGCTTGCTGCCTCCTGCTGCTCCTGCCCCTGCTGCCTCCCCAGCTACCACTCCTCCTCTCACTATTTCTCCTCCTCCCACTTCTTCCTTCCCACCCTCCCCACCCAGGGATTCCGAGACCCCCACACCCGCGGTGCTGGGAGACAGTTGGGCCAGCGAGGCCCCCAACCCTGAGCACTGAGCTTCTCCTCCCCCTTCCTCTCCTTGCCTCCCCCTGCCAGCTCCCTCCTCCCAGGTTTTCCCCTTCCCTCTCCCACCCTCTCTCCTCTCCTCTCCCACCTTCTTTCCCCAGTCTCACCTCAGTTTCTTTCTCCCTCCACCCCAGTTTTGTTAAATAAAGAGGCTTTGTTGTAATGAACACATGCGTCTTTTATTGTACAGCAAGAAGGGGGGTTTGGAAGGGGTAAGTGGAAGGACGTGGGGGAGGAATGAGGCACAAGCCCCCAGTGGGGCACACCAGGGAGACTGTTACTGCCTACAGAATGTGCTGCCAGGTTCACAGCAACATGTCCAGGAGAAGAACCAGAGTGCCCAGGGGTGGCTCCGGCTCCATGCTGAAGAGTGATGTGGTGTCCTGAGTGAGGGCAACCAGATCACGCAGAGAAAAAAAATGCTTTGCTGTCCCTCATCAAAGTAGGCAAGCAAGCAGGGAAATCTTAGAACCAGCTATCCAGGGGGTCCCCTCAGATAGCCTCAGGCAGCAGCCACACAAGGTAACTCCTGTCCTGATGCCCTGCCAGAACCGGTTCCAGCTGGCCTTAAATGTAATTCAGTGGCCTATCAGTGTGGATGCGCTATTTCAAAATAGAAAAACACTATTTCGAAATGCATTTTGTGTCTGGACGCAAAATAAGATATTTCAAAATAATGCTGTAGTGTAGACATACCCTTATTGTGCAGAATTCACTTAACGTGGGTTCTAGATTATATTTGGCAAATTCATTGCTGTTGACATAAGCAAACCTCTCCCTCTTATAATATTTACTTCTTATTTACATTATGGCATGTCAAAAGAATTTTCAGGAGCTACAGTGAATTTCCTCCTATGACCTCCAAAACTTCTCTCTTAGGCTATGTTGAGACTGCTGCTTTTTTGGGAAAAAAGTACGCAAATTGCACTCTGCAATTTGCGCACTGCAATTTGAGCATCTTTTTCCAATTATTTTTTCGGAAGAGGCTTTTCTGAAATTTGGCCTATCTAGCCTGGGCCAAATTTCAGGAAAAAAAACCCTCTTTTGGAAGAGCCCTTCTTCCTCATGAATCAAGAAAGACAAGGCTTCCGAAAGAGCGCATCTGCAAAAAAATGTAGGAAGAGCAGGTGCATTCCCTGGACACGATGGAGTTTTTTTGCAATACCTCCCTATATGCCTTTAGGAATATAATAGAGGCAGTCTTCAGATTTTCCAGAACTGTGTGACCACTAAGAAAACAGTATTAATATTCATATTGTTATAGAGCCTAAAGGCCACAATCTGGTGAGGGCCCCATAGTACTAGACACTGTAAACACACATAATAAAAAAAGACGCAGAATCATAGGGTGGGAAGAGAACTCAGGAGGTCATGGAGTCCAACCTTCTGCCCAAAGCAGGACCAATCCCAACTAAACCATCCCAGCCAGGGCTTTGTCCAGCTGAGACTTAAAAACCTCTAGGGATGGAGATTCCACACTTCCTTAGGTAACCCACTGCAGTGCTTCACCACACTTCCAGTGAAATAGTTTTTCCCAATATCAGGTCTGCCCTAAAGAGTTTAGGGCCTGATCTTGAGGTGCTGAACACTCTCAGCTTGCACTGAAATCAGTGGGATTTGCAGATGCTCAGAAACTCTGAGGAGCTATCTAAAAGCAGATTTTTACTACACTTTATCTACTGCAATGTTTGGATCATCCAAAGTATTTTTATGCAAATGATATGGCTTAGTGATGCATAAACACTGTTAACATGTCGCTTCCTGATAGTAATGTGGATTATCTTCCCCAATTATTCCTTTGACTTACTGTTACTTGAGTGCTGATAAGACACTTTGCTCCCCCTAGGACCAAAATTCTGGACACATGCAGAACTTTTGAGGAAGACATAACATCTCAGTCAGGTTGGGATGTTGGTTTCGACGCCCCAGATAGCATATTTCCATCCTACACTTTCATTTCTCTCTGGGAAGCGTATTTCCATCCTATACTTTTATTTCTCTCTGAGAAGATATGTACCTCTGCTTGCCAGAGGCAGTCTCCACTTTTCTGGCTTTGCATTCAATGTATTGTATAGACCTTGCAGTAGTTTTTGTTTGACATTGGAATGTCAAAATACAAGATTATTTGATCTTCTTCTCTTTATTTTTAAAATGGACCTAAACAAACACAAATATTTTCTTTTTAAACATTTTTCCTTGATATTACCCATAGATCCTATCACAAAAAATTCCTGAGATTCATTTTCAGGGACCCAAATCAAGAAAATATTTAAGAAATGCTTAAAGTTAAGCACATTCTTAAATCTTATTGAAGTACACTGCCAGCACTCAACAAATACCAATCAACACATTGGAAACAAATCCACTTTCCCCTCAGAAAACTACATGTTAATATCAGAATAAATATTGTAAAAGCATGAAAAATACTTCCTTCTGATGCAAGCCAATGGGACTTCAGCATAGGCTTAAATGCTTTGCTGAACAAGGGTCTCTAACCCATTCATATAAAACACAGTCAAAGCAAAATATGGGCCTTATCATGCAAACTTTTGAGTGAATAATTTAATCCGTAAGCAGAACACTGCTGTGAGTTAGAGTTGAACTCAGAGGGTGAAAGTAACAAATCCTATTCAGAAAAATGTAATAAATATGGACATGCAGCTGAGTACCTGCTGGGAGATGTCGGATTCAAGGAAGCAGAGAATGCTCAGCATTTCTCAGGAGGTTTTTGCACATTGCAGAATAAGAATCATGCAAATTGCTATTCTAGTCCCCAGTCCAATTAAGGGACAGTTTATTGTTCTGAAGAGTGTGTGTCAAAATGATATTTGCCATATTTCTGGCTCCTTTGGTGACAATATAAAAAGGAGTGCGCATACTTATTAAAAATTTTGGATATTTGACAGCATGATCAAGTTCCTGCTTTCTCATGATGGCTAGATGATACTCTGACTTTTCAATGTAAAGAGTACTGTTGATGGTGCTATGAAGTCCCACCCCCCACATCCACCATCCTGGGAACCTGATCCAAGGAACAGTATTTCCTGTAACCTCAGAGGAGAGTTTGCTTGGCTACTTTTCCTGTCCAGCTGCTCAGGGTGTGTGGTTGCGATTGTGTGCTTAAAAGTATTCATTGGGGCATTTGAAAAATGGCTGGAAAGTCTCATGACCTTGCAAGTTTCCACTTGCTAAAGGAAACACCTTATATGGACTCCCCAGAGCTTTTGCCTCCAAAGATAAATTAATGGGAATGTGGGGAAGGGTTCTGGAGTAAACATCATTTACTTTTTAACAGCAATAGGAAAATTAACTGAGCTGAACCTTTTGGCTCTTCTGAAAGAGCAATTGAATTAGGAGCTATGGTTCATTTTGTGCCCTGGTGCATGCCAAGAGGAGGATACGATAAACCATGACTCGAGAGACGTACCATCTTTAGTCTCCTACCCCAATGCCCTTGCACTGCAGCCTGAAATAACTATGTTGTTGTACTCCCTAGAGTGCAGAGGCTCTTTCTCACAGCACTCCAGGAGGTATGGAAAGGCAGAAACATGTTTCCTTTCTCTTCTTCCTCCTCATGCACCTGCCAGCAGAGCCTTTCAGATGTGAATGTGGGAGTCTGCTGCGTTCTCTGAAGGGGTGCAGCAGCAAATGTGTGCTCCTGCTCCTTTCAGTAACTCCCCCTCCCCCAGGTGGAGATGTTAAATTTTGATTAATCAGCTAATCAAGTAGTTGATGGAATACAGAGAAAAGGGGGAAGGCCTGATACAGAGGCCGAGGGGGGGAGGGAGGGAAAACAACTACAGGCAGTCCCCGAGTTACGCGGATCCGACTTATGTCGGATCCGCAGTTATGAACGGGGCCATCTCCCTGGTCTCCAGCAGACCAGGGAGAGGAAGCAAAGCAGCGGAGCACGCGGGCAGCGGACAGCCCAGACCAGGGGGACGGGGAGCAAAGCAGAGCAAAGCCAAGGAGCCCGAGGGCAGCAGGACAGCCACGGCGCGTCTGGGCTGTCCCGCTGCCCCCGTGCTCCGCGGCTTTGCTCCGGACGCCTGTGGTACAGCAGCTGGGCGCTGCCGGTTGGTCCCGTAGCACCACTCTTGGCGCTACTGGACCAACCCAGCAGCACCCCAGCTGCTCTGCCCCAGGCGTCCTGATTCAGCCACTGCTGGTCAGTTTCAGCAGCAGCTGAATCAGGACGCCTGGGGCAGAGCAGCTTGGGTGCTGCTGGGTTGGTCCAGTAGCGCCGAGGAGTGGCGGCGCTACTGGACCAACCCAGCAGCATCCCAGCTGCTCTGCCTCAGGCATCCCCAAGTCAGCCGCTGCTGAAACTGACTAGTGGCTGACTACAGGAAGCCCCTTCCCCGGGCTTCCTGGAATCAGCCGCTGATCAGTTTCAGCAGCAGCTGACTTGGGGATGCCTGGGGTTCTTAAGTTGAATCTGTATGTAAGTCAGAACTGGCGTCCAGATTCAGCCGCTCTTGAAACTGATCAGTTTCAGCAGCGGCTGAATCTGGACGCCAGTTCTGACTTACATACAGATTCAACTTAAGAACAAACCTACAGTCCCTATCTTGTACATAACCCGGGGACTGCCTGTAGTTGAGTAGTGACTCCACTGCCCGATAACCCTAGTCAACTAGTCATTTTCCTCTCTACCCCAACGTGGCGAACTCTGCACTTTCCACCTCCCTCCCCCACATAATCTAGTGCAATATTGGGCAATTTATGGCCCGAGGGGTGCGAGCAGCCCACTGGACTTCTATGTGTGGTCCACAAGACATTTTGTTTACTGTTGCCCATGTACAGGGTTGCAGATTCTGCTGGTTTTCATCTTATATAGCTTTTTTTTCCCTACCAGAATTACAAAAGTGACACACACTTCAACCAAGGCCGTGCAAAGTGAGGTGCATGATAATTGCACACAACATTGTGAGAATCGTATGCTCCATCTGCATCCAATCAAAGTGCTGCTATGGTTCAATCGGTACACCCCACAAATTCTAGGCATACAAGCGCAGTTAGCAAATGTACCTTATCCTAGGAGACCATCTTGGTTACAACAATCTTGTGGCCCACTCAGTATCCTAGGTTTCCCATCACTGAGCTAGGCATGACTAAACCTCAAACAATTGAATGAAATACCAGCAAGTTAGAGATCTAGACTAGACTCCTTACAATAGAGGTTTGCTCCTGGATTCTTCTATATTTTTAAATTACACAAGACAGAAAAAAAAAAAAGAGTCAACTCATATCCCAGAGTTTCTAGTGTGCAGGGGCGGCAGCTATTCCTTGCTCTGGAGTATAATCTAGGAATGCAGCTACACCCTTCCTGGAAGTAAGTGTTAGGGCATGCCATGTCAGCTGTGGCCCAGCACTGTCTCTTTATTTAGCATTAGTGCATTGTCTTTCAGCTTCCAGACACGCTGAGCATTTCTGCAAATCTGAGCATGCTGCCTACAAAAAGTTCTAGAGAAGGATGTTACAGCAAGTAATTAATACCTCGTATTGAGCATGTATGTTTATACAGATCCACATTACACATGGGAAAGCTATGTTAAAAACATTATTAAGGTAGCAAAGTCAAGCTGAAAAGTTCAGAAATGCCAGGAGTACCAGAGTGAAGGGAGCATGCTCAGCTCCTCTTTGGGAATGGCAAGTGTCACTCTGGTCAGCATTAGGAGCTGAGAGAGGCTCAGACATGTTGCACGAGGATGGAACCATCAAATATTTTAGCTGCTAAAATCAAAGGAGTCTCTACTGAATTTTTTCAAAGGCATGTAATTAGAACTGGTCAAGAGTTTTTTGAAGAACGCATTGCTGATTTGTCAAAAGATAATTGCATAGAAATGTATCCTCTTACAAAACTTTCTTATTGACAGTTTTTCTGGTCCAGAATGAAATATCTGGACAGAACCAGAAAGCAAGAACACCCGCGCTCCACACACACATCCTATACAATCAGTCTCTTTGTCTTTGGCTCAATTAATATTAAATTATTATACAAAGTAGAAAAGCTCCTCAGAAGAGATAGAGGCTAAATCAGGTACAGCAGGGCCTTGAATCTGGGTCTCTCACATGCTTGGTGACCATGTTAGCCACTTAGACACTCAGGCCTGATCTATGCTACACGGGAAGGTTGAAGTAAGATACACAGTTCCAGCTATGTAAATTCCGTAGTTGGAGGTGACAGATCTTAAATCACTGTTCACACAGCAGGAGGTCAATGGGAGCAAAGGCTCCTGTTGACTTCTCTTACTCCTTGCAAGGACTACAAATACTGGCACTGGGGGGGGGGTGCCCTTTGAGTTGGATCTAGCAGATCTATACTTCTCCCACTAAATCAAAACCAGGACAAACTGCAGCAGCATCGATTTCTGTTTAGTGTAGATGTACCCTTAGCATTGGGCAAATACCATCTCTTGTTTCTCATCAAAGATTTATAAGGGTCTAATTATCATTCTAATGTGGAATAAAACAATTTTTAGAACACTGAGATTTTTCATGAAACAGAATTATTGCTTCTAGTTGACTCTATTTATAAAACTTACTCAAATTTGATAGCATTTCATGAAGGTGGCAAAAGGCAGATCCCCGACACAAAGGCAACCTGCCTGTCACATTTCAACTCCCTGCTGTAAATCATGAAGGTACGAGAATTGTTCAAAGAAAACATCTCTAGAAGGTATTGTGGGCAAAACAATGTGTTTTTTCTTACTACAGTTCTCAGAATCAGCTGAACTGTTTTAAATTAAATTTTATTAAAAATTTGACCTGAGGCAGACACCGCAGTCCAAGTTTGGAAAGTTATAAGCAACTGAAAGCATAGTCTTACAGTAGCAAGTGGTGGTCTGCCTTAGTAACCTGTAGCATCAAGAATGTGTTTTCCCACACAGCACATACATGAAGCTGAATCCACAGAAATGTTCCCTATTCCTATGTGGAAATAATTATGCCAGTGGTGATGCCCTGTCTACCAAGAATTTTTAGCTGTGAGTAACTTCTCTGGCTATCAAGAAATCCACTTTTAACATCTTTCATTTTAACACTTGTTAAAATATGAATCTAAGAGACGTTTTATACCATTTCAACAGCCCATCTCCTTTTTACCTACCTCTCCCGTAACAATGTGAACAGTTTTTCATGCACGTTGTATGCTATCACACACAAGGCAGGAAAAAGGCATAGGCTTCAATTATAGCATCAAAGTGTTCAAATTAATTGCAAGCTCCTCTTCTTCAAAAAATCAGTACAGTTTTAGATTTACCAATTTAACCACTACTGGGTTTTAAGGCAATAAAGGATAACCAAGGAATAGTTTAGAAATATGTCCACAGTACAGTAAAAACAGTCTTTGGAGTTAGGAATTCTCTTTCTTCAGTGCTTGTGCAGCATGTAGCACAATATGGTGCTGGCCTATGACAGCACTACAACAGCATAAATAATAAATTCCACTAGGATGTGTCTGCACTGCACCATAACTTGAAATAAGATACACCATTTGAGCAATGCAAATTGAGTATCTTATTTCATTGCTATTTCGAAATTGCTTATTTTGTCATTTGGTGCTGTCTATACAGCACCAAATTTCGAAATAAAGTGCTATTCCGAAACATCCCTTATTCCTCATAGAATGAGGTTTACAGGGATGTCAGAATAGTGAGCCCAAAATAACAGGCTTGCTATGAAGATGCAGGATTGCTATTTCGGGATACTCCAGTATCCTGAAATAGTATTGCAGTGTAGACGTGTCCCTAGTAACTGGGAGAGCTAATGCAAATTACTGCAATTTGCTAATCAGCAAGTAATTGAACAATTTAAAGAAAAAAAAAGCAAGGACAATTCAACTTCCTAGATAGTGCTCATCTCACCATATGCTTGGGTACTTTATCTTTATTATAATGTTTCCCAGTATATTAAGAAGCATTTGATAGCTTTTTTGGTTAAAGTGATGAAGACTTAGAGGCTGCGTCTAGATTGGCATGATTTTCCGGAAATGCTTTTAATTGAAAAGTTTTCCGTTAAAAGCATTTTTGGAACAGAGCGTCTAGATTGGCACGGACACTTTTCCGCAAAAGCACATTTTGCGGAAAAGCGCGTCTATATTGTCATGGGCACTTTTCCGCAAAAAAGCCCCAATTGCCATTTTCGCGATCAGGGCTTTTTTGCGGAAAACAAATCTGAGCTGTCTACACTGGGCCTTTTGCGCAAAAGCTTTGCACAAAAGGGACTTTTGCCTGAACGGGAGCAGAATAGTATTTCCGCAAGAAGCACTGATTTCTTACAGTAGGAAGTCAGTGCTTTTGCGGAAAATCGGCTGATTTTCCAGAAAAACTGGCCAGTCTAGACACAGCCAAACAGTCAAAGCTCAGCCTCTAACTGTGCTGCTGAGGCAAGGGGAGAGTCCATTTTATGTGGGCAAGTTCTGAGTGGTGTGGACTAGTGAAGTGCAAACGTGTGAGCTTCCTTTCTATACCCGCAGTCATGCATTAACTTCAGACACAAGACACAGAAGGTATAACCTACATTGCTGGTGATTTCTGTACATCTTCAGCAAGAGGAAACATTTACATTAATTTGAAAAACAACAAATAGTTTAGTAGCACCTTAAAGACTAATAAAATGTGTAGATGGTATCATGAGCTTTTGTAGGCACAACCCTTTGATTGTGCCCACAAAAGCTCATGATACCATCTATAGGTTTTATTAGTCTGTAACAAGAAAAACAACAAATAGTCTAGTACACCTTAAACACTAACTTGGCTACCCTTCTGAAGATTTAGATTAATGTCATCTTATCCAGAAGCATCGGTCCAGGGCTCTCACTTTATGGTTCTTTTAACCCTCAGCTGCAAACAAGGGAGTATACTTCCTATGCAATTGGGTGGAAGGAATGCATGAAAGGCCAGTCTTCTGATGGAGCTTTAGGGGTTTGGTGTTTTTTACATAGAAGTAGATAAAATATAGCAAATAGAAGGAAATTCGCAATCATCTTTGAAAGAACACCTCTTCAGACTATGCCTGTACCTTTACTGCTCCTTCCTATCTATCTGATAGGACTACTCTGGTGTCAGTCTGTACAAGCTGTTTATGCCAGTGATTTGGCCTCTATGCCCCTCAGTAATTGAAAGCACTGTACAGTTTATGTTTTAATCTTTTCATTTATTTAATTTGAAATATCAACTGGGATTAGTTAAGGTTACATTGAAGCTCCTTAAAATAAAGGGTAAAAAATGACAATAATAAAACAAATAAAGCTGTGCAGAGGATACAATGCAACATACAAAAATTGAAATAAAGTCATTTCAAGATGAAAAAATGAAATATTTTATTCCAGAATTATCAGGATTTTGTTCCTTTTTTTTCCAAAATTAAGATTCTAGCAAAAATTATAGATTCTTAAAGTGTTTTGATTTTGACTGCACTGCATTTTAGACACACTTGAGTCATTTTTCTCACTCAACCAATTCTGCCAGAGAATTCAACGATCCATCAAGGTGGGAGCATCCACTATGTTCCTGGCTGCATGCAAAAGTGTGCCCTCCTTCTTTTGGAACTGTAAGGGTGAGGCCATGTTGCAAACATCCCCTGCCTTCTGTTAATGGTGGCTCCCCCATCCACTGAAGCTAACCATTTGCAAATGCAGTGGTGAATGAAGCCTATAAGGTGTCTAGTGACCTAGAGAGTATAATAAAATCAATTTCCTACCAAGTGAGTTTGAAATAGAGCAGGTTGGATTTTTACCCCAAATATGTGGAGCTGTACACTTATACTGAAGTTTGAAACTGGATGCTTGCCAAATTCTCTTGGTTCAACATATAGCCTAAGTAAACTATTATTAGTGTTTGACTAACAACTTTGGTTTCACACAGATTATGTTTGAAACTGTTGAACTGTTCTTCAGGAAATGAAAAACTTACATTTTCCAACATCCAGAGGTGTATATATTACTTTAACGTTTAAACCCACATTTTCTTGAAGTATTGACTTCTGTAGCATTAAACATTATATCTAAGTGTAAGGGGACTATTACCCCTTACTAAAACTCTGTGGGAGTTTTTTGGTTTGCCAGCTCCCAGTTTCAGAAGGGGAAGGGTTCATGAGACTGACAGTCCCCAGAGACAATGGAAAGCAGCCAACACTCCAGCTCAGCCTGATTGACAGGTTGGACAGGCCAGTGAGGAAGGGGAGAGGCCAGGCCCCGTCCTCCCTGTGAGCTGGGATTGTTCTGGCTCTCTCTGAGAAAACAGAGAGCTGAGAGACAGCCAGCCTAAGGAATGCAAGCTGTGTGCAGAAGAAGTCCTGCAAAAACAGGGAGCTGAGAGACAGCCCAAGGAGTGCAAGCTGTGTGCAGAAGAAGTCCTGCAAAAGGAACAGAGAGCTGAGAGACAGCCCAAGGAGTGCAAGCTGTGTGCTGAGGGGCAGTTTTTGCAGCAGCTGAGCCTGACACACACAGCTCAAGGAGCGCAGACCCTGTGTTGAGCAGCAGACTGGCCGTGCTCAGAGAGCCAAAAGGAACAGAGAAGCAACTCAAGAAGCTAGAGACTGGCCAAGCAGCACCCTGCAGCTGGATGTGGTGAGCAGCTGGGAACTGCAAAGTGTGGTGAGAGGCTCTGGACTGGGAGAGGGGTCTGGCCACTTAGAGCTTGAGGCTGTGTGGTCACTGCCAGAGCAAGCGTGTCCAGCTTGCAGCCGCGCCCCCCCTACAGCACATCCAAGGCCTCTAAGGGGCCTCTAAGGAAGAGACTGTGGACTGTCCTTACACTCTGCAGGCAGCTGTTTTGATGTCCCTATGCTACAGAGCAGGGCTGTGTGTTCTCATTTAACCATTCTCATTTTTTTCTTATTCTAGTCTCTTTAATCAGTTGATGTTTAATAAATTGTATTTACTTTGAACCTTATGAAGTGATCACTGGGCCAAGAAGGCCTGCAGTGTAAAGAGAGCACCTCGGAGTGGGGACACCCTAACTCCTGCCCCTAGTGACTACAAGGTCGGGGATTAAGCCCCAGGAAACCTGGGCCCAGCCTTGTTGGGGTTTCAAGGGCTCTGCTACTCAGGAGAGTGGAGGGGGAGCTCTCAGGAACAGGGGAGACGTGGGGTAAAGGAAGTGGGAGCGAGGACTCAGATCCTTTCGCTGGTTCATTTCACCGGGGTGGTATAGAAGCCAGGAAAGTTCCCCACAATAGTGGGATCATTTCCCCGCTTACATAATGGTACATCTACACAGCAGTGTTATTTTGGAATAGCTGTCATTATTCCAAAATACCATAGTCTACATCTACAATACAAGCAGTTATTTCAACATAATGTCAAAACAATGTTGAGCTGGAGAACTTCTTATTCAGACTCCTGTAACCCTCATTGTATGAGGAGTAAGGGAAGTCGGAGGAAGAGTGCTCTACCTCAGACTTTCTGCTGTGGCGACAGCACCAAAAGCTGAATTAAGCTATTTTGACTTAAGCTATGCAATTGATGTAGCTCAAGTTGCATAGCTTATTTCAGCTTTAGCCCTGCTGTATAGATGTTTCCTAACAGAATATAAGGGCAGATTAACCACCACCAAGGACTGTGGTGCTGAATCAAGAGAGAAAGTATCCATCAACTAGCAAGTGCTATGAGCAGGGAATACACATGGAGACATCGGGGCTTCTACGGTAAAGAAAGAAGAGATGGACCTGATCTACAAAGTAGAAATCTGGATTCCTGTCCAAACACAAATTTACCTAAAGTTTGAGGCTGTTCAGATTTGGGGTTCTGAAATAATCTTGAGCCAGAAAGTTCAGATAGATTGCAGATCTAAACCCCAATTTTCCCCATGTTCAACTGGGAAATTCACATTTAGGATTTACATTACTGAGACTTCATCAACTGAAAATTTAATGTGATAAAAATGTCATTTGCCTGTTTCATGCAAGAACACACATTTCTTATAAGACGACGTACAAATTAACAGACAGTGCCCACTTGTAAAAATCGCAGTGTTCCTTTCAAAGATCTTTTTCAAGGTATTCAATTCAAACTAGGATATATTGCCATGAAACTGATGCAGTCTTTAGTTATCTCTTAGAGTGTAGACCAACTAAATGATCTCAAGTAAAACTATTCCAAAACTGCCACAAGCCTGTGGAATGGATTTAGGATGATTCCCTTTAAAGCCTAAGGTTCAAGGCTAGATGGAGAGGTTAAGGTCAGCTGTCTTACAGAGCTCCATAATTGTCTTTGCAGAAAACACAATAGCTTTGTTTTTCCATTCACAGATATGATTAGCATATGCAGAGTGTCAGCTGTATTTCTGAATTTGTCAGCCTATAGGACTTTAATGGTGCACTACAGCGTCTAATGCCTACAGTGACAGAAGAGTAGGCTGTTGAGAATTAATACTAAAATGTGATTGATTTCCCCTGGTGAGTCTGGCATGTCTTTAGATGTCTGGAATACATTGTACATTATTATTAGGGCTCAACCGTGTGCTTTAATAATCACCTAGGAAACAGTAAAAGTGGGGGGGAAATATCATAATTGTCTAAAGATAAGTATATACAAATTACAAAGTATTTTGTTAATAGAATGCAAGCAGCTTTAATTAAAATGAAGCATAAATTCAATGGTAGGGCTGTCAGGCCTTTTGGAAATAATAGGATTTTGACTTCCAAGAAAAAAGTTGTGCTCAGTAGTTTCTGATCCCTGTATTTTATTGTGTGCAGGAAATATATGAACAAATCCCTTTTACATATAAAGGGATTTGTGTGCTTACCTATAACCTCCTTCCCTAGCCTTTGAAAGGGTGCCCTTTTAAGTATAGATAACATGAAAGGAAATTGGTAAACTGTGTTAATTACTCCAGGGTAGGAGAGATGTTTTGTTTCAAACAGAATTTCATGTTATGTTAATAACTAAAGCCCATCTGGGACACTAAAAAGAGCTGGGAAAGTGATCCTTTTTTCCCTTTGCCCTTGTACACTTTTGAATCGCATTAAAAAAGCAGCAGCAAACACTCTAAGAAAAACAATACAGTTAGGAAAGAATTCCTCCCACTCCCCAGGCAAATAAGGAAAGACATTACCAACTTCTTCCAATGCTACTAAGCTAATTTAAACTAATTTCAAGGCTCATAAACCAGGGCATAAGGCTATAAAATATCCATAGACTGATCAAAAAGCCTACAAGTAAACTAATATAGAAATCATTTTATCTTTAAATGACTGTTGAGAATAGTTTTAGCATGACAGCCATTGGTTCAGTCCTGCACACCATATACACCCATATATACCCAGGGATGGATTCTGCTATTCTGATGCTGAATAGTGCCATATATAACTGAGGCCAGTAGACCAACTGAAAGGACAAGATTTGCAAAACTGTTGAGGGGAATTGGACCCTTAATTCCCATTCATCTCTAATGGCAGTTTAATGTCAATATCCTTCATGTGGCTTTGAAGATTTCAGCTGGAAGGAGTCAGTAACAAATTCTATGCCACAACTCTTGAGTTCCCCTTTACTTCAGTGGGGAGACTGCAGTAGGTAAAGTGAGCAAGATGTGCTTGTGACCCTCAGTGCTAACTGGTAAAGGGCCCACAGCCATGCAACAGCAACTCTTCTGAAACCTGATAAACTAACACCATCTAACACCTTGCTGCCATAGTATTGCTAGGAAGAATGTCACATAAGATATCAGCATGAGAAGATATAGGAATTATATGTTCATCTTTAGTCTGGAAACAAAGATAAACTTTGGGAAATAAAAGGAGAAGCAAAAGGACATTTCATTATCCAGTTATTGATATGCTCCTTGATGAGCATAGGAAAATCAGGATCTTGATTTATCAGACGAGCTAGAAACT
The DNA here is from genome assembly GCF_052426305.1 of Pelodiscus sinensis. NCBI lineage: Eukaryota > Metazoa > Chordata > Testudines > Trionychidae > Pelodiscus > Pelodiscus sinensis. The sequence continues at coordinate 32,606,467 of NC_143054.1, forward strand.
TACTCCCCCCCCAAAAAAAAACCCCCACCTCTCCAAGGATGAGAAAATGGCTTCAGCAAAAGGATTGTAGCTTGCTAACATTACATTTAGTCTCTCAGAAGCATGTTATACTTTTGTTTCATTTGTAAACAATTCTGTTTCCATTATCATTGCTTTAAATCACTCTTGGTTGATAAACTTCTCTTTTTTTTATCATAAGTAGATCTCAGTGCTTTCCATATTAAGCAAAGTGTGAATTCTAAGGTGACTCAAACAAGTGGGTGTGTGCACCATCTCTTTGGAGATAGTGACCTTGTAATTACTATGCAAGTCCAGTGACAGGCTAAATGCTCCAGTGAAACATTTTTCCAGGGGCTAGGAACTGGGGTACACCAAAAGGTAAGGCTGGGAAAGTCCTGAGGTTTTGTCTAGGGTGGCTAACAGACTGGGGCAATTGTCATCGAGTTTGTCACTAGTAAATCTCTCTCTCGCTAAGGCAAAGGTGACCTAGGTTTTTGGACACCCCAAGAAAGCATCACAACTGTGTATAATGCACACCTAAGTCCTAATTCAGGAAAGTACCTAAACATGTGCTGAATTTTAAGCTCTAGGGTTAAATTTTACTTAAATTTTAGCACACGCTTTTGTGCTTTCTTGAATAGAGATTCTTTCCGATTTCAGGGCCTTACCTGGAACATATGGTATTTCAGGGGAAATACGTATTCATAATGAACTGAAAAAAAAATCTACAAATCCACTTTAAAGCACCTAGTCTATTTTATCTATCAATAGAGAGATTTTTCTTTTTAAAGTCTATGAAAAAGCAAAAATAAACCTTTCCTCTCAAATATTCCATTGAGTCAGTCTTATTTTAAAAAACTGATCCAAATCCCAGAGTTTGCTGTAAAGAGAAATTGATTTCCTAGTACACTCAAGTAGAACAGTAAAGTTACCTAGAGTATTCAATATGTCTTTTATATTATTTCACTGCATCAGATTTTTTATTCCTCCGGTCCTAATTATTGATTTTGAGAAGTCAGGTCATTTACTGTGACAAAGAGTTCATGCAATACAGGTGTGTCAAAAATCTGCCTACTCCAAATAATTCTCCATAACATTCTAATTTATTCCTGAGATGCCACCTTCTTCTTCTTTAAACAAAAGACTCACAGTCTATTGCCATGAAATTATGGAGGGTCTGACCATGCCCCAGTCTGTAACTGGTACAGGAGATGGCATACGTAGTGTGTGAAAGCTCCTTCGACTCCTTCGTATTGCCCTGTGGATGAGCACAAGCTGGTTGTGGACCACGCACATGTTAATTATCTGCTAGCAATTCATGGAGACTAGAAAAGTAAATAGTGGCAGTCCATATCCCTCTCCAGATCTATCAGTATTGCTATCAGTTCCATCCCTCTCCCCAAAATTCAGTTGTTCTGGGACTGCTAATGTGTGTCTCTTTCAACCCTGTGCCATCAGGCAGGGCTCCCATGCCCTTGCCCTGAACGTTTGGGATTGTTAGGATTCCCTATCAAGCTCAGATAACAGTGGTGCTGTTTTCCTGACTTCACTTCCAATCACTGTGGTGGTTTGTTTAATTCAAGAAATCAGTAATCTTTTAATACGTCTGTTCTTCCAGCTCCTTTTAGGTGGGACCAAGTCTGTGGCACCACTTCTATTTGTTGCGGTCACCCCTGTTAACCAGAAGCTAAAAAAAAGACTCTAGTTAACAAGGCAGCCATCTCACTTTGAGTAGGGCCTCCAATTATTTTCAACCCAAGAGCCAAATGTCATTGAAGAACCGAGAGCTTCTCTAATTATCATTATTATAGTACACATGTAACTAGAGACGAATTCTATTACTAAAAATATTCCCCTGTTAGTTTTCTCATGCACATTTGAATTAAAGCAGCATAGAACACTGGAACTTTAAATTGCTTCCTTATATTTCTTGGTTCTTTCCTTCCTTTGCATTTCTGCCCACCAACCCACCTTCTGGCCTCAAGGTGAAAAGTCAGGGCCAGTGAGAATGTTAGAGATAGCAGGGAGGTGGCTCATCAGCTGGAGCCATGGACCAGTAGCTTTTGAAGAATCATGTTGCTGGAACATACCTCTCAGCCCTGTTGATATTCTCCAAGACATATCCTATCAGCATATTCTGACTGGCTAATTAACTCCCTCACCCTCCTTCCTTAACTGCACTGATGACATCACACAAAAATAACCACACAGCCTCTCAGGAGCACTAATTCTTTTGTATCTAGTAATAGTGTGATTAGAAAGGAAATAGACTGTCATGGGGCAAGTGTACCCTGTCCCCTCTTGAAGCAGTGTGGGGCAATTACTTTCCCACGGTGGAGTACTTATGGCCAACCCTTGTCAGGAGCTATGTCTACACTGTGCCACTTTTGTGCAAAAAATATGCAAATGAGGTGAAGCGTGGAATATTGCTGTACCTCATTTACATAATTAATGAGGCTCCATTTTTGCACGAAACCCCCCTATTGTGCAAGAGTCGTTATTTCTGAAAAAAATGTGGAAGAACGCCTCTTGCGCAAAAGCCTCTTGTGCAAAAACAGATCCTCATTAATTATGCAAATGAGACATCGTGATATTCCACACTTCGCTTCATTGGCATTTTTTTGTGCAAAACCGGGGCAGTGTAGACATAGCCAAGGTAGCATGGACTAGTAGTAAAAGTCAGTATGGTCACGCTGTTGCTCAAAGTTGTTTTCTCCAATGGCCAGAGTCAGGGTGACAATCCCTTCCCACAGGGCTGTGGAACCCAATGGTCCAAGTCAATATGGTTTCTGAGTTTGGCTGAGATGTGTGGCCTAGTGGCAAGAGTCAGTAGGCCACTATCTCTTATGGCTGCTCTCAAGTCTACGTGGCGCAGTGACCAGAATCAGTTTATTCTATACCTAGACTTTAGTAAGGCATTTGATACGGTCTCGCATGATATTCTTATTGATAAACTAGGCAAATATAACTTAGATAGGGCCACGATAAGGTGGGTGCATAATTGGCTGGATAACCGTAGTCAGAGAGTTGTTGTTAACGGTTCTAAATCCTGCTGGAAAGGGATAACAAGTGGAGTTCCTCAAGGGTCTGTTTTGGGACCCGTACTGTTCAATATCTTCATCAATGATGTAGATATTGGGATAGAGAGTACGCTTATTAAGTTTGCGGATGATACCAAACTGGGTGGGGTTGCGACTTCTTTGGAGGATAGGGACATAATTCAAAATGACCTTAGCAAGTTAGAGAAATGGTCAGAGGTAAACAGGATGAGGTTTAATAAAGAGAAATGCAAAGTGCTCCACTTAGGAAGGAACAATCAGTTCCATACATACAAGATGGGAAGCGACTGTCTAGGAAGGAGCATGGCAGAAAGGGATCTAGGGGTCATAGTGGACCACAAGTTGAATATGAGTCAACAGTGTGATGCTGTTGCCAAAAAAGCAAATATGATTCTAGGTTGTATCAACAGGTGTGTTGTAAGCAAAACTCGTGAAGTCATTCTGCCGCTCTACTCTGCACTAGTTAGGCCTCAGCTGGAGTACTGTGTCCAGTTCTGGGCGCCACATTTCAAGAAAGATGTGGAGAAATTGGAAAGGGTACAGAGAAGAGCGACAAGAATGATTAAAGGTCTAGAGAACAAGACCTATGAAGCCAGGCTTCATGAACTGGGCTTGTTTAGTTTGGAAAAAAGAAGATTAAGGGGGGACATGATAGCGGTTTTCAAATATCTAAAAGGGTGTCACAAGGAGGAAGGAGAAAATTTGTTCCTCTTGGTTTCTGAGGACAGGACAAGGAGTAATGGGCTTAAAGTGCAGCAGGGGAGGTTTAGGTTGGACATTAGGAAAAAATTCCTAACTGTCAGGGTGGTCAAATATTGGAATAAATTGCCAAGGGAGGTGGTGGAATCTCCCTCTCTGGAGATATTTAAGAACAGGTTAGATAGACATCTGTCAGGGATGGTGTAGGTGGAGCTTGGTCCTGCCTTGAGGGCGGGGGGCTGGACTCGATGACCTCTTGAGGTCCCTTCCAGTCCTATTATTCTATGATTCTACGATTCTGATTCAATAGGGCTTTGTGTCTTAGCAACCTGAATCAGTGTCACTGCTCCTTCTGTGGGAATGCATGGCCTATCAGGGGGGTGGGTCAGCACACTGGGATAGGTGGCAGCCACGTAGGGGTCCCAAGCCCCAGCTCACTAGATCCCAGCTCAGGGCCCTGTCAGCACTAGGTCAGCACCACTATGTCAGCAGGGAGGGTTGCACAAAACCTACTAACTCCACTCAGCACTACAACTCATCTTCCTGAGCTACTTCCTACCCAGTTCCTGATGCTGTGGTCCTGGCCTTTCTAGGGTAGCTAAGCTTCTCAGTAGGGTGCAGCTTCCAATAGTTCCACTACTCCTTGGATGTCCTCTGGTGTCTCAGCACTTCTGGTTTCCACTGTCCAGGGCTTCTGCTGTCCCCAGGCTGGAGCTCTCAGTGTGCATCCTCTCTTTCTTTGGCAGTCAATGCTGAAGAAGCTGAGCAGCTCCCTTTTACATCTACTATGCAGTGAGAGCATGGCCAGCAGGGCCACAGGTATGTGGCCTTCTTGGCCCAGAGAGCAAAATTACATCTCATGGTATCCGTGCATGGCAAACCACTTCAGACCATCACTTCAGAGCAGCAGGTCACATGCCACCTTACAGATCTACTCCTTATAAGCCTCCATCATGCAGCCCCATAGAGTCCAGAAACAGAACTGTGCTTATCCAGTGCCCAACAGCAGTGCTGACTCTGCCTCTACTGATGGTGCTGTGAGAATCAGATACAGTTAGCTCACATCACATCTATTGGTATTTGAGCTAAATAGTTCCCAGGGGAAAATGTAGAAGGAAATGAGAGAAACTAAAGTGTGAGAGCAGCACCTGCAGGCCCTGCAAGCCCAGACCCGGATCATGGAGCAGCAGGCGCAGGAAGAATGGGAGTTCCGGTGGAAGCTGCTTGCCCAGGGTCATGCCATCTGTCACCATCTGCAAGCTCTGGTGCAGAGCATGCTATCCCATGCCGGTCCTGTGCCTGCTGCCCCTCCAGCTAATGTTCCTCCTCCCACTCTTGCCCTCCCTCCCACCTCTTCCTCCTCAATCTCCACACCCCCTACCTCAACCTTCGTACCCTCCTCCCCATACCACTGGGGATGCCGAGGCCCCCTTCCCCACGGTGCTGGGAGGCAGTTGATCCGGTGAGGCTCCCATCCCTGAGCGCTGAACTTCCCCTTCCCCTTCTTCCCCCTCCAAGTTTTCCCCCTCCCCTCTCCCACCCTTTCTCTTCCCCTCTTCCGCCACCCTTCCCAATCTCCCCAGAGTTTCATCACCCCCCCCCCAGTTTTGTTAAATAAACAGCATTTGTATTTTTCAGACAAAGTACATTTTATTTGACATCAGGAAAGGGGGGGGGGCTAGGGAAGGGTAAGTGGAAGGACGAGAGGGAGGAATGGGGCACAAGCCCCCAGTAGACAGGGAGACTATTAGCACTCCTCAGGATGGAAACTCTCCCACAGGGCCCCCTGGATCCTGACAGCCCCTTGATGGTCCTCCTGGATGGCAGCCTGCAGACAGTGCAACCAGGTTGCTGGCAATGTGTCCACGAGATGCAGCAGAGTCCTCAGGTTCTATGTTGCAGAGTGCCGTGGTGTCCCGAGTGAGGGCAAGCAGAGCACTCTGAGACACAAATGCTTTGCTGTCCCTCAGGGAGGTAGACCAGCAAGCAGAGACACCTGAGAACTGTCTGTCTGGGATGGGGGGTAGGGTTGCTTTAAGCACAGACCTTGGATAGTCTGAGGCAGCAGCCCCACACACTAAGTCCAACCCTGATGCCCTGCCGGCACTGGTTCCGGCCAGCCCTACCTTAGATTCAGGGTCCACTCAATGTGGATGCGCTATTTCGAATTAGTTTTTGTGTATAGCTGCGTTATTTCGAATTAGCTTATTTCGAATTAGCTAATTCGAAATAAGTTAATTCGAAATAGCGCTGTAGTGTAGACATACTCTATGGGAAGAAGAGGGAGGAAGACACTGAAGAGAAAAGGATGGGCACTGAGGGAGAAGCATGAAATACTCTCTGTAGGGTGAATATATCAGGAAAGAGATTTTTGGGATAAGGGATATAAGAAAGCAAACAAACACTTGTGTGCAGTGAGCAGGGGAGGAGTGGGTGAAGATGTTGGTGATCAAAGAAAGAGAAAAGGAGGCAGCAGAGGACAGAAATAAATGGATTAGGTAAAGGGGCAGAAAATCTGGTGGTCCTGGGGCCATACTTTCAGTCTGCTGAAGTCAAATGTGTGGCACTGTCTGTGACAAAAATCTATAATGAAAGGCATATATTTATTCAGGAAATGTCATCCTATGGGTTTCATTGCTACAAGTGTAAATACTTCTCGCCACGATATCTAGTGCTTACTGATTATTTGTTACTGATAATTTCCGAAGGAAGTATTGAGTGGGTTGAGTGAAATTGTGGTAGTTTTAAAACTAATGAATGAGACCACCCAAAAAGGGAGTGAAATTCAGATACCACGTGAGAAAGAAAATGGGGTTAATTGGGGTGGGGAAGGTCTAACTAGCAAAAAGGGGGAGATAAAAAGAAAAAAGTGACCAATAGCTAGAAAGACGTAAAAGCCAAAATAGTGCAATACGTGAATAAAAAAGAGCAATGAAGAAATAGAAGTACTGAGAGAAACAAGTACACATACACATACACAAACTTGCATATACATATTAAGGGGTAACAAATTATTTTGCAGATTATTCACTTTATTATATTTCCTGAGCAAAAGAAATGTGGACTAAAAGGAGGGTATATCCAATTAAAACCCAGTCATAGATTCATTATCCCAGAATGACTGCTCAGGACAAGACCCAGATTGCAGCCCCTTTACTTCAGCCATCTCCTCTGGCCTTCAGTGTTCAGTGCAGTGGCTGGTTCTCAACCAAGTCAAACAAAGGGTATATATACACATGGAAAGTTTGCGGGGCGGGTGGGGAGGGAACCACTGCAGCAAGCCTCATAGCCTGGGTCAATAGTCTCGGGCTTGCACTAGAGTGCTAACAATAGCTGCAGATGTTCCAGCTAAGATTCCGAACTCTCCCTCCCCAGGGCTTCAGGACTTGACCTCGAGCCCAAACTAGAAAGTCTACATGCTCATTTTAGCTCCGTAGCTCACACCTTACTATGTAGACTTGGACTCTGTCATGGGTGTTTTTGTTGTATAGACATACCCCAAGAGTCCCATCCCTTCCCAGATGAACAAAGTCTCAAGCTCAAAGGAATGAAAACTCTTCCTCCCTTCCCAAGCTCAATCCTCCATAGATTCTTTCCCCCTTCTTCCTGGCTCTGCAGAGTTCTTCCTCGTTCTGTTATAAAGAACCACATCCAGGACGCCAAGCTCCTGCTCAGGGCTTCTTCCCTGGAGTTTCTTCTCTCAAACATGCTTTAGGATTCTTCCTTGCCCCCGCTGCCCCCATGAGACAAATAGGTGAGGTAATATCTTTTATTGGACCAACTTCTGTGGGTGAGAGACTAATTTTTGAGATAACCAGAGGGTTTTTTGGGTCCCCAAAATTGGTCCAATACAATATATTACCTCGCCAACCTTGTATCTAACCTGTAACTGACAGTTACAACTACACTGCATGCTTTCCCTTCAGAGACCAATCCCCCAGTACAAAGTCCTCCCTGAAGGACCGCTGTGATTTTTTTGACAGAGAAGAAATTCAATGGCTGCTCTCCTAGGTCTCTTCCCCTATTTCCATGTAGTCCTTCCTTTATAGGAACCATCCAGGCTGTTTCTCCCCAACTAGGTCTGATCTTTAATTATCTGTCTCGCCTCCTATTGCCATACAATAGGCTAATTGGGTGTTCCAACTTCCCTTCCCCCTATCATTGCCAGTGTGGCTTTCAGGGGGCTGCCAGGGCATAGTTTAGACCACTCGGGTCTAGTCTCACCATATGTTGCCCCTGTATTCGGGGAATTACGGCCTACTGGCCTAGTCTTAAAGTATGCAGGCCCGGAGGCCTAGTCCTTTAGGCAAACCCCTTCTCGCTGGGGTCCAGGGCAGGAGGGTAGGGGGACCCAGGCCCTCCCTCTCCACTGGGCCCTGATCCAGGGCCCTATCAGTGGCGGGCGATTCCCCCCACTGGCTTGGCAGGGGTCCCTTCCCGCAACACCTGAGCCCTCTGGGGCCTTTCCGGCTCCCTGCCCTGGGTTGCTTCCTACCCCCTTCCCCTGGTTGGCAGCGGTCCCACCTTTGGTGTTAGCCAGATGTCTGTAGCAGCACCTTCTGACTCGGTGTCTGAGGTCACAGTGGCAGGTCCGGCACCTGGGTCCTGTGTGGCTGGCTGGAGGCTCTGACGTTGGGGCCGAGTCCAGCTTGGGCCTTGTGGCAGTGGGTCTGGCGACTCCCTCTCTGGCTGACAGGTTGGCGGCTCTGCAGGTAGGGCCCTACCTCCTGCTCCGTCGGCTGTCCACCCTGACAGAAGAAGACTGCAGACCTTTATACCTGAGGCCTCCTGGGAGCATGCCCAGTAGGGCGGCATGGGCACGGCCTTCTCCACCCCCTGAGCCAGGTGGTTTCCTGGGGCTGGAGTGCAGGGTGGGCCCCCATCACAGTGGCATACACATACTATCACAAACACATTTGGGGGAGACTGTCTTAGTTATAAGCCAGTCAGGGTGTAGATGTTCAGGCTGCTAATGGTCTAGGGAAAAGGCTATATGAACACTTTCCCCTTGCTATTCCTCATTTGATCACTGCTCCTACCTCAATGCATATAAAAAAGGCAAAGTTAGTTTAAGGGATTTGAATTTTGTTCTCAGTTATACCAATGTATCCTTACATTTCAATTTGGTCCATTTCACAGTGGTATAGGTTTAACAGGGAGCAAGAATTTGTGTTAGAGCTTAAAATTTCTTCACCTCTGAAATTGTCCCATTAGGTAGAAAAATATTAATTATGTGGCTTAAACTATTCATAATTTAGTAAGTTTTTATACTCTGAATGATTTCCAAACAGTTAAAAGAAGGCAGAATACGCTTCTTTATTCACTTTCAGTGGTAAATACAGAAAGGAAGGGGGGGAATCAACAGTATCTCCAGTAATGACAGAAAAAGCTAGATATCCACAAGACTGTTGCCTAGGCAACTGAATGGAGGGACAATCAAAATCTCTCAATTGCACCCCATTATAGATATTTTCTACATAGGCCAGTAAAAAGGAAGGAAGAGGTGATTGGAAAATCTTCTGCAGAAATACTCGAACACTTCACAAGAAAGCTGGTAGTGAGTAGACAGTAGATAACACACAAAATGGCTACCTATTTGAAGCTCCAGTTTGCATTAATCTTCCAAGCAATATGAAAATGGATGTCGGGGGTGGGGGGGGGGGGAGAGAAATCACACTGCATTCCCCAGAGGTCCCTGCCAGCTTTCAACCCCAATTCCAAGGACAAAAGTGCACGGAAGATTATAATTTGCAAATACATGTCATAAATGCAATTTGGCATCAAACAGATTATTCAAAAAAAATCTGCATTGTAAATTTCACTACCTATGTGCCGTTTTGGCACATGATCATCTTAATGATCTAAGATTATTAATATAACCTGGTGAACTGGAGCAGGACCATCCACTAATATCATGCATCTGAATAATTTATACTGTGCACAAACATAGCTGAAAGGAGCAGACACTAAGGGAGTTCACTTCTTTATGCAGAGGGTAATCTCTTAGTACCAAAAGTAGCAATAGATGCTGTCATCAGAAACATACTGGAAAAATAATCATACAAGCACTTACAGGATAAAATATTACAGGGTACGAAAGCTAGAGAGATACATGGATGATTCTAGATGAGCCATATGGCTTTTATCCATCCCAAAATGTTAATTTTATGTTACTAAGTATCATAATTACCCTGGAGTTAAAGGAAACATTATGGGTATAGCCCAGCTAACAAAAGTAAAGGATGCCGGTTATGATGTCTGTTACCCATTTCAGGGAGTTGGCTTCTTTTTGTCCTATCTTTTTGAAGATATTTTTCTTCTTCGTGCATTTTTTACTCCAAACCAGAGTCCTAATGAACATCAAAGCAGCTCTGCTGAGGCAGACCACATCAGTGCAAAGTTTCCTTTTCAACACAAATAGAACTGGTAAGTATAGTTTATCAAGTGGAAGAGCGCTGTATTTTCTAACTTGCCAAGCCCTTCCTTACTTAACATCTTTTCTTTAAAACCATCACTTCATCTCTAAAACCAAAACATAATATTTCCTGAAGTTAAGCTAAGCAAGACAAAATGTGTCACACATCTTCCTGGCTGGAACAAGTGTTTGCTGAATAAGTACAGAGATATTGCTGTTCTTCCTAATCAGATTCCATTACCAAAGCTTACAACTAGCCAAGAATAATGGGTGGAAGGTAGTCAGTGAGAGCCCCTGAAAGGTTTTTTGTTGCATTTTTTTTTTTGTACTTTGCCGATTTTTATACTGTGTTTTATTTGGCTGTGTTGATTTATTGTTGAGGAAGCCTATTTGGCAAGGGGTCACGTTGACCCCTATATGCCCTGAATCTGTCTGATATTCTCTTCCCTTATTTTCCATTCAAGATGAGGTTTTTTTTAAAAAAACATACACATTTGTGGATTTTTATACTGTGCTTTACTTGGCTATATCAGGAGGGCTCTAGAACTCGACATGATAGGAGTCATTTTTTGGACAGTGGAGTGGAGAACAAAAAATATCCAAACCTAAATATATGTCGTGGAAACAAGTTTATTCCTTAGTTGTCTAGTTCATGCCATGTTATGTCCTTCGCCCCATGATCCTCTCCCATCTCCCTCAGGAAATTTGCATCTCAGGGGCATACACAAGGAACAGTCTCTGCCTTGCTTTGAATGCTAGCACATTCACTACATTTGGCCTTTGCGAAGATGTGCACATGGGGGGAAGGTTTAGTGTGTTCACTTGTACAAGAGCCAGGGTTCTATAGTGTATAATAAAGATAGAGAATTCCCTGCCGCATTAATTTACAATATATCTGGTTAGTTTCATGATTAGAACCCTATCAATTTCACATCAGTGAAAAACATGTCATAGACCAGGAGTGGGCAAAAATTTTTCCCCAGGGGCCACTTCAAAAAATTTTCAAGTAGTCCCGGGCCCCCCAATAAGGGGTGGGGCCTAAACAGGAAGGGGTGGGGCTACCCCACCCCCAGACCATAATTGGTCTGGGGGTGGGAGAGCCCCTTTTCCCCCCTTCCCACTAGACACCCATGCCCTGGAAGAGGGTCAGAATGCTGCCCCGCCCCCAGGCCAACTAGGGCCTGGGGGAGTGTGCAAAGCCTCCTCCCATCATGCGAGGAGCATGCGGCACTTTGAAGTGTCGCAGGCTCCTCACAGGGGCAGGGCAGGACGAAGGAAGCTTCACGCAGCTCCCCTGCCCCCATGCCCTGATTGGTCAAGGGGTGGGGGAGCGTGCAAAGCCTCCTCCACACTCCCCCCACCCTGCGAGCAGCACGCACTGCTTTAAAGTGCCACATGCTCCTGACAGGGTGGGAGGAGGCTTTTCACACTCCCCTGCCCCCAAGCCAATTAATGCCTGGGGTCAGGGAAGCACCCAAAGTCTTCTCCACTGTGCCCCCAAGCACTAATTGGGCTGGGGGTGGGGGAGCAGCAGAGTCTCCACAGGCCAGATCCAGCCCGCTGAGGCCCTTTTGCCCACCCCAGTCATAGACCACGAAATAAGCCCTTCCCTCTCACAATTGTTCTTCTCTGTGCTGTTGGAAGCAACTTAGCTAGGGGGTTCTGGTAGAATGAGGAAAATCTGTGGGACACAATCATACAGTGTTATAAAATATATCAAAAGGATAGAGCAGGCCGGGGGGGGGGGGGGGGTGGCAGGGTTGCACTGTATGTGAAAGATAATGTAGAATCAAATGAAATAAAAATATTAAATGATTCAACATGTTGAATAGAATTGCTATGGATGGTAATTCCATGCTCCAATAATAAGAAATTAGCAGTAGGGATATACTACCGACCACCTGACCAGGACAGCGGTACTGACATTGAAATGCTGAGGGAGATTAGAGAGACTACCAAAATAAAGAACTCTATAATAATGGGGGATTTTAATTATCCCCATATTGACTGGATACATGTCACCTCGGGAAGAGAAGCAGAGATAAAATTTCTTAATGGCTTAAATAACTGCTTCTTGGAGCAGCTGGTACAGGAACCCACAAGGAGAGAGGCAATTCTCGATATAGTTCTGAGTGGAGCTCAGGATCAGGTCCAGGAGATAACCATTACAGGAACGCTTGGGAATAGCGACCATAATATAACAACATTTAACATTCCTGTGGTGGGAACAACACCTCAGCAGTCCAGCACTCTGGCATTTAATTTCAAAAAGGGGAATTACACAAAAATGAGGAGGTTAGTTAAACGGAAATTAAAAGGCACAATGACTAGAGCCAAATCCCTGCAAGCTGCATGGAAACATTTTAAAGACACCATAATAGAGGCCCAACTCAAACGTATACCCCAAATTAAAAAACATAGCAAGAGACCTAAAAAAGAGTCACCGTGGCTTAACCACCATGTAAAAGAAACAGTGATGGACAAAAAGGCATCTTTTAAGAAGTGGAAGTCCAATCCTAGTGAGATAAATAGAAAGGAACATAAACACTGTCAAATCAAATATAAAAATGTAATAAGAAAAGCAAAAAAGATTTTTAGGGACAGCTAACCAAAAACTCAAAAAGAAATAACAAAATGTTTTTTAAGTACATTAGAAGCAGGAAGCCTGCTAAAAAAACCTGTGGGTCCCCTAGACGATCGAGATATAAAAGGAGCAATCAAGGATGAAAAAGCCATTGCGGATAAACTAAATGATTTCTTTGCTTCAGTCTTCACAGCTGAGGACATTAGGGAGAGTCCCAAATCTGCACCATCCTTTGTGAGTGATGAATCTGAGGAACTATACTGGATTGAAGTGTCATTAGAGGAAGTTTTGGAACAAATAGAAAAACTTAACGTTAACAAATCTCCGGGACCGGATGGCATTCATCCAAGGGTTCTAAAAGAACTCAAATGGGAAATTGCTGAACTATTATCTGTTGTTTGTAACCTATCCTTTAAATCGGCTTCCGTACCTAATGACTGGAAGGTAGCCTACGTGACACCAATATTTAAAAAGGGCTCTAGAGGCGATCCTGGCAATTATAGACCGGTAAGTCTAAAGTTCATTACCGGGCAAATTAGTTGAAACAATAGTAAAGAATAAAATTGTGAGGCATGTAGAACAACATAATTTGTTGGGCAAAAGTCAACATGGTTTCTGTAAAGGGAAATAATGTCTTACTAATCTCTTAGAGTTCTTTGAAGGGGTTAACAAACATGCAGCCAAGGGGGATCCAGTAGATATAGTATATTTAGATTTTCAGAAAGCCTTTACAAGGTCCCTCACCAAAGGCTCTTGTGTAAATTACATTGGTATGGAATAAGAGGAAAGGTCCTTTCTTGGATTGAGAACTGGTTAAAAGATAGGAAACAAAGGGTAGGAATAAATGGTAAATTTTCAGAATGGAGAGGGGTAACTAGTGGTGTCCCCCCCCCCCCCCCCGGTCAGTCCTAGGACCAATCCTTTTCAACTTATTCATAAATGATCTGGAAAAAGGGGTATGCAGTGAGGTGGTAAAGTTTGCGGATGATACCAAACTGTTTAGGATAGTCAAGACAGAAGCAAACTGTGAGGGACTCCAAAAAGATCTCACCAAACTGAGTGATTTGGCAACAAAATGGCAAATGAAATTTAAAGTGGATAAGTGTAAAGTAATGCACATCGGGAAAAATAACCCCAACTATACATATAGTATGATGGGGACTAATTTGGCTATAACAAATCAGGAAAGAGATCTTGGAGTTATTGTGGATAGTTCTCTGAAAACTTCCACACAGTGTGCAGCAGCGGTCAAAAAGGCAAATAGGATGCTAGGAATTATTAAGAAAGGGATAGAAAATAAGACACGGAATATCTCACTGCCCCTGTATAAAACTATGGTACTGCCACATCTTGAATACTGTGTACAGATGTGGTCTCCTCACCTCAAAAAAATATTTTGGCCTTTGAAAGGGTTCAGAAAAGGGTAACTAAAATGATTAAGGGTTTGGAACAGGTCCCATATGAAGAGAGGTTTAAGCGACTGGGACTTTTCAGTTTAGAAAAGAGGAGACTGAAGGGGGATATGATAAAGGTATATAAAATCATGACTCGTGTGGAGAGGGCGGATAAAGAAAAGTTATTTATTAGTTCCCATAATAGAAGATCCCTTTCTTTCATCATCCACTCAAATCCTCTTCAAAACTCAACCATAGCTTCTAGCTGAACCTCCAAACCACTAATTTTCTCTTCCATCAGAACTATGATGTGAGACTTCATACAAACAAAGCACTTTTCAGGTACCCTCTCTAGAATAATGCAGATTCCAGAACTTCCTCGTCTAGTAATTTTCATTGTTTCTTCCGTTCTTCAGGTCACTACTACTGCTGCCTCTGCAGTGGTCATAACCTTCCCTCCAATGCTCCTGTTGAGAAGGAAAAATATAAAAGAAAAATACCCTCAAGGACCTCCCACAATCTTTCTCTAGAAACTCCTGCTCAAACTCACCTGTTTTTAGCTCTGTTTGCTGATTCCTATCCTACTAACTGGCAGCTTTTGATTAGGGAAGCCTCACCCCTAATCAAGGCTCAACTATGATCAAAGGCTCTGCTTCTGTTACATTGCACTACCTCCTACCAGACTTTGGTTGTTGGTTTGTTTTCATTTGGCAAACATACTTCCACAATCCTACTCCCTGCCCCTAAGGAATGGGGGGTTGCCTTCTCTTCTCCAGCAGATCTCCACTCAGACACCTCAGCTCTTGTGTACTGGCTCCTGTGACACTGCTACTACTGTTCCCATTCACTTTTTGGGGGAGGGGGGACTAGTTTCTGTCCAGCAGTTTCTTGTGGTTTACCAAATACTAGTAAATCTACATTGGGACAATTTAGCCATGCTAGTGGTGTCCATATGATGACTGTTTCCAGTCTTCATGGCACTTATACAGGTTTGTTTCTAAAACCATGACCCACATCTGACTACCTTGTTTTTTATTATGACTGGTACAGGATTAAGGACAGCACTTAATTTTTTTGGATGGATTTGGGTGACACCAGATTGAAGCTTGTGGACATGATGTCTACCTGTCATTCAAATTTAAGAGGCAGAAAAGGTCCATTCTGACATAAGATGGACAGAACATTAGGAAACACTGCTCCAAACACAGATTACATGTAAAGTTAGGCAGAGGTGCCTAATGCAAAAGCTGAGGGCCAGGTACTGTTTGGTGGCATTGTGTCTGTGTAAATAAGAGCACCAGAGAACCGAGAAGACAATAAGAGAAGCACTTGCAAGGTGTCCTTGATAAAAAAAAAAGCCAAGAGAGGATTTTGTGGGGTCAATTTGCAGGGTCAAAGTGCTATCTGGAAGAGGCTTGGCACTTTGAGCAGAAAATTTGTTTCCTGTTTGATTTCTACTACATTGCAGAGAACAAGACTAAGTGCACTTTCTCTGTAAATGAACAGGATTGCATCAAAATAATTTGACTCCAATATTATTTCTCCTCTTAATGGAAACCACTCAGGCCAAAATGGGCAACATTATTAACATAGAAAAAGGATGGATTTGTTCCCAGTATGCCTGGCATACAAGCTATTATAGAGATCTGATCACATCCTTCACACTAGGACCACACACATTCTTGCACATGTAGATGTAAAGTCTGCTCAACAGCCAATAAATGTGGTTTATATCCTTTCCTCTCTCAGGAAGGAACCCAGCTATTTTTAAGCCTGGGTACACATATGGTCAAATATAATGATCTTTCTTATATAAAAGACATAAGATTTTAAATGTCTTAAGATTCCCTACTGTTTTCCTCCTTAATGTGTTTACCCACTCTTTTCCTGAAAGAATCAAAGCACTTTCAGGAATTCCTCGTATTTATAAAGTTTAGATCAACCAGTCAAAGGATGGAGAAAAACCTATATATCTTCACCTACTACAAAACAAATATTCTTGTATCAGGCAGCTTGCAAACAACAAGCAATCTATAGACTACAATTTATTCACACAAATCATTAAACAGTGGTGAAGAGTAATATCACATCTTTCTTGCAGATCACTTGTAAAAAGGAGGCTAAAGTCTTGAAATTGTTTGTTGTAAATTTTCCAGTCAGATCTAGTTACATGAGAAACTGTGACAAAGAACTTGAAAAACCATGATCCTCAGTTTTCCCAGGAGCAACAATCTAAGGGTACATCTAAACTGCAATGCTATTTCGGGATACCAGGGTATCCCAAAACATCTCTTACATCTTCACAGCAAGCCCATTATTTTGGGCTTGCTATTTCGACGTCCTTGTAAACCTCATTCTTCGAGAAGTAAAAGACGTTTCAGAATAGCACTTTATTTCAAAATTTGGTGCTGTGTAGACAGCGTCAAATGATGATATAAGCTATTTTGAAATAGCAGAGAAATAAGATACTCAATTTGCATAGCTCAAATTGCGTATCTTATTTCGAGTTATGGTACAGTGTAGACTCACCCTAAATGTACAGAGGGAACACGAAAGAGGAAAGACTACATTTGTTAGAAATTCCAGATGCTAGCAGGCACATTTCCACTGCTGTATATCTTATTGGTAGTAGAGTAGAACATGAGCTGAAGAGGGAGTGACTGCTAGATCGCAATCAAATGTCTCTCAACGCAGTGCTATTGTAGATCTGTCAACCCTAGCATATTAGAGATACAAACTTAGAGATCATTTATGGACCCACTTCTGACGGTGAGAAAGACAAGCTTTTGAGGCACAGAGCTCTTCTTCAGGTCTGGGGAAGATACTCTCAGTGTCACAGCTAAATAGAGATCAAACAGATAGTTTAGCACATATTCTAATCTAAGAGACCATTCAAGGTAGAGTGGCCAAGAACACCTTTGCAGTTATAGGACAAAAGATGGGGCTAATGAGTTATAGATCATTATAATAAGCTATAAATCTAGTGTGTTTATTCAGTCCAGTGTTTAGTTTCTAGCAGAATTATGACTTTAAGTTTCCAGAATCATTCTTTGAAACTGTTGCGCAGGTTTCCTTTGAGGATGAGGGCTGAGAGGTCAAAGACTGAGTGGTCGCTTTGTGAAAAGCATTCATCCATAGATTAGAGGGTGGTTTTGACTTATTTTCCTGTGTAAGTTATTTCCAGAGCATAGTGATTATCTGGTTTCACTTCCAGAGTTGCTGCTAGGCATTTAGAGCACTGGATGTGGTATACCACGTGCTGTGGTAGGTATAAGTAGGACGGGAGGAGTTGAAAAGCGTGTTATGGAAGGTGTGAACTGGAAAATTGCACAACACTCAGAATAAGAGCTTGGGAGCTTAAATTCATATCTCTGTTCAGTCCATGGTTTTTACTGTCAAGCAGGCATGTTGGATTTATGGCTTAATACAACAATCTGTAACCCACTAACACCCTCCTTTTGTTTTATGACTGCAGGGGTATTAATGGGCCATTCTACCTTAGAAGCATAGGGTTGAAAGAAGCCTCAGGAATAAGAGTCCAACACCCTGCTAAAAGCACGACCTACACCAATTAAATCAACCCAGCCAGGGCTTTGTCAAGCTGAGGCTTAAAAACCTAGGGATGGAATGGTCCAATATTGAACCCAGCCCTGGCAGAAGGGTTACAATGTGTGTTAATTACTTATACTAAACAATCTGTTCAATCTTGTATTTAGCTGTGACAACACTCAGAGTATCTTTCCCAGACCAGAAGTATTGCTCTGTGACTTGAAAGCTTGTCATCATGGGTGTCAGGTGTCTCCTCATTCCCGGCTCCTTCCCATAGCCTGAACTCCCTGTACCCCACCCCATCCCTCAGCCCAGAGTCCCCGCCTACATACTGACACCCTCCCAGCTTGCAACCCAAACCCCTCATCTCTGGCCCCACCTCAGAGCCCACATCCCCAGGCAAAGTTTACACCCCTGCACTGCACATCCTCAGCTCCTCATACCTTCAGTGTGCACTCCAGTCAAAAGACAGAATTATGCTGGATCACGGGCATCAACATGGGAATTGCGTATGGGTCGCAAGAAAAAAATTTGAAAGCCACTGACTTAGTTCAATGCCTAGCTTGCTAAGTTTATGGAGAGGCTGATTTGATGAGACTGCCTACAATGGCCTGTGGCTGATCTGCATCTGGGGTAAATATCTCCAATGGATGGTGATGGGAAGGCTGGAGACATGCCATGTGGCAATGCTGGCCCTCAGCTGGGGTTGGGTGGGGCTTGGCTGGGGGGAGGAGTTTACTGAAGGGGCATGGTCTTGGGGAAAGGAGTGTGGCTTTGGGAAGAAGAGGTAGGGCTTTGGCTTGCCTTCACCTGCCATCCATGGGGTGGAGGAGGAACTTGATTTGGGGTGGGAAGTTTTAGGCTCTCACTCCCAAAGCCATGCAGTGCCCTGACATGAAGTTCCAACTTCTTCCCTCATCCCCAAAGGAGGAAGGGACCCATAAAGCTTTGCAGTGACTGCCCTGACCAAGGATGGCCCACTGAGGTGCAGGCTAGGATGACAGACTGGAAAATGAATTTCTAGTCTCTCCTTTCCTGCTTTCCCCAGCACTAAGGTAAAACTCCAGCTCGTCATCTGAGGAAGTGGGTTTTGCCCACGAAAGCTAAATTTAGTCAGTGGGTTTTTCCCATGAAAACTCATGATCCTATATATTTTTGTTAGTCTCTGAGGCACCACAGGACTGTCCATTGTTTTTAAAGTTACAGACTAACACAGCTACCTCTCTAGGCCTAACAGGAAATGCTTTTTTAAACGAGACTACTGAAACAGTACCATGATATATTGCTATGTGGCACGCTGCTGCCAGAGATATAATCTTTGAGATGACAATTTACTGTGCTTCATCATTAGAGATCCCATGGCACCTTTCAAAAAGTGAAGCAGGTAGCCTCTGTCATCAGAAAATTCTAATCTGAGGAACTGAAATGGTTAGCTAAACTCCTTCTGATTATAAATATTACAGTAGCCATCCAATGCCTCAGTCAAAACTAGCCCCCCCATTCTGCTAGATACTACATACACACATACTGAATTTGCTTTGAAGAGACTATCTATTCTAAATAGACAAGTCAGAAAAAAAATAGGCAAGAGAGAGGGTGAAGTAACTTGATCATGGTCACACAGCATGTTAGTGACTGAGCTAGGAATAAAAGCTGACTTCTATCCATTGGGCCGCAACTCTCAGCTTCTGAGGCCACCTGCAGTTCAGGAGGACAAGAATTATTCCTTCTTTAGCCTCATCTCTCACATGTGGCCTTGTACTGTTCAGTCACTGCCAGATTCCACCTCATGAGAGCTACATTTCAGTGAAAGGTGAAGTGATCCATGTACATATAGCTAGCAGGCTGTAAAATATTTTGGGATCCTTCTTCATGAAATGACATACCTGGTCTCATTTTTATTTCTAGGTACACTTACTGAATTGTTGTGAAAGGCAAGAGTGGTTGAAAAAAATGCAAGGGCTAACAAGGATAGTCTCTCTGCTGAAGCAGAGCACCACAGTGATATGCGTATGATTGTGCTCAGTGACAAACATCTAACCTCTCTGTGTATTCTGCAGACTGGCAACAAAGACAAATAGCAGAATACTCATAACCTCTTAAATTAAGATGTCTCACTAGAAAGCGATTCTTAATCAGTGTGTGAAGTTATTGACATTCAAACAGTACAGGAACATGAAGATGACTTTATTTGAAAAATTTTATTCTCTGCAGTGGTGCTATTGATTTGTGAGGGAAATGGACCGAAGTCAGATCCCACCTACAGACCATTGACATTTGTAGAAATATAATACTGAATTCTAATACAGCATGTTTCATCAGTAAATCTCAGTTTTCAAAAGTCAGTATCGTTAGCCCCAATTTACAGATGGTGAAAATAATGGTAATCTAGTTATATATACCCCAAATTGAAATTTCAGCATCATGTCTCTGGCTGTGGGCAGTACTAGATCCTGTAGCAGCAAATGTAAAAACCCAACAATGGACATTATTCTTCTCATCAGAACAATTTCCCTTCATGCCACCTACATAACATTTAGCTCATGTAATGGAGCACAAGGGTCATATGTAATAGAGATGTAAGAGTACAATTAAGAACAATTTTTGTTCACTGAGCAAAGAATTCCTGCAAAATTTTGAAAAATATGACACTACATAAATAGTACTATGAATTTGCACAGCTGTTTCCTCAGATGTATATCTGTCATTTACTTTAATTTTAAAATTATTTTTGTACAGATTGCTGGGGGAGACCAGAGTTCCTGGCCCAGCAGGACATGGTGGAGGGGAACCCCAGAGGCCAGAAAAGTGAGCTTCAGTGGCATGATCAACACACTGGAGGACAACCCCAAGAGGACTTCTGTGATCCAACATGCCCATTCTTGCCCAACATGCCCATTCCATCACACGCCCATTCTTGTGTATCCATTTCTTTTTTTAAGAAAGAGAACTAATTCCAAAATCCAGAACCCTCCTTCACCTCAAGGCAACATTCTATGGAATGCAAAAGCACTAGTATGCTATTTAAGGAGGACAGAAAGTTGGGGAGAATAAAAAATAATGTGTGACTTCCTAGTCAAATAATTTGTTAGAGCAGTGTTTCATTAACTTATTTAAAACACAAAATATGTTTATGCAACATTTAATGATATACCTTTCCCAATTTGTCCTCACTCTTGTATTTCCCCTCAACCCAGTGACCGCCTTTCTCTGCAGTACATCTTCTGAAATGTGGGGCACTTAAGAGGATGTCCAAATGCAGGATGGGGATATTCTAATTGTCACTTACATGAATAAGGACTAGATTGAACAGTTTGATAGACATTACTAGAAAGCTTCAGAGAATCAGATATAAGTGTGATGTGAGCCGTCTCCAAATATGATTTTCCAATCTACTTAAATTCTTATAATGGAAAATAAAGTTTTTAGTCATTTTTGCCTGAATGTAAACTTTCTTTCTGTTCATACTGCTTATCCTTAACACTCCTAAAAAGGGTTTCCAGAGTCTGCCTTTAATTCAAAGGAAGTACTACATAATCAGTGGGTCCACAATAGGCTCTTGTTTATGTCTCTTTTAGCTCTGAACACTCATTTCTGAATAAAGAATACTCAGAAATAATGTTTCTGAGACTGAGCCTAGATGATTTTAGTGGAGATATAGCAGGCAATAAAAAGAGATAGATGAAGATGTGACATTTATATGTCTACACTACAAGTTTTTGCAGCACAGAGTATGCTAATAACAGACTCATTAGCATGAGCATAAGGATGTCTGGGCATAAGGATCTTGCACAAAAGAGGTTTTTTGCACAAAACGGAAGTAGCTACACTGGTTCTTTTTGTGCAAAAAACCCTTGTGCAAAAAGCATTGGCAGAAAATATGCTAGTGACATTGTGACTCATGCCAATGAGTCCATTATTAGCATACTCTCTTCTGCAAAAATCTTGTAATGTAGACAAAGCCGTAATGTATATATTCAAGCATATAGGTATATATATCCATAAAACCATTGTCCTTTGCCCTAAATCTCATAGATCTCCTCTTCCCAGTCTGTAATCTCTTTGGGTCAAGGCCTCTTAAAATCTTTGATTATGGCCAGAATGAACTATTGTGATCCTCTGCTTCTCATGAGCTGTAGAATGTAGCCCAGTAATTCGTATAGCCCATGCAGCAGTTTTGGCTCTAGGAAGAGGCAGGTGGATGAACATTAAGACTCAGTGGCACCCCACAGGTGCCCTATTCAACTGCATATTCTGTGTATGGGCAAGGACGGGCCTGGCCACAAAACATAAAACAAAAGAATTCTTGTGGCAGTACCGACAACAAACCTATTGGAAAACAGCTCAGGTGGGGGAAACCCCCTCCCTCCCTCCCAGAAGTCCGTTATAGATCATCCCTCAAATCAACATCTCAAATAACAAATGTCATTCAGGCATTGTCATACACCAGCTCAGTGAACGCATGAGTCTTCTCAAATTAACAGCAGAATAAAATAGTTTAATATGTTACGATCGTTCCACATTGTTTGGACCTTCCCATCCTCTCTGCTCCTACTATTGTTCACAATGCACCGGGGTATTTGCTTCTCCCTCTAGTAAAATCATAAACGTCATTCCTGCTATAGAAGAAAAATATAACCTAATTGGTAGATGAGGAGTCAAAACACGGTCTTTGAAAGGAGGAGGGGGGAACAAAAGACAACTGGGCAATGTATGCAGTACTCATCCTTTTATTTAGTCATCTTTCCCTCAGAAAAGCGAGATTATTAAGTGGTGTCATGGGATTCATGCTCAGTGGGCTCTTTTGAGTTTGTAGCCTCTCATTTTGAACTGAAGACTGACATTATACACTTCCCAGCACTGTCAGTGGCGTTAGCTGTATAAGCATTTGTTGCATAGTGATAGCATCTTTTGGATGAAAGTTAGCCTTTAAAATGTCAGTCATCGAGCATTCTCAGTAGTCAAGCTTCCTTCATGGTTCATAGAATTCCAAGTTGCACGGATAATAAGAACTGGAAGAGAGTAGCTCAAATACAACTACTTAACATATACTAGGTATGTGAAAGCAAAGTGGGAATGGAGCAATGGTCCAAGAAAATACCTAGCTCAGAACACAATATTGTGGTAACTGCTCTAAAGTACTAGAGATCATTCCTAGGGTATTTTTTTAACTCATTATAAAAATACTGCGTCCCCAGACTAGAGAAGCTTGAGATGATTTCCCAGTCTATGGTAGTTCATCCCTAGCTCTCATCCCCTTTCTACTCACCAGCCAGACTAACTGGCTGACACTCAGCCAGGAGCAAACTGCTCCATGAAAAGGGGTAAAAGCTATTTACTTCCACTCAGGAAAAAGGGGAGCAGGGAAGGAACTTTGAGTCACAATTCAATTTCTGGCCTGTTCACATGGGTATGAAGCTATAAACTATCCTTTCTTCAGGAGAGACTGTAACATTAGAAGCTAGTCCTTTATCAGAGCTGCAAGATGACAAGGTTGTATGAGGTAATGACAAGTATCAAACATTACTGTTCAGTTCATAGTATCCATCTATGCTAGACTAGTTAGATTATGGCTGTTTTTATGTAAATAAGAACAATGTATTTTAAAAGAAGTTACCCATCTGGCCCTTGTCATTCAGTTGTCTTATTCCCGTCACCCACAAGAAGCAGACCACAGCCACATATTTCAGCAAAATTAGTTTGTGCATCTTTGCACTGCTAACTTATTTGTTTCAGTTCTTGTACGTGTAGGATCTAATTTTCTGACCACACGTCAGAAGAAGCTCCTGTGAGGTCATGAAGTTACACCAGTGTAAAAGTGGTCAGTATTAAACCTTAGTTACAATGCTCAAAAGCTTCACAGAGGTAGCCAAGTTAGTCTGTAACAGGAAAAACTTAAAAAACAACACATAGTCTAGTGGCACCTTAAAGACTAAATAGTTACAAGAGGCTGATAAGAACCATTAGTTTGCACTTGGAAAGTAAGATGATCAACACCAGATTCTACAAAGATATTAGCTCCTTCACTGTTTGGTTGGTTAAAAGGCCTTGGGAGAAAGGCCGACTCTCATTTACAGACAACCCCCTAACCTCAAACAAATTCTTTCCAGTAACTACGCAACACACCTCCATCATAATCATCCAGGAACCCACCCCTGCAATCAGCCCTGGTGCCAACTCTGCCCACAAATCTGCACAAGTGATTTCATCACTGGACCCAACCACATCAGCCACCAAACCAGAGGCTCATTTAATTGCATATACACTAATGTGATCTATGCCATCAAATGCCAGCAATGCCCCACTGCCATGTATATTGGCCAAACTGGACAGTCTCTACAGGAAAGAATTAATGGAAACAAATCAGATATCCCATGTCTTCTACCATTGGCAAGAAGTTTAATTAATGTGGCTCTGTGCCTGGAATCAGAATGTAGCCTTGGCATTTGAGTTTCCTGACAATTATCAGGGAATTTCTGAAATGTTCAGTACACAGTTGTACTTCAGTTTTTTTGTCATATATTTCTATAACATGTTTTAGGCAAACAAGTACATTTAAACATTTGTATTATACTATTTTTTCCAGTTGCAGCAGGAAGTTGGCTACTGATGCTAAAACAGGGACAGGAAAAATTAGAACAAGTCTCCTATTGTACTTTATATGTTATCTGACATACAGCAAATTGGAAAAGTAGTTCATGTTTAATTCCATACCTAGCTTACTCATGTTAAGTGTCGGGTCATGCATACCACAGTCTATTAAATATGGCAGTTCTTTTGTCTGTAAATTAAGGCAATCTGAGGTGAATGGTTACAATAAAGTAAATTGTAAATACTGATCTGGTCATAGTTGTTTTCACAGCATTCAAAAGCAAAGTGTGTCTTTAGATTCCTTCATGTATTTGTTAACTTCATCCTGAGGTGCTGAAAAGACTGTAAGTAAGCATTAATAAGACTGGTTACGGAGACAAAAATGTCAGAAAAAGGGACAGAAAAAAATCGACACCATAAGATTTAAAACGCTACTTAAAAATCAATGAACTGCATCATTCAGCAGCTATTTGTTTGTAGCATAAAATGGGTACAACAACTCAGGCATTTAATGTCTGTACAAACCAATGCAATTGCAGTATTCAAATACTGGAATTCTATTCTCTAGACTCCTTTGTCAAAGTTGGAGAGATTTTACTTTAGTTAAAGAGGAAGGCAGGATAAGAAGTAAATTGATTTAATTATTTAAGATGTGATTCTGCCACCCTTGCGTCAAATGAATTGTACTTTAATTCAGACAACATCTATACAAGGTAATAAGGGTTTTAATAAGTTTTAAAAGTACTCAAGATTTTTGTATAGGAAGCCTTATTATGAAAAAAATCATAGTACAAGTTGAACCTCTTTAGTCCGGCACACTTGATACTTGACCAATGTGAAACTAGAGAATTTGCCGAATCATGGGAGGTCAATATGTCTAGCAGTGTTACCAGCACTTCTGCTGCTTAGTGGGCTCTTAGAAGACAGTTAGGGGTAAATAGACTATTGAAATTCCCTAGTCATAAATAAAATTAAGAGTGAAAAGAAAAACAGAACCTATGTAAAATGTAACTTTGCTTCTTTCCAGCATCAGCGGATGACACAGATATTAGCATTTTTTCTAACAACTTGAACCAGTTGACAAACTTATGAAATTAAAAAGCCTACATAACATACAGACATTGCTTACTGTTCCTGTGAAGGTAAAATTGTTGTGATAACCTGCCCCTGACCAAACCATATGCCTTTAGTGAAACAGAAAATGATTTAAGCAAAGTTCAAGTCAAATCCAGATCTTCACAAAATATATATATTAAAAGGACGGTCTGTCTGACCAGGTCAAATTCCTTCTTCATATCTTAGAAGCAGATCAGTGAATTTAACTGCACTAAAGGGGACAAGTGGATTTGATTACATTTCCCTTTCATCATTATCAGGAAAATGTCACCCTTTAATAAAAGCACATTGATCTATTTATTATTTCCAGGAGCTACTTCTCCTTTCTTAGTAGCCAAATTTTTCACTTAAAAGCAGATTCTGAATTCTGCCAAAAACATTTGGCCAGGAGCTACAACTGCATAAAATGTTTGTATTACTCATGAAAAATGAAACTACCTGACTTTTCAATAGAAAACATTTGTATTGTTTGACTACTTTTGTTAAAACTTCATTCTTCCTCCTGCTTATTGACACTGAGATGTGGGAGTGTTTCATTTCACTGTAGAGATGAAACTCTCAACTGGTATAAGACTGAACAGCACTACTGAAATGGTGTTACACCAAATTGCATTACGTGAGACTCTGGTCCAAGATCTGGAATCTCTAAATTTAAAAAGAAAACTTAAAATAAAACTTTGAAACAGCAGCTACTTACCTACATACATTTTCTCCCTTGGTGGCTAGTAGATCAGTTGATTAGGAATCCAGGTGGGCCCACTCATCATGAGCATGAGCATGAGCATGACCACAACACTATACACTGATAAATACAAAAAGTTCTGCAAGCCACATTCATTGCTCCAGCCTTGTAGTTGTATGGTCTGTATTCACTAGCACTCTAGGCAAAACTGGCAAGTCTGGGATGAGAAAACAATGTATCCACTAACTGGCAAAAAGAAATTAAAAGAATAGAAGATCAAGGCATGTGTGCATCTTTCTCTCCCCCATAGCTGAGAGAGATGTTCCCTGGAAGCCATTAAGTAGAGCAATTAGAGCAGATCCAAGCAGTCAACTGTACAAAACTTGAGATACTTTTAGACTAAAATGGGAGTTAGGAATAGAGAAAAACACGCTGTGATAGGAAATAAGGTCCAAAAAGGGTTTATTTGTTCTGGGTGCCTTGATATTTAGGTGACCAACTTGAAACATACACAACCTCATTTTCTTATGTGCTGATGCTCCAGAGCGCTCATTTACTTCAATTGGGATCATAGGTGCTCATCATTTTTGAAAATCAGGAGCAAGTTGGGCTCTTGACAGTTGAGACTCTCAAATTCTGTTAATACTTTTGAGATTGAATATTGACCTTGGAACATATAGTTCATGGCTGAAGAAAGGAAAACACATGGATTCCACTTTCTAATATGAATGTTACTGATGCCAAAATAATCATTTTCATTCAAAATTATTGTCTCTTGAATGTAAAGAGCACATTTAATTATTTTTCTGTATAATAAAGACTTTGGAAGTGTGTTCTTGATGTGCACACACTGTAATAATTAGAGCTGGAGTAGCAAGGAAATTTTTAGCAGTTATTTTAGCAAATTCAGCTTTGCATTTTCAATTTAGCCATATGCATACTCCATTTTATTTATATTTTCTTCCATGAACATTTTTGCAAATTGCATTTTATGCTCAGAGGTGTTGCAGTGTGGTTGCTCTCTGCATGAGCATTTGTACTCACACAGGAACACAGGGATTCACACACTAATGTAAGTACTCAGCATTAACATGAAAAATTCTTGGCTCTTTTTATAATGTTCTTTCCACAGACAGAAGTAATGCCATCACTTACATATCCAATCACACACTACACATGAATACACCTATTTGAAACGTGTAGCACGCAAATGATCCATAGGCTTCATTACT
Organism: Pelodiscus sinensis; assembly: GCF_052426305.1. Classification (NCBI taxonomy): domain Eukaryota; kingdom Metazoa; phylum Chordata; order Testudines; family Trionychidae; genus Pelodiscus; species Pelodiscus sinensis. Next base: position 32,633,788 of record NC_143054.1, read on the forward strand.
CACATCAAGTATTTCATTTTATTTTATTTATTATTGTATTGTGGTAGTACCTAGGGGGCCCAGTCATGAAGCAGGATGTCAGTGTGCAAGGTACTGTACAAACACAGAACAAAAAGATGGTCCCTGATGCAAAGACTTTACTTTTAGAATCTAAATATTCTAAATTATTAGCTATGATTGTTATGCAAGTATGAATAATAAGCAAATCAAAGTTTGTTCATGGATAATTCAGAAACTCAAAAACAAAAACAAAAAACAAAAAAGAGCCAAGACAAATATTTCACATGTGGATGCTTATGAGTGAGATTTTTAATAGGGTTAAATGACTTAGGAGCATAAGTCCCATTGAAAATTAAGTTACAGTTATCAAACTCCCAAGAGTTTGCAAAGCCATAAAATGGCAGTTTGGCAATGATCCCCCATTGAAAGTCTGTCTGTAAGAGAGTGTAAGAGCTGTGTAAGAGTCATGAGATGGTTTCCATTAGAACTTATTTCTAATAGCTGGTAGAACACATGTATTGAAAAGATTTCAAAACACTGCAATCAGCAGGGAATTACTTCCAGTTACACAGCCATATAGGAATTAATTAAGTGGCCATCAGGCCCAAGGGCCTTATTCAACATTAGGCCCTTTAACAGCTTCCCGTACCTCAGATGAAGCCACTAGGATACTAACAGATTAAGAGCACTGTCAGACTAAGAGGAAAGATAATATACAAGCAGTTCATCATTTCACTCAATCTGGTTTCCAGAGTGAAAATTATAGGGTGGCTGGCGTTGGCAGAAATCTTTAAATACATTTCTAATTGCTCATAATTTAGTGCAACTGAATTTCTTATATTTAATTTCACCAATATTCTGAAGCAATTTTCCTCATGTGATATGCTAAAATTGTATGAGCTTAGCCAGAGGTGAAAGTAACTTAAAATTTCTTACAGGTACTGTCCTATTACAACCCAGGTCCCTGCCAGCTCTTTAAATAGCTCCCTGCTGGCTTTTGCTGCAGCTCAGCCAGCTCTTGCCAGAGCTGCACACCAGGGCATACTGCACTCCCTTGCTTTCACCTCTGAGTTTAGCTAATACTTTCAAAACGAGATACTTTTGTGTTCAGTGTAAACCTGAAGCATGCTCTGATGTTGTAAATCTTGTGGGGAATAATAATACCTAAATGGCCATGTACATATACACTACCTTTACCCTACGTCTCTCTTCATAATTGAAATTAGCTGCAGAAAATCTTTTGGTCCCTGAGGTACATCTACACTTGGAAATTATTTTGAAAAACATTATTTTGAAATAATAACTTCCAAACTAAGTATTTTGAAATAGCACATCCACAGTACAAGGCATCATTGAAATAGCACAGAATTATATCTAAATAGCTCGTCCACACTCATTGGAGACTGAATCTCATTTAAAGCTCCCTCTTCCCCCAGAAAATACTCTGGGGAGGACATCAGGAGAGCAGTCACTTCCTGCAGCTGCTTTCTGAGGCTAGCTGAGGCTTGTGCTTAAATGGGCTCTTCTGTACAGCTGCATCTCATACACTGCTTCTTTGCTGCCTACCCCCTTGTGGGACATCAAACTCACGTTGCATGCTCTGGTTGCCCCTTCACTCTCATCATGGAGCCAGAGCTGCTGCAAAGCAGTGCCAGACTCTTGGACTCTGGGCTGCTCATCATGGCACTGTTCATGCAGACTGTCCACATGGTGCTGCAGGAGCATGGTGACCAGCCTGGTTTGGAGAACCGCTTGACCTAGTGGTCCTCATGCACCAAATTCCCCTCCATGCTCCCCTGCACACTGTGGGAGACCAGTTCTGACTGGTGGAACCACATTGTCATGCAGCGGTGGGACAACCAGCAGTGGCCACAGAACTTCTGCATGTGGAAGGCCACCTTCTTAGAGCTCTGTAAATGGCATGCCCAGGGCTGGCCATAGGGCTGGGCGATCCGGGTCTAGGCCCAAGGTGCTGCAGCCAGGCATGTGCTGCAAAGGGTTCTGACCTCACCCCTCCCCTTCAGCTCCTTCCTCCTTCTGGCTGGCTTTTCTCTTCCTGCTTCCTGCTCTCTGCTTTGCCCTCCCTCCTCCCCCTTTCCGGTCTCCCCATGCAGTTGGAGCACCAGTGCTGGCTTCCCACTGTGGGGGGAGGGGAGAAAGTTCCCATCCTCACTGTGTGATCTGTCTCATGAGGAAGAAGCACTGTTCCCCCCCCCCCCCCCCGGCCTGGCTGAGGGAACAGCAGTAAGCAGGCAGTATGAGCCAGATCTTCCTCATGAGCTGGATCATGCAGCAAGGCTTGGGGTCTTCGCTTGCTTTGCTACCATAGGATTCCCCAACTGCCACATCCCCATCCTGGCCCCCAATCACCCTACATTTGACTACATCAATAGAAGGGGTACTTTTCAATGATGCTGCAGGCCCTGATGGGCCACTGGGGCTGGTTCACTGACATTTACGTTGGGTGGCCAGGGAAGACACACAATGCCTGCATCTTCCAGAACTCGAGACTCTTCCATAGGGTGCACACCAGCCCTTTTTTCCCCGATCACACCATCAGAATTGTGGACATGGCCATGCCCATGTTCATCATGGGTGACACAGCCTACCTCTTGCCCTCCTGGATTATGAAATCCTATACAGACAGCCTGGACTCCACCAAAAAGAAATTCAACACCATGCTCAGCAGGTGCTGCATGGTGGTGGAGGGTGTCTTCGGCCATTCAAGGGGAGAGTCAAGAGTCTCCTCACCTGCCTGGACCTCAGGTACATCTCAAAATGTATGTACTGTACTAGTAACCTCAGTAAATGGATATCCAGAAGCTTCATTATCCCTGTCCCAAGTACTTGCCTATCTTTTAGATCATTAACCTCAGTGAAAGTATTTATGTTTAAAATTAGGTGCTTAAATGTTATGCTGAATCAAGGCCACATTGCTCACAACTGTGAGTAGTCAGTTTTGTCGATTCTTGTGGCTTATTCAGGACCCATAGAGTTCAATAGAAATACTCAACAGTTATAGGTGGTGTGAGAAAATAGCACACTGGACTGAACTTATGCCTAAATGCTACAAAGGTGCATTTTTTTTATCTTAAGGTGATTTACACACATGATCTATCACAAAGTAAAAACACAGTGGGGACTCAACTCTTTAATTGTACTGTGAGGTAAACATTCCAATTCTCCCTGTAGGGGCTGACCTATGTGAGTGTACCTCACAATACAATTGGAGTGCTGGTCTTCACCATGTTTTTGCCTTGGGATAACTCCTGCACATTCGTTATCTTTAAGTAAAAAACCCACCCTTTTTAGGAGTTAAGACATGTCCTTGGAAGATCTGTGTTCTGTTCCTGGTTCCGTCACTGGTCTGCCTGGTGATCCTGGGCAAGTCAATGCACCTCAGCTTCCCCAAAAGTAAAATGAAATTAACTATACTTTATAAAGCACGATAGGGGAAGCAGATATGTGTATAATTACATCAGTAATATTATGATGAAGACAAATGGAGATATAACTGAGACATTTTGCACCTGAGGCGAAAATATTACATGGGCCCTGTCCTTCCTGCTTGCATCTATTCCTTATTAGCTATCCCTCACTATGGCAACTATATGAAAAAAGACTTCTATAACTATCATTAACAATCCCAGACTGGAATTTTACAGCTACTGCAGGTGGCAGAAAGTTGAAGTACAGTTATCAACTAAAGAATAATGCAACTAAGAATAGAGCGGTCTGCTTTAAAAATAGTAAAGCCGTAAACATCTAGATGAATTTTGAATCACTTGTCAAATCACTTAAAGTTATGTTTTCGTATTACAATCAATGTTATAGCCGAAATGACTAGAGCTCTGCTGGTTAAATTGATTGAAAATCCATCCCCTTTTCTACACAGTACTGGAGGAATTCATTTTAGGGTAATGTGGGTATTGTAAATATGTGCTATATATAGTTTGAATTAAAGCCACAGATTTTTTTTTATCATAGAACTCATAGTAGCTCATATTGTGATTTAAACAGCGAACAAAGTAATTGGAGAATCATTGCACCTTGGCAGGAATATAAAAAATATCTGTTGTTTGTGTCATTGATGACCTTGATACTGAACACTGAAAATGTGCTGAATGACTGACCAGAATTTCAGCATCTTGGCAAAATATGAGACAGGGGAAAAATTTCTTTAACCCATTTCTGTCCATTTTTAAAGTATCCCTTAAACACTTCTGAATGAAATGGAGAACCAATGCCCAGACATGTTTGATATTTCAGGGTTGGTAGTGTTAAAGCTTAAAAATATAATGGTGATAATCAGAAAGGGATGATCAGAGACTGAGTTAAAATGGACCTAAATAGCACAAAACTTCCGTAGCAAAAACTAAAATACTTTTTACAAACTATAGGTGCATCTGAAGCTAGGATAGACACAATGGTAACAATCCTCAGATAAAAAGCAAAAAGTAGCCTATATGTTTCTCTGATAACAGGTAATAATTATTGACTAAAGGATAAAACTCTACACAAAATTGAGGGTAAGTATAGAGGTTGGTTTCCTGAAAAAGAAACATTAGGATAGAATTAGTGACAAGGGGAAAATGAATTACACTGTGCTGTTTTTTTCCCCATCTTGATAAATCTCCTATTGAAACTAACAGAAAATTTGCCATGGATTTCAATGGAATTTGGATCCTGTCCTTAGTGTATTGTAGGATTTGCTTTTATTGGCACCAAATTTTGGCCCTTTTCCTGCATCTCCCATTGCTTTAATATTGAATCTCCCCTAGTCACTTTGTAATTTGATTACACTTGCCTGCTTATTTGCATTGTAGGGCTGTTTTCAACTTATGACACCTATGCTGTTCATTTCTAGAGGCCCCCAAATCCTTTCCTGGTTGCCCAGTGACTCCAGGGCATAAGTGGAAGTTTCAGAACCTCACAAACAGAAGTGAGAGGCCTAGGACAGTATGTTTTCAAAGGGACAGGAGGTGGCCACGGGTTGTGGATGGTACTTATCTTACAAGGGGTCCAACAAAGCCTATAGCCAGCCACATTGATATTGCCCCAGTTCTACTTCAAATTTGTCATAAATTTGGTCACAGTTATGCTGATTTTGCACCAAAGATGTGCCTGGTAAGGAAAGAAATGAAGCAGTCATGTAGGGTTCAATTGGGTGCCTTCGTTGATGACTGAATGAATGAGTTAATTAAGATGGCCAAAAATCTCTCTGAAAACAGCATCTTAAATAAGGCCAGAAAAAAGCTTTACAGACTGTAGTTCAGAAACCACTGATCCACACCACAAGGCAGGTATAAAATTAAAAAAAATACTGTCACAAATTAGATGCTCGCTTTCAGAAATTGGCTTATAATTTTTCCAAGTCTTATATAAAAGCGACAATGTGGGAAATGGTTCTAACGGCATCTGGCTATCTTCTTTTAAATGTTTGTTTTTTATTCTTCAGTCAGGGTCCCATTGGCGGCAGCAGTAAAGCAATGTGTTTCAACTTTCCTTTGTGAGGGGAAAAAAACAAACAAAAAGCCAGAGCAGTCAAAAAGTGTGCAGTTTTTTAAAAAGTCTACCTTTGAGCTTTTATATTAAATTGTGTGTGTGTGTGTGTGTGTGTGTGTGTGTGTGTGTGTGTGTGTGTGTGTGTGTGTGTGTGTGTTAGAATCAATTATATAGAGGCATTCATTCCTTCTACATAGAAAAGAATTAGGCAATACATTAAAAGTAGATAGCTGATAACCTTGTTTGCCTCCTACTTGACCTTTCTTCATCATTCTTAATAGCAAACATCTAGCTATTGATTAGTTCATTTTAAATGCTTCTAAGGTAAATGCCATACTGCTTTGAACTGATGAAAGAATTGAACAAAGAAGAATCACAGTAATTGTGATATGTTAAAGAATGCAGATCACAAGCTTTGAATACCCAAAAAGCTAACGTAACCATTTTCCTTCATGTAAAATCTTAGAAGTGAAAGAAAATGCATGGTATGACAGTCGGTTAAATTTAATTTAATTCAAGGCAGATCCTTCACCTCTCCCCCAACATGCCTTTGTAGTAGGAACTGCGACTTCATTCTAAATCAATACGTTTTCTGAGGGAACCTGACTCCATCATAAATCATCATTTGCACAACACATTTCTGCTAATAAATCTGCAGCAAGAAGGGATAAAGAGGAAAGTGGTTTACAATAAACTGTAATGTTAAACTAGTGTAAAATAATATAAAATACAAACTTGGTATTGACTCCTGTATTGGCAGTATACCTGTACACTAACCACTGTTGAATTAAATGTGCTTTTTTCAATAAACAGCCATCCATAAAGTTCAAGCTGATATCCAAGGCCGAGTGCATCTGCTGAACCTAAGCTATTTGTTCTTTATGGAGAGATGAGGTACTATACATATAATGTATCTGCAAATCTGGCCAACTGCGTCTTGAGCATATTTTCAACAGCCTCCCAGGGCAAGACAAAATCTGAAACAAATACACATTTTGTGGTTTGGATATAAAGCCAAGGAACTGATTACCCAATAGACTAAAAATTTCCTTTCAAACCTCAATTCCATGCACAGTATAATCAGTTATATGGCTAAAAAACACCAAAACTGGGTTAAACAAAGGCCAAGTGATTTCTGGTGTTTTACTGATGATGACATAAAAGACTGTTAGTGCATGGAAATCTGGAAGGCTGGGGGTTGTAAACTTTCCTTCTGCTCAGGAGTGGGGCACAAGAATGCTTATTGCTTTAGAAATCCAGAGATTTTCAGAAATGGGAACCTAAGGTAACAAAGGTTCATATTCTCGGGGTGCTGTCACATTCCCAACTTCAAGTGGATTCCATTATATCCAAGGTTTACAGTCTGGATCAATGGCTCACAGCACCCACACAATAAAAATTGTTCCAGTGCCCCTATAAGGTAGGGATCCTAAGTCATGATTTAAGGGAGCTTTTGAAAAGCACAACTGGGAATTAGCTTCCTCAGTCCCATTGACTTTCTAGCTCCCCTTTCTGCCTTTGAACCACCTCCCTCATTCTCCCAGCCAACTCTTCAGCATCTAAATAAATGGGCAGATTTTCAAAAGTGTTGAGTCCACTGCAGCTGTCCCTGAAAATCTGCCCATCTATTCAGGAGCCTAAATATGAGCTTGGCTTCTGCTTTTGAAACTTGGCCAAAACCCTATCTGTATGTCTGCTGAAATGTTTGCAGCCCTGGAAATTCATGAAGTAATGAATCTTAAAAGGTGGATGAGCATGGGCTAAATTCTGCCAATTTATGCTAATATTTGTGTATTTTTAATGTATTAAAAACCACCTCAGTGGGATACAAGCATTGATAAGGGGGGCAGTTATTTTTCTATGACAAGGCTCGTTGCAGGGTAAAAGGAAAGGGGGCTGTATGGTTCAGCAGAGTGATAAGGTAAGCCATGATTGTGACATTCACTGGTTTGACATAGAAGTAACTCCATTAAAGATGACATACAATTGTTGTAAAATGAGATCAAAATCAGAACCACAATACACAATATTTCACCTTGCAAACACTTAACCTCATTGACCAGTCCCATTTACGAAAGTGCTTACAAAATCAGTACCTCCTAAGGGTATGTCTACACAGCAAAGTCACTTTGGAATAACAGCTGTATTCTGAAATAACTATGCGAACATCTACACATCAATAACGTTATTTTGAAATTATTTTGAAATAACCAGAAGCTTATTTCGGCATTGGTAAACCTCATTCTAGGAGGAATAATGCCTCTTCCAAAATAGCAAAAGGGCTGTGTGGACAAGGCAGCTGCAGTTATTTCAAAATAAGGGGCCTCCAGAACCTTCCCATGGTGCCTTTCTGGCAGCTCAGTCTACGCTCAGCAAAACTGTATAGTCCCCCACTTCCTCCTGGAGTCCTTAAAGCTGAAGCCTCTGGGGAAAGGGCTTGTGGCAGACATGAGGCCCTGATAGCCCAGAGCCACCTTGCAGCTGTCACAGCTTCCCTTTGGGAGATATGAGCCACTCTGCAGCTCTCACTAAGCCCCTAACTGCTCCAAGGGGCATGTCCAGGGCCAAAAAAGACATGCACTTCTGGGCCTGGTGCAGAGATCCTAGATCTTATTAAGGTTTGGAGAGATCAGATCAACCACCATGATCTCTGCACCAGGTGCAGGAATGCTAATGTCTATGGCTGCATGGCCAAGAGCCTGACCATCAAGGGGCACATCCACACACAGGAGCAAGTGTGGATGAAAGTGAAGGTGCTCTGCCAGGTGTATGCCAGGGCCAGGGAGGGCAGTTCCCATTCTGGGGCGGAACTCCAATCATGCCCCTACTATGAGGACCTGGACAACACCCCGGGGGTCAGGGCAGTCCCTTCCCATCCCCTGGTAGTGGACTCAGGGCTTGACATGCCCATTGTGGTCCTGTTGAGGGAAAGAACCAGCCAGAAGGAGGAGTAAGAGGAGCCAGCACTATCATCCTCCTGACCCCAGAGCTGATCCCCCACACTCTGGAATCGAGAATCAGAGGGTGGCTAGAGCCCCTGGGAGGTTCTTGAGCCCAAACCCTCTGTTACCCCCCCCCCCCACACACACACACACCAGGAGCACCCCCCTACCGTTACCCCATTCCCCGACAGGGCTTTGTGAGGGTGGGACTGAAAAAACCTCATGGGGAGGGGGTTTGCATCACCACCACCTCCACCACCACCCTTTCCCTAGGGAGCTCCGTTCCAGCAGTCCAACCCTCTCCTGGGACAATAGCCTAACAATGCCATACCTTCATGACCAGGGCCTGACAGTTGATCTCCCCATGCTGAATTGGTTCCCAATGAATGGGTAACTATCCAGCATGACGAGCTTCCAGAGGGTGATGGCAGCCCACTTCTCGGGGGGGAGGAGGTCTCATGTGAGTGTCCCATTACCTGAGGGCAGGGGTAAGCCACTCACAGAGATCCAGAAAGGTGTCATTCCTCATCTGGAAATTCTAGAGCCACTGCTGATCATCCCACTGCTCTATGATGAGCTGGTTCCACCACTCTGCACTGGTGTCCAGATGCCAGAAGCAGCAGTACACGGAGCGCAGGGGAGGGTGGGTGGGATCCAGCAGCATGAGCTGCACCTGCAGAGAGGCAAAGAGGGTCTCCAAGTGGAGCAGGGGGTTGTGTTCCTGCAGGGCTTGGGAGGTAGCCTGCAGAAACTGCTGCATGAGGTGCAGCACAATCTGCAATAGTCATTGACTGCCCAGAGACAGCTCCAGCTCCATGTCTAGAGAGTTGAGGTATCTGCAAGGGCAACCACAGCAGGCAAAAGAAAAGTCTTTGCTGTCCCTCGAGGAGGTAAGCACAGGAAAAAAGCCTGAGACACTGCTATACAGGGAGGTTCCTTTAAGTAAGAACCTCATATAGCCTCAGGCAACAGCTCCAGAAAGTAACTGCTGTCCTGATGTCCTGCCTGAAATGGTTCCGGGTGGCCTTATATGTGAGTTAGCGTCCAATCAGTGTGGATGCTCTATTTCAAAATAGTGCTTATTGATGAGCTTTTGGTGTGTAGATGCACTATTTCAAAATAAGGTAATTTGAAATATTTCTTCTGAAATTTCTCGTTCTGAAATAATTGTTCGTGTAGCCGGAGCCTAAGTGACTAGGTCAAATCTTGCCCAAGTTCTTACTGTCTGGTGATATTGGTAGTTTAAGGAAAATAGGTTTCTGATCTCAGACCTTTTCATACTAGGCAAGAAACAATATTGAGTGGCAACATTTCCTGAATTCCATGGGCACAGGAAGTAGGGGTGCAGAGGGTGCTTCAAACACCTCCAGATTGTGGGTGTCCTAGCTCCACTCCCCCACTGTTCAGTTTCCTGACCTCCAGCTCCACACCACAGCCACTGGGAGTCCTGACCACTTGCAATTCCAGAAGTCGGACCTGCTATTGCCCAGGGGTTCTGCTGCTGGCTCTGGTATCCTGCCCAGCTACCAGTCCATGCCAAAAGGTTTCTCCACCAGTCCCAGGGTCAACTGCCAGCTCCTATTAGTGGGCCATGCAGGCCAGCTCTGAATCACTTGGCAGAGCCCTGGGAGAAAACTTGCAATGCTTTACGGATTAGTAAAGCACTTCAGGGCTGTCACTCTGATATCTTATATGAGCAGTAGATTTACACTTTTAAAACATGACCCTCGACAATAATGGTGGTATAATATTAGGGGAAATTATTCTCCTACAGAACCAAATGCAAACACTTCAAATGATTAAAAATAGTTTTAGCAATTTATTGAAGTTCCTCTATCCTTATCCATCCTTGAAAATCAGTCACACCCAAGAGATTTTTGTTTCAATAACACTGACATTGGCACACATTTTGAATCAGCTTCCATGGTCAAAACTGAAAGAGAACAAGATTTTAAAAAGAATGAAACACATAGTATTTTATTAAAATTTGCAGTAGATCTGCTAAGTGAAGGCAGGAAAAGGGCCTCTTTCTATTTTGTCTTGGGGAAAAATCTAAGACTTTAATAGGATTCAAAAGCATTGAGTTGAAAGAATAAAATATATATTAATGACTTTGAGGGTTTATGTCCTTTTTATTGCTCTGCTAGACTTTTAATAAAGGATTTTCTTTCTGTTCTGGACAATGATATATGGCATATAACCTCATTTGATAAGCTGATGACTTGACAACATTACGATTTATTTTAGGGCTACAGTGGATTCATAACTTTCTTATCCTACTGTGTCTTCTTCCTCTCTCTTGAATAGCCATAATTCAGCTCATTTCTGATAAGAACAGCTTCACAGGCGGTTGTCACTAAAACTGGTGTCAGTATTCAGACATAGATAACCAACAACAAGGGTTTACATGTGCACAGTGCTGTGCATCTCCTAGGAGGTACTCAGGAAGTTCTTTAAAAAAAGAAAAGAAAACAAGGTGTAGCCCTAGAAAAGGGCCTGACCTTGAGTCCAAACAACCCCTGCTTTTGAGTGAATTTAGATCAAGAACTAAACTTTGTCACTGTCTGGGACCCATCTTTAATTACAATACAGTACTGAACAGAACCTCAGGTGGTGCAAATTGGCATAGCTCCAATTAGCATATCTCCATAGGAATAAAGGACATTTTGGAATAGCGCTCTATTTCAAAATTAATGCTGAAATTGCATAGCTTATTTCAAGTTACTTTTGAAATAGCTTATTTCAAAATTTGGTGCTGTCTACACAGCGCCAAATTTCAAAATACAGCGCTATTCCAAAACATCACTTACTCTTTGTGGAGCAAGATTTACAGAGATGTTTGGACTAGTGAGCCTGTTATATTTCAAAATAATGGACATGCTCAAAAGACATGGAACAGCTAATTCAGGATACTTCCGATATCCTGAAATAGCGCTGCAGTGTAGATGTAGCCTAATTTGCACCAGAGAAGCAAGCTTTTAGTATATCTCTGAAGGGAGAACTAAAGTGGAATAAAAGGAAGGGAAATATGGAAACCCAGGGAATGCAAGAGAGCCAAGGAAGCCCCAGAAAGTTAATAAGGATCAGGATGATGTAATTATGCTTACATGTTTCTGACAGAGTTGCAGCTTTCAGATGCTTAGCTTTTCTTATTTCAAGTATAACAGTGTATCTAACATATTCTGTTTCACCACAGGGAGTCCTTTTCAAGAACCCAAAAAATCCCACCTCTTTTCTTAGTAAAGCACTCTTGAAGATCATATTATAATTACCATCTCCCAGCCAAGAATAGACAGGACTCCTCTGAGAACATTACTCCTGAATCAGATGAACAATTTGGCCTCTGTTCATGACCCAGGTACTACCTCAGCCTCAGAGACTGAGTACACAAAGTACTCCTCTGTCCCCATTGAACAGGGTACAATAGTAATTGGCAACTCCATCCTCTAAGAATTTTACAGACTTTAATGAATTGACCCTCACAATACATCTGTGAGATAGATTAACATTATTCCCAGTTTTATAGAGATAAACTGAAGCAGGGGGTTAAGTGACTTGACCAAAGCCACAAAGTAAGTCAGAGTCATGAGTGACACACTCATTCAGAATTAAAAGGGCTTTATTTAGTTTAGCTTCATTTACTTTAGCTAAACCAAATTAAGGATTTTTTTTTTACCTGTGCTCACTACATCTTCTGGTCTACAAGTCTCATCGTACATTCAAGGGTGGATGTTAGTAACAAAAATGTTGGGCCAAGCTCCTCAAAAGTATTTAAGTGACTAATTCCTACTGATTTTAATGCAAATTAGTCACCTATATATCTTTGAGGTTCTGGGCCTTATTGACTTGAAGGGTTGCAGAAGGAGGCTCTATGAACTACTAAGGCATATACCATAATGAAATTTTAAAATCCTGTATTTAGATTGTTTTGCATTTGTTATATTCTTACAAGAACTTTATTTGTTTTTTATAACAAGAGTTAATCTTTGCAGGGACATGAGATAAGTAAGTTGTCCTATGTTTTTAAATGCATTAGTGTGCCTTTTAATTTATTGTGTGGTATCTGAGATGATTACATGTGCTATTGCTATTCAACTCTTCTCCAAAAATAAATTTGGAACTAAAATACTATATCTCCAAAGGATTCTCCTAGTAAAACACAATAATAAATACAAAAGTCATATTATATAGTCTTTCATTGCCTTTTTATAGTCTTGCTTCAAAAGAGTTTAGTTGTCTCTTAAATCTTTTCTAGTCTTTCCACTTCTAATTTCAAGATAAAAAAGAAAAATACTTTGGAGAGACCCTGCAAAGGCCAGGGATGAAGGCGAATGAAAGACCGTACTGTAAATATAAATGACAACTGGATTACATCTGACAGAGCGGTTTTGTCTTGTGTCAGCATTTTAGAGCCTTGCTGAATAAGGACACTCTTGTGCCCTCAGTTAAACACTCTACTTAGTTTTAAATGGCTGCTGTCTCATATAAAGAACACAAAATTAGCATTCTTCTGTCTGGCTTATAACATTCACCCTGTATAGCAGTGAACTTCCACATGATGTGGTGTGTGTCTTAGAAAATGATAATTGACATTTACATAGCCTGATTTATCCAGAGATCCCCAAGCACTCTTCAATTTGATTGCAAATTTTCTATAGAAGGACCACTTCAGCCATCAGTGAAGTACAACTATGCCAGTACAACTGTAACCCAGTATTCAGCAGCATTAAATAAGGGTTCCCACCAGAAAGTGATGAATACCACATCCAAGTGAAAGTACAGGAATTATAAAATTAAAGGTAGGCAGACTGGTATTAACCAGATGGAATATTAATAGGACTTTCAAATTAATAACCCCTATTTCTGTATAACCTCTGTGGCACTTATAATGACCATAAGTGTTTGGGTTCTTTGGGTTTACATCTTGTGAGGAAAAAGTCTATAACAACATCTGAAGAAGTGGGCTGTTCCATCTCATATAAAAAACCATCTACATATTTTGTTACTCTTTAAAGTGCTACCAGACTATTTGTTGATTTTTAAGTTTTTCCTATTACAGACTAACTCAGCTACCCCGCTGAAGCTTTTATAACAAAATAGTGATTCATAACACTATTCTCAGGCATGTGTCCACCAATGACTTAGAGAACCTACAGACTCCCTTACAGCATCTTGGCTTTCATTGAAGGTTCCAGACAAGTAGGCTACATCTACACTGGCATGATTTTCCGGAAATGCTTCAAACGGAACAGTTTTCTGTTATAAGTATTTCCGGAAAAAGAGTGTCTACATTGGCAGGATGCTTTTCCGGAAAAGCCCTTTTTCCAGAAAAGCGTCCATGGCCAATGTAGATGCGCTTTTCCGGAAAAAAGCCCCGATCGCCATTTTCGTGATCGGGGCTTTTTTGCGGAAAAGACTACTGTGCTGTCTACACTGGCCCTTTTTCCAGAAAAAGGACTTTTGCCCGAGCGGGAGCAGCATAGTTTTTCCGGAAAAGCAGCTGATTTCTTACAGTAGATCGTCAGTGCTTTTCCGGAAATTCAAGGGGCCAGTGTAGACAGCTCGCAGCTTATTCCGGAAAAGTGGCTGCTTTTCCACAATAAGTGGCCCAGTGTAGACACAGCCATACTGCATAGTTATGATTGCTGAGGAGATCACAGCCCAAAGTGGTATGGCTGTGAGAGTCAAAGGAGTATTTCTTACTTAAACAAACCCATCATGCCCATTTCCTTGTCATGTGACATGATGTTGGTCTGATCAAGTAGTGGCAATGGCAATGCAAACATGATCCATGAGACTGATGACACACATGGAAGCTTTCCTTGGGGGATCTTCTTTGACCCTAATCCAATCCATATGAAGGAATACATAGCAAAAAGAATAAGATGACACACTCACGCTTCTTAAAATGTGATCCTACTGTGAAGAATGGCTCAAAAAGGGTCTGGCTACACTAGCCACCCTAGTTCAAACTAGGGTGGCTAATGTAGTCATTCGAACTTGCAAATGAAACCCGGGATTTAAATATCCTGGGCTTCATTTTCATGTTCCTGGGTGCCGCCATTTTTAAATGCCCGGTAGCTCGAACTACGTGCCCACAGCTACACGCGGCACGGGCTAGGTAGTTCCAATTAACACTCTTAATTCGAACTACCATTACTCCTCCTGCAATGAGGAGTAACGGTAGTTCAAATTAAGTGTTAATTCGACCTACGGTAGTTCGAATTAAGAGTTCAAGCTACCGGGCATTTAAAAATGGCGGCGCCAGGGAACATGCAAATAAAGCCCGGGATATTTAAATCCCAGGCTTCATTTGCCAGTTTGAATGACAACATTAGCCACCCTCATTTGAACTCGTGTGGCTAGTGTAGTCATACCCAAAAGTATTTAGGTGCCTGACTCCTTACTCATCATCTTGCTGCTTATGGCAGGGGAGATAGTGTAGTACTAAAACTAATGCAGCAGCCTCAGTGAAGCTGGAATCTTTTCCTGTATCTGCCTCTAACTCAGTGGTGGTCAATATATTTGGGTGGGGAGGGCATTCCAAGAATTTGGTAAGCGGCTAAGAGCCACTTCTATGATATTACTGGAGGGGTGCGGGGTCTGGGATGCAAGTTAGGTACAGTAGGGAGCTTATTGGAGGGGACTGTGGTCCAGAATCGTGTGTCAGGTTTAGGAATTTGGATGAAGGAGGTTGTGAGCTGAGGCAGGAAATTGGCTTGAAGGAGGAGGAGCAGGGCCTGGGTGAGAGTTTGGGGGCAGGAGAGGTTTCTGTCCGGGGTGAGGCTACATCTAGACTGCAGGCTTCTATTGGAAGAAGCTTTTCTGGAAAAGATCTTCCAAAAAAACTTCTATCGAAAAAGAGTGTCCACACTGCCAAAGTATATCGAAAAAGCAATCTGCTTTTTCGAAAGATAGCATCCACACTGAATGGATGCTATCTCACATTTAAACTGTGATTACTATGGATGGAGTGGCCACCAGGACACCTGTGCTTTTTCCTCTTTCCTCTTCTTCCAAAAGAACTCCCTCTTCCCTATCCACGCACACATTTTCCCAAAAGAGCTCTTTTGGATAAAGGCTTCTTCCTCGTCGAAAGAGGATTACAAATTCCAGGAAAACCCTTTTGTTTTTTCAATTTTCTTTTGAAAGAACACGATTGCAGTGTGGACATAACTGAAGTTTTTTTCGGAAAAACAGCAGTTCAGGTATAGGAGGGGGAACAAGCAGTTTGCCTTGTGACCTTGGGCAAGAGGGAGTTATGACCTGGGGTGGGGGCGCAAAAGTTTTGTTTGTGACCAGAGGAAGGGAGTTGGAGTGGGGGGAGGGAGTGGGGTGCTAAGTGCACCTTCTGGCCAAGAGACACTTATGGTAGGTGGCTCCTGGCTGGTTATGATAGCATGATGCAAGTTTCCCTGACCATGTGCCCCATCATTCTCCATGATGATCCTGTGAGATTACTCTGTGACAGTGCCTCAGAGAAAGCTAAGTCCAGCTCTGTTGGGAAGGGAAATCCTTCTGCAGAAGGAATGCTCTGTGCATGGAACTCAAGATTGAGATAATTCCCATCAATATAAATAGATTTCATTCCAGGAATGTGTTTGAAAACAGGTGTGACTCAAGCCTTCCCTCAGAGGTTTGGATTCTTTGCATATATTTAATTATATTAAAATGATATATCAATCCGATTTTGATCATCATGTTTGGGGAAAAAATCCATACACACTGTCACTTCATTTAACAGTACATCCAGTCTTTATATTTATACCTAGCAGCTTATTTTTCCTTTCCAGCAACTTGCTTTTTTAGAAAGTTGCTAAAACATAAGATTAGACACATTGCTGAGAACTTTTAATTGCTTTAGAGATAATAAACACTAATTTAATTAGGGTCTAATATGGCTGGCCTATATTATTTGAATAAGTGCAACTGAATTTTCATGGGACATCTTGCATAAGTAAATACTGTTCAAAGAAACAAACATTATAGAATTGGTCCCTGGGCATGCAACTTCATCAGTATCAACAAAATAAAAGGTATCAACCTGAAGCATATGCTCACCAGCAACCATACACCGCACCATAATAACTCTAACTCAGGAACCAATCCATGCAACAAACCTCGGAGCCAACTCTGCCCACATATATACACCAGCAGCACCATCACAGGACCTAACCAGATCAGCCATACCATCACTGGTTCATTCTCCTGCACATCTACTAATGTAATATATGCCATCATGTGCCAACAATGCCCCACTGCTATATACATCGGCCAAACTGGACAGTCCCTACGTAAAAGAATAAATAGACACAAATCAGATATTAGGAATGGCAATATACAAAAACCTGTAGGGGAACACTTCAATTCCCTGGACACACAATTGCAGATCTAAAGATAACCATCCTGAAGCAAAAAAAAAACTTCAGGACCAGACTTCAAAGAGAAACTACTGAGCTACAGTTCATCTTCAAGTTTGACACAATCAACTCAGGATTAAACAAAGACTGTGAATGGTTAGCTAACTACAAAAGCAGCTTCTCCTCTCTTGGTATTCACACCTCCAGATCAGCTACTAGAAGTGGGCCTCATCCTCCCTGACTGGATCCACCTCGTCATCTCTAGCCTGATTCTGGCCTGCATATTTATACCTGCCCCTGAAAATTTCCACTACATGCATCTAACGAAGTGGGTCTTTGCCTACAAAAGCTTATATTCCAACACTTCGGTTAGTCTATAAGGTGCCACAGGACTCCTCGCCGCTTTAACAGAATAAAAGTGATTCTTCTTGGGTAGGTTAATATGAGATTTAAACAACTATAAAGCATTAAAGCACTGAAAATTCATTTAAAGTAAGATGGACTCAATACACTTTCAAATGTGGCTCATTAGGCAGTAGGCTAGGGATTAGTGAAAAAACATTTCACTTTAAGGCACTAATTTAAATCCTGTCCAGGTCACACACAAATCAGGTCCTGAAGGAGCAAAACACTGAAATCAGTGGGAATATGCCTCTGTTTAAAGTTACCTTAACAGCTTTGTTGGACTGGGGCCTAAAAATCCATGTATTTTGCCCAACCAATATGTAATAAATAGATGGCCCTTATTAAATAAAATCTGTACCAAAGGATTAAATAGTAGTGAGCTATTTTCTCCCATCTAGAAGTACTCCCACTAGAGCATGGTTGAGTGACAGTTTGGGAAACTTGTATTGCCACTGTGCTAGCTCTGTGTAGAGAAGATTTTATTCTCCAGTGTTATAAATCTGGCATCTGTTACAAGACTCACTTCAGAGAGAACAAAACCCAGTCTTTGGCATTTCTTAAATGTTTTTACAGCTACATTTAATCAATACATTCCCTTCTTTGTTGCAAGAAGAGTTGGTAATTAACTTGTTGTCGAAAAAAAGCATACTCTCACACTAGCATAAAATCTGAAGGGAAAAAAAAAAAGATTTTGCCTAAACCAATCAGTCACTTTCATCGAACTTATGGAATTACTGAGATTACAAAAGATCAATGCAGTGTATCTTCATTTTATTAAAATGGGAATAACATAAAATCCAAAGAGATATTGACTATGTAAACATCAAGGTCTTGCTTATATGTGGAAGTATGTATGCACAGTATAATTAACCAGCAGTGTCATGGATTTGTGATTTGCCTTTGGCGAAAGAAAGAAGATCAACAGATTTTCTCTTGATCAGGTGAAAACCACAGAAATTAGGATTGCTTTATACTCCAGGATTTCCTGGCTACATAAAAGCAGAAATAATTAGTAATCTTACAATGGAGATTACGTATCTGCAAATGTAGTTTATCTCTGGTTCCTATTGTGAGGTAAATAAGTTACTATTATTTGTCCCACACACAATGATTTCATTGACTGAATCTGTGCAGCAGTGGATGGGCATGAGATAGGAATTTACGCTTCCAGGATTATGGGGTCCCTAATTAAAAGTAGACCTCTTCCCCGCCCCTCCACAGAGGATAGAGATGCCACTGAGTCCACTTTATGGCATTTTTGACCTATTCTTCCTTTGAGGGTGAGAAGTCTCAACTTGACAAAGCCCTGGCTGGGTTGATTTAGTTGGGATTGGCCCTGCTTTGGGCAGGGGACTGGAATTGATGACCTCCTGAGGTCTCTTCCAGCCCTATGATTCCATGATTCTAAGTGCTGAGCTCCATAACAGTGGTGGAAGGCTCAGTATCTAATGCAATGAATCTCCTCAGCCATGATAAAGCTAAGCCTGTCTGCATGGAGGCTTTGTGCCTTTGCATTGGTTCCTGCCAGCCTCTAGCTTTCAGGAGTTCTATGTCAGCTGCTGATGTTAGAAGGGAGCTCCGGCCACATACCACACATTTGAAGGGTTTCTATGTGAGAATTAGAGCTGGTTAAAAAATGTTGAATTGCAAAAACTACCCATATCTATTAAATACTGCTGTAATGCTATTTAGTTGCAAAGGCAACTGAAGAGTTTTAGGGCAACCAAAAGTATAAAAGAGTTTGAGAGAGACATAAAGACTTGCAGAACTTTGAGTCAAACTATGGGGACTATTATAATCTGCCACAAACATTTGAAGGAGAGGAATTACTGGGAATAGCACCATCATAACAGTCATATCCATTACAGCAGGGATGTACCTCAGGCTCAGAGGCCAGATGTGGTTCCTGGCTTCCCTGGCCCCCAAGGCTCATGACCCCCCCCCCAGCACTGGGGAGCTCAGCTAGTGCTCCAGACCCCTCCCCCCACTGCTGTCCCACTGCGTGACTGGAGCACACAAAATCTACTAGGCTGGGGCCCTGTAGGCTCTGGTATGTGAGGCTGATTTTTCTGTGGCCCAGTGGACTCCGACCCAAAAAAGGTTCCCCACCCCAGCGTTACAGCTAGTGATGTAACTTTTTCTACCAGTGATGATAAAGTGTCTCCATTGTATGTAGCCACCACTATGAGGGTATGTCTACACTACAAAGTTAGTTCGAACTAACGGATGTTAGTTCGAACTAACTTTCATAGGCACTACACTAGCGCTCCGTTAGTTCGAATTTAATTCGAACTAATGGAGCGCTTAGTTCGAACTAGGTAATCCTCATTCCACGAGGATTAAGCCTAGTTCGAACTTACTAGTTCGAATTAAGGGCTGTGTAGACCCTTAATTGGAACTAGTGGGAGGCTAGCCCTTCCCAGCTTGCCCTGGTGGCCACTCTGGCCAACACCAGGCAAACTCTACTGCCCCCCTCCCGACCCCGGAGCCCTTAAAGGGCCACGGACTGGCTACACAGTTTGTGCCAGTTGCAGGCTGCCAGCACCCGTGCCAGCATACCCAGCAGCTGACACCCATGAGCCAGCCACCCGATGACACCCAGCCCTCCCCCTCTTCCTGGGACCAGCCTGGCAGCTCCCAGGACCCTGCCCGGGGCCGCAAGAGGCGGGTGCCCGCGTGGTCTAGTGCGGAGATCGTGGACCTCATCCAGGTTTGTGGGGAAGCCTCCAATGTCCACGATCTCCGCACTAGCCACAGGAACGCGGCAGTCTACGGCCGTATGGCTGCCAGCCTGGCCGCCAGGGGCCACCAGCGCAGCCGGGAGCAGGTGCGCTGGAAAATAAAGGACCTGCAGCAGTCCTACTCCCGGGCTTGCCTGCCAGGGGCCGACCCAGAGGCGTGCCCCCACTTCCAGGCTCTGGACCGCCTCCTGGGGGCTCATGCCGTCCCTGCCTCCTGGGACGTGATAGACCCCAGGGCAGAGGGACCGCTCCAGGAGACAGAGGAGGAGGAGGAGGAGAGGGGCTCCGAGAGCCAGGAGCCTGCCGGCAGCCTGCCCAGGACCCGGGACCCCCGAGGCACTCCACAGAGCCGCTCGCCTGTGTCGTCCGAGGCCGGGGAGGCGTCCACCTGTGAGTACCATCATGCTCCCCTTATGTGTACGGGGGGCTGGGGCGAGAGGGAGCCCCGGGACCATGTGCCTAGGCCTTGCCCACCACGGAGCAGCAGCTGGGGATCCTGCAGGGGCCCTGGCCTTGCAGAGGGGAGCTGGGTTTCACACACCTGGGCCCCTGGGGTAATTGACCTCTGGTCTTGTTGCACCACAGCCGCAGCACCTGGGACTGCAGGGCGCACCACCCCGCCTGCAGCAGCAGCCCGCGCCCGGGCAAGCAGGAGAGCCAGGAACCAGGAGGAGCACCAGAGGCAGCACCTCCGGTTCCTGGAGCAACAGCTCCGTCTCCAGGACCACAGGGTCCAGGAGGACCTGAGGCTGTGCCAGAGGAGCTTGGAGGCACTGGAGGAGCAGGGCTGTGCCCTGCGAGGCCACCTCCAGAGCCTGCTCGACCGCTTCCCAAGGTGTACAGATAGTGCGGAATGGCTTGCTAGTTCGAACTATCTAGCCCGTGCCGCGTGTAGCCGCGCGGCACGGGGTTCGAACAAGCCGCCATTTAAAAATGGCGCCGGCCGGCTTATGCAAATGAAGCCCGGGAAATTCAAATCCCGGGCTTCATTTACAAGTGCGGTATGCCTACATTACCCCGCTAGTTCGAACTAGCGGGGTAGTGTAGACATACCCTAAGTTAGTTCGAATTAGCGCTGTAGTGTAGACGTACCCAGAATGTTTTCAAGTTTAAATAAATTGTATTGTGCAGTATTTTGAAAATATAAAGCACTATGTAAATATGGAGTATCTTTACTGCAACATATTAAATGTCCTACAAGTTCAGACAGCCTGTCAGATTTCCATTTAACCTAACTGGCACTTGCTATCTGGCAAGTTTCCTTTAATTCAATAGAGTCATTACACATGCTTTAGAAACACAGTCTGCATATTGTTTAGACACATGCCATTAGTATAAGGTATTAAAGTATAATTGACATCTGTCTTATCATGTGATAGCAAGATGTGTGTCACAGAGAGACAATTGTGAACGATGGGGAGGCATCATGCAGATTAATGGTGAAGAAATGAATGTGTTCTAAGTGGGAAGGCTGCAATGAGCATTCCATCTGATTGGATTCACAAGTGATATTGACCTCAGAGGGACGGCTCTTTATAATTTTCCTTTCTTTGTTTGATATACCTCTAGATATTAATCCGCCTTTGATTTTAGTCTTTTACAGTAGGTCTGAGGCTGCTCATTACATGTTTATTGTTTTGAATATTAATTAATTATTGTTTACATAAGGACAAAAGTGTGCCCATAATATAGCAGATGAGAAGGCAATTCCTTCCCAGAAAAGACTGTAATCTAAAGAGTGATATAAAGTATAAGAGTTAAATAAATTCTGCTCTATTGAAGTCAGTGACAAAACTATCATTGATATCACTAGAACTGAAGTTTATTTCACCTCTCTCCCGCTATTCCCCATGCTAAATCTGTGGGGAGTTCATCTATACAGTAGCATTATTTTGGAATAACTGACGTTATTCAGAAATAACATACTGTGTGTCTACACGACAAGCCTGTGACTCCTGTAACTCTCATTTTGCCCTGTAGCCCTCATTTTGTGTAGCAGAACACGGAGAATGTGGCTGGGGGAAAGGGAGCATGCCTAGGATCCCTCCATGCTGCACAAATCCTTGGCTCTGTTTTCAGCACCTTCTCAGCAATTGCATCTTGGAGTATGTTAATACCACAAAACCTCCACACAGATGGTTCCAGATTTATCACATCTGGGGAGATTCCGGGGAGACTCCCTGGATTAGATGCTGAGTTTTCCACCCCTGTTATATGATAAGAGCGTGCATGGTGGAGCCCAGCACTGCAAAAGCATCAGAGGTAGCCCCCAGGCCTGACTTGAACAATTTGTACTTTGACTGGAGCTGAGGATATGACCCATTTAATTTACACACAAACTGAAAATCCCACAACAGACGGAGAAATACTAATGACAAGACAAACATAAGAAATTCCATAGTAGAAGAAAAAACAGGTAAAATAAATCCTCATGTGGGGTCCAATCTCAAAATCAATGTTAATTTACTGTGAAAGGAATGCAGAATCAGATCTGGAATATTCTGATAAATATCTTAAAAACAAGCTGTAAGCGTTCCATGAATAAATATGGT
Source organism: Pelodiscus sinensis (assembly GCF_052426305.1). Taxonomy (NCBI): domain Eukaryota; kingdom Metazoa; phylum Chordata; order Testudines; family Trionychidae; genus Pelodiscus; species Pelodiscus sinensis. The sequence goes on from NC_143054.1 coordinate 32,656,293, forward strand.
CCATAGATCTTTGTCTACCACCACTATCCTGAGAAGATGTGAAGAAGCCAGTGCAAAGCACTTGGGAAGAAAAAAATGCACAAATAAAAAAATAGGAATAATTTGCTAGGCAGCAGTGATGGAAAAAAGATCTGAAAGTTATAGTGGATCATAAATTGAATATGAGCAAAAGTGTGATGCTGCTGTGAAAAAGACTAATATTTTGCTTTGTAAGTCACAGAAGGTAATTGTCTCACTCAAATTGGCACTGGTAAGGCTTCAGCTGGAGCACTGTGTCCAATTCTGGGTTTCACACTTCAGGAAAGGAGGGATAAATTGGAGAGAGTCCAGAGGAGAGCAACAAAAAATGATAAAAGATTCAGAAACCTGACCTATGAGGAAAGGCTGAAAAAAACTGGATATGTTTAGTTTCTGAAAAGATGGAGGAAGGGATGTGATTATAGTCTTCACATATGTTAAGGACTTTTATAAAGAGGACAGTGTTATAAAGAGGACTGATGGTAGGACAAGGAATGATGAGCTTCATCTGTAGTGAGTGAAATGTAGCTTAAATGTTAGGAAAACCTTTTCAGTTATAAGGATAGATATGTTCAGGAACAGACTTCCAAGAGAAGTTGTGGAATCCCCATCATTGGCTGTTTAAGAACAGGTTGGACAAAAATCTGTCAGTGATGAGCCAGTTTACTTGTTCCTGACTCAGTGCAGGGGGCCTGACTTAAAGGCTTCTCAATTTCCCTTCCAGCCCTAAATTTCTCTGTTTCTGTGAACAAATATCGAACAATAAGTGTAGTTAAGCACTGAAAGAGGCTTCCAAGGGAGGCAGGGCCAAATTAACTTTTCGTGGGTCTGGATGCAAACATATTTCCCCCATGGGGAAAGATTGGAAAAAACAGAAGATCCGACACAGGGGCTATCTTTGACACAGTGCACAACCGCACATGTTTCATTTACTGTATTTAAAAGATTAAGTTGGATATGGAAGGGGCAGTCATTAGGCAGCCCTAAATTGAAAAGAACGCACACGAGAGCACATACAACAACTTCCAAAAGAAAAAAAAATATAAAATTAAAACACAGAGGGTAAGGACAGTTAACAAAAGCTGAAGTCACCAAAACCCCAGGCTTGTGCTGCTCCCACTAAAAAAGAACTGTCAGGCTACCTCATCCTTCCCATTCCTCATATGAACTAACATGGCTTGAATTTAATTGTTTATGAATTGGGACAGATTTAAAAGAGTGTTCAAAACATTTTAAAAATAAAAAATATGAAACACTTTAATACATTTTATTTACAGCATCATTATTCACACTAGTCTTGCTAGTCCTTCCCTCCAGCCAGAGAGACACAGAGACTAGGATAAAGACCAGCGGTGTCCCCAAAAGACCAGGCACTCCAAATCAGACAAGAACCACATACCTCCCCAGACTGAACCCTCCAAACTGGACCAGACCCACATCCTGCTCCAGACTGAAACCCTGAAACTGGAGCAGATCCAAATCTTCCCCAGACCAAAAGCCCCAAACTGGACCACATCCCCTTCCAACCCAACCCAGCCTCTTCTGTCAACTGACCCTTCTCGACCTGAGCTTCCCCACTGACCACCAGAACAGGGCTCCTCCCACACCTCTATTCTCAAACTAGACTGGCCCCAAATCCAGAGCCAGACCACTCCCAGCCCCCCACTCTCCGAGCCACCTCCTGCTGTCAAACAGCTCCTTTTCTCCTCCCAAACAAATTGAACTGGGCCAAGTTACACATGGCTGCAGCATGGTGAATGCAGCTTCCCACTGGGCCTGGAGCACAGCTGGTCCAGGGAAACTCATGGGGCTCAAGTGTTAAAATGTTTTGAAAAAAAACAAGTAGCCCTGTAGCACGTTAGAGACTATCAAATATATAGAGAGAGTATCATGAGCTTTCGTGGGCACAGCCCACTTCTTCAGATGAGTGGGTTCATTAGAACCCCCAAATTAAAAGCAGAAAAAGGAGGGGGGGAACCCCTGTCAGTTAAAGTGCCCGTGCTAAATGAGATGTTCTTTTTTTTAACAGTTTTAAAAATCTGTCCCAATTTCATAAACCATAGTTCGGGGCACTGTTGGGGGGATGGGGCCAGGAGTACTGAGTCTCCCCCAGCCCTTTAAATTGCCACTGCAGTGCCACAGGGTAAGCTCCAGGTGGCTCTCAGGGCTGGCTGAGGAGTTGTGACTCCAGCCAATGGGAACTGCAGAGAAGCACCTGCGGGCAATGCACAGAACCTTTGTCCCCTCTGCCTAGGAGTGGAACATGCTGGCTGCTTCTGGGAGCCATGCAGACCCCGGGCTCTGTGCAGCACTGGGCAGTCAGGGAGTCTACCTTAGCCCTTCTGCCTGAGGTAATCACCGTCCAGCTGGAGTCCACACTTTGAACCCCCTTTCCATTTCCAACCTCTCTGCCCCAGGTCAGAACGAGGGATCTTAAATTGTGGGTAATTGACTAATTGAATGATCGATGCATTTTGTATCAATTAGTCAATAGGGTGTTTCTGCCTTTCAAGTGTAGAAACAGCCCTAGGTCTGTTGCTACACTCTCAAGGTGAAAGCGCCACATGGAGCCCGAGGTCAGCTGCGGAATCCCCAGCTGATCCTGGACTCCACGCAGCGCTGCCTCTTTCATATGCTGGGAGGAGCCTGATGCCAGGTTCCCCGTGGTGTTTCAAAGTGGCAGCGCCGCACGGAGCCCAGGATCAGAGGGGGAGTCCTCAGCTGACCACAGGCACCATGCAGCACTGTTGCTTTGAAATGCTGGGAGGAGCCTGACACCGGGCTCCCACAGTGGTGTTTCAAAGTGGCAGCGGTGCGTGGATCCATGGATCTGGCCCCGGGCTCCATGTGGTGCTGCCTCTTTGAAGTACCCTCTCTTTTTCCCCCCTTTCTGCCTATTTCTGATAGAGGCAGCAAAGGAGGGGGAAGTGACTAGTCGACAAGCTTATCGACTATCCGATATGCATTTGCTTATCAGATAACCGACTAGTTGACTAGTCCTTCATATCTCTAGTCAGAACCCCCTCCTACACACTAGCTCACTTCCAGAGCACACTCTTTTTACCCCTCACTTACCCTTGCCCCAGCCCTGAGTCCCTTTCTACACCCAAATTCTCTTCTAGAGACTGCATCCCTTCTCAGGGCAGGCCTTAAAATGAGGCAAACTGAGGTGGCCGCCTCAGGTGCCAGACTGTGGGGGAGCAGGGGCACCACTAGGACCCAGAAAATTGAGACCTTTCAAAGTTTTGGCCCAAGCGAGGAGGCACGGGGGCGTCATTTGAGCTCCCCTCCTCAGGTGTTAAAATGTTGTGGGCCAGCCCTGTCCTTTCTGCACCCCACCCCCAGTCCTGAGCCTTCTCCTGAATCCCAAATCTCTTATCCCTGGCCCTACGCAGAAACTACATCCCTAGCTGAAGGCCTCCCACACCCCAAACCCCTTCCCCACCTGGTGAAAATGAGTGAGGGTGGGGTAGAGCAGGTGACAGAGGGAGGAGGGATGGGGGGGAAGGGCCCAGTGGGCAGGGAGAAGCTCTGGGCCAGCCTGCTGAGAGAACAACAGGGGGCCAGGAGGGATTGGGGGTGGAGAGGAGCCAGCAGCATGGCTTGACCATAGGGCACATGGAGCACCAGGCCAAAGCCCCTTTTGGGTGCAGTCCAATGCCATGGAGCTATTAGTGCCTTTATGAACCTGGTGCTGAAGGGAGGTTGTGGAATCTCTGTGACAGAAGGGTTTTAAGAACAGGCTAGAAAAACAGGGATGGACTAGAACTATTCAATCCTTCCTCTGTGTGGGAGGACAGACTATGTGATTCTTAAGGCCCCTTCAAGCCCTACATTTATATCATAAAGAAATGAAAGGAGAGGGGGTCTTTTTTTCCATTTTACATTTAGATGTTTCTTACAAATGTTTAAAACTATATGGGACTACAGAAGATTAACAAAGGCTTTAGTAGCACTTGAAAGGCTCATTCAGCCCACATTGCAAAGAATTAAGTAACTGTGTGGTAACTGCTCATTCAGGACTCACAGTGCCCAGTTCATGAAGCTTTAAGCACTTTTGATAATCATGACATCTAAGCACAATCTCCCCCAAAATATTGCAGGTGATTTTTCCCTCTATCTTCCTGACCCTGTCTTCTACTCCTCTCTCCTTCCAAGATCATTTAAGCTTTTCCTGCCTATTAAAAATCTAAATGCAAAAATGGTCTATGTGAAAAATGTTAAACAGTTCCATTCAGGTCTATGCCTCAACAGCACAAAGTGCTGCTTCATATTGGACATAATGGTACATTATATGACCAGGCTAAAAGTTTTGAACTTGAACTGTTACATAATTCTATCATTTAAAAGAGAGAGAAAGAGAGAGATTTGGTCAGCTCCTCCATCAGTTGCAGGATTTCTCTGCATAGGATAGAACCTCATCAAGTTCAGTTTTAAATGATGTAGTCGAACTTTCACCCGTTACTATGCTCTGCCACAGTGTAATCACACATTTAAAACATTTTCCTTGATATTCTGCATAAGGGGTCTCTTGCTTAATTTACCCTTAGTTATAATTTTTGTGCCACCCTGAATAATTCCTCAGCATTCACACCATTCAAACAGTCGTGCTCTGTCTTACTCTTAATTCTCATTTAGTCAATCTAGTTGTCTATTGATTTTTAACATTTCTATTCCCATAAACCAATCTTTCCAGTCCCTTCTTCACTTTTGTTGACACTCTCTGAACTCCCTCTAACTTATCAACCCATTTTTATGCGACTTGCCCCAAACTTAACATAACATATTAGCACTGAGGTTAGTGGTGATATTCTCTAAGTTTGCTCAGCAGGATTTTAAAACAAGTATTAAAACAGCAGTGATGTTGTGGTTGGTGTCTGCTGCAGGCCACCGAATCAGGTGGATGAGGCTTTCTTCAGACAACCGAGAGAAGTTGGAATGAATGAATGTCTGGGGTTCTCCTGTCTTCTCCTTTCCCTCCCCTTCCGTCCCTGCCCCACCAGACACACAATTATTAATTTTCTTTTTGAGGCTCAGTAACTTGTCTAAATGTCATTAACTTTGGAAAAGAAGGCACAGAGAGGTAAAAGGAAATTGTATCTCTGCCATGCTAACTTTTCAAAAAGATGAGAAAAGCTTTTAAATGGTACAGACTCACAAAGTTAGTCTCATTTTTTTCTTTTGTCACACACTTTTCTAAAGTTGGAGAGATTTTGAACATTTGAGGAGGCAAAATGAAAAAGTTAGAGAAGAAAACAAAAAATAGATATTCACTTTATTGTACAGTGATAAAAAGGTTGAGAAATTGGGGGGGAAAAATCAAAAACAAAAATTGAAATTTTAACTGGGGCCTCTGGAAGTTACCAGAACAGAAGTATTAAAAAAGTAATGGCCTGATTAAGCACAGCACTTAAGCACATGTTGAACTTTGAGAACATGCCCAAGTGTAATAATGGCACCAGGATTCCGGGAAGTATTCTTCTCACCTTTATGCCTTTGTCTATGTCACCCTTTCTCTTGTGATCTAAATAATTTTCTTCCCATCATTCTCATACCTCCATAATCACTTCTATACTTCACCAAATATAGATATAAAAGTGCTTAACTTGGAAATTGAATCTTCTGATTCATCGTTTGTAATACTATATGAATCTGAATGATCCAGTAAACAATTTGAGATATGACCATGTCTTCCACTCTGTTTGTACAGCTCTAAATACATGGTAGCATTCAATAAATAATAATTTGCAATAATTAATGTGGGATACCAGCATCTCTTTGGCAGAGAAGTAAATTATGGAATGTAAATGAAAGGTTGAGGTAAGCTCATAATCCTTTGTCTTGTTCCCAGAGTCTAGACAACATCGAAATACTTATGAAAATAGCATGAAAGAACAGAGAGCTAAAAGAAACTTCTGGATACTGACATGAAAATGAGCATATTTCAGTCCTGATCCTGTGATTAGTAATGCACAGATTAGCTCCATATAGAGCCCTAATTACAAGTTTGGGGACTGAAGTGCCTCACTTTGTTAAAAATGAAATTTTATACTTACATCAACTACTCTATGTGTGAAAGTATTTCTATTTTCATCTATAAATCCTCACACTTTTTAAATGAACATCAGTAGTATCTTCTCTCCACATGCACACAAATGAATACTATAAATGGAATTACCATGACTACTCTCTTAAAATCTTTGAATATAATACATACTTTGCTGCAAATGAAGATTTCAGAATTCCCTCAAAAATATCCTTACATGAAAGAATAGCAAACATAATTAATTCCTTGGAGATTTTATTTTTTGCTAATAAAGTACTTTATAAAACATTAAAGAAATTTAGCTAACTTGAAAACAAACATGATATGGAGAAATGCATTTTTCTGGCTCATGCTTAAATAAGTGTCCTGTCAGTGTGGCATGATTATGAAAAACACAAAAGTGTTTAAATGGAAAAGAGCTACATGGAGGTTTCTGGGAGCCAAATAAATTGTTAGAAATTGTTTCAGGCAGTTAAAAATACTCAGTTCATTTGGCAAACTGGTTTAGAATACAAGGGGCAGGGACTGTCTTTATGTTCTGGGTTTGTACATCTAGTACTATGAGTCCTGACCACTACCTGCAACTCCTAGGCACTATGGTAATGCAAATTGTTGATGTTGTTAAAAACAATTTATTTACTTAGCAATTCACTCATACTGTACTATAAGTGCACACAAAAGACCATACAGTTGTATTACAGCTCACCAGAACTTTCACAAAGCAAAATTAGACATGGGCTGATAGGAAAGCTGTGAAGAAAGTTTGTGAAAATTCCATCATTTCCCCCCCTGAAATTAGGAAAATAAAAACATTTCAACCTGTTCTTCTGCTAGTTGAAAATCACAGGAAAACTCCCACTCCAAACAAACAAAGCAACACCAAAAGAAAACAAAACAAGCAGAAAAACCAAAGAACAACCTCTTCATGATTTCATTGAAAAAACAAACTTGGGAAAATGCATTCCAATTCTACTATTGCTATAATAAAAAGTCTTGGGGTATGTCTACACATCAGTTTTTCCGGAAAAACAGCCATTTTTCTGGAAAAGCTATACTTATATCCACACTGCTAGGCTGTGTCTAGACTAGCAAGTTTTTCCACAAAATCAGATGATTTTGAGGAAAAATTTGCCAGCTGTCTACACTGGCTGCTTGAATTTCCAGAAAAGCACTGACGATCTCATGTAAGATCGTCAGTGCTTTTCCGGAAATACTATGCTGCTCCCATTTGGGCAAAAGTCTTTTTCCGAAAGACTTTTGCCCAAAAGGGCCAGTGTAAACAGCACAGTAGTGTTTTCTGCAAAAAAGCCCCGATCGCGAAAATGGCAGTCGGGACTTTTTTGTGGAAAACCACGTCTAGATTGGCCACGGACGCTTTTCCGCAAAAAGTGCTTTTGTGGAAAAGCATCCTGCCAATCTAGACGTGCTTTTCCAAAAATGCTTTTAACGGAAAACTTTTCTGTTAAAAGCATTTTCGGAAAATCATGCCAGTGTAGACGTAGCCCTAATGTGTTCTTTCAACAGAAAGTCAAAAGAATGGAGGCATTTTTCCGACAGCAGTAAACCTCATTCTATAAGGGAGAAGCTTTTTTCCAAAAAAGCTTTTTTGGAAAAAGGCATGTGTGGACATGGAAGAGAGTGGTTTTTTTTAAAGAAGGGACTTCCAGGAAAAAGCATAGGTGCCCTGGTGGCCAGTCTGTCCACAGTAATCACAACTTAAATGCAAGATAGCATTCAATAAATGTGGACTCTATCTTTTGAAAAAGCAGATCACTTTTTTGTTTCACTTTTGCTGTGTGGATGCTGTCTTTCAAAAGAAGTTTTTCTGGAAGATCTCTTCGGCTGTGTCCAGACTCAGGGGTTTTTTCGAAAAAAGTAGCCTTTTTTCGAAAAAACTTCACCTGCATCTAGACTACAGCCGCGTTCTTTCGAAATTAAATCGAAAGAACGCGGCTTTTCTTTCGACGGTGGTAAACCTCATTTCACGAGGAAGAATGCCTTTTTTCGAAAGTGCTCTTTCGAAAAAAGGCATTCTTGAATGCCAACAGGGCTTTTTAGAAAGAGAGCATCCAGACTCACTCGCTGCTTTCTTTCGAAAAAGCAGCTTGCTTTTTCGAAAGTTCCGCTTGCAGTCTAGACGCTCTTTTTCGAAAGAGGCTTTTTCGAAAGTATCTTTCGAAAAAGCCTCTTTCGAAAGAGGCTTGCAGTCTAGACATAGCCTTCCAGAAAAGCTTCTTCTGAAAGAAGTCTGCAGTCTAGACAAAGCCTCTGAGGGGTAGCCATGTAATAGCTACCGGAGGTATCCTGAAATAGCTACGCCACGTCTACACAAGCCGTCCATTATTTCATAATATTTTTCAAAATAACAGGCATACTATTTCACCATCCCAGTAAACCTCATGGCACGAGAGATAAGGGATGACTCAAAATAATGTGTTATTTTGAAACTGGCGCTGTGTAGATCCGCCAATTTTCAAAATAAGCTTTTTTGAAATAGATTTTAAATAAAATATGCAATTTGCACAGTGCAAATTGTATATCTGATTTTGAATTTAGGGTGCTGTGTAGATTCACCCTAACTGTGAAAACAACAAGTAGTTGTGTAGTGCCTTATATTTTTGTTAGTTTCTAAGGGTACGTCTACACAGAGTATTAATTCAGAATAACTAATGTTATTCCGAAATAACATAGTCTGCGTCTACACTACAAGCAGTTATTTTGACATAATGTCAAAATAATGGTGAGCTGGAGGACTTCTTACTGCAACTCCTGAAACCCTCATTTTACGAGGAGTAAGGGAAGTCAGAGGAAGAGTGCTCTACCTCAGATTTCCTGTGGTGTAGACAGCACCAAAAGCTAAGTTAAGCTATTTCAACTTAGTCTACACAGTTGTCTACACTACAGAGGAAGATAGAAGCTGCCACTGTTGATCTTCTATGGTTAAAATTAGCAGTCTAGTTAAGACAGATAATTTGAAGTAAGAGGAGCACTCCAGTCAATGCTGGTAACCCTACTTTCATGAGGAGTAAGGAAGTCAAAGGAAATGTTGTGTAGACAGTGCCAAAAGCTGAGTAAAGCTACTTCGACTTCATCTATGCAATTAACGTAGCGGAAGTTACATATCTTAATTCAACTTTTTCCAGTAGTGTAGACATATCCTAAGATGCCACAGAACTACTTGTTTTTATTGCCATAATAACAAGACATATAATTGTGATTGTTTTCTATTATGTCTGCATTCCACACATAGTTAGGACACATTGCCTGAACAGCTGAAGTTCTATCCTGGCATGCAATGGGTTCAGTGAAAGACCTAGGATGGATTTGGAGTAGTGGGCAGTCCCTTCTTTGGTTGAAATCTGAAGGGAACATACACAAGACATTACACATACCTGGTGATTTGGGGTGAACACCTGGTCTAAGAATGCACCTATACAATCTTTAGATCTGTTTATTACCATTATATTGCCTCTGCCACCCCTCTTCCTTGTCTGGACCTCCAGTTAGCACTTTACATCTCTGAAACAATTTGGTCATAACTATTATCCAGTTGCCTCCCTCCCCTCTATCTACTTCATTTCATGATCCAATCAATTTGATGGCCTTTTAAAAATATGTTAATGCCTAAGCAGGTCATAGAAATTAACTGAAAGTTAAATTTGAACTGAGTTAAACAGAAGCCCATAGGAAAGAGTACATGAATATCTGGCAACACTGGAAGATTTGGCAACTTTTGAGTTCTCACTTAGATCTGTTAGACAAAGGAAGGCCCATCATCTGTTACTTAAAGCATGACTTCTTCTGAGCAAATAATTGATTTTTTGATTCAGTGGATAACTCTATTTTGCTGAAACAAACAAACAAAAATTGGTTCAGATCAAGTAAAACATGTTTTCACCTGAAATGCAATCTTTATAAGCATTAATCTGGCTAAATTTTGGAAAATAAAATTCGTCTCAAAATGAAGAGCCAAAATGTTTCATCTGGAAAACATTGAAACAAATCTTTTCAACTCTTTTGAGCCCCCCCCCCCTTTTTTTGGCTAAAACTATTTGCCAAAATAATCTTGAATTCACTAATAGTGTCAATCAACCTGAAACATCAATAAACATGAAATGTTTCCTCCGGATTAAACAGGACAAAGTCCTATATTCTTTTTCAAAAAAGTAGTACTATTTGCAGATAAAATAATTGAACTTGCATGGGTGCAGGGCCATTCACAACTTACTAGTGGGTGGGAAAATGGCACAAAACTCCTTCTTCACTTGTTCCCTTTGTGCTGTGGCAAGCCAGGGTATGTCTACACTACCATCCTATTTCGAAATAGGAGGGTAATGTAGGCATACCACAATTGCAAATGAAGCCCGGGATTTGAATTTCCCAGGCTTCATTTGCATAAGCGGTGCGCCGCCATTTTTAAATCCCCGCTCGTTCCAACCCCGTGCCGCGCGGCTACACGCGGCACGAACTAGGTAGTTCGAACCAGGCTTCCTAGTTCGAACTACCGTTACTCCTCATTCCACGAGGAGTAACGGTAGTTTGAACTAGGAAGCCTAGTTCGAACTACCTAGTTCGTGCCGCGTGTAGCCGCGCGGCACGGGGTTCGAACGAGCAGGGATTTAAAAATGGCGGCGCCCCACTTATGCAAATGAAGCCCGGGAAATTCAAATCGCGGGCTTCATTTGCAATTGCGGTATGCCTACATTACCCCACTAGTTCGAACTAGCGGGGTAGTGTAGACATACCCCCACAGTATTGCTGGGCACTCTCATTGCTCCCCAAAATCATTGGCTGTGGTATCTAGCCTCCCCCAAAAGTGCTGAGTGAGGATACAATGACCCCCTCTCCTTTGTCATAGAGAGATGAATTGGCTGAGTACAGTGGAGAGTGCGATGTGCTCCTATCTAAAGGAGGGGGAGGACTCAATTGCCATCCTTAGTTTGAGGAAAAGCATTCTGTCAGAAAGCCCAAATTCCTCCTGGAGCTTCTGCCACAGCATTGGCGCCTCTCAATGCTTAGCCATGACATGAAGATGCAGACTAGCCATTAATATTTGAAAATGAAATCACAGTACAAGGATTGAATACTATTAGTTCTGGGCAACATTTTCAAAATGTCTGCTCTGTTTAGCATGCACACAATCACCGTCCAGCCTTTTAAGAGGAAGTGAATTTGACAAAATGAGGCAAATGTTCAATCACACTTAGGCTATGTCTGTACTATAAAGAAAAGTCAGCAATTTGCATATCTTTTTCTGCTTTTCTTCCGAAATAGGCTTTTCCGACATTTGGCCCGTCTACATGGGGCCAAATGTCAGGAAAAAAACCCTCTTTCAGAAGGTCCCTTCTTCCTTGTAAAATGAGGTTTAGAGGGATACCGAAAAAACGCATCTGCTTTTCTGACTTTTTTTTCAGAAAAGCAGACGTGTTCCTTGGACACGTCAGAGCTTTTCTGGGATACCTCTCTATCCTGGAAAAGCTGTACAGTCTAGACATACCCTGTGGGTATAAGAACATCCCATTTCCTTTTGTGGACTCAGCAGGTGGACCTTGGAATGCAGATGGACATTCCATTCTTTATGGACCATTTACACCTCTTGGACAGTTTGTATAACCTGCACTTTTTCCCCCACACTGTACCTTTGATATTTACCACTGAGTTAAAATGTTCCAGGCCAATGATGTCGAATCATTGTCAAATAACTGCTTGTCATTTAGTAGTCATGTGCATGCATCAGGAAGCAAAAACACCTTTAAAATTAAAATTGTAAGCCAGTTGTATGTAATTTTAAAAAAAAGAAATGATGGTGATAATCTGAATTTAGCATTAAAATGCAAAAACATACATAAATATTTCTCTGAGTGACATTCCTGCCTTGAATTTTGCTGGCATTAAATTACAGTGACTACATTATTATGACTGATACTTTACATGATGAGCTCCAGAATTCTGCAGTCAGTGACTTTGAAATTGACATCCTAGGCTTTTTACTTATGAAATGTGGAATGGTTTGCTGTTTCTAAATATTGCTTCCAAGTACAGTACTAAGATTTATTTTGGTTTTAAATACTTTGGCAGGAAATGCTTCGAAAAGCAGCTAATGAACAGCTTACAAATGTCTGTAATAATAATAGTGCATTCACTTACTGATCCCCAGACTAAAAATCACTAAGAAAAATAATCTTAATGGGGAGAAAGTAAACATTCTTTAAAAACAAGACTTTCTCTCTTATCCTTGGTTCTCTCTCTTCTTTCTCATCCTCTCCCATACTTGTGTGTGGTTTTCCAATGTTTTTTGTCTAAATTAGAGTTCAACTTCTTTGGAGCAGGAACTTTAGGCAATTTATATGTACCATGTGTGACATTAAGTAAATAAATAACAATCCAGGATACAATTTTGAAAAACATCCAGAGGTATTTCTACACTGCAACCACAGAATGTGACTGGAGTTTGTGTAGGTGTGCTCTAGCTAGTTTGAGTTACAGAACAGTAAAGCTAATTAGGGTTCTGGGTGGGCTTGGAAAGGCTGTTCTGAATCAGAAGCTGGTATGGCTTCACTATTCCAGTACCCTATCCATAGCTCTGTTATGTCTACATGAGCTGTAATCACTCTGGACATGTCTACACTGAGGGCTAAAGTCGAGTTAAGATATACAACTTCAGCTATGGTAATTAAGTAGTTGAAGTCGAAGTAACTTAACTTGGCTTTTGGTGGTGTCTACACAGCAGGAAGTTGAAGGAAGAACACTCTTCCTTTGACTTACCTTACTTCTCATAAAATGAGGATTGCAGATGTTGGAGCAAGAAGCCTGTTATTTCAAAATGATTTCCAAAAAACGGGCTTGCTCTATAGATGTTCCCTCTGTTATTTCAAAATAACATGAGTTATTTCAAAATAAGTGTGCAGTGTAGACATAGCCTCTGTGTGCTTGCAGTGTAACTATACCCACAGGAATTTAATTCCCAGTTTTTCAAAAGGGATTTTAGACTTAGGTGTCTAAATCTTGTTGGTTGTCAATGGAACTTTCTGAAAAGTCTGAAGTCACTTCGGTATTTTCAATAATTTTATTGGTAGACTGCAAAATCGTCAAAAGCAGAGATATCTCTTTGCATGTCTGCAAAGCACCATCTTCATTGTATTGCTCTTTAGTATTATTATATTGCTACTTTCTTTAAAAAAAATAAGAGGTTTTATTCTTCACAAAACCAGCTGTGAATTTAAAGGAAACATGATAAACCTATAAGCATAATTTTAAAATGACAATACTTATTGTGCTTACCTGAGAGAATGGAAGGACTCTGAAGAAGCTGATCTAGATTCTTGGGTAAATAGCACATGGTTAAGTCTGTGACTTCAGTGGCCCCTCTTGCTGGTTCTTCATTTTGTTGAATGATTTATTTATGGCATGTTTGTGAATGCAGTCCCTTTTGTGGATGATGTAATCTTTCGCATATATTACGCATGCAGTACTTCTGCTTCAAAGACAGTAATGTGTCTCACATTCTACTTCTCTCAGTGCTCAATTTAATTTCTTTAATGTCCTCCATGGTTCTACACTGTTCACAAATACATGTCAATTGCTACTGTAGACAAAAGGCATCTTAAATGTACATTTGCAGTGACAGTGAGAGTAAATGACAGACATCGCTATTTAAGTCTGTGCTCAGATATTTCATGGAGAAGAAAAACTATTTTATTTGGTATTATTCACCAATTCTGTAGACATATATGTAAGAGATTTCCAGAACACTTAACACACTTAAAGACTAGTGGTCATTTATGAGGATATGTTATCCCACTGGATACTAAATGAAGGCCCCAGTATGTGAGAAACTTTGTAAAATAAAGATGGTTGAAAAACAGAAGTACTTCCTTTTGTTTGTTTTAAATTACCAGGCAGCAGGTTTAGAAAAAACAAAAAGAAATATTTCTTTACATAGTGCACAGTCAACCGGTGGAACTCATTACTAAAGGATGCTGAAGGCCAAAACTATAAGTTGAAAAAAGAATCAGATTAGTGGCAATGATCTAAAAACAAAGGCAATTAGCCAAGATGATCAGGGATACAACCTCATGCTCTGGTGCCTATAAGCTCAGATGGCCAAATGCTAGACGGGATGACAAGGAACAATGGGATTACTTGATAATTTCCCAGTTATTTTCATTCCCTATGAAGCATCTGGCATTGGGTACTGTTAGAAGACAGGATTCTGAGCAAGATGGACCTTTGGTATGGTCATCATACATTCAGAAACATTTTATATGAAATTTTTAGTTGAAAAACATAAGCCTACTATCAGATATGTGCATTTCACACCTATAACCCTTGAAACAGACTTACTAGAAAGGAAATTCAGTAAGCTCTTTAAAGCATAGCCTCCTGGGAGGAAGCCTGCTTTTCACTTATCTGGCATTACTCCTCCTCACTAGGACTCAGACCTCCAAGATACTTGAAACACCCAGCTCCTACTGATTTCAGTTTGAGAAGTGGATAAGTGCCCAGTACCTCACAGGATCCGGCTATTACTCTTCCTGGAGCAGACCCTTAAAGTTTACCCTCCCAACACTTCCTTACTTTCCTCCTGAGTCTTGATAAAATTCAAATAGGAGGCTAGTCAACCTTTTTAAATGTTTTTCCCACAGGTTTTATTGTTTTCAGGAGCATCTCGACCTCTACTACTGCCATAACATCTACAGGGACTTGGCCATCTCTTCAATATGATGTGAATCTTTCCTGTAAATGATATTGTTAACCTCAATGATTCTTTCAGATTTATCATGCATACTAGAAGACTTAGCCAGCATTGCATGGGTCCTTCTGGGCAGAGGACTGGCAGTATGTGAGGGTGCAGGAATCAGGGAGGGTTTGGGGGTTACCAGGGCTGTCCGTGGCAGTGAGGATGGCACTGCAGCTTCTGCCTCCTCCAGCTCTTACGGGTGGTCAGGAGGTCAGGGCCCTGCCAGCAGGCCTCCTTGGCAAGGAGCTGAGGGGACAGGGCTACACATCCTGGCCCCAGCCCCCAGCAGTGCTCCTCCATGCAGCAGGTATGTGTCTGGCACAGCTGCTGGCTGGTGGGGCTCACTACCTGCTCCCCCAACCCCCAGACTGGCACTGTGGCCAAGGTGGGAGATGTTAGGATCAGGGAGGCCAGTTACCTGGACCAGTGGCCAGCAACTTGAAGAGCCCTGACCCTCAGCTGGCTACACTCTTCCTGGTGCAGCTGCCTCCCGTGGTCACTCTACAGGATAGCTGTCCTCCATGCTCACTACCCCCCTACAGTGATAACTCTGCAGTATAATTGTTCTTCCTATCAGCCCCTTCCCTTTCCATGTTATGACAAACAATCCTATTCTAGGCACACCCCATTTTCCTGGCATAATCAACCCCTGACCATGATTAAAATTATGATAAGAGGAAGCTGCATACCAAATTTCATGGTAAAAGAGAGAGAGAGAGAGAGCTATTGAGGAAGAAATAACGTAACTCCTTCTGTTGTTTGGGCAAGAGTTCCTTTTATATCCTCCCTGATGCAGATCAGCTCCAAGATACCAGTTTTCCTACATGTAGGCTTCCCACTGTTATGAATTAAAAATATGTATGGCAATCAGATTTGGGATCCATTAGTAAGAGCTGAGAGAATTTCACTCTGCAAGAGGAACCAGAATATTTTTCAATTAATACATCTTTGACCAAATATGAACAGTACAATGTAGGATCACAGAGTTTTAATATGATGTCCTAAACAAGAGGCAATTGGGCTAGACCATTAATTTTCCTTTCATGTTTATTGTGAAAGGAATATTTGAGGTAAGATAAGTAATTTTTTCTCCTTTCATTTTTACAGCGTTATAGACTTTACCCTGATTTTCAAAGGTAGTAATACATTTTAGAGAAAATGTAAATGGACACCACAGAGGAGAATAGCTTAGCTAAGCTTCAGATCAATGTATAACTTCATCTATGGGAAGCTTGAATCCATTAGTGAACTCAACTAATAGGTCAAGAAAAGTAATAGGCAAATAAATATTTTATTAGCATTTTGTGAAACTTGGTAATGGGTAAAGCCTACTAATCCAACAGAAGTGGGAGTCTTCATTCGATAGCAGGTCATTACTCAATAGATATTGTCTCCTGTTTCATACCAAGTGACTTTCTTAGGGATAACTGGACAACAGTATTTTTACATTAATTTACTTTGTTACTGTAGGATATGGAGGGCTAAATTCTCTGCTAATGTAAACTGATATCTCTTCCTTAACAATACTGAGGCAAATAGAGCCGCACTAGTTTACACTAACAGAATACCTTGCTCTTTTTTTGCTCAAAAAGAAAGCAAACAAAAAAAACCCAAAACATTGTTTTCATTATTGTACTTCCTATATTTTGGTAGAAATGAATAAGGAATAATAATGAATAATTATTTGATTCTTTAAAAAAAAGGCCAAAACTCACAACTCTGGAGCTTCCATCGCTGCTGCCTGACTCTCTCTTTACACTGGTATAACTCCACTGAAGTGTAATCTTCCACACTATTTTATCATCACTTGTATTTGAAGATGATGTTAATGTATTCTTTAAAAATTGGAAATGAAATATATAGCACACTGAGTTGTATGTTTCCAATAACATTTATAATGATGATGAAGATACTTTGTTTAATAAAATGTCCTTGTGCCTCTCACATCACCAAATCCACAAGCATGTTACAAATACCATTGGCTAACATTTCACTCCTCATTACCATTGCCAGAATGTCCATTGTAGTCAATTGCAGACTCACCTCCAGACTAGTGCTCCCATTAACTTTTGTGAGTTTAGTATGCTGAGCAGCTGCACAATTGGAGAGTTGAAATTGATATTTAAATTATACATGGGAAACATTTCTCATACAGAGAGAAATGCAAAGGCTTTCTGCTTATGTCTGCCCTCTAGTTCAGACAATATGGGCTAGATTGACAAATTAATTGCCTCTCTAGGGGCCTAAGACCAACATTTAGGTCTCACTGGTATTCACAAAGCCCTTGCCTCACTGCCACCTAACTTTGTAGGTATGTCTGCCAGTAGGCCTTGGTCTACACTACGAATAACTATTTTGGAATAACTCTCTTTATTTCAAAATAACAAGCAAAGCATTCGCACTACCAAGTCTGTTATTTCCAAATAATAACTCCTGCTTTCCACGCGGAATAACGCTTATTTCAAAATGCTTATTTTGAAATAGCAGTAGTGTAGATGCTCCACTGCTGCTATTTTGAGATAACTATGCCCCAGAGTTATTCAAAGTAAATTACTCCGCTGTGCTTCTTGGGGCTCTATGCCAAGGTAGCACATACACATTGAGAGAGCCTATCTCGGACTAATTTTGAGTCTCTCCTGTAGTGTATACACACTACTTTGAAACAGTTATTTTGGGACTTATTATTTTGAAATAAGTTATTTTGAAATAATTTCCTAGTGTAGACATGCCCTGGGGCCTACACCCAACATTTAGGTCTCTCTGGCTTTCAGAAAGACCTTGCCCCACTACCACCTAAGGTGTGTCTGCCAGTAGAAATGTGGAAAACTTCCTAAACCCTGATATCACTGAGCTGCTCAATACTACTCATGCCTATATGCCAGTGGAAGTCTGAGGTTAGGTGCTCCCCAGTCTATCTTGCATGATGGGAGCAATCTAGTAAGTGTAAACTGAATATACTTAACAAGTACACAAAAATCTAGGAGTAAGCTGAGTGCAGTAGCCCAGGGGATTGAATAGGAAACAAGGAGGAGAAAGGCTTAAGTCTGAACCCCCAGTCTGCCTTAGTTGGAAGGGAGATGTTAATCCATCTTGCTGATATTCCAAGAGAGGGCTCTACCCACCAACCTATTAGATATGCAAGAGGGTGCCTATTTTCTACTGGGAGTGTTCCATTTTTATAGCTACTTAATGATTCACAGGAGCCGGTACTTCAACTTGACTCTTCCACATTCAAAGCCAGTACTCTAGCCACAAGGCTACAAACTCATCCCCATTTTTCTGGCCCCATGAAAATGTAACTATTTACTCAAAGTGGATAAGCTTCAACAAGAAAAACAGAGAGATCCTACCACTAACCACCATCCACACACCTGGGAGAGCAGCAGTCAAGACAGGAAATGCAGGGATTTGAAAACAGCTCTCCCACATGGGTGCACTGACTATTGGCTATAACGGGATGGGGGTATCTGTCTCTCCCTACTTTTTCATGAGCAAGAAAAAGCTGACTGGCTTAGGTGCCTTGCTCCAGGAGAAAATTCACAGCTGAGAATCCTGGTCATAAGGTGGCACCTCTCTGCAGTGTCATTAAGTGTCTCATATCTTCATGGGACTGGGCCGTAGACCTTGCCTCTGCAGTTCACTCCAGACTAGCATAGGCAGATCCCCACTCAGCTTTCTGTGAATTCTGCTCTTAAGCTTCTAATTTCCCCCATACAATGCATGGGGCTCCTGGGAACCTAACAAAGGGCTGTGAATTCCACTGCATGGGAGGGGACCTATGAGATCGGTATTTGAGTGCCTACGTCTCCTTTGTGAGTCTAGCCTTATTATCATAAACTACACCTTTGGAAAAGAAAAGCAATCCACCTGAACCAGATAATAAGGAATCATTAAGTATTTTCCTACTTAAATATTAACTTAATTTACTAACATTGATTTAGTGTCTTGAAAATGGAATACTCCCTTGATCAATGATGTGATTGTTGTAAATTTCACTGATTGGTTGAGATCACAAAGAAATCATGATTTAAATTCAGGTGGATATTTTTTTAACTTTTGAGGATAAGAGATTAAACCAAAACTAAAAAATTATAATTAAAGTAATACTCATTAGGAGAATTCCTCAGATAAAACTAAATGATACGTTCTGGACCAGACTCTGATCCCCTTACTCATACCCCATAGTACCTATGGGTACGTCTACGCTACAACGTTAATTCGAACTAACTTAGTTCAAATTAGTTAATTCGAACTAAGCTAATTCGAACGAACAGATCCAGACTAAAAAACTAGTTCGAATTAGCGTTTTGCTAATTCAAACTAGCATGTCCACATTAAGTGGACCCTGAACCAGGCTTAAGGATGGCCGGAAGCAGTGCCGGCAGGGCATCAGAGGAGGACTTAGAGCGTGGAGATGCTGTCTCAGGCTAGCCGAGGGCTGCGCTTAAAGGGTCCCGACCCCCACCCCGGACAGACAGTTCTCAGGGGTGCCCCGCTTGCAAACCAGTCCTGGCTTGGAGTGCCCAGAGTACCCACACTGGGCACATCACAGCACTCGGCCATCAGCCCGGCTGCACTTGCCGCAGGCTGCCATCTGGGGAGAGGAGGCAATCGGGGGGGCTGCAGGAGAGCTTCCACCCCAAAAGCCCGCAGAGCCAGCCCAGTCCTCCCCATCGGGGGCTCGTGCCCCATTTCTCCCTCATCTCCTTCCACTTACCCTTCCCTAGCCCCTCTTCTTGATGTACAAAATAAAGGACAATTGTGTTCAAAAATGGAATCTGTCTTTATTGAACAAAACTGGGGGAGACTGGGAAAAGCAGGTGGGAGAGGGGAAGAGAGAGGATGGGAGAGGGGAGGGCAACTAAAATGATCAGGGGTTGGGAACAGGTCCCATATGAAGAGAGGCTAAAGAGACTGGGACTTTTCAGCTTAGAAAAGGGGAGACGGAGGGGGGACAGGATAGAGGTCTCTAAAAGCAGGAGTTGGGTGGAGAGGGTGCATAAAGAAAAGTTCTTCATTAGTTCCCATAAAGAAGGACTAGAGGACACCAAAGGAAAGGAATGGGGAGCGGGCTTCAAACTAGTAACAGAAAGTTGTTCTTCAAAAAGCAAAGAGTCAACCTGTGGAACTCCTTGCTGCAGGAGGCTGTGAAGGCTAGAACTAGAACAGAGTTTAAAGGGAAGTGAGATCAAGTCATGGAGGTTGGGTCCATGGAGTGGTATTAGCCAGGGGGTAGGAGTGGTGTCCCTGCCCAAGGTTTGTGGAAGGCTGGAGAGGGATGGCACGAGACAAATGGCTTGGTCATTGTTTCGGTCCATCCCCTCTAGGGTCTCTAGGGATGGCCGCTGTCGGCAGACAGGCTATTGGGCTAGATGGACCTTTGGTCTGACCCAGTACGGACATTCTAAGCTCAGGGCTCAGGGGTCTCACTGGACCACCCTGATTTTCATGCACTCCTGCTTCTGGGTGTCCAGGCTGGCAGCTCTCCTGCCCTAGACGGCCTAGACTTTCCTGTGCCTAGTGCGGAGATCGTGGACGAGGTCCACGATGTCCGCTCTAGCCCAGGCGGGTGCCCGCCTCTTGCAGTCCCGGGCAAGCTCCCAGGAGCTGCCAGCCTGGTCCCGGGAAGAGGGGGAGGGCTGGGGGGCATCGGGTGGGTGGCTCGATCCGTGCCAGGTGCAGGGTCTGCTGGCTGGGTGCTGGCAGGCTTGCACCTGGCACAGGCACCGTAGCCAGCCCGTGCCCCTTTAAGGGGTCCGGGGCCGGGAGGGGGGCAGACGAGTTTCCCTGGTGTTGGCCAGAGTGGCCACCAGGGAAACCTGGGGAGGGCTAGCCTCCCACTAGTTCGAATTAAGGGTCTACACAGCCCTTAATTCGAACTAGTAAATTCGAACTAGGCTTAATCCTCGTGGAATGAGGATTACCTAGTTCGAACTAAGCGCTCCGTTAGTTCGAATTAAATTCGAACTAACGGAGCGCTAGTGTAGCGCCTATGAAAGTTAGTTCGAACTAACGTCCATTAGTTCGAACTAACTTTTTAGTGTAGACATACCCTAAGTTACTCACAGCTGCAGTGAAGTTAATCACATTGCTCATGGAACAAGGTTCTGATAAACTTCAGTAAGGGTATCAGTCTGGCTCAGTGCTCCTAACAGCAGGAGCAGGCTCATCTTCAGCCAAAGGGACTAACCCATACCCCCATTACACCTCTACAACCTCTTTGAAGTCATAAGCCTTATTCTCATTTACATTCATGTGCCTTTGTACTGCTCTGGCAGTGTGAAGGAAAACCTTACTGTAAATGAGAATCAGGTTCACTGGACCTAATCCCACCATCTTAGTCTCACTGAAGAGATAAAAGCAAAAGCTGTTCAAAATTATAGGCTGTATTCCACTGAGGCATGTATGGTTTCTGTATATGATTGTCTGTATGTTATGATTTCAGGGAGCTGCCTGTGTGTAACTGAAGGTACAATTCATTGCTGAGTGCATTAGTTACTGAAACAAAAATGTGTAGTGGATGAAAGAGCAATTGTTCTCGGGTTCCCAATTCAGAGATTGAACAGCTGGTTTCCCTTCAGGCACTGGTAGTGCATTGTGAGGGGCAGTGGGAAGGCAGGGGCAGATCCCCCCAGGCAGTATGGGTGGAACAGAGACATGGGATTACATCCTCAAGTAGTGAAAGCTAGGATGGAACAACCAATTCCATTCCCCCCGAATCCTGGACAGTTCATCCCAAGCCATGGAAGCAGGTGTTGGTTAGTGGAGGAACTAAGAAGCTATCCCCCTGAGGCAATTGTGGTGGTTTACATATACTAGGGTATGTCTACACTACCACTATAGTTCGAACTAGGGTGGTAATGTAGGCAACCGGAGTTGCAAATGAAGCCCGGGATTTGAATTTCCCGGGCTTCATTTGCATAAAGCTGGGCGGCGCCATTTTTAAATGTCCGCTAATGCTGACTCCATGCCGTGCGGCTACATGCGGCATGGACTAAGTAGTTCGGACTGGGCTTCCCAGTCCGAACTACCGTTACTCCTCGTTTCACGCCTAGTCCGAACTACCTAGTCCATGCCGCGTGTAGCCGCGCGGCACGGAGTCTGCACTAGCGGACATTTAAAAATGGCGGTGCCCGGCTTTATTTAAATGAAGCCCGGGAAATTCAAATCCCAGGCTTCATTTGCAACTCCGGTTGCCTACATTACCACCCTAGTTCGAACTATGGTGGTAGTGTAGACATACCTCTAGAGAGACTGCCTAGAGATTAACAGCTAAATTCTCTGAAGATTCTGTCCACATAGGGCATGCTCCAAACAGTGGTGAAGCAGTGGCACCACTTGCAATGGCGCTTTGGGTTATGGCTGTGCCAAGTCCAGGCACAAACTGAGAGCAGGGAGCCTATCACTTCTGTGCTAAACCCAGGCAGCATTGAAGTGAAAGCTGCCTAATTAAAATGCAAAGGGGACAAAAGACAGGTTGAAGGGGTAGGGGCAAGATATTGAGAGAGGAGGAGGAATGAGGCCGTACAGCTGGGACTATCTAGTGGTGTCTCCAGGCAGGCAGATTAATGAGATCAGATGGGATACAGCAGAATCACCTGACTGGTTGAAGTTAAAGGGAGTCACAAGGTGCGTTCTTACTTAAGCCCAGAAGTACTGAATTGCTCTGTCCTGTGCCTTTCCACTGTGCTTCAGTACTACTGCCATGTCTGGGTCCTGCCTGGTTCCAGCTCTGATTCCTAGTTCCTGAGTCAAGTTCTGATCCTCACAGCTGTTCCAGGTCTGGGGCTTTTGCTCCAACTGCCATGCTTGACGGGCTGCTATTCTAGCCACTAGGCATGAATGCTTGCATCTAGGGCTGACAGCAGGGACTGGGAGTGCAGGCTGGCAAGGGGTAGGGAGAGTTCCAGTGGGAGTTGAGGTGGGCAAATAAACTGAAACTGGGGTCTAGAAGCTGGAAAATGGAACAGACAGCATTGCCAGGCATCTGGTTTTAGACCAGCGCGCCAACACAAAAAGTTATTATGGCAGCTCCAGTCAACACCACTGACATGGTTATTAAAAGTTCAATTGGCAGCACAGCACAACTATGGCAGTCTCTGTGCAGCTCCTGGAATGAGCTGATATGTCACTGCAGCCCCAAATTGCAGGAAAGGACAGGGGAGCTCCGCACCTTGCTCCTGTCCTGAATGCCAGCTCTGCAACTCCGATTGGCTGGGAACTGCAACCAACGAGAGCTGCAGGGGCAGTGTCTGTGGGTGGGGTCAAAGTGCAGAGCCACTTGGCAACCCTTATGCCTAGGAGCCATAGGAACATACCTGCTGCTTCCAAGGAGATGCCTGAGGTAAGCACCATCCAGAGCATGCACCCCTCACCTCTTCCTTTACCCCAACCTCCTGTGTCAGCCCTGAGCCCCCTCCCACACGCAAACTACCTCCAGGAGCCCATACCACACAGCCCTGCATTCCCAACCTCTTGCTCCAATCCAGACCCCTCCTCTGCACTTCAAACCCCTCATCCCAAACTCCATCCCAGAGCGTACATCCCCATCCGAAGCCGTCACCCTCTCCCTCCAACCCCATGCTGCCTTGAGCCCCTCATTTTTGGTCCCACCCTGGAACCTGCACATCCTGCCAGAGTCCTCACCCACTCCCACACCCCAGCCCTCTACCCCAGCCCAATGGAAATGAGCAAGAATAGGGGAAGAGTGAGAGAGGGAGTGGGGACTCAGAGAAGGGATGAACAGGGGCAGGGCCCCGCTTGAAGGGCTGGGCAGGGGAAGAGCAAGAGTTTTGGTTTACTGCAATAAGAGAGATGAGCCAGGACACTGTGACCTATGAAGAAAAAGGGAGAGGATTCAGATTTGAGGGGGAGGTGGGAAAGCTTTGTGGTGCAGGTATGGGACAATCAGCGGCTGAAAACTTTCCATATGTGAAAAGCCACTTTCATGGAAGTTTGTGAATTGTCTTCACCCACCCAGAAGCACAAGAATACCAGAATTCTCCCAGAGGTGTTGTGGAAGTAAATTAATGTTTTCAGAGCTCTCAGATACTGTAGTGATGGGCACCATCAAAAGGCTCATAAGGAAATTAATAATTCTATCTTCAATGCAGGGTTTTAATATAGTGCAGTAAATAAGGCATCGGGCCATATATTGAACAGTGAGGAGAAAAACAACACATTGAATAATTGCTCATTAAGGGACCACCATGCCTTCTTCGTACTGAGTGAGGTCCTGTAATTAAAGACTATATCATCATACATGTGCACAAGGAGGACAAATTAATTTTGGTATGTCCTAACTTTTGAGTCCTTGATGTAGGGTGTTGTATCTAACTCTCATTGACTGTCAGCAGAAGCTAGGTGCCCATATGCCTTTGTACCCTTGAAAATCTTCCCATCGGGGACTTACAAGTGAAGAGATTTGCACTGCAGTATCACGTCAGCAATTTTGTACTGACCTCTAAAAATATGCGCACTAAAATGCATTAAGCAACCGAAGTGACAGTCAAATGTGAAGGTAAAACTATTTGTTTCACAGAACTTTTTGATGTGTTTTATTTATTACTCTTACATATGGACCCAAACTGTTACAGTAGTGGGAGGGAGTATATATAAAGATGATTTACAGATAGCTAGCCTAAAAGCCGTCTGTCTTACTTTATAGCAATGATGTATCTGCAGTGTACAGAGGGCTGTGACAGAGGGTTAACAGCATGTATGTTAGTTGTCTTGGTGTCACAGAGAAAACAAATATTCAAGAATTTGAAGTACAAGGATGCTACATTATTGTGAAACTTAAGGGCACATTGTGTTATTAAGACTGAGTCACACCTTTTATCAATTTCTGACAGTTGTGGCTGATTACAAAGGAGTTCTGCCTCATTCCTTATGCATCTTCCAAAGTGCATTACCCTTCTATCATGGTAATGGGGAAAATAGTGATGTTTTCTAGTTTGCAAACATTTCAGTAGATTTTCAAATCACTTTTGCTTTCCAAATGACAGCTAAGCCATGGGAAAACAATGCCCACATGCAAAATCTTATAGGCTACATCTACACTGTGTAGCTATTTTGAGATATTAGAGATATCCTAAAATAGCTATCCCACATCTTATGAGCATGCCTGTTATTTCAAAATACAACGGGCTCACTATTCCAATGTCCCTGTAAACCTCATTCCATGAGGAGTAAGAGATGTTTCAGAAGAGTGGATTATTTTGAAATTTGGCACTGTGTAGTCAACACCAAATTATTAAATTAGCTATTTTGAAATTGACTCAAAATAAGCTATGTAATTTGCTTAGCTCAAATTGCATAGCTTATTTTTAGGTACGGGTGCAGTGTAAATACACCCATAGAGATGTCAAATTGTATCTGAAAGGGTTACACCACTTTTATCCTTCCCATGCAAAAAAAAAAAAAAAAAAAAAAACCTGCCATTTTTAAAAATGTAGAAACTGTTGGAAGGTTTTTAAAAATTATTTAACTAAAAAATGACTGTAGGGATTATGCTCAGACTTTTGCAAAAAGATCATGTTGAGACAGACACCAAGCATGGGAAGTTTTAATCCAAAAGGTTAAACCTTCCAAAAGTTATAAGTAACTGAATTTAGGATGATATAATGGGTATTTGCGTGTGTTTTTAGAATGGTCATTATCAGTTATCACTATCATATGTACACACATAGTTGCAAGTGAATAATTCTCAAAGTGGTGGTGTTATGTATGGGATAATCTGCATGTACTATTGACATATACCTTCGACTGTGTCTACCTACTGCGACTGTGCCTGCATATTCATCCATCTCTATTAAGACAAAAATTTCAAAGCGATGTCAATCAGCACTAAAATCAATTTGCTGGGAGAATCTTTCTTTCCTCACAAAACCACTTCCACCAAGTAACACTTATGCACGGCTATAATCATACAATATCACCAAAAGTGACAGTGTTAAGGACTGATATCTTGTGACCCATCATGTCTGGAAACACATTTATACAACTGGCTAGGAAAGATACTTAGTTTTCCAGTGGGGCACACATACCATTTGTTTCTAGCACTAGTGGGATCCCATATTTATCAAAACAAACTCAGAAGTTTATGTATAAGAACAATTTTGGTAATTCTAGTGGTTTCTAAAATTGTTCTCACTCAGAGGAATCAGGGGTTGGCATTTTCAACAGTACTTATTGTTGGCTTATTTCTGCTCGCATGGGAGACAAAGGAAGATTTACCACTGACATCAATGGAAAAGGAGTATGAAAATCCCATCGGTGGTGATTAAACACCAGGGCTTTAGAGGCAGGGGAATGTGAAAAACAGTACCAATAATCTGTCAGACTAATGTTTCCATTCCTTCCCCCCTAACTATAAAATTTCCCTCCCAAATATGTCACTGGTTTGAGAACCAAGATAGGCAATATTCAGCCCAGATCTGAGATGGATATAAGATTTGATAACCATAGGCCCACAAGCTAGAAAATGGAAACTTGACCACTAGAAGGTGGATAATTCCAGCTTTTTAATGAAATATGAGACATTGATTTCTAGGTCTGGTAGGTCCTAAGACACCGGATCATAAAATTGTGACACTTTAAAATATGTATAAGCTTTTCAATACTATTTTAGAGGTGTCTGTTTGCCTTGCTGCTTAGTGCTACCCAAAGGCTTAAGGATTCAAATATTAGTGTAACATTAGGGTGACCAGATAGCAAGTGTGGAAGAAAAAAAAAAACAGAAGCAAGTGGACAGTTATAGACACCTCAATAAGACAAGGCCTTAAACATTGAGCGTCTTCCTGTAAAATCAAAACATCTGGTCAGACTACCTAACAAATTGTTTTAAAGCTCTATAAAACAATTGTAAAATATCTTTTAAGTACCATTTGAAGCATTTACAGAATAAACGATGGCATGGTGCTGTTTAAAAGGCCTATTGACACTGGTCTAGAATCACCATCATGTGCCTATGAATGCTGTTATATCTCTCCCAAAGTCAAACTAACGAGACATTTATACTGCACCACATTGTCAAATACCCACATGCAGGTAACATATAGCTTATTAATGCGAAGTGAGCTTCTTTTTAAAAAATCATATTTTAGTTATGTTCTCCATATACAGTACTTGGAAAGCTAGACTGGCATTATTATTTCTTGAGTAAGCAGCCTTAGGAAGTAAGACAGCTAACCAGTGGGTTTTTTTCCCTATTCAAGATGTTCTAATGCTCCAGAATGTCTAAGGAACTCTTTATTTGATTAATCAATTGTACAGATAAGAATCTATTCTCAGATTTGGAAGCTCTAATCTGCTCTCACTGACTTTTCTATTGTTGATTTCAGGAGGAGCACGATCCTTTACTAATTAATTAGCATTATCATAGCTATTAAGTTAGTGTCATGGAACAGAACCCCATTGTTATAGATGCTATACAAAGACAAAACAAAACAAACCACCCAAACCACCAGTGAATGCTCAAAGAGCTTCTGATCTTTTCCTTCATGCAGGAAGCTACAACCCGCCATACATCAAGATGTGGATACAACAAAGTTTTCAGGTTTATATTTACATATCTAAGTCAATCTTTGAAGATATACATATTAAACAAAAGTTAACCCAATACAAGTCTTGTTTGTCCTTTGATGAATGATAAAATATGTACATATAAGACCTCTGGATGTTGAATTTTAGCAACAGATGGCTTCTGCTAATTGTGCATTTTGAATTTGTTACAATATAACACAAACATTTCTATAAAACCATATTTAATATACAACAAAATCTCACCACATAAACACATTCAAACACCTTATTATAGTTCCATGAATCAATTACAGATTTTCATAAAAACATTTTCATATCTAAAATCTTAATACAGAATGATTTATTTCTATGCCAAAATACATATAGACTGTAAACTGTAGAAAAAGACAGAGAAACGGGGTTTGCTGGTATTTAATCCATCTTATTTCTTTCTTTCATGTTCTACTTTAAAACATATCTGAAAGGTTTACATAAAACACTTTGGTTTTTATCCAAAGTTGTAACAAAGAAAAAAAAGAGAGAGAGAGGGAAAGAAGATAATTTTCTCTTCACTTCACTGTCTCTTGGATGTGCACAGAACAGCATTCTCTGTCAGCACATGTTACCCTGGTCAGGATTGTGTGCCATGTTGGCTTTGAAAGAAAGACACAACATTCCATTTACTAGAAGTATTGGGTGCCCACAGAATGAAGAATGGAGCCCCAGCAATAATTGAATTGCATTTAGCAAATACAAAACTGGAAAAAATCCACATAAAAACACATATGAAGATTGATCACACAATTTTATTAGAGTCTTTTGAACAATTGTATTATGTTGTTCCTTTATTTAAAAACTCTTGCAAAAAAAGACATTGGAGTGGACTGTTTTCAACCCTGAGCATTAACACTGCATATCAAGTACTGTAGTAAAGAAGCTGGTTAAGATTGTAGCACTAGCACAAAGTCACTGTTATTAATCCTCTAAGTGATCAGGTTTTTACAAAAAAAAATACATAGTTTTCAATAAATAATGCTTAATTTTACAACTTTGATACAGCAATGTCATACACTGTTTGACACATACTAAACTCTGCATGCTATATAGTCTACTAGAAGACAAAACTTTGCCATGCATTTTCTTTTTCTAGTGCTAGAAAACACTTTGTCCTCCAGTGCATTGCCTCAAGCAGGCTTACCCTCTTCTGTCTCATAGCAATAGGCCGTGCACTGGCATGCAAAAACCTTAAGTAAAGGTTCCCCCCCACCATCACTCAGACTTCTAAACAAAAGTACTTTTCAGCTTTTTCCCCCAGACCTGGAGTGTCTATGAAAATTAATTTCATGTGACCTTTGAAAAGTCTTTCAGATTACATATTTTAAAAGTGTCATGCTGAAAAACGGCTCTAAAACATTCAATCTTCCCCACCTGTGGCCATCACACAACATCTTTGAAATGTTGTAACCATCAAAAGTCCCACACTGGAAAAATAGGCCTCCATTTTAAAACAGCCCATCAAAAAAAGAAAAAAAAAAGTATCACAGCATTTATGTAGAGACTCCAAAACTCCAACATATATACAAGAGCAAAACCAGATAGAAATTGCAAATCAACTAACAATGGCATATAACTCTTCTCCCTGGTGCACCCAGGAGTTGAGGCAAGTTGGTTTTGGAGATACACAGGAAGATGGAAACAAAATCAAATGTGATAATAGGTGCTCCTGGAATAGTATTTATTATTTAATCAAATTTCCTCAGATGGTAAATCACTGTGTCTTGATTTTCTGTGAGAGGTGAATATTATTATTATGTAATACCATGATAGTCAAATCCATCTTAATTTCCTCATGTTCATTCACTCTGCAAGATTTCACTGCACAGAAAATCCAGATATAATATCTAAGCCCCCAAAAAAGTTTGATTAAATAATAAGCACTGGAACCTCCATTCTCACACTTCCAGGTTGATTATTCATCATTGAAAACCACTCACCCCTTTTTGACCGTATTGCTTCAGGGGTTTACTTTTATATATAGAAGTCATTGCTTTGAAACTGCTGTCCACCATAATCTTCTAAAAGTTTTTAAAATATCCCTATCTTTGCACTGGCATAAGTATTGGATTTCCTAAGAGAAAATCTACCCAAGGAAGGTATTACTTTTATACATGAAATACAAATTTTGTTTTCCTTTTTTGTAAGTCATTCTACACTTTCTGCACATTTGTGCTTTATATTGAATATAAAAATAGGTCTTTAAAACTCTATTTACTTTAAACTCACTAAAAAACTACTTGCGTGTGAAATTCTCTTACAAATTCACTGCATCCATGTAGAGAAGATAAAACTAATTAGGCAGTTAATTGATACAGGTAGTGTGTAAAAAAATAATAAATTTTAAAAATCTCAGCCTGAAATTTAGGGGAAAAGAAATAAAAGGAATAAAATTGAATAGTTGAAATCTAAGGCAACTCTGTATAGGGAGGGAGTTTCTTTCTGGTCATTATCATAAATTAAGATTAAGGGGAATTTAGAAAAAGGGCTGTTTTCCAAAAAAATTTAAAAAGAAACAAAAAACAGGAGGAATTAAAGTCCAATCCTGCACATCCTTCTTTAGGCAAAAAACTCTCATTAAGCTCAAGGTGATTTTTTTCTAAGAGGTGCAGGTTTAAGCTCACACCAGGCCATCAAATATGATGATCTGGCAAGGGTAGAGAGAAAAGGAATGTGGAGTATCAAATAACTGAAAACGATATGGCCCTGACTCTGACCTCACAACAGTTTTACACTAGAGTAACTCTAGAGTTGCCCTTGATTTACACGTGGGTGAGTGAAAAAGCAAGACACACATGTAAACCACATTCAATAGACTCTTATCTTTGGGGAAGTTTAGCCTGGGTGGATGTGAATGCCTGTACTTTAGACCATGTTATTTAGATATTTAAAAAACGTTTTGACTATGTCTTCCTGTTAAACTTGAAAAATATTGCCCTTTTAAAGGAATCAAACAATTTACAATGAGTTAGTACTTTTAGAGTTGAGAAAGTGAACAAAAGAAAGTAATCGAAAGGGGAAATGTCAATTGAAGTTTCCAAAAATATTCATTTTCAAAATCTGAAAAATACCACCACCTTTTATTTAGGTCTGAAACTGAAGTGAGATCCTATATGTTGTAAAGAAAGTTATTTTTTTTCCAACTGGAAAAAAATGAGTTTTCTTCTTTTATTCCCCTATGTCTGCTTATTGATAGAAAAGTATCACAGAGGCCAAATGAAAAAGGGGCAACAATTAAGGAAGTAAGTGGGAGGCACTAAGCATGGAATTCAAAGATTTCTCCAAGAGGGAAGCTAACAAGAATCATATAACGTAAAAGGAAAAAACTGGGCCTAAAAATTCAGTTTGACCAGGAACATAGCCACATAAAATAGAATAACTTAGTTGATGTAGTGATCTTTAATGGCTACATGGCTACCTCCCAGGTATTGATTTCAACATGGAGCAAATTTTGATCCTAAAAGTATCATAGTTTAATTAGAATATTCTTTTTCCTTGGACAATATGCAAAATTAATCACTCTAATGGATGGAAAGTTAAACTTCTTGGGAAAAATATATCCTGTTCCCCTATATAATGCATATTAATTTTACATATTGTTTTACAGTTCACTCCCAAAAGCCCACACGCTTTTGTCAGGGTATTTTTTTCCTTTGTCTAAAGTAAACCTGTTGCTCTTTAAAATCTGCCTGACTGCTCTATACTTGGGTATTTCAAATTAGTTAGTCTTGATTCATATTTTGTAATGGTAATTTTAAACATTTCCTCCAAAAATACATCAAGATTTTTGTAAGCTGAAACATAGATCTTATTACAAATTAAATCCCAGTTTAGATTTGACCGTCATTCAGACATAACTCAATGAACATTTGCAAAACACAAATGTTCAATTATACTGCCTATCATTTTAATAACCAAGGATGCGTATCAGAAAGAAGGGAGTGGAAGAAATTGCCACACCCTCTCATGATAGCTGAAAGAATTGCTAAGAGAATTTTGGCTCAGTTTTTAAGATTGGGAAATGATCTAATGTTATAATCCTCATCCATGAACATGAACTGGTTTTCAACACTAGGACAGCTAATGGTGAGGCTATAGAGCACTTACATTTTTATTTTATTTTTTGCCTTAGAAGAGATAAATGTCATTTGTTTATAACCTAATTGCTAAGTAATTATAAAGAACATACTAGTCATTTGAGGAAAAAAACCCTGAAAATTTAAGAAAATCTGTTTTATTGAGGACTATCCATTGCCAAAGATATTTTGTATATTGTACTTTTGTTTGAAAATTTTTTTTTCCCATAATTTATTGTCACAATGCAAGACAAATTTAGGTTCCCAGATATGCTGTATCTCTGATAGCAAAGATGTATGCCAGCTTTCATTTAGAATCATGAGTGCCTTTTGTTAAAAAAAATACTACTGTATTATTATTATGAAAGAGATCAGATTATATTAATCATTTAACTACCAGATTATTTAACTAACCTAAAGTAGATATTTCACCACTTAAATGCCTAAGAATTGTCTTTGATTAAACATAACATGCATGCAGGTTTAACTGCTATGTTTTATTATGCCTTACAAATATGTATGCAGGATTTTCATTTTCAGCAAGTCTGAAAGCCTGTAGCGGTGGGTTGCCACCAAAATTACCAGCACAGTGAATTGTC
The DNA here is from genome assembly GCF_052426305.1 of Pelodiscus sinensis. NCBI lineage: Eukaryota > Metazoa > Chordata > Testudines > Trionychidae > Pelodiscus > Pelodiscus sinensis. Next base: position 32,688,351 of record NC_143054.1, read on the forward strand.
CTTGTAAACAGCTGGATCATTTATTAGTGGATAAAGAATGAACCAACGCCTATCAGATAAAACTAAAACTTCTGGAGAAACACCATCGCACCTGGCCAGTCTGTTCAGTGCCATCAGCAGTTCTTTCAAAGTGTAAAACTGAAATCTGACGGCTTCTAAGGGGGAAAAATGCACATTTACAAAGTCAGCTTGTCTGCAGCAGCCGCTCCCATCCGCCCTTCCCACGCCCCAACTCTCGGGCAACTGCAGCCGAGAGGGAACTGGAGCGGATCCCCTGGGTTCGCCAGCTGCCGGTAGGGCGGGGCGGAGGTTAGCGCCGTGGCGCTGCCGAGGCGGCAGCAGCACCCTCTGGGCAGGGTGACACTACGGGGCCCGACCAAGCAGCTCTAGGAGGAAAGAGGCGGGGAGAGGGTGGGCTGGGGGCAAATCGCTCCGGCCCGGCGAGCTCGGCAGGGAGGGGAGCGCTGCACAGGAGCGAGAGGGCAGCGATCCAGCAGCTCCCCCGCCTCGCCTGCCCCTTGGAAGGGATGCAGGGGGAGGCGGGAAGCAGCCGCACATGGCCGGACACACCCCCTCCGCGCCCAGCCAGCCGAGTCCTGCGCACAGCACAGCCGACGTGGGAGGGCCCCCTCGCCCGGGAGCCAGCGCAGACCCCTCCCCGCCATCCCGAGGAAGAATCCCCCGCCCCGGCCGAGCAAGCTGCGCTCCCCGACGCTGTGCTCCGCAGCCGAGCACTGCCATTGGGGGAAGGGAGCGGAGCCAGAGCCATTCCCCACCTCCTAGGCGCTCGCAGCGCAGCTTGAAGGCACTCCTACCCGCGCCCGCCCGGGAGAGGGCCACAGCCCCCCGCCCCCAGCCAAGGGCCCCTCCACTAGCCGCGGCGATGGGCCCCTTTGGCGAGCAGAGATGCAGCTGGACAGAAGGCAGGTAAAGCGGCAGAGAGCCTAGCATTCAAGCGCGCCTGGAATCACGTTCTCCGCCCCTGCCCCCAGCCCATCTTTCTGGGAGCAGCCACTCTCGGGCTCCCTTTCTAGGCTGGCGGAACCTGGAAAGCAGGAGTGGGGCGGGGCCCAGAAACGCAGCGCTAAAGCAATCTCCCATTCTTCCCCCCTAGCTGCACACAGACCCAGCCGCCTCCAGCTCCGCGGGTGGGGCGTGGGTTCAGGGCATCGCCAGCGTTACTTCTACAGACACTAATAGCGATACGAGTTTCTATCAGTTCCAGCTGATTTATTAAAATTGTCAAGATACAGACTTTCAGCATAAAAAAAAGGCAATGATGTTGACAGTGCACAAGTCTGCTTTTGCCATCATTTGCTACAAAATATGCAGATGGTCTGTACTTTAGATTATATTGCACAAAATGAGAAACTTTTTTTTAACTATGTGCCTTTTTTTGCTAAAAATCGAGAATCCAGTTTCATACCTTCCATCTGGGGCCCCATCCACATATCACAGCGTATGAGATACATAAAGTCCTACTATAGTACAGTACATATACAATCTTTTAAACTAAGATAACAGCTCTGAGGTCTATATCACCATTTTCAATAAATCTTTACCTACAAATATTGAACAAATCTGAACTATAGCTGTACAAAAAGTTTCTTTTTTGTTTTAAACCACAAGGCCTTTAGATGCAAGGATTATTTTTAAAATTTTAATCCTTTTAAAACCAGGACGTAACGTACCAACAAACTTGCATGCTAAAAACAGAAAAAAAAATAAAAGGGAAGAAGTGCCTGAAAAGTCTTACTGAAAAAACACAGCAAGAATGTTCCCTTTTCACTGTACAAAAATACGCCTGAAAATATATTAATTTTTAAAAAAGACTGAGGTCTGTTATGTATCAAAAATGTTTCAATACCTTTTTGTACTGAGGTCTAGGCTGTCTGGTATTCAATCAAGGAGGTATAAGGGAACAAGTTACAAAAAAAAAGTTGGCAAGTAGAAATCACATTTGTAAAACCATAGACAATTTGATCTGAAAAGTAAACTCTGATCTTAAGTCAGTTCACAGTTTTTTCTTTTTGTAAGCGTTTGTACAGTCTGCATTTTTTCAAGCTCCCTGCAGCTTTGTTAAGAATCGGATGCATAGAAGACATCAGTTTTCTCCCTCCAAAAAGTTGCAATGGTCCCTTTCAGAAAAAAAATCAGAACAGTTCTTTAAGATCTCTCACGGGAAAAAAATCCACAAACCCCCTTGAGTAACAGTTGTGCTGCCAAAAGACTTCTTTGCAGACCATCTTCCAGACTTCAATCACAGACCGACAAGCTTCGAACATCGACTTCTGTATCATTTTTCCCCCAGTCCCCCATGCCTTTTTGTTGTTGTTGCGATCACCAAATTAAAAACAAATTCATAACTCCGGGCTCGATTTGGAACTAACTTTGAGACTTAAAAAAAGAGAAAAAAACAAGACATTTGATTATTTCATTTTTTACTCCACCGCTTCCATCATATCGCCGCCAGCATCATCTTTCCGTTCCGATTTCTCTGCACTGTTGTTCTCAATGAGCGACACGCCTTCCCGCGGCTCAGTAAGTGAAGACCAAGTCGGAAAAGTTCGCCTCCAGCCAGTCCCCTGCAATCATTTCGCTCAGCTCCGGGGTGCAGTAATCGGGGAACTCGAAGTGAGAGCCCAAGCTGCCCTCGCTGAACGAATCCAAATCTTTATCCACCAGGGACAGAGACAGGTTCCCCGAAGCGGAGCTGCCGCCCAGCTCCGAGGCGACGTGAGGGTGCTGGGAGAAATTCAAGCTCAAGTCGAACATCAGGTCGTCCGTCTCCTCGCTGCTGGAGGAGGAGGTGGAGATGGACCTGGAGGAAGCCGGGGAGAGGCTGGGCTGTTGCTGCGGGCTCTGCTTGGTGATGTTCTTGAAGTTGTAGTACAGTCTATTGCTGCCGCTGCTCCCGTGCGAAGCCGCGCTGCCCCGGACCTCTTCGTACAGGCTGGCCCCCTCGGTGGACTCTGCCGAGGAGCTCAAGGTGGGGCTGGCCGGGACTTTGGCCACGTTATATCGCCTCTGCTGCTGCTGCTGCTCGTCTTCCTCGTCCTCCTCCTCCGTCTCTTGCTTGATCCTCAGCTGCAGCTCGTCGTCCTCCTCCTCCTCTTCGTCCTCCTCGTCCATGAAGACGCACTTGACCGGTTTGCTGCTCACTTTCAGGGGGCCGTAGACATAGTCCTCTCCCGCGTAGTCCCCGGGGTGGGTGGCTTTAGCCCCGGGCTTGGCGGGAGAGGAGGAGGAGGACTTCGGCTTGCTACATTTCTTACTGGAGCTCTTGGCGCTTTTGCTGCTGCTGCTGGTGGGGGCGTTTTTCTCCGGGCTGTGGCTGGCACTGGGCTTGGCCGATGGGTCCATTTTGGGCTTTTTCCTGGGTCGGTATTTGTAGTCGGGGTAATCGGCCATGTGTTTGAGCCTCAGTCTCTCCGCCTCCCGGATGAAGGGGATCTTCTCGCTGTCCTTCAGCATTTTCCACCGCTTGCCCAGCCGCTTGGAGATCTCCGCGTTGTGCATGTCCGGAGACTGCTCCATGATTTTTCTCCGCTCGATCTTAGACCACACCATGAAGGCATTCATCGGTCTCTTAATGTGCCCGGACGCCGTTTTGCACCAGTCCGGGTCGCTCTCATCCAAAGCCACCGGGCTGCATGCCATAAACTCGCCCTCTTCGGTGTCCATCGCCTCCCTGGGCAGGTTGCTTTCAGTCTCTGTACTTTCCGCTTGCTGCACCATGCCGGGCTGGGAGCGGTCTCTTTGTGTGTGCCAGCCCTTTCTCTGCCCCGCCGCACGAGCCCTCACAGGAGGCACAAGGTGGAGCCCAGCGTGCGGGTTGCCTTCCCCGCCTGCGCCTTCCCTTCCCTTCCCTTCGCCGCTCGTACCGCCGCTCCTGCTCCCCTGGCACCAGGCACCCGCAGGGCTCTCTCCGGCTCGGCTGGCTCTTTCCCCTCCCCCTGCAGCAGCAGCAGCCGCTCGGACCCGAGCTCCCACTAGATCACACGCCCCCTTCTGCAAAAGTTGCGGCCGGGTCCTCTCCGAACTAGTTATCAGGGTTTCATATGGGTGACATCACTCCCCGGGCCAGCCAATAGTGTAAGCCCGGCTCCTCCCACTGACTCCTCCCCTCTGCCTTTATTGAAGTCCCCCACCTTCGCCCCCTCCCCTTCTTACGGTTTCAGTGGGGGAGGTGTGGGATTGGAAGAGGCTGGGAGCTTAATCTTAATATACATATATTAAAAATGACTTGCATGGGTCATTTACGATGGGTTGTATTAATGCTTTCACCCTCTCCTCCTGGGCTGGCTATTAGAAAGCAAAGCAATTTATTTTGCTAGAGAACATGGGATAGTGGCTGTGAATCTGGTGCCATTATTTTCCACTGCCTAGTGCAGCCAGTCTGGGTGAGCTCATGTCCTAGCTAGGGACTGAGGTGCATCCTCTGGGCATCTGCTCTCCGTGCTTCTAAGGGACTGAAGGTGGCGCTTTAACACTACAAGCTTTTCAAAACACGCACTATATATTTTTGGCAAAGCAACAAAATCAATTTAAAAGATAAGTACTGAATTCTCATTCTTGTGTTTGCATATTGGCTATTTTATCCCTTCTTTCTCTTGTTCTCTTCCCCAAACTTCCTCCATGCAATCAAGGCATCACCCCTTTACTCGTGTTGCCCTGTCTGCCATCCTTAAACCAATAGTAGGAGAAACAGTCAAAGGTTTGGCTTTTGATCAGTTAACATCAATGTCACCTATTTGAGAAGTGAGGATGTTTTGTACTTCAAAATCTGGTGGCTGTGACACTGACAAGCACAAATTGGCCCATGACCACCTCTGGCATTACTTCCACCTGTAATCATTTTTTAAATCAAGAAAATATAGCATACATTAAACAACCTAATTGCATAAAAACAGTACTTTGCCTATCATAAATCATTTATTTCACCACCTAATTTTGACTAGACCATAATGCCAATAATTAGCCTTTTTTGTCCTGACTGATAGTAAACCAGAGTAAATAGGGCACTGTGTGACACATGGTTATTTAAATCCACTCTTAATAAGTCAGCTGCATAGATGGTATTTAAAAATGTTTAAGTAGAGCAAATCTCTTCCCTCCCTCCCCCTTCAGTTTTATGGCTATCTAGATGATAGCTCCAGATCCTGTGAAAAAAGTATCTAAGCACCAGATACTCCCCACTCCACACTTCTTCTAAGCGCTATCCGGATGCACAGAGTGGAGGAAAGAGAGAGCATAGTCTGGAAAACAGATTCTTACAAATTACTGCCCACATCACAAAAAGGGGTTATGTGAGAAATGTTGTCTCTGAAGCAACATGCTTCCCAGTGCTCTCCATAACATGCCTAATCGTCCAGTCTAACCAGTAATAATGTTTATTACTTATCATCTGGGCTGTATGAGGTAAAAAGGAAAATCCATATGGCATGAGTCAGCCCATCATAAAAAATTATGACTTACAGTAAATATATCTAAATAGATGTTCCTAATAGGGGGAGCAGACCCTTTAAGCCTGGTCTATCTGTGTGATCTGTCCCAGTGTAATACTACCACCTCTGTGATCTGCAGTGAGGCCTGAGTAGGATTCCCCGCATTATAAAAGAGAGAGAGACACTGGCCATTCTGTGTGAAGGCTCCAAAACTCTTATTTTCTCCCCACTCTGTTTGAAGTAGCCTAAATTTGGTGCCCATGTGGGCATACTACAAATCCCATCTGTTTGATAGGGGTTTGGAAAGGGTGAGGATATGTTTCCCACAATGATGAAGGGGTAGAAAGGAATCTCTGTAGATTTCTGGCTGGCTGAGTTACTGTGAAATAAATACTGGCTGCTCGGATTTTATTGTTAATGATGTTAAGATGCCCAGAACTTTGGAAAAGTGTCAAAAAAGGCTAGCAGAATGTTAGGAACGATCATTAAATTACAGAAAATATCAAAAAGCCACTGTATAAATCCATGGTGTTCCCACACTATGAATACCGAGTTCAATTTTGGTCACTCCATCTCAAAAAAAGATAAAGTGGAACCAAAAGGTCCCAGAATGCCAACGGAAATGATTAAGGGTATGGAATGGCTTCCATATGAACAGAGACTACAAAGGTTGGGGCTGTTCATCTTAGAAAAAGAGACAAGCAAGGAGAGTTATGATAGATGGTTATAACATTCTGAAATGTGGAAAAAGTGATTAGCAAAGTGTTATTTACCTTTTCCCACAATCCAAGAAATGAGGGCAGCATTTAATAGCATATTTAATACAAATTATGAAATGTATGTTTGTGCAGGACACAGTTAACCTGTGGAATTCATTGCCATGTGATATTGTGAAAACTAAAAGTATGCCTGGGTTTAAAAAAAAAGAACTATATAAGTGAATGGAAGATAGTGCCATCCATGGGTGTTAGCCAAGGTGATTAGGGATGTAACCCTGTGATTGGGCTGATGCTAAATGTCTGACCAATAGAAGACAGAAGTGGATCACTCCAACTGCTCTGTTCCTTACACTCCCTGTGAAACTGATAGTGGCCACTCTTGGGGTATGTCTACACTACCCTCCTAGTTCGAACTAGTAGGGTAATATAGGCATACCGCACTTGCAAATGAAGCCCGGGATTTGAATTTCCCGGGCTTCATTTGTATAAGCGGGGAGCCGCCATTTTTAAAACCCCGCTGGTTCGAACCCCGTGCAGCGCGGCTACACGGGGCACGAACTAGGTAGTTCGAACTAGGCTTCCTAGTTCGAACTACCGTTACTCCTCATGAACGGTAGTTCGAACTAGGAAGCCTAGTTCGAACTACCTAGTTCGTGCCCCGTGTAGCCGCGCTGCACGGGGTTCGAACCACTGGGGTTTTAAAAATGGCGGCTCCCCGCTTATGCAAATGAAGCCCGGGAAATTCAAATCCCAGGCTTCATTTGCAAGTGCGGTATGTCTACATTACCCCGCTAGTTCGAACTAGCAGAGTAGTGTAGACATACCCTCAGAGAAAGGATGGTAGGCTTGATGCAACATAGGTATGATGCAATGTGGCCATTTTCATGTCTGTTCTTATGGCTGTTTTTTGTTTGTTGTTTTAAATAAGTAGAGTAGAGGTGGTTGAAAAATAGAATGTCCAACCGGTGGAAAATTCTGAGATTTGGTCACATTCTGAATCAGGCTGAAAAACTGAAATCACAGAATACTGTGAAACATAATATCTCAAATATTTTTTCAACATCTCATTTTGGTAGGTTTCAGCTGTTCCATTTCAACTTTATTATTTTGATTTTTATGCTGGAACATATAATTATAACATGTATTGTAATTTATAATAACATACAAGTTGAAATGACAAAGTCAAAACAGAATATTTTGACCTAATCAAAATGAGAGGAAGTTTTAATGAATGTGGCATGTTCCATGAAACTTTTTAATTTAATTCTGATGGAAATCTATTTCAATGGAAAATTTCCAACCAGTTCTAAATGTGACTAAGCATTCAAACAAAAACAAGAGGGCCTTTAGTTGGGTGTCATCTAAAAAGCATTTCTGGATCCGACCTTTAACTACCCGAGCTGTTAATGTAGCAATAACACTGCAAAATCAAAAAAGAAAAGATTTACTATTATAAACCTGACCAATCCTGGTTGTTGGCAGGAGGGATTGAATCTGTTACCTTAGTTGTTAAGGCCATGAGCCTCTATCACATGAATTAAAAGCCAACTGCCTCTCAGCTAAAGCTGTAGAGAAGACTTCAGTTTCCCTTGTCAGCGGTCTCACGGTGTGTCTAGACTACAGGGTTTTTTCGAAAAAAGTGGCCTTTTTTGAAAAATCTTCTCCTGCGTCTAGACTGCTGCCGTGTTCTTTTGAAATTAAATTGAAAAAATGTGGCAGTTTTTTTGACCATGGTAAACCTCATTTTATGAGGAAGAATGCTTTTTTTCGAAAGTGTTCTTTCGAAAAAAGGCATTCTTGAATGCAAACAGGGCTTTTTCGAAAGAGAGCATCCAGACTGCCTGGGTGCTCTCTTTTGAAAAAGTGGCTCACTTTTTTGAAAGAAGTGGTTGCAGTCTAAATGCTCTCTTTCAAAAGAGGCTTTTTCAAAAGATTCTTTCGAAAAAGCCTCCTTTGAAAGAGGCTTGTAGTCTAGATATAGCCTCAGCCTTTCTGAGTTACACTGTTACAACTAGTGGGAGGAAAAAACTGGCTAGATTACTCCCATCTTTTCATCACTGTCATTGGAACTAAAGAAGACTATTCTGGTTGAAACATTTTTTCTTATCCGAGTTTGTCTCCTTTCTAAAGATGAATATAAATACTATGGAGACTTCCACATAATCCTTCCTCTCTTGTTTTGTTTGGTTTTTTGAGTGCCTTTGGTGTATTTCGGCAACATTTAAAAATCTTTCAAACTGTTTTTTTTAACTCTAAGCAGACTCCTCTTGTAGGCTAGTTAATGTTGATCTTTCTGATTTTTGGGGGGGAGGGTGTTGCTGGAGAGATGATGAAATTTGAAAAACAGATTAATAGGCACAGTCAAGACAGAAATCTGCTGCACAGGAAAAGATTTGTGGAAAATGAATAAGAGAATAGACCTGTCTTCAGAAACGCACCTGAGACTGAAGACTGCAAGTAAATGGAATCATCATGTTGAGAAGCAGACTGGCCTATGAACTGCTCTTCTAATGGGCTATCTGCCAAAATAGGAATTACGTTTGACTCACAGATATGTCATGTCTGCTGTAGAAGAAACGGAGCCGGGTTTCTTCAACAGTGGGAGGTATGAGTCAACAGTTGTTTTTATACCAAAAGTCCAGTGTGGCATGCTAGATAAAATTTGATGACAGGCTCCCTGCTTTCTGTGCATCTTCACCACTACCACCACTCTCTGCAAAGTTTTTGCATCTGTTCAAAGTTTCATTCACTGCAGAGCTTGGTGAGGGATAGCCCAACCATTCTTAAGCACTAGTCCCATACTAAATAAGTACAGCTGCACCTAGAATGGTTTGCAGCACAAACCTGCCGTATGATCACATCACTGAAATTTGACATGTCATCCCTCTGTACAGGTGGAGGGGCAGCTGAGCGAGGTTTTAGTGAGTAGTGTTGTAACATGGCACAGAAGGTCACAAGGCCACTGCAAAATTTGGCCCAGAATCACCTCCACCCAAATAAAGCAATGGTCGGGGCAAATTGCGTTGAGATCTAGTGCACAAGGTGTCTGCTCCTCTACTATGGAGTGAAGGAGAATCTGCTGGAAAAAATTATGTCCTGTGCAGGTAAGAGAAAGGGGAAATTCCCTGGCTGAGGGAAACCTGGGATCCCTGAAGGAGGAGTAGAGGAGATGAATGGAAACTGCAATGGGTTTGCTGCAAGACAGAGTGTAAGGTGAGAATGGGAATTTGCCTCCATCAATATCTGAACTGGTACCACCAACATTCTTTTGTTGAATTATTGCATGGATCTGAAAATTCTGTGTCAGCTTGAAGTAATTTGAAAAAAAAAAGGTTTTTTTATTTAATTGAATATGAAAATGAATAATATAATCAGTACATTCTTCCATCTGTCTTTTACTTTAATATTACATTTAATTTTCATTCTGGCCCCAAACTTTCAGTGTACCAAAGAGTTTTGCCCAAGACCACCCAAAATTGCTTTGTAGACGTTGTCAGGTGTGAAACTAGAACTATGTCTAGAGTACTAGGACAACTGCAGATGACGACACCCTGGAAGGTGTGGGAGATATTTTAACTCAAAGTTTAGAATCAAACAGGAGGAGGAAAATGGGGTGATACAGTTATAGGGTCAAGGGAGGTTTGTTTTAAGATAAGAGATACAAGGACATGTTTGGTAAGAGAGGAGTGAGGCTTCAGAGTATATCACCAACACATTCTTTATGGATCTTATCTGGAATAAACATAAGCCTCGTCAGCTGCTTAGGTCTTGTTTTCACTAGGGAAAAAAGTTATCTTCTTACCTAGTGTTAGCTAACAGATGGTAACTCACACAAGGTAAAATGCCACAAAAGAGAAGGAAATTGGGTTTTTAACATAAGTTAGAAAGTAAGGCTCTCATAGAGTCTTTACCTTAACCAGGTAATATATGTAAAAACTACAAACTTCCCTGTCTTCACTAAGATTTTTACTTCTTATTAGTTACCACATGACAGCTAACACAAACTCCATGTCAGCTAACACAAAAAGATCAGCTCTTTTTCAGAGTCAAGACGTACCCTTAGCAAGGGAACTGTCTGGTTACATGTGACTTTAAATAATAGTGCAAATGTATGCCTGAGAGGATGAATAAAGGACTATGGAGCCTTTCACCTCAAGATAGCTTAGTGCTTTGCTTTTCACAAAACAGTTTTTTTGAAAGTAAAAATATCTTGGAGCTTGGAAGTGAGTTAGAAAATAACTTACTTTGTCATCAAGACAGCACTCTACACAGCACTCTAAACTCAAAATAAGATACACAATTTGTGCTATGCAAATTACGTATCTTATTTTGACTGAATTTCAAAATAGGCTATTTCAAAATTTGGCACGTCTACACAGTGCCAAATTTTGAAATAATGTGCTATTCGGATGCCGAAATAGCACACCCATTATTTCAAAAAATATTTCAAAATAACAGGTCGCTTGTTAAGATGTGGGGTAGCTATTTTGGGATACCAGAGTATCCTGAAATAGCTAGGCAGTGTAACCATGCCCTAAGAGATAAACTGAACTAAACAGAAGAATAATTTGATAGATAATTCTATTTTTGTCTGAATCCAAAGATACAACATCCTTACCAATATCTTAATTAGTTTATCAAGTTTCAAGTTTACAGCAAAGGAAAAAAATCTTATTGTCTGATAAAAATTCAAAACACTATTCAAATTTTTCAAATTAACTCTTGCTTTTTGCGTTCTGTAAATCATAAAACCACTTGGACTCTAAAAGTGACTTTATGAAATTAGAATTGTGAGATTCCACATTCATTATGTCCATGTCAAAATTGCTATTTGCAAGTAAAAGGATGTTTTTATCATCTGCCAGCTTCTGAAACTTGGTCTGAGTTCTGAAAGTCAAGCTGGGTTCCTTCTATCTTAGATAGATAGACCAATAGTAGTTATTCTGCAAGCCAAATGTTTCCTTCAGCTACATCTGTGTAACCCCATTGATTGGAGATTATGTCTCTAGTGACACCTGTGCAAATCCAGGGATGGCAATGGGATTGCACAGGTGCTTCTGAGAGCATCATTTGGCATACAGAACATTTATTACTGACTGTGATGCATGAGATGGAAGGAATCCAGTGTGACTGTCAGAGCTCTGGCTGAGTTTGTGCAGCTGGCAGTTAGAAATGTACTTGCAAACTGAGTTCACTGGATAGTAAAATCAGTGAGATAATGAATCTGGAGCCCCACAAGGTCATTTTTACCAAATCCCTTTTTAGGAAGCATAATGTAGAGAAGGTGTATCGTTTATCAAAAGTGGCTGAAAAATTAAAGGGAAATCCATAAAAGATTAAATTAAACATATTTGATGTTAGAAAATAATGTTATTGTTTCTAACCCTCTTTAAATGTTAATACTTGCAATTGTTTATTTCTGTTGAGTGCATGGAATACGTAAATGCAATAAAAGCAGAATTTTAATGCAGTCACAAGTAGCTGGAACATTGATCTGCCTACAAATTATCTTACATGCAAATAACATAAAACAAGTAAAGTTTATTATGTTTAACTACTGTTTTGGATGTAATGTCAAAACTTAAAACAATACAAAGAAATTAGCAAATTGCAGGGGCTTTTATGCATAAATATCTTTTGATGTATGTGTGTGTATAAATAACATATACATATACACACACTTATAGGCACTGACATCCTAAACTGTTCAGCATGTCTCTTAAGAGAAGGTGCTGCTGTATGTCGGACCAATTCTGGGCAATCTCTGCTTAAAATACATATTTTGCTTAGAATTAGTATGCTCATCAATACTCTGTGGTCTCTTAGGACATACAGATTTCATTGCATAATATTTCCCAATCTGATATGCTGGCTAAGTTGCTTATCTGGAGATTTTTAATGGTTCATATATGATTGTTTATACCTTATATATCATTCATGCTGCACACCCAAAACTTCTCTCTATCAAGTCCATAATATAAACCACAGTTATACTGGAGTTTTGTTATTTCTAGAAAAAAATCCCCAAGAAGCTTTCTCTAGATTGGACAGCCTACACAAGAAACAAGGCAGAAACTAAAATACACAAAGACCTGCACTAGGTATAGATTAAACTCCGATATGTTTGTCAGAGGCTCAGATATGTAAACATACAGTTGAATCCATACGGAAAGATTTGTCTTTAAACTCTTCCCCCTGCCAAAAAGAGGAATAGAGGGGATGAATTGTATTGCCCTCATTTTCAGTTATAAATAAATAACATTTGAACATATAAAATAGAAAATGGCATCAGTCATGCCTGCTACATTTTCACTATGGAAGGTTATGGGGAAGCAAACAGAGGTGGTTCTAGGAGCACAGTGCAGCTTTAAATTTTCCAGGAAGGCTCCTGGATGCACTGAATAAACACATCCTCTGGGTGCCCTGGAGATGTTCTCTCCTAGGCTTGTCCTGACCTCTTCTGAGGCAGTGCTGGCAGGAAGGGTGGGTATTGAGGGCACTTTTATGCTGTGTTCCCTCTTGAAGGCATATTTTCCACTGCTAGCAACAGTGTGACATGGTCAATGCTGGCAGAATGTGAGTGAATCAAGCCCTACATCTATATGTTGTAGGAGAAACTAGTACTTCATTGCTTTATTAAACAGTACACTGCAAAACATTCATATTAGTTATATGTATATGGAAGACAGGGTTCATGAAGATATTTAGAAAGATCTTTAATTCCTTATTCATTTTTAACTCAATGTAAAATCTTTTCACCTCTCTCTCTCTTTCTCTTTGTAGTTCTCCCCAAAAAAAGTGTAATCGGTTATTTTGCCACTGAAAAACAAACACCACTCTTACAAATAAATAATGTCACAAGCAACCCTGAAGTTTTCAAACAATATATCCCACTAGAAATCTTATTTATTTTACTCATACAAGTAGTCCCACTGATTTTACGGGGCCTCTTTAGGTGGGTAAGGCCAGCATGTGGCCCTCTGAAATAAAACATTTTAGAAAACAAATATATATTCATTTCAAGTTTCTAATGCTTAATTAGAATATTATTACCTTGAGGAGTCTTTCAGGTATTAAAGGAATGTGCAGTAGAAATAAACGCACATATACACACCAAATGCATGCAAGTGCAAATAAAATATAGTACTTCAAAATCCCTCTATTTTGAAAGAAGAATAAAAAACCTTTTATTAATATAATGTATTAATTTAAATTTTTCATTTATATAATATTCCAGAAAACTAGGTGCATGCAAATACTAATTATTTCATGAAGGTGAAGAACTAAAATATTGCTTACACTAACCTCTTCTTATTCCTCACTACACTGAACGCTAGGTTTGAGGTTTTCTGTAATGAGTAAAACATCATAACATGACTAACTTCATCAGATCAGGAATTTCATTTTTATTATGTAGTTCAAGAGCATGCTGTAAGCACAGAAAACTGATTGTCTCGTATCAGCATGGCCTAAATCCAGTTCTTGCATATGAGATGTGGTTACTAATGATTTTGTAAATCAGCTGAGACTCAATCTTATTTTCAGTATCTCTGCATTTGGAACTGTAAGTCAGTCAAAACAACAAACGTTCATTACACTAGGATATATGGTGTTTGGCAAAATGTTCAGTCAAAATAGAAACAATAATAATTAACACTTACTACTTAGGTAGGGCTTTCCATTTTTAAGGAGCTTCTGGACAACAGTGTTACCCAGTTCTCAACCCAGTGACTTATGTAAGTACGCATTATCACCATTTTACAGATGGAGAGGCAGAGACATTGGGCAAGATTCTCCTCTGCACCAAGATCCATCAGCACAGAATAGAGGAAGAAGTTAGATCTAGTTTCCTCATTTTCATGCTGCTCTGGGCCTGACATTATATGCCTACTGCTGTAAATCAGAGTTGCCCCAAGACAGACCCATGTCTCCAAAGAACCATACGAAAGCTGTGAATAGGTGTAAAAGAGCTCTGCTCTGCTTTCCATTCCTCCCTTATTCCCTAACCCATCTCATTTTTTCTCCACAATTCCTCCTCCCCTTGTCCATAGCTTAAAAGGCTTAAAAGGTATAATAGCCAGCTCCATCAGCCTTGTATCAGACTCCCTGTGGATGAGGATAATTCTCAGCTTGACAGCTTGGCCATTGGCCTGATTCTGATGCTTTTGTGCCACTCAGATGGCATAAAGAGTCCTGGGACAGAAGCAGAAAATCTGATTCTTAGGCTACATGATGAGTGTGGTAGGACTGGAAATTGAACTCAGAATTTCCTCATTCAGTTTTGTGTTCATGCTTCTAAACCACACAGCATACAGACTGAAATGATATTTGTATCTAAAATCCCATTTATAAGGATAGTTGGCTCCACTGGAATTACTCCTGATTTACACCAGTGTAAAGAAGTTTAGAAATAGAGCCAATGCTAGTAAGGGAATATGTAAAAAGGGAACTTGGATTTTGCTGGTAAACAGCTGGAAAGACTGGTGTAATTTATTCTCTGGAAGAGTAGAATTATTTTGGATAACCATCTACCTTTATCTGGAAGAAGGAAGAATGGCTGATAACAGTGTGTTCAATTTCTGTGTTATTCTGGTAATGTCTTTTAGTGACTGTATGCATTTCTTATTATTCAGAGCCACTTCATGGCAAGATTGGATTTACATTTTATCTAGACACTGCTCTTTTTCATTTCATTGCAAGTCTGAAAATCTATTATTTGCTGTTCAACATATGGGTGTTTTCATTTGCAGCAAGATAGTTGTAGCACCAGAAATATGGACAACATCACCGGTTTTGTCAGTTGTGCATTTTCTTGTACTATTGAGAAGCCTCACTATTTTCCCTCAACACTGAAGTCCTGTTTACATTGAGTTTGGAAGCCATGGGCCCAGTCTTGCAAAGTATAACATTTTTCCTGAGAAATACTTGGTATACAAAACTCCCACTTGCATGCGGCAAGATACAAAACCGGGCCTCACATTATTACTCCTTTCCACACTTAAAAAGGTGCTAACATTGCTTTCCTGGCCTGCCCAGAAAGGCTGTGACCACTATAAAAATAATGTAAACGTCTTTGGAATTTGGAACTCTGAATTATCTGGAAAGGGCCAAATTCAAATTCTGTCATCCCGAATCAGTCACATTTCAGCATTTCCCATTTCAAACAGTTCTAGCAAGATCCACACAAGCCATTTAGTGCACAATGTGCTAGCAGGAACTAGAATGTACACTCCTGAGATGCAGACTAACACACTAAATCCTGAGAGACGAGAACTGCCTTACCCACATTAATCAAACTGGGCATTTATCTTAAATATAATGACTAGAGCTGTTTGGAAAATGAAATTTGCTCATGTGAGAAATTTTGACATTACTCTGATTCATAGACTCACAGGCTGTCTCTACACTGGGCCACTTATTCCGGAAAATCAGCCGCTTTTCCGGAATAAGCTGAGAGCTGTCTACACTGGGCCTTGAATTTCCGGAAAAGCAATGATGCTCTACTGCACAAAATCGGCCACTATTCCAGAAAAACTATTCTGCTCCCGCTCGGGCATAAGTCCTTATTCTGGAACACTGTTCCGGAAAAGGGCCAGTGTAGACAGCTCAGTAGTCTTTTCTGGAAAAAAGCCCGATCGCGAAAATGGTGATCGGGGCTCTTTTCCGGAAAAGCACGTCTACATTGGCCACAGACGCTTTTCCGGAAAAAGGGCTTTTACGGAAACGCAGCCTGCCAATGTAGACGCTCCTTTTCCGGAAAAACTGAAAACGGAATAGTATTCTGTTTGAAGCATTTCCGGAAATTCATGCCAGTATAGACACAGCCACAGAGTTTAAAGCCAGGAAGCACCATTATATCATATAGACTGACCTCTTGTATATCACAGGCCATTAAATTATACCCAGTTACTCCTGTATTGAGCTCAGTAACATATGTTTGTACAGCGCATTTGTCCAGGACTGGGGCTCCCATGGGCTACTGTAGTACCAATGATAATTAATAATTTCAAAGTAAGTTTCTACTGCAAATTGGAATAGGAAGTTGAAATGCTGAAAAATTTTAGACTTAAAACATTCTGAAATGTTTTTAACTGGAAATGCCAAAATGAAAAAATATAGACATTATATATTTCAATTATTCGCTATTTCAGAACATCATATTTAATTTGGAATTGACATTTTGTAAGGAATCAATACTTTTTTTTTGTTTTGAAATATTGATCCAAAATTAGATTTTTGTGTTTAGAATCTCTTAGTTGGAAAATTGGAAATGTTGGCTGAAATCAATCTTTGCCAACACAGAAGTTTGATTTTCAAAAAAATTTTAATTTATTTTATATTAAAAATCCACAGTAAAGCCTCAAAAGATAAATGACTTACAATGTGTATACATTTCTGAATACCACACACATGATGGGATCTCCAGTAGAATTATGCAGTCACGGGAAGAAAATTTTGATTTTGAGAAAAACCGTGTTTCGATTAGGATTTTATTTGTACAGAAAATGTTGATCAGCTGTACTAATGATGTACTCTCAATTCCAATGTTAACTACTTAACTGCCAATCATTTTAAGAGAAAGAACGGGGAGGTTGCGAATGAAACCAAAGGTGGTTTGCAAATAGGAATTGCTGAAGGAAAGGAAATAAGGAGAAAAGGAGTAAAGAGACAAACAGTAGAAGAGAAACATAGAAAGGATGATGGTGACTAAAGGGAAATTTGGCAGGAATAGTAGTGAATTTAAGCATGAGCATGTTATACCACAGTGATGCTGGATGTTGACAATAAGGTACTGAACAAATAATACATAATGATACTCTAATAACTTTTTTTTTTACTTCATAAAGGTCAAATTCTATCCTTGATCTTTGTGCCAACCTCCATTTGCTGTCCATAATAGGTTTGGTGGGGATTCAGGGGACTGGAAATAGATAGGTTTATATCCTACACCAAGGAATGACATGCTCACTTTTGAATGAATTTATGAACTCTGGATTGGGGACAAGAAAGAAAGAAAGAAAGAAACTGAAGCACAGGAAAAAGTGCTCATCTGCCATAAACTGCCAGTGTGACCTTCTGCTCTTAATGAAAATTAATTATGTTTTCAAAATTTTGAAATGCATTATGAGTCCATCTGTCCTGTCCATTCCCATTTACAGACTGTGCTGGCATCAGGTACTTTTTCTACAATATTCCCAGTAATGTTCCCTTCAGCTTTACTCTGCTAGTGATATGCTTAAGTACCAAGAAAAGATGTTCTTAGAGCAACTCCGATATCATCCAAGTGCACATGATAAGGTTACTGATTGATCTTCTCTTTTAACTAAAGACATTCTGTGTTACACACAAATAAAAGGAAATAGTTAAAGCTTCAGTGAAGACTTTAACTGTTCAAGTGTACACAAACAGCTGTGATGGCATTTACCTGTCCCACACTGAGCCAGCGGTGGTTAATCCCATGATATGCATTGAGGATACCATGCTCCCTCCCCACTTCTGAGCATGTTTCAACTGGAACCATAGTATAAAAGGGAGCTAATCAGTTAACTGAGTGGCAGATATGCTCATTTCTGATAGGACCCTGGGCTGGAACCCAATGGAGCAGTGAGGGCCCAGAATCTCTATTTTCACTGTCAACCCTCCCCAGGGTAGTGGTCCACACCTCTCTGGCCACTAGGCCATACTGCTCAACCGCTGAGTGCAACTGTCCTGTGCAGAAGGGC
This sequence comes from Pelodiscus sinensis, assembly GCF_052426305.1. Classification (NCBI taxonomy): domain Eukaryota; kingdom Metazoa; phylum Chordata; order Testudines; family Trionychidae; genus Pelodiscus; species Pelodiscus sinensis. The sequence continues at coordinate 32,706,240 of NC_143054.1, forward strand.
AGTTCTATTGACTCTAGTCGGAGCTACAGGACCACCCTCATAAACCTAGACCCTGAATCTAAGGACAGCCCCCTCTGACTCTGACCATTAGGTAATACTGCCCTGAGGAGCAGGGCAATTATTTTGGACTTGGCTGCAGGGCCATCATGCCCCAAAGTGGTGACTGGGTATACCTGCCCTGCTGTAACAACATGGAATCATAGGATTAGAAGAAACCACATGGGCCATCTGGTCCAAGCTCCAATTAGTTAAACTAAAGAGTGTGTTAAAAGTTATTGGTTCCCAAAAGAGTTTTCCTTAAAAAAACACATCTAAGTTTCACAACAAAGTCCAACTCATGTGTGTTTCCAAAAAAAAATAATCTTTATTATTATACTTTTCAGCACTGAATGCAGCCCTAAAACAAAATTTCCTACCGTATGTCACATAGCTGCTGAAATGTAATGATTTTCAGGACTAACAGAAAAGAGCAGCTGCCCTCCAGGTTGTGTTCCATAAATGCTTTCCAGCACCCAGCAGGAAGCAGTATTTGTTCAGTTCAGTTAAGCTAATTTAAACATTTGCTGCTTTGCAAATTAAACATTTGCTGCACACAAACACAAATTAATATATGAAAGATTCCAACAAAGCAACTATACATATCTAAAAACACATAAACACTTGAAATTTTCTCCTATATCACTTATATTTTGAGTAAATTTAATAGAGCCCTCCTAACCACAATTGTGCTTTTAAGCACCATAAATAAGATACAAGAAATACCAATTTACAAATATATATCATTCCTTTCATGTAGCCCTGAAAATTGAATTGACGTTATAATACTGAAGGGGAAAGAAAGTGCTATTACTACAGCTTGTTATAAAGACAAGACAGCTTTTCCAAGCAGCAACTGGACTTAAAAAAAACATAATTAAAAGCAGCACTATTTCAGTAAATGTGAATAAAATTATGGATTTTCAAGTCAGATTATTATTATTTTGTTTCAAAAATTATCTGCAATTTAAAACTTCCTTCACAAACCTACCATGCCAAAGCCCTCTTTAATACTAATTATTGCTTAGTGCCTAAGATTCATAGTTATTCTTCACAATTACCATCACAATCTACAACTCACTTTATTACTACATATCCCATAAATCAAAAGGATATGCAGCCATTCTTATTATAGCAGAATGTTTGGACTATATATTGGAGTTAAGTGAATGGCAGCATTTTAATCTTAAAATATGTATTTTCAGGGCTTTAACTCTTTTGCCTTGTAAACATGATTGAAATGATTCCCCTCTCCCCAACTTGCTAAACACTTGGTCTGATCCGTTTTTTACTTACACGGGTGTGAAATACTGTAGAGAGTTAATGGTGTAAGACACCTACTGTATTTATACAACTAAATAACAACTTTGATTGTAAATAGGGAATCTGGAACATAATTCATCCATAATCCTTGTGGTAGTGGCGGGGGGAGGGGGGGCAGCTTAAATACTAGGTATTAAAGAGTTCTAATAAGCACAATACATTTTTATTAGCAATATTTCAGAAAGGTTTTCAAATTCATAGAATGTGTGCTTGGATGGGCAGCAGTTATATTAACCTGATATCAAGTTAATGATCTAGAATCAAAGAGTGCACTTAGGGAAAAAATAGGCCTAATTTACATATCATGAAAGGCCATTCAAGGTCTCACAAAATTGGATTTGGTGTCTACAGTTGGCACTATAGCCAAATGGCAAATCACAAGAACTCCAAATCAGTCATCAAAAGTCAGCTTTTGTTTCGAACTGTTATGACAAAATCCACTTTTATAGGGTGCCTGTGTATGTATTTATACCAACCCCCCCCCCCAAAAAAAACCCTCTAAAGGCCCATAGATATCTAATGGGTAAATAATTTTTGTTATCAGAAAAGTATGCAGACCAAAATACATATTCCGTCATTGTAATCTACTGTGTCAACTGCCATATTTTCATCACACATTTTAACTACACTATATTTAAATGTTAGCACTGATTATCAAATGAGAAAATTGAAAATTAAATTGTCCCTCTGTCCTTAATTCACTCTGTTTTGCTCATCTTGCAGCTTATATTTGTCATACAAATATGCACTAATTTCAGATCAGTGCCCTGCAAAATTCAAAGACACGGAGTAATTTAAAGATGGATGTTGAAATTAATCAATGTTGTAGGCAAACACAACTCCATTAACATTGTGCAGTTACACCCACTTTTGCCAGCAATGAATTTGGCCCATTGTAACATAAGAAAGGAATTTCACCCATTTACATTTCTTAGCTTAAAAAAAATTATACTTTTCACCACGTTTTCAATATATAGGTGCACACATACAAATTTAATGGGCAAACATGCAAAGCCCAGGGAGAAACCTCTAAAAACTACTAATTTGGAGTTCTATCCAACCCAAAATTGTTTCTATAGGTGCTGGCTTACAGTAGCACCAACATTTTTCTTAGTTATAGAGCTGTGCAGACTTGTCCCTATTTTGAAAATATTTCTTAGATGTTGCATGCTTTCTTAAATGTTCTAATGCAGGGGTCAGTTACATGTCTGTTAGCCAGCCAGGGAAGAGAATTTACAGGTGTAAATTTACAGGTGGATCATTAAGGCTAATTAGTCGACAACACTCATTTGGAACCCAGTCAGGGCCTATTGGACCGGGGTGACTAGATAGCAAGTGTGACAAATTGGGATGGGGTGGAGGTGATAGGTGCCGAAAGAAGAAAAAGTTTTGTAAATTGGAATTGTTCCTATGAAACTGGCACATCTGGTCACCCTACATTGAGCCAAAGCTGTCCTCCCCTACTAATAGTGTACATAATGGATAAAGAGAGGAAGATGGGAGCACCTCTTCCTACCACAGTCACCCACCATCCACATACACAAAATCTTTGACAGGGCCTGTAATTTCTTGATCATAACATTGGAAGTCCATCATAATTTCTAGAGTTACGGAAAGAGCTCACTCTCAACTACATAGTCTTTCCATCTCCACAATATAACACAAGGCTCATATTTGCAGAGGTCTCCCCACTTCAATGGCCACTATAACATGGGCAGCCACATTATTGTTCGGGGGGAAAGAAAAAGCAAAACTAATTTCCCTGAGGAAATGATAACATTTAGGGGAGAACTATGAAGATGATAAGTCTCACATACACCAATGCATTTCATTGACTTCTGTAGAGTCACTCTATTCCTGTTTTCATCAATGTCAGGATCAGGCCTTATGAAATGATCCTTTCAGATGGACTATTGCTTTTCCAATCCGTGTGTCACCTAGGGGGAGGATACACTAGAGATAGACCCACCCATCTGGAGATCACGTCAAATGATCTAAAATAGAAGACCATCCCCTCAAAATTCAGTATAATGTATATTTAAAACAACACAAAACAAAACAAAACAAAACAAAACAAAACAAAACAAAACAAAAAAAAACCCAAAACCAAAACAAAAAGAAGAGTTGGTCAAATAGTTTTTTCCCTGCTGAACCAATATCAGCAGAATGTAAGCTTTTTATGGAACTTGTGAACCATCCATGAACAATTCCAAGTTTCTGAAATGATATTTTTTATTTGCTAAATAATTTGTTAAAGAATTTTAAATTGCTGAATGGTGGGTGAATTGCTCACTACAGCTTTTTGAGGTTTGCAGTTTGTGGTGTGGTCATAAGGAATTGTTTCTGCTTCTTGATAGCCCGATTAAAATAGTCAGTGATGAATCGTTAATGAGTGATGTTCTTCCTGTATGAATTTGTAACATTTGGAGGATTCTAAAATATTTTCATGACTAATCGTGCTTTGATAAAGCAGGTAAGTAGGAAAGAACATGATTCTGATTGCAACCCCCTCCAAAATGCCAGAACATCCCATTGAAGTTTCTGTTCACACATATAGTTGTAAACCTGCTTTTTCATTGTTTGACAAGCTCTAATAAGCCCTGCTTTAGGCTTCATATCTCACCTTCCCATGGATGAGTGGACTTTGGTTGTCTATTGTAGGAATGAAGAAGGGACACAAAATAGAGAGAAGCCGTGTGTGAGAAGCAGGGAACTAGGTAGATGAATACCTAGTAGATGAATACCTCATGACCATCTCTGTAAATGTTATGTGCAGAACTGAGCACTCTTCTAGTTTTTGACATTATATCTCATAACTTGGACAGCTCAGTCTGCTCTGCAACCTTCTGGGGCTTGTGCATCATACATGTTCACATATATTTCCTTTTGAATAGGACCTGATCTGCACTTCTAAGGTTATGTCTACACTAGAAACGTTTGGTGATGAAAGTGTTGTTGACATTCAAAAGTCATCAAAACTGAAAAGTCGTCAAACCTGTTTTTCTGTCATCTATTGTCAACATTTCATGACCACATTGTTACTTCTCTGTTGACAGAAAGAACAAAGCAACATGGGAATGCATCCCTCAGTGCCTGGTGTCACCTTCAGTCAATAAGCACTGTGAGAGTGCTCAGCATAGTACAAGGCATTTTGGGAACGTGGAAAACATCCAGTCACTTACCTCTGTGCTTCCAAGTCCTCCCTAGGCTTCTGGCTTACTTTCACACTGATTGGATGGCAGTCCTTGCTGAGAATGCCAGCACTGCTGTGAGAAATCGTAAGAAACCACAGTTCTCTCCCATGCTGTGTTGAGTGTACTTAAGATATCACACACTGCAGCAGAGCTACTTGTGCAATTAATAGCAGAGCACAAAAACTTGGACGTGGATGACAATTTAAGTGACAGGGACAGCACTAAATTGGGATTGCACTAAGCTATCACAGAACAGCTGTGCAGAATAGAGAATTGCTTTTGAGCTAGAGAAACCATCACTGAATGGTGGGATTGCATTGTCATGAAGCTGTGGGATGAAGAGAAGTGGCTACATAACTTTTGGATGCATAAAGCAACCATCCCGGAGCTGTGTTTTGCGTTGGTCCCTGAATGGCGGTGCAAGGACACCTGAATGAGAGCTGCTGTCTCAGAAGAGAAACATGTTGAGACTTTGTGGAAGCTGGCAATTCCTGATTGGTACCGTTCAGTTGCAAATCAATTTGGAGTGGGGAAGTGTGCAAGTGTGCAGGTCAATACATTGCATTTTGCTATGTAGAACTGTGACTCTGGGAAATATGGATGACATAGGGACTGGAGCAATCAAAGGCACAAATATTACTATTGTAGTGCCACTCTATCTTGCCTCAGAGTTACTCAGTTGTAAGGGGTGCTTCAGGGGCTTGTGGATCACTGTGTGCATTTCAGAGACATAAATGTGAGGTGATCTGGAAAGGTGTATGATGCACACATCTTCAGAAACAGTGGTTTGTACAGAAAGTGGTTTGTACAGGCTGGGACTTTCTTTCCAGACCACAAAATTACAGTGTGGATATGTTCATAGTAATCTTAGGTGATGTCACTTAGCCCTTATAGCCCTTGCTCATGAAGCCTTACATGGGGCACCTGGACAGGTAAGGAGCAGTTCAACAACAGGTGAAGCTGATACCACATGGTTGTTAAATGTACCTTTGGCAGACTGAAAGGGAGATGGAGGTGTCTCTATGGCAGGCTGAACCTTTTAGAGCATCATATGCCCTCGGTGGTGGCCATATGCTCTTGCTTTCATACTTTGTGTGAGAGTAAGAGTAAAGCATGTGGATGGAAAAATGAGACACAGTGCCTGGATGCACAGTTTGAACAGTCAGACATCTGTGCTGTCAGAGGAGCCCGTAAGGTGGCCATCAATACCAGGGAGGTTCCGAGGAACCACCTTAACAAGGAGGAGCACTAATATTTCGGGGGGGAAGGGGGTTTGCTTCCCTGCCTCATCCACTGCTCATCCTGAGCAAGGCATTCCCATAAAACCCAAAGGGTATTTCAGGCTTCCACAGGGATCAGAGCAATTAGTGTGTGTTGTGTCACAGAAAATAAACTCATCGAAATCTGCATGACATTGATGTATTTCAATCAGGATGCTCTATGGTAAGGGATTGTAACAGTTACTGGGAAACCCCACGTGGTGTTAATACTTAAAAAAACAACAAATTGTCCTGCAGCACTTTAGAGACTAACAAAAATGTAGATGGTATCATGAACATTCATGGGCACAACCCATTATGAAGAAGTGGGCTGTGCCCATGAAAGCTCATGATACCATCTACATTTTTGTTAGTCTCTAAGGTGCTGCAAAACTGTTTGTTGTTTTTTAAGTATTTTTCAGTTACAGACTAACACAGCTACCCCTCTTAAACGTTTGAATGGTGTTAATGTTTAGCTGTCAAAGTCACAGCTGCTTTCATGGGGAATGGAGTTTTCTGGGGAAAAAATACTTGATTGTGAAAATCGGTGTATGGCTATAGAGGGAAGGTTGCTGGATAAATAATTTTGCATGTGTGGCCATGGAGGCTGATGTGTCAGTGTGAAAATAATTCTGCATGTATTGACAGTGAGGCCTTTGGTTTTATTCACTCTGCATCTTGATAAGACACTTCAGCATCTCATTTTGGTTTTCCATGAGCTTTAGCATGCACTCAGTGGTTTGTGTTCTCACTTGCATCTCCATAGCTCTTCTTTGCTCTCTTTTTCTCTGTTTGAAGTATTGAATAAAACAACACATCCTTCACCAGATCCTCCCTCACCCTCTGTGGAGGGTTTTCCTTCATTGACAGACTCTGTCTGATGATGAACATGCCTGACTTCTCAAGGTCTGGTCTAGAAAACACCAATTAACAACAGAGAGTGACTGCACTTTTCATGATGAAGATTGTAATATTTCACTAACATGCACATCTCTGAACAAAATTTGCCACTTTTGTTGTTACCCTTGAGGCAAACACAGATTTTTCCAGTTTTTCTGATCATGGTGGCTATGTCTACACTGTGCCCATTTTGCACAAGAAATATGCAAATGAGGTGAAGCGTGGACTATCGCCGCACCTCATTTGCATAATTAACGAGGCTCCATTTTTATGCAAAACCTCCCTCTTGCTCAAGAGCCATTCTTCCTGAAAAAAATGCGGAAGAATTTTTCCGCATTTTTTTCAGGAAGAACAGCTCTTGCGCAAGAGGGTTTTTTTGCGCAAAAAGATGACGTGTAGACACAAAAGCCTCTTGTGCAAAAACAGAGCCTCATTAATTATGCAAATGAGGCATGGCAATATTCCATGCTTTGCCACATTTGCATATTTTTTGCACAAAACGGGCACATTGTAGACATAGCCGGTAAGTTTTAAAGTTGGGGCAAAGGGGAGGGTTGGCCATGGGTCCCCTAGAAAGTACAGTCCACACTTCTGCAGCAGGTGCACATAGAAACAATTTGTAATAATCCTACACTTGTCCACAGACTGCCACTCCTAATGCAGCCCCAACTCCTTATGCAGCCAAACTCTGGGCCACCTTGGTTCTGTCAGCACAGTATGAGGACTGGTTAGGGAGAGTGTCATACCATGGCAGTGGGGAAATGGCAGCCCTGCTATGGAATCTCCATGAGAAAACTGATAAGTACATCAGGCAAAGCTTCATCACCTTCTCCCAACAAGATTCTATTGATATTTGTATGTTGTTGCTCTGTTTGGAGTAACAGACCCAGGAAGGACTTAGTCAGCTCACACAAATGCAACCTCCAGTCACCCCACGGCACTGCCCTCAGTCCCCAGCTGCAAGAGCCACTTCCCAAGTCACTACCCATCCCTCCTATACCCCACTGCAAAACACAGAAATACACAGCAACCTACTGCCTTGCCTGGTTTCCATCCTCTTCCCCCAGCTGCATGGGCATTGGGTATGTAAGGCGAGGGAAGGCTCAGCCTTCCCAAACCACCAGGCATAGTTTTGCTCACACTCCACTCCACTCCCGAGCGCCTACTGTAGGCGTGATTGCACTGATTACAGGCAGTCCCCGGGTTACGTACAAGATAGGGACTGTAGGTTTGTACTTAAGTCGAATTTGTACTTAAGTCGGAACTGGCGTCCAGATTCAGCCGCTGCTGAAACTGACCAGCGGCTGACTACAGTTTCTCTGCCCCGGGCTTCCTGGAATCAGCCGCTGATCAGTTTCAACAGCAGCTGAATCTGGACGCCTGGGACAGAGCAGCTGGGGCGCTGCCGGGTAGGTCTCCACAGCGCCGCACCTCAGCGCTGTGGGGACCAATCTGGCAGCACCCCAGGTGCTCTACCCCAAGGAGACCAGGGAGACGTGGAGCAAAGCCGCGGAGGACCCGGGCGGCGGGATCACGGTGCGTCTGGGCACTCCCACCGCCCGCGTCCTCTGCAGCTTTGCTCTGAGTCTCCCTGGTCTGCTGGGGTGCCCAGCAGACCAGGGAGACGTTGAGCAGCTTTTCTCGCCCCAGAGGACGTGGGCGGTGGGACCTCGGCACGTCTGGGCGGTCCCGCCGCCTGCGTCCTCCGGGACGAGAAAAGCCCCGTTCGTAAGTATGGATCTGACGTAAGTCAGATCCGCGTAACTCGGGGACTGCCTATATTCACCTAGGGCACTGATAAGATCCAAAAGCTCTGCGATGCTCCAAACACTCCAGCTTCCCTGAGAAGACACCATGAGGATCACTATACAATGAGCCAGATACCAGGAAATGGATTTTAAAGTTTCTGGGTTTGCAGGTGGGAAGGGCGCATCTGTTTATATAGCTGCAGAGCAGTAGAGTTCAAAGCACTGCCTAGAGTGGTTAACTGGGCATTATGGGAAGGAAAAATGCTGGAGGTCAATAAACTCAACCAAAAATCTTACTGTAGTACACACTACATGATTGTCGACAATAAAGGCAGGGAGAGAAACAAAAATCTCGTGCGGAATTGAAAGCTTTATGTTATCAAAACTGGTTGTTTGTTGTGACTTCTCTTGTCACAATGTGGATACTCTCCAGATAAGGCCTAATTGTAGTAGCTGGATAACAGTTTTCCATGCAGATGTTACCCATTTTTTTGCTTGTGTATTGAATGAACAAAGAGATTATATCGATGCAGGTTCTTTCACAGCTCTCATTTTTCCGCTATACTTGTTTTGTCAGATGCTTGACAATGTAAATGGAATTATTAAGACTTCTCTATATTTCTATTTAGTGGAAACTTTCCCTAAAAATTTGTTCTCTTATACTTTATTGAGATGGGCAAATACAAATACAATATATTCTGTATTAAAGCATGATTCTGTATAATAGTATGTTAATTATAAGCACCTAAAACACCTTTTCATGAAAATAATTTATTTTTGATGTTGTGTGTCTAGCTTAAATTGTTAATTTTAAAATCAGCCCTGTACCTGACTATACTGTTGTTATTCAATGCTTGCTGATTAAGTGACTCAGAACATAAACAGTCATTCTAGACTCCATTTTCATTCCAGCGTCAAGACAAATAATAGACAGATCTCATTACATTTAGGAAGTGAACATCATAGAAGATGTTTGCCATTCTTAATGTATAATCCTTGAATTCATTGTTGCAACTAGCAAATCAGTTACCAAATTGCCATTAAATGACCTTTTTAAATGGCTTTTTTTCCCCTATGGAATTGCATTTTGTACTACCTAATAATTGTTAATGTTTACACAGAGACAAGGTAGGTGAGGTAATATCTTTTTCAAGAAGCAGAAACAACACCATGTGATCACACCACAAACTGTGAATGCAGAATAGCTGTAGTTAGCAATTCATCCACTATTCAGTAACTGAAAAGTCTTATCCAAACTGTTTAGTAAATAACAAATACAGTTCTGAGAAATTCTGAATGGTTCACACACATCCCATGAAAAGCCTACATTCAGCTGACATTGGTTCAGAAAACATTATTCAAACAGCTTTCCTTTAAAAACCCCACACCATCTTTTGAATTTCGAGGGGACATGTTTTCTCCTATTTTAGATAACTTCATGTGATCTCTAGGCAGGAGGGCCTATCTGAAATGTACAGAGTAGAGGATAGATGTGTGACAACTCAAAAAGGGAAGATGAAATCCTAATCCCATTGAAATCAATGACAAGACTCCAATAGAGCCAGCTAGAAACTCCAGGGCTACGTCTACACTGGCATGAATTTCTGAAAATGCTTTTAATGGAAAAGTTTTCGGAAAAGTGCGTCTAGAAAAGCACTTTTTGCGGAAAAGCGTCTGTGGCCAATCTAGACGTGGTTTTCCGCAAAAAAGCCCTGATCGCCTTTTTCACGATTGGGGCTTTTTTGCGGAAAACAGTACTATGCTGTCTACACTGGCCCTTTTGCACAAAAGTCTTTCGGAAAAAGACTTTTGCCCAAACAGGAGCAGCATAGTTTTTCCGGAAGAGCACTGATGATTTTACATCAGATCGTCAGTGCTTTTCCGGAAATTCAAGCGGCCAGTGTAGACAGCTGGCAAATTTTTCCGGAAAAGCAGATGATTTTCCGGAAAAACTTGCCAGTCTAGACACAGCCCAGTAGCTTAACTAAAACAAACCTTTTTTAAAAAATGTAAACCATTTATATGGACTAACTTTTTGGGGAAAAATAAAAGCTCCCTCCCCTCTGAATTTTTACTTATTTTTAGAACCACAACAATTTGACCTAGATTCACCTGTGTCCTCTAGTTGCTTTGTGCTGCTCCAACAAGGCTAAGCAACTGCCAACCCAACTTAACCCGAACCAGTGTCAGTGACTGATCCTGTCCTTTTGCAGAGGTTCTAAAATGTTTAGAGTTTTTTTTTTTTCATTTGTAATTTGTTCTCGTAGTGTGTCTTGCTTAATGGAGTCAAAGCACCAGAGACCAATTCTCAATCATGCCCCTGTGTGCTCCTGGCACTGACCTGCTGTATGACTCTGGACAAATCACTTCAGTTCTGTGTTTCTGATTTTGTTACCCCTCTGTCTGTTTAATTTGTAAGCTCTCTGGGGGAGGGACTTCCTCTTGCCTGGTGCTTGTAAAGTGTATGCCACAATGGAGGTCTCTAGGTCCTATTGGAATATAAATCCTAAATATTACCAAAACGATATCTTCAAGATTTTCAGGACAACTGTGAAGACTCAGGAGGCTTGGATAAACCTTCTGATGTTTATGTGAACTGAACCCAAACTCTGAAATGGTGCTTACTTGGGGGACAATGGAGTGGTACATTCAAACCCTTGCAGTGCACATTTACCAAAAAAAGCCCCTCCTCCCAGAAATTCCAGTGTACGGCCCTGAACACTATCCTGCTGCCCCACTGGATCTATAATTCAGGTACTTCATGTCCACACTCCTCTGTTGGCTGGGATCCCTGACTTGATTGTATGTCCCATGATCTCCCTCTCTTGTTGGACTCATCAGAAGGATTCTTGGTCATGGTGCATTGTGGGAAATATAGTTCAATTCAGTTGGTGGGTATTTAGCTTTTCAATGAGATGCTGACATTTTCTGCAGAAAGAAGATTTTTGTGAAAAGTCTTAGTCAAAATATGAATTTTCCATCCAAAAACTGTTTTGATGGAATATTTTTGACCAGCATCATAGTTGGCAGGTGAAGCTTCCCCTTGGGGAGGCCAGTCCCCTGCCTGACTCTTCTGAATAAGGCTGCCTCTTCAACCTAAGGCCTCACCCCCAATCATTGCTCTCAGCCCCTCCATGGCCCTGACTAGGGTGCAGGGGGTGAGAGCTTGCCACTCCCCCATACTCCGTGGCCCCAGGTGGGTCAGGGTGAGAGCTTGGTTGAGGCCACTGGGAGGGAGGAGCTGAAAGCTCGGACCCAGCAGCTGTTGAGCCCTCAGCCTCAGTTGGGACTGTGGTGGAGTTCTCTGCCATGACTGGAGCTCCAAGCCTGAAGCCCCTCCCCCATTCAGCCCGTTCCTTTATGGCACCACCCCTGTTCCATCCATAGACCTGACCTCATTTCACCCCTGTTCTGCTTCTTCCACCACTTCCTTCTTTGCCTACCCCCATCCCGAAAAACTCTGTGCCCCTCCCCAGGTCCAGGGCACAGTGGGGAGCTAAAGCTCCTTCAGCCCTTCAGTGTGTGTGTGTGTGTGTGTGTGTGTGTGTGTGTGTGTAGGGAGGGCAAGACTTTTCAGGAGGCCTCAAATCTGCTACTGTCCTCCACCTGTTGTGCAAGAGTTGGGGAGGCTTAGCCTTCCTTGGCCTCCATTATTCACCACCTATAAACAGCATTATAATCATATTGTTCCAATATTCAGGAGGCCAAGAAGGATTTGGACTCCTGAAGGGGTTACAACAGACATTGACCTATAATAATCATTACTAATCTATTTGTGTTGTTACATACATAGGCTCTGAACAGGGAGGAACATGCAACAGAAGCTCTCTCTTCGTTGACTTGGCACCATTCTCAGCACTCCAGCAAAAACAAATGTGGTGTCTTCTGTTGCCCAACTGTACATTCTGGGCCAGGTCCCCAGCTGGTGTAAGTTGCCGTCAGTCCACTGACTGAGGGTATGTCTACACTACCCCGCTAGTTCGAACTAGCGGGGTAATGTATGCATACCGCACTTGCTAATGAAGCCCGGGATTTGAATTTCCCGGGCTTCATTAGCATAAGCGGGGAGCCGCCATTTTTAAATCCCCGCTGCTTCGAACCCCGTGCAGCGCGGCTACACGGGGCTCGAACTAGGTAGTTCAGACTAGGGTGCCTATTCCGAACTACCGGTACACCTCGTTTCACGAGGAGTAACGGTAGTTCGAACTAGGAAGCCTAGTTCGAACAACCTAGTTCGAGCCCCGTGTAGCCGTGCTGCACGGGGTTTGAAGCAGCGGGGATTTAAAAATGGCGGCTCCCCGCTTATGCTAATGAAGCCCGGGAAATTCAAATCCCGGGCTTCATTAGCAAGTGCGGTATGCATACATTACCCCGCTAGTTCGAACTAGCGGGGTAGTGTAGACATACCCTGAGAGACTTCAACACAGCTGCATTATTTTCGTGGTCTGAGAATCTGGCAATCTTCTCTGTCCAAATGGTCCAGGACACTAATTCCAGTCTTATTGCTCACATTCAGAGCTGCGTGGAAGGCAGCCCAAATTGGTGTCCTTGGTGCCTTCGGGCCTGCGATGCGTGGGGAAAGCACTCATTTACTTACACACAGCCACTTACAGACCTCTACTTAAAACTCCTTATGTGCCACTTGTGAATCTGGCCTGGTGTGGCTTGCGGCCTCGCAGCTATATTTGAAACACCAAAATGACTTTGTTAGAGCATATTCCTCAGCTGTGTTGTGCCATTCAGGCCAAGCCTTGTGTGGGAGTGAGCAGTGTCAGTGCCAGCCGCGTGGGGGCCCAGCAGGAATAGCTCCCATACTAAACCAGGCATTTTCTTACAATGAAAAGCAAATAGGATTCCCCTTGAGCTGCTCAGGGCCCTAGGCAATTGCTTAATCTGTGTGGGTATGTCTACACTACCCCGCTAGTTCGAACTAGCGGGGTAATGTATGCATACCGAACTTGCTAATGAAGCCCGGGATTTGAATTTCCCGGGCTTCATTAGCATAAAGCCGGCGCCGCCATTTTTAAAAGCCGGCTAGTGCGAACCCCATGCCGCGCGGCTACACGCGGCACGGGCTAGATAGTTCGAACTAGCTAGCTATTCCGTACAGATAGTTCGGAATAGCTAGCTAGTTCGAACTATCTAGCCCATGCCACGTGTAGCCGCGCGGCACGGGGTTCGCACTAGCCGGCTTTTAAAAATGGCGGCGCCGGCTTTATGCTAATGAAGCCCGGGAAATTCAAATCCCGGGCTTCATTAGCAAGTTCGATATGCATACATTACCCCGCTAGTTCGAACTAGTGGGGTAGTGTAGACATACCCTGTATGGCTAGCATCAGCACTGGAAGCAGGTAAGTACACTCATCACCCTTCCCCCCCCCCCCCCGCCCACCCCTCCCAGCCAGAAAAGTCTAGGGGGAATTTGTTTCAGGGAGGCAGAAATCCTCCTGGTGCTTCATGGCAGGGAAGGGGTTGTGCCCAATGCTGCATCCCTTTGTAGGATGGGGAGGCATGTTTCCACCTGGTCTATTGGCTGATGCACGAGAGAGATCACTTTTCTTCATCCCTTTGGGGTATTTTGTTCCCCAGGAGCTGCACAAAGAGAGTAATCCCTGTTGTCCTTGCAAAGCATTGCTGATGAGTGAGAGAATGAGGAGAGGGGAGACCACCAGGGAAAAGTGTATTGCAAACCAACAGGGAACAAAAAAAGGACAAAACAAAAAAGGAGGAAGAAAGTAAAGAAAAGAATTGCAGGGAGAGAGAGCTAGAATATGGACAGAAAAAAAAGTCAAGAAATTGGCAATTGTGCTGAAATATGACAGCTATGAACTAGTGATAATGGCATAATTTTTGGCCATTCTCAGGATATTTCACCCACATCCTGAGCAACATTTAGGTTCCTTCTGGTTTGGGATCAGATCAGGAATTAAAACCATATGGCTGGATATGGATCCAGAGCTTCACATTTGAAAACCCTTGAAAGACCAGACCAGACTGTGTAGGGTTGGGGGGGAGAGGAGAGAAGGTAGCCGAGAGGTGGGAAGGGGGAGGGAAGGGGAAAGGGCTGTAAAGGGGGCAACTGCCTTGGGGCCCAGTGATTCTAAAGCGCCTAGGGCTCCCAGCTTCCAGTGCAGCTATAGTGGCACCAGCAGCGGCCAGAGCCCCGAGCCCTTTAAATAGCCACCAGATCCTTAGTGTGCAGTGAGGGTTGCCTGGGGTGACTAGCCTCTGCCCCACCCCATCTGCCCAAGGCCCCACCCCTCCCAGAGATACTGAGCCCAGGGGCCAGATAAGTCTGTCAGCCCCAATGATCCAGACCCATTTTTGGCTCATTGCTAGTAGCACCAGCACAACTGCATTCAGTGGCCTCTCACAACACATAGAAAATGTCAGATTGTTAGAGGCAGATCTCTTAAGTTGGTACTGTAATGGGGTAGACTAACTTATCTGCACTTGTGACCTAAAGACATTATATAAAAAGGTTCCATACTAAATTCTGTTCCTGACTTTCAGGTACTAGACAGGCCAAAACACTATAATATGCATAATCAATATTTTAATTAGCATTGAAAAATTATTTTAGGGAGCTTTTTTATTTTAGAAAACATATTTCTAAAGTATTTGAAAAAAGTAACATTATTTTTATTTTTAGGAATGCATATTATATATATGGTAAACTCATTTGTTCCTAAGCTTAGACTTTGTATTCCAATGTCATCTGAAAAGGAATTTTTACACTCAGGTTATAATTCCAGAAATTAAGGGTTCATAATATGGAAATGCAGAGAAACCCTTATTTATAGCAGTGCTACCAGATGCTGCAATAATGAACACTAGCCTTTAAGCTGTCCTCATTTTGGTATTCAAATCATTCATACCGATTTTAATTATGAGCCATGTAATGCAGTGTAATGTGCAGCTTCTCTGTCACACAAACGTAATATGCATTTTTCATATACATATGTCTTTTCTTGTGACTAGGGCTCTGTAATTGAAAACACTTTATCAGCTTGAGAGTTAATGACATTAGTGGGGGGGATTTAGGTGCACAACTCTCAGTGATAATGGGAGTTTCACTGTGCTGAAAATGTATTACTAAATGTTTACTGAAGATAAGAACAAAATATATTTGTGGCATGAACTTCAGATAATATTTTACCTGTTCTTTGAGAAGGTAAGCAAAACAAACACTTCGCTCTGACATTTGCTATAGCCAAGTCAGCAGTAATTTACAAAGGCAGGGGGGGGGAGAACAACCTTGACTTACTTTGCTTACACTGATAGAGCTAAAGGGTATTAGAGACACAAGGTGGATGAGGTAATAATTTTTATTGGACCACCTTGTTTTTGTAATATCCTGAGATTGACATATCTGCAAGAACCCTGCATAGAGGCTACATTGTGTTATCTAGACACATCCCAGAGCAGAGGATGAGACATGGAAATATCTTCCAGGAGAACAATTATATGCAAGGGGGTTTAAGATAGTACAGTTTCCTCTTTCATACTTCTCAGTCTGCTGTCAGCTAATGTGGAGGAAGTGATATAATGATCTTTGCTCCTCCCTGTCCTTAACGGTAATGTATATAGAGGTACATAGAGGGAGCAGTGTCTGCAACTCTGAAAAACATTTTCCACCATTCACCTGCCTCTGTGCACACAGACAAGAACTCATCTTAATCTGCCCTTTAAGTGTTTTCCCTGGTCCATATTTCTTGTAATGGGCATATTCCATCTAGGTGGCCTCCTAGATCATAGTATCAGAGCAACCTTGTTTGAAGTCTACTAACACAGAAAACGGCACAGAGTAACTAGCACAGGACCATGAAACATATCTATTAATATAAGCCCTCCTCTGAAATAAGGTTCTCTCAAACCCACAGAAAGTACCTGATATGTTTTCTCAGGGATTATAAAATTGTCAAAAGGATCCCAATAATTTAAGGATGGTTAGGTTTAAGGTGATGTTTGTTTCTAAGTCCTTCTATAGAGCTGTGAGACAATGGACCGCTGTTGTAGATACAATGTACATGCTTAATAGGTAGATAAAAGAGAAAATGGATCTGTGGAGCATTCCAATATTGCACAAATGCATCTGTGGAGCATTCTAAAAAGGAACGTGGTTCTAAATTAACCCTCATACAAACCCTTAATCAAGTTAAATTCCATTGGTGGCTATGCTGCCTGGGTTCCTGTTAGCCTTACATCTGAGTACACTGAACAAGAGAGGTGATAAGATTTATTACTAATCTTTGACTGATGGAGACATTAGGCCTGATTTATCATTCCCTGAGGCTCCTTTATGCCACCTAAACTAGTGCAAAGGGTCAACATGGTAGGCACGAGCCCATCCCAAGGAATACCGCTGCTAAAGGGACTCCTATTCTCAGTCTCAGAACTGTCTCTAGGAACTCAATGCCACCCCCAAAAAACTGGGTGCAGAGGTATGGTGGATAGACCACATGCAAGACAAGTCAAGGATGGAGGAGGCATGGTCAGTACACAGCTGCACCCTAACAATTCTCTGCCCTGCTATGCTTCATAGGAGCTAATGAAGCAGGAATGAGAATTTGGGAAGTGAAGCAGTGAGACTGATCTGGCCTGGAGTGGGAAATAAAATGCCTCTGCAGTTCCTGAACAAGTAATATAAACTGTCTTCCATCTCACCCTGTACTGGCATTTGCCAATGTCTCTGCTAGCTAGGTCTCCTACTGTCACTTCCCCTGTAAAGGGCCCTCACCGGCATCCAATTTAGTCAACCTCCAGGGCATGGTGTAAATGAAACATGGCTACTCAGACACCTACCTGAGTACTCACATGGTGAGGATAAGAGGTGAATTTGTGAGCAGACAGGTATGGATCATCAGGTTATGTGCTTCAATGTTAAGTGGTCAGATGATGCAGTAATGGATGCACCACCACTTCAGTCCTAAACACCCCGCCTTCTGTTGGTGGGTTTGCCTAGAAGCCTTCAGGAAAATTTCCCTGAGAAGGCCATACTGATCCTGCAAGGACACAGTAAACTCTGGTGTGCTGGTGGACAGAGTAGATTTGGCAAAATCCAAGGTGAGCTGTTAAGTGGGAGGTACTGGAGTTAGGTAATTAGGGAGCTATTTCAAAAATACCTGAGGACTGGTAGCCAGTAACCCAACCTCTTCATATGCAGTCAAGCTATTTGGCTCTGAGACTCTTGTTTATACAGATGGGATTGCCCTTCAGGTATTACATGCCCAGGCAGCAGGGGGTGCCTGTCAGTAACCTGAGAATTGTGACAGAAGCTAAGCCCAGTTGTGGCTTTTCAGGTTTACAGGGCCATCAGAACATTAACATACGTTTAAATCTCACCTGTGTATAATCCCCAACTGAAAGCTAGAAGTTTAATACTTTATTTGTCCACCTGCTCTTCTTGCTTTGCATGGAGACTTGGTTTTCATATTGCAGGGTTGTCATGAATATAATGATCTACTGGCTTTTATATATATATATATATATATATATATATATATATATGGAAAGATCTTAAAAGCTTTTAAAAAACAACAAACAAGCCTTTGTATGGAGTTTGCAGTGACATGGAAAAAGAGCAGTAAGTCAATTTTGGGGCCTATCTTCATATTTACTTTCTCTATAGCTAGTGATAGGTCAGCTGTTAAAGTGGGGATGAAAACGAGACCCTATCACATTATGTAAATACCTTGGAAGAAAGGACATCAATAGGGGAAGTTATTTACTGATACATAATGGTTTTACTATTTGACTTTAAAGGGCAAATAATGATATTTTTTCTACCAATCCAAAAAAAAATTGTTTTAATATACATAATATACTGAACCTCCATGGAACAAAGACCATTTCAGAGAGATGAAAAGACTTGTTCACTAACCATCCATCCAACTAGGACGAATCAAAAATATGAGCATGAGAGATCTTTGAGAGAGACATTTAAACAGTCCTGTCTGGATTACTTAAATATGAAGGTGGTTATCCCCCTCCCTCAGTGATGTGTTCTGTTACATTTGGCTAAATAGACAGAAGGCTTTGTTGAGACAGAGTTTTCTATGAAAAAAAGTTTTTCTTGGTTTTCCTTTGTGGATGATTTTCCATCAAGCTCTTAAACAGACACTTAAGAAATCTACTCAAAAAGTCTCTGTAGAGAGACAGAGAAAGAAAGAGAGAATCAATAAATGATCCCATTTGGTTTTATTTCTTCAGGAAAATTATTGTCCTTTTCTTACTTCTGAAGCCCCATCAGTGTGAATGGACTGATCAGAGCTGCAGTAAGCAGTTCACCACTGATTCAAGCTGTTGTGAGCCAGCCCCTGTACGCTCCCCATTGGGAAAGGTCACCAACTCAGTGCTATTTGATCACTTAGTCAGGGGAGGAAAACCTAGCCTGAGAGCCGCCAGCATTGATATATATGTTTGACACAGTTGTTTGAACTGAGTGAGACCAGTGGCCAAGGAAAGAAAAAGGCTGTGGGCTCAGAACATAATTAGTGTATTTGAGAGTTTAATCTTCTCTTTATGACAATTTTGCCATCAGTGTTTTTTTGTAATGCTTTTTAAGCTGGCGGCCTTGCAAGGTTTCTTTTTTTAAATATAATCTCTCACACAAGAAAACAAAATAAATTCTGGCCAGGTGGATTTTTTTTAAAGCTCTTTCAGTTCTACTGATTACCTGAATTTAAATGATTGACGCTATCCTTTTAATGTAAAAAAAGCTATTGCATACATTAAGCAAAAGCAATTAGCATACTTCTGTAACCACTTGCCTTTTCATTGCTCAGTCCTTGCATATGCATGTTTGTGAGCCTTGAGGCAACAGAAGGTTTGTCAAGAAGAGTAATGATGAGGAAAGGAAATTGAAAGCAAATGACAAAACTGAGGGCAAAGGGAAGGACTGAGCAGAGGGATAAAAATCAGAAAAGGGTTACAGCGAGGATATGCAGAGGGAATGTCATTAGAACAACAGCATGTAAGCTATTTTGGTTTGTTGTGGTTTCTCTCAGCCTCTTGCCCCAGGTAGATTTAATGGAGTAACATCAACACCCTTTATTTCAAACAAACCAGTCCCTGAAGTGCAGTTCAAATTCTTCTAACTTCCCTACTCTGATGTTTAGTAGAAAATAGACTAAGTTTAGTCTGGACATTCTTGTTGCTAACACCAGAATCAACACAAGTCTTTTATAAGGGGTGTTGTAAGTGCATGGGGCCCTAAACAAGGTTGAGGTATTTCCATCGTAAAGTTTAGTCAAGTTCATGACACTAAACAGTACCACAACTAAGAAGAAACCCTTATCAGAATGTCTCTGCACAAACACAAAAGCATTTGCTCTCAAGGGTCACTCATGATTTTCAGTCAATTGTGTGTATGAGGCATGTGTTATCGTTTTCTCTGTTTAGCAAATATAATAGCTGAAGTAGACTGGTTTGTTTATCATGTGCAGGGATTAAACTTTTCTTCCTCTTGGGACCTAATTTAAAGGTCTGTTTTTCATTCAGTTCTCCATTTACTCATGTTTTGAATAGTAAATTGAAGAAATTCATGAATTCTCTGATTGTGAATTAAAATCCTCCCTTTGTCACTGCACTGCTCTTGCAATGACTAATAGGAAACGAAGTTTGGGGACAAATTCAGGGGTTTTGCTCTGCTATTGTGGAGGTGGAAAACATCACAGGGATAATTCACTCAGTCCCACCTTGCTAATGTAGCACTCTTGCAGCTGATCACTCTCAGAGGAGGCTATTTACTTGCTCTTGTGTGGGAGAAAGGAGACAAAAGCAAGACAAAATGCAAATCACAGTTACTACTCCTTCAGCTCTCCCCACCTCCCCCAAAATAAAGGTTCTTCAGTGACTCCTGTTTAGTTTCATTGATGGATTTTATGTCAATGTAACACAGTGAGAATGGAGTACCGCATAGGCCAGGTACTGGCTTTCTGCAGTGGGCCCTCAATCCTTATTCTCTCAGCAAGGGGGTAAGTGAGTGCCATTTGGGGGGATGGTTTTTGTGAAGTGGTGTCACAACCCAGAAACTGTGTCCTCAGTTCAGGTTTCTTAAATCTGCAAAGTTAAGGAAAGAGGCTAAAAATGATTGGCAGGACAATTTGTTCTTATGAATGGGCACTGAAATGATTACTAAAATTACAGCCTCTGGAGAAGAGAGGCTGACTTAGATTTATTTACAAATTCAGTGCTGGTTCATGTCTGCATTCTCAGAGCAAAATAAAACTTTGGCAAGCTACATGCTGAGTGTGTGATGATAGAAATCTCTATTATGACGTGTGAAAATTCAGTATGGGGTATAGAATGCCTTACTTGAGGTGCCCTTCAATAAATTCTTAGGAAACATCAGGGGGTCAATACCATTGCCTACACTAATTGTTGTTAATTATAATTGAATTCTGATTTCTTTAAAAATGTTTCTTCAAGAAGAGTTGTTCCATTGTGTCTGATTTTACTGTACCTTAGTCCTCTGACATTGTGATTGTTGTATAAGCACTTGAGACAAAATGGGAATAAAAGGGAGATGCTTTGATGTATAGGTTAGACCTCCCTGGTCTGTACCCTCGGGACCTGCGTGGTCCAGGATGCGGGATTTTTCTTGACCAGGGGAGGTCATTTCTTGCACCCCTGCTGCCAATCCCCCCGCGGGGCTTCCTGGCTCCCACCCACAGCTCAGCTGAGCCAAGCACCCCCACCCCGCAGCCCAACTGAGCTGCATGCCAGCTTCCCAGCTCCCCAGCTCCACCAACCAGCTGGGCTGCATGCCATCCCCTGCATCACACCGGGCTCCCAGCCCTTCCACCCGTCCCCTGTAGCATGCTGAGACTCTGATCCTGGAACACCCGTGGTCCTTCTGGACCATGGATGTTTCTGGAGCAGAGAGTACTGGTTTATGAAGGTGCAAAAAAAAGGGGGGGGTGGAGAGATAAGGCTGGCAAATACCTACCAAATATTAAACCTTTGTACTATGATTGCACCTTTCAACTGATGACGTCAAGATATCTTGTAAACATGAATGAAGTGCTGAAATATTCCTTGTGAGGCAAGTTATATGGACAGCACTTCACCCTGAACTGCAATGCCACCATCCCTGGGATGGGAACTTGCTTCTGTACAAGAGTACACAGAGCGCAGCATGGTATTTTAATGAGGGAAGAAGAACAGTATGAAATTGAAACATCAGAGGAATTTAGGTAAATGGAATATAAATTACATAAATGTGGCATTAACATTCTCTTATTAGATGCCAGGAAGTCTGCAATGACAAGTGGCAAGCCCCAGGGAATTGCGTAGGACCTTACTGTTATGTTTCATTACAATAAAGTATAAAAACAGAAATAAAAGTCTAGATTAAAAAACTCTACTTAATAAAGTGTGATAATACGTGAAACTCAGTGCCACTGTCTCAGTGCTTGTCTATTTGGGGAAATTTACTGGAAGCAGGCCCAATGATGGGGGGTGGGAGGAGGGACAAAGGAGGCAACTACCTTAGGACAAAAGAGCTCGGGGCTTCAAGACCCTGCTGCTCCCACTCCTGGGTCCTTTAAATTGCCTCAGACCTACTCCTTCTACCCAAAGCTCTGCCTCTTCCAAGAGTGTGGAGCCAGCCTGTGCTCCCACCTTGCCCAGAGGCCCAACCAGTGTGTTGATCCCCCTGACTGGAAGATTTCCCCACATGGACACTATCTTAGAATGAAAGTCACGTTATTCCAGAATAACATGTTCATGTGGGGAGCTATTCTGCAATGTTCAGAGCATCCCAATGGTGGGTGAGAGGATGGTGTTGAGAGGAGGAATTTAGGGGTATGTCTACACTACAGCGCTAATTCGAATTAACTTAGTTCGAATTAGTTAATTCGAACTAAGCTAATTCGAACTAACGCATCTAGACTAAAAAACTAGTTCGAATTAGCATTTTGCTAATTCGAACTAGCATGTCCACACAGAGTGGACCCTGAACCGGGGTTAAGGATGGCCGGAAGCAGTGCCGGCAGGGCATCAGATGAGGACTTAGAGCGTGGAGCTGCTGTCTCAGGCTAGCCGAGGGCTGTCCTTAAAGGGACCCGACCCCCACCCTGGACAGACAGTTCTCAGGGGTGCCCCACTTGCAAAGCAGTCCTGGCTTGGATTGCCCGGAGTACCCACACTGGGCACATCACAGCACTCGGCCATCAGACCGGCTGCACTTGCCGCAGGCTGCCATCTGGGGAGAGGGGGCAATTGGGGGGCTGCAGGAGAGCTTTCACCCCCAGAAGCCCGCAGAGCCAGCCCAGTCCTCTCCATTGGGGGCTCGTACCCCATTCCTCCCTCACCTCCTTCCACTTACCCTTCCCTAGCCCCCCTTCCTGATGTACAAAATAAAGGACAATTGTGTTCAAAAATAGAATCTCTCTTTATTGAACAAAACTGGGGGAGACTGGGAAAAGGAGGTGGGAGAGGGGAAGAGAGAGGGTGGGAGAGGGGAGGGCAACTACAATGATGAGGGGTTTGGAACAGGTCCCATATGAAGAGAGGCTAAAGAGACTGGGACTTTTCAGCTTAGAAAAGAGGAGATGGAGGGGGGATATGATAGAGGTCTATAAAAGCACGAGTGGGGTGGAGAGGGTGCATACAGAAAAGTTCTTCATTAGTTCCCATAATAGAAGGACTAGAGGACACCAAAGGAAAGGAATGGGTAGCAGGCTTCAAACTAACAACAGAAAGTTGTTCTTCACAAAGCAAATAGTCAACCTGTGGAACTCCTTGCTGCAGGAGGCTGTGAAGGCTAGAACTAGAACAGAGTTTAAAGAGAAGTGAGATCGATTCATGGAGGTTGGGTCCATGGAGTGGTATTAGCCAGGGGGTAGGAGTGGTGTCCCTGCCCGAAGTTTGTGGAAGGCTGGAGAGGGATGGCACGAGACAAATGGCTTGGTCACTGTCTTTGGTCCATCCCCTCCAGGGTCCCTAGGGTTGGCCGCTGTTGGCAGACAGGCTACTGGGCTAGATGGACCTTTGGTCTGACCCAGTATGGCCATTCTAAGCTCAGGGCTCAGGGTCGGGGGTCTCAGTGGACCACCTTGATTTTCATGCAAACCTGCTCCTGGGTGGCCAGGCTGGCAGCTCTCCTGCCCTAGACGGCCGCTTTCCTGTGCCTAGTGTGGAGGTCGTGGACGAGGTCCACGATGTCTGCACTGGACCAGGCAGGTGCCCGCCTCTTGCGGTCCTGGGCAAGCTCCCGGGAGCCGCCAGCCTGGTCCCGGGAAGAGGGGGAGGGCTGGGGGACATCGGGTGGCTGGCTCGAGCCGTGCCAGGTGCAGGGTCTGCTGGCTGGGTGCTGGGAGGCTTGCACCTGGCACGGGCATCGTAGCCAGCCCGTGCCCCTTTAAGGGGTCCGGGGCCGGGAGGGGGGCAATAGAGTTTCCCTGGTGTTGGCCAGAGTGGCCTCCGGGGAAGGCTGGGGAGGGCTAGCCTCCCACTAGTTTGAATTAAGGGGCTACACACCCCTTAATTCCAACTAGTAAGTTCGAACTAGGGTTAGTCCTCGTGGAATGATGTTTACCTAGTTCGAACTAACTGCTCCACTGGTTCGAATTAAGTTCAAACTAACGGAGCGCTAGTGTAGCGCCTATCAAAGTTAATTCGAACTAACATCCGTTAGTTCGAATTAACTTTGTAGTGTAGACATACCCTAGGTTTATTAGGAACTGGGGAATCTTCTGGAAAAGGAGGAGCCTGAACTGACACGTTGGGCTTCTGCTTGGTGATATGTAAATTTAAAAAGTTCCATATAGGTGTTTTTAAACTAATGTGCAAGCCAACAGCAGCACATGGTTTGTACAGGGACATCCCTTAGCAGAGGATGTATTAAAAGGGATCCTCTATTCTAGTAAAGAGGAGATGATAGAAGCCATCAAATGAAAAAAGAGTCCTATACTGTAAGGCCCTCCAAATTACATCACACAAAGGCAAGCATCTAAATATTGACAACTTTTAATAAGTACTGTTATACAAATTCAATGAATCTAAATAGCAATATGGGTGAAGTTGGGTACCTGGTATTAAATGAGATTATGGATATAACATTAGTCATAGACACTTGATGGAATGATGATAATCAATGGGACACAGTAAATCAAGGGTACAAAATATACCCTGGAGAAGGTGTGGCAGTGTATGTGAAAGTAAGTGTGGAGTTACATGAAGTAAAAATCTTAGACAAATCAAACTGTAACATAGAATCTCTAGGGCTACGTCTACACTGGCCCCTTTTCCGGAAGGGGCATGTAAATTTCATGAGTCATCGTAGGGAAATCCGCGGGGGATTTAAATATCCCCCGCGGCATTTAAATAAAAATGTCCGCCGCTTTTTTCCGGCTTTTAAAAAAGCCGGAAAAGAGCGTCTAGACTGGCCCCGATCCTCCGGAAAAAGCGCCCTTTTCCGAAGGCTCCTTTGAAGTAGGAATAAGAGCCTCCGGAAAAGGGCGCTTTTTCCGGAGGATCGGGGCCAGTCTAGACGCTCTTTTCCGGCTTTTTTAAAAGCCGGAAAAAAGCGGCGGACATTTTTATTTAAATGCCGCGGGGGATATTTAAATCCCCCGCGGATTTCCCTACGACGACTCATGAAATTTACATGCCCCTTCCGGAAAAGGGGCCAGTGTAGACGTAGCCTAGGGATAGAAATCCATTTTGGGAAAATAAGAAAGTGTCAGAGATGAGCCCCCTGGTAAAATCCGGGCTCCAGTGCTAAAACTATGGCCCCATACTCTTCTTCACTGGACTCTTCCTCCTGGCCAGGCAGGAAGTCAAGAGTTAGGCCATGGTAAAAGCCCCCCAGGGAGCCCAAGCATCTATAGACAGTGTTGGACCATCCATCTGCTTTGGCAGGCTGGGGAGCCCAAGAAAAGCTCCTGGTTTGAGTTCTCATTCCCCAGAGTGCGCTATTCAGAGCAAGTTGAGGGTCCAGGTCTCCCCACAGAGTCCCAGGCTTCTTTGGTGGCTTCTGGCTTGGCCAGGGGACTAGGCATCAGAGATGAAAGGATGAGCTGGGAGCATGGCCTTGTGGTGTGGAGGCTCCAAAATTTCTTTGTGACCAAGGACCCAATCAATTTTAATTCACTTCTGCATTTGGGGAGGGACCCTCTTTTACTATGTTTTGCACAGGACCTATCACAACAGGGCTTCTGTGGGAGCTTGTTATACAAATTTTAAAAGATAACATTTGAACCTAATACAGTTTCAAAGGCAATAGATAATTAGTTTACCCATTACTAAAATGTACCTGTGCCTGTGATGTAATGTGGCAACCATTTAACATTTTCAGCCAGCAATGTCTTTTTCTCAAAGGTTAGTGTTTATAATAAGGAAACATATGACAAATGTCAGAAATAGGAAAATAGGAAAGACTCACGTATTTTGGCTTCAGTATCAACTGACAAGCCCTAGTCTGAGAGCTCCCCTTCCTGAAAGCATCCTTGCCAAGTAGCTGCTGTTATAGGCCTTCACTATAGCATAACTTCTGTATCAGGAAACATAATGGAGCAAATAATTAAGGAATCAATTTGCAAACATCTAGAAGATAATAAGGTGATAAGTAACAGTCAGAATTAATTTGTAAAGAACAAATCATGTCAAACCAATGTGACAGCTGTATTGGACAGGGTAAGAAGCCTTGTGGATAAGTGGAAAGTGGCAAATGTGATATGCCTAAATTGTAGTAAAGTATTTGATACAGTCATGTGTGACCTTCTCATTAATAAATTAGGGAAATACAGCCTAACTGGGGCTACTATACGGTAGATACATAACTGGATAGATAACCATTCTCAGAGAATAGTTATTGATAGCTCACAGTCATGCAGGAGGGCATAACAAGGGGGGTCTGCAAGAATCAGTGTTGGGTATGGTTCTGTTCAATATCTTCATCAATGATTTAGACAATGGCACAGAGAATACACTAGAGGCTACGTCTACACAGCCATTATTGTTCAAAAACTTGTGGAGTGTCTACACTGCATGTGCATTCTTGTGCAAGTAAATTTGCTGTAAGGCGATGGAACAGAGGGCTTCTTGTGCAAGAGTTATTCCTCTCCCCATGAGGAATAAGTCCTCTTGTGCAAAAGCTGTGCACAAGAAGGCAGTATGGACGGGCAACGGGGATTTCTTTGCACAAGAATGCTTGTGCAAAACAGTTCTTGCACAAAAAGCCTGCAATGTAGATGTAGCCGTAAAGTTTGTGGATGACACCAAGTTGGAGGGAAGTTTCAAGTGCTTTGAAGAATAGGATTATATTTCAAAATGGACAAACTGGAAAAATGGTCT
Organism: Pelodiscus sinensis; assembly: GCF_052426305.1. NCBI lineage: Eukaryota > Metazoa > Chordata > Testudines > Trionychidae > Pelodiscus > Pelodiscus sinensis. Next base: position 32,733,003 of record NC_143054.1, read on the forward strand.
GAGATAAATAGGATGAAATTCAATAAGAACAAATGCAGAGTACTCCACTTAGAAAGAAACAGTCAGTTTCACACATACAAAATGGGAAATGACTGGATTGGGGAATGAGTACTGCAGAAAGTGATCTGGGGGTCATTGTAGACCACAAGCTAAAGGAGTCAACACTCAACAGTGGGAAAAAAAAAGCAAACAGGAGTGTTGTAAGCAAGATATGAAAGCTATGTCTACACTGCAGGCTTCTTGCGCAAGAACTGTTTTGTGCAAGAGTTTCTGCACAAAAATTTGTGTGCAAGAGCACGTCCACACTAACATGTGTTTTTGTGCAAGAGATGTGCTTTTGCGCAAGAGTGTCCATGGCAGTGTGGATGCTCTCTTGCTCAAGAAAGCTCTGATGGCCATTTTAGCCATAGGGGTTTCGTGCGCAAGAAACCCCTGTTGCCCGTCCACACTGCCTTCTTACACAGAGCTCTTGCGCAAGAGAGCTTATTCCTCATGGGGAGAGGAATAACTCCACAATAAGCCCTCTGTTCCAATGCTTTACTGTAAATTTACTTGCACAAGAACATGCGTGCAGTGCAGTCGCTCCGCAAGTTTTTGTGCAAGAACGTCTATTCTTGCGCAAAAAGCCTGCAGTGTAGATGTAGCTGAGAAGTAATTCTTCCACTCTGTGCTGATTAGGCCTGTGTCCAGTTCTGGGTGCCACATTTCAGGACAGATGTGGACAAATTGGAGACAGTTTAGAGAAGAACAATGAAATGATAAAGGTCTATGTGACAGGGCATTTGCCCTGCACTGGCCTTTTAAGGGCAAAACTCCAGCCCTGAGTAAGGGCTGAGAGCAAAGCCTCACCTGAGGCAGTTCTGGCTAATGAGGGTCGAGCTGGGGGCTAAATAAAGAAGGACTCCTGGCAGGAGAGGAAGAACTGACTGCTGCTCTGGAGAGACAGCAGCAGGGACTTGACTGTCAGGGAAGCAGGAGGCTTCCTGGAGAAAGAGCAGTGCTGAGGACGGAAGGGCTGGGAAAGCTCTGCAGGGTCTGAAGCAAGGTCCGAGGCTACTAGGGCTGTAGGGAGGCAGCCATGGTAGGCAGAGGCAGTAGTCCCACACCCCTTTCCAATGATGAATGGCCATACAAACTGCAGTTTGCCCCTGAAATGGGCTAGATGAAGACAGCAAGGTGGGTATAGGGGATCTGGGTGTTCCCTGGGAGGAACACAGGGTGCCCTGGGGAAGGGAGGATCCTGGAACGAAAGCAGGAGACACACTAACCCCCAAAAGGGGAGCTCAGACACTGGAGTGGGCACTGCCGGAGGGCAGTGTCCTGAAGAGGATGCCGTGATCAAAGAGCAACATGGGGGCTGCGTCTAGACTGGCATGATTTTGCACAAAATCTTGCCACCTGTCTACACTGTCTGTGAGTATTTGCGCAAGAACACTGACTTTGTAATGTACAAAATCAGTGGTTCTTACGCAAATACTCCGATGCTCCCGCTCAGGGATAAGCCCTCTTGTGCAAGTATTCTTGCTCAAGAGGGCCAGTGTAGACAGCCATGTTAATTTCTTGCGCAAGAAAGCCCGATGGCTAAAATGGCTGTTGGAGCATTCTTGTACAAGAGAGAGTCTACACTGGCACAGATGCTTTTGCGCAAAAGCAAGTCTTTTGTGCAAAGGCACATGCCAGTATAGATGCTCTCTTGTGCAAATACTTTTAACGGAAAAAATTTTCCATTAAAAGTACATGCTCAAAATCATGCCAGTCTAGATGCAGCCAGGGAGACACCAGCTAGAGGGAGGCATCCAGCGAGGCAAACAAGCAAATATCCAGGACTGCCGGCTGGAGGTGCTATGGTGGTGTGTCTGCTCCATGATAGTCTAGAAAACATGACCTTATGAGGGAAGATTAAAAGATCTGGATTTATTTAGCCCGGAAAAGAGAAAACAGACGAGGCATGATAACAGCTTTCAAACACCTAGGGCTTGTCTACATTGGCCCCTTTTCCGGAAGGGGCATGGTAATTTTTGAGATCGTAATAGGGAAATCCGTGGGGGATTTAAATATTCCCGCGGCATTTAAATAAAAATGTCCGCCGCTTTTTTCCGGCTTTTAGAAAAGCCGGAAAAGAGCGTCTACACTGGCCCCGATCCTCCGGAAAAAGCACCATTTTCCGGAGGATCTTATTCCTACTTTGAAGTGGGAGTGGGAGCATGAAAGTATTTGCGCAAGAAGCACTGATTTTGTACATTACAAAGTCAGTGCTCTTGTGCAAATTCAAGCGGCTAGTGTAGACAGCTGGCAAGTTTTTGCGCAAAAGCTATTGCTTTTGTGCAAAATCTTGCCAGTCTAGATGCACCCCTAGAGTTTATTACAAGGAGGAGGAAGAAAAAATATTCTCCTTAATCTTTGATAGTACAATTTAAGCCCATTGCTTTTTATCCTAAGGGAGGTTTAGGTTGCACATTAGGAAAATCTTCCTAACTGTCATGGTAATTAAGCACTGGAATAAATTGTCTAGGGAGGTTGTGGAAAATCTATCATGGGAGGTTTTTAAGAGCAGGTAGGACAAATACCTGTCAGGGATGGTCTAATGGTGCTTGATTGCCATGAGTGCGGGGGACTAGACTTAATAATCTCTCGAGGTTCTTTCCAGTTTCTATGATCTGTCTAAGGCAAGGAGAAAGCTGAATGTAAATTAATGCTTTGTTTGAGGACCTGAAAAGGCTTCATGCATCCTGGCATACGATGTATATTAAGTGAATTTTCACTTGAAACTACAGAGGAATTTGAGTGAAATAGAGACTTTGAGCCTGTAAATTTTCACAGAGATCATCAGAGAATAGAAGTGAGAGCTATGTGTACATGCAAGTAAGGATTTTCACTAGGAGCCATATTTTTAAAAGCAATTCAAGCCCTTGAAGATGAGAACAGGTACTAAAGGGATTTTCAAGAACATATAGGAGCTTAACATGTTAGGCCCTTTCCCTCACCCTGTGTCAGCTAGAGTGCATCTACACTACACCCTTAGCTTGAAATAAGCTACACAATTTGAGTAACACAAATTGCACAGCTTATTTTGAATTAATTTTGAAATAGCTTATTGCATAATTTGGCACTGTCTACACAGCACCAAATTTTGAAGTAAACTGCTATTCTGAAACGTCCCTTAATCCTCATGAAATGAGGTTTACAGGGATGTTGGAACAGCATGCCTGTTATTTCGAAAGATATTTCGAAATAATGGGTGCACTGTCAAGATGTGGAATAGCTGTTTTGGGATACCGGAAGAATGCCAAAAATAGCACCACAGTGTAAACATATTCCTAGATTACAAGCTCTTTGGGGTAGCTCTGTGTCTGTATAATGCTTACACAATGGGACCCCATTCTTGGTTGGCCTGTAAGCACTATCCATAGGAAATGTGATTAATAATAACTCTGAAATAAATGGAAATTGGGCACCTAAGTGCTTCTGAAATCCCTTTAGATACCTCACAGTATATTTAGGCACTTCCCTTTTATGAATGTGTCCCTAGCTCAATGGGACAGAATGGCACCTGAGTCAAGTCAAGGCCATTCTTTGCTCCAGCTGCTCCCATTGAAAGTACAAGGTAAAGAGGAATAAGTGCAGACCTGGGAGGTGCTCAACCTCCTGCTGGGCCTGGGGTGGCTGCCCCAAATCATCCAATAGATGGGACAGCTCTGTCTGCTCCTCCATCTTCCTCCCAGAGCCTCTTGCATGCTGGGAAATAGCTAATTGTGTGGGGAGGAGGGGCAAGCAGGGTGCTAGTGGATGATAAGCACTCATTTTTCCCTGAGCACCCACAGAGTTGGTGCCTATGGAAAAAGGAATGTGTATGAAGACATCATGCTGCATATATGTCTGAGTGGAGATGGACTCAAGTAAATCTTCAGCATTCAGATGAGGCACTGAGCTACATGTTTCAGCTTCGGCCTTATTCCTGCTTCTGGGAGATATAACTAGGCAGCCATGCTTATTAATGCAGCATCATGTTCCCTTGCATTGCCTGTCTTGCTGATCACTTTACACACTTCACACCTATGCTCCGCAGGACCTGCCTAGTATGTAATTACCTTAGTTGGAAACTAGAGCTAGCTCCTTCACTATATGGAAGATTGCCATGGGATCTTTAAAACACACACACACACACCAGAAGCCAGGATCTCCATTTTATGACTCATCCAAAACTAAATAAAGCAGTAGTGCCAGCAGCAGATTGCCTCTTATTATCATTCAGGCAGATTAACTCAAAAGGTCTGATTCTCGTTTACCTAAAGTGAGCCGCTCCGAGTCCCTTTTTTTCCACCTCAGAGCAGTGTCAAGGGGTTCTCATGTATATAAACATCAGGGCCAAACAAAAGAACATCCAAATTACAACGCTGCCTCCTCTCAATGTAGTAGTTCTCCTGGTTCACAAATATTTGGAGGATTTAAACACCAAGGAGAGAGGAATTGGTTTGGGTAGGCCAAGGGAATATTGCTAGCAGTAAAGACAGATGGCACAGCCAGGCCAAATTTCAGTAAGTGGCACTGCAACCTGGAGCACAGGGTTACAACAGCACTCCTATGTGGTCCAGTTTAGGAATGCGAATAGGTAACCAGTTAACTGGTTACCCAGTAGGCATCATCCTTAGTGGGTGATGCTTATTGGTAACAGGTGCCCAGCTTGAACTGGAGCAACTTCCCACCCATGACACAGTGCAGTGGGCCCAGCTCAGCATAGCTGGAGCAGCCTCTTCCCATGGCATGCTGTGGTGGGCCCAGTCTGGCCTGGCTGGAGCAGCCCTCCACCTGCAGCATACTTTAACCTGGCCAGGCCATGGCACTGTGGGCTGTCTCTATATGGAGGAGTCAGATGAAAATCAATTCCTGGTGGCACCAGCTCATCCACACTGTGAGTAAGAGAGAGGGGAGATTTTCTGTCTGAGAAGATCCAGGGTCCTTGTGTGTAGTAGGGGAAGAGTATTGAGAGGAGAGGAGAGGAGAGGAAAGAAAAGAGAAGAGCTCAGACAAGAAGAGAGTCCCTTCTGGGAAAGGGCAGTGTCCAGAATCCCTGTTACCCCCAAGAAATATCTGAATTGGTGTCACTGAACCCCGGGGAGGGAGGAGTATTTTGCACTGCAGAATCAGCATGTTCAAACTGTATACTGAGGAGTTTCAGGAGTTCTTCATAGGGCTGTCTAATGGCTCCATCCTGAAAGGTTAAACAGCACAATTGATTCCTGGTGTGCGCTGCTTGCTCCCAAAAATGCAAATGTAATATGCACAAAAGAGGTACTTTTAAATGATAATGACTTCTTTTCTGCATATACCATTATCTGTGTGTCAATTGTAAACACTGGATGTTTGCTTCATTTATCAGGCATCTAAATTGAGACCAATAGATCATTTCCATTCTGTTTCCAGCTGATTAGAAAACAGGAGAGCAATTTTGTGAAAAAAACACAACTGGAAATTTATTTTTCAGCTGTTTTTCTGATTTTTCTTGACAAATACATTTGAAACATTTCAAATTTCATTTCTCCCTTTCTCTCCCACACCTTCCTTTGTCACTGAGCAAAATAATCACTGCATTTGAATAAATTATGTCTGGCATTTGGGAGCGGGAGAGAATGGGCTTTTATTTGTTTTTCCTTTTGCTACTTAGAAAGTTTTCAAAACTTCCCTCAACTTTGGAAAACTTTTTCGTGACAAAACCAAACAAAACCAAACAATGAACTGTAACTTCTCAAAACTCTTAAGATTTGAAAAGGCAGTAAAGTTCAGTTCTCTAACTCAGCACCTTTTTTTCCTGTTGCCATTATATAATTTTTCCAAAGTGAAGAATATGTTGAAAAGCTATAGAATGGCAAAGGGAAATAAGAAAAACAAACAAGTGGAGAAAGCATCTAACTACCACTCTATGGGTACATCTAGAATGCAAGTTTATCTCTTGAAAAAACTTCTTCCAAAAGAGAGCATCCACACTGCTAAAGCACATCGAAAAAGTGATCTGCTTTTTAGAAAGACTGCATCCATTCGATATGGATGCAATCTCGCATTTAAGCTGTGATTACTATGGACGGAGCGGCCACCAGGGCACCTGTGCTTTTTCATCTTTCCTCTTCTTTTGAAAAACTCCCTCTTCTGCGTTCACACACACCTTTTTCTGAAGGAGGTCTTTTGGTAAAGGCGTTCTTCCTTGTAGAATGAGGTTTACCAATGTCGGAAAAAACCCTGCATTCTTTTGAAAGAACACAGTAGCAGTAAGGATGTAAGTGAAGTTTTTAGGAAAAACAGCCATTTTTCCAGAAAAAAACCCTACAGTCTAGATGCAACCTAACAATGGGGAAGAGAAAGAAAAAGTGAAAAACCATTAACAGTCCCAAAATTGAAATTCTAAAATCCTAACATTTTTCAGTTCCTACGGGGACTGGAGAGAATCCAGCACATAAAAATAAGCCACAATACTTTTTTCTGTGAAAATCCTCATTTTCAAAGAAGGTGATTTTTGCATTTTTAAAGAATTAATTTGGAACAACTTTTACTTTTATTAATTCTTAAAGAGTAACAGGACAGAGGCTATGTCTAGACCAGTGATTCCCAATCTTTTTCCCATGGAGGAACCCCTAAAATTTTTCATATCCCAAGGAACCTATGAAAATATTTGCTGAGCCAGAAAAAGTTGACAGTGATGAGTGCAATTCAATTACTGCTAAATTACAGTCAAGAAAATTTATTTGTAAAGAGCTGTTATATATGTCAGCTTACTTTGTAAGAAAAAAAAATATTTATTCAATCCACAATTTCTCGCAGAACCTCTGATGATAGTCTGCGGAATCCCAGGGTTCTGCATAATCCCAGGGTTCTGCGGAATCCCAGGGTTCCGCGGAACCAGTGTTGGGAAACATTGGTCTAGACTGCCGCTTTTTTCAGAAAGAGGTACGCAAATTACCTTTTTCTATTTTTTTTTTTTTTGGAAGAGGCTTTTCCAAAATTTCAGAAAAACCTCCTCTTTCGTAATAAAATGAGGAATACAAGGCTTCCAAAAGAGCACATCTGCTCTTCCACAAAAATTGTCAGAAGAGCAGATGCATTCCCTGGATGCGGCAGAGTTTGGTATCCCAGAAAAACTCCGTGGTTTAGACATAGCCATAGAAAACAGATATATGGCTAGATCTATATGTGGCTTTAAAAAGACTGATTTGTAAAAAAATTTCCCATATAAAACAGTCAGACTGTGGCTTTGAGCCACTGGCTATGTTGGAGAGGGCTGAAAAGGTGTCATGAAACCGTAGGAGTTTCTGAAAAAGTTCTGGGATTCTACTGTGTATGGAAGTAGTTGCTCTAGCATTGTTTTATAGTGTTGCACATTTATCTGCCTTGAGAGGCTGGTTTTGCTGATTGGTACAGAAGAGGGAAAAGGATGTGACTCCAGCCCAATTACTGAGTTGACTGCCTAAGTCAGTGCTAAACTCAAAATAGTGGCCAAGCCTTCACGGAAGCTATTGGGAGTTAGAAATCTCTTTGTATCATTTCATCACCACTATACATGTTATACAAGCCCAGCTACCACTACCTCTATAGATGGTTGGACCTCCCTTGTCTGGTCCCAAATGAGTGGTTTTGCTGGACCATGGAAGGTCTCTCCCAACATGGTCTGTACTGCCCTGCTGCCCCTGGCTAGGGCTCCAGCCTGGCCTTGCTGCTGACTGCCCAGCTGTGGCTCCCCAAGCCAGAGCTCTCTGGCTGCTTCTGTTGGTCCCCAAACTCCACAGCCAGGGCTGGAGTCGCATCAGCCGCTGCTGACTCCCCACTACTGCCCAGCAGCAGGGGCCAGAACTCCTTGCTGCACAGCCTGCTCTCCTGTGCCTCCCCTCCCCCACCAACATAGGGTTCCTGGCTGAATCATCGTCTCTCCCATCTACCCCACTCCTTCCCTGTCACCTGACCTCCCTATACCTGGGCTCTGATCCAGGAACATCCATGGTCTTGCCGGACCACAGATGTTGCTGGACCAGAGAGTCCCATTTAAGGGAGATACAACCAGTAGTACAGTTAGGGTGACCCGATGTTCCATTTTTAAAGGGACACTCTCTTATTTAAGACCACCTTCAGGTCTCCTGACTTTACTCTGCCCCTTCTCCCTACATCCAGGACTGGTGGATCCTGCTGCTGTCCAGATTCTCACTTGGCAGTGCAGATTGGGAGGGTCTAGTGATGCTGATGGGTGTGCAAGGTGATGGAGCAAAGATGCAGCATGCAGGGCTGGCTGCTCCCTCTAATGGTCTGTCAGCACATTCCCTGCTGCATGCCTGTTGTTGATTTTAGTGTTTGCCGGTCACATTAAGGGATTATACACTTTTATAAAATTATCTGCAATCAATGTAATGAATTGAGTTTAAAGATTGGCTTTAGTAATTCCCTGCTAAATTTATCTATTTTCAGACACAAAGTTTGGTTACTATGAAAAGAAACTATAATCAGTGTCACTTGCACTGATATGGAGAGAAATGGTATTAAAATACATTTTTTCTTAGTGATACTTCAAAATATAAATTTCTGGGTTGCCTTGAGGCTACTAAGCTCAGTTCAAAAGTTCACCTCAGAGTCCAAGCATTTCCTTATTCCCTCCTTCCAGTATCCAGCAAATCCTAGCATTCACACATCCTCCTGCTGTGATTGCCAACTTCAAACTAAGGGCCACAGTTTGCATTGTGACCCTAGTAACTGCAATAGCAAAAGTCAAGGCAGAGTTCTGCCTTATGGGAACAGTTAGTAACCAGATATAGATCCTTAGGCCAGAAGGAACCAGTGTGATCTTCTATTATAGCACAGGCCATAGAACTCTTCCCCATCTCTCCCCGCCCCAGAATCTTATAGCATATTTTTTGTTAACAAAAAAATCATAGAATCTTGATTTTAAAATTTGCCAGTCATGAAGAATCCTCTATGACCCTTGATAAATTGTTGCAATGGTTAATTGCCTACACTGATAAAGATTTACAGTTTATTTCCATTTTGTCTAGCTTCAGCTTCCAGCCATTGGATCATGTTATGCCTTTCACTACTAGACTGCAGAGCACATTATCAAATATTTGCTCCCAATGTATGTACTCAGGTCACACCTTATCTTTCTCTTTGTTAAGATAAGGAAATTGAGCTCTTTCAATTTAGCACTACAAAACATGTTTTCTAATATTTCATTATTCTCATGGCTCTTCTCTGAACCAGCTCCAGTTTTATCAACATCTTTCTTGTATTGTAGACACCAGAACTGGAACCACCTTTCTGCTCCTAGAGATGGTCTTGTTTATGCATTCAAGGATTGCATTAGCTCTTGTTTGGCTAATGTTCCGCCCCCAAATCTTTTCTGGAGTCACTGCTTCCCAGGATAGAATCCTTTCACCTGTAAGTATGGCCTACATTCTCTGTTGCTTACATTTAGCACTACTAAAATGCATTATTTGCTTGCACTCAACTTGCCAAACCACCCAGGTTGCTCTTCATCAGTGACTTGTCATCTTTATTAGTAACCAGTTCTCTGAATTTGGGGTCTGGTGAAAACCTGAAAACTGTCAGTGAAGCTGTTTTGTTTTCTTTAAAATCATTACATGGGACGGATGACACAGCTATAAGAAAGACCTCTAGGATTGTGAGGAGATCCATTGCAGATCCTTGTTATGGTAGTAGTCAAGTAGCCAACATTCATAAATGAATTTAGCCCTATGTTATTCCTGTAAAGTAGAAAAATACTAGTGTCCCCAGTTCACAAACAAGGAACAGAAGCCTGGATTCATGAAAGGTTTATGTGCCTAACTGCCATTTTATGCACCAAAAATCCCAGAATCAGGCCTCACTGGATTTCAGAAAACACCTGCTCCTCCAGTAGGCACCTAAAATTCACCTGGTGCGTACATTTTTGGAATAGAGGTTCTCTAACTCTGCCTCTGAGCATATGTATGCAGCTGCATACAGTCATTCATATGTCTCAGCCCAGCGTGATGCATGAAGCCAAGGGAAAATAAGTATTTCTCCACCTAACTCACCTGTGGGGCCCATCTGGTAGGCATATTCAGACTTCACCTATTAGATCAGGCCCTAATAGTTGAATTTATACAAAATGATGGAAGGTGGGGAAGGAAAGGAATAGGGCAGATGTGGATGAGGATGACATCCTCATAACTAGTCTTGACAGAATTGTGTTTTCATTTTTTCATAATCTGGACATATCTCACATTATTTTTAAGCCTTTTAAATGTTTCTTGCTTTAAATTTTTCCAGTTGCAATTTTAAATTCTTTTCTATTTAAATTTTCTCAACTGTGGGGAATTATGAAGGAGATCACACATTATTTAATAACACAGAAGTCACAGGTCCCAAAAGTTCAAAGACTTAAAACAAAATTTGCCAGAATAATAGTCAAAATATACACAGTAAATAACCTTAAATCAAACTCTCTATGTTCTCAAATGGCCTTCTTCTTTTATCTATCTGTAATTTCTAGTATTGATAGAAATTTTTTTTCATATGTTTGAGTGTGTGTGGTGAAATCAATGTTTACAGACAAATCTAATTCCTCTAGGAGGGGGGCAATTACCTCCATTGTCTTAGATATGTCACTCCTGTTAGCAAACCTGTAGTGAAACACTCATCTCTTTAGTACCTCTGAGAGGCTGGATGTAGTATCATGGTCTTTCCTTACTCCTTGTGCTCCTTGCAGACTACTGACCAACTCTGTAGGGTATTCAGGAATAGACCCCTTCTTCACTCCTCTGAGTTCAGCTAGGCACTGACCTGCTAAGGCCATCCACCTCCTTTTACCTGCACCAGCAGGGACCCGATTGACTGTTACTAGTCCTGCTAGTCCTTGGAGAACTAACTCTGTGACTTCCAGATTGGCCACTCTGGAGAGCCTTTCTAGTCAAGCCTGGAAGATTCATACTTGCTAATCTTTTACTCTCAACTCACTGGTTCATGGGGCTCAGTGTCATAGGGTGTAATAGAACTGCAGGGACAGCAGAGAGCCACAAAGAACAAATAAACCCTGTCACAATATCCCCCAGAATGATATTTGCCCTTTTTTTTTTTTTGCAACTGCATTGCATTGTTAACTCCTGTTCAATTTATGATCCTCTAACTCCTAGATCCTTTTTCAGCACCACCTAGTTATTCCCAATTTTGTAGCTGGGCATTTGATTTGTTTTCCCCCTTCACAAATGAAGTACTTTGTATTTGTCACTATTGAATTTTCTGTTGTTGAATGTGGACTAATTCTCTAACTTGTCAGAGTTGTTTTGAATTCTAATCCTGTCCCCCAGAGTGCTTGCAACATCTCCCATCTTGGTGTTCTCTGTAGATTTTATAAGCATACACTCCATTCCATACTCCAAGTAATTTAGTGAACATATTAAAAAGCACCAGACCCAAGACCATGGGTGGGTAATAAGACAGAGAGGGTTCACCAAGGTTAGCCCCTGTTGGGCCACCATCACTCTATTTCCCTGCACCTCCACAGATGTGGGCGATTGTAGCTCCTGTTGGCCATGGATCACTTTCCAGCCAATGGGGACTGCAGGAAGTAGTGCAGAATGGGACACTGCTTCCACAGCTCCCATGTGCTGGAAATAGTGATCTGCAGCCAACAGGAGCTGAAATGTCCTATACCTGTAAAGGCACAGATAAATATAGCAGTGGTGGTCTGTCAGGGGTTAACCCCTGGTGAACCAGATCTAGCCAGAGGGTCAATTATTGCCCACCCCTGCCCAAGACTGACCCCTGTGGGACCTTCACTAGATATGTCCCCTGAGTTTGATAGCAAACCACTGATAATTATTCTTTGAGTATGGTCTTTCAAGCAGTTGTGTACATATCGTATAGTAATTTCATCATGGGGTAGAGAAAAAGGAGACAGCATGAAAATGACTGACTCTGTTGCTTGGTGGTTAGAATACTCCCCTAGGAGTTGAGAGAAGCAATATCAGTCCATCTGCTCCAATGGCTTTTCTTTTTAATCTCAAGCTTTGTGAATCCCAGTGACTTTCTTGATGCCTAAAAGTTAAGGGTGGTGATGATAACCACAACTAAGTTTCTTTGTGAATCTAGCCCAGAGACACACCAAGGATTCAATATTTTTAAAGGTATTAAGGTGCTCAAAAATGCAGATAGGTGGCACCTATCTGTGTGTTCAAATGCCTGAACACCTTTAAAAATCTAGTCCACGGTGACTTGCCCAAGGTTACATGGCAAGCCTTATTTTTAAGGCCAACAGCAGGTTTGTTTCAAGATTGGGCTTTGAGTGAACTTTCTGTTATAACATGCAATATATCTGAAAATGAAATATGATTTGAAAGGGGGATTTTTTTTTACCTCTATATATTCAGCATTTTCCTGCACTTGAAGTATATGGAGATACTGCTGGAAAAGGACCATAAACTCATCTCCCATTAAAAGCTGTAGAAAGTCAACCAAGTATCAAAGAGAAATTTTCAATTTTGTTTTCCTTTTTATGCTTAGGTTGGACTGTCTCCATATAAAGTTGATAGGACTATAACCTGTGCAGAAGTCTCATAATCCTTTAATTAAGGATTTCTTTATATATAAAGGTGTTGCATTGTGGTTTTTCCCACAAATTATAAAGCATTTCTCTGTGAAAATGAGGATATGATTAGCTGAAGTGAAAGAGATAAAAGTGAGATGAGAAACACACTAGCGGGTCCCCAAACACTGGGATGAATGCATAAAATAATGATGACCAGGCTCAAATAACATTTGTCTATTGCTTTCATTTTCACACACTAATTTTTAAGATGGAATAACTTGTTTGTGTGTTCAGTATTTTGCCTTTTTACTCTATTAATCCCTCCTCCCCCATTTTTAGCTACATCTGCCTAAATCAGGGGTGAGGAAGTTTTTTTTTTTTTTTTGGATCGGGGGCCATTGATCAACTGAAAATTCAGTCGGGGCTGCACACAAGTGAGAAGCAACCCCCCCAAACCCTCACTGACATGACCCCTGGCTGAGAAGGACATACCCCATCTTCCCTTCACACATCAGAGATGAGGAGGGGCAGGCTAGTAGAATTTGTGTACTCCAGCACCATGAGGGGATAATGGAGGGCCAGCTCGGGCTCCCCAATGCTGGGGAGAGTGGGGAGCCTGGAGCCTTAGGGGCCAGATCCAGGCAAGCCAGGAACCACATCCAGCAGCTGGTCTCCACCCGTAGCCTAAATCATCCATAGTATTTTATTTAGACAACATACTCTTTACCATCGTTCCTAACCTGTTGTGTTGTGTTATAAGGTGTTGAAAAAGCTAGCATCATATTCCATCCTAAAGATGGTTGCATTTCAGATGTGGGGTAAATTGTGTATGTGAAATCTTTTGCAACGAAAGGCACCGTGTCTATTTTAGGGTTTTGCACTGGCAGCAGTGTTCCCTGTAACCTGTGTTTGTGTGGCCACTCAGGAGAGATTCAGATACCATCCAGCTGATTAGCAGTGTTTTTTGTTTTGCTGGTGGTGCACAAGCACACATGCCTCGGTGCACATAAAAGTTATTCTGTACAAGAATGAAAAAAATCAGCACGTGGATGGAAAAGATTAGAGGGCAGAGCACATTGACTGTCCACTATAACTATAGTATCTGAGCATCTCAGATCATTATAAGGTTCCTGGGAGATCACTGGAATCTTTCAATGCTGTTATTTATTAGTAAAGCAGACACCGATTAATATTAACTGGGCATGGAATTCTTTCAAATTGTTATATATAAACTCTTTCATGTAGGATCTGACCCAAAGCCCACTGAAGTCAGTATGGGTATGTCTGCACTACCCTCCTAATTCGAATTAGGAGGGTAATGTAGGCATACCGCAATTGCAAATGAAGCCCGGGATTTGAATTTCCCGGGCTTCATTTGCATAAGCGGGGCGCCGCCATTTTTAAAACCCTGCTGGTTCGAACCCCGTGCAGCGCGGCTACATGGGGCACGAACTAGGTAGTTCGAACTAGGCTTCCTAGTTCGAACTACCGTTACTCCTCATTTCACAAGGAGTAACGGTAGTTCGAATTAGGAAGCCTAGTTCGAACTACCTAGTTCATGCCCCGTGTAGCCGCGCTGCACGGGGTTCGAACGAGCGGGGATTTAAAAATGGCGGCGCCCCGCTTATGCAAATGAAGCCCGGGAAATTCAAATCCCGGGCTTCATTTGCAATTACGGTATGCCTACATTACCCTCCTAATTCGAACTAGGAGGGTAGTGTAGACATACCCTATGAGTCTTTCAATTGACTTCTGTGGGTTTTGGGTCAGGCTCTTAATTCTTTTTCTTTCTAGTTATTAGGGTATTTGTCATCTAAATCAAAAGTCCCTAGCCTTAGTGGCTTGATGCAAAACCCAGCTTAGTTGTTTTAAGCTTTAGCTTTCCAGGAAAATGGTTGTAAGCTCTCTGCTAAAGCCAAGAATATATTTCATACCTCCCACCCTCTCTACTAAGTCAGAGATTTTCCTTGTTGTATCACACCTATCAAATAAACCTCCAGAATTGTTCAGCCTCCAGTGATTTTTATTTTTCACAGGAAGAATGAATAAATCAAGCCACTTGTAAGGTTCGGCTTCAGCTATCTGGGTCATCTTAGCCAAAGTAAGATTCCTAGTGTTCTATTCTGTGGAACTCCACACTTTAGGAAGAAATCAGTGGAAACACAGACAGCTTGAGCAGTTGCAAGTGTCCATTTTATTTCATAACATAGAACTAACTAGAACCAGCTCAAACCGGCTGGACTGACCCCTAGTGAACTAACTCAGTTACTATTACAACAAGATCTATATCTACAACCCAATACACAACGCCTAGGCTACATCTACACTGTAGCCTTTTTATGGAAAAGCTTATTATGCAAATGAAGCTTGTTGTGAAATATCACACATGCTTGATTTGCATACTTAATGAGCAGCCGCTTTTGCGCAAAAAAGAGCAGTGTATAAGTCTCCTTTTTGCGCAAAACCCCCCTTTTGTGCAAGAGCCATTCTTCCTCATTTTTTGAAGAACGGCTCTTGTGCAAGAGGAGGTTTTTGTGCAAAAAGGAGCAATCTACACTGTTCTTTCTTGTGCAAAAGCCTCTTGTGCAAAAGCAGCTGCTTATTAATTATGCAAATGAAGCATGGTGATATTCCACGCCAAGCTTCATTTGCATAATATGCTTTTCCACAAGCAGGCTATAATGTAGACGTAGCCCTAGGTAGCTGGTTGTCCTCTAATTTTGAGATCCCTTAGCTGATCTCCCCAAAACCCTTAGTCAGATCAGGTAGACTTTGAATGTAGCTAAGAGAGAGCAGTTTTGATATACAGGCAGTCCCCGAGTTACGTGGATCCGACTTATGTCGGATCCGCAGTTACGAACGGGGCTTTTCTCGCCCCGGAGGACTGGAGCGGCGGGACGCCCAGATACGCTGCAGTCCCACTGCCCCCGTCCTCCGGGGCGAGAAAAGCTGCTCCACGTCTCCCTGGTCTGCTGGGGGGGGGGAGCTCCCCCCAGCAGACCAGGGAGACGCGGAGTAAAGCCGCAGAGCACACCCGCAGCGGGACAGCCCGGGCGCGCCTGGGCTGTCCTGCTGCGGGCGTGCTCCAAGGCTTTGCTCCCCGTCTCCCTGGTCAGCAGACCAGGGAGACAGAACAAAGCTGTAGAGGATGCGGGCGGTCCCGCCACCCACGTCTCCCTGGTCTGCTGGGGGGGGGTGCAGCTAGTGCCCCCGCTTCCCCCCCCCCCCCCCAGCAGACCAGGCTTTTCTTGCCTACGCCTGGGGTAGAGCAGCTGGGGCGCTGCCGGGTTGGTCCCGCAGCGCCGCTCCTCGGCTCTACTGTACCAACCTGGCAGCACCCCAGCTGCTCTGCCCCAGGCGTCCTGATTCAGCCGCTGCCGGTCAGTTTCAGCAGTGGCTGAATCAGGACGCCTGGGGCAGAGCAGCTGGGGTGCTGCTGGGTTGCTCCAGTAGCGCTGAGGAGCGGCGCTACTGGAGCAACCCAGCAGCACCCCAGCTGCTCTGCCCCAGGCGTCCCCAAGTCAGCCGCTGCTGAAACTGACCAGGGGCTGACTACAGGAAGCCCGAGGCAGAGTTGCTGGAATCAGCCACTGATCAGTTTCAGCAGCAGCTGACTTGGGGACACCTGGGTTTCTTAAGTTGAATCTGCATGTAAGTCAGAACTGGCGTCCAGATTCAGCCGCTGTTGAAACTGATCAGTTTCAGCAGCAGCTGACGCCAGTTCCGACTTACATACAGATTCAACTTAGGGACTGTAGGTTTGTTCTTATCTTGTACATAAGCCGGGGACTGCCTGTATTTAACATGAGTCTGGGCTTCACTAGAAAATTAGGTTTGTTTAACTGTGTGCATCAGAAAAAATTCTCGTTCCTGAGCAGTGAAGTTAAGCCAGACAATGTCACCATGCAGACAGAACTAAATTGGAATAATTATTCAGTTGATATAGATATTCCACTTTCCCAAGAGGCAGTATAATATGACATTCTGGGGTGTGATACAGACCCGTGAGGGAAAGTGCCACTCCTGAAAACCTAGGTGCCACACAATGCTTTGCTGCTGTAGCTCTCACCTGGGCACCCACAAACAGCCTTCCAGCATGCTGATAAAACTGTGTCTGCGTGTAGCTGTTTGTTCCTGCTCCCTTTCCTGGTCAAAAGAATACCCACATGATAGATGATTACCCATCACCTTTGGCACTTGACTAGAGATGCCATCTTGTCCTGTTATGTCTCTGAGACCTAATTTCAGCTTATGTTTATAACTTTACATGTAATGTTACTACATACATTTCACGATGGTACTATTGACCAGCAAGTTACTAGTTTTCAGATGATGCCTTATAAGGCATAGTTTGTTCGAAGATTATTACAATGGTATGCAGGATGTACAGGATCCCTAGTCTGATGGGAGAATCCCTTCTGTTGAAAGAAGCAGTGTATATAAATAAGAGCTACAGCACATCTGTAGCATTTTAAATGTAGACAAGCCCTTCAACTTCTGCAAAAATATTCCCAGTAGCCAGGCTACTGCCTCTGCAAAGAGAGTTGGGGCCCATATTGGTCTCTCCCCTAAGCTTTTATGCTAAAAAATAAGTTGTTTGCACTAATCCATCTGCATTTCCTAGTTTCTTCATGTTTCCATTCAAACCAATATACCACTTGTCAGCTCTGATATGAGCATACCAGCTACATTGGCTTGTACATCTCATATTAGTTGTGAAGGCCACCTTTTCTTTTACAGATTATCGGGAAGGGGAAAGGTAGAATGGTGATGGTTGATGCATCGTAGTGGCTGTCAAGATCCTGGCTGCAGAACAAGTCTGGAAGTCCACGTCTACACTTGTGTCATGCCCAAGGGTCAGGTTGTAGTTGAGCTGTGCTAAGTCAGAAGCCCAGTGGGCCTGCCAGTGTTGGGATAGCAGAGCAGGTGTAAAGCAAGAGGCCAGTATGTAGCAGAATCTAGGTCCTGGAACCTGGAGTGAGGTGAGGCCTCAGGAAATGCAGCAGGGTCTTTTTGCCACAATGAATCAGAAGCTTCTAACTGTACAGATGGTCTCCAAGTGTTTATGCCAGACCTTAAGTGGCGTGCCTGAGCCAATCAGGGCACTAAGTAGGCACTGCCTATCAGGGAAGCCATATGTTGGGCAGCTGGTGAAGCCTGAGCCCACTGGTGTCCTATGCTGCTCTTCCATGCTCTGTCAGAGTTGTCAAATAGTGTGAACACAGCAGCTGCTAGAGAGCTAGCAGAGGTGAATCCTAGACCAGAAGATCCTCATACTGATGGATTCTTATGATCACATCTCCAGAGAGTCATGAGTCAACTTGTGAGAATCCAGTTATAGAGTAGTGCCTCTTTGTGAACTGTGGTTATATTTTATAACATTAAATTAAAATAAAGCACCCTCACACTGAGACCAGAGCTAATTTCTAAATAAATACTGTACACTACTGTAATGTACCTTTGTTGTTTAGAATGAAGATAGATTTATTTAAAACAAAATCTTCCCTGCAGCAGTTAATTGCTAACCTTTCTTTTAAAAGTTAAAGTCAGTTTCTTAAAGTGATTTTTGTAGGGTTGGTGAGTTCAGACATATTCTACCAAATCCAAGCTCTTTCCTTTAAAAAAACATCCGTAATGTTCAGAAATGCTGGTGTTTAGTATCTTTTAAAATCAGATTGCAGTGAGCTCCAGTAGGATGACTGCCATCTTGGCCAACAAACCGGAGATTGACTAGTAAAGTTCTCTAACTATGGCTATAATCCCCTTGTATACTTTGGCAATCAGGCACAAAGAAGGATTTTTCCACACTACAGTGTGTGTGGTACAAGTGTGTGTAGCCCCATTTAAGTCAGGGGTTTCCCAGAGTGAAACTATTTGTACTATCAGGTCTTTATTGAGACGTGAATCCCATTGGAACTGTGAGTTCTAGAAGCTTCCCTGGCTTCCAATTCATTTGTTGGTTCAGTGCCACATGTTGGTTTTGATCTGTAAACTGCTTCAGGGTTTGTGGCTTGTACAGTGTGTCATTCTCTCATTCCTTGAGTTTTATACTGAAAGTTGATATCAGCTGGGAATGTTCAAGAACCTGGGATGTTTATCGGGGTCTGGAAAAAGAGTATTCCTAGTGCAGAGCCCAAAATTCTAGGCCTTTCTCCTATTTTAATTCTGTCAGATCCCAAGTTTGCTGGCCTTTAGAGCTTGTTGCACAGTCATCTTTGTGGTGGTGTTTTATTCTGAGACAGTGAATGAAGGGAAAGGACTCAGACATGATGGAAATTTAAATGCATGTAAATATATATCATCACATTAATAAAAGCTGCTTGATAATTTTTTATTCATATATTTTGAATAAGTCAAGTGGTTGAAGTGATTTATGCAAATTGTCTCCAGAGCAGTTTTGGTAAGGTGACTGGGGAAATTGTTATTAGTGTGAGTCATTCTGAAACTGATAGGAGAATATAGCTCATAGAACATAAGCTGCATGATTTTCAGAGTTCAAATAAAACAATTGACGTAGATGTCCAATTTGTGGGGAGGGGAGGAATTGAAGATTAACAGACTTGTTTGTTCTTTTGTGTTTCATGACCCTGACAATCAAATCTGTTCAAAATGTGAATTTCTGAGTTATAAAGCGTTACTTTTAAAAAAAAATCAACATTTCACATCTTACATTCAAAAACCACCACATAATTCAGTAAAACCGAAACAGTGAACTGTGATTTAATCAGTACAGGATGGCATATGAAAACATATGTTTATAATAGATGAACTACTATGAAACAAAATACTTGAAACCTTTTTATGACTGTGATGAGGATGTCCACCTTACACTCAGGATTGGAAGGGTTAAGATAGGCAGACTGGCCAATTAACTCCCCAGGCTGTCTCTGAAAGGGAGCCAGGGCACAGTGAACTAATTGTTTGCATGCAGCTCACCTGTGCAAGAACATATGGGCCCTATAAAGTTTGGAAGCTGCCCACAGATGGTGTGTGTAGGCTATAGCTATTCTGAGTGAAGAGACTTGGAAGCATGGAAAACCCAAAGTGCAGGGCAGCCTGGTAAGTAGAAAGAAACCGAGGGAACCAGTAGCATGGGATAGTACTGCAGATTATGGCTGCTTGTTCTAGGGTCTCTGTACTGGAACTAGGAAGGCTGACAGCTTCTGTTGACCCCCTGAGCTGTGTGGGGGTGGGGAGGAAGCGCCACACCTATGGAAGGGATGGGGCCTGTGGCAGAGTGGATCTGGTATAGCCAGCACTGGTATAGCCAGCCCTATAGTGTTGCCTGGAGTGTGGCATTGCTTTAATGACCCACAAGTTCTCAGAGCTACATGCAGTATGGCATTTTGGTGGCAAATTAAAGGATCCTGGGATTCTGGCTGCCCTCACTGCTGCAGAAGGGGTGGTGATGGCTGGGAGCCATGGGTGCCTTGGAATTGCTGGCCCCCAGGGCAACTATCCCTGCTCCCTATTGGCAAACCTGGCTGAAACCTAACACAGAGGGTAGGCCTGGGTTCCCCTATCAGCCATTGGGAAATGGCAAGGGCATTGGCGAAGGCAGCCAGACAAAAGGCCTGGAAGGATTTTGAATTACGTGGAAGGGCAGGACCTAGGTGATCTGGTCAGAGGGTCAATCCATGAAGAAAAAACTGCAGTCTCTGAGTCAAAGGAGCTCCAGGGTGAGACAACATAGGGAGTGACACTGATGGAGGGGGAACATACATTTGGAAGAGCTAATTCTCAAGATGGCCAGCAGGAGGTGCTGCTAGTGATGAGTGAACACCATGATTCATGAATTGTGTGTGGATTTAAAAAAAATGGGATTTTAATGGTGGTGGTGGTAGTAACATGGTAACTAGGAACTGGGAAAGCATACTAGGCACCCAAGACAACCTGGAAAAATGCATGAAGAGGGAAATAGGCAGGACACTGTTACAAAAGAAGCACCAAGGCTATATCACAAAATGAATAGCACAAGGGAGAAATGTGGGGGTCACTCATGAAATTAATAGGTAGCAGGCTTAAAACAAAGGGAAATGTTACTTTACACAAACTCACACTAAGCTTGTGGAACACCTTGCCAGATGTTGTGAAGACCAGGACTCTAACAGGGTTCAAAAAAGAACTAGATAAATTCATGGAGTTAAGTCCATCAATGGCTAGTAGCCAGAATGGGTGGGAATGATGCCCCTAGCTTCTGTTTGTCAGAAGCTAGGAATGGGTAATAGGAGAGTGATCACTTGATTGCCTATTTGGTTTATTCCCCCTGGGGTACCTGGCATTGACCACTATCAGAAGATTGGATCCAGTATGGCTGTTATGTTCTTATGTAGTAGATACGAAATCTAAACTTAAGAAGTAGGGCAATGAAGAGCCAGAGAGAGGGTTCCTTCATTGATCTGAATGACAGACAAGAAAGGTCATTAAGGTATAAGATGACTTTCAGTTTTTTTGTTTTTTTTGGTCTTGAGTCCAGCAATTACATAATGGTAAGTGAGCAAGCTTTCCTGAGTGAGGCTAACATGTCAATTGCTGATTCTAGTATTTCCAGTATATTTTTAATAAAATTGCTCCCATTAGGGTCAGAACCAAAATAGACAACTAAAGGTAACTTGGAAGATCATTTTGACTTGACGATTTTTCTACTGCAAAACAGTGTTACAAATTATGAACTTTGTCAGATCACCCTAAATAAATACTTTAAAAATACATCTATTCTCTAAAGGTCAGCCCATCACAGATATATAGCACATCTTTAAAATTGTGTCCATATTAAAAGGCTTATTGCTTAAATATATGGTACTTAAATTGTGACATCCACATCACAATTTAGATGTCTCAGTTTCTGGGAATATATTAATTGGAGCATCTTAAAATAAAACAGTTGAATACCACCAACTTGACATACTTCCTCTACCCACAATAATTTGATGTGGTTTAAAAAAAAAAAAGCAATTCATGTGGTAAAAATTTTATATGCCTTATTCCCCCATTCCAAAAAAATGGATATGTATTGACACGGAGTTACTGTAGCTTGCTGGGGGGAAAAAATCCTTGTTCATTCTCATGTCTCTTTTCCTATTACATAATGCAGAGAAACATAAATAAATTATACAGTTGTTTTAAATACAAAACTCAAAGATTTAATATCATTTGGATGGAGTAAAAAGCATGAGACGCTCACCATGTCTAAAAGTGATGGAAAGGTCTAATTATTTTGAACCTAGCTTGCAACCAGGGGATTTGGAGCATGAGCTAAAAGACAGAAAATATTGAAAATAGAAGACCTCATTGTAAAACATGTAAACATGTGATCACTCATGGAATTGACAGCTACAAAAAAAGCAGTGACTTCATACTGTTTTCCTATTCTTAGCTAGGAACAGTTCTGGATCATGTAAGGATTTCACTAGAGGGAAACAGGAAAAGAAAGGGAGTAAATTAATATACCAAATGTTTTGGGATGAAGTGGAACACTTTGCTGAAATGCTGAGCAGAAGCATCTGACTAAATGAGATGGGACTAGCTATGATAGTCTAACTGGCTTAGTGTAGTTTTATTCTGGGAAAAACCCTGTTTCATAATATGGCTACTTTAATGGATATTATGTTTTCTTGAACTGGAATGTTCTCAATGAATGATCCTGGTCCAGCCCTTACTCAGGCAAAGTCCTATTGACCTGAAGTGCTCAAAACTGAAAGCTGCACTCAGGCCTGCTAATGGGGGGTAGAGGGAGAGTGGGGGGATGTGGCATGGGATAGTTTGCAAAGAGGGAAGTGATGGCTGGAGCCCTGGGCCCTTTGAATCACTGCTGGAGCACTGTGCAACATTCTCTGAGAGCGTATGTGTGGCTCACACTAGGCAGGGCTGAGGGCTCGCTGCCCCTGTCCTACCCCTTCCAGGAGCACAGAGTCATTGCCCAGAGGCCAGCAAGGCTGTCAGCTCCCTGGATATGGTATGGCTGGTCCTAGTTCCAATATCCACATTGGGCACACCCCCCAGGCTGCAACTAGGCTTTATTGCAGTCCTTGCAGGTTCTTGCATATAAGGCCAGCTCCTGAAATGTGTGCCCATACACGTGCATTGCCCTTCTCCCCATGTGCACCCAGGTGCTCCAGGAAATGCACCCTGAACTCTTGCTGGCTTGGTGCACCTTGACACTGTCATAGCAGTATGTAATACCTAAAAGGGGCAATTGATCTCCAGGTAATGGACCGTAAATTCAGGACCTATATTTTAAGGGCTTGTTTAAATTATATGTATAGATCAGAAATAAGTGTTATTCAGAACGGAAATAAAAACTTTTAAAAGAAAATACACAAAAGGAGTGGTGGATCTATGCCTTAATCTTGCTTTGTGGCACAGTGGCTTCAAGCTCTCTTGACCTGTATGTTTTGCTATTAGCTTTTAATACAACAGAGAAAATATATCTTTGTGGGCATCAATCCCCACTACAAATGGTAGCTCCATGTTTGGTTTCCATCTAGCCAATATCAGCAGCTTTTCATAGGATCACTTCTTGGCCTTGTCTTTACATTTTAAAACTGTTTCAACTGATTTATCTTTATTTGGTCACCTTCAAATGCATTTGTAGAGCAATGTGCCTCATTTGAACCTGCATCAAAGATCCAATCTTCAATTCTTCTTTTAGGGCCTAAAAATCAATGAAAATATCAGAATATCAAGTTTTCAATACACTTGCCCTATTGATGAATTAAGTGGCCATGAGCAGTTTGACTCCAGTGCCTCCAATACCAATATAAGTCCCCTTCTTCCACTTCTTGATTAAATTAGGAGGGAAAGTTGTGATTTCTTCAAAGACACTCCATACAATGTTGACTAACTTTTGAACATAAAACAAATTTCACCAACTTAAATATATGATGGAACAGTGATAGTTTTCCTTGCTTTCTCAAACTTTCTTTTTTCATTTATTCTTTCCCCGATCCCCTCCTTTTTAATCTATACCACTTTCTTCCCTCTTATGTATTGTCCTCTTTCACTTAATTTTTTGTTCTTTTATAGGCCAGTACAATGTTCCCTTTGTATGTTGTTATGCTCCTACCACTATTCTCATGTTTCTGTATTCTGACCAATTTCCTTTATGGGTTTCCCTTTTTTCCTCCTTCTTTCCATTCCTCCATCGGTGTGTTCTCCTTATATCTGGAGATCATAAACATCTGAGTTAGAGACCCTTATTTACAGTTTAACTTGCCCCACTGCTGTTCTTGCAAACACTAGTGTTGACATGGGCTGAATACTGTGAACACTGAACTCAAAACTATTGTTTAAATTTACTGGGGATTTTAAGTGTACATGGATTCCTGTATTAGGTCCAAACTTATGAACTGCTTCCTTAGAAAATATTTTTTGGGGGGAGCGTGGGAGCGGGGGCAGACAATGACAAGTAGGTAGCGTATTGTAACGGGCAGTACAGAACTTCAAAATTCCTCTGGAGCTGTACGTGAGGGAGGGTAATCTTTATAGTAATCTGATAGTCCTTTAAAGGGCATATCATATACCTTTTACAAGGAGCCCAGCTTTTTGGCCAAGTTGTTTACTAGAGAGCATCTATAGCAGTCCCATATTCTTCCAGTGCAGGAGCTGCAATTATAGTTTATATATGCTGCAATTCTTGCTGTCAATAATTTGACCGTAAAGATTACATTGAGAACAAAGCAACACATCTATGTTAACATTCGTATACAGAACTTTTAAAATCAGCAGTACTTTTATGGACAAACTTAATTATTGACACAGTTGTCAACTGATCATGAGGAGTCCAAAATTCTATAATAGAGTGGCTGAATGTGGTGTGGCAGGCTAATTTGAAGTAAGAGTGATGTGATTTAGTTGGAGTTGGTCTTGCTTTGAGTAGAGGGCTGGACTAGGTAACCTCCTGAGGTCTCTTCAACCCTAATCTTTCATGATTCCTGTGTATATTGCCAGAGTTTGCAAAGCTCATTCAGATCTGCCTAGATGAAAGACATTGCTGTATATAACTTATCCTGATACTAACAGTAGCGTGTTTTTAGTTGTCCATCATTCTTGTTCCCTTCATTGGTTGGTTATCAGTCTAAGCTTTTTTTTAACTGATTTGACCAGTGTAGGAATAATTCCAATTAGGCTGTGTCCACTTTTGTTTGCATTTTCAGAAGTATAATAAAATAAAACAAAACTTCCATTTAATTATAATACTGAAGACAGTTGGAATAATGCTAATTCCACAGTTATAACTTGTCTTTAAATCTCTAATAAAAGGTCATTAAAGGATACCATAATCATGTGCCCCCTTATAGTCTCTAAACATATCCCAGATTATGATGGCCTGTGTTACTGGCCCTTAGGATTTTTATAAGCAAGGGGTGCTATGAAGCATAATATTGCTGCTCAGCTGAGTAGACAACTAAACGTTCAAGTAGAGCAGACTCCTTATTCTCTGTAAGTGGCCTTGGTGCCAGTAGATAGGACAGTACCCTCCCCCCCCTCCACCCAGAAGGCGTTGGTTACACTGGTACCCCTAAGTGCTGACTTGACTTGAAGGCCCTGAATAATTGGAAGCTGTTTATCTGAATGTCCACCTCTTCCATTTCCTCATTGAAGCAGTTATCATCTCGCTTGGTCTTGGTGGTGATTCCTAGTGAGGTGGTGATTCCTAGTGAAGAGTTCTGGCAATGGTCTGATTCTGACCATTGAGGAGAGAACTGCAAACTTTTGAAGTAGCTCCTCGTGATGGGCCACAAACAGTGGTGCTGGAACTAAGGATACTATTGCACTTCCTGGCTTGATGTAGTAATAACAAACACCACATGGCTTCTGTTAATAGCTTCCTTACTACTATAATTGTTCCAGCTCCCTGGCCATAAGAACCTACATTTGGTAAGCTTTGGGGCTGTGATATTTCATGCCCTATCTACTGTGCTAATGGATGCTTTGTGGGCCAGATCTGTTAGTGTGTGCAACCCAGGTTTATTCTTCCCTTGACAGCCCACATATCTCTGGCTGATGCTGTGCTGTCCAAGCTCCTGTATAGGTTAGTCACTGGGCTATTCTGAATGATGCTTGCTGCCAAAAGCCTACAGAGGCCATTATAACAGATAGCAATCACTGGGGCATTAGGAAAACCTCAACTATTGTGTTAACTGTTCTGGAGAATAGATTTATTACAAGGGACAATCTGATTCAGTTCCTATTAATGTCAGGTTTGGGAATTAAAGGGGTACTGACAGAAAATATGTACCTATGGAATTTCCCCATCTTCTGATACATCTGCAGATAGTGGAGAGCTGCATTACTTACACAAGATCAGTTTGTCCACATAGGTAATTCAGACCCCTTATTATAGAGGGAGTGAACTTGTGGAGGGCAAATCTGAGGGGAGAGTGATGTGATTCCTATGTATACTGAACAGTTTGTAAATGTTTGGGTTTGTTGTCGCTCATGCATCTGGCTGAGGGAGGGGTATGTGTGTCAGGTGGGGCTGGTTTGTGCAGCATTCTCCATACATGGAGCAGTGGAAGAACTGTCTAATACTTACCTAAAAAAGTACTGAGAGCATCAACTAAACCTAAGACCAGAACAGAACAGAATCCAGCTGCAATGAAAGAAAGAACTTGTTTGCATTTGGTGTGCAAATAGAACAGTTTCCCTCAATGTGGCACTGTAGAAGAGTCTACCATGCACACGTGTATCATAACTATCTTACTGGCTTGAAATTTAAGGACTCTCTTCCTTACAAGTATAATGACATAGACATTGGGAAGCTATCCAACCCTGAGACTCTTAAAGTTCGAATGGATCTGTATGTGCTGTAAGATTGTCACCTCCTTAATTTCTAAAAAAAACAACAACAAATGGTTTTTTAGTTTATCCTGTACAGACTAACTCAGCTACCCCCGAAGCTCAATTTCTAGTTGGTCAGAGAACTCCCTCTACATTCATTGCAACAATTTAATCTGCACATGCTCCATGTAAAACCACTAGCAATTGCATGAAAACATAATGGATTTCATTTCCCCTCTACAGCTTGTTTGTTTGCTTTAGGTGGTAGTCTAAAATAACTGGGGTCTGAGTTTACAGAAAATTGGTTACAAATTTTTGAGAACTTCCCAAATGCTCCTCTCAAAAGAACTTTGACTGGAGTCCAGTACTGCTTTTATTGTAGCTTGCAATAAATGGGACAAATCCTGTTTTCAGTGAGGTCAATAGCAAGATTCTCATTAACTTCAGAACCAACAAGATTTGGTGCTGAGTTAATCAGCAATTTAGTTCTGTACTACTCAATATGTCATGTTATTTATCTCAAGTAGCAAATACCAGTAGTGTAACAGACACAACCACTGGATAAGTAAGAATTAGATCAAACCGTTATAGTAGGGAATTGAGAATCAAAATTCACTTTTCAGCTCTTTTGTGCTACATATCTATAAACACCAGCAAAACTGGTTTAAACCGGGTTTGTGATTGCTTTGCATCACTGGATGAATACAGTCCATTACTTTTTTCCACCACTGGCATACTCAATGGTCTTGTTTGAAAAGAGCAAAATATATGCATTTATGCTCATTCTTTTTGTTTCCAGCTGATAAGCCTGAGGTGGCAGTGCTGCTATTATGAATTAAATAAGATTCAGGGCATACACTGCCTTCATGAAGAATTTGAATGAAATAGAAAATCTCCTCCTCCTCCTTAGTTATAATTCAGAGCTTTACCATGCATAACATGGACAGTCAAACAGGAAACATTAAGTATTTTTCAGTATGATCTTTATTCTGCCTCTCCCTCTGAGGATTTCAAAGGATAGTTGCAATGTATAGGAAGGATTACTTATCTGAAGAGTGCACTGTGATGGAGCTGCCTTTTGTACAGCTGATCTTTTTGTGAGGCATGATGTGGTTTCCCAAACACAGTGCACAAGCTTCAGTTGGTGTAAATCAGCATTTCATATGATAGTTATGCCAGTTTACACCAGCTGAAGATCTGGCCTATAGATTTTAAAAGTTGGTTTAGTGGCACCAATAATCCATGATAACCTCATAAAGAAAGCTCTTTTTTTTTTCCAGCTGGCAAGTACCCCAAAACTAAGACTTGACTGTACTGGACAAAAGTTTTAGAAGGGGTAACCACTTTTTTTTCAATTAGACTAACACGAATAGTCCTGCAGCACCTTATTGACCTGTTTTGTTAGTCTCTGGTATCATGAGCTTTTGTGGGCACAAGCCACTTCTTCAGATGAATGGTGTTAAGGGGTCCAGGGTGCAAATAAATAGCAGAGAGGGGATAAGGAGGGAAAAGTGGTGGGGGGAATGGAGAGGAAAAAAATAGTGCTCATGCTTAATGAGGCTAATAGAGTGCGCTTTAAGTATTCTCAGTACCTGATGCTTAGCTTTTTATGTCATTAGAATGTGGAAAGTAGAGGCCCATCCAGGTCAGGTCTTTTTTTAAAAAAAAAAACAACAACCTGTAAATGAAACCAAGTTGTGCAGTTTCTCTCTCCAGGTAACTTTTGAAATAATATAGAGGCTTTTATATATGGAGATATACCTATCTCATAGAGCTGGAAGGGATCTTTGCGAGGTCATCAAGTCCAGTCCCTTCCTTCATGGCAGGACTAAGTACCATCCTTGACAGATTTGCCCAGATCCCTAAATGGACTTTTCAAGGATTGAACTCGCAACACTGTGTTTAGCAAGCCAATGCTCAAACCACTGAGTTATCTCTCCCCCGTTTTAGAGCTATTAGTGAGTGCCCAGGCAAGTTGAAATGTTCCCTAACAGGTTTCTGTGTTAGATTTCACATATATGACTTTTGTCCATTAATCTTTTGTTGTAGAGACTGTCCAGCTTGGCCAATATACATGGCAAAAGGGCATTGCTGGCACTTGGTGGCACATATCATATTGATGGATGTGCAATTATGAGCCTCTTATGTGGTGGTTTATGCGTTTAAGTTTTGTAAAGTTGCTTGTATAGATGTGTGGACTAAATTGGCACTGGAGTTGATTGCAGGGGTGGGTTCCTGGATGAGTAAGATGGTGTGCTGTGTGGCTGCTGGAAAGAATTTGTTTGAGGTTAGGGGGTTGTCTGTGGGCGAGGATTGACCGGTCCTCCAAGGCCTGAGGGAGAGAGGGGTCATTTTCCAGGATAGATTGTAGGGATCTAAGTTGAATGCTGTAGGTGATGACCAGTGGGGTTCTGTTTTCTTTGTTGGGCCTATCTTGAAGAAGATGCCTGGGTACTCCATCTGGCTCTAATCTGATTTTTTTCATTCTGAAGGTGGGTATTTAAGTTTTAAGAATGTTGATATGGATCCTGTAAGTGTTTGTGTCTGTCTGTGGAATTGGAGCAAATCCAGTTGTATCTTAGGGCCTGGCTCTAAACAATTGATTGGAAAATGTGTCTTGGATGAAAACTAGAAGTATGTAGGTAAATGTAACGGTCTGTAGGTTACTGGTATAAGGTGGTAGAAATGTTGCTGTTCTGTAATTGTACTGTAGTGTCAAGGAAGTAGATCTTTTGTGTGGCTTTGTCCAGGCTGAGGTTGATGGTGGGGTGGAAGTTGAAGAATTCCACAGGGATTTCAGCAAGGGTCTCCCTCCCATGGGTCCATATAATGAACATGTTGCCAATGCAGAGTGAGTAGAGTAAGTATGCTAGGGGGGATGAGAGCTGAGGAAACATTGTTCAAGGTCAGCCATAAAGATGTTGGCTTATTGTGGGGCCATGCAGGTGCCCATAGCTGTACTTCTGACTTGAAGATATAAATTGTCCCCAAAGTGGAAATAATTGTGGGTGAGGACAAAGTCGCAGACCTCTGTAATCAGGTATGCATTATAATAAGATAGTATTCTTGATGGCCAGTAATCCATCATGTGGAATGCTGGTGTAAAGAGCTTCTACATCCATGGTGGCCAGGATGGTGTTTTTAGGAAGATTACTGATGTTCTGTCATTTCCTCAGGAAGTCAGCGGTGTCTCAGAGATAGTTGAGTGCTGGTAGCACAGGGTCTGAGGAGAGAGTCAATATAACCAGATAATCCCGCTGTAAGTGTGCCACTGCCTGAAATGATGGGTCATCTGGGATTTCCAGGTTTGTGGATCATTGGTAGCACAGAACTCCTGGTCAGTGATTTGGGGGGGAGGGGGTTGTTGTATCAGGAAGCTTCATGAGCAGTCATTCTGGTGGGCAAAAGGGAGAATTACATTGATATATAGTTAAATAATTTTTCATAACTTATCCTAGCCACTGGAGAATTTGTTCTTATCATAAAGTATTTCAGTAATTTAAAAATGACTCGGTGGATTTATTTTTCATGATTTAGCTAAGTATACACATTCATACTTGGAAATCAAATATATGCATGGTGATCTCGGGCTGTAGGAGAGCTGATCAGATGGCAACAGCTGGAACATGTATAGTCCTTAGGAAAATAACAGCAGCCCTTTAATGACAAGATTTCATTTATATCACCTAAAATAACAATGTGCATATTTGCTTATCAACTTATTCATGATATTATACAACAGAACCCCTTTATACAGACCGAGGGAAAAGGGGTTGCAGCTAACATTTCTTAGTTATCCTCTACTCATTTCAAAATTTACCATGAGATCTTTAATTCCTAGCTGGATGATAACTCAAGGAAGGCTGAGGAGAAGTTGGGCTGGGGGATAGAACTTGTCCCCTCGTTCTTATGCCCAGCACTGAGTACTAATAAAAAGTACCAGGTTCAAGTTCCATCAGCAGTGAAAAGCAATCCCTGAAATTACAACTGTCTGGGAAACTGAATTTCAATTCCACAAAAAATGTTGTGTTCAGATTTTTTTTTCATTCTGATGGAAGTGGGGGGAGCCAAAATGCTAAATATGTTCACAGAACTCAAAATTTCCAATGTTTCATTCCAAAAAGAAATATGCTTCCTGGGACACCCCCAGCTCGTAGGGTACAGTAGAACTCAGATCCTGGAAGACAGGGGGGTGGGCTGCAGAGAAGCTGGGCAGGAATGCGGGCAGGTTTTGAAACTCACGTAGCAGGCTGGGTTGCGAAAAAAAGTTTGTTTGAAATTCTACTAATTCAACAACTTTGTGGTGGTTGTGTGTTTTTGTTGCAAATTCTGGTAGTGGAGGGAGGAATGGGTGACTGGAAATTTTGCAACCAGCTCTACTCAAGATAAGTTTATTAGCTACAGCTCTCCCTGGCTTCCTCCACTCCAGTGTTTTGCAAGAGGATATGTAGCCCTATCAGCAAGCTCCTGTCTGCTATTGTCTTAGTTGTGTTCTGGGGTTCTCCTCTAGGTAATACAGGAAGGTTTTGAGGGAAGATTCCAAACATTCTTTTCCAACTCTGGAACTCCTTGGGAAGGTGGGAGTGGAGGTGGGGGGAAGGGGCGAAAAGGAGATAGACTATGCATGGGGTCTGTGCACTAAGAATGTGTGGTATGTAGGCTTGGGTGCCCCAATCAGGATATTTCAAAGGAGCCAACAGTGGGTCAATAAATCCTGGCACAAAGGATGTAGCAAGGAAAGAAGAATTTGGCTGGTAGTTATCACAATCCAGGCACTACCTAACAAAGGAACTGATCAAAATTAAATATCATGAGTTCTTGATGGCATTTTTGACACAGTAGTTCTTTTTAATGTGCAGTTCATCAGGGAAGGAAACCAGAAATCAAACCAATGAGCTGGAAAATGGAAAGATCTAGCAGATGTCAGGTTGCCAAACAGCTTTTTCTTTGGAAAGGTCAGAATCCAGCTTGACCAAGTGCTCGTCTGCATCCCACTCAGGAATACAATTTTCAATCATATAATTGGATTTGCTGGCCAGTATCTCAGTTTAAGATTGAGCTGTGTCAATAAGGATTAAGGGACAGGAAAAGGCCATGTATCCAATCTTGCCTGTTGTCTCTTAGGGCACACCGCAGATTTATTTCGAAATAACATGAGTTATTTTGAAATAACTAGGTGAGCGTCTACATAGCAAGCCTGTTTCAAAATAATTTTGAAATAATGGGCTTCTTTTGAAATCTGTAAACATCATTTCACAAGCAATGACACCTATTTTGAAACAGTTATTTTGAAATAGGGTGTGTAGTCAGCTGAGGTTATTTCATAACAGCTGGTCTCCAGAGGGTGTCTCAGGTTCCCCAGTGACCGCTCTGTCCACTCTAATCAGAACTCTATATTTCCCCTTCAGACCTTAAAGCTGCAGCCATGATTGAAACAGTCTGTGGCACAATGCTAGCACCCGGCCACACAAGTTCCTAGCTTTACCTTCCCTGTTGCCATTGGAAACCCCAACATGTCTCCTGAGCACCCGCAGCTGCCAGCACTTCTTAATCTAGACCTAGCCTGAGACACATTCATTGGATACATGGCCTTTTCCTGTCCCTTAGTCCTTATTGACACAGCTCAATTTTAAACTGAGATACTGGCCAGCAAATCCAATTATATGATTGAAAATTGTATTCCTTGGATCTCACTGAGGTTTGGGAAGAAGAGGCAAACCTGCAAGAATACCGATTTCTAGGGACAGATGGTTGACAGCCTGGGTCAGAGGGGGAAAACTTAAGCAGGCCTACACCAAGGTCAGGGAGCACAGCTACTGTTCAGGGGCAGCACCCTAGACCTGCTCCTACTTTGACCAGCTCCACTACATCCTGGGGGGAGGGGTGTCAGTCCTTGACTCCCTCACTGTTGTGGACTTTGGGCTGGATATGACCACTGTCACCCTCCTGGAGGGCAGGCCTGTGGCTGAGGAAGAGCAGGACCAAGCCACTGAATCCATGATGCCCACCAGACAGGAGCTCAGCCTGACCCTAGGGCTCACTCCCCTCTCCCATGATGTTGCTCAGGGATCAGACAAAGCTGGGGAAGGCCCATCAGGTGAGCTCCATAACTGACACTAGACATACACGGGGGGAGGCAGTGGGTGGTGAGGGGCTACACACTCCTTGCTTGGCCTTCTTGGCCTCAGGGTCACACAGTAGCCTGTGCATGTGGAGTGCCAATCTAGAGCACACAGCCCCAGGAGGCTGCTATAGAGGATCCTTGTGCTCCTGCTCACAAGGTTTCTGGAGAGGCCTGCCTCCCTGCCACCACTAAGGAGGATGGGGTCTACGCGTGCGTGTGCACGTGTGCGCGCGCGCGCGCGCACACACAGTAGTGCCACGCATGGTCACGCCTGCATTCTCGGGGCAGCATCCTCTCCTGGGCAAGCGAGGCAGAGTACACTGAGCCCTTCCAAAGGGAGCCTGCTGTGAGGGGAAGGAAATGGAGGGGACTCCAGTAGCATGTCGCAACTGCTGTTCTCACACACCTTCCCCCATTTTCCTCTAGGGGGCAGGGATACAAGTCCTCTCCCTGCAGAATGCTGCCACTTCCAGACCTGGCATGTGCACAGCATGGAGGGAAGCTGAGCTGCCCTGTAGTCCCCTCCTGCCTGCAGGCTCCTGGCCTGGCTAGTACCTTCCCATGCCTGATTAACCCAAGGACATGGGAGTAGCAAGTCTCTCCCCAGGGACGTCTGTGACCCTGCAGGAAAGGGCCCACTGTGTAGGCCACACATGGCCTTGCTCCAAGCACATCGTCCATGTCACCGAGGAGGATGACCCTGTGCAGCAGGATGGCCCTCACCACCTGGAGAAGAAGACGGAGAGTAACAGGGTTGCCAGAGCCCTTGGGAGGCTCACACACCAAGACTAACCCCATCTCCTGGCAGGGCTTTGTGAGCCAGGACTGGAAAACCTTCCACTACCCTTCCCTAGGGACCCCCATTCCTGCAGTTCACCCCCTCCCAATAACATAGTAAGAGTCATACCTGCCCAAGCCCGGCTCCAGTAGTCAGTCTCTGAATACCAAACTGGCTTCCAATGGAGCAAGGCAAGCTTCTAAATGGCGATGGTGACCTGCTTTTGGAGGGAGATGGTGGGTTGTATGTGGGTGTTCTGTCACCTGAGGGCAGGGGCGAGCCACTCGCACCACTCCAGGAAGGTGGCCTTCTGCATGTGGAAGTTCTGGAGCCACTGCTGGTCGTCCAACCGCTCCATGATGATCCGGTCCCACCAGTTGGAACTGGTGTCCCGGATGCAGCGGCAGTGCACCGTGCACATGGGAAGCCAGGAGGGGCTCTTCTGCATGTGGAGAGAAGTGAGGAGGTGCCATGCAGGGAGAGGTGGGTCCTGGTTCTTCAGTGCCATGAGAGCAGCCTGCAAAAACTGCACCAGGAGGTGCATCATGATGCCCAGGATCTGCAGACTGCTTT
Organism: Pelodiscus sinensis; assembly: GCF_052426305.1. Taxonomy (NCBI): domain Eukaryota; kingdom Metazoa; phylum Chordata; order Testudines; family Trionychidae; genus Pelodiscus; species Pelodiscus sinensis. The sequence continues at coordinate 32,766,795 of NC_143054.1, forward strand.
TAGCAGGTACAGCTCCATGGCTGGAGCGTTGTGATGTCTGAAAGGGCAAGCAGGCAGTGGAATGGGTTTGCTGTCTCCCAAGGAGATAGGCAAAGAAGAGGAGCCTAAGGCTACGTCTAGACTATGGATTTTTATCGGAGAAAGGGATGCAAACTGCACTCCGCAATTTGCGTACCTTTTTCTGTCTTTTTTTCAGAAGAGGCTTTTCCGAAATTTGGCCCATCTACACTGGGCCAAATTTTGAAAACCTCCTTTTTTGGAAGAGCCCGTCCTCCCTGTGAAATGAAAAATACAGGGCCTTCCGACATTTTTTTGAGGAAGAGCAAATGTATTCTTTTGGGAGATGAGATGGGTTCCCTGGATACAGCAGAGTTTTCCCGGGAAAAACTTCTTAATCTAGACATAGCCTGAGATGCAACTATGCGGGGGGAGGGAGAGGGTCCCTTTAAGCACGAATTTCAGGCAGCAGCTCTAGGAAGTGACTGCTGTTTTGATGCCTTGCTTAAAGTGCTTGGGGAGTACGGGGGGGGGGGGGGAGAGGGCTTAAATGTGATTGAGGCTCCAATGAGTGTGGCTGCTTTATTTCAAAATACATCAGCACTATTTCAATGGGCATTTGCAGTGTAGTCCCACTACTTTGAAATAAGGTATTTTGGAATAAAAACTTCAAAATATCTTAAAATAATGCTGCTGTGTAGATGTATCCTTAGCATGGCTTAATTTTTAAAAGGAAGTAAAATTATGCTCCCAAATCCTTTCCTTCTCCAGAGAAGAGGAAGAGAAAATCACATAATAAAAAAGACAGGTGTCTCGTACTCCTTTACATGCTTCATTCTAATCATCTTTCCTAGTAACTTATTCCATATGTATGTTACTCTTTTTATGGAATAGTTCTGACTTGCTACTTTTTTTTTTTTAGTTCATTTCCAGTCTTTTTATGATTCAGAATACTTCTATTCATTCACATAGTAAAGTCTCTTACTTTCCCCTCCATAACCTTTCATTATAAGTATTAGATTTATTGTTAAGTTAGATTATTGAAAGATGGTATATGCTAGAGTCTCCTGTTTAGGGAGTTATTGTAGAAACATCATGTGTACTGTTATCACAGTGCACAACAGCAATATAAAAGCAAAGGACATTGCATAAACAATATTTTTTTAATTTGCTAAAGAGAACTTGTGAGGTAAGGATGCTACTAGGTATGGATGTTACAAGGTATGGATTCCCCCGCAAGGACTGTCAGATTTCAGCAAAATGCTCCAACGATATAATGAACGGTGCTGGATTTACATTAGAAGCTCTAATATAGAAGAGGTTGAAAACATTTTCTGAAATAAATTTCATGTTAGCCAATGCTCACAGATTTGAGGGTTTTTATTGGTAGGTCTTTTGCTTTTCTGACTACATGGAAATATTTTCATTCCTCCAAATAGTCTTTCCCTTTTCCTCCAAGGAAAAGTGGGATGGGAGAGAGAGGAAGTTTTGGGGACAGGGGAAAACTTAGAGTAGAGCAGGTGAAAAAATGTTTTCCAAGACCATTTTGGGTTAAAGCCTTTATTTGACAAATTTTGATGTAACTGCTCTACTCTACTCTACATTGTCTTACTAGCCTACTTCCTGTTAGTAGCTTCAAGTTTCACAGGCTTGTTCCATGTCACTCATTCCCTGACAACTCTTGAGGTAGGACACCTATGTGCCACCTCAAACAGGACTTCTACAAAGCCATTGACTAGCCCTATCCTTGCTTGGATTTTGGTTTGTTTTTTGTTTTAAAATAATTGTGGTTGGCAAGACCACAGTTACTTTGCCACCACAGCCAATGGAGGAGGTAGTAACCATGTACCCACTTTCCTTCAGAGCAACAATTCTCAATTAGGGTTCTGCAGATCTGTGGTCTGAAAGGGCTCTCCAGGCAATCATGAACTATAGCCAGGGCCGCCAGCCCTGCTGCTCAACTGCACGCCTTTGACTCTATGCTCAGCCCCAGGATCTGCACCTATGCCCTCAACAGATGTTCTATTGCAGGCAGTTGATCATCTGGTGGTAGAGGCAGCCTGGGTGATAACTTGCAGATTGTGTGGAGATGTGAAAATCAGACGAAAGCAATCCCTACCAATCTGACAGCATATCAGTGTGAGTTCTGCATTCAGGCCTACTAGCTTTGGAGGGCTGATCCTGCTCCTCCAAGAGTTGCAGAGTATGAATCCATGTGCCATGGGCAGCCAGCACTGGAGACTGGGCACACTGGAGCAGGGAGGGTTTGCCTGGGTGCTCAAAATTAAAAGCTGACACGTGTGCCTTGAAGCTCATGTTCATAACCTTGTGGTATGGCATTATGGATTGCTGGTTAAAATGTGAAAACGATGTTGACTCAAGTGAAGATGCATAATAATATTAGTGGTAACTTAACAGAGCTTTTCAAGGACATTGGTAGGCTTGGGAGTCTGCAAAGAATTTTAAATAAAAATGGGGGTCCTGGGGTTGCTAAGGTTTGAGAGCTTTAGAGCAAAGGAGACTTCCCAAGGCACTGGCAGGGCAGTTATAATCTGTGTTCCCTCTAAGATTTTTCCATCCATGAGTAGCATGAGTTTTGACCTGTGCACCAATATTGAGGTCACGTGTGCTTGTTCGGATGTGACACTGTTGCACCCACCAATTACTAACAAATCACACACGCACATGTAAATACAAAGAGCAGACTAAAAAATAATAGCCTTGATTTCCAGTATCTTGTTCTACCCACTAACTAGACACTCTCCATTTCTCCTTGAAACAATGTCCCTTGGGGATTGCACTTTTGAATGGTATAATGAAAGGCCATTCTTTCTATATAATATAAAGATCGCTTTTAGCTGTCTTGAGTAATGAACAGGCTTGATACTATGCTGATTTGTTTTTAATAACTATCATTTTTACAATCATCAGCAAAGCAGATCTATGATCTAAATCTGGACATGGGGTTTAAGGGAAGCTCCCTGTGAGCCCCTGGCACAGCAGGACCGTGCCTGCATCTCCCAGCCTGGGGGGTGCCCTGCACCCCACCCCCACTCCTGAGCTGAGCACTGCAGACTGGTGCCTTCCCAGCCCTGGAAATGCAGCCTGCCCCGCTACAGCTGTCAGAGCTCCTTCCCCAGACTTGGAGCTGGCCAGGGCTGCCGCTGCTGCCTAACATGCTCCAGCTTTGGCCCTGCTGGGTCCTCCACCACCGGACACATGGCTCGCCTCGCCTCTCCTCCCAGCAGTCCCAGCCCCCAGATCAGCCTCGCTCCATCATGCAGCCCTGCTGACTAGACCATGTGGCTGCCACAGAGCAGGAACCAGGGCCAGGGTAAGGCTGCCCCAACAGGGATCACCTCGCCACTGCCTGGTTCCAGCTACTGCACGCTGGACTACGTGGCATTCTGCCAAGCCAGAACCCACCACTCACCTTGAAGCAGGAAAGTGAGTGACGAGTGCTGCTTCACAGCTCTGCAAATGAGGTGGATGGACCCAGAATTTTTTGTGCATGGCCACGCATGCATCTTAGAGAGAGCTGTAGTTGTAACTGACATGAAGAGGTGGGGACATCATTATTTATTTGTATTGTGGCTAGAGATCTGAGCTATAACAATGTATGGTTTCAGACTCAGATCAGAATCAACAACTCAATGCAATTGACAATATTTGTGCAGTGGTTACTGCACATCTGCTACCTGATGCAAGTGTCTAAATATGGCTTTAGATAGGGAAGAGCTAATATTTTGGTCCAGATTTGTATTTGTAATTACATTCTGTGAATGTAGTTAGTACTCTGGATGGGTGTGTGCTTATAAAAATTTAAATAAAGAACAACTTGCCTGTACCAGAACTATGTAGTGTGACCATATTTATTTAGAACATTAGCCCTTTATCCAGTGCAAAGCCAGCAAATGCTGATACCTTCTTCAGCACTGAGTGTTTCCAGCTGGTGACACTGAATACTCTCCTCATGTGTAACACTCACCAGTTGTTTTCACCCCTCCTCCTCTGCATTTCGTTTCTGCTGCTGGAAGGATGTGGGTGGTGATTTATAGTGCATGTCCAATTGGCTCTGTTTGTCCGTGCTGGCCTGCTTTGTGCGGGCTGAGGTCAGTGGTGTATTTGTAGGTATCCATCCAAGGAAAACACCTCACAGTGAGCAAAAATGCTAACTAAGCAAAACAAACTCAGGAATGTGATCATCTGTTTAGCTAAGTTTTCAGCAGGCTTTTCCATCACAGTAAAGTTGCAGTCTGGCTCTAGAAATAGAGGAGTGAACTCAGCACTCAAATACCTGAGACTGCTTCAAGTATGTTGTGGAATTAGTTTCTTTGAGCTTGTTGGGTTGGGGAGGAGAAGATTATCTTAAAAATGTCAGGAATCAGCTTTAAGTAAATCAAATCCAATAAAATTTTTGTACCATACAAATTCTATTCTTTATACTTTAGAAGCCTATGCTTTTGTGTACAAGCTGAGAGGGAAAATCTCCCTCCCTCTGCACTGACTCCCAATCTGTTAACTGTTCAGTGGACCCATATTGCATATTTCATGGCTGATCCTCTGGCAGCTTACACTGCCATTACGGGGAGCTCTGCTTAGTCTGTGGTCCAAATTCCATAGCCTTCTGTATTGTGGATTAGAGACATGAATTTTGTCTCCAGTATCCTGAAGTCACACACAATATGGCTGAAACTGCCAGTTGCTCTTGAGTAGCTACCCAGGAAGACAGGTGTGCAAATCCCTTTTGCTATTTTTGTGCTCTGTTTAGAGCAAAGAACAGTTCCAGTCCTTGTTCCTGACGGTGTCCAGGGAATTACTACTTCTAGGATTCCTGGGGCACTGATCTTCAAATGTCAGTGGGACAATGGGAAGGAAGAAAGGCCCTGGCACATAGAGTTGTCTGGCCACATGTAGGGTTAGATTAATCTTTTGTGAATCCCCAAAGCTTGCATGGAGAAGAGTGCAAGTGGAGCAAGCAGCAGGCAATGCCTTGGGGTGAATATAGGAAGAGGCTGAGCATGGTGGGTGGCCATGGACTAGGTGACATGGTGCCTTCTGGGTGTGGGCCCAGCACCACTGGTGCCATTACATATAAACCTGGTACTGGTTAAATGGGTGCAGCAACTAGGATTCTGGGGATGCGGCTTGAGGTAGGTTCTACTGTATACAGAGTTTATAGCTTAGTTCAAAGGCCCCATGATATAAATTGTTCCAGTGACCTTGGCAGACTATGTGGCTTTCATGAATTATTTCTGGGAAGGAAAGGGGGGAAGCACATGAAAAGGTAATTTCATGTAAAGTTTTTATATGCAAATTTCACTGAGCATTGTATTGTTAAATCCCCTGCAAGCAGGTTCACACTTGCAATGTGTAGTGGAAGTGCCCAGAAACCGCAATATGATGGGAGCTAATTTAGCTACAACTAATCAGGAAAGATTTTGGAGTTATCATGGATAGTTCTCTGAAAACGTCCACACAGTGTGCAGCAGCAGTCAAAAAAGCAAATAGGATACTAGGACCTTTGGTCTGATCCAGTACAGCCATTCTTATGTTCTTAAAGTGACATGAGAAGTGCAGATACATGTTCTCTGAGATTTCCATCCCTTCCCCCACCATGTATTTGCTGTAACTGCCATAGGACAGGTTGAACCTTCCTAATCCATACTTCCCTGGTCTGGCATGAGTACTACAGTGCAATCTAACCCTTCTTACTAACTATCACATTCAAGCTACTAAAACATGAGTTGCTTAATTCTTTCATTCATGGGCACTTACTATACAAGTCCCTGCTGACCCCAAATGTCCATCCCTAGATCAGAAATTTCCTACTTTTTTTTTTTTTTTTTTTTTTGTGCTACTTACTTTGAGCTGGATGGCTGGCATTTGCCAATGAACACCTGGAGTTATAAAAAAAAAAAGCATATGTAATCAAGGAGGGTGGTTTTAACTGTTTTTGGGTTATAGAACGGAACATGCTGTGGTGCTATAGTAGTCAAGTCTCTTACCACTAGATAAGAAAGAAATGGATTAAACTTGAATGTTTACATGTGCAAATGAGATGTCCTAGGTGGGCTTTTCTGCTTGTCCTTGGTTTTTAAAGACACACTTTCTTGAAATATTTGTCAGGTGAATAAAAAGGATATTTCCAACTATAAATAGTGGAATTAACATAATGCATTGATTTATTATTCAATGATACACTGGGTTCTACCTTGTTTACAAAAACAGATAAAAGCATCTACATTCTAATGGGCTTTCTCTGAAGACGTGTTGCAGATGTTATTACTCTTCTACTTTGGTGGACTTCCTCCCTTCCCTGGAGCAGTGAGTATATGGTACTACCAGTTTAATTCTCTTCGTTCCTCTTTCACATACACCCACCCATGCGTGTGAACCTGCCTTTTGCCTCCGTGGTGCTTGCCATTATAGTGAGTGTAAGAAAATAAGAAAAACTGATATTTATGGAGTCAGCCTGTGAATGAATGGGCATGCCTGAATGTAGCCAGTCTCAAATAGAATTAGTCTGTTAGTGAAAATAGTACATTGCAAGGACAGTACATTCTTTGGACAGTATTTAATTTTTCTGACTATCCTTTTATATTTACTATCTGCTATCCTTAGCATATTGCATAATTTATTTTGGAAGTTAATATGTATATAATGAAAGATACATTCATTAGGCCAGATCTATACTAGCAGAAAAAAATCAATGTAAAACATGCAATTCTAGCTAGGACAACTGCATAGCTGGAGTTGACACAACCTTATATAAAGTTATCTGGGGCAGTCCAACAGTGGGAGGTCAATGGAAGGAATGCTCTCATCAACTTCCTTTACTCTTTACGAGAAGTACTGTGGTTGACGGGTGCTGTCAGAGTTCGATTTTTAGCAGGTCTTTGCTAGACCCACTAAATAGAACACCAGAAGATTGACCCCCACAGCATGTATCTCTGCAACACTGATGACTAAGAGCTTGTCTTAATAGAAGTAAACCTTGTTTTAAGGGAAGGTACCAGGGTTTGTATTAGTGTGGTATGTCCTGTGGTTGTTGGTAAGAATCATCTTGAGGTTAGGTGGTTGTCTATAGGAGACTATGGGTCTGTCTCCCAGAGCCTCTCGGAGTTTAGTATCCTGTTCCAGTATAGGCTGTAGTTTATTGATAATGTGTTGGACAGGTTTAAGTTGGGGGCTGTAAGTGATGACAAGTGGTGTTCTATTGTTGGTTTTCTTGAAAGTTGTTGGTTTCTAGTTATTCGTCTGGCTCTTTCAATTTGCTTTTTTATTTCTCCGGGTGGGTAGTTGAGGTTTATAAATAACATAAGATCATGTTAAGATACTTGTTACTATGTAACAAAGTAAAGTCAACCATTCCCAATATCATAACTTCAGGCATCATATTGAACTGATTAAACATGCTTTTAGAGGTAAATGAATCCCTGCTGCAACTTCAGTGACTTCAGTGTAAGTAGAATTGCAAGGTGGCTGTGAAGTTTAGAATATGGTTCTTTTCCCACATGGCTTGATCATTGTGAACACAGATTCCTCCTTTGAAAAATGAAGATTTGTCATTTGTAACCTGATACTTCATTTTGTGGTAATTGTAACTACAAATTAAGAAGATACTCAGCTTTCAAATCTGTCTTAGATTTTATTATTATGACAGATAATGAATGCTGCCAGATAAACATTGGGTCTCTGTTTGGAGTCTTGTGCTTTAACATCCAGTGATTTGCATAAAATTTAAAAAAAAATTATCTTCAGCTATGACAACTGAAACAATCATCATCTATATAGCAAGTCTGTGTCATCAAAGATAGGATACCTTGTTCTTTATTTGAGTTAATTGTTCTTACAGGAACATAGGAATTGCACACAGTTTGCATTACAAAAAGTAAGTTGTACTCTGGTGATGTGCTAGGGAATTATTTATTTATGCAGGGTCCTTGTTATGGAGTCCCTCTCGGTATTTGTCAGAATAGCTCACAAACATTGGAGCTGAGACACAGAAACTAAAGGTGCATCTACATAGTACCCTAGTCTCCAAGTAAGATACACAATTTGCATATCTTAATTCAAATCTATTTGGAAATTTGGTGCATCTACACGGTGCCAAATTTTGAAATAATGCACTGTTTCAAGCCATCCCTTGTGCAATGAGGTTTACTGGGATGGCTAACTAGCATGTATCCATTACTTGAAAAAATATTTCAAAATAACACATGGCTTGTGTAGATGTGGGGTAGCTATTTGGGGACATCTCAGGTATCCTGAAATAGCTGTGCAGTGTAGACATACCCTAAGGGACTTTCTCAAGATTACAAAATGAGTCTGTGGCAGGGCTAGGAACTGCACACAGTTCATAGAATCATAGAACTGGAAGAGACCTCAGAAGGTCATCAAGTCCAGCCCCCTGCTCTAGGCAGGACCAATTCCAACTAAATCAACCCGGCCAGGGCTTTGTCAAGCTGAGACTTAGAGGTGTTTAGGGATGGAGACTCCACTAGTTCCCTAGGTAACCCATTCCAGTGCTTCACCACCCTCCTAGTGAAATAGTTTTTCCTAATATCCAACCTGGACCTTTCCCACCACAACTTGAGACCATTGCTCCTTGTTCTGCCATCTGTCACTACTGGGAACAGCCTCTCTCCATCCTCTTTGGAACCTCCTTTCAGGAAGTTGAAGGCTGCTATCATATCCCCCCTCATTCTTCGCTTCTGCTGACTAAACAGACCCAAGTCCCTCAGCCTCTCCTCATAGGTCATATTCTCCAGCCCCCTAATCATTTTGGTTTCCCTCTGCTGGACCCTCTCCAATGCTTCCACATCCTTTTTGTAGTGGGGGTCCCAGAACTGGACACAATACTCCAGATGCGGCCTCACCAAAGCCGAATAAAGGGGAATGATGACATCTCTGGATCTGCTGGCAATGCTCCTCTTAATGCAACCTAATATGCCATTAACCTTCTTGGCTACAAGGGCACACTGACTCATATCTAGCTTCTCATCCACTGTAACCCCCAGGTCCTTTTCTGCAGAACTACTACTTAACCGGTTGGTCCCCAGCTTGTAACTATGCTTGGGATTCTTCCGTCCCAAGTGCAGGACTCTACACTTGTCCTTGTTGAACCTCATCAGATTTCTTGTGGCCCGATCCTCCAATTTGTCTAAGTCATTTTGTACCCTATCTCTGCCCTTAAGCGTATCTACCTCTCCCCCCAGCTTAGTGTCATCCGCAAACTTGCTGAGGGTGCAATCCATCCCCTCATCCAGATCATTAATAAAGATATTGAACAAAACCGGTCCTAGAACCGAACCTTGGGGCACTCCACTAGAAACCGACCGCCATCCTGACATCAAGCCATTGATCACTACCCGCTGGGCCTGGCCTTCTAGCCAGCTTTCTATCCATCTTACCGTCCATTTATCCAATCCACAATCCTTTAACTTGCTGGCAAGAATATTCATAGAATCATAGAATAATAGGACTGGAAGGGACCTCAAGAGGTCATCGAGTCCAGTCCCCCGCCCTCAAGGCAGGACCAAGCTCTGTCTACACCATCCCTGACAGATGTCTGTCTAACCTGTTCTTAAATATCTCCAGAGAGGGAGATTCCACCACCTCCCTTGGCAATTTATTCCAATATTTGACCCCCCTGACAGTTAGGAATTTTTTTCCTAATGTCCAATCTAAACCTCCCGTGCTGCACTTTAAGCCCATTACTCCTTGTCCTGTCCTCAGAAACCAAGAGGAACAAATTTTCTCCTTCCTCCTTGTGACACCCTTTTAGATATTTGAAAACCGCTATCATGTCCCCCCTTAATCTTCTTTTTTCCAAACTAAACAAGCCCAGTTCATGAAGCCTGGCTTCATAGGTCATGTTCTCTAAACCTTTTATCATTCTTGTCGCTCTTCTCTGTACCCTTTCCAATTTTTCCACATCTTTCTTGAAATGTGGCGCCCAGAACTGGACACAGTACTCCAGCTGAGGCCTAACTAGTGCAGAGTAGAGTATTGTGGGAGACCATATCAAAAGCCTTGCTAAAGTCAAGGTATATAACATCCACTGACTTTCCCATGTCCACCGAGCCAGTTACCTCATCATAGAAGCTAATCAGATTGGTCAGGCATGACTTGCCCTTTGTGAATCCATGCTGACTATTCCTAATCACTTTCCTCTCATCCAAGTGCCTCAATATGGATTCCTTAAAGATCCCTTCCATGATTTTTCCAGGAACCGAGATAAGACTGACCGGCCTATAGTTCCCTGGATCATCCTTCTTCCCTTTTTTGAAGATGGGCACTACATTTGCCTTTTTCCAGTCATCCGGGATTTCCTCCGATCTCCACAACTTTTCAAAGATAATAGCCAAAGACTCCACAATGACATTTGCCAACTCCCTCAGTACCCTCAGATGCACGAAGTTCTCTTGTGTGTCCTGAAAGGATTAGGCACCTGATATGCAAGTCTCACCATTATAAATCTTTCATTCACTGTTGTGGTCTTTGTTTAACACTGAAGTGTCTCAGGGATCATAGTAGCTCGTTATGCTGAGTACAGGAAACAACTGTTCCCTCTGGTACTGTAGTAGGGTGATACTAATGTCAGCGGCTGCCATTTCTGAAAAGTTGGGTGGGATGCAAACTTGCATATCATTCCTGTTTCAGCCTCCCTGCTGTCTGGGAATGGAGTGGTGGAAATATCCTGGAGGGTGGAATGGTATAGGGAGTGTTTCAGCCCGGTCTGGGCAGGGATCAGTACCTACCTTGCTGTGCACATAGACCCAGACCAGGTCTTTGCTGCTTCTTGTCCAGCCAATAGGGAGAGAGGGTGTGGCACTGACAGTGTGGTATTAGGAGCCCTGGGCTGTCTGGCCAGCCTCATGGTGGTCTCTGTAAGCCTGGGGGAGACACTGTAGCACTGGCTAGCAAAGCTGTGAAAGTTGGGGAGGAGGGCATAAGAAACAAGGCCACATTCCCGAAAGTGTATGTGTGGAGCTTGCCCCAGTTCTTGGATGTAGTAAGAACTGCACTGGCAGTGGAGAAGTGAGTGGTGATCACTGAAAGCTGGCAATGCCAGATAACTATTGATCAGTCAGGAGTCAATTTGGAGTTGGGAAATCCACTGTGGTGGTTGCAGTGATGCAAGTGTGCAGGGCCACTAACTACATCTTGCTCTGACAGGCTGGCTCTGGGAAATGTGCAGTACATAGTGGATGGTTTTGCAGCAATGGGATTCCTGTACTGCAGAGGGTGATAGATGGCACACACACCTTTATTTTGGCATCAGAGTACCTTACCACAGAGTGCATCAATGGAAAAGGCTATTTTTCTACAGTATTGTGAGCACTAGTGGATACCAGGGACATCTATGTGGATGGTCAGGAAAGGTGCATGATTCATGCATCTTCAAGAATTCAGGCCTGTTCAGAAAGCTGGAAGCAGGGACTCTTTCCAGACTAAAGGATTCCCACTAGTGATGGTGAAATGCCAATAGTGATTCTTGGATACTCAGCTTTCCCTTCTCTTCATGACCTCAGCAAGGAGCACTTCAACAGCAGGGGCGGTATGACAGTGGAATATGCTTTTGGTCATTTGAAAGACCACTGGCAATGTCTAATCATGAGATTAGCCTTCAGTGAGGAAAATATCCCAATGGTTATATCTGTCTGCTGTGTGCGTCAAAACATCTGTGAAACAAATGGAGTGAGTTTCTGCCACTGTGGAGAGTGAAGGTGGAATAACTGTCTACTGATTTTTGAGCAGCTAGATACCAGGGTTAAAAGACCTCAACAGGGAGTTATATTTCTCCAAGAGGCTTCGAAAGACAAATTTAATCGTGATCCACAGTAGTGTGCTCTTGCTGGGCATTGATTTTAGCACCCTGGTATGAATCTTGTAAATGAGTGCTGAGTGTGTAGGAATATAACATTGCAAATGCACCTATTGATATTCTCTGTAAATGATGTCCGCTCCAGCCAGCACATGTTGTGAATTAATCAAGATAAATTGAGTTTCCACAAATACATGCAAACAGATATTTATAACTGAATGAAACATTATAAATACAGGAAAGAACCATTGGAGGGGGGGGAGGGGGGGAGGAGTCCCTTCTGTTTCACAAACACATACTGACCTGTGCGACACGGTTGGTGTATATATGGCTGCAGTTTCTTATACTGTCTTCTGTCTTGGAGTGGCAAGATAGGAAAGTGGACCAAGATACCACATGAAGTGTGTGGGGGGGAGAGGTACTAGAATGCAGCTATCTGTGGACTTCAGAGAGAGGCAAGAATGGGTATGTTGTCGACCTTTAGGTTCAAGATAAGAATATAAGAATGGGTCAGACCAAAGGTCCATCTAGTCCAGCATCCTGTCTGCTGACAGTGGCCAATATCAGATGCCCCAAAGGGAGGGAACACAACAGGTAATCCTCTTGTGACTCCTCTCCTGTCAACTTTCCAGACAGAGGCTAGGGACACCATTCCTACCCATCCTAGCTAATAGATTCATGGAGGTTAGATCCATCAATAGCTATCTAGCTCTGTTTTGAACCCTGGTAAAGTCCTAGCCTTCCCAACATCTTCTGGCAAGGAGTTCCACAGGCTGACTATACACTGAGTGAAGAAAAACTTCCTTTTATTTGTGTTAAACCTGCTGCCTATTAATTTCATTTGGTGACCCCTAGTTCTTATATTGTGAGAATAAGTAAATAACTTTTCCTTATTCACTTTTTCCACACCAATCATGATTTCATAGAGCTTTATCATTTCTTCTCTCCCCTTCCTCCCCCTCTAGTCTCTTCTTTACTAAGTTTAAAAGTCCAAGTCTTTTTAATCTCTCTTCATATGGGACTCATTCCAAACCCCTAATTATTTTTGTTGCCCTTTTCTGAACCTTTTTCCAATGCCAATAGATCTTTTTTGAGATGAGACAACAACATCTGTATGCAGTATTCATGATGTGGGCGTACCATGGTTTTCTATAGAGGCAATAAAAAGGGATACAGAATAAGAGAGAATATCTTAATGATTCCTAACATTCTCTTTGCTTTTTTGACTTCCACTGTACATTGAGTGGATGTTTTCAGAGAACTATCCCCAATGACTCCAAGAGCTCTCTTGAGTAACTGTAGCCAAATTAGTTCCCATCATATTGTGTATAAATAGTTGGGATTATTTTTTCCAATGTGCATTACTTTACATTTATCAAGATTAAATTTCATTTGCCTTTTTTTTTTTTTTTTTTTTTTTTTGTCCAATCACTTGGTTTGGTGAGTTCTTTTGAAGCTTTTCCATCTGCTTTGGTCTTAACTATCTTGAGCAATTTAGTATCATCTGCAAATTTTGCAACCTCACTGTTTACCCCTTTCTTCAAGTCTTTTATCAATAAGGTGAATAAGATTGGTCCCATGACAGACCCTTGGTTACCAGTCTATAATTGCCAGGATCATCTCAAGACCCCTTTTTAAATATTGGTGTCATGTTAGCTATCTTCCAGTCATTAGATACAGAATCTGATTTAAAGGATAGGTTACAAACCACACTGAACTGTTCCACAATTTCACATTTCATATTAACAAGGTGACTTGTTAATGTTTATCAATTTGTTCCAAAACCTCTTCTAATGACACCTCAATCTGGGACAATTCCTCAGATTTGTGACCTAAAAAGAATGGCTCAGATTTGGGAATCTCCCCAATATTCTCAGCTGTGAATACTTAAGTGAAGAATTCATTTTAGCTGCTCTGCAATGGCTTCATCATCTTTGAGTACTTCTTTATGATCTCGATAGTCCAAGGGCCCCACTGGTTGTTCAGCTGGGTTACTGCTTCTGATGTACTTAGCTGTTTAGACACACTCAAAATATTTATTTTGAAATAACAACTGTTATTTCAAAATAACTTTACCAACGTCTACACAGCCAAACTATTTCAAAATTAAATTGAAATTGGCATTATTCCTCATGGAATGGGGTTTACCAATTTTGAAATAAGCCCTCTGCTATTTTGAAATAAGCGCTGTGTAGACGCTTATCATATATATATATATATATATTAGTAGCCCAATGTCTGAGAGTCTATAATGCTGTAGAATTACAGTCTTGCCTGTGGGGGGCACTCTTGCCTCCTGCCGAGGTGCTTGGCTGAGTTCTGTGCCGCTCAGCCAGGCTGCAGCGGGAGAGCAAATGGCCGTCTGGTGTCCACAGTCCCCATGCAGCACCCCTGTGCTGCATGGGGAGTGCAGACCTCAAACGGCCGCTTGCTGCCACTTGCTTCCCCCACCGTGGCCCGGCTGAACAGTGCAGAACTCAGCCGAGCGCCACGGTGGGAGGGGAAGGGGCAACATGCCCGGGAGAAGCACCAGGGTGCCCGGGGCAGCTCCGGCTCCTTGCTGCAGATGTCCTGAGTGCTGTGGTGTCCTGATTGAGGGCAACCAGAGCACACAGAGGAAAATAATGCTTTGCTATCCCTCAGCGAGGTAAGCAAGCAGGGAAACCTTAACTGACTGTTCAGTGTGTGTGTGTGTGTGTGTGGGTGGGGGGGGGGGAGTCCCTTTCAGCACAGGTCTCAGATACCTTGTGTGGCTGCTGCCTGAGGCTAACTCCTGTCCTGATGCCCTGCCAGAACTGGTTCTGTCCGGCCTTAAATGGGACACAGCATCCTATCAGTGTGGACATGCTATTTCGAAATAACAAAACGCTATTTCGAAATGCATTTTGTGTCTAGACACGTTATTTCAAAATACAGGCAGTCCCTGGGTTACGTACAAGATAGGGACTATAGGTTTGTTCTTAAGTTGAATTTGTATGTAAGTCGGAACTGGTACATATTGTAGGGGAAACTCTAGCCAAACATTTCTCCAGAGCTCAGTTTTATTCTCCCACACCTCACTTCCCTCAGTCCTTTATTCTCAAGCTGAGGTGTCTGCTGAGAAAAGCCACTCTGTGTCTCCCTGGTCTGCTGGGGGAGGGGGGGTGCTAGCTTCGCGTCTCCTTGGTCTGCTGGGGGGAAGCAGCTAGTGCAGGGTTGCCTCACCCCATTTGTAAGTAGGGATCCGATGTAAGTCGGATCCATGTAACCCGGGGACTGCCTGTAGCCGTCATTTAAGTTCTCAAGACATTTTATCTCTGCATCCCATCCTGAGGTGATGTGTACCTAGTCAATATGAGATTATTTGAAATCCCCTGCTATTATTGAGTTTATTTTGATAGCCTCTCTAATCTTCCTTAGCATTTCATAGTCACTATCACTGGCCTGATTGGGTGGTCAATAATATATCCCTATTGCTATAGTCTTATTATTGGACCATGGAATTACTATCCATAGAACAGTTTGTCTTATTTAAATTGTTTACTTCAATTGTTAGATTTTACATTTTCTTTCACAGTGCCACTTCTCCAACCACATGACCTGATCTGTCCTTCCCATATCTTTTTATACCCTTGTATGACTGTCCCATTGATTTTTTTTCCTCATTCCACCAAGTTTCTACTATATCAATATCCTCTTTTAAAATGAGGCACTCTAGTTCACCCGTCTTATTATTTAAACTTCTAGTATTTGAGTATAAGCACTTTAATAATTTGTCACTATTTGTCTGCCATTTCCTGATATTAGACATTTTCATTTGATTGTCTCATCTGATCTCCCCGACTAGAACAAAGCGTATCTCTATTAATAGATCCTCCCCTAAGAGATGTCTCTGTCTGATCCATGTGTTCCTCCTGTAGACTTTTCCCCAGCCCTTATTTTAAAAACTGCTCTACAACCTTTTTAACGTTAAGTGCCAGCATGTTCCTTGTTGGTTTAGGTGGAGCTCATCCTTCCTGTATAGGCTCCCCCTAACCCCAAAGATTCTCCAGTTCCTAATTAAACTAAATCCCTCCTCTCTACACATTGTCTCATCCACACCTTGAGCCTCTGAAGTTCTGCCTACCTGGCTGTGCACATGGAACTGGAAGCATTTCAGAGAACGCTACGCTAGAGATCCTGGATTTCAATCTCTTTCCTAGCCACTTAAATTTAGCCTCTAGAACCTCTCTCTTACCCTTCCCTATGTCATTGGAACCTACCTGTACCACAACCACCGGCTCCACCCCAGCGCTACACATACGTCTATCTAGATGTCTTGAGGGATCCACAGCCTTCACACCAGGCGGGCAAGTCACCATATGGTTCTCCTGGTCATCACAAACCCAGCTATCTATGTTTCTAATAATCAAATCCCCCATTACTAACACCTGCCTTTTCCTAATGACTGGAGTTCCCTCCCCTGGAGATGTATACTCAGTGCAAGAAAATACCATAACATTCTCTGGAAGGAGGGTGCCAATTGTGGGATCATTTCCCTTTTCTCCAGTTGATTTTTTTCCTTTCCTAAGCCTTTCGTCCTCCTTAACAGCACAGGGGCTGTCTGACTGGAACTAGAACAGTTCTTCAGTGTCCTGGAAAGCCTCATCTATGTACCTCTCTGCCTCCCTTAGCTCCTCCAATTCAGCCACCCTGTACTCCAAAATCTGTATGCAGTCTGAGGGCCAGGAGCTCCTGGCATCAAATGCACACATACTCCTCCTGCTCCTGGAGTAGCTGCCCTTGGAATAGCTGCCCTGTCTTCAACGCTCTCTAGCATGTCTGTTGTTTTCTTGAAAAGGTCTAACATCCTCTGGATGTCTCTTGTTGTTCTCTTCTCTACTCTATCCTTGTCCATGCTGTCAGTAGGGGTGATTCTCCAAGCTCCATGATTGGTATACAAAGTGACTTGCAGGATCATTTGGAACATACCATCCTGTGTCCTCTTCCTTTTCCTCCTAATCTGACTAAGCTGCTCCACTATTGTGGCTGGAGAGATTCTTCAGATCACATTTCCAGCAGCAAAAGATACGAGTACTCCTATGCATGGAGTGTATTCACAAGATAAAATGGAAAGTTGGCATACTGAACTCCTTTTAATGCACATACATCACAAGCACTACATCTCACTTCTCCTTGGGATTCATGGGGCACAGCAGCAGTTCCAATCATGAGTACAGTCTCAAGGGCCAAGTTAGGACAGTAAGGGGAGTTGGCAGGGTAGCTCATGGGCATGACTACAGCCATAGGGCACTATTTTCTACAGTCAGTGGTAAATTTAGCTGATATTTCACTTCTAAGGGCTTAAGTATTGTCTTTGTGGGTGCTCTGGGTGTAGAGAACCCACAGGGAATAATTAGTAGGTGCAGCATACCCACCAGCAGCTAATCTCCCTCCTCTGCTTATCTTATGACTGCTGCCTGGTGGCCCCCTTGACCTACTCCCTCCCCCCCTCCGTCCTTTCTAGTACCTTCCATCTTCTGCAGAACAGCTGTTCTGTGGTGTTCAGAGGCTCTGGTAGGGAGCGGGAGGAGTGGGGACATGACACTCAGGGGAGGGTATGGAAAGGAGTATGTCTGGGGCTGGGAGTTGGGGGAAGGGGTGGAGTAGGAGCAGGGCCTGAGTCAGAACAGGGGTGCTAAGCTTCCCCCAACTAGAGCAGAAAGTGGTGCCAATGCATGAGAGTAATGGATGCTGACAGGGAAGTCTCCTGAATGCATCTGTCTCACTGTTACCTGTGTGCTGCAATGAGCACTGCTGAAATAATTGCTGACTAGCATGGGAAGTATCCTACCATCAGAAGACATGTCAGCTCTCTACAGAAACCTGTGGCTGGGGATTGAAGCCTACCCTCAGGATGGCTTTCTCAAGATCAGTAGAGAAGATTTACTGCATATCCCGGTGTGCATAAATTGTTCTGCAGGGCTCCCTTTGCTGAACTGTACAGGGGAATAAGAAGTAGACAGTGGTTATTTCACTACCTCTTCTAGCATGAATAAAACTATGTAACAGTTGGATCCTTGTAGTATCACAGCAAACTGCACATTCCTTCCCCTTCATCAGGCTCACTCATGTTGGATTGTAGGGACTTCCTTGACTGTTCGGGAGTCAAAAACAGGTCTCACGCCAGTCCCCATACTATTCCTCTCTCATCCAACAACACCTTACTGTTCCCTTTGAGAGCCTGTGACTTCTGCTCCACTGAAGTATCCATGGATCTCTTGGGCATGGTGGTAGTAGTGTCTCTGCTGAGGATATCATGCAGCTCATTGTAAAAGCAGCAGGTCTGTAGCTCCAACTTTTAGCCTCCCTTGGCTACGGGTACACCTACCACAGCTCCTTCACGTTCACATGGCACTGCTGTGGGTCCTTCTTGTAGCTCTCCAGTCCCATGCCCTTAGAGATCTGCTTGTAGATATCAGTGTTTCTATGGCTGGTTTGGAGCTATGCTTGCACAACCTCTTCTCCCCACATACCCAGTAGATATACCACTCCAGGCATGTGTTTGCAGTGTGGAGCTGGCATGGACAGCTGGGCAGCTGCTAGATGAGCTCTCCACACTGAGCAAACAAAATGAGGAATTTCAAAAATGTGTGAGGCTATTAAAAGAGGAGGGACATGTACTTGAGCATTGGTGTTCTAAACTGTGACCAGAGCAGTCATAATGGGGCATTGTGGGACATTGCCTGGAGGTCACTAAAGTTGCTGTAAAAGTGTCTACATTGATACTGCATCGGCCTAAGCACTAGGTGCCCCAAAGTAGCTAAATTGACATAGCATGAGGGTTATATCAGCAGGATTTTAGGGTGGATGCTTAGAGTTTGACTGATGAAAACTGCCTTTTGTCTGTAGGAAAGGCCAGGCCTAAGCTTCTGTATTTTGCAACATTTCCTGTCAGCCCCAGTAAAATACATTTTTTCCCCTTAGTCATATATATAGTAGCCCAATGTCTGTGAGTCTGTAACGCTTGAAATGCTGGCTGTTCCCTCTAGGCAGCCCGTGCTGCATGGAGAGTGCGGGGCCCAAACGGCCGCTTCTGCCGCTTGCTCCCTCGTGGCAGCAGAAGCCAGCCGAGTGCCATGGTGGGAGGGGAAGGGGGGCGTGGCGGTGATGTGTATATGGCCAGGGGCGGGGCCTGGAGCCGCAGTCACACTGCACGTCACCACCCTGTCCCCCTTCACCTCCCACCATGGCGCTCAGCTGACTTCTGCGCCGCTCAGTTGGGCCACCATGTGGGAGCAAGTGGCACAAGCAACCGTTTGGCCTCCGGCCTCTCCATGCAGCACAAGGAGCATGGAGCCCAAATGGCCATTTGGGCTCCATGGTCCCCCGAGTGAGAGGCAGGAGAGGGAGGAGAGCTAGGAAAAAACTTGAACAATAAATGGTACTGCAGCACTTTAAGACTAATGGAAAATGTAGATGGTATCATGAGCGATCATTGGCACAACCCACTTCAAGCACCGATGGTCTTTGCCTCTAGTACATGGAATGTTACTGCCAACCTAGGGGCCTGGAGTATAGAGTTGCCTCAATATGGCTTTCTCTACACTCTATTTTTTTGCAGAAGAATAGAGGCATAAGGATCTTGCGCAAAAAGGGGGTTTGTCCACACTGCTTGCTTTTTCTCAAAAACCTCTTGTGCAAAATGGATTGGAAGAGATTATGCAAATGAAGTGTGAGAAAATGCTAACGAGTGCTTCATTTGCATTGCCTCTTCTGCAAAAAGTTCGTAGTGTAGACATAGCCTATGGGTTAGACATAAGTTACTGAGCAAGGAACTGATTTTGATTTTTCCCTTGGATCAGGCTGGGACGCAGATTGAACCAATTCACAATATGGGCCTAAAGAAAGTTTTCTTTGGAAGACATCAGTGGCTCTCCATTGGGTTCTCAGCTATAATGAAAATCTGCCCCCCCCCCCGTAATAATACATACATAGCTGTAATGTGCTTCCTCTATCCATGAATAAATACCCAATATAAAAACCCGTGTCTTTAGAAAAACAATTGGGCTGCGTCTAGACTGGCATGATTTTGCAGAAATACTTTTAACGGAAAGTTTTTCTGTTAAAAGTATTTCTGCAAAAGTGCGTATAGATTGGCACGGATGCTTTTGCGCAAAAAGTGCTTTTGTGCAAAAGCATCCGTGACCAGTCTAGATGCGATTTTGCACAAGAGAGCCCCGATCACCATTTTCCTGAGGGGGAGCATGAAATATTTGTGCAAGAAGCACTGACTTTGTACATTACAAAGTCAGTGCTCTTGCGCAAATTCAAGTGGCCAGTGTAGACAGCTGGCAAGTTTTTGTGCTTTTGCGCAAAATCTTGCCAGTCTAGACGCACCCTTGTTGTCCACACCTGTAAATTCAACTACTGTATTTTTTTTAAAAGACTTTGCTTTTCGTGGTTGCTGTGAAGCTGGAAAAAGCCAACCCTAGAAGCTCAAAATAAAAAGCAATTTAAAATATATTATGACTTTTTGGGGCACAAGTCATGATTTTTTTTCAATGTTGAGATTAGAAATATTCATAACAAAACACACTAATATTCACACATTCAGCTCTTACAATCTGATATCTTTATCATGCATGGTTTAATACGGCATAAAGATTACAGAGCAATCTGTGTGGATCTGATTTGCTTCTTTGGAAATCAGTGGGAGCCTTGTCAGTCATTTTCAAAGGCAACAGAACTGAACGAAAGCCAGCTTCTTACTCTGCTCTTTGTTATATCCATTCAGCCTCATTGATTTATGTGGATGTGCAAATTGTTACTGTAGCTTAGTGTCTATTCATCTGTAACTAAGAACTACAGGAGAAAATATATTTATAAAAGATGTATTTTATGCTGTTTGAGAGAAACAAAACATGTTTTAAAAATATCAAACTTTCCCATTCAACTCTACTGGTCAAAAAAACCATTTTTGAGAAGCTCTTTCACTACCTGGAAAAACACCAGCCTTTCCTTTTGAGCTCAGGATTTACCAAAGTCTGCTTTTAAAAAAGGTACTCTAGGCTATTTTTAAAAAAAAAAACTTTACGACTGCAAATAGCTTCACAAATCATTCATGGACCTGATTTCAGAGGTGCAGAAGGCTTGCAGCTCTCACCAGCTATATTTGAGTTGGGGGTGACCAAAACATCTGAAAAATCAGGCCCTCTACACTCATTTCTTGTCCATGCATCTGATGAAGTGGATCTTAGCTCACGAAAACGCGTGCCCAAATACATCTGTTAATCTTTAAGGTGCCAGGGACTCCTTGTTTATTTTACATACTTTTGTAGTCCCTTTGTATTGAGGGAAAATAGTTTTTTTTCTGGACTGTTTCAAACTAAACTTAAGAACGCTGAAAGGAACTAAAATAAAGGAACCCAAAGGGTTAGTTTCTCCTTGTCTGCTTAGCTATTGCCTTCATAAATCAAAACTAGACCCCAGATAAAGAGGCTGCACTTCTGGTAGTTGTTTGCAAAGCAGTTATGGGGCCATGGCAAACCAAACAACATGTTCATTGTTTCAGCCAGACCCAGTGCCTTTTAGGCTGATCCTCTGCTGCCTCTTCCAGCTCTCTGGACAGAGTAGCAAAAATGAGGCAAAATATATAGTTTGATTGCTGTTTTCTCTTGCTCACTAATCCCTGAGTAACTCAATTTTGAGGATTGGAGTGCTACTTTGTTAGGACTGTTTTTAGGAAAAGTTACATATGGCAGGAGGGGGTCTTGTAAATAGAGGGGTTCTTTTAAAAAAGGGTCAGACGCAGCAGGCACTGTTTTGAGCTTACAGGGACCCTTAGGGGTTTTGTTTCGTGTTTGCATTTTCAGTGCAATGGGTCAAATGGACTGTTACACCTGTATAGACTTGCTATAACATAATTGCTGCATGATGCTTTAGGCAGGAGCGATATTTAAGGTTTTCGGTGGTGGGGGGCTGATCAGTGCATGCTGTGAGGCCCAGGAGGAGAAGAGTGAGAGCATGTGTGGGTGGACTGAGGACAGATGCTTCAGCAGTGTTACCGAGCATGTTCAATATAAGCCAAGCACCAGCTGAGGTGGGGAACCATCCCATCCACCCTCCTCCTAGCCTGCACACATCATCTCTGTCCAGGGTCTAATAAGGCACTAGAAAACTCTACTTTTTGACAGACAACTTAGCCATTAGATGATAGGAGCACTGTATCTAATTCCTATATAAAAGAAAAATTGTTGGGCCCATTCGGCTCTAACACTAACACATTCTGACATCTTGTGGTAAGTCACTTAAAGGACACTGAGAATAGTGATAGAAATGTAGCCGTGTTAGTCTGGTGTAGCTGAAACAAAATACAGGACTATGTAGCACTTTAGTCTTTAAAGTGCTACATAGACCTATATTTTGTTTCAGCTACACCAGACTAACACGGCTACATTTCTATCACTATTCTACATGCAAGGAACTACATTTAGCCATTTGGAATTGAAATCTATCAACCATATGAAGAAACTTGCACAGATACAGACAGACATCATCTTTCTATCCAAGTGAAAGAAGATGGACATCATACCCAAAGGACTGAAAGTGAAATTGTTAGTCTTTAAAGTGCTACGTAGTCCTGTATTTTGTTAAAAGACACTGGTTAGCCTTAAAATGTTAATGTATAATCTGACTTTGTTGCTACCTCTTTGGAGAAAGAGCCCAGGAGTGCTGACGGCATCTGTCTATCTCCACTCTGGAACGGGAGTGGAGGTCTAGTGTATTACAGAAAGGGGGCAGATACATTTTATCTCTATATAAGAACATCAGAATTACCACACTGGGTCAGACCAATGATCTTCCTAACCCTGTAGCCTGTCTTCTAATAGTGGCCAATGCCAGGTGCTTCAGAAGGAATAAATAGAATAGGCAATCATCATGATATCATCAGCCCTTTCCCAGTTTCTGCGAAACAGAGGCAAGGGACCTCATCCCTACCCATTCTGGCTAGTAACATTGATGGACCTATGCTCCTTGAACTTATATTGTTCTGATTGGAACCCTGTTATAGTTTGGGCCTTTGCACCGTTACATGGCAAAGAGTTCCACAAGCTGACTGTAAAAAAAAAAAAAAAATGGTTTTAAATCTGCTGCTGATAAATTTAATTTGGTCAACTTTTTGTGTGTTAGTGAAGAAATGAATAACATTTCCTTATTCTGTTTTTCCATGCCATTCATGATTTTCTAGACCTCTAACATATCGCCCCACCCCTTTAGTAATTTCTTTTCCAAGTTGAAAAGTCCAAGTCTTGTTGCTTTCTCCTCATATGGAAACTGTTTCTTACCCCCTAATCATTTCTGTTGCCCTTTCTGTACCTTTTCCAGCTTCAATATATCTTTTTTTAAGACGAGGTGACCAGATCCGCATACAGTATTCAAAATATGGGCATACAATGACTTCATATAGAGGCAATATGGTATTTTGTTATCTTAGCTATTCCTTTCCTAATTCCCAACATTCTGTTAGCTTTTTAGTTTTTAGACTGCCACTGCACATTGAACAGATATTTTCAGTGAACTATCCACAATGATTCCAAGGTGGGATTTTTTTTTTTAGTGGTAACAGCTATTTTAGACTCCATGATTTTTGTATCTATAGTTAGGGTTATATTGTACATGTGCATTGTGTTGCCGAGTCGCACAGTTTTGTGAGATCCCTTTGTAACTCTTTGCAGTAAGCTTTGGCTTAGTCACTGTTCATCTTTTTTTTTTTTTTTTTTCAAGAACATTTATATGATTTAACAGCAGTCATCCAAATGCAAATCCCAACAGCACAACACTCATTCCTACTCTTCCCCCCGCCCCCATCTTTTAAGTGGAGTGCCTGGCAATGTTTTCATGATGATCGAACAATCCTGAAGTTACTGGAATGCCCACCCTTTTGTTTTTAATCACCTGCCTTCCTCTTTTTGTAAGACTCCCTGTCCTAAAGGCAAAGCTGCAAGCAGCTCAAACTCTGTTGCATTTAAGCACTGCCTCTGGAATCAAGTCATGGGCTTTAAGCAGACCTCGAGTATGAAATACAAGAGTTCCAACTTCAGGGGGGCTACTGCCCTCCTAATTCCCTATACATGGTGGTTTGTCTTTAGGTATTTAAAATGAGAGCTGTTTAACCAGAGCAGAGACAGTTATGACACTAACATTTTCCTCTTTGTAAACTCAGGCTCCATGCAACATTTTTTAAAACAGTCTTTATTTACTTTGATAAAGAAGAAAAATCATGACTTTGCCATGAAGAATTAAAGCTCTTATTATGACTCCAATCCTATGCCCACCTGCTGGGATTTTTGTGCTGTCTGATAGAGGCTAGTTGGGCTCCTCGGGAGCTTATTGCAGGAAACCTCATTTCATAGTAGGCACATATGAACTGATGGGCTTAAGAATACCTAAATGGGGTTAGACCAAAGATCCATCTCGTCTAGTATCCTTTCCTCATAAGGAACCTGTTTCCTATCCCTAATCACTTTTGTTGCTCTTTTCTTCTAATTCCAGTTTATCCTGAGGCAACTGGTCGGTGTGAACCCAGATGGCTTCTGGCCAGGTGACCCCCCCCCCCCCCCCACACATACCTGGGAAAGGGTTGGGGCAACCCTCCTTCATCCCAGGACCTGCCTCTCTCCACTCCTGCTTTGCTCCTTCCCACCTTGCTCTGCCGCCTTCTTCCTCTTTCTTATTCTTGTGCCACCCCTGCCCCACCTCTGGCCCCAACTGAGATGGCCCTGGGACTAGTGGGGCCAGCGCCAGCAGCAGGAGTCTGTCACTGCCCACCGCCTGCACTCGTTGGCAGTGGCAGAGTAAGCCAAGCAAGACAGTCCCAGTTGTTTTGCTCTCCGAGTGGAGTTGCTCCACTTTCCACTGGGGAGTGCAGAGGTGGTCCTGCCCCCTCCCCAGAGCAGCATGGCCAGGAAAGCAAAGCAGCTTGGGCCATCTTGCTCCGCTTCCTCTGCTGCTGCTGGTGAGCGGGAGAGCGGGCAGATGCTAGCCCCTCCCATTCACAGCATTTGGGAAACATGTAACCCCTTGTGCCCCCCAAATGTTGCCCCTGTCTTTATCTTCTCCTTTGTGTTGACAGTGTTATGGGTGGGCCCTTGCTGTGAGTTTACTTTGAATCTAGTAAGACTCTCTATGATGTTTGTTCAACAGTCAATCATAATGGCCCCCAATTCTCTCTCCAGTTCTGAAATTTCAAACTGAATATTAAGTTTAGAAAATTATTGGTTCTGTGGCCCTTCTTGCTCCCCTCTTACTCTGGCATCCCTCATAAAAAATTAATTATAATCAGCCTTAATGATACTCTCCTCTGCCTGGGTTGCTTTTTCCTTGTTTAGTGCAGTTCCCTTTTTGAAGGCTCTCTATCCAAAGCAAATAAACTTGTATCAAAATCAAACATGGCTGTAACAATCTGCCAGGTTCAATTCAGCCTCCTTTAAGCTATTCAGTAAGGAGGGGAAGGGGGAAGAATGTGATGACTTCATAATAATGAAGCAGTGGGTGACATACTGAGGGAAGAGGAAGTGGTTGCTTTTGTGCTCTTATTTAAAGTAGAAATGTAGAATAAAATCCTAGGAGCAAATTCTGTTTTGTTTACCCTGAGTTAAATACAGAGATAATGCCATAGTCTAGAATTGCATTTCTGAGAATTTTCAACTGGAGTAAGCTGCAATAGATCTGGGCCTTTAACAATAAAGGTTGTTTATACCTTCAGGCATTTATTCCATACCTGGACCAGTACATTGGACCATATAGTGTCTTCCGCTTACTAATGTATGTAAACAGTACAGAACAACATTTTCTCTTGTCCAGAAAAATCGAATTTTGACAAAACAAACTCTAAAGATGTTTCCCAACCCTGAACAGATGCAATGAAGTGAGAATGCACTGTCTTTGTATTAGAAACTGTATTGTGCCTGTTAAAATGTGAAGTGTTTTTGCTGATGAATCAGGTTTGATGGGCACAGTCATACATACATACATTTCAAAACTTTCTCCACTGATTTGCATACTTAGAATCATAGAACACTAGAACTGGAAGGGACGAGAGGTCATCGAGTCTAGTCCCCTGCCCTCATGGCAGGACCAGTACCATCTAGACCATCTCTGATAGATGTCTATCTAACCTGCTCTAATACTTCTCCTGGGTGGTTTTTATTCCCCCCCCCTTCCACTCCTCCAAAACATACTAAATTTATTTTTTAGGAAGACCATGAGGATCACATCCCCAGGAGTGTGAATTATTCAACAAAACAGACCAGAGCTCATGCAGTGGGAGGTAGAATCTTCCCTGCCCTCATGAGCTAGGGTGGTATCCCTGTTCATTCAGGGTTGTGAGCTAGTGTGCTTTAAATGTAGTGGACAGTCTCACATCAACTTCACTGGGAGCTAGATCAACATCCCAGCCCTTGGCTGCTCTACTAAGATGTAGCTGTGGGGTCTGTGGTGTGAGCTCAAACTATTCAACTTATTTCACTTAGGTCACCAATCTCTTTCAGCTGCTAAGGCACAAAGCGGCTGATTCACCCCAGGCTGAGCTGTACTTGGGGGACTGCCACATTGCTTATAGCAACAGCCCACTGATATCACACTGCTCAGCTTCAGGGTAAGTGGTAACAGATAAGGAGTGGTTTGACTTAGAAGCAGAGACTTTGCATAGTTAAAGTTCAGTGCTAGCACGCCATCATTAAGTCCTGGACCTATTTCCTTCCCTCCTCCATATTCCCCGATGGAAATTGGAGCTAGGGTAGGCTGGCAGACATGGACTCCTCTACTTCATGTGCAAGGGCAACTCTCCACTGGTCCCTTCAGGAATCAACACCGACACTTTTTGGCCCTGGAGGATGAGTGGCACCAAGTGCATGTAGCAGCCTGGAGAATCACTAGCTACCCATGGTAGGTTACTGCTACCCATGGTAGGGTACTGCATGGGTTTTGTGCTGAGGGGCCCCAGCTAATGTGGGACCCTTGAAAGATTGTTGCACCTCTGGCCCCACTGGCCTGCCCCTCCTCTTCCCCCTGAAGCCAGAGCCCGACTGGTGGTAAAGCATATTCTTCCCCTCTGACATGGAGCTGGGCAAGATGTTTGGCAGAGTCCTCCTCCTCCCCTGCTATGTGGAGGTGGCTCAAGCCCCCATCTATACTGATGTGGGGCTGGCCCAACCCCTGCCACTTCTCCTCACCAGCTCCTTTTTGGCAAAACTGGGCATTTATCCCATTTGCTTTTGCCAACTGATCACCAATTGGCAAGAGCAAATGGAATACATGCTGGCTGTGTCTAGACTACATCCCTTTTTCATAAAAGGGATGCAAATTAGACATATCGCAATTACTAATGAAGCAGAGATTTCAATCTCCCCTGCTTCATTAGCATAAAAACGGCTGCCGCTTTTTTCCGTCTCGGAGCTTTGCTGGAAAAAAGCGCCAGTCTAGACGCGGATCTTTCGGAAAATAAAGCCTTTTCCAAAAGATCCCTTATCCCCCTTAAATGAGGGATAAGGGATCTTTTGGAAAAGGCTTTATTTTCCGAAAGATCTGCGTCTAGACTGGCGCTTTTTTCTGGCAAAGCTCCGAGACAGAAAAAAGCGGCAGCTGTTTTTATGCTAATGAAGTGGGGGAGATTTAAATCCCCGCTTCATTTGCAATTGCGATATGTCTAATTTGCATCCCTTTTACGAAAAAGGGATGCAGTCTAGACACAGCTGCTCAGTTTGGCTACCAAAAAAACCCCAAGGTATCCAGGGTGCAGAGATTGGAGGGGGGAACAGGAAGTGGGGACTGGTGGCACGGAGTGGGGTGAGAGACCCAAATGTTCGTTGTGCCCAGGGACACATCATGGCCCTGTGCTAGCTACTTACCTGTAACTTTGGAGGTGAAATGCTCTAAACTCAGTTCCCAAATCTGCTTTTAATTAAAATTTAAATTAGGAAAAAGTTTACAAACTGTGCTTATCTTTATTATGTATGTGGTAAACAGTAAACCTTTAATTGAAGTTTGTGTTTAAAATGCTCAAAGAGTGCTAAGAAAATGCCTGAGTAAGAACACTGAGCCTAATTGTCACCTCCCAAAAAACCTCTAGGCAAGGAAACAAATGGCTGGAAACTCAGCAAAGCAAAAATCATGGAGTTTCCTTTCCATTCTCCCTTCCAAGGCGAGGGATTTAAAATTCACCCTTTGTGGAAGAGGCGTAGCACTGAAACCAGCGTAGCCCCAGGCTCTGTGGGGGAAAATGAGGATTGATGTAGAAACCCACATTCATGTATTCTATTCAGTAGCTGCTCCTCGTCTCCACCCCTAATGGCCCAGATGGTCTCATCCCCAAAGTAGGCCTCAGGCTGGGCTTTTTTGGGCTTCAAGGGAGGATGAAGCATATTGTGGAGCCCTCCCTCTTTTGCACTGTCCGACCCTGTTTTCTTCTAATAGACAAGCTATAAGCAGGGGGGAGCATCAATGGATCTTTATTGCCTTCCTTTGAAATATCCATTTGTTGCTAGCTTGTGATAACAGTTGATGTAGCAAATAGGAAGAGAGTACCACTTTTTTTGTTCTTAAAGCTAAATCCTTGGGCACCACAAGCACATGGAAAACAGTGCCTGTCATTCTCAAATGCTGGTGCTTAGAAGCCTGGAAGTCTGAGAGTGTGTCTACACTATGCAGTTTTTAGCAACAAGGCTGTCAACACAGCCCTGTATCTATAAGTCGGGGTAAGCAGGTCTTTACTAATCAAATGTTGAGTGTGCCTCCATTGGCGCTGGTACTCCTAGTCTTTATGGGGAGTAAGGGAAGTCAATGGGAACATTTGATCTTTCACTGTGAGTCTGGTACCAAAGCTTGGCTTAAGGTATGTTAACACCAGCTACATTTTTACATAGCTGGAAATGCGTACCTTAAGCGGAATCCCCTGTGGTGTGGACCTGGCCTTATGAAAACATAAGAATGGCTATACTGGGTCAGACCAAAGGTCCATGTAGCCCAGCATCCTGTCTGATGGCAATGGCCAATACCAGATACCCCACAGGGAGGAAATACAACAGGTAATCCTCTTGTGACCCCTCTCCTGTCACCCATTCCTAGACAAAACAGAGGCTAGGGACACCATTTCTACCCATACTGGCTAATAGCTATTTTGATGGACCTAACTTCCATGAATCTATCTAGCTCTTTATTGAACCTTGTTAAAGTCCTAGCCTTCACCACATCCTCTGGCAGGGAGTTCCACAGGCTGACTGTGTGCTGGGTGAAGAAAAACATCCTTTTGTTTGTTTTAAACCTTCTGCCTATTAACTTCATTTGGTGACCCCTAGTTCTTATATTGTGGGAATAAGTAAATAATTTTTCCTTATTCACTTTTTCCACATCATATAGACCTCTATCATATCCCCCCTTAATGTCCTCTTTTCTAAGCTGAAAAGCCCACGTCTTTTAATATTCTCTTCATATAGAATCTATTCTAAACCCCTTATCATTTTTGTTGCCCTTTTCAGAACCTTTTCCAATGCAAATATATCTTTTTTGAGGTGAGGCCACCACCTCTGTACGCAGTATTCAAGATGTGGGTATACCATGGTTTTATATAGAGACTATATGTTATTCTCTGTCTTATTCTCCATCCCCTTTTTATTTATTCCTAACATTTTATTTGCTTTTTTTGAGTGTCACTGCACACTGAGAGGATGTTTTCAGAGAACTATCTACAATGACTCCAAGATCTTTCTCGAGTAGTTTGTAGCTAAATTAGTTCCCATCATATTGTGTGTATATATAGTTGGGATTATTTTTTCCACTGTGCATTTCTTTACATTTATCAACATTACATTTCTTTTGCCATTTTGTTGCCCAATCACTGAGTTTAGTGAGATCTTTTTGAAGCTCTTCACATCCTGCTTTGGTCTTGACTGTCTTGAGCACTTTAGTGTCATAGGCAAATTTTGCCTCCTCACTGTTTACCCCTTTCTCTAGATTATTTATAAATAAGTTGATAATAGGAGGGGTCCCAAGCAGACCCTTGGGGGAACCCCGCTAGTAACCTTTCTCCACTCCCAAAACTTACCATTTATTCCAACCTTTGTTTCCTGTTTTTTAACCAGTTATCAATCCATTAAAAGATCTTCCCTCTTATCCCATGACAACTTACTTTACTTAAGAGCCTTTGGTGAGGGACCTTGTCATAGGCTTTCTGGAAATCTAAGTATACTATATCCTTTGGATCCCCCTTGTCCACGTTTGCTATAATGTAGCTTAGGGAATGGCTACACCTCCGTTTTTTGTGGAAGATATGCAAATTGCATTTGCATTTGCATATCTTGTTCCGATTCTTTTTGGGGAAGAGGTTTTGCCGCTATTTGGCCCCATGTAGATGGGGCCAAATGTTGGAAAAATAACCTCTTTTGCAAGATCCCTTATTCCTCATAAATTGAGGTTTACAGGATCTTGCAAAAGAGGGTTTTTTCCCCCCAACATTTAGCCCTGTCTATCCGGGCCTAATAGCAACAAAACTTCTTCCTCAAAAAGAACCGGAGGAAGATATGCAAATGCAAGTGCAATTTGTATATCTTCTTCCACAAAAAATGGCAATGTAGCCGTAGCCTTTCTTAGGTGAGATAAATTTCTCCCTTCTTTAAGAACAATTCTGCATGTTAATGTGAGTAAAGTGCATGGAGGTGCCAAATTCAACCTCGAGGTAAGTTTTAGTATTGCTGCAGGCCATCTTTTACTCCAATTACATTGTCATTTTGATTGTGTACCGCAGTAATGGGCAACCTAGCCTAGTGAGTGGGCTGTATAAGTGGCCCCCTTTTCATTTCAGTGAGCCACATGATTGTTGTAACCAAACTTTCCCAGGATAGGGTAGTTTTGCTAACCACTTTTACATACCTAGAATTTGTGGGGTGTGCCTATTGAACTGTAGCAGTGCTTTGATTGGACACAGAGCACACTGCTCTCACAATCAATGTTGTATGCAATCAGCATGCACCTCACCTTAGGAGTCCTTGCTCTGTGTGTGCCACTTTAGTAATACCGGTAAGAGAAAACTATATAGGTGAAAACCAGTGGAATCTGGTAACGCTGTGGTTGGGCAATGGTAAACTAAATGTCTCGTGGCCTACACATAAAACCCTGAATGGGCCGCAGGGTGCTCAGCAATGATGCAGAGTTTGGACTAGTATACCTAGACCTTCTTTGCCACATATAGGGGATATTAGGGACCCTGAGCTGTCACTTGCTGCTCCTTCACTGACTCTTCTAGGCTACATCTACACTGCAGCACTATTTTGGGATACTGGAGGTATCCCAAAATAGCTATTCTGCATCTTTTGAGCTTGCCTGTTATTTTGAAATATAATGGGCTCACTAGTCCGATGTCCCTGTAAACCTCATTCCATAAGGAGTAAGGGACCTTTTGGAATAGCGATGTATTTCAGAATAAGTGCTGTGTAGACCCTGCCAAATTTTGAAATAAGCTACACAATTTGAGTAGCTCAAATTACGTAGCTTATTTTGAGCTAGGGGCGTAATGTAGACACACCCCTAATGTTGTCACTCTCTCAGTACAGAGGTCCCTCTGCTATTGACTTCCTCTCGTTCAGCTCCATTGTGGGCCACGGTGGGTAGAACACTAGCCCTTTGCACCAGGATAAGCTACACTCTTAATAAATGCATTTGTGCCACTAATTAGAGATGCTGTTGGGCTTGCGCTGAATCTTCTTTCTAAAATCCCATGTAACCTCAGCCTTATTGCCCGACACACAACAGAAGGGAAGAGTGCTTTAAAACCAAAAATCATTCCAATATGTTACAGCAGCTTTAAAGGCAGGGTACCTGCAAACCCAAAACTGACCGTATGCTTGAAGTATCATGTATTTCTTATCCCTGTGGGAATGATTTTTCTTTTACACATGAAGTGGACTGTATTACAAACAGCTTGTTAAATGTGTGACAGATCAGCTAGAAACTATGGTTCCTGTACTCTACAGACCTGCACATTTGCTAATAAACTGACTACATATACAAACAGTCTGTCCTAGGGTTTAAGTTCCTATTACACGGGTTCATGTTTCAACATGCAGCCACTCTGTAGTTTGTGCTTTCAGCAGAACAAGTAAGTGAATGCATATGCATTACAATTCCAGACATCATTTCATACCAGATGTGGTGCCTTTATTTTTAGTACTGCAGGAGTGTCTGCTGACCCTTTCTCACCCCATGTCTAATGAAAGATTGACTGCTCTGGATTTTCTTATGGTAAATTATATATTAGAGGACAGAGAATTTAAAAATTAATTCAAGATTAATTTAAGGATGACTGCACATAGAATTATTTGGCCAACAGATGAAAAATTAAAATTTCACTACAAAGAGGAAAAAATTGTAGAAGTGTCAAATTTTAATCCAATTTACTATAAAGATTGATCATGTCCTGAGACCCTTCTCAGAACCACAATTAATCAGAGTGCTACCCCTTTTCACTTTCTCTGCAAGCTCCCCCAAGCCAAAGGACCACTCCTGCTCTTGAGTAAAATAAATTAGCACTGTACCAAACTGCTCCAAATGCTTGAAAACCTAATGACTGAAACATGCATTTAGGTGAGGGAGAAAAAATAGCCATTGCATGGACGAAGAAAGGGAGGGAGGAGAGAGGAAGTAGCAACCGCTTCTAACCAGATTTACAGGCTTTTTGAAGGGTTGTAACTTTTTTTTTAGGCAAATGAGAAATGAATCTGAAGCTAGAAAATCAATCTTTCATTTGGGACTCACCCTGTTAAGTTTTAGTGGCAGCATTAGATGTAATACAGGCACTTCTGCTTTACTAAATCAAAAGGAAAATACAAAGTCTACTAGGTTTTATCCTATACTTTTACCCAGTGTGGTAGTATTTTAATTAATTAGAATAGAAGGAAAATAATGAAAACTAAAAAAAAAAAAAATGACTGTAGCAGGTCATTTAACGTTACAGATAACGATGTAAATAGTGAATAAAGAGTTCACTTAAACTAGATATAACATGCCCTATAAAGGCTGCAAACTAAAAAAATGCCAGTTATGAGATCTTGGACTATTACTACAGGTTGAACCTCTCTAATCCAGCATTCTCTGGTCTGGCAACATCCATGGTTTGGCATGATTTTAGTTAGCTGGATGTCCACTTATCATGTGTGTGGCCAAGTTTCTTGTGGTCCCCTAAAGCAGGGGTGGGGAATCAAAGGCCTGGGGGCCAGGTGTGACCTCCCCCCCCCCCAGCTTGCTTGGATCCAGCCCCCGAAGCTCAGGGCTCCTGCCCAAGCATTGGGGAGCCTGGAACCCCCTAGGTTCTGGTGTGCAATGGGACTGTGGGTCAGTGACCCTTGATCCAAAAAAAAGTTCCCTGCCCTAAAGTTTGTTTTCAGCTACCAATGCTGAATCTCAGTGTTCTGTGCTATTGTTTAGCTCTATTTTACCCTTAAATGTCTAAGTTCCCAGTAAATGGTGGAAGTGTTGGTAATGTTGGTAGACAATATTGACCTCTCATGGTCCAGTAAACTGTCTGGTTCAGCATTAATAATGTCCTGTGGGTGCCAGACTAGAGAGGTTCAACCTGTAGTTTTATTTCATCTCAGTTGATATCTTTTACTGATAAAAATATATTATGTGAATGAGTCTCCTTTACTGGCAGCATATATGGAGTGTGCAAAGGTTATTCTGCACACTCCTTATATGCTGCCAGTAACAATGCACCATATTGTTTAACCAGCAGAATAACCTTCAAAAAGGTGTTTTCATCCCTAATTTGTCACATCCACAGTTTGTCTTATTTATTCCTCATATTAAACAATGACTGTTTTTTTAAAGCAGTGAATATGCAATATAGAAAACCTCATGCAAATGAAACTCAAATGTGCTTTCCATTGTAGATCATAGGAAAATTTAAAGGACTATCTGAACATATACAATTTGTTAAAGACAAATTATTTGGGCAACCATGGATGGAGGATAAAAACTGTGTGAAATCAAGAGTTGCTGGCTGCAGGAGCAGAGAGGCTAATCTGCATAAAATCTCCTTACCCTCTTGTCTCTTTTTGTATCTCTCTCTGGCTTGTTACCTTATTAAAGAAGAAACATTTGAAAAGGGACTTTTGCAGGCTGGTTTAATTCTTGCTGAATCAGCCAGTTTGCTATTGAATCAATTTTCTCAGCTTTCACCTCATGAAAGCTAGAAATGCTTTTATTTGATCATTCTCTTAATTTACAGGATTTGCTAGAGCACAGGTATAGGAAGGGAAGATAAAAGACTGACAAAGGAAATATGCACTATATGCCATGCATAATATACCTATGTAAACTTATGTACTAGAAGAGCCTGACCATTTAAGATATTTATTTGCAGTATTTACCAGAGAATAAATAATGCATATATCATATGCATCAGTGTAATAACAATTGTATAATCCAAGTGGAATTTTAGAATTTGGGATTTGTTGAAATATAGTCCCATACTCTGTATCATGCTGAAAATGCATGCTTAACAGGACCAGGCTGGAAGAAATTATTTTCCATGATTGGACCCTAATGAATCCTGAAATTGCTCTGGTGATAAAGTTACTAGCTCTCCAACCTGGTGAAAATCTGAAATAAATGTCTTCATTTTACTGGCAAGACAGAAGTGATTTTGGTAACTTAATTTTAATTGAATTTTTCATATTCCGTGCAGAACCCTAAGTGCCATTAAATTAAATTACAGAAAAAGTCTTGTTTGAATCTTATAAATAAAGATTGTGACCCTAAATCTTTCCTGATGCTGTAAATGGTACAGGACAGCTGTTGTCACTAGCCTTCAGCAGGCCCATATGCAAGGGGGATGCAAAGTGTGTGCGAACGCGTACCTTACATGGTCCCCCAAGTAAGCATGAAGGGACTTTGTTAGGGGATGGGAGAGTGCTGTATTGTGGGGGAGGAGCGGTATGGGTGAGCAGGGTTGGTGGCAGTGTGGCAGGGCTGGGGCAACGACACCCCTCATCCACAAGGAGTGGCTCAGGCCTGGCCCCGCTGGCTGGAAGCCCTACCTGCACTCACCTGGTGCTGGCCTCTCCAAGCAGGTAGAGCAGTGGCAGGCATAGGTGACTGAGGGAGCAGGGGCCATGGCATCTGTGCTGCCCGCCATGATCCCAGAAGATAATTTCTATAAATGTATGTTATAACAAATTCATTTTACCAATCACTGTTTCCACTCACATTTTTCATTAACCTCTCTTATGTACACTCATTGCATGACTATTTTGAACTTTTTTATACTAAAAACAATTGCAGTACACATTTACCAAAAAAAGCGCACACAACCAAATTCCTGTGTACGGGCCTGTTTGGGTACCTGTATTAGTAACAAGAGCATTTGTCAAACATCAGGAAAAGTAATTTTCTTCATGGAAAAAATTAATTCTAGCAAGGATTTAAAGGGCATGGCAAAACAAAAACTACACTGTAATACATGAATCTTACAGTTTAAATTTGTAATAAATCCAGTGTTTGTCCATTATTGAGTCTCTGTGCTTGGGTGAAATCACAGATATTCATTTTGGAATATGCTTACTTTAGCAAACAACTCCAGAAAGAAAAATTAATTAGTACATACCCCGTCTTCTCAGATTTACCACATTTGAAATGATCACCAAATGAAGTGAACTCAGGGCTTGGAGCCAGGAACCCCTGACTCACTCTAGGTATGTCAAGTATCATAGGGGTAGTATTGTTAATCTGAATCTGCAAAAACAACGAGAAGTCCTGTGGCACCTCGTAGACTAGCAGATTTATTGGAGCATAAGCTTTCGTGGGCAAAGACCTGCTAGCCGGAAGCCCCGTCTGCACTCGCCTGGTGCTGGCCTCTCCATCTGATGAAGTGGGTCTTTGCCCATGAAAGCTTATGCTTTAGGTATGTCTACACTACAGAAAGGAGAGGAAGACATTTCCCAGGTCAGGAAGATAGATGCATGCCAACTCAGCTTGAGTGAGCAAGTGTAGGTAGGTGGCTCTTGCTAGCCACTTGAGCATGCACCCATCAGGTCCAGATGGGTTTGTAATTTAGGTGTTTGTCCTAAGCCACTGCCCTTGCTCCCCCAGCTACAGAGCAAAGCTAAGGAGCATGTTCATAGCTATAGTGTTGATGTACCCTGTGCAGCCTTCAGAATTTTGTACTATTGGGATAATGCTTGAGTATTTTGGCAAGACCCAACAGCCGAATATCTGGCAAAGGATTCTCTGTGGGAACTCAGGGCTCTCCCCATCTAGTGTCCCATCACCGGCTCTTAGAAATATTTCTGACTAGTGGTAAAAGATCAGCTACATGCCATTGCAGCCCCTCCAGAAATGTACCAGCCCCTCCAGAAACTTATCAAGCTCAGTCTTGATGCCAGTTACTTTTTTGCCTCCACAGCTCTCCTTGGAAGGCTGTTCCAGAACTTCACTGCTCTGATGGTTAGAAACTTCTGACTACAAGCCTAAACTTGTTGATGGCCATTTGTTCTTGTGTCAACACAGGCACTTAAATAACCTCTCCATCACTGAAATTTATCTCTGGTATATTTATAGAGAGCATAGGCATTGTCTTCTAAACTTTCTGTGGCTGAAGGGGCAGTGCTCAGCCCCCACACAGGCCCTGCCTCAACTGTACCTCTTCCCCTAAACTCTTCCATCCATCCCACTTCTTCCTGCCCTTGCTCCAGCCCCACCCCAAGACTGATGCCATGAGGAACTCTGCTCGTAACCTTGCTCAGGTGCTATTTCAGAATGTAATCTGTGGGCAGCAGGGACAGTGTCTTTTTTTGTTTTATGAGCAAGGGTTTTGGAAGGGATATGAACTCTCACATTTCAGATTTGAAGCCAACTGCTGACTATTTGCATTTAGGAGAAAGCTTTACTTAGGGGCAGGTTGTTCCATATCTGACTGCTGCAATGTTTTTTTTTCCTCTGAAGCAGCTGGTACTGACCACTTTTGGAGGCAGGACACTAGACTAGATGGATCACTTGTATGATCCAGTGTGGCAACTCCTAGGTTCCTGTACACTGCCAAGCACATTGCTGGCAGCCCGTAACAATAACAACATTACTGAGAGGAATGTAATGAGGTCAGTTAAAGAATCAAAATTTGGGGAGCTGCTCTATATGCCCAACATATGCCAAATTAAAGGATTTATAGAAATACTTTACCAGCTTTTCAGCTTTATATATGACTCACTCTCTATATGCTTCATTTATGACTTCAACTTTATATATGACTCATCTTTTGGTGAAGGGGAAACATAAAGTAAAGCTCAGTAAGAAAGGTGACGTATAATTAATGGAAGCGAGGAAGGAAAAGAGAGTTTATGACTAAAGGCATGCAGGGTGAAAAGTGATGGCTGACAGAAGGAGCCATGAACAAGGAAGTAGGAGAAAGAGGGAAACTTGATGCACTAATCCAAGAAGAATACAATGGATCTGACATTCTTACAAGTAACAGTGTGTCCTGGAATAAGACACACCACATCAATACATGAGCCAAATTCTGAATTATGCACACACAGCTCCCACTGGCGTGAATGGGAGAGCAGAGGGTCTGAACAGCCAAATGATTTAGCCCTAGACTCTCCACAACAGTGCTTGCTCAGATTCAGTTTCCTTAATAGTCTGCTGGTGGTGGTGGAGAAGGGAAGCATTGGTTCTGTTGGAGCTGCTTTAGTCCATAAATTAGAATATTGTCATCCCAGATGGTTGAAGCAACACCAGCTGGTAGCACTTGGACTGAGAGCTCAATCTGAGGAAACAGCCAAACAGCTGGTATCAGATACTGGAGAATTATAAGTTTCAGTGTATTTGTTGGGGTTGGAGCTCTGACAGTCTTTCAAGGAAACAAAGGCAAACGTTAATGCTTTAAAGAATTGTGGAGGATCCCATTTATACATAGAAGAAGAAGTCAGTGGAATGATGCTGATTTACCCCAGCTTCTGAGAGCCAATGTACACTACACAACTGAATCAAGGGATCATATTACAACTTGCAGTACAGATGAGAGTGTATTTGGCTTTGTTCCAAATTCAAGCTTTTATCTTGGATGTGCCAGGCCCTTAACTTCTTTACAGAACACTGTTCTTGACCCAACCACATTGCAAACTATTCTTGAAGGTCCTCTGAGTTGTTAGTGATTATAGCATAGATGGGACCTACAGTAGCCAGCAACAAAACTTTATGGGGGTTTATTAATTTATGCCAGATCTTTGAATTGCACCTAGAAATGGGCTTTCTAGTCTCAAGTGGCTTCCGAGTTCATATACTCTCTGTGAGTAAATCTACTAAGTAAGCAGATGACTGCATTCTGCAGTGGCTGAATTCCGAGTGATCTTCAGGTGCAGTGCCAAGTACCATCTATTTCAGTGAAAAAGTATGGTAACAAATATGTCTGTAATGGAGACAATGATTAACCCGTAACCACATAGTCTTATTTTTACTACAGGCAGTCCCCGAGTTACGTGGATCCGACTTATGTCGGATCCGCAGTTACAAACCGGACCCTCCCTCTCCCTAGTCTCCAGCAGACCAGGGAGAGGAAGCAAAGCGGCAGAACACGCGGGCAACGGACAGCCCACGTGCTCCACGGCTTTGCTCTGCTTTGCTCCCCGTCCCCCTGGTCTGGGCTGTCCGCTGCCCGCGTGTTCCGCCCTTTGCTCCCCATCCCTCTGGTCTGCAGACCAGGGGGACGGGGAGCGAAGCAGAGCAAAGCCGTGGAGCCTGGGGTTCTTAAGTTGAATCTGTATGTAAGTCAGAACTGGCATCCAGATTCAGTCGCTGTTGAAACTGATCAGTTTCAGCAGCGGCTGAATCTGGACGCCAGTTCCGACTTACATACAGATTCAACTTAAGAACAAACCTACTGTCCCTATCTTGTACGTAACCCGGGGACTGCCTGTACTTGAGTCTTTCCCATTTCCCTCATTGTTTGTCACACTCACCCGGTGAGCGTATCTTAGACTAAGATCTTCAGGGCAGGACATGTGTCAACCCAGTGGACTCTTTACTGGGCCCTTTGGAAGCTACCTCAATAAAAATCTCATGACTCAGCATCATTCTTGTGATTGTTTCAGCATGAATAGAATCAGGACACTGTTTTGCTTCTCTCCCCAGTCATCCTAATCATTAAGATTAAAATGATAATAGCTGTGTTATAGGCAAATAGTTCATTTATGGAAACTGAATATGTATGTAGTTTAACATGCAAAGTATGTATAATTCTCCAACGCAGAAAGCCTTCTGTACATAGAAGTGCCCCTGCATTAGATACACTTAAAATAGCTGTCATTTTTCTTGGAAATTGGCATCAAGTTGCTCCTTGGAAAGGTGACAGTAAAATGCATCATTGACTAGCACTTGTAATAGGTGCACATTTCCCAAAATCTGAAATGAATGAAGTGACAAAGGAAAGCAAAGGGCTGAGCAGAAATAGCAGAAACCAGCATCCATGCTCTGTATTGCTAATAGTCCCAGTAACATAACATGCAAAGGACCCAGGAATACTCACATTAACCTCACATTTGGACGGCATTCATGGCACATTGGAAATGCATTATCAGAGAAAACAACAGACTGCAAGCAACAGCAGGAAATTCAACTTGGGTAGATTTATGAGCAGTGGTATCCAGAAACCTAGGGAGAAACCTCTTAAAAGTGCACAGTTGTGTTAGAAGAAGCTTACCACTCCTTCTTTCACAGCATAGGCACTCAGGGCAGGTGCGAGGGCGTTCTAATGTTCTCTCCCTGACTTATGTCTTTGATAGAAAATAATTAACAGGATAACTCTCAAGAGTCCTTGGAATTCCATTAACTCTAAAAATTGGGTGTATTGATAAGTCAGTGATTATTTTGAAATGAAATGAAAACTTGTAGAATGGGCTTGTTTAATGTGCAGAAATGTTAAAGTCTAGGTAATATTTCAAATGTATCAAAATACCGTATAAAGACCAGAGGTTAATTATACTGGCATAGTAGTAGGAAACACATTATTATAATGCTCTTGGAAAGCATTGTGCAGCATATGGAGTGAATGAAAGGTCTATGTATGTGTATAATAGGTTTTGTATGGGGACAAAGTGAAGGAGCAAGAGATCTCCTCTTTGTGTAAGAGGCACTAAATAAGGGGAAGAAAATGATTTAACTGCTTGATGGAACCAACTTGTATATAGTAACAAATTTAAGGTGTCTCCTACATTAAGCAATAACATACACTAAATTGACTATTTGTCAAGATTTAGCCTCATTTCGTGCCAAAGATTACTGTAGTAAATGCTACTGCAAGTATTCATAAAACATATTCTTGAGGCAAGTTTACCATTCATAGATCAGTAAGAGTGTCACAAAGAACTGGATATATTGTGTAACGCAGACCCACTCAACACGTCTAAGGGTTTCACTTCTGATCTGGGAGGGTTGGACCTCCTATCTCTCTCATAAGGGAAAACAGTGCCCCAGCACAGAAAATATAAGTAGATAAAACCACTTATATTGAGACTTGACTAACTTCCACACAGCGTAACCAGTGTCAAACAGAGTGAAGTGCATACTTTAAAAAGGTGAACGCTATTCATAAATGTGAATTAATGTA
Organism: Pelodiscus sinensis; assembly: GCF_052426305.1. Taxonomy (NCBI): domain Eukaryota; kingdom Metazoa; phylum Chordata; order Testudines; family Trionychidae; genus Pelodiscus; species Pelodiscus sinensis. The sequence goes on from NC_143054.1 coordinate 32,807,234, forward strand.
GAGTTAACGTGAAAGTGGCATAGTTCTGTGGGTAGGGCACTGGCCTAGCACACCAGGAGACCTGAGTGCTATTCACTCCTCTAGACACTCAATGAGGAAGAGATCTTGTGGGGGGAAATAGCATTAAACTGTTTCATACTTCATATGCACAAGGGGCATTAAGGTTTCATGGGCAAGTGTATAAGGACAAAATGTTAATCAAGCTTCTTAGCTCAGCTTGGCCAATCCTGAGATTGGGAGACCAATATGGCAGTACACAGGCAACCCAGGAAGTTTTTGGAGAATGTTGGGGATAACTTCTTGGTACAAGTGCTGAAGGATCCAACTAGGGGCCGTGCGCAGCTTGACCTGCTCACAAACAGGGAGGAACTAATAGGGGAAGTAGAGGAGGGTGACAACCTCGGAAGCAGTGATCATAAGATGGTAGATTTTAGGATCCTGACCAAAGGAAGAAAAGAGAGTAGTAAAATACACACTTTGGACTTCAGAAAAGCAGATTTTGACTCCCTCAGAGACCTGATGGGCAAACTCCCCTGAGATGCTAACATGAAGGGGAAAGGAGTCCAGGATAGCTGGCAGTATTTTAAAGAAGGCTCATTAAAGGCACAGAAAGAAACCATCCCAATGCATAGCGAGAGAGGTAAACAAGGCAGGAGACCAGATTGGCTTCCAGGGGAAATCCTTGGTGAACTTAAGCAAAAAAAGGGAAGCTTACAAAAAGTGGAAACTTGGACAAATGACCAGGGAGGGGTTTAAATGTATAGCTCAAGAATGCCGGGGGGTTATCAGGAAGGCAAAAGCACAAGTGGACTGGCAAAGGATGTGAAGGATAACAAGAAAGGTTTCTACAGGCATATGAACAAGAAGAAGGTGATCAGAGAGGGTGTGGGGCCCCTACTGGATGAAGGAGGTAACTTAGTGACAGATGATGTGGGGAAAGCTGAAGTACTCAATGCTTTCTTTGCCTCTGTAGTCACGGACAAGGTGTGCTTTTGGACTAAAGCACTAAGTGACGCAAGATGGGATGAAGATGAACAGCCTTTGGTGGGTAAAGAACAGGTTAGGAACTATTTAGAAAAGCTAAACATACACAGATCCATGGGTCTGGACTTAATGCATCTGAGGGTACTAGGGAGTAGGCAAATGTCATTGAGGAGCCTTTGGCAATTATCTTTGAAAAATTGTGGAGATTAGGAGAGATTCCAGATGATTGGAAAAAGGCAAATGTAGTGCCCATCTTCTTCAAAAAAAGGGAAGAAGGATGATCCAGGGAACTATAGGCAGGTTAGTCTTACCTCTGTTCCTGGAAAAATCATGGAAGGGATCCTTAAGGAATTCATTTTGAGGCACTTGGAAGAAAGGAAAATGATCAGGAATAGTCAGCATGGATTCACAAAGGGAAAGTCATGCCTGACCAATCTGATTAGCTTCTATGATGAGGTAACTGGCTCTGTGGACATGGAAAAGTCAGTGGATGTGATATACCTTGACTTTAGCAAGGCTTTTGATATGGTCTCCCACAATATTCTTGCCAGCATGTTAAGGGAATGTGGATTGGATAAATGGACAGTAAGATGGATAGAAAGCTGGCTAGAAGGCCGGGCCCAGCGGGTAGTGATCAATGGCTTGATGTCAGGATGGCGGTCAGTTTCTAACGGAGTGCTCCAAGATTCGGTTCTAGGACCTATATTGTTCAATATCTTTATTACTGACCTGGATGAGGGGATGGATTACACCCTCAGCAAGTTTGCAGATGACACTAAGCTAGAGGGAGAGGTAGATACGCTAGAGGGTAGAGATAAGGTCCAGAGTGACTTAGACAAATTGGAGGATTGGGCCACAAGAAATCTGATGAGGCTGAACAAGGACAAGTGCAGAGTCCTGCATTTGGGACAGAAGAATACCAAGCATTGTTACAGGCTGGGGACCAACCAGCTAAGTAGTAGTTCTGCAGAAAAGGACCTGGGGTTACAGTAGATGAGAAGCTGGATATGAGTCAACAGTGTGCCCTTGTAGCAAGAAGGCTAATGGCATATTAGGTTGCATTACGAGGAGCATTGCCAGCAGATCCAGAGATGTCATTATTCCCCTTTATTCGGCTCTGGTGAGGTCACATCTGAGGTATTGTTTCCAGTTCTGGGCCCCCCACTACAAAAAGGATGTGGACACATTGGAGAGGCTGAGGGAGTTGGGTCTGTTTAGTCTGCAGAAGCGAAGAATGAGGGGGGATTTGATAGCAGCCTTCAACTTCCTGAAGGGAGGTTCCAAAGAGGATGGAGAGAGGCTGTTCTCAGCAGTGACAGATGGCAGAACAAGGAGCAATGATCTCAAGTTGTGGTGGAAGAGGTCCAGGTTGGATATTAGGAAAAACTATTTCACTAGGAGAGTGGTGAAGCACTGGAATGGGTTACCTAGGGAAGCAGAGGAGTCTCCATCCTTAGTGGTGTTTAAAAGTCGCAGCTTGACAAAGCCCTGGCTGAGTTGATTTAGTTGGGTTTGGTCCTGCCTAGAGCAGGAGGCTGGACTTTATGACTTTCTGAGGTCTCTTCCAGTTCTATGAACTATTAGACCCAACTGCTAGTATTTATCACACTTTATTTTTGCATTTCTTTATACATCTAATGAATGGTGAGTGCTGATTTTAGGACTTTTACTGATCATCACTAGATCTGTGGCCTTTTCATTGCTAATCAAGTAAGAACTTGACCCTGTACTTTAGAGGTCAAAAGCTAGTACACTACTAACTCATTGCACTTCTTATTTTAACCTCAAGGGAGCTTTCAGAGATGTTTACCTGCAGTTACCTTTATCCCCCTAAAACAAAGAAGAAGAAATGAAAGTGGCTTGCAAGGGTATACAAAGTAGAAAAGCTACTTTCAACCATTTATGTGAGCTGCTTTAAGGCTGCAAGCCACTTGCTTTCCAGCATACATAAAAAGGTCATTTTCTGTTCCAAAACCAAGGATGCACTTTGTGGCTAGTAATTCTTGTCTTCATATTTCTAGTTATAAAATCAATCTGCTTCCTTCATATGAGCAATATGTTTGCTTTTAAAAATGTGTTTTAAAATAATTTAAAATAATGGGACCGATAATAGGCCCTGCCCTGGCTCCAATATGTTGATATGTCTATAAAAGGGCTGCTACAGCCTGGGGGAAGAATTCCAATAGCACAGAACCTGTGCAGGAGCAGCACACACAACCCTATTCCAGTTCTTGTATGTCCCCTTATGTGGCAAGGTGGAACCAGGGGAGGGAGCAGCTGTGGAACTGAATTCTATAGCCATTCTGTGCTGCAGAGCACAGGCTGCAGAAGTCACTCTACATTCAGAGTAATCCAGGGGTGTTCTTACTCACCCCATTTGTTCCCTTTGCCATTGAGCCCAGCCTCACAGCTACTACTTTCCTTCTCCCTTTTTCATCTTTGTGACTTCTGTGCTGTCCCCCACGTTTGGAAAAGCTTCCTAATGCCAATGCACTTGCCCCTCCATCCTTCTAATTCATTTCTGTGAGATTTACACACACTCACCCATAGATCAACTGTCTTTTAAACCCATTATTATGTAAGATAAGACTTCAAAAAGAATAACTTTTAAAAGAGCATAAACAATTGAAGTAAATTAAATATCTCCAATCTGTAGCTCTTTCAGTGCAGCTTGGCTTTCTTCTAGATTGTCACTTCTAGCAAGCAAGGACCATCTTTTCATTAATATCTGGGATGCTGCCAGACACACCATGGGTGCTTAGGAAATATGTAGTAATGCAAATAGATAATGTGCCACTGGCTATAGCCACTTAGAATGAAAACCTGAATATGTTTTGGGGAATGACAAGAAAATCCTGCATTTCTACTGTAAATTAAGTATAAGATTGCAAACATGTTTTCCAGTTCAGTGGCCTCTGTTGGTGAACATTCATTGCTTCCAGTTTCTGATTTTTTTTATAGGACATCATTTAGCAAATTGTTATATAATCGTCAAACCATTGACAATTAATTGGTCCAGAAGTTCAGTTGAGTGTTGCTCTATTGATGTCAAAGTCGTTGAAGTCTCAGCCATCGTTGCAATGCTAGATTTAAAAAATACGTAGTTTATAGCGTCCTTTTTCAATCATGTGTATTACTGAAGATCATAAAAGAATATAATATTTATAATATAAAAATGTTAGTATTTGTTCACTTAGGAAATATTTATTTTTTTTAGCATGAGTAGATTTAGGGTGCTGTTTTTCTGCTTTCATTATAGAGTTTGTCAACATGAAGGCTTAGGGTTTGGCAAACCATGGTGTAAAGGTGCAGTTCTATTGCCTGCCACATTGCAGTATGTCAAAACATGCCATGGCACTTTTAGGGTGTGTCTAGACTACATGCCTCCGTCGACGGAGGCATGTAGATTAGACAGATCGGCAGAGGGAAATGAAGCCGCAATTAAAATAATCGCGGCTTCATTTAAATTTAAATGGCTGCCCCGCTCTACCGATCAGCTGTTTGTCGGCAGATCGGAGCAGTCTGGACGCGCCGCGTCGACAAAGAAGCCTTTCTTGATTGGCACAAGTATGCCTCGTGAAACCAGGTTTACCTGTGCCGATCAAGAAAGGCTTCTTTGTCGACGCGGCGCGTCCAGACTGCCCCGATCTGCCGACAAACAGCTGATCGGTAGAGCGGGGCAGCCATTTAAATTTAAATGAAGCCGCGATTATTTTAATCGCGGCTTCATTTCCCTCTGCCGATCTGTCTAATCTACATGCCTCCGTCAACGGAGGCATGTAGTCTAGACACACCCTTTGTGTACAGTCCACAAACAGTCTCTGTGCAAGAAGCCAGAGCACTGGAAGTCAATGCTCCACTTGCCACACACTAACTGAACTGATTGTGTAGATAAAACCATAGTGATCTATATTTGAATACCCATGGTATGCTCAAGTAATTCATTTTTATAGAACCACAACAGCATAGAAATATAAATAGGCACGGCTGTCTGAGGAGCCTCTGAATCCTTCAGAAGATAGACTTCTGTGGATTGTCTGCTATAGTTGCAGAACTGCTAGTCCCACCAGTTGGTGCCCTCTGGGACAGGATTGAGCTTCCTAGGTCAAAAACTGCTGCAGGGGATGGGTGCTGGCCTCCATTTTGTTGGCAGGGAGCTGGGACATAAAGCTGATGCTCCCCTGTCATGACAATGAGGGTTAGCCAGCAGCCTGGAGACTAAGGGGTTAACTATGTCCCTTACCTAAGCCAGGTAGAGTCAGCCAATAGGAATGTAGGTAGGAATTTCAAACTGGGACAAAAGAATTCTGGGGTTTTTCTCTCCTTTGTCCATGTGCAGTTTCTCTCCAGCTACTGAGGGAGACAAAACATCTCCCTCCAAGAAAAGACTCTTTACTATCTGTAAGTAGGGTAAAGTTTAGTTAAATCTGTTAGATTTTATTGTTTTAAGGTTTGGGAAATGGAATCTGATGTCTGTGCATTTAAAAAAATGGGTTTTGCTCTCCTTTGTAATTAAGTTTTGGCCCATGGTGGGGTTTCCCCCATAAGTATATTAATTTGTGACTTTTCCATCTAGTCATTATGCTTGCAATAGGAATATTGTGGTGATAATAAAAGTCCTTTCTCTTTTCTTTTATTAACCTGGTATTGGTTAATGTTTGTGTCCTGGTTTTTACTTTAACGGTGAGATTTCCCAAGTGGTCTCTCCCCTGATTTTTCTTATCATTACATGGGTGATGGCAGTGGATTTTATCACCAAAATCTAGGTGTTTTAATTTTGGGGGGAAAGTTTTATACCAGAGCCTAGAAAGATAAGGTTTTGGGGTACTTTTGCGGGCCCCCACTTCTGCATTTATCATGCCAGAGTGAGGAAGAAGCCTTCACATCACCTTAGGGGTAGAGCTGGCAAGAAGCTGTGAACAAGTTTTCTGGCTGTGTTGATAGGTTTGAAGACACATGACCAGTGTTAAAACTGCATTGTAACTGACAACTTGTTAGTGCTGAGCCCTAGCTCATGGGCTCGTCTTCACTGCTAAGCATTGAGAACAGCAGCTGGAGATTGTTTGAATCCCAAATTCAATCAAGGAAATAATATGTTACCCATGGCCTATGTCTAATATCACAACTGTTACTGCCAGCTAGCACTGTGCAACCTAAACTGGTCACATTACAAAATAGCCTCACTGTTTCTTTTATATTTATTGCCTTTATCATTGGACTTCCAGAGTCCAATGGCCTAAACAACTGCTCACCTAGTGCACCAATGCAAGAGAGGGTCCTTAGTTCTGAGCTTAAGGGAGAGTGCACCTCAGGGATAGGGTGGATCTCTGTATAATGCCAAAAACATCCGTTAGGATTTTTGTTGCAACTTGCTGCTAAAAGCTGTGGCCATTAGTTTAGCTACTGCAGCTCTATCTTCTCATCTGATAGAGATACAACTTAATCTACATTAATTTGTAGCATTTTCTATTATATATTGTTAAGTTTACCTAAAAGTTACCCTATGTTGGTTTTATTTTGGGTGCATAAGAGCCACAATATCACTACTATATAGTTTAGACTTAGAGTATTTGTCTGTTTGATCAAGAACTCCTAAACAGCATGTCTACACAGCAGGGCTTAACTTGAAATAAGCTACATAAATTGAGCTACATCAATTGCATAGCTTATTTTGGAATAGCTTATTTCTAAATTGGGAGCATCTACACAGCACTTATTTCTAAATAGAGCACTCTTTCTCTGTCTTCCCTTACTTCTCATACAATGAGGGATACAGGAGTTGGAAGTCCTCCAGCTTGAAAGTATTTCAACATTATTTTGAAATAATGTTAGCTGTGTAGACATAGCCTAAGATTTGGTATACTGCTTCCTCTTATCATAACTTAAAGCAACCTAAGGGTTTGGTTGTGTCAGGAAAATGAGATGTGCCTAGAATGGGATTGCTTCTTATAAAACCAAATAAAATCAGAGACAGAATCACCAGAACAACTGAGTGAATATTGAAAAAGTCTGAACCAAGATGATTCAGAAAAATACGATGAACCTGGAATACGATTGCTTCTCAATAAACCTTACAGAAAAGAGATAACACAGAGACATTTGGAATAGTGTTCTAGCTTGGCACAGCCAGCTCAATGCTTAAGGTCTGAAAACTCAAAGACAATGTTATTGAAAACCAAATTGACTATATCCCATCTTTATTACAACAGTGAATAATAAGAGTTGATAGGCATGAAGAAAAAACATTTCTTGATTAAATTTCCATCTTCAAAAATTTACTAACAAATTAAAAGGAAAATTTTTAACAATACCTTTTTAAGAAACCCGAAATAAAAAATAACAATAAAAACAACACTATTTTTGAAAAATACAATCATTTAAACGTGCATTTTCCTTTTATTTTTCAAAAAACCCATACCTTTCATTGAGATAAGGAACTGAGTAATATCAGGTAAATCTCCTAAATACATATTTTTGTTCCTGGTGGCAACTGAGGTAGCCCCACTGGTATGAACAGTGCTCGTCCAGGCAAAGATACTGCCAACTATAAATATTCCTAGAAGTAACAGGACTGCTGCAAGGCAGTGACAAGAGAAGACCTACGTACTCCCCATCTCAGCTGGGACTCCCAGAATCTCCATTATCTCTAATGGTGTAAAGTGCCTAGAGAAGGGGTGGGGGGAGTTGCCTACTCCTGAGTAACCTGGAAGGGAGAGGAGTTTCCCTTAGGATATATCTAAACTGCAGGCTTCTTTTGGAAGAAGCTTTTCCAGAAAAGATGTTCCGACAAAGCGTCTTCTGAAAGAGAGCATCTGCACAGCAAAAGTGATTGAAAAAGTGATCCGCTTTTTCTAAAGATAGCATCCACACTGAATGGACGCTATCTCACATTTAAGCTGTGATTACTATGGACGGAGTGGCCACCAGGGCACCTGTGCTTTATCCTCTTTCCTCTTCTTTCGAAAGAACTTGCTCTTCCCCGCCCATACATGCCTTTTTCCAAAAGAGCGCTTTTGGAAAAAGGCTTCTTGGTTGTAGAAAGAGGTTTAGCAATGTCGGAAAAACCCCTCTGTTCTTTCAATTTTTTTTCCAAAAGTATGCAATTGCAATGTGAACGTATCTGGAACGTTTTTGGAACAATGGCCATTTAAAAAAAAAAAAACCTCTGCAGTGTAGACATAACCTCAGTTAAACATGCAAATTAAACTCCGGCATATCATACAGAAAAATTTCTATACATAATGTGTTCCAGTATTAGAACAATTAAAAGAGCTATCATTTTCCTCACCCCTTGCCAAGTGTTGGCAACAAGCCACTGCCCGGAAAGATGGTAATAATATGCATCATTGACTAGCACTTGTAGCTGGTATATATTTTCCTAAGTCTAAAATGAATGAGGTAAAACTGAGAGTGAAATGCTAATTGGAAGTGGTATGTATTTGTATTACAGTAGCACCATGAGGCCACAACTGAGATCAGAACCCCATTTTGCTGGGCAGTATACAAACGTATGAGTCTATCCCAATCCTAAAGAATTAACAATTTTAACAGAAGATAAACAAAGGAGGGTAGGAGAAGTGAAACAGTTTGCCCAAGGTTGCATGGATGGTCAGGGACCAAGGAGGACATAGCACACTGGCCGCCTCCTGACACCCAATCCAGTAGACTATGCTGTCTGACCAATAATCCATCTGACCTATACAATTTAATCACATTTTTAGCTACAGTGTATAGAAAATAGCTGGAGAGTACATATTCAAAATTTACATTGGCCAGTTTCAGAATCTGAGCCAAACATCCATTACAAGCAACAGTAACGATTTGTGACTAATGACATGTTGATGTCATAAATACTGTCAATGTTTTTTAGTCATAATAGAACTTTGTCCTTCCCCAGCTTTATTATTATGACAATTCCCTTTCCAGTATTCTTAATTTAAATGTCAGATGCTATACTCTAAAAGCTTACATCCTAAACAAGTATATCTGTTCAGTGGATGGGAGTGTGTACAAAGGCTTCGGATGTTTCAGTGTGCACTTCCTGTCTTGGTTATGTAAAAAAATTAAAAAGAGGCAACAATAAAGAAACCAGTTCAGGAGACCGAGGGTTTTCAATTATCCTGACTGAGCTGTATATCCCTACTCAGTTCTAATGTACAAGAACACCTGTCTACTCTCTCAGCCAAGGTTAGCTCTGGCAGTTGCTCTGAGCATACTGTAATGAGCTGCAACTCTCTGAGAGACTGAGATTGTCGTCTTTGTGGCTTTGCTGAACCAGAGTTAATACTGGAATCAAAAATCCTGCCAGCCCTCTGGAACTCGGAATTCTTCCTCTCCTCCCATCTTCAACATGGTGAGGCACTTGTCCAATGGACTCTGAAGCCTTTGGTACTTTAAAGGTAAAATTTCTCATTTCCTTGTGGAGTTAAAATATGAGTGGTAGCTGGCTGGTAACTTGTGAGCATTTTTGGACTACACTGTCTTATAAGGGAAACTATTAAATTGTTACTGCAATTCGTTAATACAGCTTCTGATTGCTCTAGCATCCTTTATCTGAGCATCTCAAAACATACCCATATTCATGAATAGGTAAGTATCATTATCACCATTTCGCAGGGGGCTAAAAGAGGCACAGACACTACTAGATGTGGAAATAAAAACAAGGTGTTCTGATTTGTTATCCCCTGCTACTACTGCTTGTTCCTACTCAATGTAAACTGGGATAAGTCTCACAGGGCCAAATTCTGCATCCACACTGGGAACTGCAAGTGATTATACAATACAGTGTAGCAGACTTAATGCCTTAAATTAATGGGTATCCAATCCTGTTGTCACTCTGTGGAATAGCTCAAGCTATACCTAAGCAATGAGCAATGAACATTTGAGATGTTTAAGCATTTAATTTCCTGGACAGCATTTCTTATGGTGAATGACAGGGAATGTTCTTTTCTCTTAATCAGGCCTTGCGTTAGCTCACTGTTGCATCTCTGTCATACTTTATGCACTGGCATGTCTACTTTGGGAAATTATGACTGTACCGTGGGTGGAGGGAAAGAGATCTGCCAGTATGTGCGAATTTCAAATTGTTATAGCAGCTACACCCCTATTTGCTGACCTTCCAAGATACCAGAAAAAATCTCTAAGGAATGCTTGGAGTTTGGATCCCTAAATAAAGATACTCATCCACCCCCCACACATTTTTCTTTGACTGTTTTTTTTAAAGCCTTCAGTTGGCAGATTCAAATTGACTTTTTATTACAAATGTGTTTTTTCACAAAGGACTCCATTATGGTAGACTTATTCAAACTGGTGATCTCAGTAAAATAGTTCTGTTGATCTCCACACCTGGGTCCAGATTACTATCACAAAACAATGTTCCAAAGTCACATAGAACTGAGAGCCCAGAACCATTTGCATTAGAGTAAGAATGTCCCACTGTTTAAACCCAAAACCCCTAAATTGTAAGAACCATTCCTAAATTTGGCCTGGAGTTTACCATAATAGCTGCCAGAATAAAACAGTGTGTGAGGTTTAAAGTAAATGTTAGAGAGAAAAAAGCTGAGGTTAACAACCAAACAAAATGAGTCACTAGCTCATTACAAAGCAAGTCAATGAATATATAAGAAAAATAATGCTTTAATATTTACCATCTTCTTCCCCACAAAATGATAGTCTGCTCTCAGAAGAGAAGAGTGCCTGTCTCAAGTGGGCCAGGAACTGAGTAATCAATTCAATTTGACCCACCACCTCATTGTCCTTATTAAAAAGAATTGTAGAAGTTCAGATGGAGAAAACTGATAGAGAGAGGAAGATTAGGAATCCAGAGAGAGTGGGAGAATATTTATGTTGAGGTTAGGTGGCTCTAGAATTCATCTGCTAACAGAAATGTTTTATTTATAAGAAAAAATTGTTTTACAGCATGGCTTAAAACTTTTATCCTCTCAATATTGTGTGTGACAGGCATGCGGGTGTCTTTTTCACTGGTGTGCTGCAGCCTGGGTTATTTTTGTTTTATGTCTGCATTAAGTGTTCTGAGCACCACTGAGCCAAGTCTAAGCTGGTGTAAAATCAGCTCCATTGAACATACTACCTGAGAATCTGACCCCGTGTTTATGTGTGCATCTTAACACATATATCCACAATAAAAACATTGTTAATATTACTAGGCAGCATATCTCGCTAATATAACTTGTACAATGCAAGGATATACACAGGTAAGTTCACCAATTATCAGTTTTCTTTCTTAATTGCAACGAGCTCCCGTCCATCAGTCATAGCTCACCCTCCTCCCTCACACGGACCAATCAACAAGCATGTATGACCTATGGCCATATGCATTTGTTATTAATTATGGTACCTGATTTAATACATTATACTATATACAATGTTATGTATGGTGTTGAATCAGTGTATGGAAGTAAGACTGCAAATAATGCCTTGTTTTTCTACAAATTAAAAAAAAAGGGTATGTCTACACTACAGCGCTAATTCGAACTAACTTAGTTCGAATTAGTTAATTCGAACTAACACATCGAGAACCAAAAACTAGTTCGAATTAGCGTTTTGCTAATTCGAACTAGCGCGTCCACATTAAGTGGACCCTGAAGCGGGGTTAAGGATGGCCGGAATTAGTGCTGGCAGGGCATCAGAGGAAGACTTAGAGCGTGGAGATGCTGTCTCAGGCTAGCTGAGGGCTGTGTTTAAAAGGTCCCGACCCCCACCCCGGACAGACAGTTCTCAGGGGTGCCCCGCTTGCAAAGCAGTCCTGGCTTGGAGTGTCCTGAGTGCCCACACTGGGCACATCACAGCTCTTGGTCATCAGCCTGGCTGCACTTGCCGCAGGCTGCCATCTGGGGAGAGGCGGCAATTGGGGGGGCTGCAGGAGAGCTTCCACCCCCAGAAGCCCGCAGAGCCAGCCCAGTCCTCCCCATCGGGGGCTCGTGCCCCATTTCTCCCTCACCTCCTTCCACTTACCCTTCCCTAGCCCCTCTTCTTGATGTACAAAATAAAGACAACATGTCTTCAAAAATGGAATCTGTCTTTATTGAACAAAACTGGGGGAGACTGGGAAAAGGAGGTGGGAGAGGGGAAGAGAGAGGCTGGGAGAGGGGAGGGCAACTACAATTATCAGGGCTTGGGAACAGGTCCCATATGAAGAGAGGCTAAAGAGACTGGGACTTTTCAGTTTAGAAAAGAGGAGACGGAGGGGGGACAGGATAGAGGTCTCTAAAAGCAGGAGTTGGGTGGAGACGGTGCATACAGAAGAGTTCTTCATTAGTTCCCATAAAGAAGGACTAGAGGACACCAAAGGAAAGGAATGAGTAGCAGGCTTCAAACTAGTAAGAGAAAGTTGTTCTTCACAAAGCAAAGAGTCAACCTGTGGAACTCCTTGCTGCAGGAGGCTGTGAAGGCTAGAACTGGAACAGAGTTTAAAGGGAAGTGAGATCAAGTCATGGAGGTTGGGTTCATGGAGTGGTATTAGCCAGGGGATAGGAGTGGTGTCCCTGCCCAAGGTTTGTGGAAGGCTGGAGAGGGATGGCATGAGACAAATGGCTTGGTCACTGTCTTCGGTCCATCCCCTCCAGGGTCCCTAGGGTTGGCCGCTGTCGGCAGACAGGCTACTGGGCTAGATGGACCTTTGGTCTGACCCAGGACGGCCATTGTAAGCTCAGGGCTCAGGGTCGGGGGTGTCAGTGGACCCCCTTGATTCTCTTGCACACCTGCTCCTGGGTGGCCAGGCTGGCAGCTATCCTGCCCAAGCCGGCCACTTTCCTGTGCCTAGTGCGGAGATCGTGGATGAGGTCCACGATGTCCACACTAGCCCAGGCGGGTGCCCGCCTCTTGCGGTCCCGGGCAAGCTTCCGGGAGCTGCCAGCCTGGTCCCGGGAAGAGGGGGAGGGCTGTGGGGCATCGGGTGGGTGGCTCGATCCGTGCCAGGTGCAGGGTCTGCTGGCTGGGTGCTGGCAGGCTTGCACCTGGCATGGGCACCATAGCCAGCCCGTTCCCCTTTAAGGGGTCCGGGGCCGGGAGTGGGGCAGATGAGTTTCCCTGGTGTTGGCCCGAGTGGCCACCAGGGAAACCTGGGGAGGGCTAGCCTTCCACTAGTTCGAATTAAGGGGCTACACACCCCTTAATTCGAACTAGCTAGTTCGAACTAGGCTTAATCCTCGTGGAATGAGGTTTACCTAGTTCGAACTAAGCGCTCCGTTAGTTCGAATTAAATTCGAACTAACGGAGCGCTAGTGTAGCGCCTATGAAAGTTAGTTCGAACTAACATTCGTTAGTTCGAACTAACTTTGTAGTGTAGACATACCCAAAAGGATTGATGTCAGTGATTGTATTAAATATGGTATTAATTTTTTATGTAGAAATTACAGCACTGATTGATATAGCTTTGTGTTCAGGGACAGAGTGAAGACTGGACATTTTCTGTTCTGGACCAGAATGCATACATCCATTCTGTCCCAAAGGGTGCTCAGGAGCTCTAATGTCGTAGTTGGTAGAAGTCACTCAGCACAGTGTTTGGATAGTAGTATAGAATCTTAAGGCCTGGACTACACTATTGTCAGCAGGAGGGATTGAACCTGCAACCTTAGGGGCTAATACCATGTGTCGCTGGGTTACATACTTACCTCTGTGCTTATCCTTGTTGAAAATCATGAGACTTTTTTTGGTTCAGTCCTTCAATTTGTCTAGTTCACATTGGATCTTAACCTTCCTCTCCAGTGTATCTACCTCTCCGCTCAGCTTAGTATCAACTGCAAACTTGCTATGGGTGCACCTCAATGCCTCATCTAGATCGGGGTGGGGAAACTTTTTTGGGTCAGGAGCTGCTTACCCACAGAAAAATCAGTCATGAGGTGGCGGGGAGTGCTGGAGTGAAAGCTTGCGCTCCCAATGCTGGGGAGGCTCCAAGCCTTAAGGGCCAGATCCAGGCAACCCAGGGGCCACATCTGTCCCCCAGGCCTTAGGTTCCCCACCCATGATCTAGATCATTATTGAGGATGTTGAACAAAAATGGCATGAGGGTTGAGCCCTATGGCACTCCACTAGATACTTACTGCCATTGATCACTACTCATTGAACCTAAAAATCTAGCCAGCTTTCTATCCAATTAAGTTGATAAGACATGACTTGCCCTTTGTGAATCCATGTTGACTGTTCCCAATCACCTGCCTTTCCTTTAAGTGCTTCACAATGGATTCCTTGTAGACCTGCTCCACGATTTTTCTGAGTGCTGAGGAGAGGCTCACCATTATGTAGTTCCCTAGATTCTCCTTCAGTTTTCTAAAAGATGGGCAGGATATCTGCTTTTTTCCAGTCATCCAGGACCATCCCCAATTCCCATGATTTTTCAAAGATAATAGCTAATGACTTTTCAAGCACAACAGCCAACTCCCTCAGCACCCTCAAATTCACAGCATCCAGCCCCATGGCCTTGTGGTGGATATTCAACATTTCTAAATAGTCCTTAACTTGTTCTTATTCTCGGCTGCTTACCTCCTCTCTATGCTTTGCTTACTAGTGCAGAAGTCTAGGGTCTGAGCTTTTGTCTTTGAAAATGGAGTTAAAAAAAGTATTGAGTACTTCAGCTTTTTCCACAGCATTTGTCAATAGGTGGCCTTCCCCCATTCAGAAAAGGCCCCACACTTTCCCTGACTTTCTTCTTGTTGCTAACATACCTGTAGAAATCCTTCTTGCTACTCTTCATATCCCTTGCAAGCTGCAACTCTAATCTTTGGCATGCCTGATTACACCCTGACATGCTCAAGCAATATTTTTATTATCTTCCCTAGTCTTCTGTCCAAGTTTCCACTTGTTCGTTTCCCCTGTTTAAGCACACTGAAGATTTCTCTGTTATGCCAGGCTGGTCACTTGCCATATTTGCTCTTCTTTTTGCACATCAGGATAGTATGTTCCTCTGCCTTCAATATGGCGTCTTTAAAATACAGCCCACTCTCCTGGACTCCTTTTCCCCATCATATTAGCCTCCAAGGGGATCCTGCCCATCAGTTCCCTGGGGAGTCGAAGTCTGTTTTTCTGATGTCCAGGATCCGTACTCTGTTGCTCTCTCTTCTTCCTTTTTGTCGGGATCCTGAATTCAATAATTACATGATCACTGCTGCCCAGGTTGCCACATACTTGTATTTCCTCTACCACTTTTTCCCCGTTTGTGAGCAGCAGGTAAAGATGAGCATGATCTGGGATTGGTTCCTCCAGTACTTTCACCAGGAAGTAATCTCCAACACTACAGAAACTTTTTGGATCATCTGTCCACTGCTGTATTGTTTTCCCAGCAGATGTCAAGGTGATTGAAGTCCCTCATGAGAAACAAGGCCTGTGATCTGGAAACTTCTGTTAGTTGTCCATAGAAAGCCATGTAGTTGAAGGGGAACTGTTCAAGGCAGAGTCCCCTGCCTTCAAGGAAGGGCCACGCACCATCTAGATCATCCCTGACAGATGTCTATTCAAACTGCTCTTAAATAGCTCCAGTGATGGAAATTCCACAACCTCCCTAGGCAATTTATTCCAGTGTTTAACCATCCTGATGGATAGGGTTTTTTTCCTAATGTCCAACATAAATCCTATTAGAAATATTGCATAAAGCCTTTGTATGTGTATTTCTTCCACAAAAAGCATGTAAAGGTCATTGTACTAAAAAAAATATTTCAGAACTGATAGGGTTAAAATGAATTTGCTGTTACATAGTGTTTGCCACCCCCAACAGTAGAGCAAGAGGGATTACACTTTTATGAGTAGTAAAGTACCACCTTAGTTTTAGGTCTTTAAGCTTTATAACGTAGCCCTGGATCTTAAATCAACAGTAAAAGTAGTTGCTTATCAGAGCTGTCTCCCACAGCCTGAGAACAGAGGTGAATCAGGAAGGGGCCCTATGTCAAAGCACTTTTGAACTCTCACAGCTCATTTTCAGAGGTTGGGGAATAGTCAGGATGACTCAGATTTTCCTTATTGAGCAAGGAATAAAAATCCTGCTTCAATGTGCAGATGAAAAACAAACGTGTATCTCCGTGGGCCTCTCACTCACTTCTTTTCACTCACTCCTTTAACTCCACCAGTCTGCTTTGAACTTGTGTTTAGCACAGCTGACTTTTAAAGTTTAAATGAAATGGCATCTTAAGAGAAAGAAATGGGATATTTTCTGCCGTAGGGCAGAACTTTTCACTCAGATCATATGGTACATTTCTGCCTTTATCAGTGGACACCACATAATTAAGTATAACTTAAGCTTTCCTTACTAAGAAAACTTAAGGGACAAGGAATAACTATGGAGAATTTCAGAATTTTAATGTTTGGCTGATGAGAGCGTGCTAAGGAGACGCTAATTCTTCCATCTCATCTGGAAGCACAAGCTGCAGAGAAACCACAGAAAAAGAAAAACCCCCATGTATTTACAAATATAATTTCCTAGATAAGTATGAAAATTAAAAATGTGTATATATATATTTAATGTTGTGTGTTATATTCATCTACTAGACACACACTCTCCAAATCCAAAACTGATGTGGACAGGTGTGGCATTGCTCCAGCTACACAAGCTAAGACTCTAGCCCAGGTGGCTCATGATCGAAGCTGCCCCACATGCCCCTACAATAGACCCCCGGTCTCCTGTGCTCACTGGGTTCAGGGGAGCTGTCTGGCCGACGGGAGCCTGATGTGGCCAAAAAGCCTGCCTGCCTGCGGTTTTTAAAGGGTTTTTCTTTTTTCCCTCAACAACTCTGGCTGGTGGAGAGCTCTTACTTTTTTTTCTCAACAATTTTGTTGCAGCTCTCTGCATTTTTTCTGCCGCTGTTTTGGCTCTCTTTTTTAAAGGGTTGACCACCCCTGCTCTAGTCCATAATCTATCCTACCAAACTGATCTTTACTTTGGTAAATACAAATATTATTCTTTATTCCTTGCGCTCCATTAAGCCTTATTAATGAAAGAGTTGAAAAGTAAAATGTTACTGAGATGTCATTTAGGGCCTTGTCTACAGGAAGATGTTGGACTGATAGAATAGACTGTTCTGCAATAGCCATTCTGGAATAGCTCCCTGTATAGATACTATTGTGAAATAAAAGTCATTTTTATTTCCAGAAGAATCAATTTGCATTGTGAGCCAAGTAATGGTTCCAGAAAAAAAGTCACTGTGCTAATCAATTTCTACGTGCACAGAAGGCCTAAATGGGATTCTTTCCTTTGGGTTTGGAGATTTTACCATCCATGAATTGAAAAAGCCTTTCTCAGTGTGGAAGAGACATATAAGAAATTAGCACTAGAGCTTTATGAAACATTTGCAATGAACCCAGACAGTACAATATTGACCTGTTTAGGGGTTTTCATTACAAAAACTCAGAGCAGGGTTGCAGAAAGACTTACTAGTGTTTTCTGTCCTTTCAAACAAACCTGTACAGTTTGTGATTTTTACAAATAAAACCATGCAGTGTTTGCAATTTCTTATGGCTTTTCTCCAAAACCAAGTGTAACTTGGCTGGTTTGAATGACTTTTGCTTTGAGCTGAAATGAATCCAACAACTCAGAGTTAAAACAGGGAAATCAGTCCAAGTGGCTTTAAACTGAAGGATAAAAGTTGGCATGAATCCCTGAGAAGCAAAACCAGAAGTCTTCTCGCTGACAAGTAGCCTTGGAATGTAGGAAGATGGGAATTAAAGACCTGGGAAAGTGCTAATAAGCCAATATTAAAAGGAGACAAGTGAAATGATTGAAATAGGCCTGTTAGCCTATCATTCCTAAGCAAAACAAAGGAAAAGCTGATACGGGAATCAGTTGCTAATGAATTAAAGGATAGGAATATAAATATGCCAGCCAAATTTTTTGGAAAATAGTTCTTGTGAAGCCTAATTTTATTCTGTAATAAGACAACAAGTTTAGTTGATAAAGGTAATAGTATAATGGTAAAATATGATAATAGCGAACACTTGTTGCCAGGTATGATCATCTTCCATGGGAGCTGTGGACCCTCAGATGGCTGATGAGGCCAATCCTTGAACCACAAGTTCTGTTACAGTAAGGGCAGATGTTTCCAGGAACAGCAGGAGGCCATTGACTATGACTGAAAGCCAGTCTCCTTTTCCTCCTGTGCCTCTTGTCATCCTCAGCTTGTCATCAGGCAAATTCAAAAAGCAAGGAGCCATTGCATAGGACTTCTCTCCATTTTGAGCAATCCTGGTCGAGTGTCTCCAAAGCGTCATCATCAATGTTGCACTTCTTTAAGCTATCCTTTAGCAAGTCCTTATAACACTTTTGTTGTCCTATCATGTTACTGTACCCTTTCAGAAATGGTCTGGCATCTGAAAAACATGACCAGTATGGTGAAGTTGCTGACAGATGATCATTGTCTCAATACTGATATCAATGTGCCTGTTTTCTCATTTCCTCTGCAAGGTCTTGCAGAAGCAGTGTTGGTGATACCTCTCGAGGATTTTCAAGTGATGTCTGTAGGTTGCCCAGGTTTCAGACCCATACAATGTTGTTGGGAGAATGACGGCTTGATAAATAAGAAGTTTGGTGTCTGTTCAAATGTCATGATCTTCAGAAACCCTGTGCCATAAGCGAGCAAAGGATGCACTGGCACAGCTCAAACAGTGTTGGATTTCTACATCAATATCTGCCTTGGATGAAAGATCTCTTCCAAGGTTGAGAAAATGATCAATATTCTCCAGTGCCTGTCTGTTGATTTTAATAGGTGGACATATGGTACCTCATCTGGAGAGTGCTGATGGAGCACTGTGGTCTTCTTGATGCTGAGGGTGAGACCAAGACATGCCTAAGCATCAGTAAACACATTCAAGATAGTTTGAAGATCTTTCTCAGAGTGGGCAAAAACTGCATTGTCATCAGCATACTGAAGTTCCACAATAGATGTGGGAATCTTACTCTTAGATTTTAGTTGTAAAATATAGACTTTTGTAAGTGAAGCTGCTCCCAAGGAATTCAAAACATCAAGCCAGAGGAAACAGTAGATTCATGATGGCTTCTTTTTTGTCAAGACCTGCTTGTATGCTCTGCTGAGACCCTCCTGAGTTTTGCAGTTCTGTCATGACTCACTTTAGCAGCCAATCTGGAATTCCTTAAAACCTTCCATTTGTCTGCCTGCTCCTTCAGGTGGCTTCAGATGTGTACAACAATCCACTCGTATGGATTCCTGTGACACATGTGCCCACACCAAGAATCTGCACTTAAAACCCCTTGGCACCCTAAGACCTTCTGAGATCCCATTTAGACCCTGAATGGCCATTACTATGAAAGCATTCTTGAAACTACAATACCAACCTGAGGAAGTGAGGAAACCGATCAACAGAGCCAGACATATACTCAGAAGCCTCCTGCTACAAGACAGGCCTAACAAAAAAATAACAGAACACCACTGGCCATCACCTACAGTACCCAGCTAAAACCTCTCCAACGCATCATCAGCAATCTATAACCCATCCTGGACAATGATCCCTCACTCTCACAGACCTTGGGAGGTAGGCCAGTTCTTGCCCACAGATAACCCACCAAACCTGAAGCAAATTCTCACCAGCAACTATACACCACATCACAGTAACTCCCACTCTGGAACCTGAAATAAACCTGGCCACATATCTACACCAACGACACCATCATAGGACCTAACCACATCAGCCACACCAATACGGGCTCATTCACCTGCACTTCTACCAATGTAATATATACAATCATGTGCCAGCAATGCCCCTCTGCCATATATATCGGCCAAACTGGACAGTCCCTACATAAAAGAATAAACGGACACAAATCAGATACAAGGAATGGCAATACACAAAAACCTGTAGCAGAACACTTCAACCTCCCTGGACACACAGTAGCAGATTTAAAAGTAGCCATCCTGCAACAAAAAAAACTTCAAGACCAGACTTCAAAGAGAAACTGCAGAGCTGCAATTCATCTTCAAATTCGATACTATCATTTTAGGATTAAACAAAAACTGTGAATGGCTAGCTAACTACAAAAGCAGTTTCTCCTCTCTTGGTGTTCACACTTCCTCATCAGCTGCTAGAAGTGGGCCTCATCCTCTCTGACTGAATTGATATCGTTATCTCTAGCCTTACTCTTGAATGGAACTCTTTTCTTATGCCTGTATATTTAAACCTACCTCTGGAATTTCCACTACATGCGTCTTACGAAGTGGGTCTTTGCCCACGAAAGCTTATGGTCCAATAAATCTGTTAGGGTATGTCTACACTACCCTCCTAGTTCGAACTAGGAGGGTAATGTAGGCATACCGCACTTGCAAATGAAGCCCGGGATTTGAATTTCCCGGGCTTCATTTGCATAAGCGGGGAGCCGCCATTTTTAAAACCCCGCTGGTTCGAACCCCGTGCAGCGCGGCTACATGGGGCTCGAACTAGGTAGTTCAGACTAGGATTCCTATTCCGAACTACCGGTACACCTCGTAGGAATCCTAGTCCGAACTACCTAGTTCGAGCCCCATGTAGCCGCGCTGCACGGGGTTCGAACCAGCGGGGTTTTAAAAATGGCGGCTCCCCGCTTATGCAATTGAAGCCCGGGAAATTCAAATCCCGGGCTTCATTTGCAAGTGCGGTATGCCTACATTACCCCGCTAGTTCGAACTAGCGGGGTAGTGTAGACATACCCTTAGTCTATAAGGTGACACAGGACTTCTCATTGTTCTTGCAGCTTCAGACTAACATGGCTACCTCGCTCTGATACAACAGGCCTTCTTTGGCTCTATGGTCTCTTGGCCTGCTGTGGAGACAGACCATGGGAAGTCCCATCTCCAGGGGTTTACCAGACAGCAACCAAATGACTCCTGGATAGCAGTCTACCATTTATATAAACAGAAGTAGGGCTTTTCTGTAGCTGCCGTGGCCATTTCTGCTACTTGCTCCTCAACTTCCAACTTTGATCTTGAGTTTTGCTTTCTGAACTGGACCCTAAAACCTAGCTTTCATATTGATCTTGACCTAGAACCAAGGAACTTCTCCACTGCTCCCAGCCTCAGATTTGGCCCTGTTCTGACCCTTGGTCCAACTGCTGTTGTTGTGACCTTGACAAAATGTCTCCAAAAGTTTTTATCAGTCTATTCAGTCTCTAATGCATTCTGAATTGTTTGTAAGTGCTGTGCCACTTAGGGGTGAATAGGCCACCTAAGAAAAATCTGCAAGCAATCCTTTTGATTTTCCAAAAAAAAAAAAAAAATTCAGCCATGTTCATGTTCTTCTCTTGGGGTTCACATTCCATCAGTGTTCATGCAGCTGTGCATAACTTGGAAGTACAATGCAAATTTATGAAGGCATAGATCCAAAGCTCATTGAAATCAGTGAGATTCTTTACATTGATTTCAGTGGGTTTTAGATCAGAGTCCAGGTTAAGGAACAGAAATAGTACCATGTGACTTACCTGACAATTTACAGCTAACCAGGGCCTTGATCCTTATAGCCAGTATGCTTAACTTTGCACACTGACTATGACCATTAACTTCTGTGGGACTAAACCCAATGCATAAAATTGAGCATGGGTGTAAATCTTTGAAGGATTGAGGTCTAGTGGAACTTGACTAGAGAATGGTGACTATTGAATTTGAAAATGAATGCATAGAATAAAGAAACCCTTCAAACCACAGAATGTCATAATTTTGAGCAATAAAGTCAATCTAAGAAATCTGTGATTTGCTTGTGGATTTTGTGTGCAAAATAAGAGGATAAATGCCTTCACTGTGGTGTTTCTTGTAAATTATTCACTTAGCTCTAGGCCTACTTAAGACAAATATTTCTTCATTCTTACTAATATCAAATTAGAAAATTGCATTCTTCAATGAGGCATCAGAAATCTTTCAGGATGATAGATACAAGAAAAATCTCTATCATCCTTAATAAACTACGGGGTAAGATCATGTTTCTTGCCCCTTAATGCCATGTAAACAGCCACAGAAGCATAAAGAGGTCCCCTTCTTTTTCTTTGTCCTTAGCTCCTATGAGAGTATAGGCCATCAACAGTTTCTTTCTAAGCCTCTCTATCTTGTGCCACCTTTTCTAATTCTCTCCAGCTTTTGCCCATTTTGCTCACATTCACATCCAGGTCTTTTCTCCAACTATTCTTTGGCCTTCCTCTTCCCCTTTTTCCCTGTGGGTTCCAGGATAGGGATTGTCTGGTAATGCTAGTTGGTGGCTTCCTCAGTGTATGGCCAATCCATTGCCATCTTCTCAAAAACTCTTGCTCTACTGGACATTATTCTGCTCTTTCCCATAAGCTAATGTTTGTAACCTTATCAGACCACTTCAAGCCAATGATCTTACGCAAGCATTTATTAATAAAAGTCTGCAATCTTTTGATGTTTGATCATGTTGTTCGCCATGATTCTGAGCCATATAGATATTTAGTAAAATTGTCAAAGAAAGGTGACCTACAAGAATGTACGAATTATAGAGGAAACATGCTTTTGTCAGTGCCAGGCAAAGTATTAAACACGGTAATTCTAGAAAGGCTCAAGAAAACTATAGATTCCAAGCTAAGAGATGAACAAGCAGGCTTTTGTCAAAATAGATCTTTTATAGATCAGATAGCCACATTGCACATAATTCTTGAACAATGTTTAGAATGGAATGTTTCTTTGTATATCAACTTTGTGGACTAAAAAAGTGTTCAATAGCTTGGATAGGGAAATGTTGTGGAAATTATTACGGCACTATGGGATCCCTCAGAAGCTCATAAATCTCATAAAAAAGACCGATGAAGATATGAGCTGTAGGGTCTTGCATAAGGGTCAACTTACAGAATCCTTCAGAATAAAGTCCGGTGTTCGGCAAGGTTGTCTGCTGTCCCCCTTCCTCTTTCTTCTGGCTGTTGATTGGATCATGAGAGAAACAACAACAAATAAGAGGAATGGAATCCAGTGGACCTTGTTTAAAAAGCTAGAAGACCTTGATTTTGCAGATGACCTAACTCTTCTGTCACATAATTAACTTCAAACGCAAATAAAACAGTGAAGCTGGACAAGATTTCATAGTAGATGGGACTGAAGATCCACGAGGGGAAGACCAAGATCATGAAAGTGAACGCAGCAAATAACAGCAGCCAAATTGTCCTGAGAGGATGAAAGTGGAGGAAGTTGATACCTTCACTTATTTAGGTAGTATTGTAAATGAAGTGGGAGGTACTCACGGAGATATTAAGGCTGGAATACAGAAGGCAAGAGGTTCTCTTATTATTTTGAGGAACATATGGAATTCAAGAGAGATCAGACCAAAATAAGGCTCTTCAGCTCAAATATAAAATCAGTACTTCTATAAGGGGGTCTTCAAAAGCCCAGACAGCTTCTCAAGAACTTCCTCACATGTTCAGATGTAGGAGGCATGCTGGAGGCAAGAGCTCAGCCCACATCACCGTTGGTGAGATTCCAGGCCATGGGTCCACTTGGGAGTTGCTGTCACAGAGATAGTACCTTCTTCCCCCTGAGGCTGTTACCCAACCAAGAGACTTTTCCAGCTCCAGGAGCATATCAGGGTCAGAAGGGCACAAAGGTGTTCCACCTCTTAGGAGCATAACATGGCGTCTTACCCAAAGTGAACCATTATCATCTTTTCTCCCACCTCCAAATTCCCTCAGCCACTTAAATGGACACATGTAGTTTCAAAAGTACCAGTGGGCATTGGCAAAACTTTAATAAACACATCCCTTTCTCCTCCATTCATATACTTATGTTTCCCACTATCATAAATGATGAAAATATCTTAAATATTTTGTTAAGCACATTGGTTTTGGAGCTGTTGAAAACTAGAAAAAGACTTTGGCATTGCACCTATGCAAGTTCAGTTAATTTTTCTTTATTAAATTTTCAACAAGAGATTATTTCCTTGTAGGAAACACAAGGACACTGTCCTCAAGACCTTGAAAGAATTGAATATTGGGTCTCATTAGTACTGGCAGGCAGCATGATAATGAGTTGAGAAGTGATTCATGAATAGGTTTTTTTTCAGTAAACCCCTTTGTTTCATATTTTTAAAGGTTATTCTGAACAAAGAGAATGTGCAACTCACACTTTCACTCTGACTCTTGCGGAAGGGAGAAATATTAGAACAGGAGGCTACTTTGCAATTTAAACTAAGAATAATTGGTTTGCCAGCCCAAGAAGCCATGGCTGAAACATAGTCTTAGCGCAGTTCTTAGTGAACTGCGACTGCATTGCTGAGGAGATCTGAAAGACAATATTTATTGTGAACAGATGACCTTCTGGACCCCATAGTCCCTTCAACTCAGCAGTATAATACTTTTGAACAGAATGAGAGTACCAGCACAGAAAGAGCTCCCTCTTCTCTGGGTGCAGCACTTGGCTTCTGAGTCCTATGGTAGCTTGAGGGATACCTGTGAAATCAACTCCTCGCTTATAACTTAGATAGAGAAAATGTAAGTTTTATATAGTAAAAATGTAAAATCACAATTGTTAATTTATCCAAAGTGTTGTATGACTTGCCTCATTGCTTCATTCATTTTATATTTTGGCCTTTAACAGAAGGGTATGTCCTGTTTGAGGTAACAATTTTCTGGGAGTGGGAGGCAGTGAACAAAATCCAAGGTCAAATGTTGAAGACTGAGGACTTACATTTTAAAAAATTACTAGTGATTTTGTTTGCTCAACTTGAAATCTGTGGAAGTAATCTGATATACAGAGATTGGTGATAGGCACCTTTTGAAAAGCAGGACCCTTTGCAGTGTCTCAAGTTGGACATCTCAAAATTGAGGCAGGCAGAGCCATTAAAGGTTGGACCTCTCTGGTCAGGCACCCTCGGGACCTGATTGGTCAGAGATGAGGGATTTTTCTGGACATGGGGAGGTCCTTTCAGGCTCTCTGATACTGTCCCTCCCCTGTTGCCCGCACTACATGGGCTTCCTGGCTCCCCTTGCAGGCCTGCTGAGCTGCACACCAGCTTCTTGACCCTCCCCAGCGCAGCTCATACACCAGCTCACAACCCCCCCTCACAGCCTGACTGAGCCTCGCGCCAGCTCCCAGGCTCCCATCTCCTGTAGGGCACTGGGACTCTGATCCTGGAACATCTGTGGTCATGCCAGACCACAGATATTTCTGGACCAGAGAACCCCAGATTTTAGAGGTGCAACAAGTAGTAACTTTTGAAAATATAGGCCAAGATGTTTATATTGTATAAACTCTGTGGCTTAAATATTAGTCTATATGGGTATGTCTACACTACCCCGCTAGTTCGAACTAGCGGGGTAATGTAGGCATACCGCAATTGCAAATGAAGCCCGGGATTTGAATTTCCCGGGCTTCATTTGCATAAGCGGGGCGCCGCCATTTTTAAATCTCCGCTCGTTCGAACCCCGTGCCGCGCGGCTACACGCGGCATGAAATAGGCTTCCTAGTTCGAACTAGCGGGGTAATGTAGGCATACCGCAATTGCAAATGAAGCCTCGTGGAATGAGGAGTAACGGTAGTTCAAACTAGGAAGCCTATTTCAAACTACCTAGGCGGCACGGGGTTCGAATGAGCGGGGATTTAAAAATGGTGGCGCCCCGCTTATGCAAATGAAGCCCAGGAAATTCAAATCCTGGGCTTCATTTGCAATTGCGGTATGCCTACATTACCCCGCTAGTTCGAACTAGCGGGGTAGTGTAGACATACCCTTAGTGACTATAATATTCTTTGGGCAGAGAGTAGTACTGCTTTTTTTGTTCTGTGTCTAGCATAATGGGCTTCTGGTCCATGACTGGGATTCCTAAGCATTAAAGTAATAATCATAAATTAATTAATAAGAACAGCAAGTTGAGCTATTATATCTGACCATATGCTGTTCACTGATTAATGCATTTCATGAGTATCCACTTCATACACTGTATCCATTGATGAATATAGCTGGTCAAAAATTGGAAAAAAATACCCCTCCCCCAAATTTAGCAGCTCCAGTGATTATGAGAATCAAACATCAACAAGTAGCGATCAAACAATTGCAGTAGGAGGGGAAAATATTGCGTTCTCGAGTAACCAACTATATAGCATCCACATAACATTCTGTTTCAAAATAATGGCCCTCTTCACTGAAATAGCATTATAAATGTAACATGATAAAACTGAAACTATAAAAGTATGTTCAGTAGAAAGTAACAAAAATGCTTTGCTTTCTGCATGCTTAATCTCTGCGATATGGAACATCTGCAAAAATATTTCTGTAGATTGTTTTCCCCATTAACTGGCCTATGATGTGTATGGATGGGGGAATAAATTATCTTTCTAATATTTTTAAACTTTGGCTCTGACCCTACAAGTACTTACACAATCTTATGATGTGAGTGATCCTATTGACTTAAGTTAAACTAGTTGTGTGTAAAGTTAAGCATAAACACTGGCAGCACTGAGGCCTTTGGATGTGTCTGACATTTAGTCCAGGGACTCAGTGTCCTTAAATCCTCCACTGCATTGCGCTTAGACATATAATGGAGAACGTGACTGCAAGCAGCCATCTGCATCATCATCAGCTGCCCCTCCACCCCAGCAGAAGTTAGAACAGCAAAGGGATACTGGCCTAAATGCCATAATCCCTTTTTCCACCCATCCCTGGAAAAGCCTCTGATGTTCCCTCTCTCTCCCATTATACCAGAGATAGGAGGTAGAGACATGGCTGACAGAGGATGTGGCAGTTTTCCACTGTTGGAGATTTCTCCTTCAGAAGGGGAATTCTCCACCAGCCATTTCTGGTTATTTTTAGGGTCACTTTCAGATCAGAAAATCCAAACTTAAATCTCTCAGAGTTGGCATAACTGTGTTTTCATAGAAGTCAATGCAAGTTTTGCTATTGAGCTCAGTAGAATCAGAACTGGGCCAGCGTTCACTGCTCTTAAAAATATCACCTTCATTGTTTCTTGACTATGTTGCTTCAGTACTCATCAAAGCTGCTATTAAAAAATAACCAGGAAGAGCTCTGTGTTGCTAGTAAGCTTGTTTCTGTCACCAATAGAAGTTGATCTAATAAAAGATATTACCTCACCTGCCTTGTGTCTAATCTCCTAAACACAGACTTATTATTGTCAGCAAAATTTAGCTTCATGTATCTGAGAGTGAAAGACTAGTTCTGATATCACAAAAGGAAATTGTTACATGCTCTTTATGCTAAGCTCCCTAGCCACACTTCAAGTCCTAAGTTGCACTAATTTCCCCTGTCAGTGAGGGAGGTGATGCATCTGGGGAGTCCTATATCTGTAGTGCATCACAGGAGATAAGATGCAGTTGGAGGACCTGGCTCATGGAGGAGAATGGGGCCATAAGACAAGCAAACTGCAGTTCCCATGAATCACTGCAGTAGCATAGCTGAATCAGAATATTTTGGTTTTCATCTGAAAAACAAAAAACAAACAAAAAAATATTTTCACTTTTCTTTTTGATACAAATAGTTTCATCAAAACCATCCCCCCACCCATTCACACCATTTAGTCAAAAATTCAGTTCTTCATTGAAAAGACAGCTGGGAAAGAAACATTTTAACCATTCCTAAAATAAACACTTTAGTTTATTAAAAGCAAGCCCAGTAGAAACCAGTCTTGTCCAAATATCAATCATTATATACTCTTTGGGCCAAATACAGAGCTGCACCCTGTTTAATCAGATTTGAATTTGTTCCTTTGTGACAAAATCTTAAACAACAAAAACAACAAAAATCAACCTTACAGTATTGCTGTGACATTCTGTCCTCAAAAGCAAAGTTACTGTAAATGAAAGTGCTTGGTTTGAATAAAGGCTCTTTACCTGTTTGGTAAGATCCCATTATGTTCCAAAGATGTTGTTGGCCTGCTCATAGTCTCCTGATAATGAACTGCATAAAACAAGGATTAATTCATTGTTAACTGCTTTATCTCAAACTATGCAGATGCTGCACAGTCATTTGCATTTCAAAACAGGGATTTGCTCCAAATATTTAGATTGGCTGGAGAACACCTGCTTTTCAGATGCAGCATCTAGCCTATGCTGACTCTTCATGAAAGGCAGCCTTTTATCTTATCATTAAATGCTACAGTATATTGGAAATAAAGCAAATCAAAATCACTTTAAGGGCAAGGACTAACATGGGGTCTTGGACATCAGTGTTCAGGAGTATCAGAATTGGGGGGCAATTTCAAGGCACTTCTGCCCCTGGGGCCACCCTAGTGGAGGTGTTAGCTTCAACCAGAGTGAAAAAAGTGAGGCTCAGTTCCCTCTTGTACGTTTTCAGCATCTAACTACTGGAGCAACACTGATGTCAGCTGCAGAGGAAAATGAGCAATAGTTCAGCTGACAACTAAGTATCTCATCCATGATGACTGCACATTGCATATATAACTGGGGGAGAGGAGGGCAGTGTAAATATAATATTTTAAACAACATTGGCTGGAATGTAAAAAGCAGGTAAAAACACAAGGACTGATATTTAATATACTAATAGAGACAGGACAGGAGTGCCGTGATATTTGTAAGCAATTTGGTCTAGTGTTTAAAGCATGTGAATGATTGATAAAGAAAATCTGGGCCCAGGACTA
Organism: Pelodiscus sinensis; assembly: GCF_052426305.1. Classification (NCBI taxonomy): domain Eukaryota; kingdom Metazoa; phylum Chordata; order Testudines; family Trionychidae; genus Pelodiscus; species Pelodiscus sinensis. Next base: position 32,835,741 of record NC_143054.1, read on the forward strand.
GGATTCAGAAGATCTGGGCTTTACTGTACTGTAGAGCGATGCTGAAAAAGTAGCTTTTTACTTTTCTTTGCCTCTTTCCCCTCCCAATCATTTAAGTAACTAGTTTGTTTGCTTTGATGGGAGGAATCATTGCAATCCAAAGTACTTTTATATTTTCTCACTGTTAAATCAAGAAATCAACATTGATCTAAAACACTTTCTAATATCAAGGTGATGCTATTAGTAATTTTTCCCAAAGTGAACAAGACAAGCTCCCCAGAGTACCGTTGGGTTGTGTGTAAGAACATTGCTTCTAGTAATCATACACTGAGTTGAAGATGACATGCTTTGTACAATCTGCCTTTCTCATGTTTGACTTGTTCCGGTCAAAAGTAGAAAATATGAATGTACTCTCTATTTTTTTTTTTAAATCTAAACTATACTGCACAAGGATCCTGAATGTGTCTGAATACATCAATAGTATGAGGAGCTTTTCACCTCCAGATTGCTTGTTTAAACCTAAACCAGAGTGTCAGTGACCAAAAGGTGTATTATATGATGTTTGATTGGGGGAGTAAGTACAATAAGATACTCAACCTGGTTCCCACTGGATGGTGTCTATCCACATATGAAAAATGTACCATCTCTGCCTGTGACACTCAATACTTTGCACAAATCTAACTTTTAAACAAACACTTCATTTATTAAAGGACTAGATTATTAACCTGCTGGAAACTAGTTGCATTGCACACTGATGGCACACTGGTGGTAGCTCCTCATGAGAAGTTAAGGCTTAATCATGTTCCACTGAAGCCAATGGGAGCTTTGCCACTGACTTCAGGAAAAACTGGGTTAAGCCTTAAGTGATACAGAATTAACAGTGATGTAGCTGTGTCAGCCCTAGGAGATTAGAGACAAGGTGGGTGAGGTAATATCATTTGGTAAGAAACTTCTTACCAAACTTCTGTTGGTAACATCTGTTGGTAAGAAAAATAAGCTTATAAGTAACCCATCTCTTTCAGGTCTAATAAAAGATATTACTTCACCCACTTTGTCTCAGAGAATCAGTAGTCAATGTGATATAGAAGAGAGAAGGACAGTCTGAATGCCCCTAACATTAAACATAATGACTAAGAGGTTGCTAATTCACTTCAGAAGTACAGTTTTAAAGCAGCATGCATATCTATGACTCTTTATGTACAATAACCCTACCATTCTAGAATTATAAAAGTTACAGCTGGAGAAGATCCATTAGATGGTCTGCTACATTTTCAGGCCAGTATAAGATTGTTCTCTATATGATGGTTACTAGTTTTGTGTTTCAGTTTAACTTGAAAAGTCCTATGAAATGGGCCAGGATCATTATCAAATTACGCCTATCTGTTTTGTATGTGTAAGTAAATTTTGTTCAGCCTTTATAGGAAGTTCTCTTATCAGTGTTCAGCGGGGTTAGTCATACTATATTGGAAACTAAAAAGTTAAAATATGATTCAAACTGGTATAGCCTGTTCCCTTTGAAGACTGGAATTCATCTTTGCTGTTGGCTAAGATTTCCATTGTATGAACTGCCTCATCATTTTTTATATAAGCTCTATTGATGGAGCCATAACCACAAATCATCATAAAAATAAGCATTTAATTTTCTAGTGCATTTCCCCTTAAATACCTGTTTTTTCACAATGCAATTTTAACTCTGCCAACCGGCATTATTATTGTTGATCTTTGGAATGCTGACAACATTGAAAAGGAGTTCTATTTTTTAAAGTATTTTATAGTTTTGGTTTCCTTTGATATATTGGCCAAGAACAAAAAACTTAATAGTCTTAAATAATAAGAAGCCATTCTTCCCTCAATTACAAATGCTCTTAAGGTCTAGATCCAAAGCCCAGTGAATCTTTCCATTGATTTCCATTGGCTTTGTACCAGGTCCTGCGAGTGAAACTGAGTCCACAGGCGAATAGTCCCTGCCACAGAAATATATGTTATAGCTTCTAGCCTGTAATCCGATCCACTTGAATGGACTTCTGTGCCCATGTGTAGCCACACTGACTTCATGGTGAATCCCCTCTGGCCTAGGAATCAGTTTGCAAAGATCAAATTTCAGGATCAGAGCACAACTTTGTGCCCAAATGCAAAAAGAAAAAGAAAAAACTTTGAAGAAGCTCAGCAGTGAAAAGCAATATGCATTGCTCTTTTCAGCTACTGACATGTCAAACTGTGCTCTCGGGTATGTATTTGCAATTCCCAATTTGGTTCATTCCAAAGGGAGGTGCAAGTAGAGGCAGATTCTGGCATTATGTAGTAGGAAATAGTCAGGAATGGGAGGCCCACTTGTAAAGAAATAAAGAAAGACAGCTGGTTGCTCTAATGACCAGACAATATTACTACGGTATATGATACATAAAAGTGTTCTGGTATCTGTCACTTGTCTTCAGTACACAGTAATCTCAAACCACACACACACTTTCAAATATCACGCTGCTTGTCTTTTTCCTGTGGTGTTTGCTTGAGATATGTGAGGTGGGATGAAAGCCAAGGAAGAAAGAAGCAACATCACTTTAAAAATCATTGAAAAAAGCCCCAAACCCTGCAGGATATTGGGTGATGTTATCCATGTGTGTTTGCTTCTGGTCGTTTGTTTGTTTGTTTTTTACTATCAAGTACTAAAGTTAATTAAGCTCTATTTAAGTAACAATGAAGATTTCAATGTCCTTCCTTCCCAATTAATGAGCAAATAAACTTCTGATGTCCGAACCTGATCCTATCATTATATGTCAGTGAGCACTTAGTAGCTTTTATTAATGAAAACCAAGGACTTTTTGAGGCAGGATTTTAAAAGCTGATGCTTACAAAGTCAGCTCTGAAGCTGGCATGCATGGAGGTAGGCCCATTGAAGTGAATGGAGCTGTGGCATTTTGTATCAGCTGAGAATCTGGCCCAAATATTAGATAAAATTAATGTTTCCAATGAATCCCCTTCAACACAGATCAAGCAGAAGGTGTAGCAGACAGGGATGTCAGCAAAGTAGCATTCAAAGGGAAAATCCAAGAAGTTTTTCTGTCTGAATAAAATCACCAGAACCAAACACTTAAATATTATGTCCCAGGAAAATGTTAGCAAGATAACTCTTTTCTTTGACATAGTTGTTGGAGTTAGTAGATTTGTCATTTCTTCAACCAAACACTAATATCTTTTGCATTAGCACCAGGAAGTCCAGGATTTCACCACCATGAGGTAAAGTTGTAGCTTTACAGTGAGATTTAAGATGAAAGTGGGGGGAGGGGGAAGTCTGCCAGTTTGTGAAGTTCCTCCTTTGCATGGGGATTAGTGGATGAGTTTGAGCATGCTGAATTCAATGTGTCAAAAGCATGCTGGAATGGCAGAGGTTTTATTTTAAACGCTTTGCTTTTGGATCTTATCAACTCAGTCTATAGTGGCAGTTCCCCCCACCCCTCTCAGTGAGCTTTTCAGGCTTAATTTGATGTTGTAATAGACACATGAGCCTTTAGACCTATGCAGATTTAAGATCAAAAGCTCTTTCAAACATAGCTGACCCCAAAAAGGAAACCCTCTGATTCAACTATCAGGTGAATAGTTCAGTGTAGTTGTGCAAAATATGCAGCATTGAAGTCTTTGATCTTTTACCACTCAGTTCTCATTAACTGTTAAGAGTTTATGCATGTAACTTCCCATGCAGTGTGCTGGAAGCATTTCCCTTAATATTAAGGATTTTTAGATTCTCCTCATTCAAATTTGCTTATTCATAACATTTTAGGTTTGGAATGGTTTTCTACCATCTAACTGCCACATGGAAAATAACATTTGGGGAAAAAGAGAGAGACAGAGAGAGAGAAAAGCACATACCTTTCACAATTAACAGGGTAGGTTAACGTGAGGATTTTCTGACCAACAGGAATATGTGAATTCATTACAAGATACAAGACAAACAGATTCTACCTGTCAAATGTGTTGGTAGAATTTAATGAATTCAAGTTCAGGGTTTGTAGTTTTCAAATTTAATTCTACCATCAGTGCTATAAATCTGTACACAAATCATCAGGAAACATGGTTTTAAAGGTATAGATTTTGCCAGACAATGAGAAATTATAAGGTAATTTATTACCCATTTTTTGGAAGTAGAGGGGAAGAAAACTGACTATTTCTCTCTCCCAAATTCTTTTGGTAAGGTTTGCTTTACTACTATGTAATATTGTTTTTCTTATTTATTTTATTGCCAGTTGTATTGATATACTTCACTCAAATGTTGTGACCTGTTTTTCAAACAGTTAAGAGTCTAGGCACAGACATTCAAAGGACTCTAAGGAAGAATACTATCTTGGTGGAACTTTATAATATTATCTACCTGCAATTATTCATACAGATGTTTCTAAATTTGCAGCCTTTGCCCTGAAGTGTATTGCTAGCGCTATACTATCTTGTGACTCATGAACCAAAACCACCATTTTTGGTGATGGAAATCGTAACCTGAATTTGATTGATCAAAAGTTTCTTCACCACCAGCATAGCTTTTGCAAAGATCTGATCAGCTGAACTCTTCCATGGCTGTGTCTATACTGAATTCTTCTTGAGCAAAAGTCTATGCAAAAGAAGCATGGATTAGCATATTGCCGCACTCCATTTGCATAATTAATTAGGGGCCGTTTTTGCGTGAAAAGGAGCTATGTAGATTACTCCTTTTTGCACAAAAACCCCCTCTTGAGCAAGAGCCATTCTTCCTGAAAAAATCCACATTTCATTTGCATAGGCATTTGTGCAAGAAGAGTGCAGGATAGATGTAGCCCATGTTGCAGTGATGAGCAAATTGTTTAATATATGTTGTTTATACATGGTGACACAGTTGAGGTTTTACTGCACTGTGAGACTTCTGAGCTACTGTGTGGAAAAGTTAGCTGAGCCTTGAATCTGACTCTGAGGTAGCAAGGCCATATGTGAAAGAAAGAAATGGAAAATATTGTCTGCCTAGTTTCAGACACTGACATTTCCAAAGGTTGTAGAAATATAATGGGCGTGAGTGACCTCTGTGTTAGATTCCAGTTCCTCCTGCTAGTGAATGCCTGTTGGGAAGGGCTGCAACTACTTCTGGAGCTGATGGTCAGAATCTCCCTTGAGCAGGAGATGATAGTAACTTCTTTGGAAGCACAATTTTTTGGAATAAAGAAACCACTTCTGTATGGAGATAACATCTCCAATTATTGCCAAGTCTCAATCATTTGTTTTTAAGGGAGGTTACTCAGAAAGTGATGACAAAGAAATGCCTGGAGCCCTCATCTCTTCTTGGCTCTACTTATTTTGATTTTAGGCCTGGAAACAGCATAAAGAAAATGCACTGGTGTATGGACAGATGACTCTTTCCTTGGAATAGATGAAGATGCATTTCTGTTCTGTTTCTTTTAGATCTTTTTCAGCTGCCTTTGAGGTCCCACAGCCACATGTTCTAGGGTCCCGGCAGCCCTTGGAGCACTAGAAGAGGAAGCCATAGGGGAAGCAGGAGGTGGCTGGTGGCCCTCTCCATTCATGAGGCCATGTGCTCCATCATTGAGATCACATAATCCCAGACAGCTACTGGTCAGCAGCCCACTCCCGGTACTCCCCGTGGAGTACCCCACCAGACAAGGGACTGCAGGCAGGTTATCTGTTCCTGCATCAGGTCCTTGAAGGTTCTCTTCCTCCGGTGGATCCCACAGCGTTGTAAAGATGGTGTTTGAGGTGGGAGACACACCAAGCTTGCAGCTTACCTAGAAGTGAAGAAAAGTTATAAGAGCAGTTATTCCAGGAGACACTGCGTATGAAGCCTACCCCTAATCTCTGAGCTAAAGCCAAAGGTCTCGGTTCAGTTGATGGTGATGTGCTTCAAGCAAGGCCATATGTTATCTAGATAGCGGGCACTTTCCTGCTGGGGCATAGACATCCCAGGGGAGCATTGCAACACCCACAGCATGGGTACAAGCAGGCATGGGAATGTGCCGGCCAGGCCAGGAGCCTGCAGGTGGGAAGGGTGGATGGGGTGGCTCAGCTTCCATCTGTGTCCTGCATACACAGGGTTGGGCAGTGGTAGCATTCCACAGAGAAGGAACATCTATCCCTGCCCACTGGAGGTGAGGAGGTGTCGGGGGAAGTGTGTATAAATGGGAGACACTGCTTGCCAGAGAAAGTGCTACCTCCTCCTGGCAGGTTCCCATTCATGGGATCAGTCTCCTCTGCATCACTGCACTCGACCAGGAGTGTATGGTGCTTGCGAGTGCATGTATGATGCTATGCTGTGTTAGGCATTGGTGTGTGGTTCCATGACCCCAGACTCTTTATTGGTGGCTTGTTGTGGGAAGGTGTCCCACCACAGAGGCTGCAATAAGGCAGGCCTGTGCAGGAACCTCTTGAGAAGGACCGAGGAGTTCTTGTGGGATAGCATCATGGAGCTATGTACTCCAGCCTGGCACTCCGTGTGCACCCAGGTGCACAGGTTGTTGTGTGAGCTCCAGGATGAGAAGGCCGAGCAGGGAACGTGAAGCCCCTCACTACCCACTACCTGCCTCCATGAGTGTATCTGCAGTGTTAGAACTCACCTGCAGTGCCTTTGCCAGGTTTGTCCAAGTCCTGGGAGACATCCTGGGAGAGGGAGACTGGTTCCTGACTAATGATGACCTCCTGGCTGGTGGGCATGGTGTCCAGTCTGGCCTGCTACTCCTCCTCCTTGTCATTTTCGCCATCCTCCTCCACAGCCCCACCCTCAGGGAGGCTGACAATGGGCATTTCCTGGCCAGTCAGATGATGGGGGGGGGCAGGTGATTGGACCCCTACCAGGATGGCATCCAGCTGTTCGTAGTAGCAGCACATGTGAGGTGCCACCCCAGACTGTCTACTTTGTGTAAGCCAGAGTTCCTTTATTTTCATTCACATCTGCTGCAGGGTCTGGTTGTGCCCCTTCTGGGCCAGGCTGGCAGCCATCCGGCTGTAGATCTCAACATTCCTCCTCTTGGTGCGGAGATCCTGGCGCTTGGTCTCCTCTCCACAGACCTTAGGACCTCTGCACCAGTCCAGGCTGGTGCCCTCTTTCACCCTTGCCCAGAGGCTTCAGAGGTGGCTACAGGCATGCTGGCAGCAGTGGGCGGGAGGGGGGGGACTCAGGAGGAGTGCTGGGGTCTGCCATGGCTGTAGGGAAGGGTTCTGTGTGGCATGGAGCTTGTAGGGCTGTTGTGGTGTCACAAGCCCTTTACCTTCGGTCTGCAGTTTTAAAGTCTGCAGGAGAAGGGGAGGAGTGGAGTTGGTAGGTGTGTGGCCAAAGTTGCCACAAGGGCAACTGAGAGAGGCCTCTGGAGGCCAATTATTTTGAAATAGAAGCTGAGCATCCACACTATCACTACTTCGAAATAACAATTTCAAAATAAGTGTTATGCCTCTTCACAAGCAGGCGTTATTTCAAAACAACCAGCCCGTTACTTCAAAATAACAGGCTTGGTAGTGCAGATGCTCACCATGTTATCTTGAAATAAGAAGAGTTATTTTGAAATAAAGGGAGTTATTGTCCATGACTTAGAGAGAGAGAGAGAGAGAGAGAGAGAGAGAGAGACACACACACACACACACACACACATATAATGTAATCATGAGCCTTTGTGGGCAAAACCCACTTATATGAACTCGAGTCATGGAGTCATGCCAGAGGATGTGGTGAAGTCTAGAACTTTAACAGGGTTCAAAAAAGAAAGAGATAGATTCATGGAGGTTAGGTCCATCAATGGCTATTAGCCAGGATGAGTAGGAATGGTATCCCTAGCCTCTGTTTCTCTGGAGGTGGGTGACAGGGGAGGGATCACATGAGGATTACCTGTCGTGATCCCTCCCTCTGGGGCATTTGGCATTGATCACTGTCAGCAGACAGGATACTGGGCTAGATGGACCTTTGATCTGACCCAGTATGACTGTTCTTATCTACACACAAGTGAGTTTGGGAAAAGTCAAAATTGCTACACATGTGCAGATCTCTAGTACCACTCTTATACCAATTCTGTGGTGCTGAAGTGAAACATGGTTGCTAAGGAAGACTGAACACAAAGATTCATGTTTTCATAGAATACTAGAACTAGAAGGGACCCCAATAGGTCATCAAGTCCAATCCTCTGCACTGCTGGCAGGACCAAGCACCATTCTCATCTGAGCTCCTCAATATGAAGTGGCAGAACAAAATTAGAACTGATATTATTCAAAGCCAAACCCAGCAATTGCTTTTTGTTTTCTGATGCTTTTCAATAAAAAACTGAAAAATGTAATAAAAACCAGGCATTTCCCATGAAAATAATTCAGTCTTGATAAAAATTAGCATTGCACTCCAAGTCAGAATAAATTATCAGAAGTGTTATATGGGCAGCTTCACCTAATGCTAAATTACGCAATCTCTCTACAATTGCCCATTTAAATAAATGGTTTGGACTAGCTTGAGTTTTGTGTTGAACATACTCTGAATCTCTGACTTAAATGGACTAGTACTTTTCTCCGGAGCCAGATTCTCACAGGAACTTTGTCCCTAATATAATAATTAAACAAAGCAAGTAAACAAAAAAGTATGTTAGAGCAGAGGAACTTTTCCAGTGAAACACAGTGTTCCTGCTCTCTTGTGATAGTATGGATACAGCTTAAGGAGTGGGGGAATTGAGAACACTGTGGCTGTAGAAATGAATTTCAGAACCAACAGTACCATGTTTGGCTATCATAAAGGAGCTGCAGTTTGTTGTTGTCTAGTTGGCTGCCTAATATTACGTTTTTCAAAAACAACAAATAGTCTAGTAGCACCTTAAAGACTAACAAAACACATAGATGGTATCATGAGCCTTTGTGGGCATAACCCTGAAGAAGTGGGTTATGCCTACAAAAGTTCATGATACCATCTACATGTTTTGCTAGTCTTTAAGGTGTTACCAGACTATTTGTTGTTTTTTAAGTTTTTCCTGTTACGGACTAACTTGGCTACCTCTCTGAAGCTTTTATTACGTGTTTGCAGAGTTCTTGTAGCTATGTCAATATCAGCATGTCAGAGACAAGGTAAGGGAGGCAATAACCAAACTGAACAAGAACTTTATGGAACTTGTCTCTTTCACCAACAGAACTTGGTCCAAGTAAAGATATTTCCTCCTTCACCTTATCCCTCTAATCGTACTGGGTGAGGAATGTCTAAAATGGTTGAAGAGGCATTTTCTATTGCTAATTTATAGCTGCAGGGCACTTTTTGGTCATGATCAACTGTTATATTCTTGTAAAAATTATGCACTAGACACAACGAGCTGGAGTGTACTATTTTTTAAATTCACTTCAAGCAGGCAGAGGCCTATTCCTTGAAGACAGAATGTAGCTAATAAATGCCAAGTTTGAGGGGGGCGGGGAATCACTGTGGCTTTTAAATATGACTATGAATACTAAAACTCTTCAGCTAGACTACATAGAACCAGGAACAAAAGGAAACTTGAATTACACCAGCAGCATTTTAATAGCTGCAATTATCAGCTGGCCTTGCATTAGGAGTTCCACACCCATGAGGTAAAAGATGTCAGGGGGATAGAGTGAAAGCTCTGCCTGAAAATGCAAAATCACAATGCATTCACTTGCTAAAAGACTTGGGTGAGCTATCCACTTTGGTCTTTGTACTCTTTTAAATACAGCCATCTAGTTGTCTTGGAGACAGGCACGTGGAAAGTAATAAAAAAAACCCCTCTCAATATATTCTCATCCCCAATCTTATAATCTCCTGATTATAGATCAGCTAAGTAATATTCTAAATGGAAAATATATAAATATTAACCTGACAAACTGCTCTGCTTAAGTCAATGACACATGAATAGAAGATGTGGGTAACAAGACGTTTATTAAAAAGTAGCAGGAATGAGGGGGGAGAACATCACTTGTAAAACAGAAAGGATAGAATATAGACACACTGAGGTCCATTTGAAACTATTCAATTCCACTGGAAATCACAGAGGAAAAGAGCAAACTAAATTGTTTAACTTGTAATGATATCTGATAACTGTAGTTAAAATGTATTTGCTCTTTGAATATCCTACTGCACATTGCATATGGATGTAAATTTGGACCCTGATCCTGCTGTTTTTAAGACAATAGTAAAACTCTTATCTGCTTCAGAGGGGAAATGGAACAGGCTCTTAGGGTAAGATTTTTAAAGGTACCCAAATATCTTTAAAAAGCTGGGACTTAGAGTTGTATGAAGGAAATAGACAATTTGCTTGTTGATATTTCCAGCACCTTAGTAATTTGAAAATCAGCAGCCCTCAAAAGTAACTTGGGAAGAAGACTGAAAAGTTGTATTGATTATAATCTCTTATTAATTGATTTCAAGATTGTCAAGCAAAACTGGAAAATTTAATTTATTTCTTCCTGAATATAGTAAGCTTGGACGTGTATGATTCAATTAAAAATATCAACTAATACTTGTATAGCGCTTTTTTTGGCACACACAGAAAGTAAGGCCAAGATTTTCAGAAGTGACTCATGATTTATAACTTAATGATTAGCACAAGATTTCAGATACCTTCAAAGAGATGGCCCCTCAAACAATATTGAGCATCCATCTTGTGAAAAAGGATGTTTTATAGCGTCTCAAGTTGGGCACTCAAAAAATGGAGGTAACCAAAATAATAATGAGGATGATGATTTCTATTAATTTATTACTGTACTGTCTAGGGACTTGTGTCACAGATCAGGACAGCAATGCAGTAGGCACTGTGCATAGACTACAAAATACTAGTCACTTCTGAAATCTTGGCTTAAGCAATTGTTACAAATTTGTACAAAATATGTGGCATTGTACATATGTAGATATTAATATGCATTTGTAGAGAGATTTCTATGACACTCATTAGTATAGTGTCTGAATACCTCATATGCTTTAATGGATTTACCATAATAACTTCCCTGAATGCAACATAAATATTTTCGTCTCCATTGAACATAGTGGAAAATTGAGGCATAAAGGGACCTTGCCAACTCTTCAGAAGAGTTAAGAATAGAACTGAGACCTCATTACTCTCAATCCAGGGCTTTAACTATCTCGGCCATTTTCTTTGCTCAGAGGCAAATTGTCTCTGTAAATATTCTAGCATGCCTGCATCCTGATCTGCAGTTTGTGCTGATTCTTTTATTTTTGTTAAACAACCTATTTTATAGAAATAATAAAAATCTTTGGCAATAAAGGCATGCATTAAATAAAGTGCATGATGTAGAAGACATGCTAAATTTGTGCAAAAATGAAAATAAAATGTGCACAAGCTAGACTTGTGCATTCCAAATGTAGTTTGTTCCTAATCTGCCACCTTCTATTATTTATAATTGGTGTACTACAGTGAACTGTTTTGAAATAATGACCCATGTTTATCTCTGGTGTAAGGATAAACTAAGTCAACATGGGTGTGTGGAGTCATTCTTTGCCACCAGTGAGTGACATGAGAAATCTTAAAATGCAGAAAAAGCATTAAATAGCCTGGCCTCAACCAGGCCTGAGAGATTTGAATTCAATGATAATGTGCTTATAATGACTGTGATAGTTATTCTGAGCCCAAAACCAGTCTGAATGTTAATGAAAGACACAGCTGAAGAGCTATTCAAACTTGTGGTTAGGCTGATGTCAGATGTGGATACAGAGGAAGGGGAAGTCAAAGAAATTTAAGACAAATAGGTACATGAATCCTTAGGATATTAGGTTACTAGCCTGGTGGGAGACATCTGGAAACTAGCTTTTAAAGCTGGGGGCAGTAGTGCAAAGATTGGGGAGGTGTTTGGCAGCAGAGAGATAGGGAAAAGTTCTACCCCTTCTTTGCTTCTTCCTTCATCAAGTCCTCACCATAAACCCTTCACAAGACTCAAACTCCCTGGCCCTAGACTCTGATAGGGTATGTCTACACTACCCTCCTAATTCGAACTAGGAGGGTAATGTAGGCATACCTCACTTGCAAATGAAGCCTGGGATTTGAATTTCCCGGGTTTCATTTGCATAAGCCGGGCGCCGACATTTTTAAATCCCGGCTAGTTCGAACCCTGTGCCGCGCGGCTACACGCGGCACGGAGTAGCTAGTTCGGATTAGGCTTCTAATCCGAACTAGCTGTACTCCTCGTGGAGTACACATGGCATGGAGTTCGAACTAGCCGGGATTTAAAAATGGCGGCACCCGTCTTATGCAAATGAAACCCGGGAAATTCAAATCCCGGGCTTCATTTGCAAGTGCGGTATGCCTACATTACCCCGCTAGTTCGAACTAGCGGGGTAGTGTAGACATACCCATAGTTAGCAAAGGAAAACAGGATCTCTTGGTATAGGGTTTGGAAAATAACTAAAGAGCCAAAGCAGACTGGATCAAGGAGGCTGATGAGAAGAGTAAGAGAGCTAGAACAGACTATATGACGTTGGGATTTCACAAAGAGGGAAATGTTGTGCATGTGTGTATTAAGTTAGTTAAAACTTTCCTGTGCTCAATAGCTTTGCTGGCAGTGCCTATGCAAATGAAGCATGGATTAGCATACTGCTGTGCTTTATTTGCATCATCTATTCAAGCCATTTTTGCGCAAGGGGTTTTTCCACAAAAACAAGCAGTGTGGACTTTTTTTGCGCAAAAACCCCATTTTGTGCAAGATCCTCATGCTCCAAAAAAGGAGATATACTGATCTTCTGGAAAAAGGGGCTTTTGAACAAAAAGAAAACATCCACACTGCTTGTTTTTGTGCAAAAACCCCAGCGCAGAAACAGATTGGCAAAAAGTATATAAATGAGATTTCAATTCATGCAAATGAGTTCCTCATTAGCATATTTTTTGCTGAAAAAACTTATAGTGTAGATGTAGCCTCAGTGCTTGCCTACATAGTTAATGTGCAGCAAATGTAGTGTGTGTGAATCAATGTCTAACTAGCCTGCAATGTATTAAGTGCCTGAATGGACCCTGTAGCCATCTGCTATGAATGCCCTGTGCGCTTTGGTCAAATCCTATTTCCAAGTGGATAAGAGAACCTATAGTGAATGGTAGTAAGGACCACATGGACAGTTACAGTGCAGTAGGTGAATACATGACCGATTTACTCCCCAGCTTGCAGCCCACTAGCTGTTGAGATGATAGTACTTCCTTACCTAACAGGGATGTACTGAGAACAAATTCAGTAAAAATTATGATAGGTTCAACTATTATAGTAATAGTAATGGGGCTTATTTACAAAAGAGGTCAGAACCAATTTAACTAAAGGTGTAGTTTTAAAGTGCATTAAATCCCCGTGTGGAGGTGTCCTTCAAAAGTGAAGTTGAAACTTATTCCTCTTTAGCTTGATTTACTTTGGGTACATCTACAAAGCAGTGTTATTTCAAAATAACTATACGAGTGTCTACGCAGCTAGCCTGTTAGTTCAAATTTATTTCAAAATAAGGAGCAGCTTATTTCAGTATTTGTAAACCTCATTTCATGAGGAATAATGCCTCTTCCAAAATAGCTATTTCAAAATAGCGAGTGTGTAGACAGGATAGCTGGAGTTATTTCAAAATAATTGGCCTCCAGCCCTTCCCACTGTGCCCTGCTGACTGCACTGTCTATAGTCATCAAACCTCTGTAGTCCCCACTTCCCCTAGGCCCCTTAAAGTGCAGCCTCAGGGGAAAGGGCTGGTATCATACAGCAGACCCTGACAGCCCTGAGCCACCAACCAGTTGACACTGTGTTGAGGTAGTACAAAATGAGCAAGACTGCTGCTCCCACCCAGCCCTCCACTGCTCCCAGGTCCCTGCCCAGGGATGGCAAAGATGCCATTCTGGTCTGGTGTGGAGATCCTGGACCTTATTGAGGTTTGAGGTGATCAGACCAACCTCCAGGACCTCCACACCAGATGCCGGAATGCCAAAAACTATGGCCACCAAGGGGCACATCTGCACTCAGGAGTAGGTGTTGATGAAAGAGAAAGAGCTCTGTCAGGTGTATGACAAGTCCTGGAAGCACAGCTACCATTCTGGGATAGAAGCCCATACCTTACTCTACTATGAAGACCAGTGCTTAATACTATGTGGTGGGGCAGTCCCTTTCCCACCTCAGTAATAGAATCAGGGCTCGAAACTGCCATCCTTGCCTTCCCGGGGACAGAGAAGCAGAGGAGGAGCTGACCCTGGAGCCAGTACCTCACACTCTACATGTATCCCAGGCATCGTCCAAGGCCAGGGAAGCCACAAGTGCAATCAAGTTCCACACAGGGAGAAGGTAGTAAGCAGAGAAGGGCAGATGCACATTCCTTGCTCAACCTTTATGGCCTGGAGATCGCGCAGCAGTGTGTGCACATGGGAGTACATGGAGTAACAGTGCAGGGCACACAGCCCCAGGAGTCTGCAACAGAGGACCCTTTGCTATTGGCCACAGGGTGCCTGGAGAGGTCTGACAGAGGGATGGGACACCCTCCCACCACAAGCCACCACTAGAGTGAAGCTGGACACACACACACATACACACTGTCTCTCTCTCATGCTCACTTTCTCTCAGCAGTTCGGCACACGGGCATTCCCACACTCTTGGAACAGCATCCACTCCCAGAGCATCTGCTGTTCTCATGTGCCTCCCCCCAACACCCTGCCTCCCTCTCCCCCAGCAGGCAGGGATAAAATTTCTCTCCCTGAGGAACACTACCACTGCCAGATCTGGTGGGCATGTGGCATGGAGGAAAGCCCACCCTCCCTATGGCCCCCCTTCCATCTGCAGGATCCTGGTCTGGTCGTCACCTTCACATGCCTGCTCGGCCCTGGGATGTGGGGGTACTGAGGTTCCTCACTTGGACATCTGGGCCCCTGCAGGAAAGGGCCCACTGACTAGACCAAACAGGACCTTGCTCCAAGCACATAGCCTTCGCCTCAACCAACACCTTTCGCTCTCACCTCAGATGAGGGCTAGGCTTCAGGCACAGTGTCTCTAGGGATGACTGACCATCTCTCTGTTCCTCACAGCCAGACCAGCTGTGAAAGGGGGGTGTTCGACACCACTCATGGCAGCCTCCGACCCCGAGGTACCTGCCAGCGCAGGAGACTCATGGACAAGTGCCAGCGAGAGGACCTTGCAATACTCTGATCCCTGGAGTAGAACCTGGACTGGAGACAGCAGTAAAACATTCAACTGCAGCATGTGCACCATGTGCATGGCAGTTCAATCCCTGAGCACCAGCATAATTGCTGCCCCTGCTCCTGCCCCTCCTGCTTCTCCCCCAATTCCCCCAACATGGCCACTGAGGCCCCTGCAGCCATGGTGGTGGGATCACCAAAGCCAGGTGCCACTCCCAGCCTCAATCCTAAGCCTCTCCTTCCTCTCCTCCCCCTTTTTTCTCCCCTCTCTGGTTCTTTCCCAAGTCCCTTTTGACCCCAAATAAAAAAAGCAGAGTTTATTTTTTCAAGACAAAAAGTGTAGTTTATTGTCTCTGCATGGGAGAGGTAAGGAAGGGGGAAGGGAGGGGTGATGCATAGGCCCCTTGTAAAAAAACTCAGTGTGTCACTGGGGTTCTTGTGAGAAACTCTCCCTCAGGGCCTCCCGGATGCGCATGGCCCCTTAATACACCTGCCTAATGGCAGCCATGTGTGGCTGCTTGAAGGCCCTGCCAAGCCAGTCAGCCTCTGCCTCCACCCAGGAAGAAACACCTCCTCCTTTCTCTCACAAATATTGTGAAGGACACAGCATGTGGCCACCATGTGTGGGATGTTCTGCTACCCAACGTCTAGCTGGGTGAGGAGGCAATGGAACTGTGTCTTGAGATGCCTGAAGGTGCCCTCCATCATCATGTTGGTCTTGCTGAACCTGGCATTGAACCATTCCTTGGAGTGGTCAAGGTGGCCAGTGTAGGGCTTCATTAGCCAAGATAACACAGTAGTCCATGTCCCCCATGATTCACATCAGCATGTCCACATCCCCAAGCCTGATGGTGCATAAAGGGAAAAAAAGTGCCAGCATGCAGGTTCTGGAACACACTGGAGTTGCAGAAGACACAGGTGTCATGCGCTTCCCCAACCACCGAACGTAGATATTGTTTGAACTGGCCCTGGTGGTCCATGATGGCTTACAGGATCATTGAGAAGTATCCCTTTCAGTTGATGTACACAGCTGGCCGGTGGTTGGGGTCCCCACAGTTCAGGACACCCATGAGGCAAAGCCAGCAATGATGGTGTCCACTTTGCCAAGGTTGATGACCCTGCACAGCAGGATGGTGTTGATGGTCCACACTATCTGTAGAAGGAGATGAACAAACAGATAATCACAGGATTGCCAGAGCCCTTGGGAGGTCCCTGAGCGCCCTTTCATCTCCCACAGCAAGAGCAACCCCCCCACTTACCCCATCTCCCGGTAGAGCTTTGTGAGGGCAGGACTGAAAAACCTCCTGAGAAGGGGGCTTCCACCATCGCCACCAACAGTGGATTTTGTGGGCCCCCGTTGGCTCTGGGGTGGGGCCAAAAATGAGGGGTTCAGTGTGTGGGACAGTGCTGCCAGTGAGCGGGATGGGGTGGGGGTGAAGGAGGGGGTAAGGTTGCAAGGTCTGGCTGAGAGTAGGGTGTCTGACTAATAGGAGGGGACAGGAGCAAGGGAAGGTGCAGAGTTTGGCCAGGAGGGAGGGCGCAGGAGCAGGCTGTGGGTAGGGCATGCAGCTTGGAGGGAGCATTCAGGAGCAAGGGAAGGTACAGGAACAGGGAGGGAGCAAGAGAGGGGGCAGGAGCTTGCCAACCCTTCTCTCTGGCTGCTATGCGCATCCCTCCCCCTCCCGACCGGTATGCTCACCACTCCCTCCTAACCAGACATCCTATCCCCAGCCTAGTCCTGCACCCTCCCTTGCTTCTGAACCCTCCCCCCACCAAGACACCAACCCAACCTGTTCCTGCATCCTCCCTCTTGGCCAGACTCTGCACCCTCACCCCCTTCTACATCCCACCTCCCACCCAGATCCTGAACTCCCATCCCTATCCCTGGCAGAGATGGGAAGAGGGGGGTGCACATGGGAAGGGGGAGGGAGGAGGCCATGTGACTCCCATCTCCTGGAGCATGCAAACAGGCCTCTAACATCTGACATCACTAAGTGCCTCCCCACATCCCCTTTAAAATCCCAGAGCCTCCTCCTTGTCCCACAGCCCTTCAATGCTTCCCCTTCCTCGGTTCCTGTGTGCAAAGCCCCCTGAATACCCAGCACTCTCAACATCCTCTATTGTACTGTCAGTCCCTGCCCCAGCCTCTCCTGGGTCCCCACCCCTGGTTCAGGGACGTGCCTCTTTTCTCAAGCGGAGAGTCTGCACGCACCTGCCTGGGGCTCCCTGCCGCCTTCTCCACCCGTGCATGTGCACTCCCCTCGCTCAGCTCCCCAGTGCACCCCCACTATCCCCTTTATGGCCTCAGGGTCTGTGCTACAAGCCCAGGGCTCTGCATGTGGCTGCGTCAGCCAGTGGCTCTGGGAACAGCCCGTGCCCAGAGCAGGTAGGTTGGGGGCTCAGAGCGAGGGTAACTTTTCCAGTCCCCCATGCTCAGAGCAACAGACCCCATGGGCATGAAGCTACCTGGGAAAGGTGAGGGGTAGGGGACCGCCAGGGAATGGGGGAGTCAACACAGCACCTACCTCCACAGAGCACTGTGGGGGTAGGGGAGAATGCACAACTGAAGATGCAGGTGGAGTCGGGTGGTGGGATGCAGATGATGTGATGATGTTACTCGTCCTGCAGGAAAATGTTATATATAGAGAGTGAGAGAGAGAGATAAAAGATACTTTAGGTTTGGGATGCCTAGCTTAACAAGGCCTCATTTTTGGAAAGTGCTACCCTCTGAAAATCAGACCTCTTGAAGTTGTTACCCTAAAACAGAAACATCCTACATTTCTAGTGACTTTTGAAAATGAAGGCTACACGTTTCCTTCCCCTGCCCGCCCCTCCCCCCCCACTGGCTGGAGAAAGAGCAATGCCAAAACACTTCTCCAAGTCACATCTCTCATCTGACTGAGAATATTACATTTAATAGGCATTATAAAGCTTTCTGTTTTAGTTGTTAAACTCAAGTAATTCACCATTATTCTTTTTTTTCTTCCTTTTAGTAGAAACCAAATGGAGGCAGATATTATAAAATTTAATCTCTTCAATAAGTTCTTCACAAAATCCCTTAGTTATTATAACACTTGTTTCTATAAATGCTTGTTGTGTACACTGTCAGCTATTTCTGTCATTATCATCCAGGTCCTCTGTAAAATGATCTAGTTCTGAGAAAGCTCTCCAAGATGAGAGCAGTTTACCACTGTTTAATGAGTTTATAATTGGATTCAGGGTTCCAGCTGGAAAGAAAGAATAGGAAGTGGGAAGTGTGTTTGGGGTGGGTGGGAATTTATGTCTCTGGGTATTTCCTTTTTAGGGATTATTGAGTAACGAGCCCCAGAGGAAGAGCAGAAAGGTGGGAATTTGGTCTCCTTGAAAAGGTGGGAACCCTCAGCAATTTCAATATGCTCTGAAATTTGTATTCCAAACCCAGAACATCTGTGATCTTGGTGGAAAGACTGAACATTTTGACTCTCATATTCTGCTCATAAAAACAATTACTCTTTCCCGCCAGTGCTAAGTCATTTTATTTGCATTAACAGAAATATTATGAATAAAAGTCAAGCTGGACATTGCAGTAAATGGAAAATGGCAATTCCATTTACTTCACTGGCAAGGACCCAATCTCTTTTAATTCTCACAAAGAAAACAGCTGGGATCTTGTGGAATGTAGTAATACCAGAGCTTCTAGTGACAGGCTATTATATGGTAGGCAGTATGATGTCATGAACTTTGAAGGAGCAGGACAGAGGGTTTAGAAAAGAACTCAAGCTTTACCTTGCAGAGGGGAGAGAGTCAAAATGTGGAAAGTATAACCAGTTCCTTTAAAACTTATTTCTGCCTATGATTAATTTTCCAGTTGATCCTGATTTAAGGAAATCGGTAATTTTTTAGTATTCACGGTGAGACATGTTTTGTTACCTTACTTACGTTGAGTAATACTGTTCTTCATAAATAGCCCTATGAGTAAGAGCAGCAGAATCTAGCTCTTAGATTAACAACTCACTTTTCATTATGGTCCAGTTTTGAATGCCCTTTTTCATGCTGAACAGTACTTTACTCCTGCTGAAGTCCATGAGATTATGGGGGAGTGACTGATCTGGTACATCACTGTATGCGAGTTTTGTCCTAGTTATTAGTCATCTTGTGTGATTGGTTTCCTAAGGCACATGGTCTTGTTTATGCTTTTTCATTGGATGATTGGAACTTTTTGAATAAAAGTAAGGAATGATAAATGCCAAAAACTGGGTAATTAAAAATACTCCCTTGCTAACAAATACATTACATCTTACTAGTCAATCTGCTCTGTCATAGACCTTTTTACAAATGTGCTAGGGATGGAGTCTAGGAGGGTGCCAAAAGAGCAAAGCCCTAGTTTCAAACACTGCAATCCTGGAAACTGCCTCTTCAAAGAAATGTGTACAACTGCCTCAGGCACCATGTTGCCTTTGCTCCATACCCATTGTCCGCCTCCTTGGGCTTGTAAGCTCTTTGGAGCAGAGTTCCTGTCTCTTTGTTTGCTACCTTCCGGGGGCCTGACCTGGGTATCTGGATGCTACTTTAATATAAGCATTAAATAATAACAAAACATCAGCACCATGCTCTCCTCTGTAGCACACAACAGGAGTCAATGCTGCAGTAACTCCTGCTGATGGATTTCTGCAAGCTTGGCAGGGGATCAGGAACAATGGATTTTCTGTCTCTACCCAATGATTGCCCTGGAACAATTACTTCCAAGCAGTAGAGACCCAAATCCATTGTTGGTGGTAATAATAGTACTGGAATTCAAAGAGTTTAAGGCCAGAAGAGGCCTATGATGCGGTATTCATCCCATGCCAGCCCCAAAATGGTTAACCAAGCTGAGAAAGGGCCAGTTTGTGAGAGAGACCATATGTAAGGCATTTA
Organism: Pelodiscus sinensis; assembly: GCF_052426305.1. Classification (NCBI taxonomy): domain Eukaryota; kingdom Metazoa; phylum Chordata; order Testudines; family Trionychidae; genus Pelodiscus; species Pelodiscus sinensis. Next base: position 32,855,699 of record NC_143054.1, read on the forward strand.
GGCTGGAGAAGCAGCCCCTGATTGGAAGATGGAATTCAGCTATGCAGGTTGAGGAAGAGCTAATATAAAGCCAGAGACTGGCAACAGAAGCCATGCTTGATGCATGAATGAGAGAAGGAAAAACTCCAGGGAAAAGGGAGGACCCTCGGAACATGGCCCTAAAGGAAAGATGTACCTAGAAGAGAGAAGGGTGAGGTAAAAAAGCCTGTGGGAGCTAGTATAGGAAGTATCCCAGGGAGACAGCAACAAGCTTAGGTACTGAGTAGACCAAGGGTGGGGAACCTTTTTTGGTTTGGGGGCTGCTGATCCCAGTCTAGTAGATTTTGTGTGCTCCAACCCTGCGATGAGGCAGCGGGAGCGGGGAGGAAGCTGGAATACCAGAATGGGCTCACCAATGCTGAGGGGCACCCTGAGCCTCGAGGGATGGATCCAGGCAAGCTGGGGACCACTTCTGGCCCCTGGGCCTTAGATTCCTCACCCCTGATCTAAAGAGACAGAGAAAAAATGGAGGAAAGGGAACCAAGCAAAGTGACCAGGGTTATGACTGATGCACGACACAGTATTTTTGTGGAAGGGTTTTACTGCTGAGTTATCTAATTTCTGAGTTCCTTGTTTTGATTACTGCTGGGTTTTTGTTCCCCTATGACAGCATAACTGGAAATGATCATAAAGCCAATAACTGTTAATTATTTGAACATGATTCTAAGCATCTTCTCATGGCACTGAAACAAACTGGTGATTAATTCCAGTGATGGTGAGGTCATTTTAAAAACACTTTTTATTGATAGACCAGTCTATCAGCTTTTCAACAATAAAAAACAGAACAGCATGTGCTTCCTAATACCTTCATCAATCTTTAGCAAGCATTTTCAAATCCTGTACCTCTTAAGGAAGGAAAAGGTCCAGGCCAAAAAATATAAAAAGGAGTAATAAGCCCTCTTGCGCAAGAATAGTTGTGCAAGAGGGCCAGTGTAGACAGGCACCTTAATTTTTTGCGCAAGAAAGCCCGATGGCTAAAATGGCCATCAGAGCTTTCTTGCGCATAAGCGCGTCTATACTGGGCATAGATGCTTTTGCGCAAAAGCACTTTTTGCGCTAAAGCATCTGTGTAAATCTAAACGCTCTTTTGCAGAAATACTTTTCGCAGAAAAACTTTTCCATTAAAAGTATTTCCGCAAAATCATGCCAGTCTAGACGCAGCCAGGGTGTGTCTAATCTAGACTAAAGGGATTTTTTGAAAAAAGTGGCCTTTTTTCGAAAAATCTTTACCTGTATCTAGACTGCAGTCATGTTCTTTCAAAAGTAAATCGAAAGAACGCGGCAGGTTTTTTTGACTGTGGAAAACCTCGTTTTAAGAGGAATAATGCCTTTTTTCGAAAGTGCTCTTTTGAAAAAAGGTGCTATGTAATGCAAACTGTGCTTTTTTGAAATAGAGCAACCAGACTGCCTGGGTGCTCTCTTTTGAAAAAGCTCCTCCTCCTACTGAGTCCCCCCCCCCCGCCCTCAGCTCTCCTCCACCTCCTGCCTCTCGCTCTGTCTCTTTCTTTCTCTTCTCCTCCCCTCCTGCCTCTCACTTGGGGGACTGCAGAGCCCAAATGGCCAGTTGGGCTCCGCACTCCCTGTGCTGCATGGGGAGCATGGAGCCCAAACGGACGCTTGCGCCACTTATTCCCACATGGCAGCCCAGCTTAGTGGCTCAGAAATCAGCCGAGCACCACAGCAGGAGGCGAAGGGGGGCGGGGCGGTGACTTTCACGGCCAGGCCCCACCCCCTGGGCATGTACGTCACTGCCCCGCCCCCTTTCTCCTTCCACCGTGACACTCGGCTGACTTCTGCGCCACTCAGCTGGGCCACTGTGCGGAAGCATGCGGCGCAAGCAGCCGTTTGGCCCCACACTCCCCATGAAGCACGGGCCACCCAGAAGGAACAGCCAGCATTTTAGCATTACAGACTCTCAGACACTGGGCTACTATATATATATGATAACTGCACCCACCCTAGGGGTACATTTACATGCAGCACTATTTTGGGATATTTCTGTTATCCCAAAATAGCGTATTCTACATCTTGATGGTGCACCTGATATTTTTAAATATCTTTTGAAATAACAGGTATGCTATTCTGATGTCCCTGTGAACCTCGTTCCATGAGTTTTAAGGGACATTTCGGAATAGCACTCTATTTCGAAATAAGTTATGCAATTTGCATCGCTGAAATTGCAAAGCTTATTTTGAGCTATGGGTGCAGTGTAGACACACCCCTACGAGTTATACTGGTATAATTATTTTGATAAAAAATGACAAGCCTAACTGAAATAGATATACCAAGACATAATCTGTGGTAGACCAGATCACAGTAAATTCCCTACAGACTTCTCTGTCATTTGTATCTTGGAAAATTCCCTTTCATTGTTAATTTGCAGTTAATAAAACAAAACAAAGAATTATTATAACACAGAGGAATGAGGCTAGGTCTAGACAGTACTTTGTTGGAAAAAGCTGGGGTTTCCTCTTCCAGAGCAAAAAAAAGCAGAAGAGGAAACGCATTCTCTGGACGTGGCAGAGTTTTTCCGGGATACCAGAGGTATCCCGGAAAAACATGCCAGTCTAGACGTATCCTGAGTGAAAAGTGGAGAAGTCAGAAGGAAAAATGAAGGTAGACTAGGAGCCCCTGAAAAGGTACCGCACAACTACAGAAACACTGCAAACATCTTCTATTGACATAGGCTGCCAAAGGTAAGAGACTCTAAGAAGCCAACACATTTGTAATTGCTCCTGAGCCCTGCCATAACATGTTAACCACTTGTACTGGGAGAAAAAGCACATTTAAGCAGTGAGTAAAAGAGACTGCAAATTTGGAAAAGACAGACACAGTTAATGCAAACCATATAGAGGAAGCAATGTGAGTCCAAGAGGGAAACAGTAAAACCTTGTCCAGCAGCTACAGTGATGGTACAGTATGAACAGGAACTTTGAGACCAAGCCAGACACCTGAGAAAGCAAAGATCTATCTGCCAGTATGGGCAGGAGAAAAAGGAGAGGGTTGAAGCAAACAGAGTGGAAATGCACTAGCAATGGAGTGGGACATCTATTCCAGACCATCACAGGACAAAGACTGCCCTACTTCCTAACAGTTGTACCAAAGATCCAATTAACACTGTAGAGCCATAGCTATGCTGTACCTGAACAGACCTGCCGATGGGGCACGGGGAAAAGGAACAGTTGCCCCGGGGCCTGACGATTTAAAGGGGTCTGGGGTTCCCAACTGCTGCTGCTGTGGCAGTGGCTGGAATTCCAAGCCCTTTAAATTGCTGCCAGAGCACTATGCTGTATGCTCTGTGTGGCTCTGAACACTGGGACCAGGGGGCATGCCACATGCTGGGCAGTGCTCCAGACGAGCTGCCCCGACACCACCTCTTCTGCCCAAGCTCTGCCTCTTTCGGGAGGATGGAGCCAGTTCACTCCACATTGCCCAGGGGCTGAAGAGGCTGTCAGCTCCCCAGCAATAGAGAGCAGAGAGCCGGCAAAGGGACACCAAATGGGCTGTGTAATACCATTACATGATCAGAGGTGAACTCAATATAATTTTCTTCTAGTACTCTGGACCCCCAGAATGATGAAACAGGTTTCTGCCTTGACACTTATACAATGTATTTCTCTCCACAAGCCACCTCTCCCAGAATTCTCACTCCCCAAACCAACACTGTTTGAGAAAAATATCCACATATGGCTCAAGACCGATAGTTAACAAACACCCAAGCACCGTAAGGGAAAGTTGAAAAGAACTTTGAAGACAGAGTTCAGGAGGGTGTGAATCCATTAAGAGGGAAACAGGTGTGGACAATGCAGTCTGCCCTGAATATTCAACCCAGTGGGTTCAGTAACTTGGTCAGGGTTAACAGATCCTCCTTGCTCTTCTACATATTGTCATAAACAAATAATGCTGCATATAGAAATGTCCATTTGCACTTTCAAGTACATATTTATTTGGCATGTGCAGCTAGATATGTTATATCTATAGCTACCTGATTTCTCCTGTGGTCCATATTATTATAGAGTTTAAGCATTTCTCAAAAAACTTGCCTCTCTTTTCTCTCTGGCTATGTCTAGACTGCTAAGAAAAGTCAGAAAAAGATACACAAATTGCAGCTTGCAATTTGTGTATCTTTTTCTGCTTTTTTTTCCTGAAAGAGGCTTTTCTGAAATTTGGCCCATCTACATGGGGCCAAATATAAGAAAAAACTCCTCTTTCAGAACATCCATTATTCCTCTCACTGAGAGGAATACAGGGATGCCAAAAGAACACGTCCGCTTTTTCGGAAACTGTTCCAAAAAAGCAGATGCGTTCCTTGGACGTGGCAAAGCTTTCATGGGAGGTATCCCAGAAAAGCTCTGCAGTCTAGACATAGCCTCAGAAATCCAATGGGTTTTGATACTAGTCTATAATTATTTTTATGACAGCAGTGGACATGAATTCTGATTGAAGTGAACACAATTTGAGGGCAAATATAGTGCCCATCTATAAAAAGGGAAATAAGAACAACCTGAGCTATAGACCAGTTAGTTTAACTTCTGTGCCAGGGAAGATAATGGAGCAAGTAATTAAGAAAATCATCTGTAAACACTTGGAAGGTGGCAATGTGATAGGGAACAGCCATCATGGATTTGTAAAGAACAAATCATGTCAAACCAATCTGATAGCTTTCTTTGATAGGATAATGAGTCTTGTGGATAAGGGAGAAGCTGTGGACGTGGTATACCTAGACTTTAGTAAGGCATTTGATAAGGTCCCGCATGATATTCTTATCAATAAACTATGCAAATACAACTTAGATGGGGTTACTATAAGGTGGGAGCATAACTGGCTGGATAATTGTACTCAGAGAGTAGTTATTAATGGTTCACAATCCTGCTGGAAAGGTATAACAAGTGGGGTTCCGCAGGGGTTTGTTCTGGGACCGGTTCTCTTCAATATCTTCATCAACGATTTAGATATTGGCATTGAAAGTTCGCTTATTGAGTTTGCAGATGATACCAAGATGGGAGGGGTTGCGACTGCTTTGGAGGATAGGGTCACAATTCAAAATGATCTGGACAAATTGGAGAAATGGTCTGAAGCAAACTGGATGAAGTTTAATAAAGACAAATGCAAAGTGCTCCAATTAGGAAGGAACAATAAGTTTCACACATACAGAATGGGAAGAGACTGTCTAGGAAGGAGTATGGCAGAAAGGGATCTAGGTGTTATAGTGGACCACAAGCTAAATATGAGTCAACAGTGTGACACTGTTGCAAAAAAAGCAAACATGATTCTGGGATGCATTAACAGGTGTGTTGTGAGCAAGACACGTGAAGTCATTCTTCTGCTCTACTCTGCACTGGTTAGGCCTCAGTTGGAGTATTGTGTCCAGTTTTGGGCACCGCATTTCAAGAAAGATGTGGAGAAATTGGAGAGGGTCCAGAGAAGAACAACAAGAATGATTACAGGTCTAGAGAACATGACTTATGAAGGAAGGCTGAAAGAATTGGGTTTGTTTAGTTTAGAAAAGAGAAGATTGAGGGGGGGGGCATGGTAGCAGTTTTCAGGTATCTAAAAGGGTGTCATAAGGAGGAGGGAGAAAACTTGTTCATCTTGGCCTCTGACAATAGAACAAAAAGCAATGGGCTTAAACTGCAGCAAGGGCGGTTTAGGTTGGACATTAGGAAAAAGTTCCTAACTGTCAGGGTGGTTAAACACTGGAATAAATTGCCCAGGGAGGTTGTGGAATCTCTGTCTCTGGAGATATTTAAGAGTGGGTTAGATAAATGTCTATCAGGGATGGTCTAGACAGTACTTTGTCCTGCCATGAGGTCAGGGGACTGGACTCGATGACCTCTCGAGGTCCCTTCCATCCTAGTATTCTATGATTCTGTGAATTTGTTCTGACGCTAATATTATGGATGAAAATTGATCATAGTACAGATAAATTGATTTATTTTCTTTGACATGGTTTAAATGAACTAATTTTTTAAAAAGTCTGCATTGGATGACTTTATAACACCACCAAGGAACCTCCACCAACTATGAGCAATTGAAACTGAGCTCAAAACCTGGATTATAAAAATATCAAGAACAACTGCTAAAAAAGTAAAAATATCACTCACAAATGTAAGGAATTTGAATCTCAGGATTAAATGACAGGGGACATTAACTTGCATGGTGTAACCAAGCTGATTTTCAATGGTGTTTTTGCTGTTGAACACTTGTCAAAAGCCTTCTGTAGCCTGCAAGATCAATTGCCTCATCACAGCACTGAATAAAAGAAGCCAATTATAGCTGGTCCAATGGCTCAGTGAATAGTGCATGGGAGAGGTATAGCTGAGAATGACCTAGGAGCTCTGTTTCCTCAGTGCAGTATGGTCTGGAGAAGGCTCGGGAAGGTTCAGCTTAATACTGTTGTTTTTATCTCCTAGCTGTCCCTGCCTGTGGCAGGCTAAGTCAAGACGTTGCAGATACAAGGTGCTTTCATTATCTGTACTGAGAATGTGCAGCTGCTCAGAAGTTGTAGTATGAGCAGGTAAAGGGAGGGCTGAAAAAAAATGTCTACTCTCAGCCATTCATAAATCCATACTTAATCCGAACAAACATTTTGAGATACTGAACCTGATTCTCCCTCTGCACTAGATTTACAATAATGTAACCACATTGACTTACACCTGTGTAAGTGAAAAAAGAGTTGGGCCCATTGTGTAGCAGGATGGGCTGCCTCTCTAAGATGCTGACTACTGTCTTATTTTTCTTTCGGGATTCAGTTCTGTTTCCTGCTCTGGGTTTTCCTAGTTTCCAAAACATGAGGAATATGTGAGTGAATACACTATGAATGGAGGATGAAAGGTAATTAATTCTGCCTGTCTAATAAAAACTGCAAGGTGAAGTAGGCAAATGTGCAGACCTGTGTAAAAAGCCAATGTGGCTGGTTGCCAACCTGCTAATGATTGGAAGAATCAGCTTAGCCAAACCATGCTGAGGGACAGGTGCAACTGATTAGCGAATAGGCAGAAGAAACAGGATAAAACATACAAAGACAACAGAATAATAATTTATACACAACTAAACACACCACAGACTGGTCACAGAGTAGCCTTTTATTATTTACTTAAGATTAGGGTTTAATTTTAGGAATCTTTGCTATGAATTTATTTAATGGTCTTTAGGTGTTATATTAGGGTCAGAATTTGAGGCCCTAATTCATGCAGTCCAATACCTCACTCTAAGAATAAACAGCTTGGGGGAAGGGCTGCACTACATGAAAAACTCAATCTAAGCTACGCGATATGAGTTACATTAGTAGTGTAACTCAAGTTGATGTAACTTAGATCTATTTTGCATGGGTACACACCACACTGGGTTAATGGGAAAAACTCTCTTGTTGACTCCCCTTAGTCATTTCACTGAAGTGGAGTACCAGAGTCGATGTGTTAATGATTCATGGTTGATTTAGTGGGTCTTCACAAGACCCACTAAAATGACCTCTGGTGGATCAGTCACTACAGCATGGATCCCAGCTGCAGTGGAGACAAGCCCTCAGTCTATAAAAATTTGGTCCATAGTAAACAATTATCGCTATCTGTTTTCAGTTGTTGAGCACTGGGGTACCATAGAGCTCAACATATTCCTAGGCCATTCAAAGGGCAAAACAAGTAAATAGAGGTTCTGTTCTTGCAAACCAACATTGTAATACCAAGTCTTCAGGCAGAGGAAGCATGGTATTTACAGGCACAATTAAGTCACAATAGTAGGGATTGTTCAGCAAGATGAAAGGTAGCTCTGGAGCTGGAACCTGTTTTGGGAAACTCTTTTAGCATTCTGAAGAATAATGTTTTACAATCTAGAGTGTGGGGGAGGGAGGGCAGTTAAGTGTGCCTCAAGGGCTAACTTTTGAAAGTAGACTCTTAAAAGTGCAGTCTGAAGAATGACAAGGAAAGTTGAATAACTGCAACTTACTATTATTAACTCAGACAACCAGAATTTCTTTTAACCTGCCAAAGGAATGCAAAAGTATATGTAAGTGTAATGCTTACATGATGAATGCTAGTCAAGATTATTTTGATGAAAAATAGAGACACGGCATTTTTTATGGAAAACTTCCCCATTTTTCAACAATCTGCAATTATGTTGTTGTGCCCTGTTCATAAATATGTTAAGATATATATTGAAATGGTTACATCTCAATAGACCTAGTGAGTTGCCAGGCCTGTGGCCTTATTAAGGTTTGCAACCCTGTACCAATGTCCCCCTTTAAATTATTCTTAAAATTTTCCATGGTCTGGGGATGGCATGTGAATTCCCATCCCCCCACTCCATCACAACCCCAATATTCAGTGGGACAATCTCTTCCATAACTCTCTATCCTCAACAAGCTTGGACAGCTGCTAGCTACAGTTTTCTGTTAGCCTGTTTCACTCATGTAGAGAAATATAGACTCAGATCTCAGGCCCATTGATAGAGTTTTTATTCTAAGTCAGTAGCGCTTTCCAAGAAAATCATGGCTATTAAATATGGTTCTTATTGCAGGGGTGTGTGCAGTTCATACAGTATTCACACTGGCATCTTTCAGTGTTGCCAATACTCACTGCTGGAAAATCTTGAGTCCAACCTTTAAAAATCCTTTTGATTTCTAAACCTTTAAGGGGCTCTCAGATCACATTCCCCACATTTCCTCTGCAGCTAGGCAGGCTACAAACTTGCCTTTCTAGTTCAGCCTGAGACCCTGGGTGCCCAAGGCAGGCTGACAGAAAAGGGAGCCTCTTTGCACCTGGGACAGGGGCTCTGTGAGGCAATCCAGCTCTCATCCCAGGGCAGCTGGAGTTCCCACTGCCCCGGGGCTGGCTGATGGCAGGGTGCCTGCTGGCCAGGACTGAGTGACAGATTTGCATCAGTGTAAGGTAGTGATCATGAGGCCAGACTCTATATCATCCTCCCTGCCCCAGTCAGCCATCATTAAAGCTATATTTGGTGCATCACATGGCTTGACCATGCTGGATAATCTAGCCTTGGGCATCAACAAAAACTCATCTTGAATAAAAAAAAGCATGATTATGACTGGAGTGAATATCTGTTCAGAATGCAAATATGTGTAGGTCTTGTCTACACTAAAAAGAAGATTGCTGCTGCCGCAACCAATCTTCCAGCGTTCGTTTTAGGGTTAAGTCAAAATATGCCTCACTGCAGCTCTCTTAGTCAGTTTCCAAGCCGTCACACTGCCTGCTGCACAGATTAACCACATCTTCCTCTGACAATTCATCCTGTCCTCTGACATATGATGCCAGAACTGTATTTTCTGGGGGGAGGGGTGGGATGTGTGTGAATGCCTCTCTAAACTGGTGTCCAAATCTGTTCATTGTTCTGTAATACAGATGTGGTTTGGGCCCTGGGGCTGTGATATTGTGCAGCTAGTCTCCCTGTCATCAGGGAACCAAGGCAGTAGGACCTACTGTCCAGAGGAGGTCATGCTGTTCATTCCCAGCTCACAAAATGTGGTGGAGGGTGACATAGTGACTTGTGTAGAGAGTTGTGCTAAGAAGTATACAAGTGCATGGCAAGAAGCAGTCCCTACCAGAAAGATTGTATCTAAATTGAGAAGCAAGACAAAGGAAGTATTACCGCCCTTCACTCTCATTTGACAGAAAGGGCAATGATGCACAGAGGTGTAAAGTGACTAGTTAAAGATCAGCCAGGAAAGTCTGTGGAAAAGCCAGGACCTGAGCCCACACATCCTGAGTCTCAGTATAGTGCTTTAACCATAAAGATATCTTTTCTCATTTAAGGAATTGAGAGAGCAAAGACTTTTCATGAAGGGCTCATGAAGGGCTTTCCTTGATCATCTGCTGAAGCGTAGTTAGTCCAACCCCATCACACTTCCTTGAGGATAAACAAGACTGAGAACATTCTTCTTGTTAGGAATCCCAAAAGAGACAGCAAAGATTGTACTTCACTTACTGACTGTTATTAAAGGCCCACGAGTTAGTGGTTTGTTAAATCATAGGTTCTCGACCTGGCCATCGTGACCACCTTCCCTTTCTTTCTGGCTTGATAGCAGGGAGTTCTTGAAACTATACAATAGGGATCCCAAATTTGTGTCTGTATATAATATGAGGTCACTGTATGGAAAGCTTCAAAAACTGCTGCATTAGATCATTCCTTCCCATTAGAATAAAAAAGACAACTTTATTGGTTTATCCATGGGAGAATTAACATGAACAGCATTAGCCATCTATACCCAGGACCAGATTCACATTTGTTCTCAGCAGGGCATATCACGCAAGCAGTCCTGATCTTACACCCTTTTACTGGGCTCCACCAAAGAGTACATAAGCAGGAGGTACTCTTGGGCTACATCTAGACAGGCATGATTTTCCGGAAATGCTTTTAACAGAAAAGTTTTCCGTTAAAAGCATTTTCGGAAAAGAGTGTCTAGATTGGCACGGATGCTTTTTGGCAAAAGCACTTTTTGTGGAAAAGCGTCCATGGCCAATCTAGACACACTTTTGCACAAAAAAGCCCCGATCGCCATTTTTGTGATCGGGGCTTTTTTGCGCAAAACAAATCTCAGCTGTCTACACTGGCCCTTTTGCGCAAAAGGGACTTTTGTCTGAACAGGAGCAGCATAGTATTTCTGCAAAATGCACTGATTTCTTACAGTAGGAAGTCAGTGCTTTTGTGGAAATTCAAGCGGCCAGTGTAGACAGCTGGCAAGTTTTTCCGGAAAAGCGGCTGATTTTCCAGAAAAACTGGCTAGTCTAGACACAGCCATCGATATTAGGAAAAACTATTTCACTAGGAGAGTGGTGAAGCACTGGAATGGGTTACCTAGGGAAGTAGTGGAGTCTCCATCCCTAGAGGTGTTTAAGTCTCAGCTTGACAAAACCCTGGCTGGGTTGATTTAGTTGGGATTGGTCCTGCCTAGAGCAGAGGGCTGGACTTGATGACCTTCTGAGGTCTCTTCCAGCTCTATGGTTCTATGATTCTTAAGTGTGTTATGAGAGTGTCAGCCGATGGTCAGGGCAGTGCGTATGTGTGTGTTACACCTGAGTCTTCAACTGCTGGGACACAGGGTCCTGTCGCAGCTGGCAGCCTAGGGAAGCTGACGGGCGCTCCGAGAAGTTTAACGTCCGTGTCTTTGACCGCTAGGACTGGGATCCCTTCATGGTGGGCAGCCAACAGGCTGACAGATGCCCCAGAGTTTACAGGGAGAGCTTATTACATCTCAGACTTTGACTGCTAGGATACAGGATCCCTTCTCAGCGGGCAGCCTAGGGAAGGCTGAGAGATGCCCCACAGATCTGTCCTCTGGAAGCGACACGATCCAAACGCCCAGCTCTGCCTGTATCTGTCCCTTATGATTGGCTGAAGTTCTTTTAAATTGTGCTTGGTTCTGTTACAGTAACTGAACGAGTCAGGTTAAAGCTTAAACAGTTACAGGTTTATTAAAGAAGCTTATAAATAATATGGTTACAATGGCTATTGCTCTATTTCTTAACTGCTAGCAAAAATAGATCTTAAAAATGGTTACAAAGAAAATAAAGATAGAAAATAGAAATAATGGTACCAAGTGACAGCTTAATCTTTAAAGAGCTCTAAGTCTATGTGTACACTGAAGACAAAGGACACATACAGATACAATTTTTACCCCCTTCTGTGCCTCTCAACTCCAATGTATCAGGCCAGGGCCGGTCCCTCAATTCCTAGAAAAGACGAATATGAGGTGGGCGTGGAACCTCGGGAGGCCAATCACCTATCCTGACCAGCAGATAGATGGTAGATTGACGTTCAGAGTAAGTGTGCTGCTGGACCCATCTTTATACCCATACGGTCTCGTATCCTCTTTCTTATCTCAGGGTATGTCTACACTACAGCACTAATTCGACCTAACTTAATTCGAATTAGTTAATTCGATCTAAGCTAATTCAAACTAGTGCATCTAGACCTAAAAACTAGTTCGAATTAGCGTTTTGCTAATTCGAACTAGCATGTCCACACTGAGTGGACCCTGAACCAAGGTTAAGGATGGCCAGAAGCAGTGCCGGCAGGGCATCAGCTTACGACTTAGAGCGTGGAGCTGCTGTCTCAGGCTAGCCAAGGGCTGTGCTTAAAGGGACCCGACCCCCACCCCGGACAGACAGTTCTCAGGGGTTCCCCGCTCGCTTGTCTAACTTGATGAGGGACAGCAAAGCAGTCCTGGCTTGGAGTGCCCTGAATGCCCACACTCGGCACATCACAGCACTCGGTCATCAGCCCGGCGGCATTTGCCGCAGGCTGCCATCCGGAGGGGGGGTTAATCAAGGGGCTTCAGGAGAGTTTCCACCCCAAGGAGCCCGCAGAGCCACCCCAGTCCTCCCCATCGGGGTCAAGTACCCCATTCCTCCCTCATCTCCTTCCACTTACCCCTCCCTAGCCCCCCTTCCTGATGTTCAAAATAAAGGACACGTGTGTTAAAAAATAGAAACTCTCTTTATTGAACAAAACTCAGGGAGACTGGGAAAAGAAGGTGGGAGAGGGGAATAGAGAGGGTGGAAGAGGGGAGGGCAACTAAAATGATCAGGGGTTTGGAACAGGTGCCATATGAAGAGAGGCTAAAGAGACTGGGACTTCTCAGCTTAGAAAAGAGGACACTGAGGGGAGATATGATAGAGGTCTATAAAAGCACAAGTGGTGTGGAGAGGGTACATAAAGAAAAGTTCTTCATTAGTTCCCATATTAGAAGGACTAGAGGACACCAAATGAAATGAATGGGTAGCAGGCTTCAAACTAACAACAGAAAGTTCTTCTTCACAAAGCAAATAGTCAACCTGTGGAACTCCTTGCTGCAGGAGGCTGTGAAGGCTAGAACTAGAACAGAGTTTAAAGAGAAGTGAGATAAAGTCATGGAGGTTGGGTCCATGGAGTGCTATTAGCCAGGGGGTAAGAATGGTGTCCCTTGCCTCTGTTTGTGGAAGGCTGGAGATGGATGGCACGAGACAAATGGCTTGGTCATTGTCTTTGGTTCATCCCCTCCTGGGTATCTAGTGTTGGCTGCTGTCGGCAGACAGGCTACTGGGCTAGATGGACCTTTGGTCTGACCCAGTATGGCCATTCTAAGCTCAGGGCTCAGGGTCGGGGGTCTCAGTGGACCACCTTGATTTTCATGCCAACCTGCTCCTGGGTGGCCAGGCTGGTAGCTATCCTGCCCTAGACGGCCACTTTCCTGTGCCTAGTGAGGAGGTTGTGGATGAGGTCCACGATGTCTGCACTAGACCAGGCGGGCGCCCGCCTCTTGCGGACCTGGGCATGCTCCCAGGAGCCGCCAGCCTGGTCCCGGGAAGAGGCAGAGGGTTGGGTGGCAGCGGGTGGCCGGCTCGAGCCGTGCCAGTTGTAGGGTCTGCTGGCTGGGTGCTGGCAGGCTTGCACCTGGCACGGGCACCGTAGCCAGCCCGTGCCCCTTTAAGGGCTCCGGGACCGGGAGTGGGGCAGAAGAGTTTCCCTGGTGGTGCCCAGAGTGGCCACCAGGGAAAGCTGGGGAGGGCTAGCCTCCCACTAGTTCGAATTAAGTGGCTACACATCCCTTAATTCGAATTAGTTAATTTGAACTAGGCGTTAGTCCTCGTAGAATGAGGTTTACCTAGTTCGAATTAAGTGCACCGCTAGTTCGAATTAAGTTCGAACTAGCGGTTTGCATGTGTAGCGCCTATCAAAGTTAATTCGAACTAACGTCTGTTAGTTCGAATTAACTTTGTAGTGTAGACATACCCTAAGATGCCAAATTGTGTTGGTTCGTCTTTGTGATGCCAGTTCTTACAAGGGCGTTTCAACTTAATTTAGACTTGTAAGAGAGATAACTAAATTGCGAGTACTGGACATTCTTTACTGGGCAGGAGATTTCTCCCCCCGGACGAGTGTGTGTTTGTATCAATATGGGTTTCAATCAAGGGCACTCCTCTGCAGCCTTTAGGTCAACAATTGGCATATCTCTTTTTACAGCCATCCAGGGTCACAGCAGCCAGCATATCCGGGCCTCCTGTCAAGGCTTCAAAGACTATGCTGATTTTACTACTTTCTCTATGCCCTGTATGCTCCAGGCACCTAAGAGAGGGGCAAGCAAGATAGATGTTGCAAGGGGAGAGGGGGAGATTCCTGTCTAGATACACAGAGAGCTAGTGGATCACAAGGTCTGTTTCACCGACATCAGTGTGGGATGATTAGGAAAGGTGCATGACACTTGAATGTTTAGGAACTCTGGTCTCTTCAGAAAGCTGCAAGGAGAACTTTTTTCCAAACTGAACTCTTACCAAACTGACCCTTTCATTGCAAGTACTCCCTACACTGCTGCAGTGTGTTGAGTGAATACAAGCCTTTTGTTCTTAATTCATTAATGTTTATTATGCTCACAAACACTGATAAGAGACAGCAAAGACAAGTAAAGATAACCTGGAGTTAAGCCTGATAACACTGAGGGGTGGTGGGAGAGATAAAGACAGGTTGCTTACAATTTCACAGCTGTAACAAGCAATGCTGTGGGTTTGTGCACCTTCTGCTCCTTGTACTCTCCCCTGGAATTGAGCACAAGGGATATCAGAGATTCCCCTCCCCCTGCATCCTATGAGGTTTGGGAAAGGAGAATATGGAACTTGGCACTGAGTGCAGCAGATTCAGCATAGGGTGCAGCAGCACTCTGGCATCCAGCTGCCTTTCTTGAACTTCAACCAGATGCTTTAAAGGGTACATCTAGACTTCAAGTTTCTTTCAGAATAAGCTTTTCTGGAAGAGCTCTTCTGGAAAAGCTTATTTCAAAATAGAGCATCTACGCACAAAAAGCACAACAAAATAGCAATGTGCTATTTCAAAAGATAGCGTCCACACTGATTGGACGCTATCACGCATTTAAGGCCACCCAGAACCAGTTCAGGCAGGGCATTAGGTCAGCAGTTGCTTCCGGGTGCTGCTGCCAGGGGCTATCTGAGATACGTGCTTAAAGGGACCCCCCTGGAAAGCTTCTTCTGCTTGCTTGCCTGCCTACCTCTCTGAGGGACAGCAAAGCATTTCCACTCTGGATGTATGCTCTGGTTGCCCTGCCTTTGGACACCACAGCACTCCTTGCCATGGAGCCGGAGCTGCCTCTGGGCATGCGATGGCCCAACACTACCATGTTGCAGTTTCTGCAGGCTGCTTTCATGGTCCTCCATGAGCTCAACTCTGAGCTTATCTTTGAGAACCTCTGCCTGTATGCAGGAGCAATGCCCTTGCAACCACACCCCACGGTGTAGAGATAGTTCTGGAGGCTGAACACCATTTCTGACTAGCAGGACCAGCTGATGATGGAGCAGTGGAACGACCAACCATGGCTCCACAGCTTCCAAATGAGGAAGGGGACATTCATGGAGCTGTGTGCCTGGCTCACCCCTGCCCTCTGATAACCTGACACCTAGATGTGACCCGCCATCCCTCTGGAGAAGTGGGTCACCATTCCCATCTGGAAGCTCACAACAGCAGACAGTTACCGGTCCATGGTCAACTAGTCCAGCATGGGAAAGTCCACTGTCCATGCTCTCCTCATGGAGGTAAGGTGCTCTCAGGCTGCACTCCCTGGAGGGGAAGGGAATACTGTGGGGGACCCTGGAGAAAGGGGGGGTTGGGGCTGCAGGGGGGTGACCTGGGGGTCGGGGTGAAGCCCCATCCATTGGGGGGTTCTGCAGTCCTGCCCTCACATAGCCTTGTGGGGGATGGGAGTGCGAGCCATATAGGGGGTGGCTGCTGGGGTGTTTGTGGGGGAAGAAAAAGGGAGCTTGGGGACCTTCCAAGGGCTCAGGCACCTCCTTTAATTCTCTGTTTTGTGTCTTCATTTGTCTCCTTCTGCAGGTGGTGAGTGCCATTAACACTCTCCTGCTGTGCAGCATCATCCGCCTGGGAGACCTGGACCCCATCGTGGCCAGATTTACCACCCTGGGCTTCCTCAGCTGTCGGGGGGAGACTATAGATGGAACCCACAACCCTATCCAACCACTGGGCCATGCAGTACATAAACCAAAAGGGATACTTTTTGATGGTCCTGCAGGCCCTGGTCAACCACCATGGAGAGTCCTTGAACATTTTCATGGGCAGTTTGGGGAAGGCGCCCGACGCCTGCATCTTCCACAACTCCAACCTCTACCAGAAGCTGGAGGCTGGCACATTCTTCCCCCAGTGAAACATCATGGTCAGGGATGTTGAGATGCCATTGTGCATTTTGGGGGATATGGCCTACCCCCTCATGCTGTGGCTGATGAAGCTGTACTCCGGCCACTTGGACCCAAGCAGGAACTGTTTCAATGCCTGCTGGGCAGGGCCCGCATCCAGGCTAAATGCGCCTTTGAGCACCTAAAGGTGTGGTTCAGGTGCCTCCTGACCTGCCTTGATATAGGGAAGCAAAGCATCCCCCCAGTGATCTCCACATGCTGTGTTCTCCACAACATTGTGGAGAGGAAGGGGGAGGGATGGGCCTTTGAGCAGCTGTGCACAGCTGACATCCACCAGGCCCGTCAGTTGGGGGTGTGCATCCGGGAGGCCCTGAGAGAGAGTTTCTATGAAGGACTCTAGTAACTCTCCCCAGGGCCTCCCAACTAGGGACTTGTGCCTTGCCATTCTCTTCCTTTCCCACAACAACCCCTCTCTTCCCCCAACAGTCCCCTTTGCTGCAGACCCAATAAAAACAACTGTTTTGTTTTGAAAAAAGAACTGTTTGATTTTTTATTTGGGATAAAAGTAACTGGAGAGAAGGGGGCTGAGAACCTGGATATGGGTAGGGGGGAAGGAGAGGCTCAGAGCTGGAGCTGAGACTGGCATGTGGTTTGGGTGCTTGTTCTACCTCATGTTCAGGGACCTTGACAACCTCAGAGGTGGGGGTTCCTGGGAGAAAAGGGGGATAAGCAGGAGGGGGTTGGAGTGGCTTCAGGCATGGGGGGGGGGGCAGGGGCTGACATGGCAGGGGGGCAGGGGCAGGCATGGGAGAGGGGCAGAGTATGAAGCAGGGACTGGTGCTGGGTACGTCATAATCTCCTGGATGATGGCACAGATGATGCAGCCCTGCTTCAGCAGCTCGGTCCATATCTGGGCCCGCCATTGTGCATTGTCCTGGACCTTCTGGGCCAGCGTCTCCTGCATGTCCCAGAGAACAGACACGTGATCTCACATCAGGTCCTCATCTCACATCAGGTCCACATCTCCTGGACCCTCCGAAGCCTGCAGTTCCCCCATGGTTGGGCATCTGGCTCGGCTGGTGGTAATCACCCCACAGGCACAGCAGGTCCAGTTGGGGAAAATAAAGAGATGATCAGTCATCCCTGGAGACATTACAGTTCTCAGGTCAGAGGATGGTTATGTCCCAGGAGAAAGGCCATGTGTGGCCTAGACAGTGGGCCCTGCCAGGGGATCATGCTTCCCACCCCTCCCCATCCCATAGACCAGTGTTTCCCAAATGGTGTTCTGTGAAGTAAAAATAAGGGTTCTGCGAGAAAATTCCATTACAATAACATTTTATGATTTAAAAAATTGTTTGTACACATTAACTGTGATTTTTGTTTTTAAATATGTGCAATTAAACTAAACGTTGATCTCATGACCTTGTTTAGCATTTGTTTATTATCCTTACTCATTTGTGGTCTACTTTTTCAGCTCCATATATAAGACTGTTATTAGGGGTTCCACAAAATTATTTCAAGTTTAAAAGGGTTCCGTGGCCAAATAAAATTGGGAAACACTGCCATAGACAAGCAGGCCAGGAAAGGGTCTGGCCACACTGGGATCCCATCGGTGGAAGAGGGGCCTCGAGCAGCCTGGCCTTTCATCGGGACCACACACACACATACCTGTACCTGGAAGCGCTGTCCCCAGAAGTGGAGGGTGCCTGAAGCGTGAAGGCATGCCCGTGTGCAGCACTCCAGAGTGTGCGGGTGTGCATGTGTCTGCAGGTGTGCTTGTGCCTTTGTCCCCAGCCTCCTTGCAGTCAGAAGTATGTCTGGCCTCCCCAGAGCCTGTTAGCAGGAACCCGGGTGTGCTCCAGGGCTGCCTCTTGGGGATGCGTGGTGCAGATTGGCACTGTGTATGCATCCATCTGCATGGACTGCAGTGCGAGGGCCAAATGATGATCGCACCACAGCCCTTCAGCACCCACCACCCTCACCCTGTGTGTGTGAAAAACTAAGAGAACTCACCTGATGATCCTTCCCTGGCCTTGGAGGATGCCTGGGAGACGAGGTCCTGGGGTATCAGCTCCAACATGATCGTGCTGTCCGTTTCTTCCTCCTCCTCCAACTCCTGCTCCTCCTCCTTGTCATGGACTGGGACCCCCAGACAGGAGACGACGGGAGTTTCCAGCCCCGACTCCACCAGTAGAGGTGGGGAAGGGTCTGCACCGCTCCCCAGATGCAGTGCAGTTCTTCATAGTAGGGGCAGGAGTGCGGTCCTTCCCAGTGTAAGAGCTGTGCTCCCTCATTCTGGCATAACACTGCTGGAGCTCTTTAACTTTGCTCCGGACCTGCTCCACAGTCCTGTGGTGACTCCTCATGACTAGGCTGTCAACCATCTGGCCATATATATTAGTGTTGTGCCATCTGGAATGGAGATTCTGGAGGGTCTCCTCCTCACCCCATACCTCCAGGAGGGCCAGGGTCTCCAACCCAGACCAGGACAGCCCACATCTTTTCACATGCTCCCTGGGAGGGCCAGTGCGCTCATGGTGGGCTTGTGGCTGGGACATGAGTGCCCAGATTTGTGGCACTGGCAGCTGTGTGGTATGTGGCAGCTCTCTGGGCCAGCTTCCTGCCACAAGCCTTCTCCCCGGTGTCTGCAGCTTTAAGAGCTGGTGGGAGTCAGGAACTCTAGAGTTGTGATGAGTGTGGATGGATTGGCCAACAGGGCACCTGTATTATTTCCTGGATGCGTCTTTTTTGAAATAACTCCCTCTTCTGAATGCACACACGCATTTTTCTGAAAAAGCTTTGTCGGAAAAACCCATCTTCCTCATAGAAAGAGGTTTGCCGCCATCGGAAAAAGCCCTCTGTTGTTTCAACTTTCTATCAAAATAATGCAATTGCAGTGTGGACACTAGTATTGTTTTTCTGGAATAACGGCCATTATTCCGGAAAAATGCTGCATTGTAGACGTACAAAAAATGTCTATTTTCTCCCTCGTCATCTTTTCCTGCATGTCACACTCATTTTCTCTGCATGATCTCCTGTCTTCATGGTCATTATACATGCATTCTTACAGTGTAGACCTCCATGCACTGTGCTCTGTTTTGTCACTGATTGAGGCATGCATTAACTCATTGAACTTGTCCTTCAGAGTCCTCTTTTTCCACCTTCTAATTTGGGAAAGACTCTGTCCCGGAGCAGAGGATGCACCCACAGACAAGGTTTCAGTTGCAAAGAATACAAAGCACAAGGGTAGCATTGATATGCATACATTTTGTGAGGTGCAAGGTTAAATCTTTTTTGTAAAAGAAAACACCTTTTAATGCACCTCCTTGCAAGCCACAATATAACCAGGACTGTTGCCTACTGAAAGAGTCAATTTGCTGCCACAGCCATGGTGAGAATGCACATGTGGCAGGCTGGGAGGTCTTGTGCTGCAGCTTTTCAGTCATCTGGGATCAACGGTTACAACCTAAGCACAGCCCTCTTTCCCAGAGCAACCTGGATGCTGCTTGAGGACAGGCACAAATAATAGTTAACTAGTTTGCCTGTTAAAGAAGCAGCACTGGGTTGGGGTGGAAATGCTGGCTATGGAATGGAGAGATCCCTTCCAACCACAAACGGCATATTCAGGAAGAAGACATGGTTGTTTGACCATGAATTCAGCAAAAGGGATGGTTACTTATCAAATTGCTTGTGGCTTAAGAACTAGCAGCATGTATAACTTCCCCCATTTTCCCTAGGTAATCATATGCAATATCACTTTCCTGAAGGTAACACAGGAGGAAAAAAGCAGATGCTGCATGTGCCTGGGTACAGACCTGGTCCTTGTGCTTTAATGTTATGTGCCACAATGATGTCAGAAAACTTATTATTGGAATGCCACTGGAAAGTGTCCTCTGGTGGACAAAATAACCTGTAAAGGATTACAGAGTATCTTGAATTTCCTAAAGATCTCCATGGCAGATTCCCTGTCCATCCCCAGGCACATATTTTTCCAGAGAGCTCCCTTTGCATAGCTACAGTGGCTGCCATTAACTAATATCCCATTTTTTAAAGTCAGATTAAACATTACAAATAATAGCGTGTAGCCCTGATAGATTAATTGAAATTGCACACTCACTAGAGTTGCCTTCCCCAGCATCACACTCTGCCAACAATTCTATATGATGGGGGAGAAAGAATGAGGAAGGGAGGATTAAGGCTATTTCTGCCAAAGGACCAGAGCAGAACATTGCCAATGCTTAGTACTCCTCTGTGGTAGGAAAGTTAAGAGTTCAAAGGGGACAAATTGGCCTTTCATAAAAGTTTAGGGTTAATGCCATTCTTAGCCAATCTTGTAATCCCAAGCTAAATATTCTTGCCCAAATATATGTGCCCTAGTTATTCTGGAGGGGCAAGTTTACAGGGAAGATAGGTGATACAAAATTGGGCTAGCATCAATATAGCAAAGAGGCACCTTTAAATAAAGTACAAGAAATATTTTGTATGGGGGCAAGGGAAGGCATGGTGAGGTGTGAATATGTATTTCATCTGTACTCTCTGTGGCATGTATAAATACATGGTAGGGTAGACTTAGTTCTTTATTTTTGCTGCTGAAATAGCACCACTTGACTTGTTCCTTGTTTATGGTCTCTTTTTAAGTGACCTTCTGCATTTGTGTGCAAATAATAAAGTATACAAGTAATATAAGTTAACTCTATATTTCAACAGTACAGATACAGAGACTTACATAAGTAAAGTTCACTTTCCTCTTTTCAATGTTGATGTTGTTAAAAGAAGATTAACATTTACATGCCAAGCAACAAATTCCAGCTCCAAAACGTCTTCATTGTCCATTATTAAATATCAGTTATATGCACTATACATAGGCTGTATCCAGACTCAGGGGTTTTTTCGAAAAAACTTCACCTGCGTCTAGACAAGCCCTGGTGGACAATCTGGGGCATGGCTTGCATGTTTCTGGTTCCTGTCTGCAGCCATTTCTTAAAGGGACAGGCACCCTCACAGCCACTTGTGGCAGCAAAGCAGCCAGAGCACACGGCTGGTGAAGTGCAGCATGTCCCAGCCCCAAGACCCTCCTGGCCCTTCTAGAGAGCCTTCTGGGGACCCAACCAGGGGCTCCAAACGCTGGGCACCGTCATGGTCTGGGCCAGAGCTCAAGACCCTTCTCGAGCTCTGGGGAGAGGAGGAGGCCTTCCAAGCCCTAAAAAGCTGGCGGCGAAATGCAGACATTTATGGCCGCATGGCAGAGTCCCTGGCCCAGAAAGGACACTACCCCCACACCCAGGACCAGGTGCGCTCCAAAGTTAAGGAGCTGCGCCAAGGGTATGTGAAGGCCAGGGAGGATAGCTCCCGTTCTGGGGCAGCCCCCCACTCCTGCCCTTACTATACTGAGCTAGACCAGATCCTGGGTGGTGGTGGTGAAGCATGCACACCACGGCGTCTCGTGCAGTCAGGCTTGGCGGACCCTGTGGTGGACGCGCCAGAGCAGGACCCAGAGCAGTCAGGAGACGGGGACATGGTGCCAGAGGAGGACAGTGAGGAGATGGTGACCCTCACCCTGGAGCCAGTCACACAGACCCCAGAGGCCTCCCAGGTGTCATCTGACGCCGGAGATGAAGCAGCAGGTGAGTGCAGTAAGGTTGTGTAACACCCGGGGGAGTGGGAGGTAGGTGGGTGCACAGTGGGTGATGGACAAGGGAAACCTGTCATGCTCAGGCTGATGCCCAGGTCACACATGGTGTTACCTTCAGAATGTCTGATTCCCCTGTCTCAAGGAGAGGGCATGCCCTTTTGGACAGCTGTTGCACACATGACTGATTGTGATAGAAATGTAGCCGTGTTACTCTGATCTGAGGAAGTGGGTCTGGCCCATGAAAGCTCATCCCCTAATAAACCATCCTGTTAGTATTTTAAGTGCTACATAGTCCAGTTTTTTAGGACTGGTTGTGTCTTCCTCTTTTCCTCCACAGCCGGACCAGCTGTGCAAGAGGGCCGCAGCACCCCAGCCCCACCTCCATCTCGGGGACATGGGAGCTGCAAACACAGGCGTGTGTATGCGGACATCCTGAGGCAGCATGTGGAGGCCGTGCAGGAGCTCAACACCATCCTGTGAGAGAGGGCGTAGGCAGAGGATCGGTGGCATGACCGGCTGATGGAGGAGCTGGTCCAGCAGCGCACGTCCTTGAGTGCCACTCTCAGGGAGGTCTGCGGCTTGCCTACTCCTGTGCCTAGTCCTGCTCCTCCAGCACCTCATGACCCCGCCCCACCAAACCCCCCTTCCACAGCAGCATCCCTTTCCCCCCTTGGACTTCCCTCTCTCCCAACCCCCAAGTTCCCCAGCCCCTCTCTCCCCTGGCCCTCCTCTCCCACAGGCCTCCCCGTCCCAAGAGCACCTACCCGCTGTTATCCAGCCAACTGACAGGTGCACCACCCGATCCTGTGGCCATGGTGGACCCCGAACACGAGGCCCAAGCAGGAGACTGAGATCAGGCAAGCACCGTGCAACCTGATCCCCTTCCCCCCTCCAGGTTTCAAGCACCCCCATCACCCCAGTTAAATGACAAGGAAAGTGTTCAACAAAATGTTTATTGTACATAGTTTGGCATGAAAGTATATTTTCTACATCAAAAATGAACAAAAGCTTTTTTATGTTTGCAACAGTTATACTATTTTCCAGTGAGTGATATTTAAAAAAATAAAACAGAACTTATTATTTTGAGACAAACCCTGGTGTTTATTATTTCTCCAAACAGGGTCAGGAGATGGGTTGTGGAGGGAAGCTTCTTTTGGGCCAGGGCCCAGTCCCCAGGCAGAAGCCCCTCAGTAGAGTCAGTGGCCTCCAATTGAGAATTGCTCCCGTAGGGCCTCCCGTATGCAAACAGCAGACCGGTGAGCCTGGCGGATAGCAGCTGTCCAGGGCTGGGCAAAGTGCCTCTCCTGACCATCAGCACCTGTACCCCACCCTGGTAGGAAGGCCTTCCCTTTCCTCTCCACCAGCTTACGGAGAATGCAACACGCGGCCACCACCTCAGGGATGTTGCTCTCCCCCATGTCTAGGCGTGTGAGCAAGCACCGGAATCTGCCTTTTAAACGTCCGAATGCACATTCCACCTGGTTGCGAGCCCGGTTAAGGTGAGCATTAAACTTCTCCTTGCTCGCATCCAGGTGGACGGTGTAGGGCTTCATCAGCCACGGCATCAGGGGGTAGGCGGCATCAGCCACTATGCACACCGGCATGTGCACATCCCCAACCACAAAGTTGTAATGCGGGAAAAATGTTCCTGCCTGAAGCCTCCGGTAGAGGTACGAGTTCCTGGAGATGCGGGCATCATGTGCCCACCCTGACCACTCAACACAAATGTCCAAAAACTGGCCACGATGGTCGACCAGGGCCTGGAGGACCATAGAAAAGTAGCCCTTTCTGTTAATGAATAGGGCTGCTTGATGGGGCGGTGCACGGATTGGAATGTGTGTCCCATCAAGCGCTCCTCCACAATTCGGGAAGCCAAGGGCAGCAAAGCCGGCCATGACGCTGTCCAGATCTGGTAGACAGACGAGCCTGTTCAGCAGCTCCGAATTGATGGCTCTCACCACCTGCAGAATGAGACAGACAACAAAATGTTAGAAGGGGTGCCTTATCTCTTAGGAGGAGAACCCACCACCCACCTTCCCTCTCAAACACCCCGGGAATCCCCTCCTCAGAACTCCCCCCCCCCCCAACAATTCAGGGTGAGTGGAGGAGCTCCCTCCCACTCACACTCCACTTTGCCCTTCCCCCCACCCCAAACAGTGACTGTCCCCAGACAATGACTTACTTCCATCAGGATGTATCCAACAGTAGACCTGCCCACTCCAAATTGGTGTCCCACGGAGCGGTAGCTGTCGGGGGTTGCCAGCTTCCAGAGGGCAATGGCGACTCTCTTTTCCACGGGGATAGCGGGCCGCAGGTGGGTGTCTTGCCGTGGCAGAGCAGGGGCGAGCCAGGTACACAGCTCCTGGAAAGTGGTCTTTCGCATCCGGAAGTTGCGTAGCCACTCTTGGTCATCCCAGAGCTGCATAACGAGCCGGTCCCACCAGTCAGAGCTGGTGTCAAGCCTCCAAACACGCCTGTCCACAAAGAAGTTTGGAGGCAAGGGCAGTGGGGCTGCATGACGGACGATCCCTTCGTACCTCTGGTCTGGGTCCAGATGGGGAAGTAGCCTTATGACTGTGTCATGCAGATGCAGCAACACTTGCAGTATGATCATAGAATCATAGAATAATAGGACTGGAAGGGACCTCAAGAGGTCATTGAGTCCAGCCCCCCGCCCTCAAGGCAGGACCAAGCTCCACCTACACCATCCCTGACAGATGTCTATCTAACCTGTTCTTAAATATCTCCAGAGAGGGAGATTCCACCACCTCCCTTGGCAATTTATTCCAATATTTGACCACCCTGACAGTTAGGAAATTTTTTCCTAATGTCCAATCTAAACCTCCCCTGCTGCACTTTAAGCCCATTACTCCTTGTCCTGTCCTCAGAAACCAAGAGGAACAAATTTTCTCCTTCCTCCTTGTGACACCCTTTTAGATATTTGAAAACCGCTATCATGTCCCCCCTTAATCTTCTTTTTTCCAAACTAAACAAGCCCAGTTCATGAAGCCTGGCTTCATAGGTCATGTTCTCTAGACCTTTAATCATTCTTGTCGCTCTTCTCTGTACCCTTTCCAATTTCTCCACATCTTTCTTGAAATGTAGCGCCCAGAACTGGACACAGTACTCCAGCTGAGGCCTAACTAGTGCAGAGTAGAGCGACCAGGGCCTGGAGGACCATAGAAAAGTAGCTGTCTGTTAATGAATTGCCCAGGGGCAGCTCTGGCTCCATGCCAAAAAAATGGGTCTAAAACAGAAAAACCTCCAAACAAAAAACCTGCTAGGGTGTCCCAGGAAGCTGACCACTCCAAACCAGCACTGCAATGCCTTGCTTACCTCCTAGAGGGACAGCAAAGGCAGCTGCAGAAGCAGAGCAACGGGTGTTAAGGGGCGTCCCTTTAACCACGCGTCTCTGCAAAGGGCAGGCAGCAGCACCCGGAAGGAAATGTCCTGGCAGAAGCGGTTCCGGGTGGCTTTTAATTTTGAAAGAGCGTCCAGCAGTCAGGACACTCTTTTTCGAAAAAGCAGATCGATTTTCCGATCCGCGTATTGTAGTCTAGACACGCTCTTTCGAAAGAGGCTTTTTTGAAAGATACTTTCTAAAAAGCCTCTTTCGAAAGAGGCTTGCAGTCTAGACATAGCCATAGTGACCCTCAGACTCAGTGGAAGAAAAGCAAGCAAGTATAGCTACATTAAGAGGTCTGAAAATAATTAAAGACCTGACCTATGAGACATGCTCACAAGACCCGATGAGCATTGAGAGAATGCCTTTGAAATATCCAACCTCAACATAAATGTTTAAATAATGCAAGGAGACATCCTTCACTAGTGTAAATCACAATTTACACCAGCCGAGACTGTCCCATAACATGTAGAAATTTGTCACTGGGCTCCTTTTCAGCCCAAGTTGTCTTATGTGCCTCCCAAAACAGGAAGATATGAATTTGACTTCAAGGAGCTTCAACTTCAATTCTGCACAGATTTCTACATGACTAGACAGGCTCCTATACCTGCCCAAAACCACACTGAAGATTGAGTTAAGAGCATCAAGACTACCTGTTTTTTTGGAGATGGCTATAGCATGTCATAAACAAAAATGGAGAACCTTCATTGCTGCCCTACACACCAGTGGGCAAAATAGGCATTAACTAACTAGAGCATGTCATGAAGTAATAAAGAGGATAACTTTCCTAATGACTAAACCAGTGTCTTAATTAATTTCCCTGAGAGCTATTATTGCAGAAGTTGGTTTTTAGGTGGGACTTGATGTGAGGGAGAAAGAGAGAGAGAGACTGGGAGTCTTGAAGATAAGCAGGAAGTTTGTCCCATCAATAGACATAGGTTGGGGAGAAAGCACACAGATATTTGAGGTGGCTGAATTGAGGAGCAAGATTGGCACTTCTAGAAAAATGGATAGAAAATAAACATGCTTTGTGGGAAAGATTTTAAAATACCTTTTGGGAGCACAATGCCCACAGAACAGGAAATTATTTATATAGCCATAATTTCTAGTGCCCTCAGTTGAAACAGAGCTCCATTATGCTAACTTCTGCTCAAAAATAAAGAAGATGCAGACTCTACCCCAAAAAGCTTATGGGTGATGGCAGCAAGCACATGCCACAGTGATACCATGTTTATATGAGTGCTTCTATACTTACATGACAAAAATCTTACCTTTTCTTTGGATTCGAACCCACAGGATTGAAATGGGGAAGAGGGAGATGGTACTGGGAAAACTGAGAAGGAAAAGGGGAGGTATGAAGGAAGGAGGATGAGAACTTCTGTGGGCAGAGAGGCTGACATATGAAGCAAATTATCTGATATAAATGTATTATTAGTTGTTGTAGTTCACCCCTCTGTATGTGTGATAAATAGATTTAAATTCCAGATATAAGCATATGAATATGCAAAGTAGTATTACAGGGATATAGGATCAATAAGCATGTATGATTAGTAAGAGCATATTAGGTATATCTATGAGAAAAACTGAAATTTGACAGTTTCAGGCCTGTAGACCTTGCTTCACAACAGGGGTAGTCAAAAGGTTGACCATGGGCCAAATGTGGATTGACAGGCACTTTTTATTTGGAGTCTGCCCTTGATTATATTTTGACCAAGAAATTTGGACCTTGACAAAAAATAATTGACTACTCCTGCTTCTGCAACCTTATCTTATGTTGATACCTGACACACTCACACTAATAATACATGCTTGTCAATCCTAGATCCCTGGCATACTATACTACATATTCCTGTACCTACAATTTAAATCTATTCATCACGCTTTGATTCCATATGGGTTAACTACAATGACAGATAGTACAATTAGGTGCTTGTGTAATTAACTGCACAGCAGCTGAGCGTAGTGATTGGAGACCTGCAATATAGTGCAGAGTCCAGATTTTAGAGACTAATGAAGTTGTCTGGAGGCCACCTTTGTTATTCCCCATGTGCAAAGGGGTAAAGGAGGGCACTGAGCCCTCATGGCTGCCTCTCTGCTGCTCAGAGGACAAGGAATGAGATGATGGAAGGGCCACAGAGGCCACACATTATATAATTTAGGAAGAGGGTAACTAAGATCCAAGACTTAACTATGGAACCCTGTGAAACTGTCAAAGAAAGAATAAAAGGTTGTTGTTAAGCATGTTTGGTTTCCTGGTGAGAATGTACAGGTGGCACCTCTGAAATCCGGCATTTTCTGGTCTGGTGATGCTTCTGGACCAGAGAGTTTGGGAGCCTGATGGCAGGAAGGTCAGCAGCCCAGCCAGGGTAGGGGCAACAGGGCTGGAGGAGCCCCACAGCTGTGCTGAGACCGGGGTCATGGAACCCTGACAGCCTGCAGCAGTGCTGGGCCAGGGAACCTTAGACACCTGAGCAGTGCAGGGCTGAAGAAGCCTAGCCACTCACCGCAGTGTGGAGCTGGTGACTGGAGATCTCTAGCCACCTGAAGCAGCATGTGGCTGGGGAAATCTGCCCATCCCTGACAGCATGAGGCAGTGCTGGGGCTGGAGAACCCCAGCCACCCATGGCATCCCAGAGCCAGGGGGCAGAGGTAGCATGACAGACAGCCCGGCTGGTCATGGAGTAGAGGGGGCCAGGGGCAGGAGGCAGCTGGCTCAGGGCAGGTGGCAGGGGATACGTCCCCCGTCCAGCAAAATTCTCTCATTCGGGACCAGACAAGTGCCAACAGTGCCAGACCAGGGAGGTCTAACCTGTATCTATTTCTCGGAGATTTAGGAAAAAACAAATCAATTATCACATCCAGCCTGAAATTCTGGTTTGCATATAGTTTGGAAAGAAAAGTGTGTCTAAAGTAATCAGTAGTACCATCTCAAATATAGGCTATGTCTACACTACAAAGATAAATCAGGAAAAGAAACACAATTTGTGATGCAGAAAATCTTTTCCCAATTTACTTCCGAAAGAGGCTTTTCTGAAATTTGGCCCATTTACACGGGGCCATATTTGGGGAAAAAATCCTCTTTTGCAACATCCCTTCTTCCTCGTAAAATGAGGTTTAGAGGGACGCTGAAAAATATGTCCTCTTTTCCGACATTTTTTTCGGAAAAGCGGACATGTTCTTTGGATGCTTCAGAGCTTTTCTGGGATACCGCCAGTATCTTGGAAAATCTCTGCAGTCAAGACATAGTCATAGAGTTAGCCACTTTGCTTTTCCTTTGGCATAATGAAACTGATTATGTGACTACCTATGGATAATGTCAGCTAGTAAAGCAATTATCTGAAGTAAAGATCATATAATGAAGAATATTGAAATCAGTGTACTTTAAAATGCAAAGTTAGCTTCCTTTGCCCTCTAAGATTATGCTGTTCCTCATTATTACTTTAGACTTGAATAGTGTGCAAGAAAAACTTGAATGAACCCTGCATGCTTCATCTAGATCATTACTGCTTCTTGAAATATTTTCATGTTAAATATAGGTCAAATGTTAGTTGCAACTCTTCATTCTCTTCTGGCTTCCATCGTTTACATTACAAGATTGAAAACTACATTTATTTTTTTCATCTGGAGAGGAAATTAATTTCTGTGTGCTGTGTTCTGAATGTCTATTTATTAAACAGGCTGGAAAGTACTATACAAATAGTCACTTTAACATTTGTGGAATTACCTAGGGACATAGAAACTACTAAATAATTTGTTGTTCTCTGTTAAGGTATGGGGAATGGGTTAGGGGAAAAGGTTAGGTGCTGTTGTTGGTACAGTGTGTACAAAGGACAATATAACATAGCAACATATCCAAAAGAACTGCCTACATCCCTGTCTACACACAAAAGTTTAAACACTTCAACTACATCAGTGAAGTATAAAAATGTTTATATAGGTATAGTTGGTATACAAAACAAGATGAATTATTATGAGCACCTTTACTCTGGTGCAATTGTATCCATTTTAGGGCTTATAACTGTACAATTAGATTGGTATACAAAAAAGCCACACCTTTGATTGAAATAGCCATATTGTTGTCAAATCTATGTGTAGATCAAGATTTTGTCACAGCTGTGGGAAAAATGAGATGTGGGAAAATAATCAAGTTTCCTTATTTTTAGGTTTTTGCCAGCAATTTTAACTGTGCTTGTCAAATAGTATACAACAAATTCTGTGCTGAGAAAATTAATACTGGTATTTTTAAAACTAGAACTCTAAAGCTAGGCTCTGAGTTCCATAATTAGATGACTAATGATTTTTTTCCTAAAACTGCTGGATGCTCTGTACTATCTGTTGCCCTCAATAACTTATTCAGTTCAGTGAGGTGCAGATTTTGAAGTTTAAGGCTATGTTTACACTGGGAAGGTTTGGCAATGAAAGTACTATTGACATGCAAAAGTCAGCAAAAGTGAAAAATGGTCAGATCTGTTTTTCTGACACCCATTGTCAACATTTCCTGGCCACATTGTTAGCACCCTGTCAACAGATTGAGCAAAGCAATGTGGGTAAGCTTCAATCTCTAAACACTGTGGGAATATGCAATGTAATGCTATGCATTTTGGGAATGTGAAAAATATTCCATCAGACACCTGATTGCTTCCCAGGCCTCCCTAGGTTTCCAGCCTACTTTCATACCACTGGAATGAAAGTCCTTGCTGCAAACTCCGGCCTCTGCTGTGAAAAATCATGGATCCCACAATTCTCTGGAGGTGTCTCTATGGTAGGCTGGACCTTTTTGAGTTTCATATCCCCAAGGTGGTGGCCATATGCTGTTGCTTACATAATTTGTGTGAGAGTAATGGTGAAGCATTTGGCCATGGGTGGAACAACAAGACACAGTGCCTGAATGCACAGTTTGAACAGCCAGACACTCATGCTGTCAGAGGAGCCCATAGGATGGCCATCAATATCAGGGAGGCTCTGAGGAACCACTTTGAGAATGAGAGGTGCTGACATTTCTGTGTGTGTGTTGGAGTTGTTTCCATGCCTCATCCACTGCTCATCCTGAGTGAGGCATCCCCATGAAACCCCAGGGATACTTCAGATTTCCACAGGGGCCAGAGCAATTGGTATTGCCTGTGTCACATAGGAAACTCATGGAAACCTGCATCACATTTGTCTTTATTGATGTTTTTCAGTCAGGATGTTCAGTAGTAAGAGATGGTCAGAGTTATTGGAAAACCTCACAAGTGTGTTAATGTTCAGCTGTCAAAGTCACAGCTGCTTTCATGGGGAACGAAGCAAGCTGAAAAAAAATCCATTATTGTGAAAATGAGTGTGTGGGCATAGAAGAAGAGTTTCTGGATAAAGAATTTTACATGTGTGGCCATGGAGGCTGATGTGCGGGCATGGAGATACTGTTGCTGTGAGAAGAGTTCTGCATGTGTTGACAATAGGGTCTCTGTTTGTGTTTTCTCTGAAGTTTGATAAGACACTTCAGCATCTCGTTTTGGTTTTCCATCAGCTTCAGAATATTTCAGTGGTTTGTGTTCTCACTTCAATCTCCATAGTTCTTCTTTGCTCCCTTTTCTCTGTTTGAAGTGTTGAGTGATGCAACACATCTGTGACCAGATCTTCCCCCATCTTCCATTATTTTTTCATTAGTTAGTCTGTCTGCTGGTGAATGTTCCTGCCTTTCCAAGGTCTGTTCTGGAAAAGTAACTATTAACAGTGGAGTGACTGCACTTTTCATGATAAAGTGAAACATTTCACTAACATGCACATCTCTGAACAAAACTTGAAACTTTTCTTGTTACTCTTGAGGCAAATGCAGATCTCTCCAGACTCTCTGATCATGGTGAGTTTTAAAGGTGGATCAAAGGGGAGAAGGAGGGTTGGCCATGAGTCCCCAAGAAAGTACAGTCCACACTTCTGCAGCAGGTGTACATGGAAACAATTTGTAATAATCCTACACTTGTCCACAGGCTGACATTATTCTGGCTGACATGTCCCTGATGAAGTTAACTGGCAAACCTGGGCTATGGGTCATGTGAGTGTGTGTGGGGGGGGGGAGGATGCAGCCAAACTGGGCCACCTTGCTTCTGGCAGCACATTATGAAGACTGGTTTAGGAGAGTGTCATACCATGGCAATGGGGAAATGACAGCCCTGCCATTGAATCTCCATGAGAAAACTGATATACTTATCAAAGCAAAGCTTCAACCACTTCCCCCAACATGAGCATCTTAAGACTCTGGGCCACCCCTCCTAGCTGCAATAGAACAACTTTGTGCTCTGTCTGGCCCCCTTCCCACACTGCCTGCACATCAACGTACCCTGCATCTCTTTGCTTGTTTTATGGCTCCAAATCTGTTTCCTTCTTTCATGTTCCACACATAGTTGCTGATAATCCTTACAAACATCCGGACTTGAGAACAATTCCTCTCTGCCTGGCACACAGATTGTCACCGTATCGACTTTAACTCCTTCATCCATTCCACTTCTTCATCAATAACATTTGTCTCCAGGCTAAGTGTTTCTGACTCTGTGCTATGGGAAGTTTCCACACTCTGATTGGGTGTGGACATGTAAATCCCACCCAGGATTGTGGCCAGTTCTTTATAAAATGGTATGTTGTGGGTGCAGCACCAGATCAGCTGTTTGCCTCTTTCACCTTCTGATACGCTTGCCAGAGTTCCTTTATCTTGGATTTGCACTATAGGGTGTCTCGCTGACACCTCTTCTTGCACAGTTCTCGAGAAATGTGACCATATATATCCCAGTTCCTATGGGTCACTTGCAGCTGTGATTTCAGTGATTCTTCACCCCACACACTGCTAACATACAAAACCTCTGCATTACTCCAAGCTGGAGGGTGTTTTGAGTGACATCCTCCCCAGGTTCCCTGAGAAGACACCATGAGGACCACTTCACAATGAGCCAGGA
Organism: Pelodiscus sinensis; assembly: GCF_052426305.1. Classification (NCBI taxonomy): domain Eukaryota; kingdom Metazoa; phylum Chordata; order Testudines; family Trionychidae; genus Pelodiscus; species Pelodiscus sinensis. Next base: position 32,887,847 of record NC_143054.1, read on the forward strand.
GGACTACTACATAATGAGTTAAACACCCGGAAATAGATTTTTAAAATTCCCGGGGTTTGCAGGTGGGAAGGAGACATCTGTTTATCTGTTTACATGGCTGCAGGATGGTAGAGTTCAAAGTGGTGGCCAGAGTGACTAATCACGCATTGTGGGAAACATGCTCAAGGTCAATTAACTTAACAACAATCCTACTATAGTACAAACTATATAATTATCAACAATAAAAGCGGGGGATGGGGACAAAAGTCTCATGCAGAGGTTAAAAGTTTGTAGTTGCCAAAATGTAGTTGCATTTGTTACAACTTTTGTCACATCAAAATGTGGCTGCTCTCTGGGTTTTATTGTCAAAAGGGTTTTTTGGTGACTAAACTTGAAAACATAGGCAAGGCTAAGAGATCTACATTCAGTTCCTGGCTTTGACATACTCTTCAGTTTGAGTTTGGAGACATCATTTAGACTGTGATCCTGAAAACACATAACACGTGGTAGGTGTTATACTTATCATAATTTATCAAACTCGTAATCTAGTCTGACCTCATGTTTCATTCAGGCCACAGAATTTACCCTGTGATTCTTGCAGTTAGCTCGGTACCTTCTCTTTCGCTTGGGGTGTTGTGTAAGACAACTCAGTCATATTTGTCAAGTGCTATAGGACCATGAACTTTCAAGGCCAGATAATGGCACAGGTCTCCTGGCTCTCAGTTCTGCATATAATCCTGTCAGATATGTGGCACCACAGTACCCCATATCAACTGTTCAGTTTTAAAATATAAAGTATTTGATTAAATTTGAATTTTTCATTTATTGATGTTTTTCATGCTCAAATTGTTAAGGTTAGTTGTTTCACATACTTCATTGCAAATATTTTTCATTCTTTTATACAATTTTATTAAAATGTCATTTAATGTGTTTGTGTATTCAAGCATAAGCATATTTTGGTGTAACATTTCTGAATAATGTAAAATGTATTGGTGCAGAGATCTACAGAAACTTTCATTAAAATTTGTCTTCTACTTTGTTTCTTACACGTTTATTTCCATTTCTATTTTTGTAACTCTGTGTAACATATTATTATTTGTATTTAACATAGCCAATTTATTATGACTGATAGAACCATAATGCCAGCTTTATCTCTCAGGTACAATGGAATATATCCAAAAGAGTTCTGTTGACGTAAACAAAGTTTGTCTAGATTTACATCAGATAACAGTGAGTAGAATTTGGCCATCTACTTGTATATTTCCTGGTTCTTTCTATTCTTGACTATGCCACTTTAATGCTGTATAGGCATCGTTTTCAGCATTTAATAGATAACGTATTTGAATTTTCTCTTGTTATGTGATACCTGTTATATCTTTGTAAATTATTTTTTTTAATATTTGGTTCTTAAGGTTTAATTATCAATGTTTTAATCAAATCAGAAACCCACTTACTAATATCTTCAAAACACACATATACCAACCCACAGTTTGTTACTTTCCTTTCCAACCTTTCAAATCTTAATGGATTTATGTAGTTAAATTGGCCAATTACAAAACTGCTGTAAATTTGCTCTTCTTAAATAGATTAATCCAACAGTACCTGCAAATAATAGTTCTGGTTTCCCCATCATCCTTCATTGCAGTCCCTCCCCCCACCCCGCTTCTCTCATATCATACACACATAAGCTATTTATGTTGAAAGACAGGAGTGAATGAATATTGTGACCACTGTGCACAACATAAATTTTGCTCATAATTAAACCAGATTTCCCACTGAAATTGTCTGTATCCTGTTGGAAATATGCCTTGTCAGAATGGTATGAGTAATTTATATAACTCTGAATAGTCTTAAGTTAAAGAGTTACAATGGTGTTTTATATATCTAATTTTATAATTACAAATATATCACTGTGCACTTGTGAATATTTGCATTTTATTAATACCACAAAGACTCCAGGAAAAATAATTATAGCATTCCTAAAATATTGCAAAAACCAGATGTACGAGTAACAGCTTTTATGTTACCCACATGTATCACATTAAGGACATATACAAAACCACATATTATAACTTTATATTTCTAAATATATCCTGCTCCATCTATGTGCTGCATATTCTGAGATAGCACTTTCACTAAAAACCAGCACAATAAAATGTAATGTGGCAAATGGACAAAATGAGCAGCATTTTCTGAATGTGGCTAGAAAAGGCATTCCAAGCTTATTCACGGAAAAGTGACGAAACAAAAGATTTTTAACTTTATTTTCACCTGCTGATTTTTAGTTCAGCCACTTATTCATAGCTATTTATCATAAACTCCTTGTTTGTTATAGAGCAATTTAACTCTGCAGTTGGTTGACAAACATGCAACATTTGTTACTCTCTACATTTACAAAATGGCTGTACTATCAACTGGTAAAATGAATTGGTATTTCCATTGAATATGACTACCAAGTTTCCTCTGAATGATGACACAGTATATATATTATACAACTCTCTTGCTTTTTGCACCACATCACAATCTGTTTCCTTAATTGCACAGTTTTCAAAAATGGAGGGTTTGTCGCTATTCTTAGTCAGTGCTTCCACAAAATTCTATAAAGCATCATCCATAAAAATTCAACACAAAGGGACAGAATTTGCTTCAGCAGCAATTTTTAGCCATGGCAAAAAAATGCTGTTTTAAAATCTGATATCAAATACTTTGATTCCTTGAAATACCAAGAGAAAGTTGTCAGTTAACCAAAGCATACAATAAATGAAGGCCTAGAAAGTGGATCCTATCCAAACCTTTATGTATTCTATACACTTGAGAAACAAACAAGTAGTGAAAACATTTGCACCTTCAAACGGTCTTCCTTCCTGGTATTCACAAAGCCACCACTCATTTGCTCCTATTATGCTTTTTTATGCTTGCTACCAAATACAGAACTGAACAGTTTCTAAAACATTCCTTCCTGGAGAAGGCACGCTGGGTTTTAATATTTGCCCCCGACTCTGGGTTCACTTGGCTAAGCATCAGTGAGCATCAGTGTAGAAATCTTACACTCTCACTGAGAGCCACTGCTTCTCCACAATATGAGTGCATGAGCCCACATGCTGGTACTCTCCACAAAAGTCACTTGTTATTTAAATCAGAACTACAAACCTGCTCCCTCCCTTCCCTCCCCCTACCTCCAGAGAGGCATATTCTCATTAACATTCTTAATGTTAAATGGAATTATATGTGCACATCAAGCAAAGGATTTAGCTCCTGATGCAATATTTGCAAGTATTAGATCAAGCTAAAGCATCCTCTAAAATACTGCCTTTCCTCATTTTTGAACTGAAATGTATGTTTGGGCATATTAAAATTGTATATAATTTAGATAGATAGATAGATAGATAGATAGATAGATAGATAGATAGATAGATAGATAGATAGATAGATAGATAGATAGATAAAATGGAATGGATTTTATTATCTATTTCTTTAGTATTTGGTCTTTCATGGCCCTTTACTCACATATGTCACCCTTACTCATGCTAGAAGTCCCACTGACATGAATGGTAGTATCCTAGTGATCAGGCCTATTTTCTGTGATAGAAAATAGTTACACATATGAGCCATGTTTGATGTGGTAACAAGATAGTATGTTTTTAAATGTGTTCCTCAAAAAAGGAGCTGTAAGATTTAATGCAAACATCAATGTTAAAAAAAAAATCTTTGCTCACTGGTAAAGCCCATATTTTTTAATCCATTTCTTTTTACTAGTGAAAAAGGAAGTGTCAGCAAGGAAATCATTTTGGAAAAGGCAAACTGTTCTGAAATCAGATTTAAAATATAAAAAGAGTCAAATGCGTTATCATTGCACCTTTATAGTATCATTTTAAATTTACTTTCATCATGTAAAAAATTTGCATAGAGAAAATAAAAGCCAATGTTGCTGCAATTTGAAAGGAAGATTAGAAGAACGGGCAAGGGATTTAAGTGTGAAAATTCCAAACAATTTATTATTATTTTGAAGATAAGTTATGCTCAAATACATTTTCTTTGTTGTGACTTTCTACTTTTGTTTGATATGATTATTTTTATTTTTATATATCAAGCAACTCTGATAGAATTAAATGAAAGCTCAGTCCTTGGAGAAAGGGCAATCTTGATTCCAAAGGCATAAGCTGATCTTTGATTCCTTTGGAAAATAAAACCCTCCTAATAGGGTTATAGAAACATAAATTGAAATAATGTCAAATTCTTCTAGAAAGCATAAATAAAACCATATGCTGGAGCATCTCAGCTACAATTCCCAAGGGCTATAAAACAGATATATACAAGCTAGATAGTATCAAGGAAAATGGCGGGGGGGGGGGAGGAGGAGTGGAAAAAAATCTTCATTTAGTAATGATCTTTCTTCTTCTAATGTCATGCTGAGTTTAAGCCCCTTACATTTTGGGAATGCTCATGTATAATCCTGTTTGCTCATTTTTGTCTTGCTGGAAAAAGCAGGCATCAAAAATACTTACTTGAGGATAAGATAAGAAATACAGATGTTCTATGCATTTAATAATTTGATTTTTAGATCAACTAAAATGAGGATTTACTGAAACACTGTTTTCCAAAAAACAAAACTAAAAAATAATATGCTGGATGTCATGTGTCAGATATTATGCAATCATAAATGCATGAAAATTAGAGATAAAAAAGACATACTAGGTCATCTGTTCCATCTATCTGCTGGTGTAAGAGTGTCCCCTACAATATATTTTCTTAACCATTTTCCAGTTTAGTTTTAAATGTCTTGTTTCCATCTGTTAAGTTTGACCTTAACTATTTTTTTCTTGGATAGTTAAAATGGCTGCTGATCAATTCAATGCTTCAAGGCAATTAAAACATGCATTCTTCATTTTTTTTAAAAAAGGAAAAATTGACCCTTTTTTGAGTGCAGCTAATTTTGAGACAATGTTCAGCCACAAAAGATCAAACCTGGACAAATGTTGACTGTGCCAGATGTGTGAAGCATCATCTTTTACTTCATCATATGGATTAGGTTCTGAGCTAATCAGTCAGAGAGAGCTGAAATATTTTAGGTACAAATATTGGATGTGGGAAGAGGAACATTAAGTCTTTTGTGTTTAATGAGTTGCCTTTTCCACTCTTATGAACTAAAATACTTTAAAAATCAAAGTAGTTAAACTTAAATAAATATATTAGATGTAATCATTATTTTATTAGCATTTTTCTCCAAGGATTTTTCTTTCTGATTATGAGTAGTTCGCAGTTCCAGGCAGTATGATGGATGCTACTCTACTATGACAAGAATTTTAACAGCCCTTCTTCAGCTCTCAATGCACACCCAATTATGCGTCTGAGCTAGTAACCTTGAATTTATGTTGCCATGGTGACAAACTGGTCATGCATTATGGATTATCATTGAAATTCTACACCCCTACCTAGCATAATGAGAGTTGGGGACTTAATCAAATCAGCCATTCTGTGTGACACAAAGTGAAGAACTAGCTCTTATTGTTCAGCGTCTAGAAAGGAAGCAGGCCTGATGGAGTGGCAGCTGCAGTGCTGCAGCCTGATAGATTGCCCTTATATACATTTGTGAATGTATAGACAGATGGTTTTCAATGCCTGGAATTTCTAGCTTAGGAAGCAGCTGTTCGGATAACCTCTGCCATCTCACCTTGTTGTCATGGAACATTGAACAGAGACTGAGAATGTGGATGGATACATTGACTGAATTTACGCTGCATGGCATCCTTCTTTATCATAAGACTGCAGGGCTAGAATGAAGATAGGGTTGAGGTGGGGTGGGGGAGGAGCGCTATTGAAAGCTTAAGCAGAGTATTTGAGTATCTTCCATTCCCATTTCTACTTTGCCAGAACAAAAAGAGACAGATAAAATTATTGTGGTAAATCATTCCCTGGGATTTAATCTAGTTTGCATCTCCTACACAATCTAGAAATCAGTCATAGTATAGCCGTCTATTCTTATACAGGTTAGACATCAATAAAGAGACCCAGGTTTCAGCTTACCATACTGTATCTTTTGTTATGTCCTTCTCTTTCAGAGACATAGTGCCAGCTTTGTGAAGGTCAGAATAGGAGCAGGCTCAATGCTAGAACAAAAATCAAACCAAATAGGTATGCAACATCACTGTCCATTATCCCTGCTGACTACCACTAAAATGCCTTTTTCTATTTAGAGCAATTGTAATAAGACACAAGAACAACTGGGCAATTATTACTGACTTTTTGGAGATTATTACATTTAATAAAATAATGAGATTGTAGCAATGGTTAAAATAATGAGGCATACGTATAACTTAATGTCTAAATCCATTTCTGAGAAGAACTTAAGTATTTCATTGTACAACAAAAAGAAACTGATCTGTATGTTACTTATAATTTGTGCTCATGACCAAATTTTTTTACTATTATAACACTATTTTTTTTACAATTCAAGCTCCATTATCTTTAGTTGTTATGTAAAACAGGCTGACGTCCTGCCACTTCTGTTCATGACATTGAAAATTCTTCAATTACCCAAATAATAAATTGATTATTTGATTATTCAGTCTTCCCTCATGACATTCAGATAATCAAGATTTTTCAATCATGTTGTATTTTTTATTTACATTTATAAAGGTGCCTATCACCATGGTTTTTACACAGCAGCATTAAGCAATTTTTAGTATTGTCATTACAGATTCATCACACCTGGGGTTTCAAGAGCTTATAATATTATTTCAGGATAAAACCTAACATATTATAACATTTTAAAAAATCAGGGTTTTTTTTTAGTTCTAATTGCAATATTGACATCATTTCTACATAAACCATGAAATGTGTATGTCTGAAAATATACATGCAGTACACAATAATTCTTTGGAAATACATGTGCAGAAAATATATATTTCAGAAGGTTTTTTTACCTTTAATGGACCCTTTTAAATTACTTTTGTATCTAAACTTAAAAATACAAATACAAAATGCAATTCCTCACCTTTTGTGTACCACCCCTTCATTACAAAAAGAGCCACTGTCACCATGCATTGACTCATTAGATTATAATAGCTCCAGAGAAGTCATTGCAGTCTATCATGTTAATGATTCACAAAAAAAATGTCTCCAAGTAAACCTAGACTGACACACTGTAATGGTTACGAAGCTGGCGCTGCTTATGGACCTGATCCTGAAAATATCCATTCATGTTAGTCTTATGGAAGTCAGTGAGTATTATTTCCTGAGTAAGGGCCCTGCCATACCAGTTAGTCTGTGTTTGTAATGCAACTTGCAAGAAGAAATTTGCTCATACACAAATATTTTTGGTAACATTAAGGATTTAATTTAGCATAAGAAAGGAAATTCAGACCTGAGGATTGAATATTTAGACTAAAACCATTTTATGTTTTGTTTTTAATGAGGCTTTTTCAACTGTAATGTATAGTACTTAGAGTTTTCTTCTGTTTATAGATTTAAGCCAAACCATTAACTCTCATGTCAATGTCAACTTTACATGACTTAAATTCACTTTTTTACAGTTGAATTGCTTGTATTGTGTTAGCATTTTGGAGAAGAATGTTACAGATGGGTCCAGCAGACTGAGCCAGCAAAAAATAAGAGTGCATGCTTTTGATTGAAACCTATGAAAAAACCAACCAACCAAAAATCTACAGAGAAAGACAGAGAGAGAGAGAGAGAGAGAGAGAGAATAGCAAAGAAAGATATAGAAAAACATTCTTTAAGAAATAGGGAGTGAATCATTAAACCAGAACCATTCTTTATCAGGCATTGTGAAAAAATAATTTGTACCATTGAGCCAAATTTACTCCCACTATAACACTACTGAAGTCAGTAGTATTAGACCCAAGCCCTATCAAAGTCGGGGCCAGGTGGGCCATTTAGTCCAAGCCTCAGGAGACAAAGGGGCCTCAAAGGGATATTTTTCTACCTAGTCATTTCCATTTATTATACACCTTGAAGTTAAAACAGAGACAACAAAAGAAACTATATATATCTACAAAAAATTGATTTAAATCTTTGTGGGATCTCTAGCCTTTGCCAGTTTTTCAGTCACATCCAAGTTTTCATCTGCGTAACTGGAGACTGGAGTAGCTTCTGTGATTAGGGATTCTATATTATGAAACACTGTTTATAGTCTTTGCATAGTTTAGATTTTGAAAGTCATAATTAATTCTGTTACTATAAAGTGATTTTGCTTAGTCTGAGGGTGTTTATCTCAGTATAGGAGATTTTTGTATCCCTGTTTTTTCTTGTGTGTCTTCATATATAATAACCATATCAGGCTCAGCTGTAAGCTACCTCTTCATCCAGTTTTATATTCACCTTTAAAGGCTTTTTTGTGATAATAAACTTTTAATTCTAGTTGTTTAATACATTTGATATCAAACCTGGCAATCACCCTGCGTTCATATTCATAATAACACACTGGTTATTAGAGGAATTTAATAATGGGAACATGTTAACACATGAAATTTCAAGTCTTTGAAATAAAGTTATAAGGGCTGTCGTAAATAACACCCCCAAACTGTCATTATATAATATTCATTGTGAAGCATATACAATTAAAATTGTGTATAACCAATATCCTTTAGCAAATTAATTTATTGTGTGTTACAGTGTTTTAAGAAAACCCCTTTATAAAAATGAAATGAAGATGTGAAAGTGGTGCAAGTAAGAGATGGCAAAAGCACCAGAGTGAAGCAGAAGTTAAGAGTTTAAAGCCAATAATATCATTTCTCATAGAAAAGATGCCTTAGCCATTAGATGGTGACCATACTGACGGTAATGCTTCCAGTTTTGATGATGAAAACTTTGTACCCACAAGTAAAACTTCAATGCGACTGCCTCAGAATGAGAAAGTCATTAATCAAGACACAGAAATGCCATCAGTAGCAATAGATACATAATCTATGCTCTATTTAGAGACTGTGCAGGCAGAAAATGAGGACCTGGAGAAGCTGCACAGCAAGAGCAAGAACTTATGACTAGCACAAGACACAGTGTAACAACAGTGTGTATTGGAACCTGATATTGGACTTCTTGATAAGAACGATGTTGCTCAAATGCAGTCATTTCTTAATGTTAGTTGTTTTCAGATTCCAAGTAACATCAAAAGATGCTAAAAATCATGATTTTCCCACTCATACGCTGACAAAAACTCTTCCAAATGGAGAGATCTACACAAGAAACTGGTTCTGATAGAGTATGGAAAAGCAGACTCTATACTGTTCACCCTGTTTCATTTTTAACAGTAATATTTCAGATGCATCAGTATTATGTGATCCATCCGCTGGGAGCATCAGAAGAGATTGGAGAAAGCTGAAAGACCGAATAACTACACATGAAACTTCAGTATCACATAAAGATAAGAATGTTATATGGAAATCAGCTAATAGAGCAGCACTATCTGACAAATCACTTGAAAACTTACTCCTGAGTGAAATAAACACAGACACTGATAACTGGAAAAAACTCCATGAGCACATATGGAATGTTATTCTTTTTCTTTCTGAAAGGGGTTTGGATTTGTTTGGCTCCAGTCAACATATTGGTGACCTTACAAATGGAAACTTTCTTGGTATATCTTATATAAAACATATATTGGTATTGGAAAAGGTTCAGAAAATGGCAACAAAAATTATTAGGGTTTAGAATGGTCCCATATGAAGAGAGATTAAAAAGACTGGAACTTTTCAACTTAGAAAAGAGGAGTCTAAGGGGGGATATGATAGAGGTCTATAAAATCATGACTGGTGTGGAAAAAGTGAATAAGGAAAAGTTATTTACTTGTTCCCTCAACATAAGAACTAGAGGTCACCAAATGAAATTAATAGGCAGCAGGTTCAAAACAAACAAAAGGAAGTTTTTCTTCATGCGAACTATGGAACTCCTTGCCAGAGGATGCTATGGAATCCCTGCCAAAGGACATTGTGCAGGCTAGAACTTTAACAGAGTTCAAAAAGAACTAGATAAATCCATGGAGGTTAGGTCCATCAATGGCTATTAGCCAGGATAGGTAGGAATGGTGTCCCTAGCCTCTGTTTGTCAGAGGTTGGAAACAGATGACAGAAGAGAATACAAGTGATGATTACCTGTCCTGTCCATTCCCTTTGTGGCATCTGGCATTGGCCACTGTTGGAAGACAGGCTACTGGGCTAGATGGGCCTTTGTTAAAACTGTTCATCCACTGAATGTGGATCTTGATCACTTAGTTCTCTTAACTCCCTAAGGGTGTGTCTAGACTACATGCCTCCTTCGACGGAGGCATGTAGATTAGCCAGATCGGAAGAGGGAAATGAAGCCGCGATTAAAATAATCGCGGCTTCATTTAAATTTAAATGGCTGCCCCGATCTGCCGATCAGCTGTTTGTCGGCAGATCGGGGGAGTCTGGACGCGATGCCCCGACAAAGAAGCCTTTCTTCATCGACACAGGTAAGCCTCGTGAAACCAGGCTTACCTGTGTCGATGAAGAAAGGCTTCTTTGTCGGCGCATCGCGTCCAGACTCCCCCGATCTGCCGACAAACAGCTGATCGGCAGATCGGGGCAGCCATTTAAATTTAAATGAAGCCGCGATTATTTTAATCGCGGCTTCATTTCCCTCTTCCGATCTGGCTAATCTACATGCCTCCGTCGAAGGAGGCATGTAGTCTAGACACACCCTAAGTTCACCATCTATCCCACCCCAGAGTGTCCACTCCTCTGAACTCAGAGTCCCAGACACTTGCTTGTATGGGCGCGCTTGAAGACCTGCAACTGGAGTGGAGGTTCTCTGTAGGTTGTGTGTGTGTTAGTCTAAGCTATACAGCCAGCTGCAAACTCCCTCTGCCACTGGAGCAGACTCCACCAAATGCCAGCAGATCTGGTTCACTGGGCTGAACATTCTGCCTCTCTTTGGACCCAGAGTTAGTCTATATCTATGAGGTCTGTCTCACACAGCACTTCCTCAAAGAGCCCATTTACTTGCAGCCTCCTGCTGTGTGCTGGTTTTTGTGCAGCCCTCCTCAGCCACAGGTGCAGCCAAAGTCTCTCCCCTCTAGGGCAATCAGCAGCTTGTTAGATCCAAGCACCACAGACTTTCAGTCCTAGGCTGTAGCCACAACACAACAGCTCCTGGGCTGGATATAATATTCTTCCACAGCTGTCTGGTTCCCCTCTCCCAAAATGGAGAGCCCCAGCGTCCCAAGATCTTCCCTCAACATGCCTGGACAAGCCCTCTGTTCCTGGTTTCCTCAAGGGCTCATAGGAGTCATAGTCTCTAGGGCTAGATTGCAGCAAAAAGGATCTCCCAGAAAAAGTCAGAGGCACTTTTAGTAAGGGGACTACAAGTCCATTATCTGTCTATCAGAATACAAAACGAGTTTATTGACCTGCGTGGGACATTTTTGCAAACAATTCTTGAAGAGATATGACATGCAAAATACTTTTCAACTATTATTGATGCAACTCCAGACTATTATCATAAAGAACAGATGACCTTGGTTGATAGATGTGTTAAAATTGTAGAAAGTTCAAAGGTTTCAATTGAAGAATGGTTCATTTTGTTCAATAATTTCATGAAAAAAACTGGAAAATAAATTGCCGCATGTGTATTAGAAATTCTGGAAGGCTTCAAATTAAATTTTCAAGTCTGCATTGTCCAAGCCTATGACAATGGATCCAATATAGATGGGAAGTAAAACAGAGTATAAACAGTCCTTCTTGACCAAAATACAAACTGTATTTTCTCCATTTGTGGCAACCACATACTAAATCTTGTCAGCCTTGATTGTGCTGAATCATGCAAGAAAGTCCTCCAAAGTGGGAAATTCTGAAGCAGCATCTTCCTGTTTCCTTCAGACATGGTATGTCAACAAAGAGATGGTCAGCACAAATTGATGATGTTAAATCAGTTACACAGCATTTGGACTCTGTGAAAAAGGCTTTAAGTGAGCTTGAATCTCTTACTCTCACAGCATAGGCTCGCACTGAGCTTAAGTCAATTCAGAAGTATACATCCAAATTTGAATGCATTTTAATGTTGTCCATGTGGATAAAGCTGCTAAAAATGATCCACAAAACTAATCTTTTAATTGAAGCAAACAATGCTACATTAGATGTTGAGAGGGGTAACATGAAATGACTTCTTAAAGATATTCAAAAGATTAATGATCAATGGGATGCAATCCTTTCTCAGTCCAAATAAGCAGCATAGGTTATTGACATTTCATCTGAGCTTTCCACCAATTGCAGTCTAACATCTCAATCTTATATAGAAAAGCACTATCAAGTCAATGATTTTTTGTTATTATTGACTCCAACAAATCTGGTCTTACATGTCAATTTAAGTCACTGCGACAAATTGATACCCTTTTTGGATTCCTTTGGGAGTTCAGAGACTACATTCAGCGACTGAGGAGTCTCAACAAAGCTACAACACAATTTCAACAGATCTCTGTGATGAGATTGTCTTCCTTAAATGTATACATTCCAACAACTTTAGCAAGCCAAAAGAACTGCTTCAAGAATTATTCAATCTCAGCCTGTTGACTGTATTTCCTAATATCATAATTGCATTATATATTTTTATTGTTCTCCCTGCATCAGTGGCTTCAGGTGAATGCATATTCAATGTGTTAAAACAAGTAAAGAATTACCATCATTCTACAATGGGACAAGAGTGTTTGAATGGGCTCACAATGATTAACATTAACAGTGATGTTGCAAGTAAAGTAGATTTTTCTTCAATTATAAATGAATTTGCATACAACAAAGCCAGAAAAGCATTCCTAAAATGAAGAGTTTTGCTTCAGTGGAAACTCACAATTAAATGTAGATTTTTAATTACATACTATTAATATAATGGCTTAATAGTTAATAAATAAATGTCTCATGTTCATTTTCATGCATTCTTTTGGTATTAGTCTGACCCTGTGGCTGAGAAGTTAGATATGTTAAGGGCCTGAGACTGGGCTGAGGGCTCTAAACTCAAAGTGGCCCAGACCTCTGTCATTCTCTGAGAGGGCTTGATTAGACCAGGGATAAATTTGGAATCACTGTTGAATTAATGCCAACTCCTTTGCAAGTATAGCACTGTCTTCATTATTGGTTGCTGCGGCTAGGAGGAAGTTATTTTAAAGCTTGATGTTACAAAATTTACTCATATTGAGTAGAACTCAAGCAAGTATCACTGAGTTCAAGAGGATTACTTTTATGACTAAGTACTACTCAGGGGAGTAAGAGTTGTAGCCTCAGGTCCTTAGTGTAAACATCAAGTAATACTTAAAAGTTGATAGAATATGGTGATCACCTTTTAGGGACAATATTAGAGGAATATACCATTGAAATCCTGAGTTATTGTTATTTTATTTTTATCATAATATGTGGGATATATTGTTGATGGAAACTATATAAGCAGATGTGAGTTACTGCAGGCCTGAAAATATTGAAGGACTCACTCTGGCTGGAGGATTACCAGTCTTGTGTCAGACATAGCTTGTCTCTGAAATAGCTAAGTTCCATGACTGTAATTTTGATCTTAAAATAAGCTGGGAAGAGTTAGCCTATTAGAACAGTATACAATACTTGATTAAATGGCAGCAAAATCATTACCACTGAAGAACTTTAAATATAAATTATTACACATCTAAAGAATTTAAAAGGATGTTCAAACAAATTACAGGAAAATATGCATTTTAGTTGTTTCAGAGCTAGATAGATTTATTTACATCGAGAAATAGGCAGTTGTGGATTTGAAGCTCAGACAGTGAAAAAATATAGCTTGCATAGCTATAATACAATGAAAAAGTAATATCATAGAATCATAGAATCATAGAATAATAGGACTGGAAGGGACCTCAAGAGGTCATCGAGTCCAGCCCCCCGCCCTCAAGGCAGGACCAAGCTCCACCTACACCATCCCTGACAGATGTCTATCTAACCTGTTCTTAAATATCTCCAGAGAGGGAGATTCCACCACCTCCCTTGGCAATTTATTCCAATATTTGACCACCCTGACAGTTAGGAATTTTTTCCTAATGTCCAATCTAAACCTCCCCTGCTGCACTTTAAGCCCATTACTCCTTGTCCTGTCCTCAGAAACCAAGAGGAACAAATTTTCTCCTTCCTCCTTGTGACACCCTTTTAGATATTTGAAAACCGCTATCATGTCCCCCCTTAATCTTCTTTTTTCCAAACTAAACAAGCCCAGTTCATGAAGCCTGGCTTCATAGGTCATGTTCTCTAGACCTTTAATCATTCTTGTCGCTCTTCTCTGTACCCTTTCCAATTTCTCCACATCTTTCTTGAAATGTGGCGCCCAGAACTGGACACAGTACTCCAACTGAGGCCTAACTAGTGCAGAGTAGAGCGGCAGAATGACTTCACGAGTTTTGCTTACAACACACCTGTTGATACAACCTAGAATCATATTTGCTTTTTTTGCAACAGCATCACACTGTTGACTCATATTCAACTTGTGGTCCACTATGACCCCTAGATCCCTTTCTGCCATGCTCCTTCCTAGACAGTCGCTTCCCATCTTGTATGTATGGAACTGATTGTTCCTTCCTAAGTGGAGCACTTTGCATTTCTCTTTATTAAACCTCATCCTGTTTACCTCTGACCATTTCTCTAACTTGCTAAGGTCATTTTGAATTATGTCCCTATCCTCCAAAGAAGTTGCAACCCCACCCAGTTTGGTATCATCTGCAAACTTAATAAGCGTACTCTCTATCCCAATATCTACATCATTGATGAAGATATTGAACAGTACGGGTCCCAAAACAGACCCTTGAGGAACTCCACTTGTTATCCCTTTCCAGCAGGATTTAGAACCGTTAACAACAACTCTCTGACTACGGTTATCCAGCCAATTATGCACCCACCTTATCGTGGCCCTATCTAAGTTATATTTGCCTAGTTTATCAATAAGAATATCATGCGAGACCGTATCAAATGCCTTACTAAAGTCTAGGTATATGACATCCACCGCTTCTCCCTTATCCACAAGGCTCGTTATCTTATCAAAGAAAGCTATCAGATTAGTTTGGCATGACTTGTTCTTCACAAACCCATGCTGGCTATTCCCTATCACTTTATTACCTTCCAAGTGTTTGCATAGGATTTCCTTAATTACCTGCTCCATTATCTTCCCTGGGACAGACGTTAAACTGACCGGTCTATAGTTTCCTGGGTTGTTCTTATTCCCCTTTTTATAGATGGGCACAATATTTGCCCTTTTCCAGTCTTCTGGAATCTCCCCTGTCTGCCATGATTTTTCAAAGATCATAGCTAAAGGCTCAGATACCTCCTCTATCAGCTCCTTGAGTATCCTGGGATGCATTTCATCAGGACCTGGTGACTTGCTGACATCTAACTTTCCTAAGTGACTTTTAACTTGTTCTTTGTGTATCCTATCTTCTAAACTTACCCTCTCTCTGCTTGTATTCACTACGTTAGGCACACCTCCAGACTTCTCGGTGAAGACCGAAACAAAGAAGTCATTGAGCATCTCCGCCATTTCCAAGTTTCCTGTTACTGCTTCTCCCTCCTCACTAAGCAGTGGGCCTACCCTGTCCTTGGTCTTCCTCTTGCTTCTAATGTATTTATAAAAAGTCTTCTTGTTTCCCTTTATGCCTGTAGCTAGTTTGATCTCATTTTGTGCCTTTGCCTTTCTAATCTTGCCCCTGCATTCCCGTGTTGCTTGCCTATATTCATCCTTTGTTAGTTGTCCTAGTTTCCATTTTTTATATGACTCCTTTTTTATTTTGAGATCGTGCAAGATCTCCTTGTTAAACCAAGCTGGTCTTTTGCCATATTTTCTATCTTTCCTACACAGCGGAATTGTTTGCTTTTGGGCCCTTAACAACGTCCCTTTGAAATACTTCCAACTCTCCTCAGTTGTTTTTCCCTTCAGTCTTGCTTCCCATGGGACCTTACCTACAAGTTCTCTGAGCTTATCAAAATCTGCCTTCCTGAAATCCATTACCTCAATTGTGCTGGTCTCCCTTCTACCTTTCCTTAAGATCATGAATTCTATTATTTCGTGATCACTGTCCCCTAAATATCCTAATAATAGAAATTCATACAGAGAAGTCCGAGTAGCCCTATTAGAAAACACCTTCCCCCATTCTTCAAAATGATTCCACCTTCCCTTCTGGCCTAACAAAAATCCACCCATGATGTTACAGCCATTAGGCCCAGGTAATGTGTCTCAGTGCAGTACAAAGCAGATTTAATCCAGTGAAATGCCTATAGCGTGCATACATATTTTTTATCATTGTATCAGTTTGTTTACTACCCTGATCTGGCTTCCGTACAGCTAATTCTTTTGCTGCTTCCCTGAAATGATGTTTCTTCTCTAACAAGAGTTCTGCTGGTCTGTAACATCAGTTTTTAGTTACATGCTGTGATAATGGCGCTCCTATAAAAATAATCTTTAAAGTGGTTTGTCAGTATGCATGTGTGCATTCATGCTCGTGTAAACCCAGCACCTAGGAATACTACCTATACAAAGCATCTTGTTTAGAGAAGCCACTTTAAGTCTGTCTTTGTATTGTTCAGACTGAAAAATCTCCTCTAGTAGGTTTTGCTGGTTCCTTGGATGGTCATTTAAGAGATATTTGTGATATGTCATCCATACAAGGGTTCTGATGATATAATGGAAACACAACTGCAATAAATACAAGCATAAATACCCAATGTATGTATGCAGCTTAGTCACTGATGTAGACAGTGTGTCAGGTGCTTAATTCGCCACTCATGAATTTGATTTTTGCCCTCATGATTTTAGGCACCAACAGTTGTTCTGTTCAGTTGTGTGTGAACTACTTTGGGACCTTGACTCCGATATTTAACAGATAAAACTAAAAATCTTGTAAAAGTGTATCTTGCTATATATTATAATCATGTCACAGTTTAACATTTTTACTTCCACTAGTGGGTGCCTAAATAATGCTGAAAGCACTGTTAAAAGCTGCAAAACTTAAAATGATGGCCATTTTGCATGTCTTCATTAGAAAGATGAAGTCCTCAGAAGGACAGGTCTTCATCTTTTGGAAGTCAATGTGTACCTTCATTGATTTCAATTGAAGTACACCAATTTACACTAGATGATGATTTAGGCCAGAAGTTTTACAAGTGCAGGATCTTTCATGTGATAAATGATACGTTATCCATACTGCATACATATTGGCTTCTTAGCAGACCATCTTAACCAGTTGATGGGTCTATCTGCTCTGTAGTGGTGAAAAAAAAACAACGATGAGATTATAGAGATACATGGAGTGAGGGAAAGGAACTTAATTTTTTTCTCATCAAACTGAAAAAATGGTCATATACACACCCACAAATCATCATCATATATACAGTAGCCCAGTGTCTGAGAGTCTGTAACGCCGAAATGCTGGCTGTTCCCTCTGGGCGGCCCGTGCTGCAAGGGAAGTGCGGGGCCCAAACAGCCACTTGCTCCCCCACAGCAGCCCGGCTGAGCAGTGCAGAAGTCAGCCGAGCACCACGTTGGGAGGTGAAGGGGGGCAGTGCAGTGATGTGCGGCGTGACAGTGGCTCCAGGCCCCGCCCCCTGGCTGTGAATGTCACCGCCCTAACCCCCTTCGCCTCCTACCATGTCGCTCGGCTGACTTCTGCACTGCTCAGCCAGGCTGCCGCGTGGGAGCAACTGGCACAAGCAACCGTTTGGGCTCCACGCTCTCCATGCAGCATGGGGAGTGCGGAGCCCAAAAGACCACTTGGGCTTTGTGGTCCCCCAAGTGAGAGGCAGGAGGGGGAGGAGAAGAGAAAGAGAGAGACAGAGAGAGAGGCAGGAGGCAGAGGAGAGCTGGAGGGGGGGAGGCAGTAGGAGGAGGAGAGAGAGAGAGGCCCAATGTGGAAGAGAGACCTGAAAATCCCATCTTATGATGGGCTAATTGGCTAGTATTAGTAGAATAGGGCATGCAAAATAGGCTCAGTATATTCACCGACATAGTCACAAAATCTAAATGTCATTATTCAAACTTGATGAAGTCTGAAATCCACTCACAGAAAATGGAAGGTGTGGGTCATTACAAAGTTGCTTCACAACCTTCCTCACAGGTGTATGTTTCTTCTCAGAACACAGACCAGCCTGTGTGATGTTAGCTGCAGAGACTTCACAGCTTTGGATAAGGATAAGTGTACTGTTTCTTTAAAAGAGTAACAAGAAGCCTGACAAAATAAGCCTAGAGATTGTTATACCACATGTTTCACAGTGAAGCAAGGAGGAGACAGAAGAGCTTTAGCAATAATATTGTTTTCTTAATGTATTAAAATTCCTTGTTCAGTGTTATGCGAAGTGAACTTGATGCATGTGGTTCTTAATGCACATCTTTGTGAGAAAAATCTAACCTTGATTTAAACATTCTCTTTCTACTCCTTCATTATTCTGGGAAGCTCTCCCAAAACACCCTCTTGAAAAGCTCAGCCCTATCCAAAAATCTTCCTCAAATGGATGTCAGGTTAAATGTTTAAATAATACCATCTTTCCGTAACATGCATAATCTATACAATAAGAATTTGGGGGGAAATTGGCATTCTAAATAGAATCTAAGTTATAGAGAAGCATTATAGTTGCACATAATAGAAAATTAAACACAGTAATGGAATGATGAAACATAGATCTAGAACTTCATTTATAAAGTCGAGCTCCTATCTCATCATATATCTAACACAGTACAATAAACGCTTTTATTTCTTATACAACAATCAAGTATAACAGTGAGCCAGTTTTCCTACTGAAAACTTCTAGCAAAAGGAGAATTTAAGAATAAATATTCTTTACTTATACACAAACATAAAGTTCTATAGAAACATTTTGTTTGTAAAGCCTTTTATTTATCTTAATTGTAGAAATGATTTTCAGCTTCTGCATACAAAAGGGTGAAACTATACTTCTCAGCCAAATTACATTCAGAAGAATTCCTTCAAAGTGGCATGAGTTTTCTCAAGAATGGACAGAAATATTCAGATAAAAACAAGTACTAGGAATATAAGAACATAAGAACACAAGAACAACCATACTGGGTCAGAACAAAGGTCAGCTTGGCCCAGTGTCCTGTCTTTCAACAGTGGCCAATGCGAGAGGACCCAGAGGGAATGAACAGAACAGGGAATCATCAAGTGATCCCTCTCCTGTCATCCATTTCCAGCCTCTGACAAACAGGGTACGTCTACACTACAGCGCTAATTCGAACTAACGCGTCTAGAACTAAAAACTAGTTTGAATTAGCATTTTGCTAATTTGAAATAGCATGTCCACATTAAGTGGACCCTGAACCAGGCTTAAGGATGGCCGGAAGCAGTACCCGCAGGACATCAGAGGAGGACTTAGAGCGTGGAGATACTGTCTCAGGCTAGCCGAGGGCTGCGCTTAAAGGGTCCTGACCCCCACCTCGGACAGACAGTTCTCAGGGGTGCCCTGCTTGCAAACCAGTCCTGGCTTGGAGTGCCCGGAGTACCCACATTGGGCACATCACAGCAATCGGCCATCAGCCCGGCTGCACTTGCCACAGGCTGCCATCTGGGGAGAGGGGGCAATTGGGGGGCTGAAGGAGAGCTTCCACCCCCAGAAGCCCGCAGAGCCAGCCCAGTCCTCCCCATCGGGGGCTCGTGCCCCATTCCTCCCTCACCTCCTTCCACTTACCCTTCCTTAGCCCCTTTTCTTGATGTACAAAATAAAGGACAATTGTGTTCAAAAATGGAATCTGTCTTTATTGAACAAAACTGGGGGAGACTGGGAAAAGGAGGTGGGAGAGGGGAAGAGACAGGGTGGGAGAGGGGAGGTCAACTACAATGATCAGGGGTTGGGAACAGGTCCCATATGAAGAAAGGCTAAAGAGACTGGGACTTTTCAGCTTAGAAAAGAGGAGATGGAGGAGGGACAGGACAGAGGTCTCTAAAAGCAGGAGTTGGGTGGAGAGGGTGCATACAGAAAAGTTCTTCATTAGTTCCCATAAAGAAGTACTAGAGGACACCAAAGGAAAGGAATGGGTAGCAGGCTTCAAACTAGTAACAGAAAGTTGTTCTTCACAAAGCAAAGAGTCAACCTGTGGAACTCCTTGCTGCAGGAGGCTGTGAAGGCTAGAACAGAGTTTAAAGGGACGTGAGATCAAGTCATGGAGGTTGGGTCCATGGAGTGGTATTAGCCAGGGGGTAGGAGTGGTATCCCTGCCCAAGGTTTGTGGAAGGCTGGAGAGGGATGGCACGAGACAAATGGCTTGGTCACTGTCTTCGGTCCATGCCCTCCAGGGTCCCTAGGGTTGGCCGCTGTCAGCAGACAGGCTACTGGGCTAGATGGACCTTTGGTCTGACCCAGGACGGCCATTGTAAGCTCAGGGCTCAGGGTCAGGGGTCCCAGTGGACCCCCTTGATTTTCATGCACACCTGCTCCTGGGTGGCCAGGCTGGCAGCTCTCCTGCCCTAGATGGCCACTTTCCTGTGCCTAGTGCGGGGATCGTGGACGAGGTCCACGATGTCCGCACTAGCCCAGGCGGGTGCCCGCCTCTTCCGGTCCCAGTCTGGTCCCGGGAAGAGGGGGAGGGCTGGGGGCATCGGGTGGGTGGCTTGAGCCATGCCAGGTGCAGGGTCTGCTGGCTGGGTGCTGGCAGGCTTGCACCTGGCATGGGCACCGTAGCCAGCCCGTGCCCCTTTAAGGGGTCCGGGGCCGGGAGGGGGGCATACGAGTTTCCCTGGTGTTGGCCAGAGTGGCCACCAGGGAAACCTGGGGAGTGCTAGCCTCCCACTAGTTCGAATTACGGGGCTACACATCCCTTAATTCGAACTAGCTAGTTCGAACTAGGCTTAATCATCGTAAAATGAGGTTTTCCTAGTTCGAACTAAGCGCTCCGCTAGTTCGAATTAAGTTCGAACTAGCGGAGTGCTAGTGTAGTGCCTATGAAAGTTAGTTCGAACTAACGTCCCACAGAGGCTAGTGACACCATTCTTACGGATTCTGGCTAATAGCCATTGATGGCCCTAATCTCCGTGAATTTATCTAGTTCTTTTTTGAATCTTGTTAGAGTCCTGGTCTTCACAACAACATCCTCTTGCAAGGAGTTCACAAGTTGGCTGTGTGCTGCATGAAGAAAAACTTGCTCTTGTTTGTTTTAAATCTGCTACCTATTAATTTCATTTGGTGATCCCTAGTTCTTATGTTATGGAATAAGTATATTACTTTTCCTTATTCACTTTTTCCACACCAGTCATGACTTTATAGACCCCTATCATATCGCCCCCTAGTCTCCTCTTTTCTAAACTGAAAAGTCCCAGTTTTTTAAATCTCTTTTTATATGGGACCCGTTCCAAACCCTAATAATTTTTGTGGACCTTTTCTGAACTGTTTCTAATGCCAATATATCTTTTTTAAGAGGAGGTGACCAAATCTGTATGTAGTATTCAAGATGTGGGTGTACTCACTCAAACTTTGACCTAAAATTAGAATTGGACTTCCAATGTTCAAAAAAGTAGTGTTATATTTTTAGAAAATTAGTAGGGATGGGTCTGCTACTGGGCAAATACAACCTCCAATGCTGTGAAGACTGAGGCCCATGATCAACTGTGTGTGTAAGAGCTATCCTATTAAAGGGACATAGAGATAGTCCCTTCCCTAAAGAATGTAGCATCTAAAGCTCATATTTTGACTTCTTTCACCATAAATGATCTGATTCAGATTTGCCAGCAGATTTTAATTTAAAGGCACAAATGTTGAATTTAAAGGCATAAATATTGAAATCCTTGACTGTACATACAGAAATGTTATGTTTGTAGAACTTCATTTCCATATTATTAAGCTGTACAGTGGAATCCTTACCTAACCAAACCTTAGTTCTATGTTTTTTCTTTGCTTCAGATCCTTCCTGGCTTTCAATAAATCTGGGAATTCTGACTTGTATTGAATGTTCAGGAATCCATAGAGAACTTGGTGTTTACTACTCCAGAATGCAATCACTCACATTAGATGTACTGGGAACATCTTGGTAAAAATATTTTTTTTATTTATGCAGTCCTATTCCACCTGCCTACCTCAAAGGAGAGTAGATTCCAAGAGATGCTACTTTCTTTCATCAGAAGTGGGCTAGTAAGGGACAAGGAGTGGGTGGAGCAAAGTTTACTCCCTTAAGACACCAAGAAGCACCTGGCAATATATATGGTGCCCATAGTTCCTAGTGTCCAACTGAAACCACTCTTGATGCAATTTAAGTCTATTGCTTCTGTTTCCTGATGTTGGTGAGTGTGGGGCAGCAACCCCTGCTGCCGGCACCATAACCTTGGCTACTTCTTTGGGCCATGTCACTTAGGGGAGGGGGCTTAGATAAAGGGGTGGACCCACCCCATGCACTGACCTGAGTCAGCAGAAAGTAGAGCAATGCAGCTTGGAGCAGGGTGATCTGAGCAAGATGGGGCTGGGTCATTCTACTTCCCACTGCTGCCACCGATGAATACCAGGAGAAGTGCCTCTTGCTACTGGTGGTAGCCCCCCCCCCCCCATTAGTCTTCTGAGCCTGGGGCTGTTAGACAAGGACAGAACGGCTCTACCCACTGGCTGCTGGCCCTTTCCCCATCCCCCCCCCCCATGGTATTGATGCTCCTTTGTGCTGCTCAAGCATCTCCCCTGACTGACTAACTTGCCCAAGATGACACAGGCATTGGACCCACGTCTCCCAAATCCCATGACAGCATCCTTCCTTGCCTGCTCATAGTCTTAAATAACACACTCACCCAAGGAAATACAAACCCCTTTATATTCTTGTGCTATCTGCCCAGACCTTGTGTCCTGGCATATAGGAGAAATTGAGGGTTACTCATGTTCCTACTTCCTCCTTGGAGCAAGTGAGGAGGTGGGTAATGAGTAGAGCCTTGTCTTCAAAGTAGATGAGGGAGGTGATGGGAATGGAATGGGGACAGAGTTATGTGAGTCCCCATTTGGGGAAACTTTTAAACATGAGTTTAAATCCATTCCTGTTCCAGACAGCATGTGCTTAAGTACTGTCCTAAATGGGGGATGTTTCCTAAATCTGGGTCTTACTGGTAGTACAAGCCAAAAGTAATTTATTCCCTCTAGAAGTGAGAGGAAGCAGGGGAGGGATTGTATTTCCAGAGACACTCCCAAGTAACAGTGCTTTTCTGGGGTGGTGCAATTGGAACAGAGCCTATTGCTTCAGTTGTGCCTAAAGTTATCATTTAGCCTATAGTAAGATTAAATGAACTTAAGCATAACTTCATATTGATAAGGATACATGATACCATCTATTCTGACCTGTTGCATTTCTGTGTAGGTCTGGAATAATGCACTTGAGACCACTGAGGGCAATCTAAGATAGTGAGTGGGCCCTGTGAATGGCCCTCCTTCATCTCAGTGGGCTGCAAGATTGTCGTAATCAAGACAGTGTCCCAGGATAGTGTAGTTTTGTTAACTGCGCTTGCATACCTAGAATTTTCAGGGTATGCTGATAGAACAATATCAGGGTATGCTGATAGAACATGTCACCTCAGGAAGAGAAGCAGAAATAAAATTTCTCAATGGCTTAAATGACTGCTTCTTGGAGCAGCTGGTGCAGGAACCCACAAGGGGAGAGGCAATTCTCGATTTAGTCCTGAGTGGAGTGCAGGATCAGGTCCAGGATATAACCATTACAGGACCACTTGGGAATACTGACCATAATATAATAACATTCAACATTCCTGTGGTGAGAAGAACACCTCAGCAGTCCAGCATCCTGGCATTTAATTTCAAAAAGGGGAATTACACAAAAAATGAGAAGGTTAGTTAAACAGAAATTAAAAGGCACAGTGACTAGAGCCAAATCCCTGAAAGCTGCATGGAAACTTTTTAAAGACACCATAATAGAGTCCCAACTTAAATGTATACCCCAAATTAAAAAAACATAGCAAGATACCTAAAAAAGAGTCACCGTGGCTTAACCACCATGTAAAAGAAGCAGTGAGGGACAAAAAGGTATCTTTTAAGAAGTGGAAGTCCAATCCTAGTGAGATAAATAGAAAGGAACATAAACACTGTCAAATCAAGTGTAAAAATGTAATAAGAAAAGCAAAAAAAGATTTTGAGGAACAGCTAGTCAAAAACTCAAAAAGAAATAACAAAATGGTTTTTAAGTACATTAGAAGCAGGAAGTCTGCTAAAAAGTCCCCTAGATGATCGAGCTATAAAAGGAGCAATCAAGGACGATGAACCCATTGCGGAGAAACTAAATGATTTCTTTGCTTCAGTCTTCACGGCTGAGGACGTTGGGATATTCCTGAATCTGCACCGTCCTTTGTGGGTGATGAATCTAAGGAACTGTCTCAGACTGAAGTGTCATTAGAGGAGGTTTTGGAACAAATAGAAAAACTTAATGTTAACAAATCTCCGGGACCGGATGGCATTCATCCAAGGGTTCTAAAAGAATTCAAATGGGAAATTGCTGAGCTATTATCTGTGGTTTGTAACCTATCCTTTAAATCAGCTCCCGTACCTAATGACTGGAAGGTAGCCAACATGACACCAACATTTAAAAAGGGCTCTAGAGGCGATCCTGGCAATTACAGACCGGTAAGTCTAACTTCAGTACCGGGCAAATTAGTCAAAACAATAGTAAAGAATAAAATTGCGAAGCATGTAGAAGAACATAATTTATTGGACAAAAGTCAACATGGTTTCTGTAAAGGGAAATCCTGTCTTACTAATCTGTTAGAGTTCTTTGAAGGGGTTAACAAACATGCGGACAAGGGGGATCCAGTAGACATGGTATACTTGGATTTTCAGAAAGCCTTTGACAAGGTCCCTCACCAAATTCTCTTGTATAAATTACATGGCCATGGGATAAGAGGGAAGGTCCTTTCTTGGATTGAGAACTGGTTAAAAGACAGGAAACAAAGGGTAGGAATAAATGGTAAATTTTCAGATTGGAGAGGGGTAACTAGTGGTGTACCCCAAGGGTCAGTCCTGGGACCAATCCTTTTCAACTTATTCATAAATGATTTGGAGAAAGGGGTAAGCAGTGAGGTAGTAAAGTTTGCAGATGATACAAAACTGTTTAGGATAGTCAAGACAGAAGCAGACTGTGAGGGACTCCAAGAAGATCTCACCAAACTGAGTGATTGGGCAACAAAATGGCAAATGAAATTTAACATGGATAAGTGTAAAGTAATGCACATCGGGAAAAATAACTCCAAGTATACGTACAGTATGATGGGGGCAAATTTGGCTATGACAAATCAGGAAAGAGATCTTGGAGTTATCGTGGACAGTTCTCTGAAAACTTCCACACAGTGTGAAGCGGCAGTCAAAAAGGCAAATAGGATGCTAGGAATTATTAGGAAAGGGATAGAAAATAAGACCAAGAATATCTCACTACCCCTGTATAAAACTATGGTATGCCCTCATCTTGAATACTGTGTACATATGTGGGCTCCTCACCTCAAAAAAGATATTTTGGCCTTGGAAAGGGTTCAGAAAAGGGCAACTAAAATGATTAGGGGTTTGGAACAGGTCCCATATGAAGAGAGGTTAAAGTGACTGGGACTTTTCAGTTTACAAAAGAGGAGACTGGGGGGGGATATGATAGAGGTCTATAAAATCATGAGTGGTGTGGAGAGGGCCGATAAAGAAAAGTTATTTATTGGTTCCCTAAATAGAAGAACTAGAGGATACCAAATGAAATTAATGGGGAGCAGGTTTTAAACTAATAAAAGAAAGTTCTTCTTCACACAGTGTGTAGTCAACCTGCGGAACTCCTTGCCAGAGGAGGCTGTGAAGGCTAGGACTATAATAGAGTTTAAAGAGAAGCTAGATAATTTCATGGAGGTTAGGTCCATAAAAGGCTATTAGCCAGGGGATAAAATGGTGTCCTTGGCCTCTGTCTGTCAGAGGCTAGAGAGGGATGGCAGGAGACAAATCGCTTGATCATTGTCTTCAGTCCACCCTCTCTGGGGCACCTGGTGTTGGCCACTGTCGGTAGACAGGATACTGGGCTAGATGGACCTTTGGTCTCACCCAGTACAGCCATTCTTATGTTCTTATGTTATGTTCACTCTGATTGGAGGCAGAGGTAGCGCACAGCTCTCACATCATGCACCTCACTTCATCTGCCCCTGCTTTAAATGAGTTTCACTTTAGTAATACTGATAAGAAAAAAAAACCTATGCAGGTGAAAATCAGCAGAATTGACAACCCTATGTGTGGGCAATGGTAAACAAAATGTCGTGTGGGCCACTGTCAAGGCTGTTTTCCACTCTAGAACTACAAGTGCAGAAGGTGGGAGCCTGCAAGAAACCTTAAAAAATACTTTGCCTCTATAGGCTTCTGCTTTAAAAAAAATTCCCAAAATCACAGATTCCCTGACCCTGGGAGATATGCTGCCACCACCAAATTTAAACACACACACACACACACACACACACACACACACACACACACACACAAAGTTCTTCTTCAGAGAACTTGGAACTTCTTCCAGAGGGGTACCCCAAGCTCTTTTACCACAAGAAAGCTTGAAAAAAAGAAAATAAACTGCAATCTCTGATAGCTGACTTCTCAGTCTTAGGCATGCATGCAAAGACCTTCCATTACCTTCCAAGACACAAGAAGCAAATCATTGCCTTAAAAAAGGTGATTTTATTAACAAAACAAAAATATATATATATTTGGTAAAGCGTACTTGGTTGCTAGGTGTTTTAAAGCAACTGAGAAAAGAACAAATTTCATCCCTGGGATTTGGCTTACAATTACAATGTATGGGGGGGGGGAGAGAAGGGACACATGTACTTAGCATAGAGAAGTTTAACCAAACAAAACAAAGAAAATAACCTTATTGTGTCTAAATAGACATTCCCTATCTACTCACATATCTGTGTTTCACGGTCCAGTCCATTTCCATGCCCAGTATACTTTGTGGTCATGGTAGTTCTCTCTGGTCAATTCATCTTGTTTCCCTAGCTCCTGGCTTAAACTCACCCAAGGGGAAAAAAAAACAAGCAGGGTTCCTGTCAATTCAGATCTCAACACCTTCTCCCATTGGCTCTGCTGGCTCCCTGCCAACACCTCTTAGCTACCTGAGTTTAACTTTTTAGTCATCAAATGGCGGGATGTTCAGAAAAGGACAGCACTCCTCCTGTCCATCAGAGCCACACACGGAACTCCAATGGGCTGCATGTGGGCTTTGGGCTGCAGGTTGCCCACGATGGCTCAATAGGAATGACATACATTACTAAAGAAAGGGATATGGCTTTTCATTGTGAATTTTTGCATTTTCATTTTTTGCTACTAATAATTTTTCTATTTACAAATAAAATCCCATGAAATCATTTGAAAATAATCATATTACAGGTTGTACCTCCTTAATTGGGACTCCTTGGACTGGCAACATTCGTGGTGTGGCGTGGACAGGGATGTCTGGTGATGGGGCAGAAGCATGGTGGGGGCACCAGAAACCCAATGTGTATTGGTGGGGGAGAACACGTGGCACAGCAGGGAGTTTTTTCCCCATCAGCAGCTATGGAGCTCCAGCCCCAGCCTCAGAAGTGACCGGGGAGCTCTCTCTGGCCCTGGCCCTCTGCCCCAGCCCTGGCTGCACAGCTTCAGTCCCAGCTGTAAAGCCAAACAACTACTGACCTCTGCCCTGGCTGCACAGCTCTGGCCCTGGTCACAGAGCCAGGCAGTGCACAGCTCTGGCCCCAGCTGTGAAGCTCTGCCCTGGTGGCAGAGCTCTAGTTGTGGCACTCCTCCCCGGCAGCAGTGAGACTGGCAGCATCTAGGGCACCTAAGCAGGCTGGAGCAGCAGTGGGGGTAGGCTGGAGCCATAACTTGGTGGCCAGGACTTGCCATGGTCCAGCAAATCCCCTCCTTTGGGACTAGTAAGGTCCTGAGGGTACCAGACCTGCTAGGTCCAACCTGTATTAACAAATCCCATAATAGCCCCAAACTTGCTATTATTAGATGAGCAAAGTCATTTTAAACAAAGAAAAAATGTTAATAACATCCATTAGCTGGCAGATTGATTAGATCTGTGCTGACACAAATGAGCAGTTCATATTCATATTCAGATGCCTAGACCTAATTGGCCTCATCTAAGCAACACACATCCATCTGGGATGTTATCAGCATCACAAGCATCTGAATACAGAGAATGTTTTATAAAGTGAGCAGAGTGGCATTATTATCTGTTTTGTATAGCTAATGCAGAAAAATATTGCAGACTTTTTTAGATAAAATTTGAAATTGACTAATCACAGGAACTATTCTGTGTGAGAAAAAGTTTTTCATGGATTTGATTTTGCATATCCAAATTTCCTTTGGTAACTTGCTATATGCAGATTCAAAAAAATACTTCCTTTTAGCAGATAACAAGTTATGGGTGGTTTGTTTTTTTTCAAATTTGGGTGCTTTAAGTTAGTCTTAGACCATTATAATTGAACTAGTTTTCTGAAGAACTGAAAACACACCAATAGCATTGAAGTTATTAGGAGCATCTCTGAAAACCACACCATTTATCTAAAGCTCTAACTGTGGATTTAGTAATTTCATTTTAGACATCTAAGTTTAAAAATGTTGGTTCATGTGAAAGCATCAATTTTAGCCATTACACATTACCCACATCATATGTTGCATTTTTGACATGGAGGGCTTGTCTGCTTTACAAAGTTTTGTCCATCAGACTAATGTTGACACACATACACACACATACACAAAAGCAACAACAACAAAAAAGCAAAAAAAGCAAAGTTGCCAAAGGGTATTCACATTTGTTCCCACTACTGACAGATTACATCCACATTGGGGACACTATGATCAATAGCATGAGCTGTGGGTAAGTATCCCAGGGTATGTCTACACTACCCTCCTAGTTCGAACTAGGAGGGTAATGTAGGCATACCGCACTTGCAAATGAAGCCCGGGATTTGAATTTCCCGGGCTTCATTTGCATAAGCGGAGAGCCGCCATTTTTAAATCCCCGCTGGTTCGAACCCAGTGTAGCGCGGCTACACGGGGCTCGAACTAGGTAGTTCGGACTAGGATTCCTATTCCGAACTACCGGTACACCTGGGCCTATACACTCATCATTGCTCCATCCTAACTCTAGGCTAGAGCCTCCTGAATTTGCTGCCAACACTCCAGAGTCCCCTCACAGTGTGTTGTCCCACCCTGCCTAAAGGCTGGGTCTCATGTATTCATTACTGCTGTACCATGCTGAGTGGCAGAGACCACAGTGCTAATCCCTCCCCAGTCTGAGGCCTCGTAGACAAGTAGGTTTTTTTTTTAGGTGTTATTAGGGTTTTTTGTTTCCCACATGGTTAGGGCATTTCCTATTGACATCAATGTGTGTGGGAGTCGAGTCAGCAAATGCAGCATGTAAATCTAATACCTATAACAAGTGGGACCTTGGTAGAGGAAGTAACTCAGGGCAAGTGTATATTATGCTTAATTTGATCTAACATTCATCACTCAGCGGTATGAAAAGCTACACAAATTACAGTAACCTAGTTGCTGTCCACACCAGAGCTATTTTGGGGGAAGACTCTCTCAGAGGTGGAGTAATTACACTGATGGGAGAGTGTTCTCCTGGTGGCTTAGAATATCTTCACTAGACACATCACAGTGGCAAAGTAGCATCAGTGCAGCTGTGCTCATGTAGCACTTCCAGTGTAGACCTGCTCTTAGGCTTATGCTTACTGTAAGCCAGATCATCAGGTGGTCTCATTCAGACTAATTCCATTGACCTCAATAATGCTAAGTTGTCACTCACCAGCTGAAGATCAAATCCTCTATGTCTGACACACTAGACAAAGTTTACCCCCATAAGTCTTTAAGGGGAATGAGATGGTGGTACAGACTGATATCTCTGTGTGGGACTCTGCTTCCAGTTTTTCTAACTTTCATTCTGACCCCTTATCTACAGTGTTTATGAGCTTAATTTTTGAGAACAAAATAAAATGTTGCAGGACCTAAAATAAAGAGGAGCCTAAAAGTATTTTGACGTTCATTCCCAAACTGATATATTGATGTCTGCTTTAAGTTTCACGCCAAAAGCAAGATATGCAGATCTGACTTTTAGATGAAAAGCTAAAAGCATTAGAGGCATTGGTGGTTTGTGGGCAAGGTGTACGTGGTAATGTTTGGAGAGGACTGAAAAAAACAGTACAAGTCTCATTATTCTCTGGATTTCTTTTTTTTATGTTCAAATTATAAGGACATTCTGTTCTTCCTTGTTCTCAAAAGAGCTTTGTTGACCAGTCAGGGTACCTGTTAAGGTACATCTTCACTGCACAGCTACCCTGCATCTACCCTTAATCTACACAAGCTGCCCAGTATTTTGAAATATTTTTTTAAAATAAAGGGCATGCTTTTTCACCATCCCAGTAAAACTCATTTCATGGGGGATAAGGGATGGCTTGAAAAGCATGTTATTTCAAAATTTGGTGCTATGTAGATGCACCAAATTTCAAAATAAGCTATTTTGAAATAGATTTGAAATAAGATATACAATTTGCATAGCACAAATAGTATCTTATTTTGAGTTTAGGGTGCTGTGCAGATGAACCCTTAGACAATCTTCTTTCACTTTGGATGGGTCATGTATAAAAATTCCCTTGATACTCTCTCATCAAAGGCACATCTAAACTACATTCCTCTTTCGAAAGAGGAATGTAAATGAAGGAAATCGAAAGTGCAAATGAAGCATGGATTTAAATATCCCATTTTTCATTTTCATATTCATGTCTGAGCGCTTTATCAAAAAAGGGTTTTTCGAAAGTGAAAACTCAGTCTAGACGGGGTTCTTTAGAAAAAAAACCATTTTCAAAAGAACCTGTACTCCTCATTTTTTCAGGAGTTCGGGTTCTTTTGAAAAAGGGTTTTTTTTCCAAAGAGCCCCCATCTAGACTGTGCTTTCACCTTCAAAAAACCCTTTTTCGAAAAAGCGCTCGGATGCAAATATGCAAATGAAGCATGGGATATTTAAATCCATGCTTCATTTACACTTTTGATTTGCTTCATTTGCATTCCTCTTTCGAAAAAGGAATGTACTTTAGATGTGCCCCAAGGGATATTCTGAATCATCTCTAATCTGATTTCTCCCATCTGTTAGTCCTATACTGCTGATTGAACACTCTGTACTTCCTCACCTCTGCCTCCACCAGACCCACCCCATTCTCAGAGTGTGGAACACGAGTCTCCAACTCCAAATTCCTGGACCCTTTTCCATGTTCCACTGGTTATCTCTCCGTATTGTGGGCTGCTGGCTCTCAGAATTTCCCGTCACCAATGTCTCGTGATGTCCCAAACTTCTTGTCCGACTCCATCATCCAGAACAGCAGAACTTAGAACTTCCAGAAAGTTAGCTCCTTTTTGTACGTTTTCTTATAAGCATGTAAAAACCAGCTCTTTATAATTCTCCTACTTATCCTACAAGGACCAAAAGCCAGTTCTACTGAGCAAAACCAACAACCAACCTACCAAAATCAAACCAAACCAAACAAAAAATTAGCCACTTTGGTGAAAGAAAGAAAGAAAGAAAGAAAGAAAGAAAGAAAGAAAGAAAGAAAGAAAGAAAGAAAGAAAGAAAGAAAGAATTTTAACTTTAAAACTGCTGTTCTATTTTTGTCCAAACTTCTCAGAAAATGCCTACCCTGGGATAAGTTGTGGTATAGGAAATTTAAAGGGAATTAGTTTCTTTCTTAGAAAGCGATTGGGGAAAATGTTTAAAAACTGGGCCTCTCATGGAAATAATAATGTATCTGGAGCAGTAGAGCAGGAGAGGAATAACATGACAACAAAATATTTCTCTAACACAGGAGTCTGAATACCATGACTGTCTAAACAAGTCTGGAGCTACAAAGAGAAGGAACAATGTTGGACATCTACATTGTTTATCTGGGTGCACCTATTTTGTATTATTCTCTCAGGACATGTCTGCACACATTGAAAGAAGGTGAGCATCCACACTACTAAACCTGTTATTTCCACATAATAGGCCTGTTATTTCAAAATAATAACTTGTGTTTATGTTTCAAAATACTGATTTGGGGAGTTATTATTTCAAAATAACTTATTTTGAAATAACCTGGAAGTGTAGACATAACCTTAGAAGCCTCTGCACACTATAATGTAATTTTTATTGTGCCATGAAATGTGCTATAGTGCAAGATGCTAGCTAGTCTATGGACTATGATGTTTTTTGACATTTTGAAATCTTGACATTTGGGGATAAAGAGGAGAAAGGTTCTTTTTCCTGTGGATGTAGCATGCATTTCAGAGTCTGCATGAATTGGTATATTGTATAAAATGTGGAGGATGGTAATGAAAATCAATTACATTCTGTTTCAGCATTCACACTATTGCAAATTTACTTACTCAACAAAATTCTAAACCTAGCACTGTAAAATATTCCCTTCTAAGTTGTTTAGGTTGATGGGATTGGCCAATGCACCTTTTGGAACCAATCCCTGCTGAGTTATCTTGCTCTTCCCCAGCAAGGTAACTCTAATCTTGTTGCTTGATTGCACTCTAAGGCTACGTGCACACTGCATGTATTTGTCAGCAGACAGTATGCTAATGAAGTGCTCATTAGCATTTGTCGTGCTGTCATTTGCATATCTCTGCTGATGCTTTTTGTGCAAGAGGTTTTTGCGCAAAAACAAGCAGTGTAGATGGCTCCGTTTTGCACAGAAAAACCCTTTTGGTGAAGATCCCTTACGCCTCAAAAAAGGAGGTATACAGGACCTTGCACAAAAAGGGGGTTTTGCGCAAAAAAGAAACATCCACACTGCTTGTTTTTGCACAAAAACCTCATGCACAAAAAGCATCAGCAGAGAATATTCAAATAACAGCACGACAAATGCTAATGAGTGCTTCATTAGCATATTCTCTGCTAACAAATACCTGCAGCGTAGACATAGCCTGATGGTGGGTACCTTTGGTGAGACAGGATATTTTGCTGTATATCTCTCCCCACAACATGTGGGGCATTTGATGTGAGGGAACAAATAATGTGGGATATGTTTAAAAGGAAGTACAGTGATGTATGTACAGCATGTAGAAGAGCAAAAAAAAATTCTAAAAAAATCAAGGTCACTAGAGCAACAAGCCCAAAAATGCCTATAACAAGTACAAGGAATGGAAGAGAATACCGGATTAGTGGTTCATACTACAAATGGTATGATTATTCAGATTCTGCCTGTCTGTTTCATTATCATTTTAATTGCTGTACATGAAGGCATATAATATATTAAGTAAGGCAAGCTGCAAGGTAATGAAACTATGTATAATAAACCCTTTCATTGCACCGGCATAAGAATCTTCATCATTATAGTGTCATAGGAATAAATTTGTTCTAGTATAATTGTTTTTCTATTTACAAAAATCTCAGCTATATTAAGCTTTAGTACACTAATTAGAGTGTACATTATAGTACCTGTAAATGTGATTTTACTTCTGTTCACAGCTGGCAGATGGTGTGGAGTGCAAAAATCTGTTATTAAAAGCTGAAGGATTTTAAAGAGGTAAGTATAACTGCATACATTGCTATTTGCTGCGTTTCTCTGTGTCTGTAGTATGCATGTCACACAGCAGAGTAAACCCTAGGCCCGGATCCTCAAAATTAGTTAGATTCCTAACTTCCATTGAAATCAGTGGAAGTTAAGAAAGCCATTCAGTCAGGTCCTTACTTGATTAGCTGAATGAGGTATAAGTGTATACTAAAGTCAATTTCTATTCCATTTCTAGACCTGTTGACTTGAATGGAATTTAAATGACCATATGGAGTTAAGCATAGACTTGAGCATTTTCTTAAATAAGAATGCTTTTCTGGCTTAGTTGGCAAAAAAAAAAAAACCCTCCCTTACTACATGTGATGTTACTCATTAATTATGAAATCTGAATAAAATACAGAGGAGGCTTTGCAGGAATTTAAACTTGACCACTTTTTTAAATAGCCCTGGGGTCAGAGGAACTCACTCGGCCATCACTGCTGCTCTGGGGGCCAGAGGAGATTGCTCAGCCTCTGCTGTGACCGCACCAGGAGCTCGCTCTCCCCACAATGGCCCTGAAACCAGAGGAGGTCTGTGCCCAACCAATTACTGGAGGGAATGCCCCTGCTCCCCCCCCACACACACACCTTCTACGTGACCCTGAATATAGGATACCCTTGCAGGAAATTTATTTTTAGTGAGAACCAGATTTTACACTAGGTAATATTGAATGATATATGCTCCCTAATGTCGTGCATAAGAAAATAGGTAAAATAATAACATAACAGGAAATATTAGACTTCTCTTGTTTTTAATAACAGTGAGGAACATGTATATTTGAGAAAAGTGTATTTTAACAATTTTGTCAAAATTGATACATAATTACAGTACTTGTCAAAAATACTACACTCCATAAATCTATTAGTCAGTAAAAAAATACAGACGTAAGTAGTCTCTCACCATTTGCTAGAAGAAGATAATAAAATGTAGATTTTGCATTCAGACTCAAAGGTTTTTAATATATCTTGATTACATTATTATTATGAGAAATTACCTATAAAAGCCTCTCTAGGTATGTCTACATCAGTGTTCCCTTTAAGCTATGCAGCAGCACAGCTTCACAGGTGATTAATAAGCCCCGCCCAATCAGTCAGCTCCATGCATGGAGCCCTGAGTCTCTGACAGGGCAGGGCTGATTAATTGCCTGTAAAGCTGTGCTGCTGAACAGTTTAGACAGAACACTGATCTACACTACAGAGAAGATCGAAGCTGCTGCTGTTGATTTTTCTGGATTCAAATTAGCGGGTCTAGTGAAGACAGCTAATTCGAACTGAGAGGGGCATTCCGGTCGATGCTGGGAGTCCTGTTTCCATGAGGAGTAAGGGAAGTCAAAGGGAAAGTGTTCTGCCTTCAACTTCCTGCGGTGTGGACAGCGTCAAAAGTTGAGGTAAGGTACTTTGACTTCAGCTACGCAACTAATGCAGCTGAAGTTGCATATCTTAATAGGACCTTATCCTGTAGTGTAGACATACCTGATAGTTGCTCACCAGTAGCCTTACTGAAGGCCAGCATGAAACAAGAACAACATTTATTGGTAGTTTGTGAATGACTGGGGCTTGAGAGCCAGGATCATAATAATAAAGCTTTAGGGAGGTGCATAGGATTCGGGGCTTTTGTGTCTTAAGCAGTGGTTCAACTTGTAAACAATGGGTCCAAACGATTCCGCTGAAGAACTCCAGGCATCTCCTCGAGTTGTTCCAAAGGGAACACACAGAAGGACTCTTTCCTATAACCTAAGGATTCTCTCCAATGTGCAGAAGTCTGTGCCTATTCATAGGAAATCCCCATGCCTTTACACAGACACTGGAGAATCCAGTTTCTGTTCAGTTTCCCAGAAGAACAGCTTAATTGGAGCTGTCCATGTAGCCCCCTTTCAGGAGGTTTTCAAGGCAGGGGGGCTATGCATAGAAAAGTGAGAATCCCAAAGTACTTCCAGTAGAATTGAGTGGCTTATGCTTGTCAGCCTGCCATATACCTTTCTTATAATCCACCCCCATCCTACTTCCTTCTGAACTTTAGATCTTTAGACCAAAAAAGATCTCTCAGACCTGCTCTTTCATAACTTGCCCCAGCAGTCCATTTTAAAAGGGGTTCCCCAATGTTGACAAGACTCTCTATGGGTGTCATGGGCCTTAGTGCCAGAAGCTTTCTAGAAGTAGGAGGGGTCACCAGCACCCAGACTGTGCCCCTGCTCCCTGCTCCACCCTAAGGCTCAAACCACATTTCGCCTACCTTTTCTCCCCCACCCTTAGGATTACCCTTGCTCTATACAAATTTCATCCCATGTTCTGATCCCACTTGGCCCCTTACCTTCAGTTGCCAACTGCTCTCTCCTTCACCTGCCCTGAGGGACCCTCTTGCCACTCACACCTCTCTTCACCCCCTTCCAGCCAGTATAGCTGTCTAGCTGCTGTGTAGACTTATCCTTAGAAGCCTTGGGAAAGATAAATAGACAAACTACAACCTCCACAAAGACGTTCAGATTTTCCTATGAAATTTAATTGTGTTGGCATTTTAAGTGCATTTACAGTGTGTGCTTGTGTAATTTTTTTTAAAAATACTGTACTGTATGAAACATTCATGCATATAGAATTTTTAAAGAGGTAATATAAAAAGCAATTTAATAACCTGTCTTATATTCATTTAAACATTTCAGAAGGCTAAGATCTGTTTGAAAATCATATGTGATAAAACATTTAACCAGATGGTACAATTTCAAAACAAATTTGGTTTGAGTTCCATTCTAAACACAAGCCTTGGCTTATCAAGCTTGTCCATGCTTCATTTACTAGCAATAATGGTATCATGTTGCTCTTGACTAGGATCTCAGTCCTGCAAAGATTTCTGCACATATGATATGATTAATTTTTAGACACTGTCAGCACTTCAATCAACTCCTGTAAAACTATTGAGAGTGTGTAAAGTGAAGTGTAAGCTTCAATTGTTACCATATCATGTTCAAACTT
This sequence comes from Pelodiscus sinensis, assembly GCF_052426305.1. Taxonomy (NCBI): domain Eukaryota; kingdom Metazoa; phylum Chordata; order Testudines; family Trionychidae; genus Pelodiscus; species Pelodiscus sinensis. Next base: position 32,924,336 of record NC_143054.1, read on the forward strand.
TACACATTTTTATAAAAGCTCTCAATCTCAGGGTTCACCTACCTATGTCTACACTACGGGGTTTTCGGTATCCTGGAAAAACTCTGCTGGGTCCAGGGAACACGTATGCTCTTCCACTTTTTTTGCGGAAGAGCAGATGCACTCTTTCAGAAGCCCTGTCTTCCTCCTCCCACGAGGAAGAAGGGCTCTTCTGAAAAAGGATGCTTTCCCAAAATTTGGCCCAGTGTAGACAGGCCAAATTTTGGAAAAGCCTCTTCCAAAAAAATTATCTGAAAAAGATACGCAAATTGCAGAGCGCAATTTGTATACATTTTTCTGATAGATTGTTGTAGTGTAGACATAGCTAGAAAATGTCACTAAGGAAAAATCTGTATTTCTCCCATTCATACAAAATGTACATTGGGGTAGCAAAATAAGACATTAGTTGAAATTGACTGAAAATGAAAAATGGGGGTGAGGCAAAACATTCCCCAAACCTGAGAGTCTCTGGAGAAATGTACAAATGTTTTGTGCATAAGAAACAACCGAAATCTAAACAGCATTTCCATGCATGTTGGAAAGTGAATGTGTTAATTGTAGTCAGTCAAACCCCTCTCCAATCTATATTTAAATGGATCCACAGTTGACTCCAAGAGTATATTTAGATCTCAGACAAAGAAAAGTCTAGGAAATCTTAACACTGAATCAGAAATAAGTGGTTACTGACGAAGTCTGAAAAAGAAACTCTTGAAAACACTTCAGTGACTGGTTAACCACAATACAGAAACAGCAGCAGTATGAACTAAAACCAGCTGTTTAATAAAAGGGAAACTCAAATGATTTAGTAAGGCACAAGAAATAGATAAAGGAATGGAAAACTGCAATCTCAATAGCATTATTTACTACAGGTACAAGCACAAACATGTCGTCATTGGTGCACATCAGAATACATGAGGAACATTGACATAGCCAGGTTTAAAAAAAAAAAAACCCGTGTATGAGTAAAGTCATCATTAATAAGCTATGTTTAGTTAATCAGGGGCATATAAAAAATGTAGACACCATCTCCCAACAAGATTCTATTGCTATCTCTGTTACATCAATGCTCTGTTACATCAATGTCCAGGCAGGGCTTAGCCAGCTCACAGAAATACAGCCTCGGGTCACCCCACTTCAACCATCCCTGTGGCTGAAACAAAACAATGTATAGCCCCGTGCCACTGCCCGCTCCACCCCTTTCCCACTTCAACAGAGTAACTAACTGCCTCGGGCCGCTGTCTGCCCCAACCTCACCCCTCTGCAATAGAGCAACTTACTGCCCTGTGCTACCACCCCAACCTAGACCCTCACCCCCCACTATAGTACAGCAACTCTTCCCTTGCTTCATGCTCTATGTCCAGGTGCTGAGAGTCAACATAAGCCTCTGGACTTGAGAATAGTTCCTGGGTGCCTGCCACACCAGCTGACTCTGCAGTGAGCTCTTCTTCCTCATCTGCTTCCACCTCTTCATCAAGAAATTCTGTCTCTGGGTTAAGTCTATGTCTTCAAAAGTACCCACAGGGTCCTTGCCTGCAGATGTGGAGTCCCTACACAGGATTGCATCCAGTTCTTTATTGAAATGGCATGTTTTGGGTGCAGCACCCAGACTGGTGGTTTGCCTCTTTAATCTTCTGGTACACCTGCTAGAGTTGCTTTATCTTGGCTCTGCATTTCAGGTGTCTTGCTTATACTCCTCACAAACGGCTCAAGAAATGTAATCCTATGTGTCCCAGTTCCTGCGGGTCACTTGCAGTTTTGATTGTACTGATTCTTCACCCTACAAACTGATAACATCCAAAGGCTCTAGGATGCTCTGAGCCGGAGAGCGCCTTGAGTGATAGCCACCCTCTTTCCCCGAGAAGATGCCATGAGGAGCACTCCATGCTGAGCCAGCCAGAAGGATGGATTTTAAAGTACCCAGGGCTTGCAGGGTGCATTTCTGTTTACTTCTTTATGTGACTGCAGAGCAGCAGAATTCAAAGCGCGGGCCAGACTGACTAATTGGGCATTGTGGGAAACATCCTGGAGTTCAATATATGTTTTTAAAAAGTCTATTGTACTGCACACTGCATGATTGTCAACAATAAAGAGAGAGGGAGAATCAAAAGTCCCTCACAGAGGTGGAACTTTTTTGTCACCAAAACTTGGCATTTTTCATGACTTTTATCTCATTGCAATGTGAATGATCTCTGGGACTTTTCCCAAAAAAAGCATTTTTGGTGACAAATACTTGCCAGCATAGACAAGCCCTGAGAAGTGATGTGGACTTCGGTTATGTGAAAGTTTTCTATTCCCAGTAGACCAGCCAAATCTTTCCACTTCAGGGAGCATGGAATTCTAAACGTAACAGTCTGTACCCATGGTGGGCAACTTGCAGCCCAGAGACCATTGGGATTCTATGTGTGGTCCACAAGACATTTTGTTTACTGTTGCCCATGTGCAGGGTTGCCAGAAACTGCTGGTTTCTTTCCACAAAGTTTTTTTTTCCCTATTGGTATTACTAAAGTGGCACACATGTCAACCAAGGTCACGTGAAGTGTGGTGATGCTGATTGCACACAATATTGACTATGAGCGCCATGCTCTCCCTCTGCATCCGATCAAAGTGCTTCCAGCATTCAATTGGCACAACCTGCAAATTCTAGGTATGCACACACAGTTAGTAAAACTAGCCTATCCCAGGAGACCATCTTGGTTACGACAATCTTGTGGCCCACTGAGATAAAGGAGGGCCACTCATGCAACCCGCTTACTATCCTAGATTGCATACTGCTGGTCTCTACAATGGCTAAGAAATCAACTAACAATAAAAAATTGACCAGCTTGGAAATATGCTGACTGTTAAAATAGAGTGATTGTTTACATCAAGCATGGGGGAAGGATTGATATTCTGCATGGCCTGAGGGAATGAGATGCATAGTAAAATGCATTGAAGCAGTGAGGTCCAAAAAAGAAATCATTTCTGAAAAGCACTCATCTTTTTCACTTTTGGGAAGAAATGGTTTTTCTAGAAATTGATTCCTCTTGGCTCCAGATGGATTGAAGGATGTGTGTTTAATTTAGTGGCATTAACTATGGCATAAAAATCTTTTCCCTATTGCTAGCCAACTTATTTGTCACTGAGGAGGCACTGAAATAAGTTATTAAAGGGTTAATAAAAAAAAAGTACTGCCAGTGTGTAATTTCAGCTCTATTACCCTGTAATATTGACTTTCTCTGGTATCAAGTTTCTATAGCATAACCAGATTTATACTGTAGTTCCAAGCATCAGGAACATAAATCACTGAGAGGGAGCAGCCTACAGATGCAGCCAAGTAAATCCTTATTAGTTGCAAAGGCATTCAATCCTCACTTTCAAGCTCCAGCAATACTTCTGAACTAGCTACAGTATAAAGTGGTCTCAGTGGGGCGCTCACCCTCCTTCCAGCAGCACACCAGGCCTCTACCACTTAACTCAGTGAGCAAGTCATGTTCACTTCCCAGGAGGAAGGAGCGGCGTACAGTAGATAGCTTCAGTGCAAACATCTCAAGGGACTGCTGTTGCTTTTAACATGAATGGCAATATAGCTACGTATGTGGAGTTGGAGATCCTTGAATGTTTCTTCTCCTTTGAGCAGCATGGCAAAGGAATCCTTCGGGTTGTTTGGAACCTTCTTAATCTATGCACTGAACACTAAGAAGGATACTAGGGCTGTAGCCAAGCAAGACATTTTCTGATTGGGAACAAATTATCAGGCCATTGAGACAGTTTCTTTTAAAAAAATGACTATCCTGGCGTACCTGTAAAACATCCCATTCCCTGACCTCTATGCACTTGTCTCACTGGCCACCTATCCCTAAGCTGTAAGATTCTCGAGACAAAGACCACCTCTTTTTCAATGCCTGGAAAACAGCCAGAACAGCATGCGGGCACTACCACAGACAAATAAGGAATTCACAGGCAGGCCAATGTGCTAAAATCTGCAAATCCAACAAAAGCACTTTATTTTTATTAGTAGTACATTACCCATCCCTGATTACTATGCTTTAGCTGACTTTCAAAACTACTTCTGAGCAGAACATGCATATGCTTACAAGTGTTTGTATACACAGTCACAAATGTAAATGTAGGAAATATACAATGGAACCTTCACGCCCCGCACGTCACACCCGTTCTACTCACGGGCTTCCGTCACAGCCTCCCTGCAGCCAGTGGCGTCGCTCTCCCGCACTGTTTCCTCCGCCCACGTGAGCGCGGCAGTGCTTCGTGAGGCAGGGGGTGGGGCTAAGTGCCAGACCGTGTGCAGGCGCAGATATGGGTTGGTGATAAGGCCGTTGAGGTCTGTGCGCTACACATTGAACTTTAACACAAACATTTCCTTTGCAGCAAATGCATCTATGTTTGCTAATCAAGAACAATTCTGTGGCTCCTGGAAGCTCTTCTCCCCCTCCGCACCTTCCACCTCTGCACCCCTTCTAGGACTCAAAGCTTTTCTATAGAGCTGTGTATCTCCCACTGATGCCAATGATAGATTGGCATCTGTCTGAATGCTGAATGCTGTTTTTGATACCCAATGTAATTTTAAATGTAGTAATGAGGTAGTGGCCTAAGCACTCAAGAAGGTCAAGAACTGGGAAAATGATTAACTTATTCTCATGGTTCCATATTCCTTTTCCATTTGGAGTGCAAATGGTCCGTGGGACAAATTCACTCTCCTGTCTGGTGCGCCATATCTTTTTTTCTTCTTCCAGATCCAGATGTTTCAATTTCCTGCTCTTGGATGGATTAGTTCAAATGTTTCCAACAATTTGAACCAATTATAAAGTTTGACAGTAACTTTGAAGAGTAAGCAGAGATTCCAACAAACCAGTGTTTTCTACTCTTAGGCTTTCCCACCACCTCCTTCTGGCTCTTCTCAAGGACTCCTCAATCACTCAGGGTCAGGGCTGCAGGCTCTATGCTTCTCTCTCAATTGCCTAGTTCCCACTGAGCAGGGAGTTCTTCCCACCCCTTTCTCAACCTTCACTTTACCTGGAGAGACTTCCCCAGGGTCTTTCACAGTTCCACGTCTTCTCCTCAGCTATTTTTACTATTTTTAGCCCTTCTCCATGGCCCACAACAGACCACCTCTTAGCACTTTTTTCCACCCATCTAGCTCTATTGTAGTAAAGCCTTCCTCCTTTCTTCATATCTCTTCCCCTCTGACTAGACATGCCCCCTCTTACAGGAAGCACCTCATCACTTCTACTGCCATGGGATGCCATGGGATACCATCATATGGAAGTGAACTAACGAGGTGAATATGGAACTGACTCCAACTCCTCTTAACTGGCCTGCCTACCCTGTGACATAACTGCACCGCTCTCTTTCTGTTTCACAGAGGGAAACCATGTCCTATATCCACTCAAGTTGTCTGGGCTCCTTACTTCTGGCAAAGTGCAGTTCTTCAAGGACTCCTGCCATGAAGAAGTGGTTGTTTAAGGGTAGATTGAGACAGAGACAGAGGATGCTTCCCCCTCCCCACTGGAGGTGTTTTCAGTGTCACAGAGTATGGCCTTCTATAGCTCTCTTCAGATGGACTAGCACTGCAACTTAGATGGGAGAACTCATCATTCTCTTTTCCTCATTAAATTCTCTACTGCCCATCTGAGTTTCTTGGGCTAGGCATGAGGGAGACAATGGGCTTTACTTTCCATGCCTCAATTTCCAACTCTATTAATAGTAGCACCACCTATTTACTTCACATATTATATGTGGGGAATAGTTAACATTTGCCTTTAGAAAATTAAAAACTCTGTAAGTGCAAACTACGTGGTCTTAGCTTGTATCAAAGGATTCTGACTCTGGTATGGACATTTTCTTCTTTTTGCCATCTAATATGAAGTTAAAACAGTTCTTAAAATTAATGGACTATGTTAACCAGATAATAAAGAACCAGTGTATAATTTTAGTTAGATTATATAGTAATAAGTAATAACTTTTGTTAATATCATGTTTATATAGTATGATAAGATTTAAATACCTGATTTAGCAAAGTCCTGAAATGAATCATAAAGCATCTTTAGCAGTCAGAGGAGTGCAACAGCTTTGTTTTACTCATTTGAAACGGACTGTGAAATTTGTTTCTATTTACTTAGACTCCCTCTTGCAGGATTTCACTTTGCCACAATATAAATGGTAAATGTACATAGGAGAAATTAGCATCTTCTGTCATTCTGTGGTTTTTGCTATTTTTTTTAAAGCAAGACATCAATTTTTTAAGAACTGCTGGGAAATCTGAGTGTAACAGGCAGATTACAGCATGCCCTGATTTTCTAGTACTGCTGAATGGATCTAATTCAGGGACAGCTTTGCATCCCTTGTTAATGTTCAGTAGGATCTCATTATTTAGCACCAAATGAAGAAAATGGGACTGCCTTACTCATGTCGAATACTTGAACTTCACCTGAAATGGGGTTACTCCTCTAAAACTTCAGAATCAGTCCATTAGTATTCTAGCAATCTAGATTATCTTTAAACCCATACACTAATTTTGCTAACTTTGCTAAATGCTAAAATACCTGGGTCATATAACGAATACTAGAAAAATCTTCTTTGTATCTTTAATGATTTATCCTTTCTAACATAATTGAATAGATCAAAAACTTAATTTCATTATGGCTTTTCTGACTTAAAGTGCTTGTACTTTTAAATTTCCCAGCAGCCCTTTCGTATAGTGAAACAAATGCATATGGTGGAAGTAGAAGTGTTGAAAAATTCAGTAGTATAACATATATAATATTTCCTGTAAGACCTGACTCAGCAATGCTTACTCATATTGAATAGTATCTACTTACAAGTGATTTCATTTGGATGTCTTACATAAAGGCTAATTAACCTGAGTACCATGGACCAAACTCTGCATCCTTTCATTTGTGTAAAATTATATCTATTTAATAATATCAAGCAGCAAAGCATAAAGGAGACAAATTCATACCTGGCATATCTGACTTCAGGGGAATCTTAGATTTGGATCTAAATTAGCCTATGAATTTTGCACATAGTTTCATTTTATAACATGAAGAGATGTGAAATACTGCATTATACATTAATGCAGGGCTACTCAACACATGGCCCACAGGGCACACAGCCCATTGTTTGTGGCCTACAGCGCAGTCTGGGTCTACACAAGGCTCAACATGCGCTTGTGGTTAGGAGCTGAAACAAAAAAGTAGTCAATATAACAGTCTTCTCATGATATGTGTTTAATAGTTAAATTCCTGGACTGTCATTGCTCGTTAAAAGTGCTGTCACATGGGTGGAAATTGAGTGAATATTGCATTTTATTAATATTGCGTTTTAAGAACTGACTTAATTGGGGCCTGAATGTTGTGTTGTTATTGCCTTCATCTTTATATTCATGCTTGTCAGTGTGAAAGAACCTATTTGCATACATATGCAACCACACTTAACTTGTGGCCCTTGGAATGTGCTGTGAGAATCATTGTGGCCCCCTGAACTTCCAAAGTTGCATTAATATATACACAATTTTGCCACATTCTGTCAGCCACCTCAGCCAGAACATGTTGAAAGTTTGCTGGGTGGACATTTTTACATAGGCTTTTTGATGAAGAGGGCTTTTAGTGAAAAAAAAGGTTCCAGTGTTGACAAATTTCGTAACTTAAATTCAAAGAAAAATAGTGTTGAACACACACAAACAAAACCTATTCTCATCGCAATGTTTCCTGGGAAGAAAAATCAGTCCATCTTCATTATTACCTGCACTTTTTCTAACCAGGGAATATCCAACATAATTGATCCTTATGAACATCCTATAGTCTGATTTTGATCTTGATCCATCTATGCAATTCCTATTGGCAACAGGTGTGAGAGAGGTATATATATAAAGAGTCATTTGTGTACGGCCCTTTTGAAGGCTGGTTCATAATGTTGTCAATGTTGTTTTCGGATATGGTGAAACAAAGAATATGCCGATATGAAGCAGAAAGCAAGACCTTGTACAGTTGGTATTGTATTGTGACAGAAATAGGTTAAACTACTTGGTCATGCAAGTTTCTTCCTTGAGTTAATTGGAAATGGACAGTATGCAGTTATTGCTCAAATGTGATATTTACACTGAAGTGTGCCACACATAAAAGAACCATATAAGAACATAGAATCAGTAGAGTTCCAGGCAAAGATGTAATTGGGGATGTAAATGTATTATAGGGATGTTGGAAATTATCCAATATTATATACTGAGGAAATTCAAAATTAAGATTAACCTTTAAATAAATCCAAACATGTTAAATTATAGAAATGCACAGATAAGGTACCCGAAAACAACCATGACTCTGTCTTGTCATGGCAGAATAATACAGTGAAATAACCATAATCATTTGTTTAAAATATTCTAGTGTTTGTAGTCCCAGATTAGATTTAATTGATTTTTATCTTTTTTCCTTTTTTCCCCATCGTGTTTCTACAGGGCAGAGTTAAGGTTGTAAGTTCTCAATAAATTAAATCTCTAATAAAACAGTAAGGGAAATTTGGGAAATAATATTCAGTATTTTTCATGTGTAGCAAATTGATTGAGTCTTGGCTTTCAGTGGAAACTCATCTCAACCTTATCTATGGAACCATAAGTAATGTTTTTATAGCACAGTTTATACTACCATTCTACTATTTTCACATACTCTTCTGTTTTGCCGGAGCAAATACCATGTCTTTACACATCACGCTGAGTTTGCTCAATCTAAGCAATTTTGGATAACACATGAACTACAAGGGAGAAGGGGAAAGGAATGTTTATTCCAAGTTCCTCTGTCATTGTAGAGTCTTAAAGAAGACTATGCCAAAACACGTGAGTATGCAACAAAAATTTCTATTCCATCTGTAGCTGAGATAATTTACATTAGACTGCTAAATATACAAATCAGGGATAAAGCCAGAATAAGGACATAAAAAGTAAGATTTGAATAAAATGAGAAGTGAGTGCCATTAGTAGAATATTTCCCACTAGTTCCCAGAACAATGAATATATTTTTTAAAAATCCTTCTATCAAAGGTGAGCTCATGCAGATCTAATTATGCTGATTCATAGACACAGTGAGGTAATGTATTTAGATAAGACTGCTATTGCATCATCTCAATGGAGCTTGCAAATGTAAATATTAAAGAGAATTTCACCATGGCATCAGCTTTTACTGTAACTAGAGACTCCAATATATGATTAGAGTTGAGCAAGTCATAGAATGAGACACTGACACGCATATGATGCCTCTCTCCTGCAGTAACATAAGGGAGGAGACAGGAAACGACTCTTTTACTCTATAATAATACATATTAATATACAATGTCTAGAGGTGGTAAATTTGTATAATTTTCGGTGGTGCTCAAAGTGGTTCCCAGTCCCTTCTCCCCTCACACCTGCTTTGTAAGGGGTCTGGGCAGATGACGACTCTGGCTGTGGAGTGAGGCTGGAGATGAGGGGTTTGGGTGTGGGAGGGGCTCAAGACTGGGGCATAGGGTTGGGATGCAGGGGTGCAAGCCCTAGGGTGCAGATTGAAGGGTTTGCAGTGTGGGAGGGACTTGTCCCCTCCCCCTTCTCCTCTCCTTGTCCTCTCTTTCCTTCCTCTCCTCCCCCCTAAATCTGGCACTGCACACACACTCACCCAAACCCAAGATCCAGGCAGGAAGGATGTCACTAGGAGTTGCCAGGGAGAGGAAGGAGAAATTTCATGTGCTTCCTCCCCTTCTTCCTCAGCAGATGCAGCAGTAAGCCTGCTGCAGGGGCTGCTCCCTATAGCCAGGCTGCAATGGCAGCAGCAAGCTTGGGAGAGCCCTCAAATCACAGCTGTTTGCTGCAGGAAGGACAGGGTGAAGGTTAGGTCTCTCAGGTGAGGCAGCCAACAGGGAAGATGGGAGAGGTACTCAGGGGCAGCAGGCAGGACCAGGGGAGAGACCCGGCCCCAGTATTGGTGGAGTTCCACTTCCGGGGCCTTAACATTGGTGAAGCCCAAGCCCCACATAGGCCCATACGTGACACCTATGATTATGTGTAAAAAAATTAAAAAATCAATTTGGCTACTAGACTGCAGGCTTCTTTCAGAAGATTTTCCAAAGAGATCTTCTGAAAAAACTTCTTCTGAAAGAGAGCGTCCACTCTGCCAAAGTGCATCGAAAAAGTGATTTGCTTGTTCAAAATAGCCTCCATGATGAATGGAGGCTATTTTGCATTTAAGCTGTGATTACTATGAATGGAGTGGCCACCAGGGCACCTGTGCTTTTTCCTCTTTCCTTTTCTTTCACAAGAACTCCCTCTTCCCAGTCCACACACGCCTTTTTCCAAAAGAACTCTTTCGGAAAAAGACTTCTTCCTCATAGAAAGATGTTTACTAATGTCAGAAAAAAAACCTTTGTTCTCTCAATTTTTTTTCGAAAGAATGCTATTGCATTGTGGACGTAAGTGAATTTTTTCCGAAAAAACTCTGTAGTGTAGACATAGCCTTTGTGTCATGCAAGAGCCTGGCTAGGGCAAGTGTGCCTGGGTAGGGCAAGACATTTGATGTGAGGACTGCACATATTTATACCACAGAATTGATCCTAGGGAAAGAGATTTTAAAATGAGATTTTTATCATAGTCTTCTGTGCAGGACCAGATAAATAGCAACTAACTGGAGAGTGCCAACAAAGAATGTTGGTTAAATGCTTGTTAGTGCATTAAGTGATGTGACTAACATCTGTTACCGGTGGCTAGTTCTCTCTTTCCTTCTCTTCCTAAGGGCACATCTCGACTACATTTTATTTTTGAAAGAAGTTATGCAAATATAAACACCCTTGCCGCCTCCTTCCCTCCCGTTCTCTGAGGCCCTTCCCCTGCTCACTCCATCCTCCCTCTCTTGTCCATCCTCACTCACTTTCATCAGGCTGGGACAGAGGGTTAGGGTGCAGGCTCTGATCTTGGATTAAGGGATCTGGAGTGTGAGAGGGGTTCTGAGCAGCTCTGGGGGCAGGCAGTTGGGATGTAGGAGGGAGTTCTAAGTGCAGGCTCTGGGAGGGTGTTTGGATTCAGGGTGCTTGGAGCTAGGGCAAGGCTTGGGATGCAGGAGGGGGATCATGACAGGGGTAGGAGTTTGGGATGTGGGCTGCAGTTGGGCATTGCTTACCTTCAGGTGGCTCCTGGTTGGTGGTGCAGTGGAACTAAGGCAGGCTCACACCTGCCCTGACCCTGGACCATTCCCTAAAGCAACCAGCAAACACCATCCCTAGTCCTGTTGTACCCGTCTCTCCTCTGTGAGAAAGGATACAGAGTGGGAGAGGGTGCACCTTGACATCAGCACCCCTTCTCTCCCTCCCCTGCCATGCCCAGAAAGCAAGAGGCTCCCCAGGGGAAGGGGTAGCTTAGGGCAGGAGATGGACAGCAGAAGAGGAAGGGGCAGTTGAAGTTCTGGCACTTGGTAGCCTCTTGGCCAAGCCAGTCAGGATCACCTGTCACAGGCTCAAAATCTACCAAAAGATCCTAAACTACTGTTTGGTGACCACTGATCTAGAGACATAAAGGGTAAAAAGAAAGCATTAGAAGCAAGAGGAAGAATAAGGACAGTGTATGCCCATTACTCAGTGACTAGATAATAAAACAATAACAGAACATGTGGAAAGTGCTAAAAGTCTTTTGTTTCAGTTTTCACCAAAGGTTAATAGTGATTGGACATCCAACATACTGAATACCAGGAAAACAAAATAGGATCAAATGCAAAAGGTGTGAAATACCAAGTTAAAATTACTTAGACAAGTTAGAGGTCTTCAAGTCACGAGATCCTGATGAAGTACCTGCTACAATACTTAAGGAGCAGATGGAGATCTCTGAGCCATTAGCAACTATCTTTGAAAAGTCTTGGAAAACAGGAGAGAGTCAGTTGCACTCCATACATAGGAAATGACTGCCTGGGAAGGACTTCTGTGTAAAGAGATCTGGTGGTGAGAGTGGCTTATAAGCTAAATATGAGTCAAGAATGTAGCACTTACAAAAACATCAAACATCTTTCTAAGATGTTTTAGCAGGAGCGTTGTGGGTGTAGGCAGGGTCTGACTGATCTCTCCATTGACATCTAGTGATGAGTTGTGGAAGAGGACTTCAGGAGTTGATTTAATTTGCATGGGCACACTCACCCTGTCTCGGTGCCCAGCATAATGGGACTGATTCCCCAAATGATCACTTTGGCTGGTGCTGGATCACCAGTCCCCGTGTTAGTGGGGACAGGAGTAATAAAGCTTTGTTATCCTTGTTGCATGAGCCAAGCATAATACAGGTTGTTTCCAGGATGAAGGTGGAAGAAAAAAATTCTATGTAATATCTGAGATTAGCTCCAAGCCACATCAGTTGGGGAGGAGGACTAGAGGAAGTGGGAGAGTGACCCCTGGTGCCAGTGCCAGGCTCCCCGCTAATCCCCTGGGCCATGTTCTTCAGGGTGGAGCTTTGGAGAAAGGGGTGGAATGTGGGTAGAGCAGGGGGTGGGGCAGAGCAAGTTTTGGCAAAAGAGGTGGAAGAGAGATGGGAGTGGTGTGGGAAGAGATAAGGCCATCCCTGGGCTAGGGATGGCATGAAGAGGAGTCACGTGGGGGATGGTTATGTGGCCAGTGCCTCCTTTGTGTCCCTCCCCAGCAGTCACCACTGCTCTCAGTGCCTCAGTTCACTGCCTATGAAGTATGGGTACCTGTCCCACAAAGGTATTGGATAAAGACTGTGCCAGATTCAGACACTATGGTAAGAGGGAGGGTCTCACAAGAACATAAGACAGTTTCTTAATGTCACTGACATATTGTCTTTTAATGATGCTAGGTCTCCTAGAGCCTTGAATAAGTATTCATTTAAAATATTAATATCCTGCTTAAAAATAGATAGTAGGAATCTAGCTATATATAGTCTACAAAATATGTTTGTATTTTCTTCTGAGTTTGATCTTGGTAGAAAAAAAGGGCAGGAGAGCTGAGGAATCAGCACAAAAACCAGGAAGCAATGCTGGAGGTATAATGTATTCATAGCAATTACAAAGACAAATGGGGACATTTTTCAGGGAGCTCTATTAAAAATCCCTAAAAACATGATATGGGAACAATAAGGATAAATCTCTTCAATGTAGTCATAAGAGACTGGTCGAAATCTATTTGGTTTTGGGAAATAAAATTCTTTAAAATCCTGGTTTTGGGCCACACTGGTAAAAATTAATCATCGAGTTTTAGTATTACACATAAAACATCAATAAACGTGGTATTCTTAAGCCAAAATGAACCTGATCAGTCATTTACAAAGAATATCCAGTTTATTTTATAGGGAGATATTAACGCATTACTGTCAACATAATGGTCCCATACTGCTCAATTTAATGAGATGATAACCACTGGACAGACATTTAATCTCTGTTCTTATTAAGAAGATCACATCTATAAAGAAAATAGAGCAATTTACAATTTTCTTTCACCCTCCCAAAATGGTGGGATTGTTAACTGTTAAGTAGCTCTAAGTATCTGGTAGGAAAGTTTCAAGAATTGGTGACTTTTTAGGGACTAGGGAGCAGAATGGAGGAGCAAGCACAAATCACAAAGAATAGGGCTCTAAAACAGTCATTTTGTTACCTCTTTCTTTTAGGTGTTTGTCTAATTATATCATCTTAGTTTTGGCACACATGTTAGGGTACTGAGTAATAGGATACAGTATTAGATGTGCTTTTAACAGAGAAAGAATAGTTTTAAACAGCAAAGTTAATTTAGATATTCAGTACATACCTGCATACCTTAAATAATGTGATTATCCCAAATAAATTAAGATCTGCACATTATATAATGTAGCAAATGAATAGACTCTGATTTTCCTTACAGAGCTAAAGTTAGGCTCAGACTGGCAATTGCTTTTGCTGAGATGAATATTTTCAACCTCAATGTAATTCCATGGGGAAGAATTGTGCCAACTTCTCTAATGGTTATACATATAACAGAATTCTAAAAGGAATTTAGGAAGCATGCTAACAAACCCCAACAGAATATAACTTCTCTTTGCACAGTCAGTCTTCTCACTATTCTCACTCAGATGATCCCATTTAATTTAGAGTTACCTGTCACCTTAACTTGTACTTCACTTAATCTGTCCCTGAGCCATTTTGATTGCTCAAAGGGATAGGCCTTTTCTAAACCCCCAGATCCAAACGTCTTGGTGGGGTTGGAGTACATCAGGGTGTTAGAAATGTGAATTCAGGATGAATCACTAAAAATCCCTAAAAAGCCATTTTATGGAAGTTATAATTTGTAACCCCATTTTCTGGTGGGAAACGGAATCACCATCAGGCAAGAGGTTAAAGAGAGGGCTACTCAAGAGAGACTAACCCTGACTATTTCAATAATAGCCACCAATTGCTATTCAGTGGTAAAATTCTTCCCGAACCATCAGAGTCAAAAGCCACATTATCACAACTCAAGAAGCCTGATGAGAATATTTAATCTGTCTAAAATTGGTTAGTATGCAGCTAGTGTGTGCCTGAGAGCTCTCCTCTGCCCCCAGGTCTTATAAAAATAATTTCTACATCTCATACATAACAGCCAAAAAGCAGGTGGTGTATTCTCTCTTATTTGCAATTTTATGTGGTTTATCCTGACATGCCACTGAAGTAAAGGGACGTTCAATGAAAAACAACGGCCAAGACACACGTACAGGAGTGAAAGGGTTGATCATCAGAATATGAGATATTATTTCTAAGCCATCTACTAGTGTATGGCTAATGGTTGTGATGATACGGGGAATTGCTTGTAGGAGTTCTTTTTAACGCATAGTATATTAGCATCACATTTTAATGAATTCCATAAATAAAAAATAGCATGATGAAATAGCAATGTTTAGCGAACTATATGCCATTAGATTCATCCTGAAATCTGGCTACAAATACAACACTGTAACCAACATTTTTTACCCTGTCTTCTGTGCTGATGTTCTTTGGAATTACTAGGTAAACAGCAATAGATCACTTTCATTACCTAAAATAAAATACCAACTGGCATCATTCTGGGTTTTGTAGTTTTACCTCAGCTCCATCAGTCACACAGAGTAATTGATCTGTTCTGTATACTGTGAACCTGTTTTTAAGTGAAAAGCTGTTTGTTTTTCTATATGAGGACTTTGACATAGCTCACTGTAATGTTTAATACTGTATTTAAGGCATGAGGGTGGGAAGGAAGGGAGGAAGGGAGGGAATTACGCTCACAGCCTGTCCCTTGGTATTCTTTTTTCCTAAAATATTTGATAAGCAGTGTTCTGAGAGGTTACTACAGATGAGAGAAACTCCTGACTGAAAAGAATGTGTAAGAGAGGGGTCCAGTTTGAGAGTATTTTGTAAAAGCATGTACATTATCTAGGAACTAAGTGAATAGTGTCTTTTTTTGTTTCTATTTTTCCTGCAAAGGTGGGTGGGGGGTTGGGGGAAAGGGAGAAACAACTCACTGGTGATTCAGATTTTAGCCCCTAGCAAACAGCAGCTTGCTATGCGTCTAAAATTGTCACTCACAGACAAGGCCTGAAAAGAGATTGGAATAAATAATTTAGAGGCTCGGATTGCTAATGGGGAGGGGAAAGATTTCAGCCACAGACATCTATAACAAGAACAGTACTTCTTGATTATTTTAGGAGAAAATCTATTACGCTGGCCTCACACTACCTGAGCAGCATGAAAGACACAGGAGCCTTGGAACCATGTAACCTTAGCAGGCTGCTGTTGGTTACAAGGGAACCTAATTCCCCTGAAAAATAACCACCCGCTCCATCTCACAAGGCATTAATAATCATAAGGATCGCATACAAAGCTCTGGAAGTTTCCTTTTACCCTCAGGGAGAAAAGCCAACCCCCCCCCCCAAACTTAACCTCTATATCCCCAATAAAACAAAGTTCTCCAGAGAGCAGAGATGTGGTATCTGCTGACCACACCCAGTGAGAAAACTTCAAGGAATCAAGCAAACACATTACAGTTTAATTTGTCATCCTTGGTGGTTTTGTACTTGTGCTTGCCTGTGTGCTACATCCCTCAGCTCCTTAGGGAGACTTTCTGCTAACAATTCAGTAGATATCAATGGAGCAGAACAGCTTCTTGCCTAGAAGAAAGATTAGGGAAGACAGGTCAAAATTCTTGTTTTTTGTTTCCCTCCTTTAAACACCGGACTTTTATACAGAGTTGGGGCAGAGTAGGAAAGGGATAGGAAAAGGTGGAAAGCCAGTCATTGGTATGTGCTTGGAGTCTCAGGAATTTGCTTTTTAAACAGCACTGAGTGTTCAAATGATCGAAATACCGTGACTGGAGCCAAGAGAGGCTCAAAAACAGCCTGATGAAAGGGGGCTGTAGTAGTGATTAGTTGCAGTCTGAGACAGACTTTCTAATGTAGTGTGTGTAAAGCTAAAGCAGACTCAGTGGCATTTTGGTCCAGTGGCATTATGGGTAATGATGGTTCAAATGATTCAGTATGTTTGTAGCATTGTTTCTGTTTCAATTGGTTTTGATTATGTTTGATATACCTCCACTCACCCTGCTCTCACCTATTTAAATCCTACACTTACAAAGCTGTCACAAATATACCCTTTAAATTCATTGCATAATGCACACAAATCAATTTTCTTGTCCAGCAGCTAATGGGCAAGAGAACTGATTGGGTTTTTTTGGGGGCACTGTGCAATGGTTTCAAATGGTGGGTGAGTGACAGCTTTGTAAATTTGTTTACTTCTTCATTGTATCCCTCTGTTATATAATGGTCATGCCAATTCACTTTCAGAATATGATCTGAAGAAGTGGGTCTGCCCCACAAAAGCTCATCCCATAATAAACCATCTTGTTAGTCTTTAAACTGATACATTACTGCTTTTTTTGTTTTACCAAGATCAAACTAACACAGCTACTTCTCTGTAGCTTTGTAAATGTGAGAGGAAGATGAGGAGGAATGGAGAAATAATTAAAGACTAGAGGATATTGAAGAAGTCTTTTTTATGCTCAAGATCACTTTTTGAATTTAAGGGCAACCCAGGATCTACCTTGCCCCTTCTCCAAAGCTCTGCTCCACTCATTCCATCCCCTGTCTCTCCATCACTCGCTCTCTTGCACCTTCACTCACTTTCACCAGGCTGAGGCAGGATATTGGAAGGAAGTGCAGGTTCTCGGCTGGAGCTGAAGGGCTTGCAGTGTGAGGGGGCTTCTGGCTGAGGCTGGGGCAAGGGGTTGTGATGCAATAGGACATGTTGGGTGCCTTCTCTAAGAGGGTGGGGTCAGGACTGGGACAAAGGGTTGGCGTGCAGGAAGGGAGTTCAGGGTGCAGGAGGGGGTATGTGGTACTTTCTCCTGGAGGGGGCTCAGGGCTGGGGCAGTGGATTGAGGTTTAGGATGAGACTTGGGGTGCTGGCTGTGGAGGAGAATCAGGACTGAGACAGGAAATGCGGGTCAGTGTTCCATCTAATTTTTCCCATCCATGTACAGGATAAATTTTCTTATGTGCACCAAGGCATGTGCAGATGTGCATCAGCACTAACACATGCTACCAGTTGTGGCCACTGTGGTGCTCTGCTAATCAGCTGGGCAGCATTTGAATCTCTCCTAAGTGCCACCCAAGTGCTCAGATTACAGGAAACGCTGGTTGGGGTTTGGATGGGGGTTGGATGTGGGGAAGAAAGGGCAACTCAGGGCTGCGGCTTGGGGTACAGGAGGGTGTATGGGATTCTGGCTGCACGAGGTGTCTGGGAGTTGAGGTGAAACTTCCCACTGGGTGGCACTTATCATGTGTGTGGCTCCTGGTTGGTGGTACATTGAGGCTAAGATGGGCTCCCTTCCTGCCCTGGCCCCACACTGTTCCAGGCATAGGCAAACATGCCACTTGGTGTTGGGGTATGAGAGAGGTGGTTGGCTCCATTTACTGCCCTTCTTTGCTGGCACCACCCCCTTAGCTCCCATTGGCTGTAATTCTCCATTCCCAGCCACTGGGAGCTGCAAGGGTGGTGCTCGCAGGTAGGAGCAGCACACCAAGATCCCTGCCCCTGCCTACCAAGGATCTGCAGGGCTGCACTGGCTGCTTCTGGGAATGCGCCAGTGGCATGGAGCTGGGGCAGACAGGGATCCTGCCTTAGTATCAGCCCCACTCCAACATCATAGATTGCAACTGACTGTCCAATGGACGGGATGGCTCTGGGAGAAAGGGAGCTGGCCGTACAGCGTGCGGAGAGATAATAGGTAACTGTCATTCCCAGAGGCTTGGGAGGACAAGATAACTGGGACATTTGGGCAGGTAAATAAGAGGATACAGATGCAGGAGTTTGGGGCCAAATCATTAGGAACCTGCTGAATTATATAGAAATATCAAATCTTCCCCACAAAAGGTAACAAGTATGTCATTTGCCAAGCATGCTACTTCTTTCAACAGATATTTTCAACAAAGGTGGGCTCTGATTGACCACTCCACATAAAGACTCTAAGGCCAGAAGGGACCATTATAATGATCTAGTCTGACATCCTGTATAGCAAGGGCCATATAACTTCCTCCAAATAAGCCATGGCATAGTCTTCTTGGATACTGTTTTCTGAGTTCTCCATCTTGGAATTTACCTTGCTTCCATACTCTGCTTTTTAGTCCCATATGAATTACTTCTGTTATTTTCCAGTCCAGCATCCTTTCCTGACTTCTTTACTACACCTAAACTCAACCTTGACAGCCCTTTACTCTGATTCACGGTTCGGTCATCTCTCTAATCCCCAATTTTAGCCTCTCTCCATTGGTCTTGTTTCAACTCCTACTTCTGTTCTGGTGAGCACTTTGAGAAAATTTCATTAATCTAGTACCTTCATCCATTATAAATTTACTCTTCCATTCATCTCTGCTGTGTTCCTAGGAAAATAATACTATGTCTGTTCTCCCCCCTCTTGCTTCTAATCCTCAAAAGCTCTTTATCACCTTTCCCATTGGACAAACACTTTTCCTCTTCTGTTCCCTCCTGTCTCTACCTAGGATCTTACTGATTTTTAAAGATAAAATTGACAAACTCCAGTATAAAGTTCCATGCCGTTCACTTCTCTATTCCTCCAATACCTTCCATTCTTCTTTTTGCCTGAGTCCTACTGTATCCAAGCTCTGGCTATTGTCAAATCTCTCAAATCAATCCCATCTTCTTGTTTCTCAGCTTAAATTTTCTTGATACTTTCATCATTCTAATCCTGTTTCAGTATCATTTTCAATTTTCCTGCACAGTCTCTTAATTTCATCTCTCCAAATCCCTCCTCATTCCCCTTGAGCCTGAGTTCTAACCTGACAATTATTCTCAAATTACTCTTATAAGAGTCACTACTGAAATTTTCTTTTCCAAATCTGCTTACTCATTATCTGAAATCTCTCTGCTGGTTTTGACACTATTAGCCATCCTTCTCATTTTAAAAGCTTCTCTCTGGGCTTCTACTATTCACTCCTTTCCTAGGTCTTCTAATTCCTTGCTGTTTGCTCCTTCATTGTCACCTTTATTGATTCCTCTTCCTCCTCCTTCTTTTTGTCTCTCGGGGTTCCTAATGGTTCTAGGCTGAGCCTACTTTTTGCTTTTACATTTCCTCAAGTGATTTCATCTATGATCTCTCTTATCACATCTATGTTGACAACTCTCAAATTTTGCTCTCCGTCCACAAATTCTTTTGAAAATTCAGGTTCATATGTCTCTCTTCTTCCCTGGTATTTTCTCATGGATATCTTACAGCTTTCTTAAATTAAATTTTAAAAGACAAAAACTGAACAGCTTATCTTTGATTTTCATCCATCTTCTCTCCAAGTTCTCCGTCTGTCCTCTCCATCAGTTAAGCTCCAAACTTTGATGCTGTCTGCAATAATATTTAATTTTCATGTAGCAATTTTCATCGGTAATTTCAAAGCACTTTACAAAGGATGTCAGTATAATTTATGTTATTCCTGCCTTTTTCTCTGTCTCTACATCAACATAAGAACATAAGAACAGCCATACTTGATCAGACCAAAGGTCCGTCTAGCCCAGTATCCTGTCTGCTGACAGTGTCCAGTACCAGATACCCCAAAGAAAGAGAACACAACAGGTAATCCTCATGTGATCCCTCTCCTATCACTCACCTCCAGAGAAACAGAGGCTAGGGATACCATTCCTACCCATCCTGGCTAATAGCCATTGATGGATTTAACTTCCATGAATCTATCTTGCTCTTTTTTGAACCCCCTTAAAGGCTCATCAAGGTTCTCACTAAATCATGTTCTTCTTTTTCCCTCTATACAAGCTTTAAAATATGCTCCACATTAACCCCATTGTTCTTTCTCTTGGACCATTATAATGTCTCCCTTTTCATCCACCTTGACTGTCACCTCTCAAACTCTGCAGTTCATCCACCATTCAGCAACTCAAATATTCCTCCTCCCAAAAGTCTCTTTACCCATTTTGTTTCTTTCTATAGGAAGTTCAGGTTCCTCCTCCTAATTCCTATTAATTTTCACAGGTCTGTTCCTTAAAGAAAAAAAGGCACAACTCTGCCCATGGGCTTACCATTGGGCCTGGCACAGGGTGGCTACAGGAGTCCAGCCTGCCCCACACTGCATGCAATGGCAGGAATTGGATCAAACCAATAGCTTGCTCTGCTCCATGCCCCTCTCCCAGCCCACTGTACTCCACTTCACTGCAGTGATGGAAAAAACGGAGCTTCCTGGGGCCATGGCTGATCAGGCTGCTCCACTTCTCATTGCCACTGTAAAGCGGAGTGCTGTGGGCTGAGAGATGGTGGTGGAACAAAGCAGGCTTCCAGGTCACTTTGGCTCCTGTCACCATGGTGAGTGTGTGGGGAGACCCAACCCCTGCTGCTGCTCCACGCCAGGGCCACCAGTAATCCCCCAGGCTGCCTTGTGTCCTGCAGATCCTATCCATAGGAGGGTTGAGGATGTTGCCACAGGGTTCCCTAAAGCATGGGGTCTAGGGAAGCTGCCCTGAACTGTCCTATGGACAAGACAGCTCTGCTCCTATGTTTCAACACTTACCTCATCTGTACCCAACTCTAATCCTATGGATCCCAGATAGTTGATCCCTATTACATCATACATGAAACTCCCCACAATCTGTGATATTTTCAGAACAGGGAAGTCTAACAGACAGGAACCCGAGGAACGGAATAAGTGGCATGACTAAGATCTCTTAGAAAGAGGATGGAGCATCTGAATCTAAGACTAGTTCACTAATCACTAGTCCATCCTTCCCCTCATATTCTGTTTGTCTAATTCAGACTGTAAAATTTATTTTCCACTCTAAACATATTTATTTTAGTACATAACTTAGAATAATAATAATAATCCTTTGTCCACTTATCTCTTGAGGTTTCTTTTAGACTTTGTTCTCTTGTATGAAAAATGTCTGAAGTGTGCTAAGTGCTAAAAAGTGGTTTATTCCCTTTAAGTAGTTTCTTTTGGATTGGCGTGCAAACATTGGAGGCTCACTTAACTCTGTGTAAAGAAGATACTATCAAAACTCTTTGACCGCTGGAATGTGACTTCATGTCAATTTACATTATCCAAATCACATTTAAAACTGTAGCCAGTTTGCTATAAGAATTTTATAGTTATTTAAGATACTGGCTTCAGTATCTACTTATTGTAGATCTTGAACTCAACTTGTCATCATTGCATATCTGTTAGTGCTACCTAACTGGCTTTTATTGTGTATGTGAATCCAATAAAATTGTTACATTTATTATTATAAAATTAGTAGTCTCTGAAACATTTTTAATGAGATGGTATGAGAGATGTAATGTATTCACCAGTATGTGTGATCTGCTGATGCAAAATATAGTACAATGCATATATTGCTAGTGCTCAAATGCAGATAAGCCACTGTTTAATAAATATGAGGCAAGAATTAGAAGATAGAACAGCAATCTTTAATATGAATTCTGGTGGACTTCTTAATCAAGGGACCAAGTTCAATTTTCAGGCTACATTTTCAAAAGAACTGTTTTTATTCAAGACTTAGTTCAATCCATAATTTAAAATTCCTGCTAACCTTACAAAGATAGTGATCTAGCCTCTGAATCTACATTTAGATGCAGCTTATGTTTATAATTGGTTTGCTGTTTTAAAAAATTAATCAGCTTGTAAACAGGATATTGAAATAGGGTTTTTTTTTTCTTTAAAAAATTGAGAGTTTGGCTTGTGGTTTCCCTCTTCCTTTGATTTCTTTGAGCTCAACAAAAAGCAGAATTTGGAAGATTTATTTGGTGTTTAAATAGATTATTCAAATAAAAGATAAGTAGTTGCCATCATAGCCTCTGGACAATAATTCCCTGAGGGTCAGGGTCTGTTCCCAGGGTACACACCTATGCCTTCCATTAATGTTAATGGAGCTGAAACAGATATGCACATTCTTAGAGGTGAATAGATCTTTAAACATTAAAACAGTCCCAATTTATTTTACAAGCATTCTAATGCTTAAATGACAAAATGCAGACATTAGAGTTCAGTCACATTAATGCTAGAAACACAGGGCACCAGTGTTCATATGGGGAAAGCACCAACGAAAATAAATACATGTTAGGGGACAGATTTTGGCTATTAAGCCATGCATTGAAGGAGGATACAGAGAGCCCCAGAAAGAATTCTTACCATTCAGAGTTCTTCCTAATCTACTCTGAGAAGTGCATGCTACACTAACAATTCTGCTACGGTGTGAACTTCCCTCTTTTAGCCAATGCACAGTGAATAGCCCTTTCCTATCCTTGTAAAGTAGCTAGTGGCAGAAATGGCGATAGCAGTGTGTTCCCCCAATAGGATTAGGTCTAGTTCCTGAAGTAAAGTCAGAATTGTATTAACAAAGTACAGATTCCTGCCCTGAAACAGACAATTCAGGAGGAGAGCGAGGCAAATAATTGATTTTACAGTTCAGCCAGAAAATATTAAAAACAATCAGAAAATATTAATTTCGGTTCTAAAAATATTTGGAATTTGTCAGTAAATTGTAAAAGTCTTTTTTTGGCCAGCAAACTGTGTGTGTGTTTGTGGGACCTATTATACTGTTAGAAATCAGGTGTGGGGGGGGACAGTCTGGCCTAGTAGTTAAAGCAAGAGCTCAAACTACTTGTTAAGGAGTTCAGGAACAAGCCAAGGGTTAGTACCTGTGTGACAGGAACTAGAACAAGGGCAAATACAGCAGGTACTCATGAAGCAGCCAGAAAGCAGCTGCTGTTTTTTTTGAATTTGTGGCATAACAGACTTGCTTCCTGAGTCTCAATCTACCATGGACTGTACTTTGAGTCTTTTTCTCACACCTTTCCCAGTATTCTTAAAGAATTGCAGAAGGGTTTAACAAGATTGGTGCCTCTTTCCTTGATGTTACTGTAACCCACATACCTGCTGAATGCAATTCACTGTCCCATGTAGTGGCATGTAGACCACTTACAGAGAGAACCAAATAAGTGTACTCAATAGCCTCGGCAGTTAGCTCGTGTAGTAGAGGCTCCCACTGAGGTTCTATGCTTGATTCTGCCTTATATCAAATTATTTTTTTCTTTAAATTTACTATAAAGCCTCTGTGTTTTAGCCAGAGATGCCATTGAGCTTAATGGCCAGCCAGCTGCCCTTCCTGAGCAGTCAGGTGGTACAGTGCATATCTGGTTACCAAAAGACTGACTACTTGCCATCATGATTCCTGACAAAGAACTGTTAACCCACTGCTTAGGAAACTTGCCTGGGGAAATAGGAAACCTACACTGGAATCTACACTTAGAGCAGGGGCTTAAACTCTTATTTCCTCTCAGTAGGATAAGTGTCCTAACCACCAGGCCATGGGCTATTCTGGGCCCAATTGTTCTCAATCTCTCCTGTTGAACCTATTCCAACTATACCTACTTAACTATTCATTGAGCCAAAGAACAAGCAAATGACTTTATAGCCTGGTGATTAAGGCAATCACCTGAGAGGTAGATGTGGATTTAAATCTCTCCTCTGAATTGAGCAGCAGAAACAAATCTTGTCAACCTCACATATAGTTATGGATCAACCAGAACTGCATTTTTCAGTGAATAAACTATTTGTCCAAAAATGTCACTGGGCTCTACTCAGTACTCTCCTTCCCCAGCTGAATAGGACAAATGCCATTGAGACTCTTGAGTAGAAATCAAGCCTCCCAATGTGTCTTTCAGGCCTGACTGATTCAGAGCACCAAGCAAAAGGTGTGTTAAGATTGTATTGGTGATTTTCTTGAAGATAACATTCTTTAAAAATCTGAAGCACTAGCAGAACTTACTTAACTCAGAGTCCTCTTAGCAATTATTGACCAATAAATTTAATTTAATCAATATTAAAATAATGAAAGAATATTAAGAAAAAATTCTAATAATTTATCATAAATAATAGAATACTAGAATTGGAAGGGATCTCAAGAGGTCATCAAGTTCATTCTTGTGCCCTCATGGCAGGAATAAGCACCATATAGATCATCCCTGATAGGTGTCTATTCAACTTGCTCTTAAATGTCTTCAGTGATGGAGTTTCTACAAGGTCCCTAGGAAATTTATTCCAGAGTTTAACCACCTTGACAGTTAGGAAGTTTTTCCTAATGTCCAACCTAAACCTCTCTTGCTGCAGTTTAAGCCCATTGTTTCTAGTTCTAACATCAGAGGCCAAGGAGAGCAATTTTTATCTCTTGTCCTTGTAACACCCTTTTAGATACTTGAAAACTGCTATCATGTCCCATCTCAGTCTTCTTTTCTCTAAACTAAACAAGCCCAGTTCTTTCAGTCTTCCCTTTCTTGACCTTTAATAATTCTTGTAGCTCTTCTCTGGACCTTCTCCAATTTCTCCTCATCTTTCTTTAAATGTGGTCTGCAGAATTGGACACAATTCTCCAATTGAGGCCTAATCAGCAGAGTAGAGTGGAAGAATGACTTCTCGTGTCTTCCTCATCCCACTCCTGTTAATGCATCCCAGAATCATGTTTGGTTTTTTTGCAACAGTGGCACAATGTAGACTCATATTTAGCTTGTGGTTCACTATAACCCCTACTCCATTTCTGCAGCATTCTTTTCTAGACAGTCACTTCCCATTCTGTATCTGTGTGTCTGGACCAGTGGTTCTCAACGTGGGCCATATGGCTCCCCAGGGGGCCACGCCTTACTTCTAGGGGGCCACATGGAAAAAACAGAACATTAGGGGGCCACAGTAAGATCCTGAGGGGGCCACCAAAACTTAACTGCCAGGTGTATGATGAATGAGGCTCAGAAGGGAGCCATGAGCAAAAAAAAGGTTGAGAAACACTGGTCTAAACTACACTGTTTTTTCGAAAAAAGTAGCCTTTTTTTGAAAAAACATCACCTGCATCTAGACTGCAGCCAGGATCTTTTGAAAGTAAATTGAAAGAATGTGGCAGTTTTTTCGATCACGGTAAACCTCATTGCACGAGGAATAATGCCTTTTTTCGAAAGAGTACTTTTGAAAAAAGGTGCTATTGATTGTAAACAGTGCTTTTTCAAAAGGGAGCGTCTAAAATCACTTTTTTGAAAAATCTGCTGGTAGTCTACACATTTTCTTTCAAAAAAGCCTCTTTCAAAAGAGGCTTGTAGTCTAGATGTAGCCTATGTGTAAAACTGATTGTTCCTTCCTAAGTGGAGTACTTTGCATTTGTCCTTATTAAACTTTATCCTATATACCTCAGACCACTTCTCCAGTTTGTCGAAATAATTTTGAATGATGATCCTGTCCTCCAAAGCACTTGCAATCCCTCCCAGCTTGGTCCCTCCCAGCTTGGTATCATCTGCAAACGTAATAAGCGTACCCTCTATGCCAGTATCTAAAGCATTGATGAAGATATTGGACAGAACCAGTCCCAAAACAGACCACTGTGGAACCCCACTTATTATACCCTTCCAGCATGACTGTGAACCATTAATAATTACTCTCTGAGAATGATTATCCACCCAGTTATGCACCCACCTTATGGTAGCCCCATCTAGGTTGTATTTCCCTAGTTTATTGATAAGAAGGTCATGCAAGACCGTGTCAAATTTTGAAGTACCTATGGTAATAATATGCAAGTCTTATAAAGGCAGGAAGGATGGTCCAATAACTAGGGTCCTAGCCTAGGATTTTGAAGACCCAGATTTAATTCTCTTCTGCACCATAGATTTCTTGTGTGACACTGGGCAAGCCACTCAGCCTCTCGGACTACATCTAGACTACAGAGTTTTTCAGGGATACTGCGCTCTTTCAGAAGCCTTGTCTTCCTCATTACACGAATAAGAAGGGCTCTTCTGAAAGAGGAGGTTTTTTTAAATTTGGCCAAATTTTGGAAAAGTATCTTCCGATAAAACTATTGGAAAAAGCTAGGCAATTTACGTACTTTTTTGTAATAAAAAATTGTAGTCTAGATGTAGCCTCAGTGTTTCAGTTCCCTATATGTAAAATGACGTATTGTGAAGATAATGGTGTGATGCTACACCCCCACCTTTTTATAGGAGTATGTTTTGAATATGAGTATGCTTAACTTGAATATGCTTTATGCAAAACAGAGCAAGTAATCTATCATTCAAGAGCTTGTATCCCTTGAATGTGCATATTCTATTTGTGTGCATGAATCATTTTTATATCTGATGTTAGACATATGGACTACGTCTAGACTGGCCCCTATTCCGAAATAGCCATGCTAATTTCCAACTTTGGAATAGGGAAATCCGCGAGGGATTTAAATATCCCCCGCGGGATTTAAATAAACATGTCCGCCGCTTTTTTTCCGGCTTGGGGAAAAGCCGGAAAAAAGCGTCTAGACTGGCGCGATCCTCTGGAATAAAGCCCTTTTCCGGAGGATCTCTTATTCCTGAAAGTAGGAATAAGAGATCCTCCGGAAAAGGGCTTTATTCCAGAGGATCGCGCCAGTCTAGACGCTTTTTTCCGGCTTTTCCCCAAGCCTGAAAAAAAGCGGCGGACATGTTTATTTAAATCCCGCGGGGGATATTTAAATCCCCCGCGGATTTCCCTATTCCAAAGTTGGAAATTAGCATGGCTATTTCGGAATAGGGGCCAGTCTAGACGTAGCCATGAAGTGTAAACTTGTTTATTAATTCTACGTCTTTTAGTGAAAGCCTTTAGTAGCACCTAGCAACTTAATGGCCTGGTGCTCAAAACAATGATTTGTAAATGATTTTATTTTTCCTGTAAGCCTAAACTGTGAGTTGGTCCTACAAAGACATGATCAAGCCACCTAGTACTAGAATCCATCCTGAACTTGGTATTTTTCCAGTAAGAAGTGGAGAATTGAATAAATGATTTGCACCCAGGGCAATTCTATTTAAGAGATAGGAAGCAAAAGAATGATTGGTCTTCAGCTAGCTTTTGAAATTATCTTCCAACCCTAACAGAATACACAAGAGAAATATAAAAAGAAGGGTGGAGACATTGGGCTACTATATATATGACTAGCCAATTAGCCCGTCATAAGACGGGATTTTCAGGTCTTCTCCCCTGAGCTCTCTCGCTCTGTCTCTCTCTCTCTCTCTTTCCTCGTACTGCCTCCCCCCCTCTCAGCTCATATATATAGTACCCCAATGTCTGTGAGTCTAACACTGAAATGCTGTCTGTTCCCTCTGGGTGGCGCTGTTGCCTGAAATGCTGGCTGTTCCCTCTGGGCGATGCTGTTGCTGAAATGCTGGCTCCTTCCTCTGAGCGGCCCGTGCTGCATGAGGAGCACGGGGCCCAAATGGCCGCTTGGACCGCTTGCTCCCCCGCAGCAGCCTGGCTGAGCGGCGCAGAAGTCAGCCGAGTGCCACAGCAGGAGGGAAAGGGGAGCGGGGCGGTGAAGTACATGGCCAGAGGGCAGGGCCTAGACGTGTACGTCACCGCCTGCCCCCCTTCACCTCCCGCCATGGCTCTCGGATGACTTCTGTGCCGCTCAGTTGGGCTGCCGCGGGGGAGCAAGCGGAGCAAGCGGCCATTTAGGCTCTCCCGCGGTGGCCCAGCTGAGCGGCACAGAAGTCAGCCAAGCACCACTACGGGAGGCGATGGGGGGAGGTGTGGTGATGTGCCATGTGACAGCGGCTCCAGGCCCCACCCCCTGGCCATGAACGTCACCGCCATGCCCCACCCCCATCTAGCCGCAGGTAAAGTGTTTTTTAAAAAAGGCCTTTTTTTTTTCTTTTGAAAAAAGCCTGCAATCTAGACATACCCCAAATGTGCTGCCATTTTCACAGACAGTATACCAGACTAGGAGACTGATTAGCCTGGTCCATTCTCACAAATCCTGTTTGGATTATTAACCATGAATATTTTTCAATTAGTTTGTGCAGAAATATATTTGTTTCATCCATGGCCCTCAGCCATTCTGTGCTGATTTAGTTCAGAGGGCAAAACCTGAAGTCACTATCTAATTTTTAACTCCGTTCTTTTACTCTAATTAAGGGAAAACTGGGAAAATACTTAGGGTTTGGCCCAATATTGCATATTTAAAATCATGAAACTGTACTAAGGCCCTGTTCCAAAACTCTCTGAGGTAGTTTTGGATGAGGCCCAAAGAGCCATAATATTATAATGGAATAATTTAACTATATGGGTTGATATTTATCTGATGATGTATGCACCTGTTGGAAAATTAAGGTTAATTCCCAGAAGTTTCCATCAAGAAGCTTGCAGTTCTCAGAATGTCATTACAGAGCACTCACGAGTCAGTATTTCAAGCTCTACAACACAATGTCCAGAAGAGAGCACGGCAATTCTCTAGGCTATGGTCAAATGTGCTTATTGGAAAAGGGTGAGTGTTCAAACACCTTATCTTCTCTTCAGATGGGCAGAGATCTTCTGTTTTGTTTTGTCATTTTTGGGGTGGGGTAGAGTTGGAGAAAACACCTGAACTTTGGCAGATGTTCCTCCTGCAAACATTTCTATTGATCTAATTATAATTTATGTCTTAATGCTTTTGCATGTCTGATAGGGAAGGGGCAGAGGAGCCTATTTAAGGTGATGGTGGAGCAAAGTGACTTCAATAGAAGATACTTCAAAAAAGACCTGGCTTTGAAATAGCCCTTATGCACTAAATCTAAATCTAAAATGACATCTGAATGGCAGATGTTGTGTGGTTGGCAATAGGATTAAAAACTTACAAGAAGTTTGAGGAGGTTTTCAATTTCTTTGTGAACATTACTTCCCTTAGGCCTTCCTAAAGCCTCCCTAATGAGGTGATGCCTTCCAACCTAGAATCAGAGCTACAGAGTCTAACCGAACCCCTGTTTCCTGAGAGAAAGCTAGTGTTGAAGCACAGATGGGGCCTGATGGATGCTAAAAGGAAGGCATTACCTGCTGAAGTCACAGAGCAGCCACAATTATTACAGGTCTCTGGGTTCATTGTCAATTAGAGTGGCAGTTAAAGCGAGCAGCAGCTGTGACAGATGGCTGTGCTCCAGCTACATTGTGGTAATGGGATTGGAGCCAACTCAAATCTTTTCTTCCCTCTTTAAAAAACCCACATAGTTGTCAATTAGTCACAATGTATAGAGGGAAAGTATCATATCTACAAAAGGGTCATTTATCTGTTCTCTATTAACCCTTACATTTAGCTTTTTGCAGGAGGGACTTTGTTTATTTATTACATAGTTCAAGCATGTTTTAACAGGACAGTCCACCCCAAAGACATATTATCTCAAATCTTTTTTTCTATGGGAATTTACAGCATGCTTTCTGACCAATTCAAGTAACTTATTAGTATTGTAAGTAGGAAAGTCTTAGGTTGTGAGAGTAAGCTGCTGATGGGCTGTCAGAGAGGTTGCTTACTTTGCATCCACATGTATGGTCACCTGCAGTTCCCATTGACCACAGTTTGCCATTCCCCACGAATGGGAATGCAAGAAGACCCTCAGGATGCAAGGTAAACAATTTGTCAGGTAGCCTTTCAGCAGCTTACCCTGATGAGCTGGGTGCAGACTGTGGTCTGCAGATCACCCACCACTGCTATCAAGAGACAAATAGGTGTTACAGAATTTCAGCATATAAGTCCCATTGCCTTACATACTGCTAATTGTAAGACATAACTAGCAGAATGTAGCAGAAATTGGGTTGAAGTAGAGATATGGAAAGTTGTATAAAATGTGCTGATTTTCATGGGGGATAAACATAAAAGTTATTCAGTGACTATTTTGGAATGCAAAAGAGGGACTGGATATTCTAACTAACACATTTTCATGGATGTAACTGATGGGGACTATAAATTATGTTTTAAAGAACCATACAGTAGGCTGTTCCACCGACGGTCAAATCCAAAGAATCAATCCATTTAAACTCCAGCAAAGCACAAAGGAAAACACTTTCTTCCATGGAGATGTTTGGGTTGGTTGAATACTAACAAAACTAACAAGATTAGTGCAAATGAACTTGACACAACCTGTCAGGAGGCCAAGAACACTAAGGAGCACTTTCACAGCCCTATCTTCAAATGTCAGAGAACAGGCTGAAAAGAAAAGCTGAAGAATACTGAGTTATTAAACTGCTATTATTTATTTCATAAAAGTATCTAGAAGCCCCTACTGAGCAATCATTATGCTAGGCACTGAGCAAATTTATAGGAAGAGAACTCCTGTGCCCAAAATGTCTTACAATCTAGCTAGATGAAACAGACATAGAGCCTGCGGAAAGAAATGCTACTATTGCATTTTGAAGTTGGATATCTGAGGTACAGAAATATTAAAGAATTGGACAAGGTCACCCAGGAAATCTGTGTTATAGCATAGAACAGAATATATTTCTCCTTAGGTGCAGTGCAGTGCCTGAACTACAAGGCCAACTTCTATGCATGGGGAGCCATAAGACAGAGATAAAGAGAAAAGGAGGTGTCCCGCCCGAGTCCTTTAGAGTGCAAAAAATGTGTTTTACATTGCAGTCAGTGGACTTTTGGTCAGATCCTTGATCTCATCCAAGATAGTGAATTAAACAAATATGAGGTTACCCAAGAAACTGGCTGAAAAATAAGTGTATTGAATAAATTATCCAAAATATATTAATCTAGGCCTGACCAAACTCCTCTAAAAATCAGTAGAACTAGGTGCTATATCTGACCCCTCCCCCCAAAAAAATTATCCCAGAGCTGTAACTCAGATACAAATATGTAGTAAAGACTTTTCAATTTGCTCTCTAGTACATTCAATTGGCTTTGTAGTACTTTAAGCAGTTAATGTTTTTATTCGGGCCCAGGGTAACAGTGTCAAATTTGTAGATGAATTCCAGTTCAGCAATCTGTCTCTGTAATTGGGTGATGGAATTCCTTTGTAGAAGAATGGCTACTTTTAAATCCATGATAGTGTGACCAGAGAAGTTAAAGTGCTCCCCTGCGGGTCTATGTGTGTTACCATTCCTGATGTCTGATTTGTGTCCATTTATCCTTTGTCGCAGAGACAGTTCAGTTTGGCCAATATACATGGCAGTGGGGCATTGCTGGCATTTGATGGCTTATATCACATTAGCGGATGTGCAGGTGTATGAGTCAATGAACAGAGTTGACAATAAAGTTTGTTGCATGGTTAGGTTCCTAGGTGAGTGTATCTCAGTTGTAGTGTGGACATCAGAAATGATAATACACATAATTTGACATTGTAACCCTGGGCTTGAATAAAGACATTAACATCTGATGAAGTGGGTATTACCCAGGAAAGCTAATGATCCTATATATTTCTATTAGTCTCTAATGTGCCATAGGACTAATATTTTTTTTAAGTTACAGACTAACATGGCTACCCCTCTGAGACTAATTTAGTCATCAGAGTTATATCAGGAATCTGGCCCTAAGTCTGTAATCTCACAGCTCAAACTATAAACTTCTCCATGACATCGTTAGCCAATCAGTGCCTGTTAGGTCTACGTAAAGATAGCACCATTCTAGAAAAAAACAATCATCCTTGCTATGATGAAAATTTTTATATAAATACTTGAAGGCCATTCACTTATGCTGAAGATCACTTTCCCAAGAAACAACAATTTAATTAAATCTCTTTTTTTAATCTTGGGAGCTTCTGTAAGATATACTGTAACCACGGAAGTCACCTACTAAGCGGTGGCTACATAGAATCATAGAAGTATAGGACTGGAAGACACCTCAAGAGGTTTTCTAGTCTAATTCCCCATACTCAAGGGAAGACTATATATAATCTAGATCATCCGTGACCGGTATTTACCTGAACTGCTCTTTAAAATCTCCAGTGTTTGAGATTCCACAACCTCCTTAGGAAGTGTATTGCCGTGCTTAACTTCATGACAGGAAGTTTTACCTGATGTCAAACCTAAGGGCTTGTCTAAACTGCATTCCTCTCCTGAAAGAGGAATGCAAATGAAGCAGATCAAAAATTCAAATGGAGTGCGGATTTACAAATCTTGTACTTCATTTGCATAATCTCATCTGAGCGCTTTTTCGAAAAAGGGGTTTTTGAAAAAAAAAACCCGCAGTCTAGACGTGGTTCTTTTGAAGAAAAAAAAAAGCCCTTTTTAGAAAGAACCTGTACTCCTGAAAAAATGAGGTTCACAGGTTCTTTCAAAAAAGGGTTGTTTTTTTCCCCAAAAGAACCCCGTCTAAACTGTGGAAGTTTTTTGAAAAAGCACTCAGACGTGATTATGCAAATGAAGCACAAGATTTGTAAATCCATGCTTCATTTGATTTTTCGATCTGCTTCATCTGCATTCCTCTTTCGAGAAAGGAATGCAGTCTAGACATAGCCTAAGCCATTCTTGCTGCAATTTAAGCCCATTGCTTCTTGTCCTATCATCAGAGGTTAAAGAGAACAATTTTTCTCCCTCCCTCCTCAATCTTTTATGTACTTAAAACAGTTATCCTATCCCCTTGAGTCTCAGTCTTTTCAATGTTCCCTCATAGGTCATATTTTCTAGACATTTAATCATTTTGGTTGCTCTTCTCGGGACTTTGTCCAGTTTGTCCACAACTACCCTGAAATATCGCACCCAGAACTGGATGCAATACTTCAGATGAGCCCTCATCAGTGTAGAATAGAGTGAAAGATTTACTTCTCGTATCTTTCTTACACCACTATTTCTAATAAATCCGGAACAATGTTTCCTTTTTTTTCTCGCAAAAGTGTTACATTGTTGACTCATATTTAGTTTGTGATCCTCTATGACCCCAAATCCCTTTTTTTTTCAGTAGTCTTTCTAGGCAGTCCTTTCCCATGTTGTTTGTGTCCAATGGATTGCTCCCTGTCAAAGAGAATACTTTGCATTTGTCTATATTGAATGTCACCCTCTTCACCCCAGACTATTTCTCCAATTTGTTCAGATTATTTTGAATTTTAACACTATTCCTGAAAGCACTTGTAACCTCTTGCATTACCTGTATTTACCTACTTCTCTCTAGTCCTGTGTTTCTCAAAGTGGGCCTATAGAGCTTCTAACGTGTCACTCCACTTTGTTTATTGAAAGGCTCCAAAGCCACAGAACTTTGTAGCTCCCATTGGTTCTGGTTCACTGTTTCCAGTCAAGGGAAGCTGCGGGAACTGACATGTCCCAGGCTGTCACTTCCTGTGGTTCCCCTTGGCTGGAAACAGCAAAACACAGCCAATGGGCATAATGGAGCTTTGTGGCTTCAGAGCCTTTCAATAAACAAAGTGGAGCAGCCCATTAGCAGCTTTCTCAAAGTGGGCCCACGGCCCACTGTGAGAAACACTGCTCTAGTCTTCTCTGTGGCTGTCTGTTCTTCTCTATTTCCTCTGCTCTGCCCCACTCTGTGTTCCTCCATTCTTACTACTATTTTTCTTAATTAAATGTCAGGTACCCAATTAATAGCCTATCAAAGAGCAATAATTAACGCAGATTCCAAAGTATGCTGGATAATCACCTGACCATTTACCTTACCATATTTACCATTCCAATATGTTCAGTGATTCTTTTGTTTGTTTGCACTTAGCTCTTTGTACTGTCACCATGCTCATCACACTAGTAGCGTTACCAGTCAATTAGGAATATAGATTTTTTGTAACCTTTACGTAAAATATGCATATTTGGTGTGCATGGGGGTTAGATCTATTTGACAGAGACATCAGGAGAAAAAGGAGGTTTAACATTAAGCCCAGAGTCAAACTAAATTAAATCTTACTTTGGCCAGAAAATGAGCAACGGAAGAGAACCATAGGGGCATGAACCTCCACAATTGGACAAAATCCTCCTCTTTATGCACATTTTCAATGAGATAGCTCAAGGTGACATGCAGTGGCAACTGAGACTGTGCCGCACTTCTGCACTGTAAGCTTGAACCCTGTCCTTGTCAGCTTTCTGAGAATGTGTGTTCATATGTGAGTATCTCCCTAATTGCATTGTACAGGAAATCCTTTTGGAAATTTGCCCCTGTGTATGTAGCAGGTCAGACTACGTGATCAAAATGGTCCTTTCTGGCCTTAAAGTCTGTTAATTTTCTTCACCATTTCCTCTCCCAAGCATGTTTTAAACCTGTTTTTTTTTTAATTATACATTTATATCCCAATAAGAGAATATCCTTGAGAAAATAGGGCAGAGGAGAACCCTAAGATGACAGTTTCATAATGGTGAGAAATACCATTCTTCTATTTTAGCAAGATTTAGTAGTTTGCTGTGCTGAGGGAAGTGATAGAAAATCAATTGCCTAAGACCTTCAGAACTAGAGTGGACAAAACACTGAAATGTTGATTGTATGTATGGATCCTGCCCTGAAAGCTGCTTGGCTAACTGCCTCACAAGGCTCTTTTACAGCTCTTATTTCTGTGGGTCATATGTCCTCAATATTTCAGCAGAACCCAGAGTTTATTGTAGTGGGGAGTTCTGCTGGAAAACTGATGGCACAACATGTTCTTGTGATTTTATTACTCTGTGTTCATCTACTTTTACAGACAGAATAATTGAGCTTAAGTTAATAAACATCTCTCTGTGCCATTTCATGCAGCATTAAATGGGTGGTCTGAAAACTAGAACTGACACAAAGGGAAAAATTACCAGGAAAAAAAAACAATTTCTGTTCTTATACATTTCAAAATAACTAGAAAGTTCACCAAAAGCTGTTAAAGAATGCTGAATAATTTCTGACTTGTTCAGATTTAAATGCAGCCACACCTGATGAGTTCACCAAGTAGCAGTTTCCCAACCAATCCCAAAGGAGAATCACATTTCAGCATTCTTTTTTGAGATGACTTATTACTGCTAGTGTGATGATGAAAAGGAACTCAAAGAACCGATTTAGAAATGATTAATTTTCCCAGTGCAAATTTGTAGTGCTGCCATAAGAACACAGTAAGTACAAGAGCTTATGAAATGAAATATTTGGCCTTTCCTAGTTACATTTGTGGAGTACTAATAGCTTTCAAAAGAGAGTCGGTCTGCCAGTTCTCAACAAATCTGAGGTAATAAGATATGTTTTTTTTCAAGGTTGATCAAAAAGTGAGATTGTGTTGTAAAAAGAAAGTTACTGGAAAATTTTTAGGTATTTGTGTTGATTTGCTTTTGAACATCATACCATATGTATTTAAAAACAACCAGTCAATATTTTACTAGAAGTAGAAATCAGTTATAAGGGTTTTAATATGTTACTAATAGTCAAGTGTTTGCATTCTCAGATCATACCTTCCAATTTGTTCATTGCTTAGCAACCCAGCCATCTTCATTGATTAACCAAACATTACCTAGGGTTGCCTTTGCCGCTTAACTGTATCTAGAGCTTCAATAAAGCATTTAAATGAGTTATAATCTCAGACATACAATCAAGAGTGGAATTTAAAGTGGGGGCCATAGGCTTGCCTGTCCACACTTGATGCTCCTTTTCCTCCTCTCAGGATTCTCTCACCACTATCAGCTTGACTCCCTCTCCCACTTGTGGTCCAGGTCTACTACACATACATCCTCCAAAGCAGAGTGAATGGTGTTGTGACCTAGAATGCGAGGTTACAACACCACTCCCATTTGGCTGGGCTTCCCTTGCTTCATGATGGAGGAGTGGCCAGGACAACTCTGAGTGAGTGGTGTCACAGTATATAACATGTGTGGATTTGGCTCCACTTAGGTTTGGAAGTACACTCAGCACTATGGCTTATGCACAGAATGCTTTCAGACTTAGCAAGATCAGTGCACATTGAATTTGTAGGATCATAAATGATTATTTATTTTTAAGAGAAACATCTCTTGGTTTATAAAATAAACAGTGATATAAAATCCCCTGCTGAAGCCAGTTTTCCCTTTAATAAAACCATTCTTTTCCCAAAATATATGGACATGGTATATAAACCAGAAACAAAGTAAAAACAAGCCCAAGAAAACATGGAACTGAGAGGGTATATCTTCACTACCCCGCTAGTTCGAACTAGCGGGGTAATGTAGGCATACCGCACTTGCAAATGAAGCCCGGGATTTGAATTTCCCGGGCTTCATTTGCATAAGCGGGGCGCCACCATTTTTAGAACCCCGCTCGTTCGAACCCCATGCAGCGCGGCTACACGGGGCACGAACTAGGTAGTTTGAACTAGGCTTCCTAGTTCGAACTACCGTTACTCCTTGTGGAATGAGGAGTAACGGTAGTTCGAACTAGGAAACTTATTTCTAACTACCTAGTTCGTGCCCCGTATAGCCGGGCTGCACGGGGTTCGAACGAGCGGGGTTTTAAAAATGGCGGCGCCCCACTTATGCAAATGAAGCCCGGGAAATTCAAATCCCGGGCTTCATTTGCAAGTGCGGTATGCCTACATTACCCTCCTAGTTAGAACTATGAGGGTAGTGTAGACATACCCATAGGGAACTCAAACAGCTCCAAGCATGTGAATAAAATAAAGATGGCACTCACAATTGTTTGATCCTGCACCATTGCGATTAATAGAAGCTATACTGTAGACAACAATGAGGAGCAGGAGTTGTTTATTGATTTGGATGAATAGTAATGCTAAAAAGGACAGCTGGCCACACGCTCCGGATACCCTCAACATAACTGAGCATATATTTTTAAGTGTAACAATTTAAGAGAAATTGTCTTTCCCCTGGATCAGTTCCTCAACATTACTATAATTTATCAATCATGTATTTGTGTTCTGATAGTGCTTAGGATTCTCAGTCCTGGATCGGGACCCTATTGTTCTGGCTGTATAATACAGTGCCACATCCCACACAGCTCTTCAATTGATACCTGGAGGAGGGACGAATCATAAGCTTTGTATCCGCAAATCACTGTTTTCAGGCTCTTTTCAGATAAAGATAGACAATGAATTCTGAAGACTTCAGTGGGGCTACATCTGGACTGCACTGCTTTTCTGGGATATGAGAGGTATCCCACCTCCAAGAAACGTGTCTACTTTTTTGGAAAATAAATAAGGGATGTGTCAAAAGAGCATTTTTTTCTGAAATTTGATGCTGTGTAGACATTCCAAATTTTGGAAAAGCCTCTTTTTCTGATTTACTCTTGCAGCATAGACCTAGCCTGGGTGTCTTGCAGTCATTCTGCATGCATGTTGTTTCAGGATCAGGACTTCATAGAAATGAAAACCTAAACTCCTCCAAAATGTGAGGGGCTTCATATGCATTCCAGAATGTTTGCAATAGTTTGTCCTGACAGAAACATAATGTAGCTGATGTATATATATATATATATATCTGTGAAAATAAAGGGCTAGATTCTGCACACTGAGGATAGTACCTTAGTCTTCAACTAATCACACTGAAACCAACATGGGTAAAGGGAGCAGATTTTAATACCAAATATTGAATAGCTCTGTGTGAGAGTGACAATAGTCATGTTCAATGCATATTATATATGTTGTCATTATGCAGGTCCATCAAAAACAGGCCAGGACTATTTTAATTTAATTTAACAACAAAATGTAAATGTATTAAGCCAAAAAAAAAAATCCCCTGCTGAAGCCAGTTTTCCCTTTAATAAAACCATTCTCTTCCAAAAAGACATGGACGTGGTATAATATATCACTTGTTTGAGGTTTCTGCTTAGCACCGATACTTAAGACACCTCTGATTTAGTACTTCAAAGAGGTGTCAGGGTGCATTTGAGCTCAGTTCATTCTGCTACACTTTGAAGTATCTTCAACAGCAGTGACAGCAAGGATTGAAAATGGGTTGCCTGGAACACAGGAACCCATTCAAGCATCAGATTTCTTTGCCAAGGAGGCAGTTTTAAAATTGATTTTTTTAAAAAATGCATACAAATGTGCTTCTCGCGGTGAGAGTTTTTATTAATTATCTGTTATTATATGAAATGGCTTTTGATCCGTAATCTACAATTTATACTTGAATGCCATTTTCTTGACAGAAAACCATCATCTCCAAACAACTAGCAAAATGTGGCTTTGTTCCAGCTGTGCTAGCAAAAGGCCATATATCCAGAAATGAACACTTCAATAAAAGCTTGTTGTTGGGGAAAGGATGGCTTAGCTGTCTGTAATGGTAATAAAAGCCTCATACTAACTCATCAAATTGAGCTTAGCTCACCAGTTATTATTATTATTATTATTATTATTATTATTTATTTGTATTTTTGTAGCACCTAGTCTTGGACCACGACCCACTGTGGTAGGTACTGCACAAACTCAAAACAAAAAGATAATTCCTGACCCAAGGAGCTTACAGTCTCAAGCAACAGCCACATATACACAGTCAGATGGGGAAACACACAAAAACAATGAGACAGTGTTGAATAGCACTTTTTAGGGGCATGGCATATTTTCCTCCTCTCCCCCCACGTGGCAGTCGTCTGCTGACCAGTGTGGAGGAGGAGCATAATCAAGGCTCTGCCTAACCCTGATGCCATCTTATAAGTAATGTGAGCTCCTGCAAAAGTATTTGTGAATGATTTCTGGCCTTCTTCAAACTTCACAAGAACTATGCAAGGGGTTGGGTGAAGATTTCTTATTTTCTCCCCTCACTGCATCCCCGCAGATGTTCCAGGCAGAATCTGTGCTAATGAGCTACTTGAATGGGAAAAAATAGGATTAAAAGGTGATAGATCCCACCACAGGTGAGGAAAGGAAGTACTAAGGTCAGAAAAATTGCCTAATCTATAGAAGATACCTTGGATTGGGCCTACCCTTCTCCTTTCCTTATTCTTCAACAGGAAGAGAGGTGAATGAGCCATCTGATTCCAGAATACCCAGAGGGAAGAGAAGATGAGCAACCCTTGCCCTAAATACCTCAATGCCAAGTAGGTAAATACATCTTTCCCCCAAACAATAATAAAGCATTAAAAATTGTGGGCTTGGCTTTTTGGGGCACTAGCATGTAAAGGAAGGAGGAACACTAAATTTTTAATAGACAGAGTAGTTCAGTTTGGTGGAGGAAGATCTCCAGCAGTAAAGAATGAACATTTGGAAAACTGGCTGCTTAATCTGAACTAAATCCTAATTCTGACCCTTTGGAAGTCAGCCCATTGCTAGAAATGCTGATTAATGCTAAAGTGAGTTCTGTAGTGACAGAATCCATGTATTGTAGTTCATAGATATTTATTTAATAGATTCTAAGATGAGAAGGGACCACTGTGACCTAATCTGATCTGACCTCCTGTATAACACAGGCCACAGAATAGCCCCCCAAATAATTTCTAGAACATAGCTTTTAGAGAAGCATACAACCTTGATTTAAAAATGGTCAGTGATAAAAAATCCACCATGACCCTTTGCAAGTTACCATAAACCATTGTTTATTTTCCACAGTTTCAAAACTCTGTTGGTACAGATCTATTTATTTCAGTAGAATAGCCATAGTCATGTTTTAGAAACACTATTGATGAAAACACTTGATATGTTTATGTACAATGGCTAGCTCAATGCATTGCTGAACTTTAAGACCTGTAATACAATTAATAGAAAGTAGGGGGCTGCACCCACTGCTCGCTACGCTTGCCTACCCCCCTTTCTCACTAGCCGCTTTTGCTTCTCTGAGAGAGCCTGTTGATGCTGATGACATGATTCTGTCACCCGCCAAGAACATTGTGTTGTCTGGCAGGAAAAACATTTTATATATCGAGAGAGAGATATTGACAGGGAGAGGGACTTCCCTGCAAGAAAGGCAACCACCACCTCTAAAAAGGAAGTCTTTGGATCCATACCAGAGGGGGAATTGATTAACGGGATAACAAGTATTCAGTTGTATTTTATTGATATTAACTGGTTCATCTTAAATTTCAATCTTGTGGTTCAAGCCATAAGGAGTTTGTATTATTTCTCAAATTAATAATTGTTCCAATGAG
The DNA here is from genome assembly GCF_052426305.1 of Pelodiscus sinensis. Lineage (NCBI taxonomy): Eukaryota > Metazoa > Chordata > Testudines > Trionychidae > Pelodiscus > Pelodiscus sinensis. Next base: position 32,964,535 of record NC_143054.1, read on the forward strand.
TTCATTGGTTGAGACACTAATCTAAGTTTGGAGATTTGCAATTAAAATCCTAGATCTACCCCTACTATTAACATCTGTTTTAAATAGTTACATTTTTTATTTCAAATACATGAGTACTATCTAGAAGCAAGAGAAATTAAAGTTTTCTTATACCATTGTTCCAAGGGATTTTATTGATTGCCTATTTTCTGAAGAATTTGAAAAAAAAATATCTATGATCTACAACATAATATCTGCATTTTTCTTTTGCAAGGGGGAATATTTCCAATTAAGGTCTTAGAAATGGCTGACTGTACCTGACATACAGTACTGGTATCTCATTTATTACAGCAAATTAGACTGGAAGCTGCCTAGTTTGTTTCCAGGACATAATATAACCATTTGAGTGTATTTGCTTTGTCAACATCTATTGACTTTTGAAGATAATTCTAGCATTGGTCCAATTCAAATAAGCGGTTTTTGACAACAGTACAGAAACATCCACTAATGATACAGAGACACAAGCTTTTGATCTTACACAGAGCTCTTGTTCATCTCCTGAAGTAAAGCTCCTGTGTAAGCTCAAAATCTTGTCTCTTTTACTAACAGAAGTTGGGCCAATAAAAGATAATACCTTGCTCACCTTGTCTCTCCAATATCCCGGGACTGACACAGCTACAACAACATAGCATATGTATAATGCAATAGGCAAGAAAGGTCACAAAGGCAGCATGCTTGGGCCTAATGGCACTCTCATCACTGAAATGGAATTGGATGTGTTTTCCAAATGCTGGTTTAAGTACACATGGAAAACAAATGTCTGTACATTTAAGCTCTGATATTGTAAACTTGCATAGGGGGTCTGACATTTCATCTGATATCCACTGTTCAAGCAGAAACTATATAAAACACACACACGGGGCCCTGGCAGCTTTTCAAACACAGTCGATCCAAGTTATATCAACTCTAAGCTACTAAACAGCTCTTTGGCCTCCATGCCACTTTTGAGCATTGAAAACAAGAAAGGCTTACGAGCTGATGGCTTGGTTAGAGTGATAATCTAAAGGGCCCAGGGTGTATCCATGAACTCCTGCAGTAGAAAGCAAGTTCAAGATTCTCCACTACCCAAGATACCCTCAAGAGTCCCCAGAATGCCCCACGACTTTTAACTTCTGCTTATCTTTGCTGAGATTGTGAACATATTTTGTACCAATGCCTTGTAGTAACCCAATTCTAGAATATGACCCTGGAAAAATACGCTTTGAATTTTGACACAGGTTAGGACAAAGGAATTGATCTGCTTGATGAGACCAGTGGTCTATCTGGGCCAGTATCCTGTCTTCATCAGTATCCAGTACACACAGTTCCTATGCAGCTCTCTGAGTCCCAGTCTGGTTGTGGTTCTGTACCTGAGGGTATGTCTAGACTACAGGCTTTTGCCGACAGAGGCTTTGTCGACAGATACTGTCATCAAAGAGTGTCTAGACTACATCCAGTTCTGTCGACAAAGCAAGTAGCTTTGTTGACATGAGAGTGTAGACGCAAAGAACAGTGTAGATGCAATAATGCCTTCTGTTGACAGAACTCTGTTGACAAAAGGTGTTATTCCTCATAGAATGAGGTTTACCGCCGTTGACAAAACTGCCGAGTTCTGTCGACATTATGTATAGTTTTGTTGACAAAACCCTGTAGTCTAGACACACCCTCTGAAAGCACAGCCACATGCTGCCTTTTATGGCAGGCTTAGGGTATGATTTAGAATGATGTAAAACTATGTATTTGTATTGGTTTTAGATCCATAGTCCTCTAATTTCATCCCTTTTAATAGCATAACTAGGAATTCTTGATATCCCCTATGCAGGGCCACTTTATGAAAGGGGCTTTAGGGACTACATCCCAGGGCTCCAGATTAACTCTTTTGGGAGGCCCATAATTAGTTGATTTTGGGGCCCTGTTATGTATCTCTCCCTTAGTCCTGGGCCTTGGGATGTAGTCCCTAAAATCCCTATGTGCTGCAGTTCTGCCTGGTGAGGGTGGGAAGGAAATTGTTTGCTACCATTCCCTGTCCCATCCCCATCTGGAACCACAAGTGTTACTGCTAAGGCCCTGCAGGCTCCACCCCCACTACTTCCATTGGCTGGGAATCACAGCCAATGGGAACACGGGGGGGGGGGGGGGAAGGAGGGATGCCTGCAAGTGCAGGTCCACATAAAACCGTTCCCTTTTGCCCAGATCCCTCACCTACACCACCAGCTCAGTCCTGCACCCTACCTACTGCCCAGATCCTATACCCTCACTCTGTGCTGCACCTACCTCCCATCCAGATCTTGCACCCCCATTCCCAGACTGCTCCTGCACCCTGCCTCCTGCCCAGACCCTACACACCCACCTACTCCTTGGCAGACCCCTCCTATTCACTGAACCCCTCATTTTTGCCCCACCCCATAGTCTAGAAGGCCCCAAAAATCTACTAGCTGCAGACCCCCAGAAGAGTTAATACGGCCCTGCCTCTATGCCATTAGTTAGTAACATTGATCTCTCTGGTGTTTCTCTGTATAATTATTTACCTCCTTTCTTAACTACATACTCCTTATTTTAATTTGTCTGTGTTTTATAAAATGTTGCAAACTATGATAACCGAGCATGGCATATCATCTTTAAAGTTTGGAATCTCTTTTGTGAGCAGAAAATAAAAAATGATCAGGGGGCAGCCAGATACCCCGGGGCATGGGAACTCAACAAAAATTGCTCGTATAAAAGGACATTTGTATTGTGTAAAATGGATCTATTAGTTTCTCTCGTTTACTTGTTATTCTGATCCAGTTAATTGAAAAACATATTTGGCTTACTGGATTTTGGAAGAAACAGTTTCTAATACAGGTTGGTCAGCACCCTCAGGACCTGAAAGGTCACAAACCAGGAAGTTTGCCAGACAAGAGTAGGTCAGTGCTCTCCATGTGGCCACCGACCCCACTTCTGGCCTCCATCCTGGATTTTGGCCTACTACCAGCCACCAGGCCTGGCCACTGAGCTCCTCTCCCTGTCTAGAAGGGCTCCCAGCTACTGGCTCCCTGCTGTCAGCCTAGCAGTGACTTCCTAGCTTCAGCTGGGGCTCCAACCTGTGGTTTCCTGTCCTTGGTCCCACTGCCACCAGGCCAGCCAGGGCTACCCAGCTGCTGCTGGCCCCCCTACCCAGTTCAGCTGGGGTTCCCCAGCCTCTGCCAGGCCTGCAACTACCAAAGTCCTGTCCAAAACTCCCTGCAACTGCCAGATTCCTGGCAGAGTTCCATGCAGCTGCCGGACTCCCAGCCAGGCCTCCCTTGCCCCATAGCCCCCTGCACTCCTGCCACCTTACTCCCAGCTGGGGCTCCCCAGGCCTTTAGCCACCAGCCCCCATGCCACTAGGCTTCTGGATGTGGTTCCCCAACTCCAGCCAGCTCCTACTCCCAGCCGCTGAGTTGAGTCCAGCAACATGTTTGGTCCAGCAACATGTGTGGTCCTGCTGGAAAAAAATGTGTTGCATGGTAAATTTTGTTGCATTTCTCTGGATTCTTTCTATTTCTCCATTGATGTTTTGAGATGAAATAACAAAAACTGAACACAGTTTTCCCAGGGGAAGTTTATTGGCACTATAATATTTTCTTTGTTATTCTTTAATCTTTTTGTAACACATCCTATCATCTTGCTTACCCGTTTTACTTCCATCGAATATTTGAGATGTTTCCCTTACATTCTCAATGATGCTGAGAACTTTTTGCTGAGTGGTTACAGTTAATTTAGAACCAAGAAATGTGTATGACTCATTGAAATTTCTTTTCTCACCATGCTCACTTTGCATTTATATACAGTGAATTACCTCTGCCACAATGCTGTCCAATTGCTATGTGAGCTAGATGCTTCTACAATGTCTCGTAGCCAATGAATTTCCAGCTTTCTTCATGAACCTTAAGTCTAAATTTAAGTAGGAAACACAGAAAAAAATTGAATGATTTGGAAAATCCTGCATCGGCCATTGGATCTCTTGGGTTCTAATTTCCTTGAACCAGTATGAAACCAGATTAAATCCACTGGAATCAACGGACTCATTTTCAGGTTATGACTGAGATCAAAATATAGAGCAGTTCATTTCAAGACACCTGATGCTAGACGTTACATGGGGAATACAAACCAGCAAATATGACAGCCAGATCTAGATCTAGTCTTCTGTACTGATGAAAGAGAAGCAATAGAATTATTTTTGTCCAGTATAACTATGATCAGCCTTCATCTCATAACAGTGCCTTGTCTATGCCAGTCAATACAACGACCTGTGGCATTTTTGGATTTTTTTTCTTTTGCTCTCTGTCTCCAGATGTCCTACTGTCATGCCTCAGGATGCAACTCCCACCAGAGTCAAGGGTAGGAGCTGTATGTACATACTGAAGGGACACATTCTGCTCACAATGCATGGAGGCATCCTTGAAGTCGATGACATTCAATGCATTAAAAAGACTTGCAGGATTACACCCTCAGCCACTCTCCAGTCATTGCCACCCGATAATCTGATAAAAACACAGCCCCTGATTCATGTCCCATTCACACCACTTCAACTTTAATGAAATTACTGCTTATATTCACTGATTGTAAATATGAGGAGAATCAGGTCCACAGAGATTACCTCATGCACTCTTCCTTCTAGTCTTTGTTGTTGTTTTGTTCCAGGCTTAGTGTGTGCGCTATGAAATAGTGTCCATTTCTGCTTTTTCTGTTCCTTTTGTATAACTCAATAAAATATTCTGTTTTGGAAAAAATATATAAAAGAAAATATGTAATGTTTGTACTTTTAATTTAACACTGCTTGGGACATCTGCCAAGCTAAAATAGGCACTTTTCTATGCACTGGTAAAAAAAAACCCAATTAGAACTTGGTCTTAGTTTGATTATCAGTCAGAAACATGCATGCAGAAATATTCATTAGAGACCTACTGAGAGCTGAGATAAAGCAGCAGACAGCTGAATTATACAGTCTGTCAGTATCCCCACTACAATTTTACATTTTCTTGATAAAGGACAAGTAACAAAGTATCTAAGATGTAATTTGGTACCCGTTGGAACTGTACTTCATTATGGCAGATATTGTTCTGACTCTCTTTAGGAGGTTGGTGAGTGTTTCATGACATGATACTGTGAACAAAAGATAAACCACTAGGTCAAACACTGCAGTATAGTTACATTTGCACACAGCCACAACACAGCCATGACTTGCCATCACAACCTAACACCAATAATTTTGGGTTTGGAAGATTTGATTAATTCAAAAAACGTGGTTCCAAGATGATGAAATTATGTCTTAAGGATCATTGTGTTGACTCAGCTCACACAAATAAAACAGTAGCAGTGCACAAGAGGTCAGTCCAAAAAGAAAAAGAACATTCTCATGATGTGCTTGGTTTTTATGAGGTGATTTAGCAGTGTGTGTAAAATAGCTGTTGCATTAGTTTATAGGTCCTTTGCTGTTGGCTTCCATCCATTCAAACTGAGCTCATAAGCACTTCAGCACGTGATTTAAAAGGGCAAAACTCTTTAGATACAATCAGAGTGGACACATGCATGGAACTGTGATATCAGTCAGCTAAGTAGATCAAAGTCTCTCATACGGTTTATTTTAAAAGCATTTGGGAAATCTGGTTTCTAATGATTTCAATATGTTTTCCTTTCTAAACAGAGAAGATATCACATTTTAAAAAGGAAAAAATACACATTTCTTACCATTATTGAATGTGGCACTTTGGTAACAAAGCTGTTCAATATACATAAACTATAAAGTAAAATGAAATGATTTAAATAATAATGTCCAAAAATGGTGAAAAAAAATTCCATATGATGCCCTCAAGACTTTGAATCAGCCCCATTGGCAACAGTAAAAACAGAGAATGAAGTGGTTGTAGCAATCCACTTAAAAATGAACAAAATTCATAGCATGTTTTTTTAATTCCCCAATCTAATTTTGGTTAGACCAGGGCTCCTTAAAAAAAATCTTTATTCCAGGGTATGTATTGCATCAGCAACCCTTAAATAACTACATGTTAAATCATGATAAAATAAAACTGTTGAAAAGGCAAACTCCCTAGGCTTTTCTGGCTGTGTGTGTACATTCAAAACATTTTTGGTGTTCTCTGCAGAAGGATTAAAACCAATCCATCATATGAGCAGTAAAACTGAGAACCATAAGTAAATGAGCCACAATTATGAAACATGCAGTAATTCAAAAATATAAGTATTCTCTTTACTGGATCTTCATTTTTTAAATTTGATTAATATTTCCACATGTGTGGCATATCTATCTGAGATACATAGCCCTCATTCTTACATTATCAAAGTGCTTCACAGTCTTTTTTTTATCCTCACACCAGCTGTGCAAGGCCAAAAAAAAATGTTACCCCCATTTTATACAGCTAAGGAACTGAAGCACAGAAAGATAAGTGACTTACCCAAGGTCACACAAGAAGCCTGTGGCATAGCAGTAAGCAAAACTTGGATTTCCAAATTCCAGGTGAGTACTCTAACAATGGCCTAGCCTCCTAGTCCCATTTATCCACAAAACAACCTGTCCAAATTAAGTTTGCAGTTGATGTAAACTATCATGGAGACCTTTACAATTATCAATCATCTAGATCCTAATTTTAGTGAAACACTTAAATGATTAATTAAAGTTATGTATGGGATTAATCTTTTGCTGACTGATCTTAAGATCATTGCTGAATCAGGGCCAAAGGGGTTGCCCCAAAGGCCATAGAAATCAAGGGAAAAAGGTGAATAGACTTCAAGGCTCTTATTGTGCACAATCCCAGATTTCTGTTGCTAGGATTAATTTTTTCCCTCAGTTTTAGAGCTGATCATAATTCATTTGCAGTCAGTTATTTGAAATGAACTCACTTCTGATTGAGATATTTCACAAACTCACACTAATTTCTGTTCTGTGTAAGTATTTACCAAATAGTATAGGTGAATAATTTTCAGTGTATAGGAATGACGTCCCACTTGAGCCCAGATTCTTTACACAGAGTAGAATTTCACCATATTGAACAAGAGAGGTACAAATATCATGGAAGCAAATAGCTGGAATTGGAAAGAACATATGCAAACAAAACAGTGTTTCTGCACTATTCAAGCAGTTCTAGTTTCTAATACTTAAATGTTCCTGAGTTTGTTTTATTTTCATTTTAAGGCATCAGCTACATTTATGGAGCTGAACTTATTCCAGATGACATATATTTTGTAGGGAAAAAAACCCTACAGCTGAAAATCACAAGAAAATATGTAACTTTTGTGAGCACTGTTTATATATCAAAACTCTCTATTAAAATCATGGGAGCACTTTGCTGAACAAAACCATCTGTCATTTCCCCCCCACACAAATACTTTTCCTAAATAGTAGCACCCCCATTTCAAATGACTGAAGAGTTTGCTTAAGTTATTCTGAGCATATGGAAAGTTGCTGAATCACCCACCCACAAATATAAATAGTAGTATGTGGCTCAAATGTAAACTCACAAAATGCTGAAGGAGAAGAAAAAAACCCAGGAATGATTTATCTGCCAACAAAATATTGGATATGGTGTTAATTTATAGAAATGTTTTCAGTTTAGCTTTAGAAACTTTCATTGTTCCCCTGTCATTACTAAAGCATGGGTAGGTGTGTTTCCTGTCTCGAGAGAGAGATTTTTACTTCATCAGTAACGGTGTTTTACATGTATTAAATTAAAAATGTTCCTCATAATACATAATAAAAGTATTATTTATTATTATTGCAGCAGCAGCACTGAAAAGCTCCGCCCTCATTATGCTGACCACTGTAGAAACATGTAACAAAGATATAACCTCTGCCCTCAGTTGCTTACTGTCTAAGGCTATGCTAATGTAATTCATTATCAAACAACTGCCGGAGCTAATTTTGAAAACCTTTACTCCTGGGCATAGTTCTGTTGGCCTTGAGTCTATTTTCCATGATGTTGATTATGTGTAGATATGACTTCTTTAATTTCCTGATTTATTCCAGTGACTGAGAGCAGAATCAAGCCCAAAGGGACTATTTGCATGAGTAATGACTTCTTGTACAGACTGGATCTTAGTATGATCTCCACGGAGAGGACATGAGAAGACAATTTAAGGTCTGCAAGTACATAGGAATAGCGAACTAACACAGTAATAAGAGCAACAACAGCATGGGGCTTATCCCTCTTTCAAACAGCTTCTAAACTGGGAGACATCCAAGTTATTTCAGTGCGTTTCCTGTGCTCTGTGGCGATTACCCATGATTTTTAAGGGGGAATCTTCTACCTTCAGCAGTTGTATAATTCCTGATTACAGCAATGTCTCCCATCTGGAGAGTAGAAACAATCATGAAACAGTTTTCTACCAAGTCAACTTTACATTTTCTATTTTTGCAGGTGAAAGAGCAGGGAGGGATTCCCCATTTTTTCCCAAGCTTGTAGTCAAGTGAAAATTCCAAGGTTTCCCTTTGTTTTAAATTTATGCTAGAAGCCTGTTCCTACAGGATCCTGTTCTCCCACTAATCATCCCGTGTGGCTAAACTACATTTCTTCAAGTGGCAATGGCCTCCACATCAGCTGAAAAATCTCCAAAGATAAAGTATCCACAGTGGGACCACATTCTGCAATCCGTTGCTCCAGGTTAACTGACAACAGTGGCCCATGGTACCAGAGGAAAGCAATCCACTATCGGGGTTCTGTGTGCTCAAATTATATGAACCAAACAGCTTCCATCAAGCTAGTTTCAGTGCACATTGTAGGCAGGCTTTATTATTGGCACTTTGACAAATCAAGTATTGCTTTGATGGGAGTGGGGGAGATTCTTGAGAATCCACAAATTCCAGATGAAACTGGAGAGTCTAATTCTGCCAACATTTTATAAATGACAACTGAGTTAAGTGTCAGGCTCTCTTTTCACTGAAAATCCTCAAGTTTTTTTCTTATTTTGTTTTGGCTTTTTGTTCCAAAGAGAGAGAAAATATTCTGCCAAGTGTCTGGGTGGAAGTTGGTCAATTTCATTGGTCAGCTTAACATCAGGTGACTTTCATCGTTTGGGGACTTTATTGTGAATTGTTTACACTTTGCTACTTTATTTCCTCTCTTTGTATAGCATACTGTTGTAAGAGTGAATGTTGTGCAATAGGTCTTGCCAACTCCTCTCTCTTTTCCCATAACTGACATTGTGGGCATGATATACACTTGTCCTGTGAAAAAAGGAGATACAGCTGACCTTCTCTTCCAAGCTATCATTAGCCCTTAGCCTGTCCATTGATTGTTCACTCCGATGAGATTAACACCCCATATCTTCTCATCAAATGCATCCATTCTCAGAGGAGCCGGATCAGTTCAGGGAGATAACTGAAGTAATGTGAGTCCATCATGGCACTGCAGAATGCTTCCAACACATGTGTGTACAAAACAGACTGAGTATCTCCTACCTATCTATCGACCCAATCAGTCAGTTGCAGCCTCACCATGGCATCTAGTAGCTATGCTGGGTGGAGTTTGACAGGGGAGGAGTTGGGCTTATTCTGTCAAGCCAGAATGCAAATACTCAGCAGAGAAGCAGAAATAAATCTAGCCCAAAGCCAGGCAAGAACTAGACCCTAACCAGTGCCGAAAATCTGAGATAAATCACAGTGTTTGACAAAAAAAAAAAAAAAAAAAAGGAATAAGAACATACGTTACAGAGATCTAGGCCATGTCCCAAACTGGACTCCAATAACTTCTGTTTGAGCTACAACATGGAACAAATCCAGAACAGCCACTATGGGCAGCAGCAGGAGTTTTCTTTAACTGAGCTGCTTCTCCTGTTCTCTTGGCAGCTGATCATCAGCCCCTCCCCTGCTTTGTGAGCTTGTCTTCAAGCACAGCTGCTCCAATTCAACTTACAGTATGAGCTTAAACCAGTGTGAAAGACGGGTAGGACATGCTTATTTCAAACCAGGCTTACTTTGGTTTATCTTAAGAACATAAGAATGGCCATACTGGGTGAGACCGAAGGTCCACCTACTCCAGTATCCTGTCTGCCAACAGTGGCCAGTGCCAGTGTCAGATGCCCCAGAGGGAGGGAATAGAACAGAATATCAAGCAATCCCTCTCCTGTCACCCATTCCCAGCCTCTTATACTATTTATATTACAGAAACACCAAAATAAACTGTTCTTCATCTGAAATAAGAATGCCCCCATTGCGGGCTGCCCTGATTTAATTAAACCAGCATAAATTTATGTGTAGACAAGGCCCCTGTGGCTGTGCCTCTCTCTCATCAGCTAGCACTACCTCCAGAGGCATGGTGAGGGTGTTATGTGCCATGGGGCAAAGAAAACATTTGCATCCTCCTCCGCTGCTGCCATGTGGTGGGACCCCAAATCTAGCGCATGGCTGAGCCCTGGGAGGAGGAGGGGAGCGGAGCTTGTACACTCACTGGAGGAGGGTCGGGCTGGGAGCAGAGAGGCAGGGAGAAGCCTCCAGCCCATGGCGACGGGCGGAGGAGGAGCAGACAACTGCCCCCCTTCCCCTCCTTGCTACGCCACTGACTACACCTACCCATTTCACAGGCAGCTGCCTCTCAGCTGACCACAACAAGAACGGAAACTGACTGGGTCTGCTGCCAAGTGGGCAGGCTGTGCAGAACATGCAGCTATGAGAAGAGGGCAGGTGTGGTGAGAGTAAGAGGATGGAGGAGCTGGGCAGAGGGGACAGAAGAGTAACAGCTAGCTACTAGGGCAGTCTGGGAGAAGGGAGAACGATGGGAGAAGTAACTAAAGTTCAGCAAAAGGAATGGGAGCCACAGAGGTGGAAGAAACCATTGGGGATTTGGGGAGAAGGAAGGGAAAGCCATGGGGGAGGAAAAAGTGGATCCTTGTGCTGCTTGGGTGGGCGGGGGAGGACATTTCTTTAAATGTCAGTTCCTCAACTAATCCAGGGATGAATGGAGGCTCCTGGGGTGATTTTGTGCCTCTAGGAGTTCTTTGGAGTTCTAGGGAATACTAGGGATAAATGTACTGCTTGCTCCATGAGGATGGCAACCCCCCCCCCCCCCGCCTCAATGGAATGGGTTAAAAAAAACCCTCAGTGAGGGAAACCTCAGGGACTTTCCCTTCTCCATGCCCTTCACCAGCAACAGCATCCTCTTATTTTTTACCTCCAGGAAAGGATGATCTCTCCCAACTGTGGATAAACAGAGCTATTATTTAGTTTACCCAACAATGTACATGTGCATGACTTTGCAAAGAACAGACAACATTTGAAAAGGCCTGTACTATTCACAAGCTCAGGCTCAGATCCGCAAAAAGTTACCTTTTTACAGTATGAGTAAACAATTAAGGACTACAGGATGATTAGGGGGGACAGGGGCTTGAAGGATCAGGGTGACAGCAAGATGCATAGGTGGATATAAGTGCTTACTTTCCTGTGGTTTTTCTCTGCCCACCTTTTTGGAGAAAGAAGAGTTGCGTTGTCAGGGAGGCAATGGACATAAGAGGAGGATGGGAAGGGGGACCAGATAATGATGATGAAACTAAAGGGTCGGGATCAAGGTAGACAACGTTCATTAAATAGAGGTTTCATTTGTTTCCCCACAACAGACTCTGTATTCCAAAGTGGTCATTATCACATTAGCCAGTGATTAATGCATTTTCTAGAGGTTTATTAGCCTATTTTAAAAGATCTGATTGATTCTTTTGCATTTTTAAATAATTTCTTGTAAAAGGAGTTAGGGGAATAACTCGATGCTTCCCTAGCTAACTGGCTAATTTCCTAGTTCTGTGCAAGGATGGAGCAGCATGTGCTTTTTCTAGGAAGGCTAGACAATTATGAAACTCAATAATGCAGGCCTTAGGGGGCTAGACAAATTGGCTGTGTTCAAAACACAGTTACTCTAAAGAAATGATGTTTCTTAAACACCCGCTGTCATTCATAGGAAATCTGCTGCTATTGAAATCAAGGGAAAACCCCTACAGATTTCAGAACTGGTCTTTTAGACCAGCGGTCTTCAGTCAGGGGTACCTGTACCCCTAGGGGTATTCAGAGGTCTTTCCAGGTTACACGAACTCATCTATTATCCTAGCTTTACAACAGGTCACAGAGGAAAAAGACACTAGTGAAGTTAGAACCAACTAAAATTTCATAAAGCCAGTGATGTGTTCATACTGTATACTACATACTGAAATGTAAGTGCAGTACTTGTATGCCAATTGATTTACTTATAATTACATAGAAAACATAAGGAAGGAAGCAATTGTGAAGTAATAGTGTGCTTAGACATTTTTGTAATTTTATGTGATTTGTAAGCAAGTAGTTTTTAAGTGAAGTAAAACATGAGAGCCACTGCTTTAGGCTCTATAGTGGCAAACTCACATGCACACATTTAAATATGTGCTAGCTCCATTGATGCAAATGGGCCTACCCTTAGATGAAAACTAATCACGTGTGTATAGGGGCTTATGGTTTCCATTTCAGAACAGTGGTGTAAGCAAGTAGTCGTGTAGGAGTAGTACTCCAGCAGCAGCCCATGTCCATGGCAGTCCCTGTGGGGAGCTGTCCCTGCCCTCACCCCTCCCCACTGGCAGACAGGGGTTGCTGCTGTGAAGCAGCCCCTGTCCATGGCAACCCAGGCTGGCTGTGGGCAGAGGCTGCAGCCAACTCAGTCACCACAAACAGGGGCTGCTGGATCCTTAGTTTCAAAATTATTAGTGGTTGGATAAACTGCAGAGTTATTTTTCTTTCTAGATCCTTTGGTAAATATGCATGTTTCCCCTCTCATTACAAATATACTGATTTAATTGAATGTCCCTTATTGATCATAAATGAGGGTTCATGAGCACAGGATAGTCCAAGATTTTTACCTGTAATCTTAAAAATCAAGTAAAATGCCAGCAAACGATCTTTTCCCATGACCACCTAAGGTATATATTTACATACCTGTGTATGGACTTAGAATCAGTGACAACAAAAAATTTTACTACTTCTGTTATGTGAGTCTTAGTCCATGGATATCAGTGAACTCTAGAATAATATATGTAAATAAATGGAAAAAAAATCAACCGTATAACAAGAAAATACCAAGATTACATGACTAAAAATCATTTTGTCAAAATGAATACCCTACTGGACATACTTCTTTTCTCAGGCAAAGAATAATAGCGGGGAAAGAAAAAAAAGAACTTTGAAAGGTCTCCTAGTCCTATGTTTTCTGCATTATGGTCCTCCCGCACAAGAAACCTCTTCTCCAGCAACAGCTCATGTTTCTTCTCCAGACTTTGAATCTAAGTTTACCAGACCTATTATGGTGTTTTGATTCCCACAGCTACATTCAGACAATTTATTTTATTTTACTAGGGTTTCCTCTTAACATTCCAAACTTTTACTCAATATCAAGAAGCCATCTTTTATCAAAAGAAACAAGTTGCCAGAGAAATATGCTGTTTCCTCCTGGAAATATGGAATGCCTTTCTATCCAGCCACAGGCTGGCAGATATCTAAATCCCTTAAGTTTTAAGGAATTACTGAGGTTTTATTGCTTGTAAAATGATGGAGAGATGTTCCAAACAGAGCGAAAAGCATGGTACTGTATAAGAATCTCAATAGATTAGAATAGCTAGTGTTATTTTATCTGCTGTGATAAATGCCTATTTTTGGCATTTATTGCCTTCCTTTTAAACCTGCTTTTTCTATGGCTGCTTGTGCCAGGGACACTGAAGCTTAGCAATTCCAAATGATATATGTGCTATATAGTATGGAGCCTGTGTTGTTCCAAAGACAAATGGAATGGCACATGCATTATGTGGATCCATCACTGATGGGTCAAATCAGTCCATTCAAAGAAAGTGATGGAGTCCTATCTCCTTTTTACATGAGATTGGCAGGTCTCTTTTCTCTATGGAGATGGTAACTATCACCCCTTATCAATCTAAAGCACTATCATGCAAGTCTTTGCTTTCTTAATCTTATTCATGGGAAATGCATGCTGTTTTGGGGATGGAGTGCAACTCTGGGATTATAAAGAGCATTGGAAAGCACAAAACTGCACCCTATTGGGAGATGGATGTCAGATTTCTTTAGATCTTTAACTATGTTTTGCTGTGTTGGTCAGTGTCCCTATAAGAACCTCACAGCTTCTTTTCATGCTGTTTAGCTTTTGAATCACCTAGAGAAGCTCTTTGTATTCCAATATGGCAGTCCAAATGAAATGTTTTGAGCTTTGAATTGGTTTATCCCAAATAAAACTTACTCAAATTTGTCCTTAATTCAGCTAATAGTTTTGGACCTTGAAAATGCATTTTTTTCAGTGTAAAAACAATTTGTCCCAAAAATACATTCACTCAGATCTCCTTATGCTCTGTGCATGGAAGTGGGAAAATGGGACAGAAAAAAGAATATTTTTAATGTGGTTTTCAGATGGGTCATTCTGTGGTTTTAAATTGGGCACTGGGACTCTTCATTGGAGAGATCTATTTTCTGGTGCAAGATCTAACAGACACTTCACCACCCAAGGTACAGTTACTGTGCACATTGAGGAAAATGGTATGATAATAGGAAGCAACGTTGGTTTATTGAAAAAGATTGAGTGGAATCACTACTTTGCTCCCCAGGACTCTCTTCATGTGGTCCAGTCTCATTCTGATGGGCAGCTTAAATTGCAGTAAGGGGGGTTTAGATTGGACATTAAGAAAAACTCCCTATCTGTCAGTGTGGTTAAACACTGGAATAAATTATCTGTGGAATCTCCATCCTTGGAGATATTTAAGAGCAGTTTGGATAGACATCTATCAGGGATGGTCTAGAATGGATGATGCTTGGTCACCATCAGGGCAGGGGTCTGAACTTGATGACCTCTTGAGGTCCCTTCCAGATCTAGTGTTCTTTGATTCTATGAATCTACAGGGGAGCCAACAATCCTCTTGTGGTGAACTGAGCCAGAAATAAATAATAATTGTGTGAGGACCCAAGCTATTTGTTTTCATGTAAGAGGAATTATTTTGGGTCTCCAATATGTTAGTTTTCCCAGGCAATTTCTTCTGGATAGGTTGCATCTCTTTGACAGTTTCAGAGATTGTCTATGTACATTCATGGTCATTTGTTGTGTAGAAGGGAAGAGTCACAGCCAGATGATTTGTCAGCTGCATCCAGAAAAGGCAGCCCTTTCAGATTTGACTGGCTGCTCTGTCCTTGAACATTTATAAATTAATTCATAATTGAAGCATTTAGTGGTGTTCAGGGAAATTATTTCAGCTCCTGGGAGGTTACAAGAGGACATAAGCTGTCAGATAACCAAGTGTGATTCCTCAACTGGAGGCTTAGATCTTTGAGCATCTGAGCCTTAGTTTTCAACAGCACTATGAACATTTGGCTTGATGAAGGTTCTACTGGACCATTGTGCCATACATGAGATTATGTACTCTAGGAAGCCATAAAATGCAAGCTTATCTACTTCTTTTGAGCAGAACTGTATAGCTTCCTGGTATTCTGAAATACCATCTTAATATAATTGCAGACTCCTGCTGATTTGTTAGAGTGCATCTTCTTGTCATGGGTCCTTGGAAAAAAACAAAATCCTTATTTTCTGGATTGCTCCACTGCCACCTATACCGAACAAGAAGTGTTCCCTTCAAGCTGTGCACTTGTGCAGCTTCTCAGGTGAAATTCAAATGCCTCCCAACTCATTAGTAGAGCACCCACAGTCAGGGTTTTTTTTGTTTCTCCTGCTGTTGCACATCCACACATGCCATGATGACATAAAAATGTATTCCGCACATAGATTGAAAAAAATTGCACATGGATGGAAAAGATTAGAAGGAACATTGCAGCTGGGTACTTGATTTAGAAACGATATGCAAATTAGTCTGTGTTACGGTACGAACCAAACTGTAATCATTCATATAGGGCCATTGTAATGCACGTTTAGGGCCAAATCTAACACTCTTAGAATTAAAAGCCAAAATTCCCATTGATGTACATAGGTATTATATCAGGCTTATGGAGATCAGCCAAAGATTAAATGAGCCATGGACGACATAATTATCTTTCAATATGCACTATAATACTATATATATTGAGACAACATTTCACAATTATAGTTCTATGATAATCGTTTTGTTTTTACTGAAAAACTTGTCAAATTCAACATAAATTGAATATTTCAGTTAAGCTGGATCTGCAATTTTTTGTGATTTTTTTTGGTGTAAGCTATATTTGTCCAAAAGCATATTTAAAGAGGGGAG
Organism: Pelodiscus sinensis; assembly: GCF_052426305.1. NCBI lineage: Eukaryota > Metazoa > Chordata > Testudines > Trionychidae > Pelodiscus > Pelodiscus sinensis. The sequence goes on from NC_143054.1 coordinate 32,980,768, forward strand.
GGGTCTTGAGCTATGGATTAGAAGGGTAACGAGGGACATATACAGGTTGAACCTTCCAAATCCAGGACTCTCTGGTCTGGCAACATCCGTGGTCCATCAGGGCCATGGATGTTGCTTGACCAAAGAGCACTGGAGGCAGCAGTGGGAGACAACATGCAGGCTGGGGAACTCAGGCTGGACCAGCAGCAGCTGCAACAGACAGCATCTGGGGAGCCCCTGATCTGGCTGAGGACCCCCCCAACATCAACATGGCCAGGTGTGGCTGGGGAACCCCTGCCCTGGCAGGGGAATCCTTGACGTCATCTGGGTCAGGTGGCTGGGGAGTCCCGGCCCCAACCAAGGAACCCCTGGCTACAGAGGGGCTGCAGGTGGTGGGAGGCCCAGCCAGTGAACCTCTAGCAGGAACATGGCTGGCAGCAGCTAGGCAGCCCCTTCTGGAACCCTGGGAAACCCTTGGTGGCAGCGGGTCTGGGGTGACTGGGCAGTGCTGGCCAAGAACCTCTTGGCTGACTGGGCCCATTTGGGGAACCCCAGGGAATCACCAGCCACAGTGGGGCTGGCCTAGCAGAGGGGCAGTGTACCCCCAGGAAATCCTGGGGAACACCCTGCAGCAATGGGGCTAGGGTCGCAGCTGTGAGGTGGTGCCAACGGGGGAGGCTGAGGTAATCTTCAGGCAGCAGAGTTAGGAACCCCTGCTGGGCCAGCATTAGAGGGGCAGGGGCAGGGCAGGGAGCCTCAGGGAGAGGCGCCTGGGACTGGGCAGCCAGCAGTGGAGCACTGACCTCCCCTGGTCGAGCAAACTCCCTGGTTTGGGACAGCTCAGGTTCCAAGGATGCAGGACCAGGGAGGTCCAGCCTGTATAAATATTTAGCTCCAGGAATGATGAGGCATTGAAGTGAGGAGCAAACCACTGTAGCATTACACAGTAATCCTATAATTATGTTAATTGTGTTAATAGTGGGTTATTGTCATACTGCAGATTGTCCCTTGATGTTTATCATGTGGAACAACACAAGTTTTTTGGTATTGTTTTTATAAAATAACTGTCCCATCCCCAAACATCTCACCTTACAAACATATCGGATGATAGAATTAATTTCTCTACTACAGATTGTTCCAAGTTTTTGAGCGAGAACCCGATATATTAGGGATTTTAGAGGTAATCCTCAGTAATATATTGCTTGCACCTTTATGTCACTATTGGTGATTTAGTGATTAATTATCTGATTGCTGTACAGTGCCTAAAACAATTTAAATGCATGGGGTAAATTTAGTTGACCGGGAGAAAAGGCTGTCATGCAAATTCAGTTCTTATAGAACCTCACTGTCACACTCATCAATGACAGCCTAAGTGGGTCATCAGTGGATGGCCCCTGTTAATTTATTTTCTCAGACGTGCAATACATATTCATGATATCCTGCTGTTTGTCTGTCACCTCAAAGAAACTCTCCCTATCCTTAGAATTATAATTAATGAAAATATGTGCAGTTAGGCTTAGGGGGCTTGGAAGAAGAGATATTGGTATTATGTTTCAGGATTTAGCAAGGTATTGGTATCAGCAGTTATTTGCTCATATGATTGGTGTGCTATGTGTTCCCCCTGCCATGATGCAGCCATTAAAAAGACCAGGCAGAAAAAAAAATTTCACTGAAGCACTACATACAGTGGAACATAAAACACTGTTCCAAACCAGATGAAAATCTTTTCACCTTTTTTTCATGCTGCAGCAAAACGCTACACAAGATGGGTTGTGCCATAGCTGATGCAATGTGCATGCTATATATCAGTCTTACAAAACTGAATTTGCCTGGGATGCGTAATGTTTGAGGAATATGTTAATATTAATAATATCTATAATTATTCATGCATATGTCAAACATTTTTTACAGTAATCATAGCCACATATATGATGTGGACAGGTACATTTTGTTTATCTCTATCTAACATCACATACACATGAGCAAGCATATTTTGTGTCTGTAACATACACAATACATATGTAAAAATTCTCAAAAGAGTATCCACGTTAGTCTGTAACTGAAAAAACTTAAAAAACAATGTTATAGTCCTGCAGCACCTTAGAGACTAATAAACAATGCAGATGGTGTTATGAGCTTCCATGGGCACAACCCACTCACATTCACATTCCTCTGAAGAAGTGGGTTGTGTCCACAAAAGTTCATTATACCATCTACATTGTTTGATAGTCTCTAGTGGTACGTCTACACGGCAACATTATTTTGAAATAACTAGTGATATATCAAAATAATTTAGTCTGTATTTACATAGCATGCAGTTATTTCAAAATAATGTCGAAATACTGTCAAGCTGGAAGACTTCTTACTCCAACTCCTGTAACGCCTCATTGTACAAGGAGTAAGAGAAGTCAGAGGAAGAGTGCTCTGTTTCAAAATAAGTGCTGTGTAGATGCTCACAATTTCAAAATAAGCTATTTTGAAATAAGCTACACAATTCCTTATTTTAAGAGGAATAAGGGATCTTTCGGAAAAGGCTTTATTTTCTGAAGGATCCCCATCTAGACTGGCGCTTTCTTCTGGCAAAGCTCCAAGCCAGAAAAAAGCAGCAGCCATGTTTATGCAAATGAAGCAGGAGGGGGATTTAAATCCCCGCTTCATTTGCAATTGCGATGTGTCTAATTTGCATCCCTTTTATGGAAAAGGATGCAGTCTAGACACAACCCTGTAGTGCAGATAGTTATATAATATATTACATAGACATGTAATAAACCGCAAAATGACACTATAAATACACGTTATCACATGGTTCTGTTTATCGTTTCCCTGCCTGATACTCCATTTCCTCTGAGCCCTGTCTCAGCAGTCCATAACTTGGAGCAACTTTTTGACAGTTGCCATTTTAAAAAGTCCACCTGCCAGAGAATTGATTGTGCCATGTGGAATTTTCCCTAAAATTACATCTGCCCAGGAACCAGCATGACCAATATTCAGTCTTGGAGTAATTGTGGTGTGCTCTCTTGCTGCCTGCAGGCTAAGAAACAGGAGCTGTCTGTCTTTGGAAGGGAAGAACCCAGCTGTTTAATAAGACTTGCAGTACTTGGTTCAGCCCTGGATGACCCTGAGACATTTGACACTGGAAAACTCACATTAATTATACCTATCACATTATTGCCTATCTCCTATTTTGTGCTTTACATCAATACATTTCAAAACATTTTTGAAATGAAGTTTCATCAACTCCATTTTACAGATGGAGAAACTGAGGCACAGCTAGGTTAAAGTAGGTATGGAAATAGAACTCAAGTCCTCCGACTCTCTGGCTCCTTCTCTAGCCACTGGGCAACTTAGCATGGTTATGCTGGAAGCACAATTTTACCCCCTTGCTTTATAACAAATTCTCACTCTGAGCTCTTTACAGCTAGGGCTTTCTAGCACTTTAAGCACTTTTAAAAACATCTGTAAAATAGTTTTTATCTAACATATGTAGGATACATGGTTATATGGTATAAAGACTTCACTGATGCCCTGCAGAATGAACTCGTAGCTTTGTTACTCATGAATAATATAGCCATCCCCCATGCATGCCACTAAAACATTTATATCACAACACACCAGTGTGTATATTATATAAATATGTATTATAATGAATTATTAAAATAAGTATTTTAATATGTATTATTGCTGTTGTGTGAAAATATGTTTTTGTATGTTGTGTGTGTAAAGATATACATGCAGCTGTGTTTATATATCTATATAATATAGGTGTATGTATGCATAGCTATCTTCATATTTGTACACATATATGTATATGTGTTTACACATAAACATCTGTAATTGCAGTTTTGTAATTGTACTCAAGCTATATATAGAAATGTACATTTTTATAAATAGAAGTATATACACATTAAGATAGTAATATTATATATATCATACTCATTTTCAATGACCTGTGATTAGGTCTGACAAGATCATGGCATAGCTACAACTATTATAACAAAAATAGAATGAAGGCCTCTATCAGACAATGTCTTAAGTCTCAGTGAACACAGTATTTTTCATTAGCTGAGGTTTGCAAGATGGTACAACCCTTTCAGACACTGTTTTCATATACTGTAAATCTTGGGGAAAATTATTCCATGGTATTTGTGCTATCAAATATGTATCTAAAATGCATATTAAATTGTGGTGCTGTAGTTTAACAGAATAAGCTTGGTACACACAGGAGTCTGTCTGCATATGTATAGCTAATTGTATCTGGCACATTTTAAATTTTTTCCAGGAAATCATATGAGAATGTAGACTGTGAAAACAATAGACAAATACTATGATTATCCCTGAGAGAAACCAGACAGGAATAAATATAGGGGCCAGGACATTTAGACATATTTTTCAGTCTGTGACAGATTCTGCATATACATTACATATGCTGACATTAATAAACATTCCAAAGCAGGATGCACATTTAAAATATTAATGGAAATGTATCCAGTTTCATAAATAGTTTCATATTTTTTTCCATTTGATATGTACAAAGCAAAGGATTAACTCACTGGCAATATTTGTGTCAGGGCTATACTGATTAATTTAATATTCTGATTGGATGAGCAGTAGAGCTTTAACGGCTGTTAACTTTCTGGCAAACAGCTCGGAGAAGGTGATAATGAGATTAGCATTCAGAGGACCTGATTTGCTTTTGCGCTGTATTTAATTACTACTTTGACACCAAATGGTGTTCACTATGGATTGTGCAGATAGACCACTGTTTATCCATATTTGCATAAACTATAACAATACCAGTTTTAAATAATATGTTAAACTTTTATTTTTTTAAACTATTTTTGAATGAAACATGATAAAACACAATCTGAAGCTGAATTTATTTTGTAGCCTTATGTCTTTATTTGATTGGTAAAATAAGTTATTAAAAGAACCAAAGCATTAAGCTAAATATATGTACTTGTAAGGAATCATAACAATGTGAACATTAATTATATAAGTATTTTTATTTTATTTACATCTAGGGATGTAAAAGGTTAAATGGATAACTGGTTACCCAATAAGCATTGGCCTTACCAGCATGCTTACTCAGTAACCAGTTAACTGGAGGGTACAGCTGGCAGAAGCAACCCCCTGCCCATAGCAGCCTAGGAGGACTCTAGCCACAGTGGGCAGCGGGGCCGAAGCAGCCCCTACCATTTGCAGCTGTGGTGCAGTGGGGCTGGAGCTAGAATAGCCCCTGCCAGGCGCAGCTGGCATGTAATTGGTTAAACAAATCATTTCATTAGTTAACTATTTTAGGAGGTTTTTTACATTCCTATTAACAACTGTATGTATTATAAAATATCTTTTTTTAACACTAACACCACCTTAGAGGGATTGAAGGAAATAATATTTAAATCCAGTTTTTAGTTTCAATGGTGAAATCAGTGAAGTCTGCTTAACTGAATCAGTTATTAGGATATTAACAAGAATAGAGCACTTCTGTATTCAGTCATGTGAGTAATACTTGTGTATTATACAGTTGGCATACTTGTCCCAGACCCCCTAGCCATAGGCACAGTTTGGCTTCTGTATTTCTAGGGCGAGGGAATGCCAATAAGGCCTATAGAGATGCGCATAGGAATGGGGGAATTCCTTGTCTTCCTGAGCTTGTCATTTTGGGGCAGGCAATGCACACCTTCCTCCCAAACTATGCCCATGTCACTCCCTTTGTACAGATGTCTATTTGGGAAAACCTAGCACTAATGAAGCTTAGGAAGAAAGCCTATGTATTTGTTTTGCTGTTATCATGTGAATTACCATTAATGCCAAATGGGAAGTTGGAACATCAGTTGCTGTCATGCAGTTTAGAATCTGAGACAGAAACATGTTTTAAAAGTGGCCATGTTGCATGGCACAATTTAGGTGTATTTCTTCAAAGAATCAAACATTTACTTAGTGTTGGCACATTTTCTGCATACTAAGGATTATCTCTCTTGACCTCCAGAAGTAAAAAAATCAAATCAGGTTTCCAGATAGAATTCTGTTGATTTGGACTCTAGCCCATATCTGAGCTAAGATTGAAACAATCACAGGGGAAATATCAGAGGATATTGGGGTTATCGTGAGGTCAGCTCTACACTGGGGGAGAAATTTGACTTAAGATATGCAACTCCACCTACGAGAATAGTGTAGCTGGAGTCAGCATACCTTAAATAGAATTTCTGCAGTGGTCCCACTGCAGGAAGTTGATGGGAGAAACTTTCCCATTGACTTCCCTTAATTCTCATGACCCCATGGAATACTGAAGTCGATGGGAGCACCATCAGTTTTTGATTTAGCAGGTCCTTACTAGACCCACTCAATCAAACCTTGGAAGATTGATCCCTGGAGTGTCAATCTCTGGATAAGTATAGACAAGGTCCTAGATACAGAATGGCTCCTGTGGAACAATTTTGATCACAGAAGAAGATATATATGGCCCGATACGCATGTATTTCAAACCCATTTTCATTGCTGTGGCAGTGTATAGAGCTTTAACGTGGATATAAAGGTAATTTACATGCATCACACTTTAAAGGCATTTGTGCTGACAGAGCTGTAGTAACAGGCCTTACTTTAAATCCAGATCAGGTCTTCAACTTCAGCTTCTGCCTTCTTCCCATCATATCTGATTGATACCAGACATGTAGATAAAATAAATTGAGGCCTAATGATACTGGTCAGGCTTGGAAGGCTGGGCTTCTGTGTTCATTTTCCCTCTCTGCTACTGACAGACTAACATTAAGCTAGTCACTTACCCTCATTTTGCCTCACTTATCCATCTGTAAAATGCTTATACCAATGTGTGACAATTTATTTGGTGGATGAGTTATCAGAGCTCTGATCCATCTAAATCCAAAACACCAATAAAATGGTTAACCATGGTTATTGCTGCATGCTGGTTGTTCATGGATTTTCATTGTAATTTGATCAGTTATGGAAGAACTCATTCATCCATTAATATCGACCATTTTTAGCCCTCTGAATGGGAGAGGTTGTATTTTAATGTAGTTTTGTTGAAACCCTCAATATCTGAAGGTAAATTAGCTGAATTAATCCTTCCAGTGTTTCAACATGTGGTTCCTTGGAGTGTAGGCATGTCTGATCTGAATCTTAAACCATTATGTTGACTGCAACCGAGGAAAGATGGCTATCATCAGAAAGGAATGAATGGTGATCTAAAAGAGTGGTCCAAAGCAAATGAGTCATTTTTTAGCCCAACTCATAAAAGGAAGAGAGGTCATAGCTTTTGGAATTTCTCTCACTGTTCAATCAGAATTAAGGGCCTCCCTCAGTATTTCTAACTGAGGGTACGTCTACACTACAGCGCTAGTTTGAACTAACTTAGTTCGAATTAGTTAATTCGAACTAAGCTAGTTCGAACTAACGCATCTAGAACTAAAAACTAGTTCGAACTAGCGTTTTGCTAGTTCGAACTAGTAAGTCCACATTGAGTGGACTCTGAACAGGGCTTAAGGATGGCCGGAAGCAGTGCCGGCAGGGCATAAAAGGAGGACTTAGAGCATGGAGATGCTGTCTCAGGCTAGCCGAGGGCTGCGCTTAAAGGGTCCCGACCCCCACCCCGGACACACAGTTCTAAGGGGTGCCCCGCTTGCAAAGAAGTTCTGGCTTGGAGTGCCCTGAGTGCCCACACTGGACACATCACACCACTCGGCCATCAGCCCGGCTGCACTTGCCGCAGGCTGCCATCTAGGGAGAGGGAGTAATTGGGGGGCTGCAGGAGAGCTTCCACCCCCAGAAGCCCGCAGAGCCAGCCCAGTCCTCCCCATCGGGGGCTCGTACCCCATTCCTCCCTCACCTCCTTCCACTTACCCTTCCCTAGCCCCCCTTCTTATTGATGTACAAAATAAAGATAACGTTTCTTCCAACATTGACTCTGTCTTTATTGAAAAAAACTGGGGGAGACTGGGAAAAGGAGGTGGGAGAGGGGAAGAGAGAGGCTGGGAGAGGGGAGGGCAACTAACATGATCAGGGGTTGGGAACAGGTCCCAGATGAAGAAAGGCTACAGAGACTGGGACTGTTCAGCTTAGAAAAGAGGAGACGGAGGGGGGACAGGATAGAGGTCTCTAAAAGCAGGGGTTGGGTGGAGAGGGTGCATTCATAAAAGTTCTTCCTGAGTTCCCATAAAGAAGGACTAGAGGACACCAAAGGAAAGGACTGGGTAGCAGGCTTCAAACTAGTAAGAGAAAGTTGTTCTTCTTGACAAAGCAAATAGTTAACCTGTGGAACTCCTTGCTGCAGGAGGCTGTGAAGGCTACAACTAGAACAGAGTTTAAAGGGAAGTGAGATAAAGTGATGGAGGTTGGGTCCATGGAGTCCTATTAGCTGAGGGTAGGAGTGGTGTCCCTGCCCAAAGTTTGTGGAAGGCTGGAGAGGGATGGCACGAGACAAATGGCTTGGTCATTGTCTTCGGTCCATCCCCTCCAGGGTCCCTAGGGTTGGCCGCTGTTGGCAGACAGGCTACTGGGCTAGATGGACCTTTGGTCTGACTCAGGACGGCCATTGTAAGCTCAGGGCTCAGTGTCGGGGGTCTCAGTGGACCCCCTTGATTTTCATGCACACCTGGTCCTGGGTGGCCAGGCTGGCAGCTCTCCTGCCCTAGACGGCCACTTTCCTGTGCCTAGTGCGGAGATCGTGGACGAGGTCCACGATGTCCGCACTAGCCCAGGAAGGTGCCCGCCTCTTGCGGTCCAGGGCAAGCTCCCGGGAGCCGCCAGCCTGGTCCCGGGAAGAGGGGGTGGGCTGGGGGGCATCGGGTGGGTGGCTCTGTGCCGTGCCAGGTGCAGGGTCTGCTAGCTGGGTGCTGGCAGGCTTGCACCTGGCACGGGCACCGTAGCCAGCCCGTGCCCCTTTAAGGGCTCCGGGGCCGGGAGGGGGGCATAGAGTTTCCCTGGTGTTGGCCAGAGTGGCCACCAGGGAAACCTGGGGAGGGCTAGCCTCCCACTAGTTCGAACTAAAGGGCTACACAGCCCTTAGTTCAAACTAGCTAGTTCGAACTAGGCGTTAGTCCTCGTAAAATGAGGTTTACCTAGTTCGAACTAAGCGCTCCGCTAGTTCGATTCAAATTCGAACTAGCGGAGCGCTAGTGTAGCACCTATTAAAGTTAGTTCGAACTAACGTCCGTTAGTTCGAACTAACTTTGTAGTGTAGACATACCCTGAGGTAAAACTCATTTTGTCATTATTGAAAATTTTGATTAAATTGCTAAGAAGCAATGAAGAAATTTTAACTTCTCTTTAATGAAGGAAACCTCAACTTAAGGCAGGTGATAGCACAATCAAGCTAGGAAATGCTATAAAAACAGGATAATGCTGCAGCATACTTAAAAGATTAGCAGTGAATTACACTACAGATTTGTACACCTAACAATGCTTTCCAGTCATGCCTAGAACATTACATATCTGACTGCCAGACAAGAAGCCCTTGTCTTTGCTCTTTTCCTTTTTTCACTACAATTTGAAATCCAAGCCATCTTGATTATTAAACTGTGACGACTTCAAATTTGTTATCATACTATCAGAACTAATTGTCTGCAACAGTTTACATCTCTCAGCACAGTGTTTTATGGTTTTTAGACTCAGATTAAAATGAATAAATAACATTGCTTGAATCATTATCCTGTTTTATTACTGGAGATATGCTGGGTAATTTGAATGCTATGGGACCATCAGACAGTGGACATCTGTCAAGCTATAGGTTCATTTGGTAGTTCACAATCTGTGCCAATCCCTGATCCTAATTTTTTTTAAATATAAAAATAAAAAGGGAGTGATCTTACCACTTATGTGCCTCGAGGCTGATTTTTTTTCAAGTGGCTAGTGGGTGATGTTCTGATGAATTGTTCTGAATGAGCATAGATTTTGTTGCTTTAAATAAGCAACTTTTACATAGACTCATATATTTTGAAATCAAAGAAAGAAAAGATGCTTTAGTCAAGCACCATTCCAGTTATCACCATGCCAGCAGAATAGATTACACCCATGCTATAAGGCAGCACAGAACTGGAGTGAGAGGGCAATTGAACCTAGAGGAGCAGTAAGTGGGTAGAGAGGAGACATCACTGAGGGAGAGATGTGGGCAGCAAAACAGGGAGAGAGACCACTGAAAACACTGTGGGGGAGAGAGATGCAGCAGCAAGGGCAAGTGGAACACAATGCTGAAGGGTCACTGAATAGACAATAACCTATTAAAAGATGAGAGAAGACTGATTTTGGGGAGAAATAACTAAGTCCCATAAAAAGAATGGCGAGAAAAATTATGGGGAAAGGAGGTAGATAAATAGAGCTAGAGTAGGAAAAACAAGATATTTTTGACTAATTTTAATGAATTCAAATCATTGAGGCCTGATGCTATTCACCCCAAGGTGATGAAAAAATTAGCTAAAGGGGTTTCAGAGCCACTGGCAAGAACTTTGGAAATTCATGGATGGCAGAGGAGGTCTCAGAGGACTAGACAAAAGCTAATTTAGTGCCCATATTTAAAAAGGGTGAACAAAAGAGCTAGAAAATTATAGACCAGTCAGCCTGACCTCAATACATGGGAAGTTACTAGAGCAATGTATAAAATATTCGATTTGCAAATACCTGGAGGGGCAATTATTAGCAGCCAGCATGAATTTACTAAGAACAAATTATGTCAAATCTACTTCATTTCCATCTTTTACAGGTTAACAGATTTGGAGGCTGGGGGAATGTGGTGGATATAATACACTTGGACTTTAGCAAGGGTTTTGACACAGTCTCAATGTGACATTCCAGTAAGTAGATTCATAAGTGGTTAAGCAACCACAAAGAGCAACTATTAATGGAATGATGTCAGATAGGAAGGAGGTCTCAAGAGGGGATTCCACAGGTATCTGGCCTGGGTCTGTAGTTATATAGCATCTTTATTATTGATTTGAATGTGGATATAGCGAGCATACCAATAAAATCTGCAGATGATACAAACTAAGGGGTCTTGTAACCTCTTTGTAAGATAGAGCTAAAACTCGGAGGGATCTTAATACATTAGAAAACTAGGCTATTGAGAACAAAATGAAAATCAACAAAGACAAATGTAAGGTACTACATGTAGGGAAGAAAAACCAAAGGCATAAATGTATAAAAATGGGATAACCTACCTGGCAGCAGAACTTTTGAGAAAGGAGTGGGAGCTATGGTGGGTCATAATTTCAACATATGTCAGCAATGTGAGGCTGGTGCAAAAAAAAAAAAAAATAGCAAATGCAGTTATAGGTAACATTAGCAGAAGCATAGCATGCAAGTGACAAGAGGTGATAGTACTGCTCTATTCAGCACTCTTTGGCCCCAGCTAGAGTACTATGTCCATTTTTGGTCACTGCTGCATATAAAGGATGTAGAGAAACTAGAAAGGGTTCAGAGGCAAGCCAAAAAGATGATCAAAGGGATGGAATGCAAACCATCTGAGCTAAGGTTGATGGAACTGGATATGTTTAGTTTGGAAAATGGGAGATTAAGAAGGGACACAATAGTGGTCTTCAAATACTTGAAAGCTGCCATAATAAGATGGAGAAAAATTCTTCTTTCTTGCCACAAAGGGCAGGACATGCAAATGTGATCGCCTCATCTCAAAAAGATATCTTGGCATTGGAAAATGTTCAACAAAAATGATTAGGGGTTTGGAATAGCTGCCATATGAGGAGAGATTAAAAAAACTTGGACTTTTCATCTTAGAAAAGAGGAGATTTAAGGGGGAATATGATAGAGGTCTATTAAAATCATGACGACATGGAGAAAGTAAGTAAGGAAAAGTTATTTACTCCTTCCCATAACAGGAATTATGAGGTTACCATATGAAATCAATAGGTAGCATGTTTAAAACAAACAAAAGGAAGTATTGCTTCACATAATGCACAGACAACCTGTGGAACTCCTTTCCAGAGGATGTTGTAAAGACCAGGACTTTAACAGGGTTCAAAAGAGGAGGATTCATGAATATAAATTCATGGATGATTGGTCAATCAATGGCTATTAGCCAGGATGGGTAGACAAGAGTTCCGGGGGGAAGGAGGGGAGGCAGCAACCATGTTTACTGGAACTCTGCTTGCTTTTCTTCCTATTTCCCTGACTTAGGGAGTGAAAGGAAAGTATGCCAATTTCATGAATTACTCCTCTGCCCCCTTCTTTCACCAGCCAGGAGTGAGAGGCATGCACAGAAACTGCATACTTTAACTGTGCTCTCTGATAGTCAGGGGAATGGAAAGAAAAGCAAGCAGCATCCTGTTACACACAACTGCTGCCCCACCTCATCGACCTCATGAAATGGTGCCTTTGTGGGTAGGAATGATGTCCATAGCCTCTGTTTATCAGAAGCAGAGAATAGGTGACAGGGGATGGATAACTTAATGATTACCTGTTCTGTTCATTCCGTCTGGGGCATCTAGCATTGGCCACTGTCAGAAGACAGGATATTGGTCTAGGTGGACCGTTGGTTTGACCCAGTATCAATGTTTTTATGATACTATACAGATTTCAGAGAGGAGACCAACATTTCTCAAATTCAAGTTCCTGACCCAAAAGGGAGATTCAGGGGGATCACAAGATTAGTTTACTCTTACTTCTGTGGTGTCTTCAAACTGGGGATTTGGAGAGGAGTGGTTGAAATGTTGACCATATGCCCACTTTGGAAGACAGCGATGAAGAAGGAAGAGTAGCAGTACCATATCCATGTCACCTTACTTCTATAGAGCTGGGTGAATGCTAAGGGCTCAGCTCTTCAGGCAGCAGCTCTGAAGTAAGGGTGGCAATACCATACCAGGCCATCCTTACTTCTGTTCAGCTGCTGCTGATAGCGCTGCCTTCAGAGTTGGATTCCTGGCCAGCAGCCACCACTCTTTAGTTGTTCATCTGTGTGCACAGAAGTATGGGTAACAGTACCACAACCCCATACGAAAACCTTGCGACTCATCCCCACACAACTACCTTTTTCGTCAGGGCACCTACAGTTACAATACCATGACATTTCAGATTTAAATCTCTAAAATCATGACATTTACCATTTTTGAAATCCTACAACCATTAAATTGACCAAAATGGACCATGAATTTAGTAGGACCCTACCTATGGACAGATTTCTCAAGGCTTGTGTGAAAGGGATATGTTTGGGACATGCTGCAGTGCAAAGCAAAAATAAAGGAACTGAGGCAGGCATACCATAAGGTAAGGGAGGGAAACAGTGCTCTGGTGCTGAATTTAAATCCTGCCAGTTTTATAAGAAGTTTGATGCTATCCTAAGTGGTGACCCCATCTCCACCAACAAAAGCCCAATGGATACTTCAACAGGCCCAGAGGTGGTGGAAGCGCGCCTAACCCAAAGGACGAACTCATTGATGAAGAGGTGGAGTTAGATGATGAGGTGGAGCTCTGGTGGGATGTCACAGTGCGTCAGGCAGTCAGGAACTGTTCACCACTCCAGCGGTGTCTATCCAGTCTCATCTGGCCAGCAAGCAAGAAGCAGGAGAGGGGGTGCTTGGTAGGTGGTGGTTGTTTGTATAGTGCAGAGGTGGACTCAAGGTATAGAAATACACAAGGCTGGCTGTGTTTCTGCATGCTAGACATTTCCCTGTGCAGCTAATCAGTACGACAGAACAGGGTGTTGATGCACACAAGATTTCCAGGAAATCCTCAAGAGAGGTCTCTAGGAAAGTTTCCTGGAGGTACTTGGCAAATCTCTGCTGAAGGTTCCTTGGCAGAGCTGCTTTGTTCCTTCCCCCATTGCAGGAAACTTTCCCATGCCAGTCGGCAATCATTTGTGCTGGGACCAAAGCAGCACACAGGCGAGCAGCAATGCCTAGTACCTTGGTAACTTGCTTCCTTGCTTGCTCTCAGCAGTGAGACCCTTGCTAAAACGACCCCCACCAGTGGAAAAGTGTGAGAGAATGTTCGCATTTTCCCCCTAGTCAGCTGAACTGCAATCCTTGCAGAGCGCCTCTGGCCCGGGGAGCCAGCGCAGGCCTGGGAAGATTCAGATCACAGTGTCTGTGAATCTCATTTGGCTGCTCTCCCTGGGAGCTGGGCCAAGGCAGGGGGCAGTACAGAGTCACTTCTCACACCAGCTGCGGGTGCCAGCTCCAGGTCACTGCTCTATGCATCACAGCAGCTGCCTGCAAGACAGCCTGGCTGGGGAGGCAGTGGCAGCCTGCATCCTCCACATCCAGATAGGCCATCCAAGCCAGAAAGTTGCCAGGGAGGATAGAGGTATGGGAGGCGGGGAGGAATCTGGCTCTCTCAGCCTCTGTCCCCAGCAGTTGGGATCAGGCAAGGAGGGGAGGAGTTGGCTGCTGATCCTACCTCTATAGCATGGGTAGTGTGTGAACCATTGGCTGGGGATGGCTAGCCCACAGCTTAGCCCCTTCTACCTCAGGCCCCACCCCTTCCATGAACCCTGAGCTCCCCTACTGCAGCTGCCAGACCCGCCCCACACTGTCTAGTGCCCACAGACCCCCAGTCTTGTAGGTCCACCACAGCCCCTCCCTGCCATGAGGTAGAGTGCATGGTGGTGGCATGGCCAGCCCCAGGAAGGTGGATGGCATGTCCCCAGCACCTGTAGCCCACTGGGGTGGAGTGTGGGCAGGGCTATGCCTGGCTGTGTGGGGAGGAACAGCCTCCTCCAGCTTCCCCTACCTGCCATCCATGTTTTACAGCCAAGTTCTTGCAGGCAGCCACCTCACTGCACAGATCAGTGACCCAGAGTGGCCCCCTTCAACCTGTGTGAGAAGCACCCCTTACACTCCTCATCCAGCCCAGCTGCCAGGAACAGGGGCTAAATGTGCTGGGGAGCAGGTGTGCATGGAAAAAAACAGAGACCCTCTAATCCCCCAGAAAGAACTGAGCAGAAATTCAGGAGGAGGGGAGGATTGACTCCATGCCGTCTCCTACATGTCACGTATGACTGACCCTGAGTTCTTTTAAAACTCTGGCTCCAAATCACTAGTAGAACAGGGAGCTGAACACAACTCTCTTAAGTCACATGGGTCCATGTATATATTGTGATTTGCAAGTACAAACTTTGCCCTAAAAGAAGTGGAACAGAATATGAATCTAGTTTCCCACCTTGAAAATAGCAGTAATAATTATTAGGGCTGTCAAATGATTTAACAAATAATTATGATTGATCATAGTTTTAATTGCACTATTAGGAGAATACCAATTTAAACTTCTTATAAATATTTCTGAATGTTTTGTTACATTTAGATTTCAATGAAAACTCATAATACAAAGTATAGAGTGCTCTCTTTCTATTATTTTTATTACAGATTTAAGCACCATAAACAAAATCAACAAAAGTGCAATCGATAAGCTGAAGAATGATGGCGCATATGAGGCACATAAATACTTTGCAACACTGGAGACAACAATGTCATATGAATGTCTGTTCTCACTTTCAGGTGACATTGTAAATAAGAAGTGGGTGGTGTTATCTTTCATAAATGCAAACAAACTTGTCTGTCTGAGCAATTGGCTGAAGAAATAGGACTGAGTGGACTTTTAGGCGCTAAAGTTTTGCATGGTTTTGCTTTTTCATGCAGTTTTGTAACAAAAAAAGTCCCACTTTAGTAAGCTGAATTTTCATGATAAAGAGATTGCACTACTGTATTTTTATGAGGTTAAACTGAAAAATACTTGAATATAATTGAAATAATTACATCTGAAAATGTAGACAAATATCCAAAATGCTTATAATAAATATAAGTGGATATTCTATTGTTTAAGAGTGTGCTTGAAACTGCAATTAACTGCAATTACTTCTTATAATCAAGTTAATTTGTTTTGAGTTAACTGCTTGAGCTAACAGTGATTTATTGAGAGCCCTAATAATAATAAGTCCAATGGTGTTGTAAGGCTTTGTACTGTTTGTAAAGTGCTATGAGATTTTCAGACAGAACTAGAAGTACAAAGGACAGTTATTTTGAGTATACTTACTTCTAATTATACTACAGCTCTGCATGTAGAATAGTGATAGAAATGTAGCTGTGTTAGTCTGGAGTAGCTGAAGCAAAATGCAGGACAATATAGTCTTTAAAGTGCTACATTGTCCTGCATTTTATTACAGCTCTGGCATTCAAGATACAGATTACTTCTAGCCAGATAATAGTTATGTAAACATGTTTATGTAATTATCAAACTTATATTGTGCAAGTGTTCCTGATAAGTAGGAGGCAACAAAGCTAAATTCAGATCTCAGTTATGCCACTTGAAGTATGGTCACTATACTGAAGTCAATTTAGTTGTTCCAGGTTTATACCATTGTAACTGAGAAATTCATTTTTACCACAGCCTGGCCTATGCAAACTATGGAAGTGAGATGATGAATATTAATCTTTCTTTGAGAAATGTTGTGTCAGCTACAATATGAGTCAAATGATCCTTTGAGGCTGTGCATCAATTAGTCATGTACAATAATTGTGCAGGGAGAAAGATTTGTGAATGAATTTTAAAATAATCAGTGTTTGCATAGTAGTCATACTTAATGGCTATATCCTTCAAGTACCATTTGTAATGGTCCAGATTTTTAGCTGGCCCCAAATGGAGTAGCTCCATGAACTTCTAAAAATTTTCGCCAGTGGGGGTTATGACACTTTTTACTGCAGTGGGAGTTCCACATGTAAATGGATCAAAGATCTGGCTCATGGTTCAAAATGTCTTTCCATGTAAAGGTAAAAGTGTGCGGCCCACCATATGATTAACATTAAGATTTTGTCACATTTGTTTATAGCAAGAGGCATGGACAGGTTGCGGGCAATAAACAAAAATCCATGGATGCCCATGATTTGTCTGTGACTTTTTCTAAAAATAATGGGGGAGGGGATGTAGGGGGCTGACCACTTGGAGGGACTAAAGCCCAAGCCAGAAAGAGAGAAGGAGAGAGGTAGAATGACAGCCCAAGATCTATCATCTGGTGGTGGGGCCTCCAATCCCCAATGCAATTGCAGGGTCTGAGAGCTCCAGCTGCTGCCATTGAGGCTGCCTGGCACAGCTATGGGAACTGACAGATCCAGCTGCTGCAGTAAGGGCTGACAGTTCCAACTCCCTCCACTGCTGCAGGGGCTGACAGTTCTACCCTCCCTGCTGTCACTGGGAATGACAGCTCCAGTCCCTGCAACAGCCGCTGCCATGTTGGCTGAAGCTGGTGAAGTCATGGATGTTTGTAACAGCATGGAATCCATGACCTCTGAGACTAAACTGTATCCTTACCTAGGATTTATGTCTATAAAGACTGAACAAGATGCCCCAATCTTATGTGCTTATTGGTGGCTCTGCATAGCCGGGACTGTATTCAACCTTACAAAAGTATCGTGAACATTTACCAGCTCACACACAATTGCTGCTTATTCACCCTTGACCTGAAGATTCATATTAGTAACCTAGTGGCATTTGACTTGCCTATTAAAAACAAAACACTCCCAGGCCAGTAGATGAACAATTTTGCAAAAATTACATAACTCAAAACATACAGACAAAACAAATACCAAGCTTTTCACTCAGATCAAAGAATCAATGACAGCCATATGAAAGATGAAAATTGCCACTAATAATAGTGAGAGCAGAGTAAATAGAGGTCACCATCGCATTGTGCTAAGCAAAGTACTAACCTATAATGAAAAGGCATGCCCTGTCCCAAAAGAATGTATAGTCGAACTATAAAATGAGATAGAACAGATGAATATGATTAATAGCTGAGCAGAGCAAAAGGTAACCATGAAAGAATCATAATTAGTGCAATAAACTGTGGCCACTTCAGAATCCTAGACATTGTCAAGTGCATTATAGACATCACTGTATGTAGTATTGTTGTCGTCATGTCAATCCCAGGATATTAGAGAAAGAAGGTAAGTAAGGTAATATCCGTTGTTGGCTCACCTTCTATTGGTGAGGGAGACAAGCTTTCAAGCCACATAGAGCTCTTCTTTAGATCTGGGCAAAGTACTCTGAGAGTCACAGTTAAATACAAGATCAAATCAAACAGCTTAGCATAAGTACAGTCAGTCCCCGGGTTACGTACAAGATAGGGACTGTAGGTTTGTTCTTAAGTTGAATCTGTATGTAAGTCGGAACTGGCATCAGCCGCTGCTGAAACTGATCAGTTTCAACAGCGGCTGAATCTGGACGCCAGTTCTGACTTACATACGGATTCAACTTAAGAAACCCAGGTGTCCCCAAGTCAGCTGCCGCTGAAACTGATCAGCGGCTGATTCCAGGAAGCCCGGGGCAGAGCAACTCTGCCTCGGGCTTCCTGTAGTCAGCCCCTGGTCAGTTTCAGAAGCGGCTGACTTGGGGATGCCTGGGGCAGAGCAGCTGGGGTGGTGCTGGGTTGCTCCAGTAGCGCCGCTCCTCGGCGCTACTGGAGAAACCCAGCAGCACCCCAGCTGCTCTGCCCCATGCGTCCTGATTCAGCCACTGCTGAAACTGACCAGCAGCGGCTGAATCAGGACGCCTGGGGCAGAGCAGCTGGGGTGCTGCCGGGTTGGTACAGTAGCGCCGAGGAGTGGTGCTGTGGGACCAACCCGGCAGCGCCCCAGCTGCTCTACCCCACGCGTAGGCAAGAAAAGCCTGGTCTGCTGGCGGGGGTGGGGGGCACTAGCTGCACCCCCCCCCCCCAGCAGACTAGGGAGACACGGGTGGCGGGACCGCCCACGTCCTCCATGGCTTTGCTCTGCGTCTCCCTAGTCTGCAGGGAGATGGGGAGCAAAGCCTTGGAGCACGCCCGCAGCGGGTGTGCTCCGCAGCTTTGCTCTGCGTCTCCCTGGTCTGCAGGAGACGGGGATCAAAGCCTTGGAGCACGCCTGCAGCGGGACAGCCCAGGCGCGCCCAGGCTGTCCCGCTGCGGGCGTGCTCCAAGGCTTTGCTCCGCATCTCCCTAGTCTGCTGGGGGGGACTCCCCCCCCAGCAGACCAGGGAGACGTGGAGCAGCTTTTCTTGCCCTGGAGGATGAGGGTGGCAGGACTGCAGCGCATCTGGGCGTCCCGCCGCTCCAGTTCTCCGGGGCGAGAAAAGCCCCGTTCGTAACTGCGGATCCGACATAAGTCAGATCCGCGTAACTTGGGGACTGCCTGTAGTTAGCACATATTCTAAGGGGCAATTCAAGGTGAGGTGGCCATTATCACCCATAGAGTGATAAGAGGAAGTGGGATACAGATTGTTATAAAAAGCTATAAAGCCACTGTCTTTACTAACACTGGTTTTTAGTGCTTCCTGAATGCCTACTTCTGGTCTTCAAACAACACTTCCACTGCTGCAAGCTCATTCTTGGAAGAAAGATTGCCATGGATGAGGATTCTCCAACTCAAAGTGGCACCAGACCCTTCCAGAGCAACAGATGCAAAATATACAGACATAGCTGCACTGCTACAATGAATAACATACTCCACCACAACATACCTTTCAAGATCCTTGTGTCTTACACATATCTATCACAATTTACGGTGTACCTCATCCAGTATACTAATTATCTCACTAACTAGGCATGGTGTTATGAGGAGGACTTTGGGATATTTGTCCGCTGGCAGGCATATATAGAAAGAGGAGTGTTCTCATGGGACAGATTCCACCTGAGTGGGGGTGGGGGTTATCGACTTCTGGGATAGAGGATGGAACAACTTACTATTCCTCTCTCTATATATAATAAAAAATGTTCCTGTAGGCCAGGGGTCTCCAAACTTTTCAGCCCGAGGGCCGCATTAACTATCAAACAGCAGTTCGGGGGCCGACTACACACTTGAGGTCCAAATAAAAAACAATCAAAACATGGATGTTGTTTTTAATTATTTATTTAATATTATTTTATTCAGTTATTATTTAATAACACATTCATACACTACACATGAACACCTGTATTAGTGTGAATGGTGAAATTGTTTCCTGGATGCCAAAATAGCAGACATTTCTGGCTTTAGATTTGTTGTCCCTAACATCAACAGTGACCTGAGATTATCATCGGACAAGTTTGTTCTCAAATTGTTCTTCACGTATTTCATTCTTGAAAATGTTTGTTCACACAGGTATGTTGTTCCAAAGATTGAAAGGTACCTTGATGCAAAAGTTTTGACATTAGGAAAGTCTTCCTTGGGCAAAAACTGGTAAAAACCCACCAGTCCTATTTTGAACTTGTCCCTAAGGAGGTCATTTGTTTGCAACTCAATGACTTCCAGCTGCAGTTCATCTGGGCAACTGGCCACATCTGCTTCAAATGGGTTTTGAAACAATCTCACTTCTTCTGCCTTTGAATCCAAAAAGGTCTCCACGGGCCGGATGAGAGGGCCTCGCGGGCCGCATCCGGCCCCCGGGCCGTAGTTTGGAGACCCCTGATGTAGGCTAACAGAGTGATGTCATCATGTCACTCTGTGTCCAGAGGAACCAAATCCCACCCACTCCTAGCCTGGCCTGCCCCAGGGCCTTTGTGGAGAGATGGGGCTGCTGCACTGTGACCTCGGCCTGGCTCTCCTTTCCCCAGTAGCTAGCAGGGAGAGCTGTAACTGCTGTGACCCTCCCCAGCAGCCAGGGGTGAGGAGAGGAGAGACCTGGACTGGTGCAGCCTTGGTCCCAGCCCTCCTTAGCAGCCAGAGAGGAGAGGCAAAGAGCTTGGGTTCCTGCCGAGAGACTGGGACTGATGTGGCCCCAGCCCTCCCTGGTGTCCAGGAAGGGGGGGGGAGATCGGGACTGGCACAGCCCTGGCCCTCCCTGGTAGCTGGTGGGGGCCAAAGACCAGGGCTGGCATGGGGGAGGGGAGGCACTGAGAAACCGGAACTGCCGCAGCCCCAGCCCTCCCTAGCATCCAGACGGGATGGGGTGCAAGAGACGGGGACTGGTGCAGCCTTGTCCCTAGCCCTCCCCTGCAGCTGGGGGGAGATCCAGGGCTGCCTACCTCCAGAGAGAGTGGGGTTGGTGAGCATAGTGAGGAATGGGCACAGTCCCCTAGTAAGAGATTTAAATTAGGAATTCAGTGAAGACAGATGGAGATGCTCATCTCATCTCATGTATGATTCTAATATTGAGAGAGGAAAATCAAATAAAAATGGATGCTGCAATAGAGGAAGAGCAACATAAGGCAGGAGAATGGAGAAGAGAAATATAGCCCCACTACCACTGACAGTAACCATTTGGTGGACAATACTGGCAGTAAAATGACTGTGCCTAATTGGGAGAGGAATCCGGGTGAAGCCACCCCGAAAGAACTCAATGCGAGGAATCTGGAGAACAAAATGCAGGCAACAGAACTACTGTTTCAGGAAGTAAAACCAGGTATTTTGGAGATGACAGACACATGGTGGAACAGTGGTCATGACTTGAACACCAGTATTGAAGGGTACTTGCTCTTTAGAATAGACAGAAATAAATGTAAAAGTGATGGAGTAGCACTGTATATTAATGATAAGGTACTTCTAAAGAAATTACAAGTGGTGGAATGGATCCAATGGAACCTGTTTGGGAAACAAAGTTAATGGAAACTCTATAGGAACAATGCTTGGGATCCATTGTAGATAAGATGTGCACTGAAACATTCCACCTAAGCTTTAATCTATGGCTTAATACTACCTGTGTCCTTAACTCTAGATGGAGGGGAAGATATAATCCAGGCTCACCTTGATAGTAGCATAAAAGTTATGTGCTAAAAAAGGACGTGTTGCAATCCATCTCACACACACATCATGTACTAATTGCAAACATCTTCATAGCAGCCATAACTCCAAATTTGTACCAATACATAGATGCTTCACTTTTAATAAAGCTGATTGCAGAGGTTTCTCTGAAGACCTTGATAAAAGATAGACTTATATTGACTTGACAACATCAGAGAATTACGATCTCTTTATGAAAGCATTTCACATTCGTCAAGTATTCAGAACTGAGCACATACCAGTGAGCAGTCCCATGCTTGCAGAAAAATACAAAAAAAACCCAACAAATCTTCCAAAGAGATCCTATCTTGGAAGACACTACTGCAGCAAGGACAGCCTCAATTAATAACCTCCGAGAAGAAAGGTAACGAAGATGGAAAGAATTGATAGAAATGATAGACATGACCCACACAAGTAGGAAAGTATGATTGACAATTTATAACCTGTACAATGACATGAAGAAAGTAAAGCAACACCACGACATCATAGCCAACCAGGTGGCACAGCTTCTGCTCAGTGGGGAAGCTCTGCACAAGCAAACTAAAATACTAATCAAACAGCAAACCAATCTGGAAGAAACTCAATTCAGTGCTCCATGTATAAAAGATGAACTCAGTGCCAGAATAAGTTAAATTGAAAAATAATAAAAAGACATACACACAGAGCAGATTAAGTACTTTGATACCAGAGCCAAGTCATGGGTACTATGCCATCTTAAAAATTGCTTTTCAGCCCTTAGAATACCTAAATTATGGTGACAAACCCATGTGATAGCTCAACTGAAGCCAAGGAGGACTGCCTCTGACCTAAAAACCTTTAGACAAATGTCATTGACATGCCACGCACCTCTATAAACTTTATGATCACCTCATGCTTAAGTGCCTCTCACCTTATATCAGACAGCATATAATACCAGAGCTAGTTGGATTTAGACCTAGAGGGTGTCGTACTAGCTAAACACTAAATAATACCCATCATGTAGAAGATGGATTTGAGAAAGGGATAACAACAGGTACCGTGGTCATAGACCTATCTATCAGCAGCATCGGATACAGATCCCACAATCTGCTTGCCAAAGTCTATGATATGACACATGACTGCTGCCTGGTGCAGCTCATCTGATCTCTTCCTGGGTACAGACTGTTTTACGTAGAGCTGTGCAAGAAATGGAGCCTCTGGATATGACAACAAAATGACCTCTCTCAAGCCAGTGCGTTAGCACCAATCCTCTTCAACATATATACCAATGACCAGGACAATACAAGGAGCCACATATATGCCAATGGTCTGTGCATCATATCATAGGAGAAGGACTTTGCCACACAGACTGACATATTCATGGAGCAACCTCTTAGCTTATTACAATAATTACTAGCTTTATGGCAACCAAACTAATACATGGGAGATGATCTTTCATTTACACTCTTGAGAAGCCAAGCAGAAATTAAACATCACCTGGATGGAATCCCACTGGTTAATGACCCAAACTCTATCTGGAGGTGACATTGTACCAAACACTTTCCTTCAAAGCACCTGCAGAGAAGACAAAAGAGAAAGTTAGCACCCACAATATCCTCTGAAAGTATTGTACATAAAAACGGGGAGCCAACCTAGCTACTTTGAAAACCACAGCTGTTGTCTTAGGCTATTCCATCACAGAATATTCAGGGCCATCTTTAGGGGTGTGTGGGGCTCAGGGCAACCCCCCCTCAGCACCCCAGACACAGGGAATGGGGCAAATCCCCCACTGCAGGCCGTGATCCAACCCTCTTCTCAGCTCCACCTTGCTCCCACTCCAGTCTTCTTTCAAACCCCACCTTGCTCCATCCCATTCTTCCTGCCCCTACTCGGTGTCCTCCTGCCACCTTTTACTCCTTCCTTGAAGCCCCCTCACCCAAGCACTGGGAGCTAGGAGGTTATCAGGGAGTTGGTGTGGGGCTGTAGTCGGGGTCACCCTCCCAAGTCACCACAGCAATAGGAGCTACTCACTGCTATAGTAAGAAGTCTGTGAGGTTTTCTTCCAGTTCTGCATGCCTAAGACGTTGGAATAGGCTAATTTATTTATAAGCTTTTCTGGGTAAAACCCACTTCATTTGACAAAGTGGGTTTTACCCATGAAAGCTCATGATTCTATATATTTTTGTTAGTCTCCAAAGTGCCACAGGACTACTCATTGTTTTTAAAGTTACAGGTTGGACCTCCTTAGTCCGGCAATCTGGGGACCTGAGCTGTCCCAAATGAGGGGCTTTGCCAGATCAGGGGAAGTCCCCTGCCAGCAGACTCCCAGGATGCTGCCCTTCCCTCCAGCTGGCTCCACTCCAACCCTTCTGCTACAGGGCTTGGGTTTGGCTCTGGCCTGCTTCTGCCAGCTGGCTGGGGTTCTCCAGGGATGGAACTCCCCAGTGGCTGCTGCCCTGCTTCTGTTGGGGATGGGCTTCACGACTGCCCCACTGGGTCAGAGATCTGCAGCTGCCCTGCTGCTGCTGTACAGAGTCAGGGCTCTGCAGATGCCCTGCTGCTGCCACACTCAACCAGGGTTTCCCAGGAATGGGGCTCTGTGGCTGCCCCACTGCTGCCACACTGGATCAGGGCTCTGCGGCTGCCCTGCTGCTGCCACTCTGGTTGGCAGTTCCACAGCTGCCCTGCTGAGCTGCGCCCAGCTGGGGCTCCCTGGGATTGAGCTCACCAGTCCTGATCGAGGACTCCCCATCGGTAGACTCCCTGTCGGCTCATACTCCTGGGTGCCAGGACTCTCTGGTCCAGCAACATCTGTGATCCTGCCAGACCACAGATGTTGCTGACCAGGGAGTCCCAGATTTAGGAGGTTCAACCTGCACAGACTAACACAGCTACCTCCTGAGAATTTTTAATTTATTTGTGCTCAAAATGGATTTCTGAGACCCAAAGATAGAGAGACTGAGTCACTATCACATTCTGCAGAGCAGTCCAGACTAGTGAGGGATGGTGTCATAACATGCCATTCAGCCTTGCCTGCCTTGCAATATTTTGCTGTTGTAGATCCCAACCTGGGCCAAGTGGCTTAACAGGATGCTGGTCGTAACCTGAATGTGTGAAGAGCTGCATCCCAGGTCCAGCAACTCTGACAACAGCAGCCTGTCAGCAACTCCTGTCTTCTTAGCATATGTGCAATGTGTCCCAGATGGCACATGACCAGCATTCATCACTAAATTTGGCCTACTGGTTGGATCATTAGCTTTCCTAGCTTGGGTCAGAAACTTAAAGGGAATGCAACACTTCTACCAGCCTTGGTTACTGCCAGCAGAAGGCCCCAAACACATTCCTAGTCCCAATTTTTACCAAAACCATGTGTTCTGAACTTCTCAACCTTCTCCTGGGCAATTCTGATATTATATCCCTTATCTATATAAAGTCAATAAACAACAAAAGAAATAAAAGATAAAACACTTCCAAGTAGTTAAGATTAAAAAAAAAAACTAGACTCAGTTTAAATTAAAATCCTTATTAGAGGTTTCCAACAAATAGCTGACCAAATTCTTAATCTGGATTTGCCTCCAGTGGGCAAAGAGAAAAGGAGAAAGAGCGCGCCTACAGTGGTTTTGCCCCTCACCTTTATAGTCTGGGCTCCCTTTGAAGTGGATTCTTTTGAGGTTTACCCCTCTAAGCAAAGTTTGTTCAAACAGTAAAGAACTGAAGCCTTGTTGTGGAGTTACCCCAGTTCTCTTTCTTCTCCCCTGTGTTTGCTGAAATGAAAAATTGCCTTTGTCTGCCTGTTGCTGAGATCTTGTTTACTACTTCTTTGTAAATTGAGATAAACAAATTCCTTTTTTTAAGATAGATCTGCTTAACCATACCTTTCACCACTCCAGTGATACATCGGTTTGCAAATGTGTCACGGTGGAGGAATTAATAACTTTGCATATTATTTTGTTACATACATTTCATGTTGGATATTATTATTGACCAGTGAGTTGTTAGTTTTTAAATAATACATCACAAGCTATATTTTGTATAATATTATTACTGTAGTGTGTAGAGTGAGATTACAGGGTGCATTCAGTCACAGCCACTCCAAAGTCACAAGCTACTCTTGGATATTTGGGTCTTGTATCCTTATTCTGTCTATCTGCAAACTTGCAAACAGCCATTTGTTGCTGTTAGAAAGTATATATGTGTATGGTTTAATTTGTTACAATTTTGATGGAAAAGGCACAATATAATGAGCAAAATTTCAGTATGGTTATTGTTTCAAAGAGTTTGTATATCTTTTATTCCCTTTTCTCCACTCTGCTCACAGTATTAGAAAAGGAGACATCTACCATTTAGTTTTTGTTCAGAAGCCTGTAGATGATATGCAGGCTTGCTCCTGTCCCACTGCATTGAAGAGAATTTTTTCCATTGACCAGAGCCATCCGGATCATAGGATGGTTTGGGGTAGACACCTTAAACCCACATTTTGGAGGCCCCGTAGCAGCCATCCCAACTGTCTTATGGATGGGACAGTCCCCCATACTGAGGTTAGGCTGCAGTGCTCAGGGTGGCCTGGGAAATTATCTGGCAGGTCTGGGGCCGGCAACAGAGGTCAGACCCCCTGCATTCACTGTGGTGTTGTGAGCCACAAGAAGCGGGGGAACACTGCAGCCTTCTCCAGGGAGAGAAAGATCCTGGGCACTGACTGTTTAGTCTTCAAGCATAATTAATAAAAATGATTAAAGGGCACAAGGAACAAGAATAATAAAGTTTTGACTATTTTCCTGATAGGACTGTTATTAAACATAAATCATTATTTGACAGGGCTCTGGGATCATTGAGAACATTACAAGTAATGATAGAATGTAAGTCTGATGATGGTAACACATTTAAACTGAATAAGACTTCAAGTACATTCCTTTTGTACTAGTCATAAGAAAGATCAAAAGGAAAATCTAGAAGGACGGATAGCTAAATGTTACTATCACACTCAATTTATTTATATGGAGGTCAAAATTATTTTTAAAGTTCTTTATTAGAGGTATAATTTATTGAGAGCTGTGCAAAACATTTATGGAGAGAGGGAGAGCATAGTTCATACCCTGACTGTTCTTTAATAAAAACAAAGGAAATCTGAAGAATGTCTCTGGCATTTGCTAAAAAAGCATGTAGAATGTGGAAGAGCACCTGGGACCTAATGCAGTTGAAAAGCCCTATTTCAGAAATGCAGACGTGATAATTTTTCTAAGGCTACTGTAATTCTAGAAGCATTTTCTTAACAATAACTTTGTAGCTCCTTCATGACTGGCTTTGGTCTGACAGAGCTCACAGGCCTTGGGAGGTAGGCCGGTTCTTGCCCACAGACAACCCGCCAACCTGAAGCATATTCTCACCAGCAACTACACACCGCACCATAATAACTCGAACTCAGGAACCAATCCTTGCAACAAACCTCAGTGCCAACTCTGCCCACATATATACACCAGCAACACCATCACAGGACCTAACCAGATCAGCCATACTGTCACTGGTACATTCTCCTGCACATCTACCAACGTAATATATGCCAACATGTGCCAACAATGCCCCACTGCTATATACATCGGCCAAACTGGACTGTCCCTACGTAAAAGAATCAATGGACACAAATCTGATATTAGGAATGGCAACATACAAAAACCTGTAGGGGAACACTTCAATCTTCCTGGACACACAATTGCAGATCTAAAAGTAGCCATCCTGCAGCAAAAAAACTTCAGGACCAGACTTCAAAGAGAAACTGCTGAGCTACAGTTCATCTTTAAGTTTGACACAATCAACTCTGGATTAAACAAAGACTGTGAATGGCTTACTAACTACAAAAGCAGCTTCTGCTCTCTTGGAATTCACACCTCCAGATCAGCTGCTAGAAGTGGGCCTCATCCTCCTTGATTGGATCCACCTGGTCATCTCCAGCCTGATCCTGGCCTGCATATTTATTCCTGCCTCTGGAAATTTCCACTACATGCATCTGACGAAGTGGGTCTTTGCCCACGGAAGCTTATGCTCCTACACTTCAGTTAGTCTATAAGGTGCCACAGGACTCCTCGTCGCTTTTGCAGATTCAGACTAACACGTCTACCCCTCTGATACTTGACCCCTTTGAATTGCCACCAGAATGCCGGACACTGCTCTTACACTCCGTGCGGCTCTGAAGGCTGGTGGCAGGGGACACATACCACAGTCCATGCAGTGCTGAGAACTCGCTACCCATGACCTGACCCCTTCCACCCAAGGCTCCACCCTTTCCGAGAGGTGAAGGCTATGGTGCCAGGGACCCACACACCTTGCCCCAGGGCCAAAGTGGCTGTCAGCGCCACTGGTATAAAGGGATCTTAAACTCGTGATAAACATAAATGTCCAATTTAGAACCAGTTTAGAATGTCTGAATCATATAAAGGGGCCTTGCTAAAGAAGAAAGGATCTAAAGTAAATACTAAATTAGACCTATGATACAATTACTATTTAGGAGAGAGGGTGGTGCCACCCATATCCTAAACTGGAGCTGTGGGAGGCGGAGAAGGAACTAAAAGAAAAGACCTACCGTACCATCCTTGGTGTGTTGTTTGATTGGTTGGTTGTTTGAAGCTGCTGTTTGTGTAGCACATGGCAGAAACAATGTGTGACTTTCCAACTATCTCTGGACAAACAGCTAATCAAAATAGGAGTACTTTTATAAATGTGCATCATTGGCCACAAGAAAATGTTGGTATTTGTCAGACAGAAAAATATGAAACTACAGTAAAAAGAACTGTTATATTCATGAATAGTGTTTCATAGACCATAAGGCCAGAAGGGATTGTTAGATGTATTTGGGCTTCCCTCATAATCATAGGTTATTCATAAGAACATCAGAATGGCCATTCTGGGTCAGATTAAAGGTCCATCTAGACCAGTATTCTGTCTTCTGCAATAGATGAAATCAACTTGCCTGTACTCTACCACCCCTACCTCCAAATCTGGTGATCAGTTAGAGCCTGAGTATCACAGCAAGATACAGCAGCCAAGCACCTAGGCAGTATAAGTGACAAAGCAATTCCATCTAGGCTAGTTCAGCATGGCAGAGTTTAGTGGCCAATAGTAGGTGGAGACATAGGACCTGTTGGACTGCTTCATGCCTGAGACATAGACTTGTAAGAATTTCTTGGTCTCAAGTGCTGAAGGGAAGCAAAATATTAACATAAAGTAACTAAAACACAGAGGGGAAACTGAGCCAAATTCATTCTGGTGTAACACTCAAGTCAGCTGGATTACCCCAAGAATAAATTCAGGTCTTTTGTTTGGAAAAGCTTCATGTTGGCATTGGCAGTCTATATAAAAGGAAAGAAGCCGGGGTCTCCATTATCTGGCACTCTGTGTAATTGTTTACACTAGCTGAAATCAGAACGATAGAATTTTACATCCCCTTTGGTCTGGGGATGTAAATGACTGGCTTTGGAGGTAAGATGATAGGGAATTGTGACCAGTGTGTGGGGCAATATAATGGAATGTCAAGCTAATATTGCAGCTTGGGTTGAGGAAATAGCAACTGGTCAGACTGGAAAACTGCAGAGTGAAGGATCACTTGCCCTCAGGAGAAGAAGACAGCATAAGATGGAATGACATGGTGCATGGGCATCACTGGACAGGAAATGAAATTTAATAATACTTATCACTCAAATCTATCAGATGCCTGAGAATCCAACAGGAAGCAAAGAAATCCTCAATATTTCAATAATCTTATGTATGGCTGATGTTCTTTATTTTATGAAATCACATTATATTGCCACACACATTTATATGAACAATAAGAAATATTCATGTTTACATTAGGCAGGCTGACATTTAGTAAGCAATACATACTATCATGTGTCAGGACATAAGTCAACCCCTAATTGCTTAAGTTTGGCAGAAACATCTCCTGTAGGCATGTTAGACTCATTAAGTTTATTGTGGGTTTTACTGATTTGAGGCATCTGATATTGGTTACTATGAGAGACAGAATACTGGACTAGAGACAACTGATCTGAATTGATATGGCAAGTTCTTTGATTCTTGTGCCAGTGATTTTAGTTACATCTAATTAAATGTATTTTCCAAAGTTTCAAGAGCCCTACAATATCAAAGAAAACCACTTTTTTCCCAGATTCTCTTTGAATTAAACATCTGAAATGTGAAGAAAATGCCTACCCAACATCCAGAATTAGAAACATCAAGGAATTTCCAGATTTTAAGGTCTAATTAAGTAAAATATCCACCTCAAAGGTTAAACTCTGACAAGGGGGAGTTATTCACCTTCTGCAGTAATGGAAGTTCTTTGGAATGTGCGTTCTATGGGTGCTCCTCTTCAGATATGAATGCACCCCATGCATCTTTGAGCAGAGATTTTCAGTAAACCATACCTTTTTTGCTAATGCATGCCTCCCTTCACTTCATTGTGCCCAAGGATACCAAGGATATATAAGGCTGAGGTCAAACCACTCTCAGTTCCTTCTCCTGTTATCAGAGAACTAGACTTGGTATAACCTAACCTGGACTTGACATAAACACAGCCATTTTTATGCATTTGGACACTATATGCTGGAATCAAGGACACCTCAGAGTCAGGAATAATTTGGTCTTGCTTAGACAGACAAACAGATGCGCAATGTTGCTAATACAGGATTCATGAGAAGGTGGTGGGAAGTGTGAATAACTGATCTTAGCTCTAGGTGTCATTGACAAGTTTGTTGCTGAGAGTCAGTTAACTGATAAGTAGGGTTTTTTTTGCTGTTGCTAGTGAAATTGTTAACACAATAGAGATTTTATGTGCTGTTTTGAACAACTTATAAAAAGAGATTAGAAGATTTACCCAACATTGCTCTGGTCCTTAACTCAAATAAGTTTTTCCTCATTTAAGTCATTGTTCTGGTTTGGGGGTGGTAATGAGGGATTCAGTATGTAGCCTGCCCTGGACAGGACAACATAGCAGCTTGGGACCAAGTGAGAAGTGTCTGCCTATGGCCACTGCAGCTGTAGCAGACACAGCCAGGGGAGAGGAGTATGTTCCCCGGTTTGGGGATAGACAAACACACAGACAAACTCTTTGAATTATGTAATAGAAAGCTGTTCCTTTCTCCACCTCTACTGGCCCCAAGGGGTAATATCCGTCCCGCTCTCCATTTCTGGCCCTTTGCTGCTCCCTGTAGTTATTCTGCAGTATAACTATCCCTCCTACCAAACCCTTTCCTTACCTTTCACACAGATACACAAACTCTCTCAATATATAGTAAATTAGACATGTTTGTCTGTAACTTTAAAAACAATGAGCAGTCCTGTGGAACCTTAGGCTGTGTCCAGACTCAGGGCTTTTTTAGAAAAAAAGTAGCTTTTTTTTCAAAAAAACTTCACCTGCGTCTAGACTGCAGCCGCGTTCTTTCGAAATTAAATCGAAAGAATGCGGCTTTTCTTTCAACGGCAGTAAACCTAATTCCACAAGGAAGAACGCCTTTTTTTGAAAGTGCTCTTTCGAAAAAAGGTGTTCTTGAAAGCAAACAGGGCTTTTTAGAAAGAGAGCATCCAGACTCACTTGCTGCTTTCTTTAGAAAAAGCGGCTTGCTTTTTCAAAAGTTCCACGTGCAGTCTAGACACGCTCTTTCGAAAGAGGCTTTTTCTAAAGTATCTTTCGAAAAAGCCTCTTTCGAAAGAGGCTTGCATTCTAGACATAGCCTTAGAGACTAAAATGTATTAGGTCATGAGCTTTCATGGGTAAAATCCACTTCATCAGATGAGTCCACTCCAATTTATCTGATGAAGTGGGTTTTACCCACAAAAGCTCCTGACCTAATAAATTTGTTAGTCTCTAAGGTGCCATAAGATTATTCATTCTTTATAAAATAGAATAGTTAGAATCAGCATTTTGGAGAAGCTTGGGGAAACTTCTAGAGGATTTGTATGAACTAGGAGGCTAACGTTTAACTCCTCAGTGGCTTGGAAGAAGAGTGATCACTGGAAATACTCAGTATCATCTCAGATTTTGAGTAACTGCATCTGAAGTGCTCAAAAATCTTGTTATTTTAGATGTATACTTTGCACTCAACAAAAACAAAGCTTTGGGGTAGAAGCACTCTTGTGTGTGCCAATCATTTACCTCATGGAGGAGCTGTGTCTCCATTTGTTTACTTCTCTGACCACCTGGAAAGCAAGGATTAGTTACCATCGTTTTGGGTTCAGATAACCTGGGGTAACACTCCAACACAAAGTGTTGCGAAGAAAACTCTCAAGTGGAGGAGAAGGAACGTGGATAGTGGAGCACCCGTAACTGGACACACCTCAAAGAACTCCAGTTATTATACAATACCCACAACTGCTACTTTTTTCAAGCAATATCCCTCTGGGTGCAACATTTTAGGTGACTTCTGAGCATTACCCCAAACAGAAGACGGTGAAGATGCTCTGTGCTAATGGGAGAGTACTCTCCTGTTGGCATAATTACTTCACCTCAATGAAACGTGGAAGCTATGTCAGTGGGAGAGTGTGTCCTGCCAAGATAAGGCAGCATGGACACCACTTTAAGTCAATGTAAGTTATATTGCATGGGAGGGCTTCATTTTGACTCTCCTGAGCAATGTTACTCATATAAACTTAAGCAGTAATGTAGACAAGTCTCCAGACGTGGGCACATTGCATCAATAACACTTTCATTCTCTGTTGGGGAAGGCTTATATAAGGCACATCAGACACCCAATTGCTCTCTGAGAAATGAAGCTGTTTACTACTAAATACTAGGAAAAAACACCCAATTTATATGCAGTCATTTACAGATCTATTAGCCACTTTCTAGGTAAAAGGCTTACTACATTTAGGTTCAATAGTACTGCTTTTTGAGGTAACGGATTTTATATCTGGCAGTTAATGTTTACAGCAGAGATCAGCTTCCTTTGGCATATGGGCCCCTCAGGATAATCCAGTGGAAGGCCTTGAGCCATTTTGTTTACATCAGCCATCTGCCAAACATGACTCCCCAGCCCCTGCAGCTCCCAGTGGCTGTGGCTCACCATCCCCAGCCAATGGGAGTTGTGGAAAGTGGCGCTTAGCATATTCCTGTTGCCTGCACTGTTTCCCTTTCTCCCACTGGGAGTTGTGGGGCAGGCCAGGGATGGTCTATGTAAACAAAATTCTCCTGAACTGCCAGCGGATTACCCTGATGGGCCATGTGCCAAAGGTAGGTGACCCCTGGTCACAATTATAAGGTGCTGTAGCTGGGCGAAAAAGGTGCTGTAGCTAGATAAAAGTGCTGTAGCTGGGTAAAAAAAACATCACTCACATATTTGTAAACATGTCCCTAAATTTAACTCATGATCATTCTGAATAAATTCATTCCTCTTTGTAAAGGGTTGCTTTTTAATACAGATTTATATAACCAGTTTTTTTGAAACACAGTATTGGGGGAGGCATTGTTGTTTGTTTGGATACAGTTATTTGTGACCGATTGCATTTGAGTGCAAATAGAACCTGTCTATGCACAAGCATGAATAGGCATGTGTGAAGTGCTTCCCCAGACGCAGTATATAAATATGCAATAACTGGGTGGGAATGTGATAAGAGAAATTTGGCAAAGTCAATAAACTAGACTTGTAAGGAAGGAAACTAATAATATTAAAATCTAGAGTAACAGGGCTTAACCAAATAGAATACTCTTTACTATGTAAGTAATCCGTTTCAATGGTTTAATATTTCTTATGCCTCAAATAGGGCTTCATTGAAGTCACTGGGATTTTTGTCATTAATTTCTGTTGGCCGTTATTTCATCCGCCCCCGCCCCCTTTCTCTTTCTCTCAGCTTTGCATTTGTTTATGAAGGTTTCTTGAGGCTTTGCTGCTGTTCATAAAAGTTACATTATCCAATTAGAAAACAGAAAAATTATATCTGTCCCATTGCACAAACCAAATACCAGTGAGTATTCTTAAGCACTTATGAATAGTTCACCAAAACACGTGGTTCCAATGATAATTGTAAACAAATTATAGTAAACAATGGACAAATTCATAGCATCATATATGGACTGTGGGTAATTTATAAACATAAACAAGAACAAAAATTGGAGGAAAGATTATTTGCAACAAGTAATTTTGCTAGTCCTGATGACTACACGTTGACAGTCAGGAAAAGTGCTTTTTGATATATTAGTCTCAAAGGGTGCATCTAGACTGTGGTGCTCGCTCAAAATAAGCTACACAATTTGAGCTATGCAAATTGCGTTGCTTATTTCAAGCTTATTTTGACATAGTCCATTTCAAAATTTGATGCTGTATACACCGTGCCAAATTTCGAAACATACCGATATTCCAACAAATCCCTTAATCCTCGTGGAATGAGGCTTCCTGGGACGTTGGAATAGCATGCTCGTTAGTTTGATTACATTTTGAAATAACGGGCATGCTGTCAAAATGTGTAAAACATTATTTCGGGATACCGGAAGTATATTCATCCTGTGCTCAACCAATACACCCTGGTCTCTCGCCTCCTCTATCTGGTTCCAATTGAGAAATCCACAGTTTATAGCCTAAATTCTTCTTGTTTGTCTCAGTGGATTTATCAATTGGAACCATTTCTATTCCACCAGTTATCAAGATCCTGCAGATTTTCTTGTATGATATTCTGATTATCTTCCATATTGACAATGCCTCCCAACTTTGTGTCACCTAAAATTTTATTAGCACTTTTTGTACCAAGGTCATGAATGAAATGTTAAATAAGATTTCTCACAAGACCAATCTCCGAGGTCACATATGTAACCTTTCTTTTGTATATTAGTACCACTATTTGAGATTTTTCCATTTTGTTAGGATTTTCTTCTCTTCTTAAGCTGCAGGCAGGGCTCACACAAGTCACCATGCACACGGCTGGGATTATTTCCACCATGACTTCTGAACATACTGTTTTTCATGGTGGCACCTTCAACAGTGAAGCCTTGAAATCTACATCTGACAGCACCTGTAATGATCAGTTTACATGATGGCAGTACAGCATATAAAGGATTTTCCTCATTAAATAACCCTCATAGAATTCTCACTATATCATGTCTGTCTCACACAATATGTTGAGAAAATGCACTGCATATAAATTGTTTCAGTGTACGCACAAGCCATAAAAGGACCACATTGTGAACAGACTCAACTGAAACAGCTGTATCAATTTAACTGATTTGTTATTCTAGCAGATTGCTGTGTGTATAGACAAGCACAAAGAGACCATAAATGTGGAGCTTATCCATTGCCCTGAATATATTTTTTTCATAAGAACATAAGAACAGTCATCCTGGGACAGAACAAAGGCCCATCAAGCCCAGTATCCTGTCTGCCAATGGTGGCCAATACCAGATGCCCCACAGAGAGGGATTACAACAGGTAATCCTCACATGATCCCTCTCCTGTTACCCACCTCCAGAGAAACAGAGGCTGGGGATACCATTCCTACCCATCCTAGCTAATAGCCATACATAGACCTAACCTGCATTAATCTATCTAGTTCTTTTTTGAATCCTGTTAAAGTTTTAGCCTTCACTGCATTCTTTGGCAAGGAGTTCCATAGGTTGACTGTGTATTGAGAGAAGAAAAACTTCCTTTTGTTTGTTTTAAACCTGCTGCTTATTAATTTCATTTGGTGACCCCTAGTTCTTTTATTGTGGGAACTTTTTCCACACCAGTCATGATTTTATAGACCTCTTTCATGTCCCCCCTTAGTCTCCTCTTTTCCAGGCTGAAAAGTCCAAGTCTTTTTAATCTCTCTTCATATGGGACCCATTCCAAATCCCTAATAATTTTTGTTGCCCCTTTTCTGAACCTTATCCAATGGCAATATATCTTTTTTGAGATGAGGCAACCACATCTCTACGCAGTAGTCAAGATGTGGGCCTATCATGTTTGTATCTAGAGGCAATAATTCTGTCTTATTCTCTAGCCTTTGTTTAATGACTCCTAACATTCTATTTGCTTTTTTGACTGCCGCTGCACACTGAGGCTACATCTAGACTGCAAGTCTCTTTCGAACGTACTTTCGAAAAAGCACAGTTTGCATTACATAGCACCTTTTTTCGAAAGAGCACTTTCAAAAAAAGGCGTTCTTCCTCCTAAAATGAGGTTTTCCACAGTTGAAAAAACTGCTGCGTTCCTGCAATTTACTTTTGAAAGAATGTGGCAGCAGTCTAGATTCAGGGGAAGTGGCCTTTTTTTCGGGAAAAAAAAAACCTGTAGTCTAGACACACCCTGAGTAAATGTTTTCAGAGACCCACAATAACAACAAGATCTTTCTCTTGAGTAGTTTAAGCCAAATTGGGATTATTTTTTCCAACGTGCATTACTTTACATTTATCAACATTACATTTCTTTTGCCATTTTGTTGTCCAATCACTTAGTTTGGTGAGATCTTTTTGAAGCGCTTCACAATCTGCTTTGGTCTTAACTACCTTGAGCAGTTTGGTATCATCTGAAAATTTTGCCACCTCACTGTTTACCCCTTTCTCTAATCTAGATCATTTATAAATAAATTGAATAGGATTGGTCCCAGCACAGGCCCTTGGGGGACCCCACTAGTTACCTCTCTCCATTCGGAAAACTTACCATTTATTCCTATCCTTTGTTTCCTGTCTTTTAAACAGTTATCAATCCACGAAAGGACCTTATGTCATGAGGTATCTTATGTCAACCTAATTATGTCAGTGTCTACACTACGGCTTTGTTCCAACTGATGTAAATTCCCTATTACATTGACATAATAATTCTACCTCTCTGTGAGGCATGAGGCTTACGTTAACGCAGTTAGGTTGATGGACTGTTGACACAGTGTTTCTTACAGTGGGTGTTGGCTGTCCAGTGGTACCATGAAATTGACAAGACAGCTAGCACCTGAGAAGGGCTTCTTCTGGGTCTATATTCCAAGTTGGGTTTCCACCCAAGCTTCCAGCTTGGGCTTCTACCCAGGCTCCTCATTCCCTGCTGGCAGCCCTACTGCCTCTGGGTCACAGCTGCTTGCTGGGAGCATGGCAGCTGTCTACACTCTGGCTGTGGATCTCACCACTGGAGACGAGAAGCCCCAGGTGGCTTCCTTCCCATTCCCAGCTTGGAGTAGATAGGTGAGATGCCTGGGCAGCAGTCCCCTTCTTCAGGGCTGGAAGTGGGGAGGCAAGAAGGTAGAGAGGCAGCAGCTGAGATCCTGGCTAGGAGATGGACAGTGCGGCCCATTGATGGGGGTGGAAAGGATGGGGGCAATAGCTCCAGGGTCCAGCAATCCTTGGGGATGCACACCATAGTTTAGGTAGCACTGAGGGCTGACTGCTCTGGCTCTGCCCCTTCTCCCCAAGGCCTCATCCCTTCTGGGAGCACAGAGCTGCCTCCATACACCTTGCCCAGGACTAATGGAGGATGTTGGCTGCGCTGGTGCAGTGCTAAGAGTCTGGCTCTAAAGCCACCCACCCACCACCCCACCCCACTCCACCTCAGTTGGCGGAAGTTCTCCTGGTGAGGATGTGCACAACAGTAGGAGGGTGGTATGGACATTGACAGTAGCTATGCGGCTATACATATATTCTTGGTCCCGCCTCTCCTCCATACACATACTGCACATAACCATCTCTTTCTTCTGGTAACAGTCAACTCCCCAGTGGCTTATGTTAAAGTGAGTGCTGGAGTGGCTAATCAGGCAGTTAACAACATATTTCCACTTTTATAAATACAGAGGGTGAAGCTATTTAGCTTTAGAGAAGGTCACAGCAGACTGAGAGTTACTGGGAGGTTTTCTTTTACACAAAGATGTGAACCTCCTGGAAATGGAGTGGGCTGTCAAGGTGGATATTTGTTGCCTTCTTCCTCAGATCAGGATAGCTTATATGTCTCAGTATGGTATCAGAAGGCAGCATATAAGGTGAGATTCAGATGGGCCTGAGCAATGCTGAGGCACCATTGGTCCCTAAGTGCTATGGTAACACAAATAAATAACAATCATAATGCATCCTCTAAGTGGATGGATTGCTGCAGGAAAATATAAATTCTATGCTTGCTATTGCCAGGAAATGTAATGCTCACAATCAAATATGGAACCCTGTGTAGTCACAGAGTCACGACAGTATATATAATCAGGTTGCTTAAACTATTTTTGTTGAAAGCTGCCCTAATGAGGAAATGCAAGTATTTCACCAAGACAAATGGAAACTCTTGAGGACTTGCTAAAAGGCTGCTTTACAGCTGGTGCTGCCTGTATTCAAAATGTGGTGTTACTGACAGGGAACAGAGAAGGATACAATAAGTCATTAGGCAGTGTGATTCTACCCTGATTCCTAATTAATCCAGTCATAAAAGTGCCTAGAATAATAATTCAAGTGACTCGCATGGTGGCTGACAGGGATTTGAGGTTTTAAAATGATTACCAAACCTAACTAATACAAAATGAGCCAGATCCTGCCCTCAGGTATACTCAAGAAGCAGAAAGATTTCATGATGTTACTATGGAGAGCATTTGGCCCATCATATGCAACTCGGAATTTTTCATATAAATGATAATCAGCTTGTGTAAATGGTATACAGGCCCACCGACGGGGGATGGGGAGAACGGCAATTGCTCCGGGGTCCATTGATTCAAAAAGGCCTGGGGCTCCTAGCCACAGCTGGTGCTAATGCAGCAGCAATGGTTGCTGGAGGCTTGGGCCCTTTAAATCACTTCTGGAGTGCCATGCTGCGAGCTCTGGGCAGTGCAAGGAGTCAGGCATGGAGTGACACAATGTGGGAGGTGCTGAGGACTGATTGTCCCCAGCTGCACCCCTTCTTCCCATGGCCCCGCCCCTTCTGGGAGCATGGAGCCACCCCCTACACCTTGCCAAGATGCTAGGCAATCCTGTCAGCTCCCCTGATGGCGTAGCTCCACTGATGTCAACAAAGCCATACAGATTTATGCTAGCAGAGAATTTGGCATGTGGTATTTTTGCATTTTTCTTTTTAAGTGGCCATTGTGTAACTTTGGTTCTAACAGTGCACATGAGTTCCAGCACCTCCTGGGCAGTGTTCCCTGTAAACTGGGCCCTTGTGCAGCCACTCAGGAGAGATAAAAATGCTACCGAGCTGATTAGCAGAGCACCCATGGCTAAGTTGTGAGTTTCCATTCGTGGTGCACTTTCACACGACTCAGTGTGCATAAAACATATTCTGCTCATGGATGGAAAAAATCCACACATGGATGGAAAAGATTAGAGGGAACATTGCTCCTGGGGGCAGCCAGATTAATTGAATGTGGGCCCGTTCAGGGCTTGCCACTTAATAAACAAAGCTCAGACAGGTAGAAACTTCAAGGAAAACAGAACCAAGTGAACAGTTTCCATCACCTTCCTTTGTAGAAGGATCAAGCTGACTTCACTGGTTTCTGGCCAGACTGAACCTTTTAGGTTGTTTGTTTCTGGCACCTTGTCATTAGTGCCATGAAAAATTCTTTTTAAGTACAAGTACAAAGAAATTGACCAATAATGTCAGCCCTTGAAGCAGCACAGGGGGCAGTAAACCAGCACCAGACTAATTAATAATTTACACTTTCATAGATAGAGACTTTTATTCTCTAGGATAGTCTAGAATATGAAAGCCCTTTTGCAGACATGACTCACTTAAGCTCCTAACACCTCTCTGGGGTAGATACTTGATTAGCCCTGTTTTACAGATGAAGCAGCAGAGGTATAGTATTACACAGAAAACGACTCCTTATATATTGTAGTTTGGATTGCAATACCATTTATAGTCTAGTCTTGTCTAATTATGAGCATAAGGTCTTATGGTGGAGGCACTGGACCACAATGTGGGCAATATCAATTCATTGCCTGGATCTGCTTCATCCCTCTCCCATGACCTCGAATAAGTCACTTAGGATGACCTTCTCACAATCCTATAAAAGTCAATGGAGAATTTTGTCATGAACTTCACTCAGGACATTCTTTCACCACACATCTCTCTATGCTCCAGTCCCCTAGCAGTAAAGTGGGACTAAAAAGAAATAGTTCCCAATTTCTTTGGGGTCTTGTGAGGCTAAATGTACAAATACTTGTGCAGTTGACAGATTAAAAGGTGAATGGAACCACATAAGTAGCTGGAGAAAAGTGACATTTTTCTTAGTGGGAAAGAGTATTTGTTTATCACTGAAATGATCAGAAGGATTTTAGGTAGGTGGAAGCTAATTACCTATTCAAACTGGATAACAAAGCATTCCTTGATCTTGTTCTGAATATTATCTTTCATTACCACAACTCTGCAGCTCTTGCAAGTGTGAATGTTTGAATTATCCACTAGCTCCAGAACATAATTTGAAACCTTTTAAGGCTTGCCTCTCTAGCCAATGAACCTGCAGTGTTCTCACTGGCTAAGGCTTGCAAGCTGTGAGGGGTTCATTTGGTGTAACTTTAGCTCTCTGAATAACTGAATTAGCTCTGTTGGCTTGAGAAATAGTTTCAATGACCACTAAAGGAATACCTTGTATCAATGAAATGTGGGGAAGTTATGCACCCGTATACTGTGTTATTGATGTGGTTTCTCTGAAGGTATGTTTAGTTTAGAAAAAAGAAGATTAAGGGGGGACATGATAGCGGTTTTCAAATATCTAAAAGGGTGTCACAAGGAGGAAGGAGAAAATTTGTTCCTCTTGGTTTCTGAGGACAGGACAAGGAGTAATGGGCTTAAAGTGCAGCAGGGGAGGTTTAGATTGGACATTAGGAAAAAATTCCTAACTGTCAGGGTGGTCAAATATTGGAATAAATTGCCAAGGGAGGTGGTGGAATCTCCCTCTCTGGAGATATTTAAGAACAGGTTAGATAGACATCTGTCAGGGATGGAGTAGACGGAGCTTGGTCCTGCCTTGAGGGTGGGGGGCTGGACTCGATGACCTCTCGAGGTCCCTTCCAGTCCTATTATTCTATGATTCTATGTCTACACTGAAATTAGACACTCACTGCTGGCTTGTACCAGCTGGCTTAAGCTGGTGTTAATTGCAGTGTAGACATGCAACCCAAGCTCTGAGATCCTCACACCTCACTATTAAACAGCCTCTTCAAGCCCTGAAAGCCCAAGACAGCTGGTGCAGGCCATCTTAGGGTTTTTAATTTGCAATGCAGACCTATCCTAAGAGAAAATCTGAACATGCTCTTGAGTATCTCTTGATGACTGCTTCCTGTTTGAACAGCATGCACAGACATTTCTAAATTAAACACTTTAACTAAAAATAAATGGAACCATCTCCCTGTGGAAACAAACTATATAAACTGTGAAGGGAGGTATTTGCTGCCGTTATGGGAAAGTGCAGGTATTTACATGTGTAAGAGGACTGTTAGACCCTTACTAAAACTGTGGGAGTTTTTGGTTTGCCAGCTCTCAGTATCAAAAGGGGAAGGGTCCATGAGAAATCAGGGCCCTCAGACTCTCAGATCCCAGAGAAAATGGAAAGCAGCCAACACTCCAGCTCGGCCTGATTTGTAAGGTAGAAATGAATATGTAAAAGAAATGCAAATGTATAATATCTTGATGATGTAAAATGTACTATGTGAACCTCTGAATAGTGTTCAGGGCTGATGATTTTTCAAATGTAAAGGTCAACTTGTTTATTCAAATACCTGTAAGCTTAAGATTTTATGAAATTTTGCAATGTTACAAAATGGAGTCTGAAACTCCATTTTGTATTTAGACATTCTCTCTGGTGTCATCCATTTGAGTTATATATTCTGACACGTCCATAGGTGAGTGTTAGGATTTAAAAACTCACTCACCTGTTGATTATAATTTGCATAAGTTATGAATATGTATGAGCATTCTAAGCCAACCAATTAGTTTAAACCATGCTGTAAAAGCATCCTAATTCAACCAATCATTTTAAAGTGAAGCATTTATGCATATGCATGAGTAGAAGCTATAAAAGCTCTTGCTGTGCATCAGTTCATTCTGGTCTTCTGGCTTATCTTGAGATAAGGGCGTTGCTTGTGTCGGGCTTAGGCTTAGGCATAGGAGCGAATGCTGGTATGAGAAAGGTCCTGTAAAGCTTTATCTGGAGAAGCTAGCGGAAGGCTATGTTCTCTCCAGTCTATATAATCTAGTATTTTTCTGTGAGTTAGGCTGATGGAAGGTCATACCTTCTCACTTAAGGTTAGGATTAGTTAGTTTAGTAGTTAGCTAGGTTAGTTCCTGTCATCGAGTCCGTATGTCAGGCTGCGTCGGTCCACGCATGTCGGCCGTCGTCGTGTCTGTACGTCGGGTGCGTCGGGATTAGTTTAAGGTTTTATTTTTAGGTTAGGGTTAGGTTAGATAGAGCAGAGTCTAGCATCCATCACCTGTTCCAGAGGCACCGAAGAGCCTGAAGAATCGCGCTTCGCGGAAGGTGAAGTCAGCAATTCTGCTCAGCTCTCCATAGGACTCATGGTTGTTCCTCTCTTGAGGTCCGAA
This sequence comes from Pelodiscus sinensis, assembly GCF_052426305.1. Lineage (NCBI taxonomy): Eukaryota > Metazoa > Chordata > Testudines > Trionychidae > Pelodiscus > Pelodiscus sinensis. The sequence goes on from NC_143054.1 coordinate 33,022,826, forward strand.
AGGACCAACGGATTGAGGTCGCCAGCTTTGACCCTGAGACAGCTGACGAGGGACACCTGGTTGTTCCTCTCCTGCGGCTTTCAAATAGCCAAGGGATTGAAGGTCACCGGCTTCCCATCAATCGTCCTGCGTCGAAGACTCTGTGGTAGGCATAGGGACTTGGAGGGACTTCCCCTTCTTGTCCATGTAGTTTAATAGGGGACTGCCTCCTAATTTGCTAATTAGAGGCATACCATTCTATAAATTCTACTGTTTGTTAAATTTAATCTGATTAATATAGTCTTGTGGTTATCACTGAAAACCCAAGTCTTAAGTTTTTATTTAACACGCCATCTCAATCTAAGCGTTGACACTCTGCCGGTGATTAGATACGGAAAGAGGAGTCCCAACCTGAAATACCATCCCTAAGCGGATGGGTCGGGTTACTTAATAACTCTCTGGGAAGTCTTTAAACACCTTTGATCTTCCTTACTCTGTTCGATAGACCGGTAACAGATTGACAGGTTGGACAGGCCAGTGAGGAAAGTAAGAGGCCAGGCCCCATCCTCCAGGTGAGCTGGGATTTTTCTGGGTCGCTCTGAGCAAGAAGAGAGAGCTAAGAGGAGCAAGCTGTGTGGAGAGGCAGTCCTGCAGCAACAGAGCCAGGCACACACAGCCAAGGAGTGCAAGCTGTGTGGAGAGGCAGTCCTGCAGCAACAGAGCCAGGCACATACAGCCCAAGGAGTGCAAGCTGTGCAAAGGGGCCAGGCACACACACCTCAAGGAGCGCAGACCCTATGTTGAGCAGCAGACTGGCAGTGATCAGAGAGCCAAAGGGGTCAGAGAAGCAATACAAGGAGCTGGAGACTGGCAATCCAGCACATCCTGCAGATGGGTATGGTGAGCAGCTGGGACCAGCAAATTGGGGGGAGAGGCTCTGGGCAGCGAGACATCACCAGCCAAGAAGCCCTGCAGGCCAGACTGGGAGAGGGGTCCTGCCACCTAGAGCCTGAGGCCGTGTGGTCACTTCCAGAGCAAGCATGTCCAGCCTGAAGCCCCCCAGCAGCACAGCCAGGATCTATAAGGGACCTATCAGGAACAGACTGTGAACTGTCCTTACACTCTGCAGACTGCTGTTTTGATGTCCCCGTGCTACAGAGCAGGCCTGTGTGTTCTCATTTAACCATTCTCATTTTTTCTTATTCTTTTCTCTTTAATCAGTTGGGCTGTGTCTACACTGGGCCACTTATTCCGGAAAATCAGCCGCTTTTCCAGAATAAGCTGCGAGCTGTCTACACTGGCCCTTGAATTTCCGGAAAAGCAACGATGCTCTACTGTACAAAATCAGCCGCTATTCTGGAAAAACTATTCTGCTCCCGCTCGGGCATAAGTCCTTATTCCGGAACACTGTTCTGGAAAAGGGCCAGTGTAGACAGCCCAGTAGTCTTTTCCGGAAAAAAGCCCCGATCACGAAAATGGCGATCGGGGCTCTTTTCCGGAAAAGCGCGTCTACATTGGCCACAGACACTTTTCCGGAAAAAGGGCTTTTCCAGAAAAGCAGCCTGCCAATGTAGACGCTCCTTTTCCAGAAAAACTGAAAACGGAATAGTATTCTGTTTTAAGCATTTCCGGAAATTCATGCCAGTATAGACACAGCCTTGATGTTTAATAAATTGTATTTGCTTTGAAGTTTATGAAATGATCACTTGGCCAAGAAAGAATGCAGTGTGAAGAGAGCACCCCAGAGTGGGGACACCCTAGCCCCTGCCCAAAGTGACTACAAGGTTGGGGATTAAGCCCCAGGAATCCTGGGCCCAGCCTTGTTGGGGTTTTGAGGACCCTGCTACTCAGGAGAGTGGAAAGGGAGCCCTCAGGATCAGGAAAGCCGTGGGGTAAAGGAAGTGGGAGCAGGGACTCAGATCCTTTTGCTGGTCCATTTCACCGGGGTAGTATAGAAGCCAGGAAAGTTCCCAAAATAGCGGGACCATTCCCCCGCTTACACATGGGTGATATTCAAGTCAGCCTTCAAGAGGGAGTAGTTATGCTTCTTTTCATTTGTAAGACTAAAATAAAAGGTGTTGCTTCTAGAATAAAGGCCCCACTCACAGAATCAAAATACAGGACTATGTAGCACTTTAAAGACTAACAAGATGGTTTATTAGATGATGAGCTTTCGTGGGCCAGACCCACTTCCTCAGTTCAAATAGTGGAAGAAAATTGTCACAACCGTATATACATATCTTTTGGTATATATGGTTGTGACAATTTTCTTTCACTATTTGATCTGAGGAAGTGGGTCTGGCCCACGAAAGCTCATCATCTAATAAACCATCTTGTTAGTCTTTAAAGTGCTACATAGTCTTGTATTTTGTTTCAGCTACACCAGACTAACACGACTACGTTTCTATCACCACTCACAGAATGTGAGACAATGTCCCTGCTGTGCATTACAAAACCCGATGCTTTCATTGCAAACAGATTAATAAAGGTAACATCCATTTACGCCACTAGGACTTACATAGCTGAAATGTTAGTTGCTCACATACCTAAAACACAAACTGTATCAAATATAAACCATGAGATGGGGTTCAACACTCTTAGGTTTTGGGCATAATACTAACAAAGACCGCATCTGAAACATTCTCTAGAAGCTGTATGTAAAATGTGCCTTCTAGGTAAAGGCATTGCATGGTTTCTGCTTCATTGCGTCATGCTACAAAGGCAAAGCTGAAAGCCAATATTCAAATGAGGCCTAAAATCGAAATACTATCTTTCTCCATTAGAGGGTGGTCCCTACTCATCATGGTTGAATTCTGCTGGTAGTAGCAGAAGACCTGCATTGCAGTCAGCTGCGTTGTATTTGGCACATGAATCGAGAAATGGCTATAGCCTTCATCCTTCATTAAAAATTGAAGGAAATAAATTACATCTATGTTTATATATACACAGACACACAACCCAAACATATCTACATACACACGCACACAGTGTGTATGTGTGTACACACATATTATTTATGTGTATAAACAGCTGCATGTGTGTGTATAGAGAGAAGCTGCTTAAAGAAGTTGAATTGTGGTAATAGCTACAGAAAAAGGGACAGAATTCACCAGGAAAGTATATTTGCTCTTCCATAGATACCACAGCATCACAAATCCATTTAGTCTATCCTAGTGAAACGTTTATGCATAAAAATTGCTGTGTCTGCATGGACATACAACAATATTATATACAACCACAAAAATTTACATTAATAGAATTTTAGGATTAAACGTTCCAAAATGAAGAAATTTCAATATTCAGCGTACCAATAGACCAATCTTACTCCACTTCTATGTTAATATAAATTACAAAAGACTTTTTTATGAAAAGATCATATTTAATTGTTCAAACAGTACAATAAATTTTATATACAAAAAGATTTCCATGTACGATGTTTTAAAGTTTACACACTTATACCACCACATATGACTGTCTATACTGGACAAAGAGAATCCAAAATGACGTATACGAGCAATACAAAGTAAAAAATGCTCATTTGCAATGTACACAGATTAAGTGTAACAACAAAGAGTATTAGCAAAACTTTACTGCTAAATATAGCTCACCTAGATTTACAGCTATATTAGCTATATATCCGTATGTATGCAATTCTGAGAATTGCAAATTAAAGTTCACATTGTGTGTTTCTGTGCAAACTCCCTAAGAAAAAAGTCTAGCTTGAATATTTTTTGTAAATTTCCAATAAAAAAAAACCACATCTTGGAGTTGAGAGTAAGTGCAGAAAACCATGGTACAATAGGTGGATGTTTTAAAAAGACAGAAATAGGTGTAATCCGTGGGTTATAATGTAAAATAATTGGCAATTTTGGGGCAGATTCCCAGCCAAAATAAACGGATGTAGCTCCATTACAGCCATTTTATCTCAACTAAGGCTCTGGTTTCTTGTCGTTAGAAAGCATAGCCAGTGCCTGTTATAGAGTGTTATTCTATAAGGCACTAAGACTTTTGCCCTGAATCCAGTGATAGGAGTATAGTGGGAATAGCAATGCTCATAATGCATATGCATCCAGAAGCCAAATCAACTTATGTTTGCGAGTATAATGTTGATATTTTATTCTCTACAGTCGCAATCTCTGAAATAATGTTATTTTTTGGGTGCTTATAGACATGGTTTTTTTTCAGAGGTTCTATTCATAATTACATCATGTACAATTAGTACAGGAAACGTCAAAAGCATTTTGAAAAAAAAAGGCCTTTTTTGCAAATATTACCTATACAGTTTTTTTATTGATCTCTCTGCTTTAAGACCCCATTATTAGTCCACATGGTCATGCCAAAATGTACCCTTGATATGAAATAGAATCTATATCCATCAGCACATAGCTACACTATATAAACCATATATACTATAAATACTACACTATATATACTTTGTGAGTGGTCTAAGGTCAGGTTTTTGAGCTTCAGAATAATTATTTCAGGCTCATTACTCTCTCCTCAGATTTCAAAGTATACAGCATCTGGGCTTGCTATCCCTCCAATCCATCTGCCTGTTAGTCCCAAGTCTAACAAGAATGTACTTTAAAAGCAGCACAAGAACTTTTTTCTTTTAGAAAACACAGCAGAGCAGCAATAATGTTTGAAAAATGTAGATACACACAGTATTTAGTACAATACAATTCATGCAGTACAAGAGTAAAGGCGAAACATCATTAGAAGAATGCTGCTGTCATCATGTATTGAAAGACTTAGGCAGCTGTCCTATGGACGAGACTTAATATTCCTTCATTTCCCATTCAAGCCTACCCCTCTGTCTCTCTCTCAACCTCTCTCTCTCTCTCTCTCTCTCTCACACACACACACACACACACACACACACACACACAAGCACACCCTCCTCCCTATCCTTACTCTTTTCAGTTACATTTAAAAGTACCTGGATAGCTTTTTCATGCAGAGCTTGTGTTACACATTGTACATATGGTGTGAAGTTCACAGATGAGAAATGTGAGTGGCTAAAATAAATACTACATGAACCCTGAGATGTGTGAGGTCCTTTGGGATTTCAGCAAATGAAATGCCTATCAGTCTCTGCCATAGCAGACGCTCCCTACAATTGGCAGCTTCATGCTTCATTATGCATGGATCAGATATATAGGTATTGCCTTAGGCAAACTCCCTGGTATAATGGTGAAGTGCATGCTGGGGAAGGCAAATGTCTTTTGGCCATTAAAGTGAAAGATGAGGTAAAGTGGGGTATGGAGTTGATTAATCAAAATTATGAGGGCACCATCTATTCTTGAGTTTCCTCTTCAGGAGTTATTTCTAATATTATGATTTTTTTTTACATTTAGTGGATTTGACAATGTTTAAAAATGCAATTATTCTTGTCTATCCAGCTGACACACACACAATAAAACAATAAACAGTCAGGTTTGTTTCCTATGGAAAAAATGTAAAAAAGTGTTGCTGTCTTTTATTACCCATGGAACAGACTTTGTGTTTACAGCACAGGGTCAGCAGGCAGACTTGCTGAAGTTTTGCAAAAACTGTTGAACAACATTAAAATATATCATGCTGCCTTAAATGAATACAAATGATTGCAGAGATCTAGGTACAGTGGGAAGAGATTCATGGATTCTCCCTGTGCTGGGAAAACAAAAACCCACACACAATACGTTGTAACATGTATGTGCAGTTTTAATTAAGAACAATAACAACAGCAAAGCTATCTTGAGCCACAGTACAATGTTAAGGGGGAAACAATCATTACTGGTGATTTCTTGTAAAACAACAATTGCTTAAAATGTTTATGGGAACTGCATTTCATTGTGCTCTGAGAAATCTCTGATCCTTAGAGCTCAAGCAGAGAAAAGTACTACTGAGCACTGGTCTCCCCTCATGAAAATTCCCCTTTCATCTTACAGAATTCCCTTTCTGAGATTTTAATCAAGATATGTACCACCATTTAAACTTTAAAATATCATTATAAAGTCTTTTTCATAGGAACAAATGTGCCAGTTTTTCCTCAGAGGTCACTTCCCCCCCTTTGGTAACAGAAGGACAATTTAAAATTGTTTCCGAGTCTGCAACAGGTACCAAAATAAAGCAAAGGAAATGTATAAAGTGGAGACATTTAAGAAGTTAAGCCATCAACAGATGTAAAACAAACAAACACACTCACACAATAAAAAACCTAACCTTAATCCCCCCCCCCCCAAAAAAAAACATTAATATCTCTCAGTAATCTTACAGTGTGTTCAGACAAGTTATGGTTAGGAATGTAAAACTTAAATGTAAAGAAAGTGCATCTGGTGGAGATTAAAAAGGATAAAGCGGGAAATCAGTTTGATGTATACTTCAAAATGTGCTCATAATGTAGTTTGTTCTATTACTTGAAAAGAGGGTAACACTGTTCTTTTATGTCTAGTTTTAATCCTATGCTTTTAAAGTATCTTTTATTTGCTACTATTTGAGGTGAATTGCCCCACTTCAAGCTTTAAATTTAATTTGAGGATTTTGACTTTAGAGAGGCATCCTTTGAATAATCTTCTGAAGTCATAGTTTATCATCTGTTTTACCAGGCAATAGGTTATAGTGAATATGTGATGTTCTGTGGTATGGTGTTTCTCAAGGCCCTTCAGGAAAATCAAGAACGTATGTTCAGTATGGAAGCTAATATTTCTTTGTGTTAGGGACAAGGAAGGAGTTTTGATTACAGATCTGTTGACTTTTAAGCATAAATATAAAAAGTGACATGTCAAATTTAAGAGGAGCAGCTGTGTTAGTCTGATTTGTAAAAACAACAAGGAGTCCTATGGCGTATCAAAGACTGGTGGTATGTCTACGCTAGCCCCTAGTTCGAACTAGGGAGGCAAATGAAGCATACCAAAGTTGCAAATCAAGCGCAGGATTTAAATATGCATGAGGAGTAATAGTTCAAGGGAAAGGTTTCCAATCGAACTACCGTGTCTACACGCGGAAAGTTAAATCGGGCAACCGGCATTTTAAAATGGCGATCGGCCGCGAATATGCTAATCAAGCGTGGGATATATAAATCCCGCGCTTGATTTGCAACTTTGGTATGCTTCATTTGCCTCCCTAGTTTGAACTAGGGGGCAAGTGTAGACATACCCTAACAGATTTATTTGGGCATAAGCTTTTGTGGGTGAAAACCACTTCGACATGATGCATCTGATTAAATGTTTTTTACTCACAAAAGCTTATGTCCAAATAAATCTGTTAGTCTTTAAGGTGCTACAGGACTCCTTGTTGATATATCAAATTTAGTCATGTAGGGCATGTCTATACAGCAGCATTATTTTGAAATAACTCACATTATTTAGAAACAACTAGGTGAACATCTACACAGCAAGCCCATTATTTTGAATTAATTTTGAAATAACAGGTTTCTTATTTTGAAATCTGTAACCCTCATTTCACAAGAAATAATGCCTATTTCTAAATAGTTATTTCAAAATAGGGCGTGTGTAGATGGGGCCGCTGAGGTTATTTCTAAATAGCTGGCCTTCAGGGCTTTTCACAAGTGCCTCAGTGGCCTCTCTGTCCACTCAACAGAACTCTATAGTTCCCCTTCCCTTGCAGCCCTTAAAGCTGCAGCCACAGGGGAAACAGTTTGGGGCATGACATGAGCCCTGCTAGCACCGTGCAACACAGCAGTGCCCAGCTCTGCCTTCCCTGCTGCCATGGCAGACTGCAGTATGAACTTCTGAACCCCTCACAGCTGCCAGCACAGCTGCAGGCAGCTCCCAAAACACTGCCTGGTGGCAGAGGACGTGGGCCCCATCCTGGACTGGTGTGGAGATCCTGGATCTCATTGAGGTCTGGGGAGAGGAGGCAAACCTCCAGGATCTCCTCACGAGGCCCAGGAATGCTGACATCTATTTCCAGATGGCTGATAGTCTGGGCCAGAGGGGACACATGCGCACTCAGAAGCAGGTGCTCATGAAAGTGAAAGAACTCAGGCAGGCCTATACCAAGGCCCGGGAGTGCAGCTCCCACTCAGGGGCAGCACCCCAGATCTGCCCCTATTTTGACCAACTTACCAAATCCTGGGAGGGGATTCAGTCCCCCCCTTGTTGTTGGACACTGGGCTGGAGACGTCCACTGTCACTCTCTCAGAGGGCAGGCCTGTGGCTGAGGAGGAGGAGGAACAGAAGCAGGACCAGGCCACTGAAACCATGATGCCCACCAGCCAGGAGCTCAGTCTGTTTCTGGAGCCAATACCTCCCTTCCAGGATGTCGCCCAGGGTTCAGACAAAGCCAGAGAAGGCCCATCGGGTGAGCTCCATTATTTTCCCAAGACACACAGGGGGGGAGGTGGTGGGCAGCGAGGGACTGCACGCTCCTCGCTCTGCCTTCTCAGCCTAGGGATCGCATAGCAGCCTGTGCACATGGAGTGGTAGTCTGGAGCACACAGCCCCAGGAGGCTGCCTCAGAGGACCCTTGTGCTTCTTCTCACAGGGTTTCTGGAGAGACCTGCCTTAGTCCTGACTCCATGGTAGGACACCCTCCCACCACCAGCCACCACTAAGGAAGATGGGGTCAGGGTCAGGGACAGACACACACACACACACACACACACACACACACACACACACACACACAGCAGTGCCACACATGGCACATGATCAGGCTCACACTCTTGGGGCAGCATCTGCTCCCAGGCAAGCACAGCAAGGTGGAGGACACCGAGCTCCTACTAGGGGAGCCTGCTGGGAGGGGAAAGAAGTGAAGGGGACCCCAGTAGCACTCTCCCTGGCAAGTGGTGTTTGCCACTCACACACACATACCCCCAACAACTTACTCCCCCTCTCCTCCATCAGACAGGGATAGAGGTCCTCTCCCTGCAGGACGCAGCTACTGCCAGACCCAGCATGTGTGCGCCTTGGAGGGAAGCCGAGCTACCCGGTCACACATACCCCTTCCTCCTGCAGGCTCCTTCCCCTCTGGCTTTCCCCCTAGCTTCCCCCTATGTGGATGCTGAGGACCCCGCACAAGAGATAGTGGGACCACATGAGGCAGGTGCCACTCCCAGCTCCATCCCTGAACCCCACCTCCTCCTTCCTCCCCTTTCCACCTCCCTCCTCCCAGTTTCTTTCCCCACTCCCTCCCCAGTTTTATTTACCCCAAATTAAAAAAAAAAGAGTTCACAGTTTCAACCCAAAAAGTCTGCTTTGTTGTATCTGCAAGGGAGAGTAGGGTGAGCAGGGAGGAAGGGAAGACAGCAGAAAGGAGGGGTGGGGGAGAAAAGTCACATAGGGGCAGTGCAGAGGCTCCTTATGGGAAGGCTCAGGGAGAGTCTCATAGGTGTCCTTTTCTGAAACTCTCCCTCAGGGCCTCCAAGATGTACACAGGCCCCTGACGGGCCTACTAGATGGAAACCATGTGTGGCTGTTCAAAAAGCCTTGGTGAACCCTCGGCCTCTGCCCCTCATCCTGGCAGGATGTGCAGGACACAGCATGACGCCGCCACCTGTGGTATATTTTGTTTGCTGAGGTCAAGCCAGCTCCAGAGATAGGGGAACCTCCCTTACAAATGGCCAAAGGTGCCCTCCATCACTATGTGAGCCCTGCTGAGCCTGCTGTTGAAACGTTCCTTGGTGGGGTCCAGGTATCCAGTGTAGGACTTTGTAAGCCAGGGGAGTAGAGGGTAGGCTGCATCCCCCATTATACATATCAGCATGTCCATGTCCCTGACCTTGGTGGTGCAGTTGGGGAAAAGAACATGGCATGCATCTTCTGGTAGAGGCTGGAGTTGCGGAAGATGCAGGCATCGTGCATCTTCCCTGACCACCTGACATTAATGTCCGTGAAGTGGCTGCAGTAGTCCCCAATGGCCTGCAGGACCCATGGAAAAGTACCTCTTCTGGTTGATGTAGTCAGATGCTGGTGGTTGGGAGCCCATATGGGTGCCATCAGTGCCCCACTCCCAGTTGGGGAAGCTCATGGCAGCAAATCCAACGATGATGGGGTCCAAGTTGCCCAGGAGGATGACACTGCACAGTACGATGGCATTGATGGCTCTCACCACCTGGTGAAGGAGACAAACTGAGAATCATGGGGTTGCCAAAGCCCTTGGGAGATCCCTGAGACCAAGCTCCCATTCCCGCATGCACCAGGCCCAACCCCATCTAACTCCATCCTCTGGCAGGGCTTTGTGAAGCTGGGACTGGAAAACCTCCCTGGGAACCCCACTCCAGCAGTTTAGCACCCTCCCAAAAACATAGTAAGAGTCATACATGCATGAGCATGGCCCCAACGGTCGATCTCCCAACACCAAACTGGTTTCTGACAGAGTAGTAGCTGTCTGGTATGGTGAGCTTCCACAGTGCAATGAAGACCTACTTCTGGAGGGGATGGTGGGGCTCATGTGGGTGTCCTGTTGCCTGAGGGCAGGGTCAAACCACTTGCACAGTTCTAGGAAGGTGGCCTTCCACATGTGGAAGTTCTGGAGCCACTGCTGGTTGTCCGACCACTCCATGACGATCTGGTCCCACCAATCAGAACTCTTTTCCGGTCACCAGAAGCAGTGGGGCACTGTGCGCAGGACAGGGCGGGAGGGGCTGTGCTACATGAGCAGTGAATGGAGAGAGGAGAGAAAGTACCCCAGAGGGAGCTGCAGGTCCACAAGAGCAGCCTGCAAAAACTGCATTAGGAGGTGCAGTATGAGATTCAGGAGCTGGATACTGCTATCCGGCAGGTCCAACTCCATGGCTGGAGTGCTGTGGTGTCCACAAGTGCAACCAGAGCGGTCAATGAGAAGGAGGTAGGCAAAGGAGAGGAGCCTGAGACACGACTATAAAGTGGGGTCCCTTTAAGCACAAGCCTCAGCTAGCCTCAGGAAGCAGCTACAGGAAGTGATTGCTGTCCTGATGCCCTCCTCAAAGTGCTTCGGGGGGGGGGGGGGAGAGGCTTAAATGTGATTTAGTGTCCAATCAGTGTGGATGCTCTATTTCAAAATACCCCAGTGCGATTTCGATGGGCATTTGCTGTGTAGATGTGCTATTTTGAAATGAGCCATTTTGGAGTTTTTATGCCTAAATAGCTTATTTCAAAATAATGCTGCTGTGTATATGTACCGATAGATACAGCGACCCCTATCCCATCGCCTTACTATACTCCCCAGCCCAAACCTCCTCCTCCTCCACATATTCTTAACACTGTCTTTTCAGTCATTTTCAGAGTTTGATGGAAAGTGAATTTTAGTGTATAATTTATTTTGAGCCTGATTTTGCATTCCTTCAATGCCCAATGAAACTCACTCAGATTAATGTGAATAATCAGCTACTCTTTCTGCTACATGCAAGATGGCTGAGCCATAGAAAAATAGAAGAACTTGAACTTATCTACCTTTACAATGCACTTCAAAGGAGATCAGAGCCACAAACCGAAAAAATCCTATGGAACATTTAGAAAATAAAAGCCTTTTATAACAGAGATCTGTAAAAAGTTTGGGGCAAACTCTGTAAGTGCCTTAACCACACCTGATTTAGGATTTCATTTCAAACTCAAGTGAACCTTAACTCATTTATATTTTACATCAAAACTATGAGGAAATTATGATTTTGTCTCACAGTAACCATGTGTTTTCCCTGGTTTGCTGAATAAGACCTGTTTCCTCTGATCTTATTCTGTAAGCTCTTCAGAGCTGGGACCATCTTTTGTTCTATGTTTGCACAGTGCTCTGATCCATGATTGGGGTATGTATGTACTTCTACAATACAAATAAATAACAACAATAATGGTGTAGAAGCAAAACAAGGTAACATTCAAACGAGTTTTATTTGTAGATACAAAATGCCAGGCAAACCTCATGGTTTAAATCCACACGTCCTGGGTCTGATTCTCATTTACATAAGGCCTCTTAAAGAAGCTGTAAGTTACATACATTACTGAGAAAGTGAGGTAAAGAGGCTGCAGCAAAAATGAGAATCAGGCCCTTAGCAATGAATGCAAACATGTTGACCTTTGACATCTGTCTGTTCCATAGCCTGTTCTATTAACCTTATTCTTATTTTATCAGGTATATCTGTTTCAACCCAACTCCTTCAGCATTTTTCAGCTCATAAACCATTGTTTGGCAGCACCGAAACAATGGACCAAATTCACTCCTGGTACAAATGGGCACATCTGCCATTGGCCACAAAGGATCATGTATCTGCTTAGGCCAGGCTGATGTGAACCAATGGCTTTTTATCTTTGCAAATAACCATCAAAATCACTTTCAATATACATTACACTCAAACAAACAGAAAGGACCATTGGCATTTCCAAACTGCATTTTCTACTTGCTTAACCTCTCAGAAGTCCCAGACTCTGTCCTCTCAATCAAAGGCACTTGGTAACAGGAACTCTCTTTCTACCAGCAAACCAAGGGGAAGCTGTCTTAGGAGTGATCATCCCTATCATAAAAACAGTAAGTTCCGGCTGCTCTGCAAAGTGCAGTGGTCCCAGCTGTTGCTGGCCTAGGAGTCAAAACCCAAACTTGGGTACAGGTCATAGACATATCTTAACCACAGGTCTGAGGGAAACTACTTGAGAGGCAGTTGGACAAGACTGGAAGAAAACTGGGTTTCGTTTCTGTTTTGCAGAGCCAGAGTTAGGCATGAAATGGACTAAAAATTGCTGAGGGCCCCGAGCAACACATGCCCCCCCCATTTGTTTTTTATTATGTGCTCTCTGTGAGTGTGAGAATATTCCTGCATAGGGCCTGCAATGGACTAGCACTGCCTTTGCTACTTTGCATTCCCGCTCCAATATTATCCCTCTTTTCCTTTCTTAGCCCTTTACCCTGCCACCCCAGGAAAGCAGCTCACCACCTGCAGGGCACACATTTCACCTCAGGTCACTCTGTGTATAACGCTCCCCAGTAGGGGTATTGGAACAGGAAATGCTGTGTGGGGGGCAGATCTGGACAAATCATTTTTACCAGATGTAAAGGAGAGTGATGCAGGAGGGAAGAGGTCGAGAGGCACTTATGTGGGGTAGTGGTTGGGGGGGGGGAAGAGGTGGCATGGAAGTGGGGGTCTCAGGGAAAAAGGTAGTGTGAAGACAGGGTCTCAGGTGGAATGGGCAGAGTGGGAAAGGGACTCAGGCACAGGGTAGACAAGTAGGTTCCCCCACTTTTAGGGAGCTTCTGCTGTACCTGTTCCCCACTCTGAATGACACAGCAAATGAAGTTGGGAACAGTGAGAAATGCCAACCAAAGCACCCTGGTATTTGCCACCCTGGTATTCATGGGGCTGGAGGCTAGCTTCTCCAAGCCAGTAGTTCATGTTCCACCCATACTGTATTTGAGCCATATTACCCTCACTGTCCATGTGCTACAGTCAGGCATCAATGATGACTCTAGGGGTACGTCTAGACTACAGACTTTTGTCGACAGTATCTGTCGACAAAGAGTATCTAGACACATTCAGTTCTGTCGACAAAGCAAGCTGCTTTGTCAACAAAACCTTGTAGTCTAGACACAACCCTAGATGCAATAACACCTTCTGTCGACAGAACTCTGTCGACAGAAGGTGTTATGCCTCATAAAATGAGGTTTACCAGCGTCGACAAAACTGCTGAGTTCTGTGGACGTTATGTCGACAGAACTCGGCAGTAGTGTAGACGCAGGTATAGTTTTGTCAACAAAACCCTGTAGTCTAGACGTACCCTAGGATCTGGAGAGACAGCTGGCAACTACCTTTCTGATTTCACAGCCATCTCTTTTCACTTATTGTTGCTTATTTCTTTGCCTCTGCTTACCTATTCCCCTGTCTCTTCTTCTTTCTTACATGTCCCTGCTGCCCATCATGTCTACACAGCCCTATAAGTTCCTTCTACACTCCTTCCCCTACTGTGTCTGCCCTCTGCTGCTCCCCAGCACATTGTGAAGTGTACATGGTGGGGTACCAAGCAACATTTCTTAAGTGCTAATAAGTGTCCCTTTGCCTTGGAGCCAGCAGTACGCAAACAATGGAGAAAAGCAGAATTCTGGTGGCACACACAGTGCCATCAACTTGAGGCAAAGTGACATTTACTATGTTTATTTTGTTCCCTCTTGAGGCCCCAGTGTGCAGCCAGCAGAATGAGATGGAGAAGTGGTAAGAGGATAAAGGGAGCTGCCCAGGCTGGTGCAAGATATAACAGAAAATTAATGAGAAAAAGGGTTCCTAATATGGATCCTCCTACTTCAGGCTGGAGGCTTCCCACTGTGATAATGATATATTGCAAGGCTACTAGACTACTAGACCAGCTAAAAGTCCAAATGTTTTCCATACTCAAAGCTGCAACTCACAGAGCTGTTTAACTCTGGGCTATATCACTCCTTGAACAATAAATCATTCTGATAATGCTGCATTTGGAATGATTACAGTTTATTAAAGCTAATGTTAAAATTATATGATAAGGATAAGAAAGGAAAAAGTCTGCACATCTGAGTATAGTGCTTAAATTTTCCAAAAGTAGAAGGGTGACTTAAAAATAATACAATGCGGCTGGTACGTGATCAGCAATAACCCAAATTTATACCAATAAATCTAACTATTCAGTTTAGATATGAGAATACAAATATTTGGATACATCACTCATGAATAGTTAGAGAGAGAACTGTGGAAGGCAAATATGGCAATGAATGAAGATTATCCTTCAGTATTAGGGAAATGAGGGTAGGTTTTTCCTGATGAAATACAATTCATCGTGGAAGTATTTCACGGTATATCTACACTACAGCACTAATTTGAACTAACTTAATTCGAATTAGTTAATTCGAACTAAGCTAATTCGAACTAGTGCATCTAGACCTAAAAACTAGTTCGAATTAGCGTTTTGCTAATTCGAACTAGCATGTCCACATTGAGTGGACCCTGAACTGGGGTTAAGGATGGCCGGAAGCAGTGCCGGCAGGGCATCAGATTAGGACTTAGAGCGTGGAGCTGCTGTCTCAGGCTAGCTGAGGGCTGTGCTTAAAGGGACCCGACCCCCACCCTGGACAGACAGTTCTCAGGGGTTCCCTGCTCGCTTGTCTAACTCGATGAGGGACAGCAAAGCAGTCCTGGCTTGGAGTGCCCTGAGTGCCCACACTCGGCACATCACAGCACTTGGCCATCAGCCCAGCTGCACTTGTCGCAGGTTGCCATCCGGGGAGGGGGGTCAATCGGGAGGCTGCAGGAGAGCTTCCACACTGAGGAGCCCACAGAGCCACCCCAGTCCTCCCCATCGGGGGCTCGTACCCCATTCGTCCCTCACCTCCTTCCACTTACCACTCTCTAGCCCCCCTTCCTGATGTACAAAATAAAGGACACGTGTGTTCAAAAATAGAAACTCTCTTTATTGAACAAAACTCGGGGAGACTGAGAAAAGGAGGTGGGAGAGGGGAAGAGAGAGGGTGGGAGAAGGGAGGGCAACTAAAATGATCAGGGGTTTGGAACAGGTCCCATATGAAGAGAGTCTAAAGAGACTGGGACTTTTCAGCTTAGAAAAGAGGAGACTGAGGGGGGATATGATAGAGGTCTATAAAAGCATGAGTGGTGTGGAGAAGGTGCATAAAGAAAAGTTCTTCATTAGTTCCCATAATAGAAGGACTAGAGGACACCAAATGAAATGAATGGGTAGCAGGCTTCAAACTAATATGAGAAAGTTCTTCTTCACAAAGCAAATAGTCAACCTGTGGAACTCCTTGCTGCAGGAGTCTGTGAAGGCTAGAACTAGAACAGAGTTTAAAGAGAAGTGAGATAAAGTCATGGAGGTTGGGTCCATGGAGTACTATTAGCCAGGGTGTAGAAGTGGTGTCCCTGGCCTCTCTTTGTGGAAGGCTGGAGATGGATGGCACGAGACAAATAGCTTGGTCATTGTCTTTGGTACATCCCCTCCAGGGTACCTAGTGTTGGCTGCTGTCGGCAGACAGGCTACTGGGCTAGATGGACCTTTGGTCTGACCCAGTACGGCCATTCTAAGCTCAGGGCTCAGGGTCGGGGGTCTCACTGGACCACCTTGATTTTCATGCACATCTGCTCCTGGGTGGCCAGGCTGGCAGCTATCCTGCCCTAGACAGCCACTTTCCTGTGCCTAGTGCGTAGGTCGTGGATGAGGTCCACAATGTCTGCACTAGACCAGGCGGGCGCCCGCCTCTTGCGGACCTGGGCAGGCTTCCGGGAGCCGCCAGCCTGGTCCCGGGAAGAGGCGGAGGGCTGGGTGGCAGCGGGTGGCTGGCTCGAGCCGTGCCAGGTGCAGGGTCTGCTGGCTGGGTGCTAGCAGGCTTGCACCTGGCACGGGCACCGTAGCCAGCCCGTGCCACTTTCAGGGCTCCGGGGCCGGGCGGGGGGCAGAAGAGTTTCCCTGGTGGTGTCCAGAGTGGCCACCAGGGAAAGCTGGGGAGGGCTAGCCTCCCACTAGTTCGAATTAAGGGGCTACACAGCCCTTAATTTGAACTACTTAATTCGAACTAGGCGTTAGTCCTCATGGAATGAGGTTTACCTAGTTCGAATTAAGTGCTCCGCTAGTTCGAATTAAGTTCGAACTAGCGGTTTGCTAGTGTAGCGCCTACCAAAGTTAATTCGAACTAATGTCTGTTAGTTCGAATTAACTTTGTAGTATAGACGTACCCTCAGTTACTTTCCTGACTTTTCTTCGCATTGGCACTCCAGCTCATTATTCCTGACATTGCAGTGTCCGATGATGTTTTCTAGGTAGATGATGCTTGACCATCTGATAACATGTGACTCCATAGTTGCCATATTAGCAGAGTGTAATGCTGACTGATTCCACATTTCCACAACATTCACTTGTTACTGGGGTCCCATACACCCAGTGGCTCCAACATCAGCACGTGTTTGAATTTTATAATTTTAGCTCTAAAATTGTCAGCCAGAGGGGCACATTTCTCCAGCTTTCAATATTGTGTGTCATAGAAGGCTGAAGTCCTGTTTACAAAAGGAATTGTAATGTCCACAATGATGATTTTCTGTTCCTTGGTGGTAGTGATGATGTCTAGTTTCAGTTAGCTGTTCTTTGCAGGGAAGGTGGAGTTCACCTCAACTTTCTCCACAGGTGGCAGGATAGTTCTGGATGGTATTGTGTCTCAGATCCCAGGCTCTTGAGTAGGACTGGCAGCTACACAAGATATGGGGTAGCATCTCATTGGCACAGCCATCTTTCTGCATTGTTTGTCCTGATTCCCGTGGTGGACAGTTCCAGTCAGTGGGACTGTTGAGCTCATCTCTCTGGATGAACCTCCAGTTGGCAAATCGAGTGAAGATGCTCCCCGGGAGGAAGTGGTTGCTGGTCTCCTACTTGGAAATCACCACAAAGACTTAGTCCTAGTCTGGCTTCCATTTCAGGTTTTCTACATCCTGGCAGTGGATGGTATCCTTCAGGAACTTATCCAGCATGGTTCTAGCTCCCAGAGTGATGCTCTATATTCTTCCCCTGTGCTACCAGGGCTCCCATCTCCAGGCATTCCTCACACCATGTCCAGTGGCAGCTGATACGCTTCTCCAGTCATTGTGTAGCGTTGCAGGCACAAGTCCAGAGTGAAGCAAAGTCTGCTCTTTTTTCAAATTTACCATCTAGTGAACTGGTGACATCTTGGTTGGAGGGTGTTCTGGTGATTTGCTTCCTGGTGATGTCCTGCCTATCACTCTCTGTGATGTTCCTCACCCCAGCATCTGAGCATGTCAGAAGACAACCGTGCAATGCTCAGACATTCAAAGGATGTTGGTGCCACCCTGCCTGTAGGAGATGTACATTAGTTCATTGCTGGCCCTCTGGAGAAGAAATATCCAATTCTTCACTCGCTTCCTGATGGTGCTGTGTGCCTTGTTAACAGGTACCTTCACTACAGCAGATTATCTGAGGATGAATGAAATATTGGGGGAGGGAGATGGGAAATCAGGCAGGTGCTCCAAGCATTTATCTGCCATCATTCTAGTAGGGAGGAGCTGATCCTGGTCACATCATGTAGGTTCTCCAAGATGGTATCCTCAAGTGTCTGCTGCATGTGGAAACCTTTTACAACTAAAAGAAAGATAACTGCCTTTTTACTATCTCCTTCCTGTGTAATCCAAGCAACCCAATTTATAATTTAATCCAGGTACCAGAGCTAAAACTCAATCCTGGAAGCCTCTGAACATAAGAACAAAGCTCCACCACTCTTTATGCTACTGTAGTCACCAATATGCACTTGTTCTGTCTGCTTTGTGACCACCGGTCTACAATCTACTGTTTATGGATTACATAACCTGTTTTAAAAATTAAAAAAAACAACAAATAGTCTTCAGAAGTGGGTTGTGCTCACGAAAGCTCATGATACTATCTACATGTTTTGTTAGTCTTTAAGGTGCTGCAGGACTTTTCATTGTTTTTTAAGTTTTTCCAGTTACAGACTAACTTGACAACTCCTCTGAAACTTTTGAACATAACCTATTTTGTACTGTTTCAGAAGCAGTTAAAATGAAGCTATCATTTCTCTCTGTTCTTGCTCTAGGAACTTCAACTCTCATTATCTGAATTTCAGCTAATTTTTTCCAGTACTTATCAACTTTTCATCCTTCTGAGACAATGTTTTGAAAATAGCAAGCAGTGCAAGCAAGGCATGCTTTTCAAATACAGATCTAGCGTATTTCAGCTTTCCGAAATTCCAATCTTAGTACATTCTTCAGAATAACATAATAAAAGGCAAAAACTTGTGTTAAGGAAGAGAGATTACAAGGATTTCTAACTGAAAGAAGTAGAGACACTAATCTACAGTAAAACATACTCCTACAGATTCTGAAGAGAACACTGAAAGAAGGCAAATTATATGCAACCCCACTTTACACTCAGGAAAATATCAGTAGGGGGAATAGATTCTTCATCTAATAGCCCTTCCTCATGCTGGATAAAAATAGCACTCCCTTCTTATATTATTTTTTTTCTCCATTGACATAATTAGATCAGTTTCTAAAAGAAGTGAACTTGCAGCCCGAGGGGTACTCAGAATCTGCAACTCCCTTTCTGCTGAGGTTCTCAGGCAGGTGTAGCCAGCCATACTAAGAAATGGGACTGCAGTGATGGGGCATGGCCTCTCTCCAACAGCAGCCACTCTCTACCCTCTCATGGGGGAGCCAGGGATCCATGCCTCACCACTAGAAGCAGAGGGGAAGGACAGGAAGTTTAAAAGGCAGGCCCTGCAGCTCATCTGAGTGACAGCTGGGAAAGAGAACAAATGTCCCTTGCCTGTTGCTGAACTCTCTGCCTGAGATGGAGTTACACAGCACCCAGGACCCAGAGACATTGCTGGGACTGCTGATGGACCAGCACCCCACGGGAGCTGCTAGGACTGCCCTAAGCATGCAACCTGTAGAGACCAAGGAAGCCCAGGAAATGGAGGTACACTTGGAAGGGTTAGTAGGGAGGAGCCCAGGGACACCAGACATTAGTTCAATTGTGTTACCAGAGTCTAGGTCAGCAAGTTTCAGTGGGACGCCTGCTGCTCCAGTGGTGGAACACTCTGCCACTATCAGGGCCCTGGGCCAAGACCTGGTGGACTAGGGTGTGTCTGGGTCCTCCAACCCTATGGCTGCCTCACCAATCTTAGGCCAAGAGACCTGCATTTGCTGTCTGCCTGAGGCAGGAGGCAAGGTAAAAGACTGCCCATAGTTCGGCCCTGCCCAGAGGGCCAAAGCCTCTAGACTGATTGTGGCTTGGCCCTGCTTGGAGGTCAGAGCCCCTAGACTGCTAACTCTCCATGCATTGTATTGATAAGTGCATCATAGTGAGAGGGCAGGGCCTTCTTTCAAGACGGACTAGCCACAAACGCTTATGAGGACCCACAAAATATTGCCCTGCAAAATGATCTGGTGATTTGACCACAGTCTAAAAGTACTTAGATGGGGAAGAGAAATTAGATAACAGGGGCTCTTCGGTCTAGCAGAGAAACATAACAAGATCCAATGGTTGAGAGTTGAAGCTAGACACATCCAGATTTGAAACAGGGCACATTTTTTTTAGAATTTAGTGAAATAAGCCATTGGAACAATGTACCAGGGGTTGTGGTGGAATATGGATTACTGGAATTTTTTAAATTAAGATTGGATTTTTTTCCTTAAAGACAAGTGCTAATTCAAGCAGGAATTAATTCAGAGAAGTTGTACAGCCTGTGTTATAAATCAGTTCAGCATGGATAATCACCGGGGGTCTCTACTGGCTTTATAATCTATGATTCTATGAAAAAGAAACCATTTCATGGAAAAGAATTTGGGTCTTAGGTCCCCAACGAGCTATAGCAAGGCCTGAAACTTCTCGCTATCAAAGGCATCTCATATACCTTCTGCAGATCCGCGGTCCTCTCTTTGACTCCGAGGAACCAACCCCTTTAGGGTTGACACCAATGACACCTTCTAGCAACAGGAGGCAAAATAATCCTGTTGCTACCCACCTTGCCATTACTACCACTACTCTTCCTCATGTCCCCCTCTTTTGTCATACTGTTGGCAAGGGCCTGAGCAGCCATTTGTGCCTTGGCCAGTGAGCCCTCAAGATGCAATACAGTATGCACTTTTGGACCCCAGCTTCCCAGGCAGTATCAGAGAACATCTATTTCAGAGCAACCATTTTCCTTCCTCAGTGCCTAGACACACTCCAGCTGCAGATATGAATACTGCTGTGCAGAAGTGGTCCTGAAGTGCCTCCAGACTTCAGGAGTTAAGTTAGCATTACAGACTTGTGGCTGCTCCAGTTCTTAGGGCATATCAACACAGCAACATTCTTTCAAAATAACGAATGTTAATTTGAAATAACAAAGTGAAATAATTTCAAAATAAGCTTCAGGACCATAGAAAAGTACTTCTTCCAGTTTATTGATCCGATGTCCGGTGGCCAAGATGGGGGTGAGAGTGCCGTTATTTCCCCTCCCCTGCCCTTGCAGCTGGGGAAACCCATGGTGGCAAAGCCAGAAATGATGGGATCGGCGTCACCCAGGATGATGACCCTGTGCAGCAGGATGGTGTTGATGGCCCTCACCACCACTAAGAAGATACAAACAGAGAATTAGAGTTGCCAGGGCCCTTGGGAGTTTCCCGAGCCCAAGCCCCCTTCCCACACACCATGCCCAACCCCAATTTATCCCATCCTCCAACAGGGCTTTGTGAAGGCAGGACTGAAAACTTTCCAGGGAGGGATCTTCCACCCCTCCTGCTTCCCTAGGGAATCCCATTTCAGCAGTTTACAGCCCTCCTGGGACAATAGCATGAGTCAGTCATACTTGTATGACCATGGCCCCAAAGGTCATTCTTCCCATGCTGAACTGGTTCCCAATGGAGTGATAGCTGTCCAGTGTAGGGAGCTTCCAAAGTGCAATGATGACCCACTTTTGGAGAGGGAGGGCGGGTTGCATCTGGGTGCCCCATCATCTGAGGGCAGGGGTGAACCATTCACACAGCTTCAGGAAGATGTCCATTGGCATAGCTTCAGGAAGATGTCCATTGGCATGCAGAAGTTCTGGAGCCACTGCTGACTGTCCTACCACTCCATGACGAGCCAGTGTCCCATCACCAGAAGTGGCGGTGCATGGTGTGAGGGGGAGAGCAGGAGGGTCTGTGCAGCCTGAGCAGTACATGGAGAGAGGTAAGAGATACCCTGCAGGGAGCAGCGGGTCCTGGTCCTACAGAGCCACAACGTCAGCGGGCAGTAACTGCACCAGGAGGTGCAGCAGCAGGTCTAAGAGCTGGCGACTGCTTTCCAGCATGTCCAGCTCCATAGCTGGAGTGCTGTGGTGTCCGTAAGAGCTACCACAGTAGTCAGTGAGATGGGTTGGCTGTCCCTCAAGGAGGTAGGCAAAGGTGAAAAGCCTGAGACACAACTGTACAGGAGGGTCCCTTTAAGCACGAGCCTGAGATGGCCTCAGTTAGCATTTCCAGGAAGTGAGTGCTGTCCTGATGCCCCGCCTGAAGTTCTTCTGGGGGGATTTAAATGCGTTTCAGGCTCCAATCAGTGTGGACGCTCTATTTTGAAATAGTTACAGTGCTATTTCAATCAGCATTTGTAATGTAGACGTGATATTTCAAAATAAGCTATTTCTGAGTTTTTATTTCAAAATTGCTTATTTCTAAATAAGCATGTAGTATAGACGTGCCCTTAGAGAGGTTCAGGACTTATTGTGTGAGGGACTTTTGAGTAGGCAGCCATTCCTCAGCAGGTAAGAATCTTTATTGATTTTAAAAAAAAACAAGCATTTCAGCAAGAATTAAAAAGAACCAATAGAAATCTTTTTCTTGGTCCTAGATTTTTCAATAGCTTGATTGGGAGCCAGATTTTATTTAATACTGTCTCTTTAAATGTTTTACTTGAACATACTGCAAAAGCATTCATCATAGGACTGAAATACAATTAAACAAATCTGAAATGTCCCTCCAAATGAGTAACATATGTCAGAACTGGATAGATAAATAAATAAAACAAAAAACACCACAAATTATATTAACCTTTGTTAGTCTTAACCTGCATCTTTGCTGATATGTCCTAAATATAAAACTTAATGAGATCAGTAAATATCATCTGCATAATATAAATAAAGGCCACTACTCAGTAGAGATCCACATTCCTAGGGGAGAAGAATGCATCTAGTTGACATATAGATGGTATTATTTGAACACCTTCTCTTTGCTTGTAAATGCTGCAGTAGTTGTCATTACAATACAGTTTAAAATGTCCCCTTATAATGAATTAGTTTCCTGCTTCTTTTCAGACAGCATATCAAAATATTTTAAATGTTAGCATAAATCTTGTTTGAGTCACACTGACACATGTTCCAAAACAGCACAATAAGACATGTTCTCAACAAAGTGCAACACTGCTAGACTGTAGGTGCAAGGTATAATTGGTGAGATTAAGAGAAAACGGAGTAAAAATTGCACCCTTCATAATGAGGTGTTGTTCTACTGTTCAAATGACAAGGGTCTACTCACACAGCTGACACCAGCAAAAATGTCAAACCTCTGCTGAAAGTAAACAGAATGCTGTTTGTGCTACTCATTTACTAGCCTTGTTAAACCTCTCTCTGAAGCGTCACGTACACTTTCTGTAATAAGACAACTTCTATAGCAGAAGGTAAACCTCCACCTGTAGAACATAGCATGAACAGAGCTACAGAATTAGTGAAACAGCCTAAAATGGTTTTCAGAAAAATCTGTACTCTCACAGAAGGTACAAGTTCTTTTCACAAACTTGCTGAAAAAGATGTGCGAAAAAATGTATTTCAAGGTTTTTAATCAGCTTTTGTCTTTTTCCACAATGTGACAATGCTGTAACTGAACTTACTGTGAGCATCAAGACCAAAGTAATGAGCACTAACTTTTGGGAATTCATGTAGGATGTTGCAGAGGATTTTCTTCAGGATCCTTAGAATGCCACCATTCATGAAATGTTAAGTGTGGCATTGTCCACACCACAGGAATTCATTTGATACAGGGAAGTGTTTGACACTTCAGCTCAGTCTACAATGCCAACTGAGCAACAAAGTTTTTGATCTTCACATGTGCTTAATTTCCCCTCATGAATGACCAAAGTTTTGCCATGGCAAGTACTAGTGCCACCATAGCAAATGCTGCTCCATAGGGGGTGAAAGTCTTTTGTGAGCAAAAGTGCTGACAATTTACACTGCCTGATTTTTAGCAACTCGTCTGTGTCAACACAGCTAAGTCACTAAAAACTGTGTAGTGTGGATAAAGACTTCAGTATTACGCTGGTGGAGACTATATAAATGGCTATGATAGCAGGTAGGTTGATATATTCTGTAAATTTATGTTGTTTCCTTAGGGTATGTCTTACTTCCCTGCATAGAAGTGGTTCAGTCCCAAGGACCGTAAGTGATACAGGGTGAGCAATGAAGATAGGTTCTAAGTTGAGAGACTTTGAACTTAGATCCAATGGAGATGTGTTGCTAGGGTCTTTCCCAGAGTTTTTCTTCTAGATGGAATTTTATATGTGGGAAGAAGGATTAATTTAATGCTACCCACTGAAGTCCCACAAGAAAGTAAATAAGGTTATTATTCTGCAGAAAGTATCTACATGTGTAACCCCCAGTCCTGCATTGTGCATGCCCTATCCACACTGCGAAGCCCCACAGGTGCTTCTGCTGCACAGAGGGAAGAGTGGAATTATGCCAAAATGGTAATATTCCTTCCTTTTATCCCTTGTCAGCCCACCCAGGTTCACTGGGTTTTCGCCCACTTCCACACAGGGTGGTGTTAATTTGAAGAAACAAAACAAAATAAAACTGGGTGTAAGGCACAGAACACATGTGTGGGGACATGATTTCCCCAAGCAGGACTACTGAGTTCTACTACTGACTTTGTCACAGGCACATGTGAACTAGTTACCAAAGGTCACAAAAGGACTTAGTCATCGAACTGCTCCAGTAGGCATCAAAATCCCAGATTCCCCTTGGAATTCACAGAATTCTTGCTCAGCACTCTCTGTATCTTGTAAGTGCCTACACTTGCTCAGCACCTACACTTTTGTAGTAAAAGTTCCTTGTTTTTACCTATGAGTATGCTCCTCTGCAGGCACAGTGCAGCCCCACATCAAGCATCCAGATGGCTAAGCCCCAGAGTGATCTAGAAACCGGGGAAAGATAGATATTTCTCTGGCTACCTTGCCTGAAGAGCTCAATCTTGTTAGAATTCTCAGAGCTCTCCTAATAGATCGTGCCTCAATGGGTCACGGAAGAGACAGGGGAAAGGAGGCAGGAGATATAATAGTCCAGGGAAGATATTGCCTTCCCTGATGCTACTGCTAACCTGACTCTGGTTAACTGGTCCACTGTGCTCCCCTCCCCAGAGAACCCCACCACTCTCTCCATTCCATCTTCCATCTCTGAAGGTCCCCACTGCTCACCACATCCCTCCTCCTGGGGATGGGGCAGTGAGAAGTGATGCAGTGTTCTGGCAGATTAAAAAGGCTCTGCCAGGCAATGCTGGGGTCAGCGGCTTCACAGGAAGGGGGCTTCAGGGTGGGAGGAGCCACCATCTGGGGCCAAGTGCTGGGGCTGGTCTGGCGCTCACAGAGGCCGCCAGATGGGACCAGTCCAGCACATGGGGGAGGTGGGAGGCAACTCTAGTGGCACTGAGGCCAGCACAGAGAAGCTGCAGGCTCAGCCATTTACTGGGGCCAGCCCAGGGCACAGGACCCAGGGAAGAAGAGGATAGGTGGTGCTGGGGGTGTAGGCTGCCAGGCCAGGGTTGCCAGTAGCAGCAGGTTGGCCCACTGTGGCAGGCAGGCTGCGGCTCCTCTGGGCTTGGGGTTGGAGGCTCCTCAGGCCTTTTCCTTTCATAGGATGGGAACTTTCAGGCTCCAGCATCGAGTGGCTGGGCCTGGGACAGAAGGAACAGGGACAGCAGGCTTGCTTCCCAAAGTGGGTGTTCACCTGATGCCTATGAAGAAATTCCTCTTAATTGTTAATTCAGTGAGGAGGGCAATCACCTGGGGCTGGGAAGACCCGTGGTTCAAGTCAAGTCCCCAGCTGAAGGGGAAAAAAAGGATTTGAACAGGGATCTGCCACCTCTCAGGTGACAGGCAAAGCCATTAGGCTATTCCCACTGGAATCTACTGATAAGGGTTTTCCTCAGTGTCTCCTGTTAAAGCTGTTCTGAGCATAAATAATAAAAAGTCTCACTGTGTGAGAGCGAGAGAATGAGTGTCTGAGTATACCTGCATGAGAATGTTGGTAAAGGCTTGTAGTCACATTCACATGGGAGGCCTAAGATCTAGGCCCCCAGCTTCAATGGGGAGACTCAGGGAGCCTCACATAATATCTCACATCCCAAGGGTTAGGGCACTCACTTGAGGGGTAGCTGTTCCTGTGTTAAAAATCTCTTCTGCCCCACAGGTGGACAAGAGACTTGAACCAGGTGTTTCCAAAGGATTGAGAACTGGTTAAAAGACAGGAAACAAAGGGTAGGAATAAATGGTAAATTTTCAGAATGGAGAGGTGTAACTAGTGGTAACTAGTGGTGTTCCCCAAGGGTCAGTCCCATGACCAATACTATTCAACTTATTCATAAACGATCCAGAGAAAGGGATAAGCAGTGAGGTGCCAAAGTTTGAGGACAATACTAAACTGTTCAGGATAGTCAAGACCAAAGCAGACTGTGAAGAACTTCAAAAAGATCTCACCAAACTGAGTGATTGGGCAACAAAATGGCAAATGAAATTTAATGTGGATATGTGTAAAGTAATGCACATTAGAAAAAATAACCCCAACTATACATACAATATGATGGGGGCTAATTTAGCTACAACTAATCAGGAAAGAGATCTTGGAGTTATCGTGGATAGTTCTCTGAAAACGTCCACACAGTGTGCAGTGGCAGTCAAAAAAGCAAATAGGATGCTAGGAATTATTTAAAAAGGGATAGAAAATAGGACACAGAATATCTTACTGCCCCTATATAAAACTATGGTACGCCCACATCTTGAATACTGCATACAGATATGGTCTTTTCACCTCAAAAAAGGTATTTTTGCATTAGAAAAGGTTCAGAAAAGGGCAACTAAAATTCTTAGGGGGTTAGAATGGCTCCCATATGAGGAGAGGCTAGAGACTGGGAATTTTCGGTTTAGAAAAGAGGAGACTGAAGGGGGATATGATAGAGGTATATAAAATCATGAGTGGTGTGGAGTAGGTGAATAAAGAAAAGTAATTTACTTGTTCCCATAATATAAGAACCAAATGAAATTAATGGGTAGCAGGTTTAAAACTAATAAAAGAAAGTTCTTCTTTACAAAGTGCACAGTCAACCTGTGGAACTCCTTGCCAGAGGAGGCTGTGAAGGCTAGGACTATAACAGAGTTTTAAAAAGAGCTAGATAAATTCATGGACCTTAGGTCCATAAAAGGTTATTAGCCAGGGGGTAAGGAATGGTATCTCTGGCCTCTGTTTGTCAAAGGCTAGAGATGGATGGCAGGAGACAAATCGCTTGATCGTTGTCTTTGGGCCAACCCCTCTGGGGCATCTGGCACTGGCTACTGTCAGCAGACAGGATACTGGGCTAGATGGACCTTTGGTCTGACCCAATATGGCCGTTCTTATGTTCTTATAGGTCAGCTCAGTACTTTATGCATTGGACCAAAAATCATGGGGGAAGTCATATGCCTCCTCTTCCTTCTTTGTGTTATCTCTCCCCTCTGTCTTGTAAATAAAATAGCATAAGTGCCTAACACCACAGGTTTACAGCTGAGAATCCCAAGAAGAGGGAGGCACATATCTGCAGCCTAGATTTCAGCTCCTATCAGTTATAAAGGGGTGGGACTTAGAACATAGTTAATGAGAGATGCCAAAGAGTAACTTAGGGAGCACTCCACTTAGCATGCTGGCTGTTGTGAATCCCATTCTGAGGCACTTATCTTTTCCCATTCATTGAATAGGAAAACTAGGCATCTAACTTAGGCTAAGTAAATACCAGTGATTTTCTAGGTATTGTGATGCTCAGCATTGCCACGCTTAAGGGTAAGTCTACACTACTGCAGTAAGTGAACCTAAGGTATGTGAATAACATGGTTGGAGTCAATATACCATAAGTTAAGTTACTGTGATGTCCACACGACGCGGGGTCGATGGGAGACACTCTTCTGTTAACTTACCTTACTCTTTTCCTTGGGGATAGAGTACCATGGTAGACTAGGAGAATGATCTGTGATCAATTTGGTGGGTCTTTACAAGACCCACTAAATCAACCACCAGGGCATCAATCTCCATTCTGTTGATTCTAGCTAGAGTGTGGATGCAGTCTAAGTTTCTTTGTGAATACAGCCCTAATGACCTAATGCTTTAGTTTAGGTGAGTGGTTCTCAAATAGAGACATGTACACCCTTTGCACTTTGCAGAGGTCATCCTGAGGATATACCAACTTATCTAAATACTTGCCTGTATTTTTAGAAATTTATAAATGTATATACTGTATTTATATTCCAGGTGATTTATTTTATAATTATATGGAAAAAATGATAAAGTATGCAATTTTTCTGTAACAGTGTGCAGAGAGACTTATGTCTGATGTTGTAAGCAAGTAGTTTTAAAGTGAGGTACTTGGGGTATACAGTACAAATCAGACTCCTGAAAGGGGTACAGTAGCCTGGAATGGGTAAGAACCACTGGTTTCGGTATCATATCAGTATCAGGTATAGTAGCTACTTTTAGGATTATTACAGAAGGTTAAGTTTAGGTGTTATTGTATTCAGGATACACTCTTAGCTGGATAAATACTGGAAACAAAAATTGTGAAGATTTTGAGTTAGGTACACCAAGAATATCCAGCAACTTTGTATCCCTGTGAGACTGACCTGACATACCTGGGTGCTTAAAGTGGGTTTATTGTTGCTTTACATCATCTGAATGACATAAAGCAGCCAGACTCTACCAGTGAACTCAGTCTTGCTAAAATTAGTGTCTCAGCTCAACTCTACCACACTCAAATCTTTTAGTATTTGCAACTAATTCGTTTGATTCTGTGGAATAGCTAAGTGACCAAGCTGGATATTCAAATAGAAAATATTCTCATGGAATACTTGGCAAGTAATCCTCATATTGTTATTTCTTTGATTGCAGAAATAAATTTCTGTTTTATAGGATT
This sequence comes from Pelodiscus sinensis, assembly GCF_052426305.1. Classification (NCBI taxonomy): domain Eukaryota; kingdom Metazoa; phylum Chordata; order Testudines; family Trionychidae; genus Pelodiscus; species Pelodiscus sinensis. The sequence continues at coordinate 33,051,420 of NC_143054.1, forward strand.
GCTTTGTAAATGCATTGGAAAGACAAAAGACAAACCAAAATTCAGTAAATACTGTTCAACTAATTCTAGTTTCTGGATAGCTCATATTTTTATATTTTGTGTTCATAGGCTTCTAGGCAGATCTAAAGCCAGAATTACAGTTGATCTCTACAGAAAGTCTCCTCACATTGAAATTGATGTGTACTCATATATATTTTAATGGAATAAAGAGGATACTTAGGTTGGGCTAAAAAGAGTTGTCTTCAGGACTCCAAAGGCTTAGGGAAGGATCAATTCATGCATTTAAATATCAATGTTAATACTACTAATACTGTTCCTATTAAATGGCACAAATTTATTTACTGATTTAGGCACTTTGAAGATACAAATGTGTTCTGTAATGGAATACAGCAGGCAGCTTCACTTCAGAATGTCCAAGTTGTCAGCAACATTCAGATGATGCACAAAAAGCAACAAATTTGCCTTCTCTGTCTCTATCTTTCTAGTGAAATACTCTGTGTTATGGTTTATAAAAGGGGAACTTTTAGAACTTGGTCTCGCAGGACTAAAACTCTGCAGTTATAATAAATATCTGTAGAAAAATGGAAATACCTTCTCTAACCAGTTAATGAAAACTTACTTTCAACAAGAGTATTCTCTCTAAAATGGCATTGGTATCAGAAACCAAATTTATACACTTCATTAAACTTATTCCTTCTGCATATGAAAGGCTATATTTCCCCAAAGCTCCTATAGCAGGCATAGTTGGACAATGCATGCTATGCTTCATCAGGATGGTCATACTGACTGAAGCTTTACCATTTTGATCATATTTGCTGCACTCAGCAACAGTGAAAGGTCACTCAGGATATGTCTACACTGCATACTTATTTCGGAATAAGCTGTTCTGGAAGAAATACTCCAAAATAGCTTATTTCAAAATTGTGTGTCTACACTACAAGGAAGCCTGGAAATTAGTCCGAGGCAGGCTCCCCTAATATAGATGTACTACCTCAATTTTAGAGCCCCAGAAAGCACTAGGGAATAATTACTTTGAATGGCCCTGGGGTGGAACTATTTTGAAATAGCAGCAGTAGAGGGTCCACACTACAGCTATTTCAAAAAAGCTATTTCGGAATAGGCATTATTCCTCATGAAATGAGGTTTACAGAAGTCAGAATAAGCCATCCATTATTTCAAATTTATTTCAAAATAACGGAATTGCTGTGTAGACATTTGCACTGTTATTTTGGAATAATGTTGCTGTTTAGATGCACCCTAAGGGTATGTCTACGTTGCATTCCTCCTTTGAGAAAGGAAGGCAAACGCAGACAAACGAAATTGCAAATAAAGCGCGGATTTGAAATTCCTGTGCTTCATTTGCATAATCGCGTCCAGCTGCTTTTCTGAAATACTGTATTTTGAGAAAAAAAATGTGGTCCACATGGGGTTATTTCGAAAAGAAACCCTTCCTTCAAAATAACCCTTAAACCTCATTTTTTAAGGAGTAAGGGTTATTGCGAAGGAAGAGTTTCTTTTTGAAATAATCCCATTTTTTTCTCTAAATACGGTATTTCGGAAAAGCAACCGGCCGCAATTATGCAAATAAAGCACGGGAAATTCAAATCCACGCTTCATTTTCAATTTCGTTTGTCTGCATTTGCATTCCTTTCTCAAAGGAGGAATGCAGTGTAGACATACCTTAAATGAGTATGTTTATAGGCTAGTAAGGCCAGGTCTAGTTCCCTGACCCTTTGTTCTGTATTTCTCTTTTGCACATTCCACCAGCACGAAGCACATGGAAAGCTACCTGAAGTAGCAGGATGTCAGGGATTTCCTATAATGTAGAGGAATCCCCAGGTGGGTTAGAAGTAGTTTAGCTCTCCCAACCCAGGAGCAGAGTGTGAGACAGGAATATGGCACCACCACCTTTGATTCCCCATCCACACCAAGAAGAACTTGACATATGAGAAGATTCTGGGGCTCAATCACTGTTACAATGTACCTTGTATGGTCACTTCCACTTCCACTGCAAAATAGAAGTCAAATGCTACCAAATCAACATTCCCATTCATATTACATTCATTTTGCTCTGATAAAATTACTTCAGAAGGCTAGGAGTCCTGTGGCACCTTATAGACTAACTGAAGTGTTGGAGCATAAGCTTTCATGGGCAAAGACCCACTTCGTCAGATGCATGACCATAAGCTTTCGTGGGCAAAGAAGCTCCTACACTTCAGTTAGTCTATAAGGTGCCACAGGACTCCTCACCACTTTTGCAGATTCAGAATAACACGGCTACCCCTCTGATACTTCAGAAGGTTAAAGGCCTTTGACAAATTAGGCCCCGGTCCCTCATTTACTGGATTATTTTTTGGAACTTAACTGGATGCATGGAAATCAGCAAATCTACAAAATTCAGTGATATGTTTAGGATGTCCATCAACAAAACAAGAACATAAATCTGGTTAGGGTTACTTTCCTGACTGAGAAGGTGAGAATATCATGGGGATTATAATCTGAAACTCCCCACAACAAGAAAATATGAAGAAAGTAACTGGCTGTTTCAGATTCCTGGGGTTTTTTCTGCACATTTTGAAATGTAATTAAATATTCTAAGTTTGCAGATGATACCAAACTGGGTGGGGTTGCAACTTCTTTGGAGGATAGGGACATAATTCAAAATGACCTTAGCAAGTTAGAGAAATGGTCAGAGGTAAACAGGATGAGGTTTAATAAAGAGAAATGCAAAGTGCTCCACTTAGGAAGGAACAATCAGTTCCATGCATACAAGATGGGAAGTGACTGTCTAGAAAGGAGCATGGCGGAAAGGGATCTAGGGGTCATAGTGGACCACAAGTTGAATATGAGTCAACAGTGTGATGCTGTTGCAAAAAAAGCAAATATGATTCTAGGTTGTATCAACAGTTGTGTTGTAAGCAAAACTCGTGAAGTCATTCTGCCGCTCTACTCTGCACTAGTTAGGCCTCAGCTGGAGTACTGTGTCCAGTTCTGGGCGCCACATTTCAAGAAAGATGTGGAGAAATTGGAAAGGGTACAGAGAAGAGCGACAAGAATGATTAAAGGTTTAGAGAACATGACCTATGAAGCCAGGCTTCATGAACTGGGCTTGTTTAGTTTGGAAAAAAGAAGATTAAGGGGGGACATGATAGCGGTTTTCAAATATCTAAAAGGGTGTCACAAGGAGGAAGGAGAAAATTTGTTCCTCTTGGTTTCTGAGGACAGGACAAGGAGTAATGGGCTTAAAGTGCAGCAGGGGAGGTTTAGATTGGACATTAGGAAAAAATTCCTAACTGTCAGGGTGGTCAAATATTGGAATAAATTGCCAAGGGAGGTGGTGGAATCTCCCTCTCTGGAGATATTTAAGAACAGGTTGGATAGACATCTGTCAGGGATGGTGTAGACGGAGCTTGGTCCTGCCTTGAGGGCGGGGGGCTGGACTCGATGACCTCTTGAGGTCCCTTCCAGTCCTATTATTCTATGATTCTATGATTCCTCTCTGCATATTATCCCAAATACAAGGATTATAATAAAATGTGTGGAAGGCTGAAATACAGAAATTCAGATTCTGATGAGGTTACACATAGTAAGCAGTATTTTACTCCACGCCTAGGACCACTGATGTCAATGGGATTACTCTTAATGGTACTAATTCATTGTAAGGCTGACAGAGTGTGGCCCACTTTTTGCCTTGCAAACTATTTGCTAGTACAGTTCAGCTGTTCAGTTTTAGATTAAATCATGTATAAGCATCACTTTTAAATAACTTCACTAAAATATCTCAGGCCTCTGTCAGAAGGTGGTGGAGGAGAGGCATTTGAAACAGTCTAGTAAGACCAAATGAAGGAGAAAATATTGTAAATCCAAAAGAATGAGGTGTTTTCAAAACATTACCATTAAGTTATGTACTTGAGAAACAACATTTTCATGGTTATTTCGGGTGAGAAAAGTTATACAAGAAACTATTAAACTAAATAAGGTATTTCTAGGCAGCATACTTGTACGCCTAAGCCCTGGTCTACACTAGGGAGTTATTTTGAAATAACCACCCTTATTTCAAAATAACAAGTGAAGCATCCACACTACCAAGCCTGTTATTTCAAAATAAGGGACTGGTTATTTCAAAATTTGTACTTCTGCTTTCCTTGGGGAATAATGTTTATTTTGAAATAGCGTTAGTGTGGATAGTCCACAGCTGGTATTTCAAAATAACTACTCCCCAGAGTAATTTTAAGTAATTACTCCCCAGAGCTTCCTGGGGCTCTAAGTCAATGTAGTATGTTCACAATAATGGAGCTTGCCTCAGACTAATTTTGAGGTTCCCCCATAGTGGGGACACACATTTTGATTTTGTTATTTTGAGAGTTATTATTTCAAATGTAGTTATTTCAAAATAATTTTCTATTGTAAACATGCCCTAAATGAGTATCATGCTAAAAATGAGCTGATGCACAAGAGAAGCAGCAGGCAATTTGTAGGTGCCAATTTGTATGGAGCTACCAGTTTTAGATACCCAAATTGTCACTAAGTCCATGTTTCAGTTTCATTTTTTGTTCCTTAACATGCTGAAGGAATATAAAATAATGTACCTTTATAAATGCACATCCTTCTATAGCCTCTGTTTGTAATTGCATTGCACTTGCATTTCTGTTGCATGAAATCTGAAGCAATTAGATGCAAACGGGATTTAAAGTGGGAGTAAATTACATTACAGCCACTTTAAAACTCCTTTACATTTCCAGGGCATTCTGCAAAGCCTATAGCATAAATCAGAATCAGGAGCTCTTTCTGCCAACTGGTTTTGTGCTAGCCCTTTCCTGTTATTCCATTCTTCCCTGTTATTAAATACTTGCAAATCTTCTAGATAATGGGCCAGATTCTTCACAGCCCTACACATTCATATTCACGCCCGTGCAAAAGGAGTGAAAATGTTATGAGATTAGACTACTCCATTCATTTTCAATGGTGGCTCACTTTGTACTCTATGGGCCTCATGCTCATCTACCCTAAGAAGTCTCTTTCTACCACTTTAGCAGTGTTAAATGGCATTAAAGTGGACATAAATAATGTAATACTACTTTAAAGCCCCTTAAAACTGAAGAGCCACACAAAGATATCAGTGTAACTATTGATTTTATGAATTTAGATGTATAAAAACCTGCACACGTACCCATCGAATGATCTTGGTGCTTATTCTCTAAAATAAAAATATGTAATACATATATCAGTACAAGGTAACAGACTGTTTATCTCATCTAGATGTTATGGAGAGCTGTTAGCACTGCATATTATGAAGGTTACATGTTATTAAACACTACTTTTAGTAGCTTTTACCTTTGTCAAATGTTAATTATTTGGGCTGCAATTTTGCATGCGCCTCAAGTTGAATACCATTTTTTGGAAAATTTCAGCAAAATGCTTCATTTCTAATTAACTAGGCTAGGGAAAACATTCTAGTGACCTTTTTTTTTCAGATGTTATAGTACCCCTATACTTTGGAGAAAGCATTTGAAATTTGGCCAAGAGGTTGACTTTGCACCTGGAATTTGCCTTTTGATGTTCTTGCAAAAATCTACCCAAATTTGACCAAGTAATAAGCCTTCTGAAGAAAAGTAAACTTCACATATCATTTTTACAGACTTGCTAGCGCTTCACAGCTAAACTCTCTGAATCACTCCATCCATGCTGTGTGCACTCCAACCTAAGGCTAAGAAGGACCTTCACAGAAACTACAACTCTGGGCTGCTACAGATCTATGCGATACTGGGGCTGTGCACCAAAATTGAGAGCAGGAAGCCTTTTTTTCCTATGCTCCCATTGAATCCCCTGCTGTGCATTTACAGCATGGAGATAGAAGCCACCTGATTTGAAAGCAGGAGAGACAAGAACTGGATCTGGAGGGGCAGGGGAAGAGGGAGAATGCAAAGGAATTAGACTGGGAGAGCGAACACGAGGAGCATGGGGACTGGAGGATTACCGGGGGGAGTAAACTGGGACAGGGTGTTGGGGCTTAGGGAGATTGGGAGAGTCTGGGTAAGGACACTAGGAACCAGGCAGGGAATGGGGGAGTGGAGGGATTGAGATTGGTTGCAACTGGACTAGGAAATAGTAGGTTGGAAGATGATGATAAAGGAAAAAATAGCACGTTAAATGTAATTAATGACTTTAATAATTAATGTGTACAAGGGGCCAAATTAAGATTGTGCAGACATTCTTAACACTAGCATTCCTAACTTTTGGGTACTCTGTTTTGCAACCTTAATGATATTCTTTAACATAGTGTGTGTTTTTAACTAAAAATTTGCAAAAAAAACTATAATAAAATATAGTGAAAAAGTAAAAAAAAAAAAAAAAAAAAAAAACCCTATAATGAAAATATAATGAAAATGCCACCTCCTGCAACCCTCCACATAAGCTCTGGAAAAGAGATGGGTTTTGGATTATTAGCAAATTGAGGCTCTGCCAGGCAAATTTTCAAAGTTACTGATGTGTCACAGATATAACCCTGTTAGCTGCTTCCTCCCATTTATAGCCATGAAACTCCAGCTCAAGCACCTCTGCTGATTGTAACCACAGGCTACAAATGGAAATGAAATTGAGTTTCATTTTCTGTGTCAACATCCTACAGAATTTGCTTGGGGAAATGCACAAGAGTGTTCATATGGTTGTGTGTGAAAACAGGAAAGATAAAAAGACTAATCAGCTCCAATCCTGTCTTTTGCAATCAGGCTCTCCTGAGAATTGCACACATGCACTTTTTCCACACTATTTCTTTTGAAAATAAACACTCAGGCTATGTCTAGATTGCATCCCTTTTTCATGAAAGGGATGCAAATTAGACGTATTGCAATTGCTAATGAAGCGGGGATTTAAATCTCCGCCGCTTCATTAGCATAAAAATGGCTGCCGCTTTTTTTCATCATGGAGCTTTGCCGGAAAAAAGCACCAGTCTAGATGCGGATCTTTCAGAAAATAAAGCCTTTTCCGAAAGATCCCTTGTCAAAAGCATCTAAAATGGAAGTTTTCTTCAGACAAAATGTCACTCTATATGATAATGCCAGGCTTGATTCACCATTGGTATAGTCCAGATTTACAATGTCCTAATACAGGTAAATTTAGTCAAGACTGTTCTATTTAAGACCAGTTAACTAGACTATTATAAAAGTGTAACATATGATTAAGAGCATGAGAACGGCCATACTGTGTCAGACCAAAGGTCCATCTAGATCAGTATCCTGCCTTCCAGCAGTGGCCAATGCTAGGTGCCCCTAGAGGGAATGAACAAAACAGATAACCATCAAGTGATCCCACTCCTGTTCCCCATTCCCAGCTTCTGACAAACAGAAGGGACATCATTCCTAATGATCCTAGTTAATAGCCACTGATGGACCTATTCTTCATGAATGTATCTAGCTCTTCTTTGAACCCTGTTAAAGTCCTGGCCTTCATAACATCCTCTGGCAAGGAGTTCCATAGGTTGACTGTGTGTTGCATGAAGAAGTACCTCTTTTTGTTTGTTTTAACCTGCTACCTATTAATTTAATTTGGTGACCCCTATTTTCTCTGTTATGGGAACAAGTAAATAACTGTAGTGAATAACTTTTCCTTATTCAATTTCTCTACACCAATCATGATTGTATAGACCTCATCATATCTCCCCTTAGAGTATGTCTACAATAGACCCATAGTTCAATCTAGGGAGGCTAATGAGGGCAACTGAAATTGCAAATGAAGCGTGGATTTAAATATCCCACGCTTCATTAGCATGTTCCTAGCCAGTTGCCATTTAGAAATTGACTAGACCAAAGTAATTGCCCGTGTCTACACGCAGCAGTGAAATGGGATTCTGAATTAAATCTTAAAATCAAATTAGCTGGTATTCTTCCTGCAATGAGGTTTACCAGCTAATTCGATTTAGGGCTTTAATTCAGAATCCCATTTCACTGCTGCGTGTAGACGTGGACAGTTACTTTGGGCTACTCAATTTCTAAAATGGCGACTGTCTGGGAACATGCTAATGAAGTGTGGGATATTTAAATCCCACACTTCATTTGCAATTTTGGTCGCCCTCATTAGCCTCCCTAGATCAAACTAGGGGGCTAGTGTAGACATACCCTTAGACTCTTCTTTTTTAAGATGAAAAGTCCCAGTATTTTAAATCTCTCTTCATATGGTAGTTGTTCCAAACTCCTAATCATTTTTGTTGCCCTTTCAATGCTAAGATATATTTTTTGAGATGGGGTGACCACATATGTATGCAGTATTCAAGATGTGGGTGTATCATGGATTTATATAGAGGCAATAAGATATGTTCTCTATCCCCATTTTAATAATTCCTAACATTCTGTTTGCTCTTTTGACTGCTGTTGCACGTTGAGTGGATGTTTTTGGAGAACTATCCACAATGACTCCAAGATCTCTCTCGAGTGGTTATAGCTAATTTAGTCCCCATAGCTGGGATTATGTTTTCCAATATATATTACTTTGCATTTATCAACATTAAAATTCATTTGCTTTTTTGTTGCCCAGTCTCTTCGTTTTGTGAGATCCTTTTGAAGCTCTTCACAGTCTGGCTTTGCTTTAACTATCTTGAGCAGTTTAGTATCATCTGAAAATTCTACCACCTCTCTGTTTATCCATTTGTCCAGATCATTTATGAATAGGATATGAACATGTTGAATAGGATTGATCCCAGTATGGACCCCTGTGGGACACCACTAATTAACTCTCTCCATTGTGAAAACTGACCATTTTGTTTTGTATCTTTTAACTAGTTACCATTCCATGAAAGGACCTTAACGCTTATCCCATAAGAACTTACTTTACTTAAAGGTCCCTGTCAAAGACTTTCTTGAAATCTAATTATATTATATCTACTGGATCCTCCATGTCCACATGCTTATTGACCCACTAAAAGAACTCTAGTAAATTAATAAGGCATGATTTCCCTTTACAGAATCCATGTTGATTTTCCCCTAACAAATTATGTTCATCTATGTGTCTGACAATTCTATTGTTAATAATTGTTGCAATGAATTTGCCCACTACTGACATTAAACTTACTGCTCTGTAATTGCCTAGATCACCTCTGGAGCCCTTTTAAAAGATTGGCATCACATTAGCTATCATCCAGTCATTAGGTACAGAAGACTATTAGAAGGACAGATTACAAACCAGTTAGTAGATCCACAATTTCCCATTTGAGTTCTTTTAGAACTCTTGGGTGAATGCCATCTGATCCTGGTGACTTGTTGCTGTTTAGTTTATCAATTTGTTTCAAAACCTCCTCTAATGACACCTCAATCTGTGACAATTCCTCAGATTTGTCACCTAAAAAAAATGGCTCAGGTTTGGAAATCTCCCTTGCATTGGACAGATTTTTTGTTGCTAAAAAGATTTCAGGACATTAATGCTAACATGACTGGCAGAAGATTATTCTTTTAGGGTTTGTCTACACTTCTAAGTTTGAAGCATAATGTTATCACGGCACCAGCACAAGGAAAATGATCTCTCCCAGTGCCACTGGTAAACCACCTCTACAAGGGTAGTAGCTAACAGCACTGAGAGCATGACTAACAGCACCAGCAGCCTGTTTACATTAGCACTTTACAGCACTGTAACTTTGTTGCACTTGTGGGGGGAGGCATTTTTTCACACCCCTGAGCAAGAAAGTTGTAGCACAGTAAAATGGCAGTGTGAACAAGCCCTTAGTTCCATGTTTAGCTTTAGAATTAGAGAAAATTCTCTCACCATATGCATGCATACACCAGAAAACCATCAGCAAAAGACAATTAATACATGGCAGGAGATATCCACCCCACTCTTGCTTCCCTTAAGGAGTCACACACAGCATAAACACCAGTACCCGCCCATTTGAGGGTAGGGAAATATGTTAGCATCACCAAACTAGATAGAATCTGGTGTATTTACTGTTATTTACCTAAATGGCCATCTGCTTCTTCTGGCATTGCTAGTAATAAAATAATATGTCTGGGTTGGGACTACATTAGAAAGATGAATTGAACTATGGCATTAAGAAGTAATTCAATGACATGACTTTTCTTTTCAATAAGTCATTGTGGTATATTATTCTATGCATATCAACTATCTGTGCTAATCATAAAAGCTCTTGTTTTGAATTGCCTTAATCATTCCTTGATCCTTTCAAACTGTTGATACAAGTGCAGACAGACTGGCAAGCCAAAGCCATTTCAGTTGATTGATAGATACATCAGATGATTAGATATGAAAAGCACTAAAATTTTGCATAGTCTAGTGAATTAACAGGTGTACACAGCAGATGCAGTGACTGAGCATGGTTCACTGTTGTGCCATTTTTTTAAATTGCATTTCTATGTGTTGGTTCCTATGAGAATTGGTGGAGCCAGAGCAGCTGACTACAGGTGCCCACACCTCCCAGGAAATAGGAGCCTTGAACTCACACTTAGCTAACAAAATCCTGCAGCTGAGATCCTCAACTACTGGCACAATTTTTTGCACTATTCTAGGAGCACAGGTGGGCTGCAATTTTCCTTTTAACAGAAGAAGCCCTGGCTGGTGCAGAGTTGATGTAACTTATTCCAAAAAGAATCACCTCTTATCCCATCCCCATTATACAGGGTGTGCCGAGGACATGAAGGAGCATGGCTGGGGTGTTCCAATGAGCCTATACCATGTAACAGCCCTGGGGGAATGATTAATATACTGCATAAGGAATGGCAAAACTGCAGCCACTGGGTGCTGCAAGTAGATGTACCTTCAAATGCTTAGGTAAATAGAGTCTGGTGGCCTGCCCAGGGTTAACCTGAGTGAACTGAATCTAGTCTGCAGACCACTTATTGCTCACCCCTGGTTTATCTGGAAATCTATTCCTATATTTTTAAAATAAGTTTACAATCCATTCTTTGCACCTGAACCCCCACTGCCTTGCCCCATGCACTGCCATGTACACCTGTGTAAGCTGGGTGCAGAACCCTACCTAATCAGAAAGGTGACACTTTGTGCCTGCTTTGCACAAGTGGAGATTGCACAATGTACTGAAAGGCAACAATTATCCCTCACTTTATATCCAAAGATAATTAGCTTGAGCAATACAACTCACACAGCTGGTAAAATATGGATTACAAATATTTTTGTAATTTCATTTACTTGCACATATATTTACATAATGTCTGAACTTGACTAATATCCAGTACTGTTATATGATGTTACATGTAGTACACCACAGCAAAACCAAGGACAATCATATCAGATCATCTTTACATATTAAACTAGACTTTAGTATTGGCAATTAAAATCAATAGGTAATTGAATTAACACTGTGATTAGATTACATGACAGCTACAAACTTTCTTGTCAGTCAGCTGCAGCTTGTGTTAATAAGATTCAGTGAGCTCATTATCTTTTGTAGGCTGTTAATTTCTGGGAAAAAAAAGCTGTGAACAAAAGGGTTGTTGTCTTGAAAGCAAATGCCAGATTATTACAGACCAGGAATAATTAAGAATAAACAATTCCTAGAGAGTCAAAGCAATTATTTGGACAACAATTTGTACTTCTTAGTACAGAAGAAACCAGGAATGAAAATATCCAGATGCAGGTATTATTAAATAAACACTGTGAGGAACACGATAGGTGCAGAAAATTGGTAACAGAATAGAAAATCTTTAATGTCTTGATGAATTGAAGCCTACACTGGTAGTAACCATGCATCACTCCTACCTGATGGCTGCCCAGGAGCATATAAGAAATAAATTGGTTGTTTTAGGCTAGTTCCAATGTTCAGCTCTCAGCTTTGTCAAATGTAAGCTTGGGGCAGTTAAGGAGAAATGGTAGGTAGGGGAAAATCAAGCAGTTCCTACCTCAGACTTCTCATCCTCCCCCACCATATGATCCTTACACGTGGTGGAGGCAGGCAAATGGGGTAAAGCTGACTACACCCACTTTGCACCACTGCAGAATTCCCCTGTGTTAGGTAACAACTTCCAGCTAGTCTCAACAGAGAGTTCAAGGGCTGAAGACTGATCTGGATATGGCATAGAAGTAGTCCCTCTGGATAAGAGGCAAGGCATGTAAGTAGGTGTTTCTACTGCAGCTCTCAATTCTTTGGCCTGATATTCAGAGCACAGGGCCTACCACCTTTCACAAGAAATAAATTAAACTTAACTCCCTCCCCAAGTCATTGCTATAAAATCTATAATACTTGAAATTATTTTAAAATTATTTTTTAAAATGAATTTAAGTTCATTTAAAATGTAAAACTCACTCAGAACTCCAGGCTGCTAGGATCGTAGGTGCTTTAGAGGATCCTAGGTGCATCACTCTGAAACAAGCCTAAAAGCATCTTGAAAGTTGCTACTGTATTTTCAACCTTGGTGTCTGTCGTTAAAGTAGGAGCAGCACTGGCTAAAGCCACAATGAACTGGAGAAAAACCAGCATTAAAAAAATCTTTTTATGTTCTCTGTGCTGAATTCATTCTGCTGGGAGCAGAACAGAGAGCCATTAAAAATATTAACAGCTTCTCTGGTTGCTTCACAGTAGCCTCAATTCATATAATGTCTTTTTCTCAGAATTTGCTAAGGAAATTCTGAATGCCTTAAAGGGCTGGGGCTGTCTGTACTATCAAGAAATGAGGGTTGCTTGTATTTGCTCTGAGTGAACGCTAGATAATTCAAGGGATGAGTCCTGAATGACATTTTATTAATCTAAATCCAAAATGTAGATCCTCCAAAACCTCCCATTCAGATTCTGCCTAACTCTGCAGCCCCCTCAGTTCCTGCTGGGAAAATTCCCTAGATTTCTGCTCATGGCCATGCATTAATCTGCCCCAGTCCTGCCTCTGAGCTCATTTCTGAGCCCCAGCAGGAGTCTTGAACTAGGCATTACTAGCCATCATTTGGCTTATAGAAGCTAACCCAGTTGGCATACTCAGTGGCTGTCTACCAGCTCTGGCCCTGCACAAGGAATAGCTAGTGAAGCCAGTTGGCACATTTACCTATAGTATAACAAACTAGGGTTCAAGTCCCTAAAATAGAAGCTATGGACCAGAAACGTGAGCTCCTGTCTTTCACATCGTGCAACAGAGCCCTAGGTATCTTACTATGAGGCAGTTTGGGGTGGTTTCTTGCCCCACTCCAAGTTCTATTCTCCAGGCTCAGTCTTCCCAATTCCCCTCTCAGGGGCCCATATCAGAAATAGCTTTAATCTCTGATCCTTTCCACTGCCCACATTCCCGAGCTCCACTGATTCCCAGTCTTCTTGTGAAACCAGTGCCAGTCTCCAATGCTCAATCCTCAGCTCCCACTCTCCACCGTTCTCAATGCCAGTTATCTCCCCACCTGCCACCCTCTGGTTCTATTCTTGCCTCTTCCCCCACAACTCTGTCCTAATACACTCCCCGCTCTGGTTCTTGTTCTCTCGGCATTTCAGTCAAGCAGCTTCCTCCTTCAAGGGTCCTGAACATCAGCAGAGCAGACAGACGGTCTCCTTGTTCTCAGTTTCAGCACCCCACTCTGGAACAGCTCACAGCAACCCAGAATAAAAAATTTCAAGGAAAGTCCTGCAGAATTCAAGATTGCAGGATACTCAGTGTGGACAGAATCTTGAGATTTTAGCAGTGTCATGTTACCAAATGTCTAGTGAGCATGTGCAAGCTGTGGGTTTTTTTTGTCAAACTTTGCTGAACTTTGTTGGGTTTTCATAGGAACAGCAAAAGGCACATCTCTGAAGCAAAAGCCAACCCCCAAATGAATTTTAAAATCCCTACTCCAAAACATGGGGGCATAAAAGCTTCTCAAAGAAAAGATCAACAGAATTTATCCTGGACAAAGCAATGTATTTTTCTCTAGTCTCATTTTTGAAAATATCCAAACAATTTTGGTTGAAATTTCCCCAAAGTATTAAGCCTGAGTCCAACAACCTGCCACACTACCAAACATTATTACTAGAGCACAGTACAAACAAATCAAACAACACAACACAACAGTATTTCATTTAGTTTATTGAGTGGGCAAGTTCCACTTTTAACTTACTTTGTAACCCAGCTTCAAAATGTCTCCTGCCTATATGTATCATTTTATTATTGTCTGCTGCCCTGGGAGAGTATATTGGAGAAGTAGCCCCTTGCATCTCTGACAACAATTATGCTAAATGCATTGCAGTGGAACATATTTAAATTTCAGTACAGTAATGAAAACTACATACATTTGTAGGTTTTCATTCAGGAAGACAAGACTGCTCATCTTCTGGATTGTTATGTTCTTTTTAATTGGCACAGAGATCTTTCTTTCTTCCTTTTATACAGAGAATTTCACTCAGCAATTGCCCTTTTGTAAAAGGCAAACAGGAAGCGTAACATTTAATTTATTGCATTCATAATTCAACTTTGCCCAGGCTTTTCTTTAAAAAGTCTCAGGTGACTTTTGAGGCACCTAGGCAGGTCACTAACACCATTGACACCAAGTTAGGTCAGCAAGTTGCCAGGCAACCGTGCGCTGGCTTGACAAAGGCAAGCCACCTTGCCTTTTCTTTTTTTCCTCTAGAAATCAGTGTGACAGGCTTGGTGTTGGTGATATGAGATTAGCTGAGAAAAAAAACACAGTTCCTGGAGTAATGCATTCCATTGGAAAGTCTATTTAGAAGGGTAGCTCCAACTACATTACTTTCTTTCAGCTGTGCCATTACAGTTCTCTCTACCAATAACAGCATAATTAAAGTATTATTTACAGAGCCATTACTTCACATAGTACATCTGCTTAATCTCAGCAAAGGCTTTTTAAAAATGTTGTCATTCAGGGGCTGAGGCAGGAAGTAGCAGCCCAGTTTCACAATAGTATTTAATACAAGTCAATCAACTAGGTTGGTTTTCTTTTTTCCATTTAGTTCTAGTTTTCAAACCAAGGTCAGAAACAAATTAGGGGTGGCCACACATGAAGACTTGCGACATTTTGTATGCTAGAGCAGAAATAAATTGTACTGCAGGTCAAAGTCCTCTTTCATTACAGTATTGGCCCCATGTCTCTGATAACATGAAACTAATAGGTATGGTAAATTGGCATGTAAGGTTAGCTGCTACTCTTTTATATGTATAATGAAGAGCAACCTAGCCCACTTCACTTCCAAACCAGTGAAGAGCTATTTTAAGTAGGTTTCCTATAAGGAAGCCAAAAAAAGAATAATATGAACCACTTGGATAAAGATTGATGTAAACTAAGTAGCAACAAGAAAGCATCTTGACAGTACTGGGAATTGTCCTTTTTAAAAAGTGGTCGAGACACCTGCCTTCTCTTGTCAAGATTAAGTGATCAAGATTAAGTGATCAGAATTCAAGAAAAAATGAAAATTGTTTGGACATCAATAGGCTGTCCCAGTAGAAATGCGGCTAGATGCTTACCAGTACAGATTTCTCATGGTGAAATTTCAGGTCCAGAAGTAATCTCACTCTCCTAGCATTTTGGCATGGCATTTGCATATTCTGCTACCATTGCTCTGTGAAATGACACCAGTTATATTATTTCTAAAATTGTAATCATTTGTGGCAAGAAAATAATCGATGAGCAAAAAGTAAGAAGCAAAATTTTCCCCAATGGATGTTTATTGTTCATTGCGATTAGATGATGCCCTCACTTTAAGAGTGCGTCTACACAGCATAATTACTTTGAAATAACATCTGTTATTTTGAAATAATGTGAGCATCTACACAGCAATTCCATTATTTTGAAATAATTTCAAAACAACAGATGGCTTATTTCAAAATCTATGAAACTCATTCCATGAGGAACAACGCTTATTCTGAATTAGATATTTCTGAATAGCAGTAGTGTGGACACTCCACTGCTGCTATTTCAAAATAGCTCCTCCCCAGGGGCCATTCAAAGTAACTACTCCCCAGTGTCTCCTGAGGCTCTAAATTGAGGTACAATGTCCACATTAGGGAAGCTTGCCTCAGACTTATTTTGAGGCTTCCCCGTAGTGTAGACGTGCTATTTCAAAATGAGATATTTCGGAAAAAAAATTCTGAGATAGCTAATTTCGAAATAAGCCTGCTGTGTAGATGTACCCTAAAAGTGTAGTACACCCTATGTTCAAGAAGCAGTGCCCCATCAGAGTAGCATAACCTGGATGAGTCTCTGCAGCCTAGAATTAGAACACCTCTTCATGGAAAATATACTTTGACAAATTTCACCCTAATTTCTGTTCATAAATCCATGAATCAATCCTGAAGTTAACAAATCCAGTCTGAAGATGTTTCAATCTATAGGCTGTTTGCAAATTGTTGACTGCACACCATCTTTTATACATGCTGTGCAATGTGATGCTTGTGTCAAGTGCTATTGTTTCTTCTCCCATTGGATGACTAACTTGGGAAACTGGAGAATAACTAAAGACAATCAAAGGCTACATCTACACAGCTTCCCTCTTCCACAAAATCCTATGCAAATGAAGCACAAATTAGCATATTGCCATGTTTCATTTGTATAATTAATTAGGAGCCATTTTCACACAAGAGGTTTTTGTGCAAGAGCCGTTCTTCCTCATTTATTCAGGAAGAATGGCTCTTGTGCAAGAGGGGATTTTTGCGCAAAAAACTCTTGTGCAAAACCAGCTCCTAATTAATTATGCAAAAAGTGTGTCAATATGCTAATCTGTGCTTCATTGCATAGGCTTTTGTGGAAGAGGGAAGCTGTGTAGATGTAGCCAAGAGAGTACGTAGTGAGTCCCCTTTGGACTATACCAGTGCCAATATTTGCAGGTGAATAAGGGCAAAGCCCTTCTAATATATGTATGAACAAATACCTCTTTTGTGAAAGTTTTAGCAGATAGCAAAAAAAGTCAAACATACAAACGAATAACTATTTAGCTTTCAAATTAATTTCACATGATCTGTTTTTGCAGCCACACCTGAATCTTCAAATGTATATTTTTGCTTGAATACTTATTTGTTTTTGCTCAAAAAATGGCTGCATTTATATTTTCCTGTCCTACAATATTACTTTTCCACCCAGCTTCTAAGAGATGTACATTATGGATTTTAGAATTCCCACAGATTGCCGTTGCCTATGGAGAAAAGTCATTTCCAGGCTATTTTTCTTTACAAACTGCAGAATAAGAAATTAATACATGAAGAACATACTTAAGGCTGTAGTCTGGCTTTTATACCTAGAGTTGACATCTGGGGGCATTTCCTCGCAAAAGTGATCTCCTATTCCTTTTCTGCCTGAGTTAGTCAGAATTCCCCTGGGCATGCTGGGAGAACATATCCTAGGCTAGGAAGAACTGGCTGTTGCTTGATATAATCAAGGTTACAACTTTGTCTTATGCTACACCACTACATAATTTAGCGGTGATGCTGGAACCATTTTTATAGTGGAAGTGCTAAAGGCAGAAATAATGTATTTGATTTATTACCACTTGAAATCAGGGGGATGTGTCAGCACCCCCTGATCCGTAGTTCCTGCACCTATGTAATCTACCCCTAAAACAAACATGGCTAAGGCATGGTCTTCATTACTAGCCATTGAGCTAAATTACCTAACTTCAACAAGAAGCTAAAGTTGATGTGCTTAGATCTATTGACCACAGTGTCACCATTGAGGTGAGTTGATGGCAGATGTTCTCTTGTTGACTGCACATATGCTGATCATTCTGATGGAGTACCGGAGTATATGGGAAAGCACTCAGCAGTCAATTTATCACATTTATACTAGATGTGGTAAACTAACCATCGATCTGATAGGTAGACATGCTCTTAGTCTTGCAGTGTGGAAAGAAAACACACGTCATAGTTATATTTTAAGACCATGTGCTTCCTGTTCATATATGCAAGAATAAACTACATTAATAATTTGGCCACAACCATGTTTCATTATCATGTTTAAACAAACTTAGTTTTGTATTGTAGTTAGGTCTGTTAGTCACTTGAAATAGCTGGGAATTCTTCCCTAAGGTGAAAAGTGTAGTCACAGAGGATAATTTATCAGTGAGTTCTGCAGACCAACGGTTATTCTGACATTCCTGGTTTTTAGAGCTCCTTAGAAGAGTTTGAGAAAAAAAAAAGAATATAAAATATTTTTAAATGTTTGCAAATTTTTGCTCCACCAATTTCTAACCCACTCTGCTGATTCTTCAGATTCCACTATTTGAAACAAGCTCAACACATCCACATAACTGCTGTGATCTGTGAATAAAATGGCAAATTGAAATGTAAAGAGACATTCTTTTCCCTGCAAATTATGTACTGTAGTAGCTAACATATAAAATTACAATTAAAAAGGGGGAATCTTGCCAAGTTAAATACAATCTTATGTGGTACTGAGAGCAAAGTCATTTCTCAAACCCTTTAGTGAAAATGTAGATGAGTTGCAGTCACAGTTCTCCCTTTGATCTGTAGTCCAAGTGAAAGATTTCTTGGAGAACTCACAATTACCAGGAGAGGTGAAGACATTTGGTTTCCAGTAAGTAGGGAGAGCGAGTTCTTTTGGCTGAAAGTATACGTCAAAAATGATGATGATCCATACCAGCAATAAAATGTATGTGTATAAAAAAGTCACTTAGTTCCCTGCGTTGCTGTCAGTGAATTATATAGTAAACCTCCATTTATACAGAATGAATTACCCGTTTTAGCAGAGTATTCACGTCTCACATGGTGGATAGGATTTTTATAAGCTTTTCATTTAGTTCCCCCTCATGTTATTAATTCAAAGTGCAGGGATATCAGTGGCATATCATGGCAAATTAATAGGTATAGATAAAATCTTCTATAAATATTCATTACATCTCATTATTGTAAATTAACACGTAAGATTTTAAAATTAAGGGTAGTTACATTTTGAGATGTGCATCACTTTTTGAACATACTAAATTTCAGAAATAAATTATGCTCTGGAGCAAAGCTCTAGTTTGCTTTGGGGGTGGCCTGATGGTATATTATGCATTGGTTAATCTCAGCAGTGGGAAGTTGAAAGCAGAGATGCTGCTTGATTTTATCCATGATAAAATGGCTATTCGGGCAGTTGTTTAAGAGCGGCACTGTTTCTGATGTTAATATGCATTATGCTTCAATACGTCTGCTCTGGGCACTATGGCCCAGATCCTCAAAGGTATTAAGGTGCCTAACTCCTACAGAAAACGGTTGCCTACATACTTTTGAGTAGCTAAGTCTATGGTCCTAATCCTTGGCTGTACAACGCAAGAGGGAGTTGCAAAAGTGCTTTTGAGACACTTCTGCGGTTCTTGGGCCATTTTAACTTGCCCTGGCTGCCATCATCTCCCCTGCCCCTCTAAGGGCCTGGTAAAAAGACTGAAAATCACCAGAGCATAGGGAAAACCTAGCCATGTCCACTTTCCCCATGCCATGTTCCCTCTGCCAAATGCAGGCAATGGCAATATAAGAATTATTGAGAATCATTTCAGTGCAGTTTTCTTGCTGCACTGAAATAATCTTCCCATGGCCTATCACATTCTGGGCATGCCTTGTAAAGTGAAATGACCTAGCACAAGGGTGATTTGACCCATGTAATCTAGACACAGACTTAAAGACACTTAGCTTGAAAGATTCAAATAGTTCTCAAAGCCACATTTGAAGGAGTTACTTGAAATGATAAAGCCAAAAACTGTCTTGTCTTATGCCAGTGCTCTGGAAGTTAAGGTCAGAAGGAACTTCTCTCTTCTAAATGCACCCAGGCAGCAGTAAGGTAAGACATAACACACAAGACCTATTGTCTTTGCATACGTCATAGATTGCATCATTCTGCATCTAACAGATGCAGGAATAATAAAACAAATCCAATGCAATACAACAGAAAAAAATTTACTATGTAATTGCAGCAATGATGCAAGCAGCAGGAATACATCTGTATCCAGCTTTTAGTTCCAAAGTTTCCATTAAAATGTTCCTTTTTTACTAATTTTGTATACAGACAATTAGCACACACTATATATATGCATAAGCACACACATTTTTAAACCTGCTCCTTCAAATCATGATTAATACACTGGTCTAATTATCTACCATTGTAAAAATGTTAGGCAAATCCCGCTCACCCCTTTCACATGGTATTACTCACCACAGCAAGCATTGCATCTAGCAGTGATAATGTGAAGGATAGGGCCTGGAATAGTCCCTTTGGACCAAATCATTCCTACTATAAATCCACTGTCTTCAGTGGAGTTACCTCATGACCTAAAGGGACTATTCTAGCAGTCTAAGCCAAGCAAGTAGAATTTGGTGAAATTCTGGCCCTAGTGAAGTAAATGACAGTTTTGCCATTGACTTCAATAGGATGATCTTGCTCCCACTGAAAGCAATGGAAGTTTTGCCATTGATACCAATGGGGCTACACAATATACATTAATGATGGACCTGATTCTTTTTTTTCTTATTTTATGTCAGTGTAATTTCAGTGGAAATGGAGAATCAACCTGATGAATACCAGAAACAGCCATTTGTTATTACATTAATATCTCCCCTTTAACACTGTAAAATTAAGTGACAAAAACATTGTGAGTGCAGGATAACCATCCTGATTAGAAACCCAGGAAAGAAGCCAACTCAGTTTCATTTTCATTGGTTGACTAGAGTGGGGGAAAAAAAACCAAGAAAAGGAAACCAAAAAATGCGAAGTTCATAACTTGTCTCTTTCATTTTATAATCTAAATGTTACAATCATAAATGTGTGAAGAACAGTGACCACATCACACTCTCATCCAATAACTTCCCATTCTGTTCTATTCAATTTCTTACACTGGTTACCTCACCAGAATAAATACCCTTCCAGAAATGCATTAAGAGACCTAGCTAGCATTTGTCTCTCTTTTTCTTTCCCATCTGTAGCTCCTCATTCATCAAAGGATCAAATTCAACTCTCCATGGACTTTGCTCCTGCCTACCTTACAGAGTCATGCCTGCTCCCTTCCCTGACTTACTCTCTGTATCCTCATACAATCTCACTATTGTTGGTGAGACAGCTCTCTACTCTACATGTTCTGCCATCTGGAAAAAGGACCTGCTCGCCTTTCTCTACCTCACTGACCCTCCACATCTATCTTCAAATCTCAGCTGGAAACATTTCTTTTTCTTGCCAGTAGCTCTTCATTTTTCTTCCATTTTACTGGAAGAAAATCATTATTTCATCTCATGCATTTTTAGATACAGTTTTCAAGGTGGATGGGAACCTCATACAAAATGAGGTTCAAGTCTTGCAAAATCATAAGCACATGCTTAACTTTACACCCTGTAAGTAGTCTAAGTAAAGTTTAGCAAATGAATGTTCGCAGGAGCAAGGCCTAAACCTGTAGTGTAATGAGGGCTCATCATTGTGAGACTGTCCCTTTAAATTTGGGGACCAAGGCCTGTGACCTCTATCAATGGAAACATTGCCTGAGTAAGTACAGAGTAAAGACTTCAGGATTTTGCTCCCATTAATAGCAGCACAAGAGGTACATTCATTCCATCTTCAATTGTCAGTGGATACACAGTCAAATCTTTGTTGTAGGATGCCCATGCTCCAGTCTTAGGGGACGACACAAATTGATGTCTTTCCTAGCAGAAAAACCTCTTGTTCTTTTTCAAGCTAAATTTAAATGCATTTTTGCAGCTTTTTAGAGATTTTTCATGACAGGAGAGAAATATTGCTAGGGACACTGAATAGCGTTGATATGCAAACTTCTGGTACAATGCAATATGTCCTAATACTATAGATCTAGTACTAACTGTGCCCCAAATGATCTAATCATTCTGTGGGAAGACTGCTAGGTGAGGAGAGGATATTTATCTTGTGATTTCTTTGTAGCAAATCAGAAGTTACAGCAGTGCTCTAAGGGAATAGAAATCCTAGATACTCATGACCTTCGCTGAAACCCCTTTCCTCACTTGTCAGTTCTTTAAGGGGCAATTTAATTGTAACTCTTTGGTGGTGACAAGGTAAGTGCTGGCATTTTGGCACTGTCATTCATTAGCAGCATGCAATGTCAGCAGCAGAGCCCCAAACATGTCACCATTCCCCCAGTGATGGCAAGCTGACTTTTAGGACATATGTTATTCCAGTGATGTCTCCTGTATGCCTGCAAGCTCAAATGCCTCACATTCTTATGTACTAGGGAAGCATTTGTGAATTGTTTACGCAGCTAAATAGCTTCAAGAGTGAAACCATCTTTTTCACATGCCATGAAAAGAAAATCATTCACATAATACGGGGGAAAAAATGCTTACATTATCACATTCATAAAGAAATAAGCTTTATTCAGAAAAAAAGAGAACAAGGATCAAATAAGGTGTATTTGCCTGTATATTTAGGATATTCCTTTTATATGCATGTCAAATTGACATCACACTAAATAACTATTTGCTGACAACAATAATTATAGATTAATATAAAGATTGCATATATTTGACATAATCCCTCCTTCACTCATCCTTCAGTCAGCCCCTGATCTTGACAGAAGATGCTGGACTCTACTGCAGTATAAATGTTAGTAATAACAATTAAAATAATAACAAGGCATAAGTTTTGATTTGCTAAAATAGCAGTTTTCAAAGTACGCAGTGTGGAGTTTATAGATCATTCAAAACAATGTAAGCATCATCTGAAGACATGAAATTTTTGTCTAAATGTCAAAGTCTTGGTTCAGCCCACATACAAAAGCCTTTTGCAAAATTTCCATCAACGGCAAGTTTGGATTTAAAAGATTCCCAAAATTCCAACCAGTGCAAAAGCACCAAGACTGCTCTTATTTGTGCAAAGGCCTGAATAAGTTTATTGTCCCAATGATCAAAGTGTGGAGTTGTGTGGGGCAGAATTTTGGCAACAGGGCTGCCGATGCAGGCACCTATATGGGCCCTTTAAATCACCACTGGAGCCCTATGCGGCATGCTCCAGGCAGCGCTGCAGCTGCCCTGCCCCTTCCACGCGAGTCCTCACCCTTCTGGTGGAGCAGGCCACTTCCCCCACCTTCCCCAGGTGCCCGGCGCGTTTGTTGGCACCATTGGTTGGCGCACAGCCACCATTGCCCTTCCATTTTCCACCAAATGCAACATGCAGAGTTCTGGCACTTCTAAGGATCTGACCCAATTTCTCCAGGCCTCTGACCATAGAAGCCTGTGGGCTAAATTGGCTAGCTACAATTACCCATAAATGTGTGACTGTGGGAGCACATAAAGACATAGGAAGGCTAGGTAAACTAAAGGCTTGTTTACACATTGAGATAATGCACACAACAGGGAGCATGATTTCCAAAGCACATTAATTGGTCCATGCAGATCCTATTGGTGTATTTGAACGTAATATAGTTTGAAAATTTTACTGTATTAAAATGCACTAGGGACCTTTGTGCTCACCAACAGGGTCTTCATAGACCAATTAACATGCAACACATGAATGTACCATAGAAATTATGTCTCATCATGTACAATACCCCACCATGTAGACAAGGTCTAAGTGGTTTTGAGGAACAGTTTGGCAAATGAGAGTGAGCACAGTTAAGGGTATGTCTGCACTGTGAATCTATTTCAGGATACCAGAAGTATCCGCAAATAGCTATTCAGTGTCTATTGAAGATTATTCTGATGTTCCAGTAACCTTTGCTCCATGAGGGTTAAGGGGCATTTTGGAATAGTGAGTTATTTCGAATTTGGCACTGTGTAGACAATGCCAAATTATTAAATGAGCTATTTCAAAATACACTCAAAATAAGCTACGCAATTTGGGTAGCGCAAATTCAAGCTCCGGGTGCTGTGTAGATGCATACTTACAGAATAAGGACAAGAAGGCTATTTTGGGAATACTAGATATTCACTCCCAGGGGAAATGGTACAAAGTGTTGGTACAAAGTGCTATCAAGGGTATCTTGTGTATAGACAACGTATGATTTATGGTAAACATGCTATTTGATGTAGCTTAGAGGTGCAGCCATAGAGATGCATTTTAGCCATATGATTACTATTGAATTTAGCTCATAGGAAAAATGGATTTGATTTATCATGGGCCAAACAGGGACAAAGTCAAAATTTCAATTTTTGCGTGTGAAAAAAAATCAGTACATAATAATTTCAGATGAAAGAAAATATTTTGTTTGTTAGAATATTGACTTCAATAGGAGTTATATGTTAAACCCGAGAATAACACTGAAAATATATAGTATAATTAATCATAGGTAGCATATACAGAATGGTTGATTGAAACTCCAGGCTGATGGAGCTTAAATACATTTCAGAAGAACTGTACTGAATATTCAGGGGCAAAAATTAACTCTTCAATCTACCGCTGTGTTATTCTTGTCTAAGAAATAACAATCATTTCTGAATATTTAGCATTTAGCTAGTTGCAATGGTGTAAATTATATAGAATGCTATTCTGTAATCAGAATACTATTATGTCTAATAGAAATGTTTACAAAATATTAGGATTATCATCTTCAAAAGGTACAATAGCATTACTCAGAATTTCTGGGTCAGATGAACGGTGCTAGCCATTAAGAAAAATATGAAAAAGTGTTCAATTAGAGAGTTAGAATTCCATTCACCAGAATCAATTTCATGGTGATGAACAGAGCATTTTAATGGATTCCTCTATTTTAAGAAATATAATTCCACTACAAGCTACAACTTGGGCTCATAGAGAAAATTGCATATTGCTAATCTACCATACGATGCCCTATAGCAGATTCTTGCCAGTTGTAATCATTGATCCAGAAATATTTGCTACAACAGTTTAAGACAATTTAAATTTTCTCTTTATTTTTTATTCTCCCCAAGGGTTGACAACTCTGATGAGTGATATCCCTTCTGAGACTGAGAAACACTCTGTTAATTGCTGTCATAGCAGTTCTGTTTGACCGAAGTGAATGGGGGTGGGGAAATAAAATGCAAGAACAATTTGTTATGACAGCTTATTGTTTAATATTTCAGTTTATCAGATGCCTATCCACAATTTAGCCAAATTCCATATTTAAAAACAAATCATTAAAAAAACCCACTAACCTTTACTGGTGTTAAATTTGAAAGGACATCTCCAGTTGCACAAATACATACATACATACAAACTTTCTCACAAAAGAAAAACAAATGTTCTTCATTTAATTATCCTTCAGTCTCAACCCTTCTAAACCTGTCCAATCTCCTGGACTACCCATGTTAAGAGATGAACTTTGCAGCATGACCTCTGATCTCAGTTGTGGTATCAGAAGTGAAATGGTACCTCAGATAACCAATATCAAACTTTTCAGGGATTTGAATTAAAAGCAGTCTCTTAAATGTCATCTGGAAACTTATCAGAAAATAGTGCAATTCTTACAATATTAATGTCAACAAATGGGAAATCATATTCTACTGTATCTTACAATGATCTTACTGTGCAACTTTAATTAAAGGGTATTTCAGCAACTTAATCTTCAAGCCAGAAAGGCATAGCTGAGATGGAGTAAGGCTCCTGTTTCAAAGAAAACAAAGCCCTCTTCTAGCCCGACAGGCAAATAAAGCTGTTTAGGCTATTGCTAATATTTTAAAACGTCTAAAAAGCAACAATAAACATAATAAAATTCCGGCATTTCAAATCTGGATCACAAGTGTAGGAAATACTCCTCCAACCAGAAATGCATGAATCAGATTCCTCTATTTTGCCCAGTTGCAGCATTACCCCTCCCAATTGCATCATATCTGGGTTAAAACTCAAGGAACCCACTCACATCCATCATTACGCTTTATAATGACATTGATACATGTTCTATTGCTCTAGCTAGCTCTGATGTGAAAAATACATCAGCACGATGGATACACTGGTGTCCATGTTTCCTCATTGACTCTTGACATGTCTGTGCTACTAAATGATTGCAACCCCAGTATATAGACGCATACTACAACAGAGAAGCTTCCTAAATATGTCTGTAGGAACTCAAGCTCTTCAAGAGCCAGTAGCTAGGTCAACAGAAACATGGTTTTATCAGCCTAGCTGCGTCTATACCCAAGGTGAGGTTGACATAATTATGGTGCCCAGGGAAGGCCACCTTTAAATTGTTTTAGCTATACTGACTTAAAAGTTAAGTGTAGACTCTATTAGCAATCTCATGTAGATGTTGAACTAAAGAGGTGGTAAAAATGAGTCTATGAAATAACTAGCAGGGCAGAAGAACAGCCACACAACAACTCCTCTTGAGATGTCCCAAAAAGGGAATGAGCAGAACCACTCAAGAGTTATTCCAGGCCTTGCAGGAAAATCACAGTCAACAGTATCAGTGCAACCCTGGGCTTCTTCCATTTGAACTCAAGACACTTGACAAATATTAATTCATCCATTCTCTCAATATCCTTGTGATGCAATAGGTATTATTATTCCCATTTTACACGAGACGATACAGCAGACTTCATGGTCATTTACACTAAAGCTCCATAACGCTGCCCTATGTATAATACAGTGTATTCCCCCTTCAAGCGTCATTAAGACGGGAGAATCGTGTAAAAGGGCCTTGAAAAACATAGGAATTGGGGCTAGAGAGTACAAATGACTTAACTAAATTCAGATAAGATATCCATGATAAAACTGGCACTAGAATATCCTGCCTCATAGTCTTGTACTTTAGGCAAAAGACCATTCAGATTCTTACATTCCAAATGTGAAATTATCATACAAGCATACATTTTATATTGGAACTAGGGCTGTCAAGCGATTAAAAATTAATCTCTATTAATCCTGCAATTAAAACCTAATTATGATTAATCACACTGTTAAACAATAGAATACCATTTATTTTAATATTTTTTATTTCTATATTTACAAATATATTGATTTCAAATACCATACCGAATACAATATATACAGTGCTCACTTTATATTTATTTTCATTACAAATATTTGCACTATAAACAAATATACTTTTAAATTCATTTTATACAAGTTCTGTATTGAAATCTCTTTATCATGAAAGTTGAATTTACAAATATAAAATTATGTACAAAAACCCTGCATCCAAATATAAAACAGTGTAAAACGTGAGGCTAAGACTACATTGTGCTCTCTTGCACAAGAACTATGCAAACGAGATACAGCAATAAATATCGCCATGCCTCATTTGCATAATTAATGAGCTGCAATTTTATGCAAGGGGCTTTTGCGCAAGAAGAGTAGACTGCTCCTTCTTGCGCAAAAGCCTCTTGTGCAAAAATGGTGACTCATTAAGTATGCAAATGAGGTGCGGCAATATTCATCACTGTGCCTCATTTTCATATGTTATTGCACAAGAGAGTACAAAGTATACGTAATCTGAGAGTTTACAAATCCACTCAGTCCTCGTTCTTGTTCAGCCAATCACTCTGACAAAGGAGTTTGGTTACAATTTGCAGGAGACAGTGCTGCTCACTTCTTGTTTACAATATCACCCAAAAGTGAGAAGAGGCATTCACAGGGCACTATTGTAGTTGGCATGTCAAAATATTTACATGCCGGATATTCTAAAGATTCATATGTCCCTTCATGCTTCCACCATAGTTCCAGAGGACATGCATCTATTCTGATGATGGCTTTTTAATTATAACACTCCAAAGCAGTGCAGATTGATCATTTTCATCATCTGAGTCAGATGCCACCAGAAGGTTGATTTTCCTTTTTGGTGGTTCAGGGTCTGTAGTTTCCACATCAGAATGTTGCTCTTTTATGATTTTTGAAAGCATGCTCCAGCCCCCATGTCTCTCAGATTTTTGGATGGCACTTCATATTCTTACGCACTGGGTTGAGTGCTGCAGCTATCAATCTCACATTGGTACCTTCTTTGCATTTTGTTAAATCTGCTGTGAAAGCCTTCTTAAAACAAATATGTGCTGAATTATCATCCAAGACTGCTGTACAAAGTTATATATTGCAGATTGTCAATAAAAGAGAGCAGGGGACATACGTATAATTCTCCCTCAAGGAGTTGATCACAAATGTAATTTTTTTTTTTTTAAAAAGCATCATCAGTATGGAAGTATGTGCTCTGTAATGATGGCTAAAGCTGGAAAGGTCATATGAATGTTTAGCTTATTTGTCACATAAATACCTCGCAATGCTGGCTATACAAGTGTCATGAGAATGCCTATTCTCACTTTCTGATAACATTATAAATAATACACAAGCAGCAGTATCTCTCATCAATGTAAACAAACTTGTATGTCTTGGCGATTGGCAAAACAAGAAGTAGGACTGAGTAAAATTGTAGCCTCTAAAATTTTACGTTGTTTTATTTTTGAGTGATTTTGTAACCAAACAAAAAAAATCTACATTTGTAAGTTACACTTTCATGGTAAAGAGATTTCATTTCAGTACTTGGATGAAGTGAGTTGAAAAATACTATTTTTTATCATTATTACAGTGCATATTTGTGTAATAAAAATAATAATATAAAATAAGCACTGTATATGTATTCTGTGCTGTAATCAGAAAAATGCACAAATATTTAATACTTTTCAGATGGTATTCTATTAACAGTATGATCAATTGCAATTAATTTTTAAAACTGTGATTAATTTTTTGAGTTAATCACATGAATTAACTTTTATTAATCAACTGCCCTAATAGGAACTTATACAGTTAAGTCCATATTACAAGTTTATCTTGAGAGTCCTCAAATCCTAAACTCCTATTTACTCACTCTCCCCAGAAAAAAAATTACTTTTATTCTGCAATGTCCAATCTTTTTACCCAGAAAAATCAATATACTTTTTTTTCAAGGTATCTTAAAGCTGTGAAGTAAAAAAGGAGACTGTGTCTTACCTATAAGCTTGTGACAATCCACTTCATGGACAACGTTACTGTAAAGGAAAAATACCCATATTTGCTGAACTCCAATGATGAGTTTAGACTGAGTTGATGGGAAGTCACTTGAGAAAAAAATGAGTGTAGGGCTTATTAATCATAAACAACTCACAAAACAGAAATAATAATAAAACATTCTGTTATTTGCAATTATGTTTTTTGTTAGCATTTAGTCATATCATGCTCTTCTTTGTCTTAGGTTATGTCTAAACTGCAGAGCTTTTCCGGGATACCAGAGGTATCCCAGAAAAGCTATGCCTCATCCAAGGAACGCATCTGCTTTTTCGGAACAATTTTTGAAAAAGCAGACACATTCTTTCGCCATCTGTGTAATCCTCACTGTATGGGAAAGAAGGGATGTTCCAAAAGATGAGGTTTTTCCAAAATTTGGCCCTGTATAGACAGGCCAAATTTTGGAAAACCTTCTTCTGAAAAAAAGCAGAAAAAGATACGCAAATTGCAGTTTGCTTTACCAAATTTTCTTTGTAGTCTAGACATAGCCTTAGTCTCTTGGTTGTTTTTTCAATCTCAAGTTCAACATTGGTGTTTAATTTACACTTCTCATTTTCTTTTCCTTTTCTAGCATACCGTCAAACAGAAACCCACCTTAAATTTTACAGATACATTCAGACACACAAACCTTCACAACGAGCTCCTAATAATGCATTCTATTTGGAATGTAACTTTGCACTTCAATAGCATTTGTTCTCTCCCTTAATTATAGAAGACTGCACTTGATATATGAAAACTGTTGTGCAATACTACCTGACATTCAAAGAGAGTTTATCTGAAATTCATTTGTCCTCCAGTTCCAAAAAACACATATATAAACTTACATGAAACCATCTAGCTGAATATTTCCAGGAAAAGAGAGTTTACTTCAAAATGGGCCAGATCCTCAGCTGATGTAAATCAATATAGTTCCATCAAAATCAATGAGGGTATCTTAATTTACACCAACTGAGGATTTGGCCCAATATATATAGTACCTTTCACCTAAGAATCTCAAAATACTTTCTAAACATTCAGGCTATGTCTATACTGAACCCATTTTGTGCAAGAAATATGTAAATGAGGCAAAGTGTGGAATATCACAGAGACTCATTTGCATAATTAAGAGGCTTTTGCGCAAAAAGGAGCCATCTACACAGTGGAAGAACAGCTCTTGCACAAGAGGGGGGTTTCACGCAAAAAAGCCTCTTTCTCAAAAAGTGTGAATTATGCAAATGAGGCTCGGCGATATTTCACGCTTAGCCTTATTTGCATATGTCTTGTGCAAAACAGGCGCAATATAGACATAGCCTCAGTTTGGTTAACTCAGAGTGGCAAGGAGGTACAAGTCTCTGGGCTACTGTATCCTGAGAACCAATGTTTGCTGGGGGCTATGTTGAGAAACAGCAGCTTTCAGTTGTGACTGAAGCTCAGTGGGCGGAGACTGCCACAGGGAATTGTTAAACCTGTGCTGGCTTACTGTATGGAGGAAAGGAGGTGCTCCCCCCCCACAAGTGGTCTTTCTGCTGCCATTGTGGCCTTACTCTATTTCTTTTGGCAGATAAATCAGCATATGCTAGGCCTCAATTTACCCCATCAGCAGGGCCACCAATGGGAAGATGGAGCCTGATTTAAAAGGACCCGGGGATCCAGACTGCCACTTCTGCTACAGAGCTGTGGCAGTGACTGGCTCTCTAGGTCCTTTGAATTGCTGCCAGAACCTCCGGCCATGTGGTCCAGGCACTGCAGAAAGGCTGGTGGGAGGAGGCTAGTCTCCAGCCTGCACCTTCCACTGAAGGCCCTGCCCCTTCTGGGAGGGCCTGGAGCTGTCCCCCCACTTTTTCAAGGGGCCCAGCATATTTGTCTCAGACTTGCTCATCAACTTAGCTCCAAGATACTTCATTTTACAAAACACACAAACTGCCAAACACCCCACACTGTCTTTTGTAGTCATGTACATCTATGCATGTTAGGAGCAAATACTGTGGGTGAAGTCCTGGTCACAGTGAAGAACATTGTAATTTTTACCATTGACTTTAGTAAGGGTTTGATCCTAAGAGTGAGAGAGGAGAGTTCTGGTCTGATGACATTCTACGCCCAATTGCACAGCTATGAATGACTATATAAGGTACAAGGCATTGGAGAATGAGTCCCAGAGTGGTTAAGTAACTGATCTAAGGTCACCCGTTGATAGAATCCAGAAATCCTTCCCCTCAGGCTAGTGTTCATGCTCTAGATTACCTCCATTTATTTGTCAACTGCATGCCAAGATTAGTCTTTTACTTATATTTATTAACATTTTCTCTTGCTATGATGAACCCATTGGTCTTACAGGCAGGGGTAATACTGGTGACATCAACCGAAGGACTTTTGATGCTTATAAGTTTCAGAGAATTCCTTTGCTGCACTCTGATGAACAGTTTGTTGAAACTGAAAGCACCCCTTTCCTTGGGCCCAGCACAGAGCTGGTGTGGGGAAAAAGTATTTTAATTTGTTGTCCTTGGCTAGTTTCCGTACATATGTGAAATAATGTATCTAGACTCTACAGGAAACATTTCTATTCAGGATTTTTTTTATTCAAGCCTAGTTCTTCCTGATCTTTCACCTCATTATTGAACTGCTTATTGCCTGAGTTGTAAGCCTATTTGCAGGAAGCAGGCAGGGAAAATTATTTTCTTGTAACTAGAAATTGGATGTCTTGCTTTAACTGTTATCTTCCAGACCTCAGATAAATCCTGCATTATATCACAATGGTCAGCACTGAAAGAAATGCTTAAAAGATATGAAATAAATAAATAAAAGGCTTCTGATAAACTGCAGTAGAAAAAAACAAGATACTTTCAACCTGAGTATCTACTATATTACTTTTAATCTGGAGTATCTACTATACTACAATTACAGGTATTTGTTAAAGTGAAATCTTGGTCCCTGTGAAGTCAATGGCGAAATTCCCAACAACTTCATCCTTAAAACATTTGTTATTAGACCCTTTAAAAACTACTTTGTGCTAATCAAGAACATGGCCTACAGTCAGTCCCTTGTCAATCTAGCAAAATGATGTGTCTAGGGTACTGAGATGATATATATTACAATATTTTTCCATGTTTCTATTCACCTGTGGCTTGATCTAACACAAATGAAGGCAATGAGAGTTTTTCCATTGACTTCAATAGGAGCAGGATTACTCCTCTAGGATCCTTAAGGAAAGGAAGGTACTTTTTCTTCTCTCTGCCAGGTACAACTTTGAAGCTTCAGACAAAACTAAAGCTTACTTCTAAATTATTTGAAGATGACAGACTAAAAACTGAGTTGGCTCAATTTATTTGACGATTTTCTTGTAGCATATATGTGCATGGTTTCACACACTGAATTAGGTGATAGAAATGTAGCCGTGTTAGTCTGGGGTAGCTGAAGCAAAATGCAGGACAATGTAGCACTTTAAAGACTAACAAGATGGTTTATTAGATGATGAGCTTTCGTGGGCCAGACCCACTTCCTCAGATCAAATAGTGGAAGAAAATAGTCACAACCATATATACCAAAGGATACAATTAAAAAAAATGAACACATATGAAAAGGACAAATCATATTTCAGAACAGGAGCGGGATGCGGGGGGGGGGGGGGGGAGGAAGGAAGGTAAGTGTCTGTGAATTCCTGTTCTGAAATGTGATTTGTCCTTTTCATATGTGTTCATTTTTTTTAATTGTATCCTTTGGTATATATGGTTGTGACTATTTTCTTCCACTATTTGATCTGAGGAAGTGGGTCTGGCCCACGAAAGCTCATCATCTAATAAACCATCTTGTTAGTCTTTAAAGTGCTACATTGTCTTGCATTTTGAATTAGGTGTATATTTTAAAGGTAGTTTGATTTGTTTTCCTGTTTTCATTCAGCTTTGCCATCTATTTTCCAGCATTCTGAATAACAGGCTTTCTGGAAAACTTGAAGCTTTCTCCAATTATCCTGACCTATGTGTGAATATCATCACAGTTTTAAATTTCATGTAGCTCCTACTCCTTTGAAGGGTAACTGGAATGAAGCTGACAATGACTTTTACTTTTCTCTGAATTTTGAACAGCCCCAACTCCACCAGAGCCAAATGAATATCTCAAACATTTCCCCATCAATATGTATTTAAATAAAATCCTGACTTCCCTCTAGCTGTGTCTATACCTGTGAGCAGCCAGGGAGTGAGATGTGAATTCAACTTGCTCACATGCATAAAAACAGCCACAGCAAATTTAATTACATTGCTGTTTCCTAATGAAACTCCAACCACATTATGAAATGAAACATCAGTCATAACTTCACCCCCATGAATTAACCCTTTTTTGTAGTTCAGGGTGGCAGCTGTCTGCACTAGGCAGGTCTTTGTGATTCTGTGAGGCATTTTACTATACTCTTTGGAATGATTTTTGTGTCTCGCTTCATGATAAATATTATACAACACGTTTAACAACTAGACAAAAAATAACTTCATTGAATTTTTCCATTATCAAAACCATTCTTTTGGTTGATGGTAAAGATTGAATCTAAGGTATAAGCTAGTGTAAATCAGAAATAGATGTCTCTGTTTCTGAGGCAGCTGAGCCTAAATTACACAGGAAAACTTACAGGAACTTGTTTGCTATATGAATTTAAAATGAACTGAAAAAAGATTCCAAAGGGAAAATATCTGACTTTTAAAAAAGATTCTTGTACAGGAAAATAAAGTGCTAGAGACAGTTTGAAGCCCTGGGACAGTAATGAGGCCTGCACTGTGGGGGGTAGTTTGGCACAACACTGCTCTGGGCGTAGCTTAGCAAGGCAACATGCTTCACACTTCCTGTTTTCCCTACCCAAGAATGATATTACCAAACACCAGAAATCAGATCTTCAATTCCCCATTGGAGCCCGTCAGTGGTAATTGTAACTGTACGCTAAACCATGCCTGAAATTTGAGGGGAACATGGGTGGCAGGTATAATAAGCCAGGGAAATTTAAGCTTCCCTTGGGCAGCTACTACTGACACACTGCTAGACACCTGGACTGCAGTGGCTCTGCCCTTTCCCTGAGGCCCTCACTGCCTGCAGCTGCTGCCTGCTGGTAAGTCCTCCACTTCACATGTAACCACCACCAGGCAGATTTAAACCTCTGAAACTTAGTGTAGTAGCCTCTACAGCTTGAGAGCTCCCTTGTTCTTATCTCTCACTGAAAGTGGTCTAAGCGCCACTATATGGGATGGTGAATTACACTAGATGCGTGGGTTACATACACACACTCCTCAGGATGTCCCTGCTGCTCACCATATCCCTCTCTCTCTTGGGAGGGGGAGTGAAGAGGGATGTGGCAAACCAGCTGCAGGTGGATAAAGGGTCAACAGCTAGACCAGAGTGGGGGAGGAGGGAGTCGGGGCAGAGAGGCCAATGGCTTGGCTCAGAGCTGGAACTCAGCTCAGCCCAACCAGTGGCCTGGAACTTAGGGGCTGGTGGCTTCAGGGGTGGGAGTATTAGTAACTCAGCCCAGATCAGTGTCTCAGACTAATGTGGTAGGGGCAGGCAGGCTAAGGCTCCTGTGGTTGTGGGCCCTCATTTTAAGAGAAAGTTCAGGACTCTTGTATGCAGGCATGGGGCTTTGGGTGGAAGGGGCGGGGCCAGAGGGTTCACCCACCACCCATGAGGAGAAACCCTTTTTCCCGCCATTCTGTTGCTACTTGCAAGTGATTTAGCTGTTACATGTCAAATACCCAAGAGTCATTACAATAGCCAGGTTCTAGTAGCTTTTATTTAGTGAAAATATGGTACATATATGGTATATGGTACAGGACATTATGTCTGGTCACCTCAGAGAATATTACATCATAGAATCATAGAAGCATAGGGTTGGAAAAGACCGCAGGAGGTCATTTGGTCCAATCCCCTGCTAAAAGCAGGACCAATCCCAACTAAAGCATCCCAGTCAGGGATTTGTCAAGATGGGACTTAAAAATTTCTAGGGATGGAGATTCCACTACCTCCCTAGGTAACCCATTCCAGTGCTTTACCGCCTTCCTAGTGAAAATAGTTTTTCCTAACAGCCAACCTGAACTTCCCCCACTGTAACTTGAGACCATTGCTCCTTGTTCTGTCACCAATGAGAAAAGTCTCTCTTCATTCTCTCTGGAACCTCCGTCAGGTAGTTAAAGGCTGCTATGAAATCCTCCCTCACACTTCTCTTCTGTAGACTAAATAAGTCCCTCAGCCTCTCCACATAAGTCATTGCTCCAGCCCCTTAATTTTTGTTGCCCTACACTGGACTTTCTCTAATGCATCCACATCTTTTCTGTAATGGGGGGGGGGGGAGAGAGACATAATTGGATGCAATACTCCAGATGTGGCCTCCCCAGTGTTGAACAAAGGGGAATAATCACTTCCCTAGATCTGCTGGCAGTGATCCTACTAATCTACCCCTATGTGCCATTATACTTCTTGGCTTTAAGGGCACATTGTTGACTCATATCTAACTTCTCATCTACTGTAATCCCCAGAACATGGAATAACCTGATGCAACATGACATCAGTATGATTTACTAATGAGATTCTACATAGTTTTAAACATGTTTGTAAAAACAAGTGAATCGCCAATAAGAAACTCTTGTTACCATGGCAGATGGTATCTAGATAATTATTGAACCTGAATTTCTAGAGGCTAATTTTATGATTAGTAAATAAAAAGACTTTAAATGCTCAGGAACAGATTCAGCTCTTCAATACGGGACAATAAATCTAGAGTTATTTTCTCAATACACCAATAATACTCTGGTCTTCAGACTAACATAGTGTAGCTTTTATTAAACAGTTTTAAGGAGTCATTAACATCTTCAATTGACTGATTGTCAAATTAATCTTAAAATATTAAAAGCTTTTATTTACAATAGGAAAAAATGCTATTTTTCTTAATATTCATACTGTACATGGAAAAGTACACAGAGTATAGCCAAAGTACATCAATAAGTGCACAGAGAAAGCTCATATTTCCTAATCTCTACATCGGGGCTGGGCAAAATACGGCCTGGGGGCCATATCTGGCCCACCAAGCCACTTGATCTGGTCCACGGACCACCTTGCCAGGATTCTCAGGTATTCAGCTGCCCCAATTTAAAGTGCAGTCCCTATGTTTCTCTGCTCTGCATGGAGGGAAAATGTGTGTGATTTCCCTGTCCCTAGCTCAATCCTCAGCTCCTATTGGCCAGAAACAACCAGCCAATAAAAAGTGACCTCAGCCAATTTCTCAGCTCTGATTGGCTGGAAACAGCCAGCCAATTAGAGCTGAGATATATACCTATACTACAGAGAAGATAGGTGAGTATCATTTTAACATTGGAACCAAAAAATGAGGGGGAAAAAGTCAGATGATGAAACTTTTACCTACATGTATGAAAAACTAGAGTTTAGTTATAGTCACAACATTTTGAGCTGTTTTGCTTCTGACTAGGCTCATGAAAACCATGGCTTTCAATGGGCTAGATCAATATTTCTCAGAATGGGCTGTGGACCAATTTGGGCATGCTGCTAGTGGGCCTGTGCTGCTTTGTTTACCTAAAGACTCCATAGCCACAGAGCCTCACAGCTCCCATTGGCTCCAATTCACTGTTTCCAGCCAGGCATGGTCTGGGCCACCACTTCCTGTGGCCCATCTTGGCTGGAAACGGTGAACCAGAGCAAACAGACGCTGCGAGTCTTTGTGGCTACAGAGCTTTTAAGAAAACAAAGCGGTGTAGGGCCTTTAGTGATTTTCCCAAAGCAGACCCATGGGCCACTTTGAGAAATACTGGACTAGATCATAGTTATTATATGTGCAGTAACCCATTGTCTGCATTGCTAATAAATCCCCCAATCTTACAAACATCAGAATATCCCCTTATTAATTTTTAAAATAAAATACAGTGTCCTACCTAAAATTCTGACTGACATCCCCCACTACCAAAATGGTTATTTCTTTGAAGTTGCTGGAAAAGGAGTGTGAAGAACACACTTATCTGATCCTAACAGAACATTCCCTGCACAATGCTTCAAAATAAGGGGAGAAAAAAATCTTCCCAAACTCTTTTACAACATGCAATGAAAAACAATACCTTCCTTGATTCCTAACAAGACATTTGTTGAACAGTTTAAGTTGATGTATCTGAGGAACTAATAAACACACATTTTGCATATTTATTTCACATCAAACAAAGCATTTTTAAAATACTGAAAGAAATAATTTCAGATGAACAAATTTGCTTAAAAAAACAAAACAAGAATTAAAAGAAAAGGCTGATCATTGTGAAAGGTAAATGGTTTTTAACAGGGAGAAAAGTAGTTGTCAGAGAAAATGAAGTTATCAGAAGAAAATGTGGGCTGAAAACATAGATTTGTTGTTGCCATTCACTTCCTGCTTAACATTCACTTGAATTCTACAACGGCTGATTAAATACCAGTACACAGAACTGTCCAGAATGTGCCAAAGCTATTTCATGCTGAACAAACCAGTGCTCATTTTGCATAAATAAGACAGATCTTTTTGATGCTACTAAATTATAGTCTGCCTAAGTTTTATATGCTGAAGTTTCTTTTGTGATTTGTGATCATGCTGGGTCTAACTGGGTAATGAAAACTGATTCTTAAAGGGTCTGCATGCTTTCTTAAAAACTGGGGCTATGTGGCAATAAACACGTTCACAAGTATTAAGTATTATATACAAATGGCAAAAATTTGCAAATACACCAGGCTTAGACCAGCTGGATTTCGTATGGACGAGCATGGCAAAAGCTAAGTTAGAAAATTATTTGCATTTTGGAAACCAACTTCAATTTTATGAGAAAAATCCTTTTTTCCAAATATACACATCTTGATACATCCCCCAAAACAGAATCTTAGGCCTGATCTTTAGCTAGCATAAAAGGATGCAACTTCACGGACGTTATGATGCTGTGTCTACTTAATTACGTTAATGATGAGAACTTCAGTCTCCCAGGCTATGACTACACTATGGAGTTTTTCTGGGATACCTCTGGTATCCCGAAAAAACTCCGCCACATCTAGGGAACGTGTCTGCTCTTCCAAAAAAATTTTAGAAGAGCAGATCCACTTTTTTGGAAGCCCCGTATTCCTCATTTTATGAGGAATAAGGGCTCTTCAGAAGGAGGAGGTTTTTCCAACATTTGGCCCAGTGTATATGGGCCAAATGTCAGAAATTCCTCTTCCAATAAGAGAATCAGAAAAAGGTACACAAATTGCGATTCTCAATTTGCATACCTTTTTCCAAAAAAACCCAGCAGTATAAAATTGCCCCAGTGGCACAAGAGGATAGAACTAATATAAACATGATATGTCATTGGCTAAAAAGCAGAATCAAACACAAGATTTAATGTTCTAACATCTAGTTCTGGAATAAGGTACTTGAGTTGGGATGATTAAAAAACCCAAGATCGATACAACATTTTCAGGAAAACTTTCTGGATCCAATGCTATTCAAAACTTAAAAGACTGCAAATATTTTGGTGACAAGAGTATGATCCAGTATGATTTAAAGGAAAACTCTTCCCAAATAGTTTAAAAAGTTCACCATACCATGTAATTCGTTCTTTCAGAAAGAAAACAAAAACTCGTTTGATTTAACTAGATCAAGATGAGCAATAAATAAACAAATCAAGCATTTCCTTACCTTATAATCCATCATAATATGTGTGAGCTGTAATTTAAAGGCATTTACAGTTCAAAAGGCCAAGAATACATACGAATAGGCACAGGAGTAGCAAATGTAAGCTGCAAAAAGTGACAGGCCCATAAAATGTGCCAAAACATTCTCACATCACAGAATTGTCCTGCACTTCAATTGAAATCTAAAACCTAACACCTGCTTCCTTTTAGTCCCCCTGTAGTTTTCTCTATATGTTGCAGTAAGCCCTGTTCTTTTATCTCCAGAAACACTTCCTTTTTCTATGTATGCCCTACACTAAAGACAAATATCGTCCATCCCCTCCCACATCTCCTTTTACAATACCTAATGTTAGTCTACAGGGCAGGGCACACAGATAACCCCATACTTCTTTTATTATTTTCAGGAAACCCTTCTGGATCCAATACAAGCTATATTATTTTAGCTAGCTTATACCTAAGGATTTATTCCCTCATTAAGCAAGGTACTTAGATACCCTATTGCCTTCAAGGGGAACAATCGTGCTGAAAGTCAGGCTTGTATTTGAACTGAGGATTTATCTTTTCAGATTATTCAGTATAGTGGGCCAGGCTTAGAAGTTGTTCTTGTGAGCCAGAGAACTTCAGGGCTATAAAAATATTGCTTGCTAATGAGGGATTTAAATGAATCTGAGAATAATAATAATAGATTTCTTTTATGGTTATATAGTACCTTTCACCCAGGAAGATCTCATAGTGTTTTATGAGCTATCATTCCACTCACCAATGAAGAGCAACTGCTTTGAAGGCAATATACAGCAATTGCACACAACAAATCACCAAAAATATACAAGAGTTTAGGGTTGGAAATGAGGGACCATATCACTATCATGTGAAACTATTGGGGAAAAGTAGGTAACCTGAACACAAATAGCCAAATTCTCCTAAACTGTAAGAACTAGAACCACCAAATTTGTTATGAAGCTTCCATATCATAATGTAAAGCAAAGTCAGGGTTTGATTGTGCCAGGACAATGGGATGTACATGGAATGCATCCAACAGAAAGGGAGGAGTCTGATAGCAGGGACAGTTATACTCAAAAATAACAATGGGGGTGAAAAGACAGCAAGCATCATCACCTTGGGCCACTCCCGGGACACTGTGATGTGTGACCCTCGCTATCTCAGTCCAGCCCCAGGACAAAGCCAGCAGGTGGACCGTACTGCTCCCTACAATCCAGGGCTGGTCCCAGAGAAGAGCTGGCAGGTGCCTGCATGCTCCCTGGTCCTGGGCTTGCCCCAGGGAAAAGCCGGTAGGCAGACTGCATGGCTCCTGCTGCCCTGGGTCACCCTGGGGAAAACCTGGTGGGTGGCCTGTGCAGCCCTCCCCATGGCCAGCCCAGGGGAGAAGCTGATGGGCAGGTAACAGGGTACCCCCTGCCTGAGCCAGTACTGGGTAAAAGACAGTGGGTAGTCTGCACCACACTCCCCTCGCCTTGGGAATAACGGATGGTTTATTCCAAAATCTGTAAACCTCGTTTTTCGAGGAATAATGCCTATAATGAAACAGCTATTTCAAAGTAAGGAGTGTGTAGATGCTTCACCCCTGCTATTTTGAAATACAATGATCCATGTGAGAGGCTAAGTAATTCCTCCCTAGTGCCTCCTGGGGTTCTAAATCGGGATAGCACATCTACATTAGGGAAGCCTGCCTCATACTAATTTTGAGGCTTCCCTGCAATGTAGATGTGCTATTTTGAAATAAGCTATTTCAGAATAACTATTTCTGGAATAGCTTATTTTGAAATAAGTTTGCAGTGTAGTCATACCCTAAGATACCAATAGTCAATGGTTTGGAAAAATAGTAGGAAGTCGATAAAGAACATTGGTGATGGAGGACTGTCTAGTTCCACATATAACTGAGTATAAGAAATGGTCTCCAAATTTCTTTTAAAAACAGGAGCAGGAAGACAGTGATATTTAAGGCTGGGTAAAAGTTTTCTTTTGATTTTTTTTCAATGGAAAACTGGATTTTTGAGAAAATGTGTGTGTGAGAACATTGTCAGCTTCACTTGGATATTTTCTTTATTTAATAAAAAACAAAAACATTTTGATTCACAATGATAATATAATGCTCATCAGAGTTATAGTACACAGGGTACATACTCCTATTCTCCTCTTCAAGGCCATCTGTGACAGGACTACATCCCTCATAATGTAACACAGTGAGTCTCCTGTAATTCAACACCTCCCATCACCAAGAGGGAAGATAGTAATATAGCATGGGAGATTTTGTCCAGTCAGTAAACAGAGCCCACAGAGGAAACATAGGTGTAAAAGGCACTCAAACAACAGTTCTCAGGAGGTACTGCAGTGCCTCTTTGAATAGAAAAATTCCCTTTGGCGCAATTATTTCAATGAAAATCAGTCAACATTTTCTGCCAAAATTTTTGACTAAAATGAAAAAAAAAACCTTAACATTTTGATTAAAAACATCCCATTTTCTGACCAGGACTAGTCTGGACTGGATGGAAACAATGTGGATGCTGTGTGCAAAATTGCTCTGAAGCAAAAGTCAGTCCCACATGCTGCAGTAGATTAGATGATACTCAGAACTAAAAATGCAATACTCTTCAACTCCCCAACATTCCCTTAATGTAAGTATTAAAAGCACATGTAATATGAAGACACTATATTCATTATTACAAAAAAAAAAATCAGCATTTCACAACAGTTGCTGTTAAGAACTCTATGTAAAAAGTTACATAAAAGAAGCCATGTTGTGCACCACTACCACCTGTATTGGTCTACAAAATTCATGAACAATATTGCACGTTCTTGAGCACAGTCTATCAGCTCATTATCCATAAACTATTAATAGATCATTCTTTTTATAGAATACTCCTGTATCTGTCACCACACATTGTGATATTGTTATCAAATGCTGGCCTTTTTAATGGCAACTACTATAGGCCCATCTGAATTACAGGAAAGGGTACTAAAAATCAACAAGTCAGTTCTTCTAATTAGCAGTGAAATGTCCATAGACTGACTTGCTACGCTTTCCGTGTTTTACAACACACTGCTTTATAGTGTGTCCATTCTGTCACCTAACATAATACACAGGGAACAGATGTGATTCTACAGAACTCTGCCAAAATTGTATTGTCCTTATGCTATATAAAATTACATTTTCCTTTGCAGGAGACAGCTGGCAGTCTTCACTTTTGATCATGAACAGTTCAGATTTTGGAATGTCTGGACCTTATCCCGCTCATTTGTTTATATATTACGGCTACAGAGCTGATGCACCCCATCTCCAATTGGAGAGGAGACAGAGATATTTATGCTCCCAGTGGTCCTGCACACAAACAGAACACCACAGCTTAATGGCCTAAAGCAGTTTCTCAAGTCTCCCTTTCAGGCTGCATGGCCTAGTGGCCAGAGTCAGTAACAGCAGCCCTTGCCTTCAGGGTAGCAAGGCCAGAGTCCCACAGACTAACCTTTATATGGGGCCTAATGGCTACAGTGTTTAATACAAAGAAGCCCTGATGTGGCTGAGGCATCTAAGAACTAAAACATATAATATCTGGATCTGAATATTGAAGCTTCGCCCATAACTCCCAAGTTAAGGATATCCCTAGATTCGGCAGCTGATTCGAACCAGGAAATACACTCTGGGACGCGTTAGTTCAAATCAAACCCCTTGGTTCAAACTAACATTACTCCTCAAAAAATGAAGAGTAAAGTTAATTTGAACCAGGGGGTTTGATTCGAACTAATGTGGCCCAGAGGGTATTTCCTAGTTCAAATCAGCTGGCGAGCAGAATAGCGCACAGGTGAGATTATGCTAATGAAGTGCAGGATATTTAAATCCCTTCTTCGTTAGCAATTTCGGTCGGCTACATTTGCATCCCTATCTCGAGATAGGGAGCAAGTGTAGACATACC
The DNA here is from genome assembly GCF_052426305.1 of Pelodiscus sinensis. Classification (NCBI taxonomy): domain Eukaryota; kingdom Metazoa; phylum Chordata; order Testudines; family Trionychidae; genus Pelodiscus; species Pelodiscus sinensis. The sequence continues at coordinate 33,093,770 of NC_143054.1, forward strand.
CTCAGAGTCACAACTGAAAGGATGCTGGACATGGCAGATAGTCTGACCCTTTCTATTAATGGATGTTACATATAGGTACCAACTGTCAAATATTGCATTCCTTTGGTTACAGTAGCAATATAACAGAAAATGCTCAGTAAACTACACGGAAAACTGGGTGACACTGCTCCTTGCAGACAAAGTCTCCTTTAAAATGGAAAAACTTAAAAAAACAACGAATAGTCTTGCAGCACCTTAGAGACTAACAAAAAAAGTAGATGGTATCATGAGCTAAGTGGGTTGTGCCCATGAATGTTCATACCATCTACATTTTGTGTTAGTCTCTAAGGTGCTGCAAGACTATTTGCTGGTTTTTAAGTTTTTCCAGTTACAGACTAACACGGCTATCCTTTAAAATGATCCTTTAAAATGATTAATCTCTGCTTGTAAATTATTCACATTTTGATTAATGAAAATATGCTAATTAAAGATTTGCTGTTAAAAATATAAATATCTTTCATTGCCTAAAGTAATTAGACTAAGTAATTACTTAAACATTATGATTCTGAAGTTAAATAATTTTTATGATAGTAAACTTGGAAAGAAGACATCATAATGTGCTAGATATAATTGTTGAACCTACTAGCAGTATTTTTTTTTGTTTTTTCATAAAATATACATAAGTTTCACAAGATTTTAGTGTTGATTTTTGTGTTTTACAAGTTCATCTTTTGCTTATCTTGGGCTCAACTCCTGTAAAGAACTGCATATTCTAGCCCTGAGCCAGGGAAGCAATAAAACACATGCCTATCTTTCAGCATTAGTCATATCATTGACTTTGATGGGATTACTCATATGCTTACAGTTAGGCATGCACTTAAGGGCTAGTTGGATCAGGGCTGAAGTGATCAGCACCTAGCATGGGGAATGGGGTACGTCCAACACACCAGCGGGTTCACCAGGTTTAGTCCCCTGTGGACCACGAGAGAATTTGTTTAACTGAGTGTCTATAGACTGCAGTTTGCTGTTTCCACTTAAAGGAACTGCAGGATTAGGGCACTGCTTCCTGCAACTCCCATTGGCCTGTAATAGTGAACTGTGGCAAACAGGAGCTGAAAGTGTCCATATCTGCAGATGCTCAGATAAAGAAAGTGTCTGGCAGGGCAGCCTGCCAGCAGCTAAGCCTGGCAAACTGTTCAACCTGCAGGCTGGAGGTTCCTCAAGTCTGACCTAGCAAAATCAGTACCTTTCTACCCACAGAGTTTGCAAGGAAGTTCAGATTTCATCAAGGATGTGTTCCCTCAAGTGGGCAGGGAGGCAGGGTCCTCTGTCCCCTTGCCTACCTTTACCTTGTAGCACCCTCCCTCACCCTGAAGAAGCCTCCATAGTTATCAGATGCAAAACAGCTTTCTCTCCCAGGTTCTCTCCTGTAAGTCCCTTTATAGACTCCTGCTGGGGTCACCTGCTTCTTTTGTTCTGTTTTCTGGTACTTTCCCATTGCTATAAAATCCCCTCCTTTCAGACAATAGGAAGAAGTGTCTTTTGCCAGCCATGGCAAAGACATTGCCCCCAATGTATTTTACTTTGAATAGATGCCACCCCCTCTGGGCTGGCAGAGTCATGAGAACTTGTGAACTCAGGACAAATCCACATGTATAAAAAACTTTCCATGATGCAAGAATTTCACGATACAATTTCATAATATCATCCATGAGGCAAAAATGGTCCAGACAGAACTCCCTATTGTCACATCTATGGCAACTAAAAACAGTGCTTAGGCAGTAAGTAAATAATTTACTTTTTGATCATTTCATAAGATAAACATTTCCCAAACACCTAAGTGACCCTGAAAGTCAGTGAGAAAAGCGTCCAAGGAACAGACTTGAAGTCAATGGCAGTTAAGAACCTAACCTGCTTAGGGGCTTTTTTAAATCCCACAAGGCACCTATCTGCATCTTCAGGCAGCTAAGTAACTTTGTAAATCTGGCAATAGGTGTGTAAGTCCTAGTTGAAAATGAAACTTAGGCTCCTAAACCATATAAGCACTTCAGAAATTTTTCACATAGTGGCCTATATGAAATGAGTGGCCACTCCCCATTCAGCTCCTAGCGAACAGGTGCCCACCTCACTAAAACAAGTATCATAGCTGGCTGCTCTTGAGTGGGTAAAATGATTCCCTTGGATATACTTTAAAAATGTCTGGTGATCTCCTGACCCTCAAGATATTATTTACATGTAAGGTGTTATTATTCTCCAGCGGTAAAAAGGGCTTCCACATCAACAATGAGTCAAAGGAAAATAAGGGTCAGGAGGGCAGAGTAGAACCATGTGAAATACTGCGAAGGCAACCACAAAGACAGTAGCAGACATACCTGTGGAGCTAATGAGGCACATCGTCTTTGGGGTTCCATGCTGGCTTGCAACACTCTGTTATTGGTGAGAGAGATGACCCTGCCTTTGAAACTGGAAAATAGGATTTGCACTTGTCATCCATTAACTGTAACAACGAAAACAGAATGTCCCTATAGAAACCTGGTTGTAATTGCAAAATCTAATGAGAGATGAATCCTCCACCAGGGTAAATAAGCATATGTTTATTGATACTTATGGGTAATTGTTCAAATATGGCTATTTTAGGTGACTGCTAAATAATAGCAGAATGATCAAGGAAATCTTGTATTTGCTTAGTCTGTGTGTGAGGTAGTTTAATCCTATAATACACACACACACACACACACAAACACACACACACAAACACCCCACCTATCTGTTAGGAATACAATGAATGTTGTACTGCACCATACTTGTATATTAAAGACTCCTTCCCACCTACCTGCTTCTGCTCTCCACATTCTCTTTTCTCATGATTGTTGAAATTCATCCTATGCAGGGGACCAGCCCAGGACTTTAGTCCCTGTAGCTACAATCCTGTAAAGACATATAGACATGTTTAATGTAACAGTTGTTTATCTTGCTCTTCATAGAATCACAGAACTGGAAGACACCTTGAAAGATCATGATGTCCAGTCACCTGCCTTCATGGCAGGACCAAGCACTGTCTATATCATCCTGGATAGATGTCTGTCTAACCTGCTCTTAAATATCTCCAGTGATGGAGATTCCACAACCTCCCTAGACAATTTATTCCAGTGTTTAACCACCCTGGCAGTTGAGAAGTTTTTTCTAATGTCCAACCCAAACCTCCCTTGCTGCAGTTTAAGCCCATTGCTTCTTGTGGTCTCATCGGACGCCAGGGAGAACAATTTCCCCCCCTTCTCACTGTGATACCCTTTTAGATACTTGAAAACCGCTATCATATCATAAAGGCTACAAGAGGGGGGGTAATTGACTAGCCCTTACCATCCTTAAAACAGACCCCTGCAAAACCCTACTTGTTATGCCCTTCCAGCATGATTATGAACCATTAATAATTACTCTGAGAATGGTTATCCAACCAGTTTGCACCCACCTTATAGTAACCCCATCTAAGTAGTATTTGCGTAGTTTATTGATAAGAAGGGCATGTAAGACCATATCAAACGCCTTACTAAAGTCTAGGTATACCACATCCACCATTTCTCTTTTATCCACAAGACTTACCCTATTAAAGAAAGCCGTCAGATTAGCTTGACATGGTTTGTTCTTTACAAATCCATGATGGCTGTTCCCTATCACCTTGCCACCTTCCAAGCGTTTACAGATTATTTCCTTAATTACTTGCTCCATTATCTTCCCTGGCTCAGAAGTTAAACTAACTGTTTAACTGGTCTGTAGTTTCCTGGGTTGTTCTTACTTCCCTTTTTATAAATGGGCACTATATTTGCTCTTTTCCATTCTTCTGGAATCTCTCCTGTTTCCCATGATTTTCCAAAGATTATAGCTAGAGGCTCAGATACCTCCTCTATCAGCTCCTTGAGTATTCTAGAATGCATTTCATCAGGCCCTGGTGACTTGAAAACATATAACTTTTCTAAGTAATTTTTAACTTGTTCTTTTTTAATAATTGTCTCATCATTACCTGAAGCTTCTCCGGCCTGTTTCTAATTAGCTGTGTTGTCTCTCCTCCTGTATTGCAAATTCTTCATGGCAGAAACAATTTTTTTAGTTTACTGTGCAACTCCCACTTGGAAATAGTCAGCTGAGCTCCTAGAGTTCCAGACTGAGCCTTTACAGATCCTTCCAGATAAGGGCTATCACAGCTTTCTGACCTAATTTGCCAGGTTGGACTCAAGAGGAGTGACAGAATGGAAAAGAAACCCTTGAGATCAATAGGGAAGAATTGCATGAAGTGATATAGATAAGGGCTGTGTCTACACTGGCATGAATTTCCGGAAATGCTTAAAACAGAATAGTTTTCGTTATAAGTATTTCCGGAAAAAGAGCGTCTACATTGGCAGGCTGCTTTTCCGGAAAAGCCCTTTTTCCGGAAAAGCATCTGTGGCCAATGTAGACGCGCTTTTCCGGAAAAGAGCCCCGATCATCATTTTCGCCATCGGGCTTTTTTCCGGAAAAGACTACTGGGCTGTCTACACTGGCCCTTTTCCGGAACAGTGTTCCGGAATAAGGACTTATGCCCAAGCGGGAGCAGCGTAGCTTTTCCGGAATAGCGGCTGATTTTGTACACTAGAGGGTTGTTGCTTTTCCAGAAATTCAAGGGCCAGTATAGACAGCTCGCAGCTTATTCTGGAAAAGCGGCTGATTTTCCAGAATAAGTGGCCCAGTGTAGACACAGCCAAGCAGTTTGCTGGCCCAATGAAGTGACAAGGATTTTTAGCCCCTTCTGTGAGAGTGGACAGACTGACTCAGGTTTCAGATTTGTGCTAGGGATGCAGATGGGGCTGCAAGATAGAAGCAGAACAGCTCAGGGAGTTGAATTAACTTCCCCTTTCCAGAAAGAGAGTCTATGAATTGCTTTGGGGTCAGCAATCCAACACCTGAAGAGAGCTGTGCAAAGAGTAGTGATATGATCTGGTGCCCGCTACTGAATCAGCTGAGAGCTTTACAGGACTGCAGACCACAGAGTCAAAAGAGGACCCAAACACACCTAGAAGCAATGAGACAGCAAGGGAGACCCTTTTTGTTTAAGCTGGTCAGCATTCACAACACTGCAACACTATTCACTAGACGCATCCTGAGGATGCCATCTGTCTGGGAAGGGGTGAGAAAGGAAGACTGGGGTTTGGAAAAACTATGAGTGCCGGGAAGTGGGGAATTGGTTTATTTGTTAATGTGTTCTTATTAATCTTAGTTCTTATTCATCTTAACTCTTTCCTTCACCAGATCTTATTTTCCTGCTCCCAATAAAGTTTGGGGTAAGTGGTTGTCTGTAGTGTGTGTGTGTGTTTATGTTTGGGGGAGGAGGGAGTATTTGCTGGTTACCCGAAAGATACTGTGTGTGCGGAGCTTTTTTTGTCTGTTCGTTTGGAGGTCCATGTGCTGAGCTGTTTGTTTGAAGGACCGTGTGCTGAGGCTAGCAGAGAGGACTTTAAACTAAGTTTGTCAGGGAACGGTGACCTAATCCCTGAAGTAAGTGGGGAAGTCCAGCGGGTCAAGCCAGGGCCACTCCCTCAATTCCTAGGAAAGGCAAAAACGAGGTGGGCGTCCCTGTAGAACCTCGGGAGATCAAACACCTAACCCAACCAGCAGATAGATGGTAGATTGACGATCAAAGTAAGTGTGCTGCTAGACCCATCTTTATACCCATAGGGGCCCATATCCTCTTTCTTATCTAAGATGCCAAATTGTACTGGTCCGTTTTTGTGGTTCCAGTTCTTACAAGCAAGTTTCAACTTAATTTACACTTGCAAGAGAGATAACTAAATTGTGAGTACTAGACATATTTTTTACTTGGCGAGAGATTCCTCCCCCCATGGACGGCTGTGTGTTTGTATCAATATGGGTGTCAGTCAATGGCACTCCTTGGCAGCCTCTTGGTCAGCAATTGGCATATCTCTGTTTACAGCCATTCAGGGTCACATAGCAGCCTGCATATCCAGGCCTTCTGTTCAAGGCTTTTACTGCTCTGTGTACCCTGTATGCTCCAAGCAAGCAAAGATGGATGTTACAGGGGGGTTCCTGTCTGGCTACACATTTCAGAGGTATGAACAATCTCCATTACCCAGATATTGTAACTCTGAGTTTGTACTGTACACTTTCATTCAAAAACACTCTGCAAATAGTCCAGCATCACAAGAAATACCCTGAACCATGGGAAATAAAGTCAACCTCTCTTTCTGGATAATCAGAATTTTGTATGAGATGTGAAGCATTTGAAAAACCTAGAACACATAAAAGCTAACTTGCCATGAAAAGTACTTCAGGTAATCAACCCTGTCTGTACACAGAACACTCTTCCCTACAAAGAACTGCGTATTTGGCAAGGCAAAGACAACTGTGGTAATCCACTCATGTTCAATAAATTATAATGAGGAACAAAATGATGATGTTGCCTGGAAGTATCACCTGCACCATTTAATTTCAATTATGCCAATTAAAATTTATTAAACTGATGCATTGTGATGCTTTATGGAAAAAAAGAAATCCAATTCTCTGTCTTCAAATAATAGTCATTAAACAAACAAACTAATGGAAAATACTTCCGAGTGATCATTTTAATATGTTGATGATGTTATTATTTATACCTTTTTCAATGGTAAAAGCACTACTTGACAGAGCCACATACTTCATCTTAAACTAAACATAATAAGCTTTCAAAATTATGTATAATGTGAGTTGTGCATAGAGAGTATATGAAGTTGACCATCGATGGTGCCTGTCACTTGCCTAAATGGTTCCATTTTTTTGTTTTTGAAGGAAGAGCCATTTTTTGAAGAATGTGTCTTGAGACTGTGATTAGCCCATTGGGAACTGCCCACCTTTCAGCCATATTATATACATATTATTTCTGAATAAATTCTATAAATCAGGGGCATATAAGCTTGCCCCATGTCACATCCTCCAGTTCTCTCTGGGTGTGAATATAGCCCTGAAATGCAGAGGAAGTATTCACAAAAAAGCGATCGTAGAATCACAGAATACTAGGACTGGAAGGGACCTCGAAAGGTCATCGAGTCCCATCCCCTGTCCTGATGGCAGGGCCAAATACTGTCTAGACCATCCCCGATAGACATTTATATAACCTACTCTTAAATATCTCCAGAGATGGGGATTCCACAACCTCCCTGGGCAATTTATTCCAGTGTTTAACTACCCTGACAGTTAGGAACTGTTTCCTACTGTCCAACCTAAACCTCCCTTGCTGCAGTTTAAGCCCATTGCTTCTTGTTCTATCCTCAGAGGCCAAGATGAACAAGTTTTCTCCGTTCTCCTTATGACACCATTTTAGATACATAAAAACGGCTATCATGTCCCCCCTCACTCTTCTCTTTTCTAAACTATACCTTTCCAGCAGGACTGTGAACCATTAATAACTACTCTCTGACTATGGTTTTCCAGCCAGCTATGTACTCACCTTATAGTAGCCCTATCTAAGTTGTATTTGCCTAGTTTATTGATAAGAATATCATGTGAGACTGTATCAAACACCTTACTAAAGTCTAGGTATTCCACATCCACCACTTCTCCCTTATCCACAAGACTCATTATTCTATCAAAGAAAGCTATCAGATTGGTTTGACATGATTTGTTCTTTACAAATCCATGATGGCTGTTCCCTATCACCTTGCCACCTTCCAAGCGTTTACAGATTATTTCCTTAATTACTTGCTCCATTATCTTCCCTGGCTCAGAAGTTAAACTAACTGGTCTATAGTTTCCTGGGTTGTTCTTATTTTCCTTTTTATAAATGGGCACTATATTTGCCCTTTTCCATTCTTCTGGAATCTCTCCGGTCTCCCATGATTTTTCAAAGATGATAGCTGGAGGCTCAGATACTTCCTCTATCAGCTCCTTGAGTATTCTAGGATGCATTTCATCAGGCCCTGGTAACTTGCAGGCATCTAATCTTTCTAGGTGATTTTTAACTTGCTCTTTTTTTTTTTTTATCTTCTAAACCTACCCCCTTCCCATTAGCGTTCACTATGTTAGTCATTCCTTCAGACTTCTCAGTGAAGACCGAAACAAAGAAGTCATTAAGCATCACTGCCATTTCCAAGTTTCCTGTTACTGTTTCTCCCTCATCACTGACCAGTGGGCCTACCCTGTCCTTGGACTTCCTCTTGCTTCTAATGTCTTTCATAGAATCATAGAATAATAGGACTGGAAGGGACCTCAAGAGGTCATCGAGTCCAGCCCCCTGCCCTCAAGGCAGGACCAAGCTCCACCTACACCATCCCTGACAGATGTCTATCTAACCTGTTCTTAAATATCTCCAGAGAGGGAGATTCCACCACCTCCCTTGGCAATTTACTCCAATATTTGACCACCCTGACAGTTAGGAATTTTTTCCTAATGTCCAATCTAAACCTCCCCTGCTGCACTTTAAGCCCATTAATCCTTGTCCTGTCCTCAGAAACCAAGAGGAACAAATTTTCTCCTTCCTCCTTGTCACACCCTTTTAGATATTTGAAAACCGCTATCATGTCCCCCCTTAATCTTCTTTTTTCCAAACTAAACAAGCCCAGTTCATGAAGCCTGGCTTCATAGGTCATGTTCTCTAGACCTTTAATCATTCTTGTCGCTCTTCTCTGTACCCTTTCCTATTTCTCCACATCTTTCTTGAAATGTGGCGCCCAGAACTGGACACAGTACTCCAGCTGAGGCCTAACTAGTGCAGAGTAGAGCGGCAGAATGACTTCATGAGTTTTGCTTACAACACACCTGTTGATACAACCTAGAATCATATTTGCTTTTTTTGCAACAGCATCAGAATGTTGACTCATATTCAACTTGTGGTCCACTATGACCCCTAGATCCCTTTCCGCCATGCTCCTTCCTAGACAGTCGCTTCCCATCTTGTATGTATGGAACTGATTGTTCCTTCCTAAGTGGAGCACTTTGCATTTCTCTTTATTAAACCTCATCCTGTTTACCTCTGACCATTTCTCTAACTTGCTAAGGTCATTTTGAATTATGTCCCTATCCTCCAAAGAAGTTGCAACCCCACCCAGTTTGGTATCATCTGCAAACTTAATAAGCGTACTCTCTATCCCAATATCTACATCATTGATGAAGATATTGAACAGTACGGGTCCCAAAACAGACCCTTGAGGAACTCCACTTGTTATCCCTTTCCAGCAGGATTTAGAACCGTTAACAACAACTCTCTGACTACGGTTATCCAGCCAATTATGCACCCACCTTATCGTGGCCCTATCTAAGTTATATTTGCCTAGTTTATCAATAAGAATATCATGCGAGACCGTATCAAATGCCTTACTAAAGTCTAGGTATATGACATCCACCGCTTCTCCCTTATCCACAAGGCTCGTTATCTTATCAAAGAAAGCTATCAGATTAGTTTGGCATGACTTGTTCTTCACAAACCCATGCTGGCTATTCCCTATCACTTTATTATCTTCCAAGTGTTTGCATAGGATTTCCTTAATTATCTGCTCCATTATCTTCCCTGGGACAGACGTTAAACTGACCGGTCTATAGTTTCCTGGGTTGTTCTTATTCCCCTTTTTATAGATGGGCACAATATTTGCCCTTTTCCAGTCTTCTGGAATCTCCCCTGTCTGCCATGATTTTTCAAAGATCATAGCTAAAGGCTCAGATACCTCCTCTATCAGCTCCTTGAGTATCCTGGGATGCATTTCATCAGGACCTGGTGACTTGCTGACATCTAACTTTCCTAAGTGACTTTTAACTTGTTCTTTGTGTATCCTATCTTCTAAACTTACCCTCTCTCTGCTTGTATTCACTACGTTAGGCACACCTCCAGACTTCTCGGTGAAGACCGAAACAAAGAAGTCATTGAGCATCTCCGCCATTTCCAAGTTTCCTGTTACTGCTTCTCCCTCCTCACTAAGCAGTGGGCCTACCCTGTCCTTGGTCTTCCTCTTGCTTTTAATGTATTTATAAAAAGTCTTCTTGTTTCCCTTTATGCCTGTAGCTAGTTTGATCTCATTTTGTGCCTTTGACTTTCTAATCTTGCCCCTGCATTCCCGTGTTGCTTGCCTATATTCATCCTTTGTTAGTTGTCCTAGTTTCCATTTTTTATATGACTCCTTTTTTATTTTGAGATCGTGCAAGATCTCCTTGTTAAGCCAAGCTGGTCTTTTGCCATATTTTCTATCTTTCCTACACAGCGGAATTGTTTGCTTTTGGGCCCTTAACAACGTCCCTTTGAAATACTTCCAACTCTCCTCAGTTGTTTTTCCCTTCAGTCTTGCTTCCCATGGGACCTTACCTACAAGTTCTCTGAGCTTATCAAAATCTGCCTTCCTGAAATCCATTACCTCAATTGTGCTGGTCTCCCTTCTACCTTTCCTTAAGATCATGAATTCTATTATTTCGTGATCACTGTCCCCTATACTGTCTTCCACTTTCAAGTTCTCAACTAGTTCCTCCCTATTTGTTAAAACCAAATCCAGAACAGCTTCTCCTCTGGTAGCTTTTTTAACCTTCTGAAACAGAAAGTTGTCTCCAATGCAGTCCAGAAACTTACTGGATAGCCTGTGCCTCGCTGTGTTAGTTTCCCAACATATGTCTGGATAGTTGAAGTCCCCCATCACCACCAAATCTTGGGCTTTGGATAGTTTTGTTAATTGTTTAAAAAAGGCCTCATCCACCTCTTCCACCTGGCTAGGTGGCCTGTAGTAGACTCCTAGCATGATATCACCCTTGTTTTTTACCCCTTTTATCTTAACCCAGAGACTCTCTACACAGCTATCTCCTACGTTCATCTCCACTTCAGTCCAAGTGTGTACATTTTTAATATACAAGGCAACCCCTCCTCCCTTTTTTCCCTGTCTGTCCTTCCTGAGCAAGCCGTACCCTTCCATACCAACATTCCAATCGTGCGTCCCATCCCACCAGGTTTCTGTAATACCAATGATATCATAGTTGTATTTATTGGTTAGCAATTCCAGTTCTTCCTGCTTATTACCCATACTTCTCGCATTTGTATATAGGCATCTAAGATACTGATTTGATCTTGCCTCCCTGTTGTGCCCTGACCCTCCTTTCTCCTTGCCATTATAGGCCATAGTCCCCCCCATTTCCAACCCATCTCCCAGTCCCACACATGCAGCACTTACCTGTGGGCTTTTGCTCACCTGCCCCCAATAGACTTTATAAAAAGTCTTCTTGTTTTCCTTTATTCCCGTAGTTAGTTTGAGCTCATTTTGTGCCTTTGCCTTTCTAATCTTGCCCCTGCATTCCTGTGTTGTTTGCCAATATTCATCCTTTGTAATTTGTCCTACTTTCCATTTTTATATGACTCCTTTTTTATTTTTAGATCATGCAAGATCTCGTTGTTAAGAGTCTTTTGCCATATTTTCTATCTTTCTGATGCAGAGGAATAGCTTGCTTTTGGGCCCTTAACAATGTGCCTTTGAAAAACTGCCAACTCTTCTCAGTTGTTTTTCCCCTCAGTCTTGATTCCCATGGGACCTTACCTATCAGCTCTCTGAGCTTACCAAAATTCGCCTTCCTGAAATCCATTGTCTCTATTTTGCAGTTCTCCCTTCTACCCTTCCTTAGAATTGTGAACTCCATGATTTTATGATCACTTTCACCCAAGCTGCCTTCCACTTTCAAATTCTCAACCAGTTCCTCCCTATTTGTTAGGATAAAATCTAGAACAGCTTCCATCCATGGTAGCTTTTTCAACCTTCTGAAATAAAAAGTTGTGTCTAATGCAGTCCAAGAACTTATTGAATAGTCTGTGCCCTGCTGTGTTATTTTCCCAACATATATCTGGATAGTTGAAGTCCCCCATCATCACCAAATCTTGGGCTTTGGATGATATTGTTAGTTGTTTAAAAAAAGCCTCATCCACTTCTTCCACCTGGGTAGGTGGCCTGTAGTAGACTCCTAGCATGACATCAACCTTGTTTTTAACCCCTTTTAGCCTAACCCAGAGACTCTCAACATTTCTGTCTCCTATGTCCATCTCCACCTCACTCCAAGTGTGTTCATTTTTAATATATAAGGCAACACCTCCTCCCTTTTTTCCATGTCTATCCTTCCTGAGGAAGCTATACCCTTCCATACAAATATTCCAATCGTGTGTATTATCCCACGAAGTTTCTGTGATGCCAACAATGTCATAATTGTACTTATTTATTAGTACTTCCTGCTTATTACCCATAGTTCTCGCATTTGAATATAGGCATCTAAGATACTGATTTGACCTTGCCTCCCAGTTTTGCCCTGACCCTCCTTTCTCTCTGCCATTATAGCCCACGCTCCCTCCCATTTCTAACCCATCTCGCAGGTCTCCATGTTCTCCACTTACCTGTGGGCTTTGCTCACCTGTCTCCATCAAACCTTGTTTAAAGCTCTCCTCACTAGGTTAGCCAGTCTGTGTCCAAATAGGGTCTTCCCCCTCCTCGAAAGGTGAACACCATCTCTGCCTAGCAATCCTTCCTGGAATAGCATCCCGTAGTCGAGGAAGCCTACCCTCAGCATGCTCCTGTACCCTATTTCTCACCCAGATTCTTCACCGCCATCCCCATCCCACTCACAGGCAGCCCTGTCCTGCATACTGGATCCCTCATTTTTGGCCCCAACTCAGAGCGTAGAGGCGCCCACAAAATCCACTAACCCTGGAACCCTAGAAGAGTTAATCTGCCCTGAGGCCTTGAACTTCAGTTCTACCTACCCTCCCCATGGGGCTGGAGTGCCAGGGGAGTGAGGTGTCTCAGCTGGGGCCACATCAGTGAGGCTGGGGGGGAGGGGCGGGCTTTGGCGGGGTTGTTTTTTGCTCACTCTCCAACTGATTTGTCTCCCCAACTGATCTCACTGCCCAACTGATTTTTCTGTGGGTCAATGGTTCATGATCCAAAACAGGTTCCCTGCCCCTTCCATAAATAAAGACAACTGTGAAATATTTTGTGTTGGACGTAAACTTTTAGTTCAAAATGAAGCCTGGCCAACCAGCCCCCAATTGGGACCAAGCCCTCATCTGGCCATAGCATCATAACACCCCTACATCCCCCACAGATTTTATATCTGAACCCCCTTCCCTGAGCCCCTTACATCCCCAAACTCCTGCACCATCCACATCCCCAGACTTGTACCACAACACTCATGCACCATCCACACTCCATAAACCTGTCCCCTGAGCCCATCTTCCACCCAACCCCCCTGCCATGAGCCCATCATATACCCCAACCCAAACTCCTGCACCCCCAAATCCACAAGCCTCTGGCTTGCTCCAACCCTCCACCTGATACCAACACTCTCCATCTTGAAGCCCCCTTCCTGAGCCAGTATCCCCCTCTCCACCTCCTCCTGCACCCATAGTCTCTCCCAGAGTTTGCACCTCTAACCCCTTCCCACACCCAAATTCTTCATTCCTACCCCAGAGCCCGCACCTCCTGTCTTAACCCAGTGAGAGTGAGTAAGGACTGGGGAGAACAAGTGATGGAGAGGAGGGGAATGGAAAGTGCAGGGCCTCAAGGAAGGGGTGGGGTCTTGGGGAAGGGATGGGGTAGCATTCTCCCTTCAGCTTCCTGCAATGTGGACAGTGCCAAAGTTGATTTAAGGTACTTTAGCTTCAGCTATGCAATTAACATAGCTGAAGTTGTGTATCTTAACTCGACCTTATCCCGTAGTGTAGACTTACCCCATAAGTACAAGGCCAGATCCTCACATCACGAATTCTATTTACACATATATTGGCATAGTTCCATTGACTTCAGTGGAGCTACTCTATTTTCTGGCCCAGAACTGTATTATAAAATATGCTCAAAATGAGGTTAGGCCAGATCCTTAGTTGTTATAAAGATACAGCAATTTACACCAGATGAGAACATGGTTCACTATTGCCAAAAGGTAGAGATCAGATTTATACAGCAAAGACTAATCTAAACTTTGCAGTAATCTCCATGTTTGTATTATGGGTCCAATAAATCTCTTTTCCTCACCACTATGCTGTTAATTTTACTGCAAAGCCATTAAGCTGAACAGTACTTTAATAATGATATCAAAACCAGCATTTCAAAGGGAATAAAAACAAACATTGGATTTCCTCATAAATTGCTATGTGACACGCTTTCAGCAATAAAAGTCACTAAACCCAAGAGGAAGCATGTAAAGGCTTTTTTTTTTTTTGTTAAATACCTTTTTAAAAAAGAATTTAATTAAAATATGACACGAATGTAGTGGATTTTCAAAAGTATTTAAAGGACACCAGGGTATTTTTAATGCTGAATAATTAAGACATTTTCTAGCTTGTACATAGATATTTGACTTTCAGATTGCCAAAATAGATTCCTTGACTAAAATGTATTTATTCTTTAAAAATAACATACACACGTGTGCATGTACACATGGTGCTAGATTGTGGTTTTTGTGTGAGATTTGCATGTGAGGCAAGATGCTAGTATGCTGTCCCTGGAGCACTTCACAGGCATAAATCTCTTCTTGCACCAAAAGGCTAATAATCTGCTACTGACCATAAAAGTAATATTACTACTTTTCTGGTCCATACTATTAAAAAAATTACTCCTACCTCTCACATCTCTGTTGATAGTCCCATGGTGATGGATTGAGGAGAGGGGGGCAGAAAGACTTCTTCACCCTCTCCTGGCCTTCCCTGCCCACTTACTCTGTGACAATCAGAACCTCCTTATGTGTGTATGACCAAAGCCCAGGTCTGGGTAGACTGAGCAGGAATGTAAGGAAGATACACATGTGCATAGCCAATCAAAATGCACCAATTAAAACACTGGGGGCGAATTCTAATGCCCTGAGTTGCAGAGTAACAACTTACTATGTAAGTAGCCTTATTCACTTCAGTAGAATTAATCATGGAGTAAGGTAATACTGAACATATGTAAGGCTATGTCTACACTGTAGCCTTCTTCAGGAAAAGCTTATGCAAATGAAGCATGGCATGGAATATCACTGTGCTTCATTTGCATAATTAATTAGCAGCTGTTTTTGCCCAAGAGGCTTTTGCGCAAAAAGGAGTCGTGTAGACGGTTCCTTTCTGTGCAAAAACCCCCTTTTGCACAAGAGCTGTTCTTGAAAAAATGAGGAAGAATGGCTCGTACTCAAGAGGGGCTTTTTGCACAAAAAGGAGCCGCCTACACAGCTCCTTTATGCACAAAAGCCTCTTGCACAAAAGTGGCTAATAATTAATTATGCAAATGAAGTGTGGTGATATTCCATGCTGCGCTTCATTTTCATAAGCTTTTCTGGAATAAGGCTACAGTGTAGATGTAGTCTAAGGGTGACAGAACCAAGCCCTTGGAGATTTGGCTTGACTTCTCTGTGTTCTGAAATAGTGAATAATTAGAAATAATGGTATAGGGGAAGGCACCCCATGATGACATAAAGAACAGTTCACTATAAATTTCAGATAAAAAGATTGCTTGTTAGTATGTTTTAGGGTAAAGTACACGAAAAGGCTGTTATCATTAGAAAGACATGATTTAGTTATAGAAATAGAAGACATGATTTGTATAGTTCATGGTGTTGCTGTCTCCTTAGAGTAATATATATATTAGGTTTCTGAAATCTCTTTGCTTTATTGGTTTAAAAATATTACTTCCACCACTCTTATAGAAAGGAACACAAATGAGAGATTACAAATGTATCTAGAATGCAGTTTCTGAAAGGGATAGAAGAGATCATCTGGGGCATTGTGAAAACTTATATTATGTCCAAAACGATATCAGTTTTCTGAGACAGAGATATGATTTGTTCTTGTTTTCTAACATCTGTTTTCATACAGAAAAATATGTCATCATTTATGGAAGTATGTCTTGGGAACATTCTTTTCAATGTACTGATATGTATCATAGCAAATTTTTAAATTACATAGCATTACTTCAAACAAGAGCATGAAAATCTTTGATTTAGAAAGGGAGCCTGTACATAGTTAATTTTCCAGAGTTCATTCAAATGTCTCCTGGGCAGAGTGTTGTATTCTCTAGTATTTGTGAACATCAAGGTTAGTTTAAGGTTATGCCCAAGGAAAGGACATAAACTATATTAATTCTTTACTCGAGTCACATTGTCTAATGGTCCTTATACAAGTGCATGGGGGAGTAATGTGCTAGAAAACACCCTTTACTTAAGTAACCTGTGCATGGACATAGTCAAAAAAACCTTTAGCTCAGCATGTCTCCAAAGGTATCAGGAAGAAGGTAGGGGTTGTAGCATCCTTCAGCTGATGCTCTTTCTCTGCATAGTGGGTTCTTTGAACTAATTACTTAGGTGGCCCTTATGTAAATTAGCAGAATTCTCTTGGAGGCAATGGAATTATATCAATTAACACTGGAGAAGGAATCTAACTCAATGATTTTAATATTTGACAGATATGAATTACGCCTCCTGAGACTGCCACAAGATATACAGGCATACAAGCAGAGCAGAGGGGTTATGTCCAGAATTGTTAAACTAAGGAAACTATTTAAAACATAGGAACTATTTAAAACAGAGGCTCAAATTAAATGTACACCCCAAAGGAAAACAAACCACAGTAAGTGCACTAGACATGAAATCTTGGTTGAACAGAGAAGAGGTGATTAGAGACAAAATGAAACCCTTTAGTAACTAGAAGGTAAAGCCTATGGTGGGTAATAGCGTAAGTCCTGGAAGTCAAGTGTAAAATAAAAAGATAATTACAGAAGTCAAAATAAAATAACTTGAAGTACAATTAATAAGAGACAAAAATGAAGAGCAAATTTTTGTAAGTATATCAGAAGTAGGAAGTCTGCCCTACAAGTAGCGGGGCCACTGGATGATCATGGTACTGAAGAAGAACTCAGAGAAGATAAGGCTGATGTGGAGAAGCTAAATTAATTCTTTACATATTGCAGAAGGTATCAGGGAGTTTCCCACACCTGAGCTATTCTTTTAAATCTGAGGAACTGTCCCAGATTAAGATGTTAGTAGAGGTTTTGGGACAAAACTGAACAGTATGAAGTCACTAGGACCAAATGGCTCTAACCCTGAAGTCCCAAAGGAACTCAAACATGACATTGCAGAACTACTAACTGTGGTATGTAACCTAATTGCTTAAACCAGCCTCTATACCAGATGACTGCAAGATAAGTAACATAACATTGATTTAAAAAAAACTTCCATGGGCAGTCTTGGTAGCTCAGAGGATCTCTCTACTACCCTTTCTAGGGAGTGGCAGTGTGACAGGGCCACAAGACCACCAGCAGGAGGGCTCAAGGTCTAGTCTACCTTGTCAGAGTCCCTCACCAAAAGCTCATAAGCAAATTAAGCAGTCATGGGAAGAGAAGGATGGTCCTGTCATGGATTAGTATCTGATTAAAAGATAGAAAACATAAGAAATAAATGGTCAGCTCTCTCAAAGGAGACTGGAAAATAGTAGGGGTCCCCCAAAGAACTGTTCTGGAACATGTGTTTTTAAACACATTCACAAATTATCTTGAAAAGGGGATGAACAGTGAGTCTAAAGTCGACTATGAAACATTATAAAGGGATCTCTCAAGAAAGAACTCTTGTAGTCATTACAAGTAGTTCTCTGAAAACATGGGATCAATGTGCAGAATCAGTCAAAAAAGCTAACAGAGAATTAGGAATCATTAGGAAAGAAAAAGGGAAACTATGATGCTTTTCTTGAATACTGGATGCAGATTAGGGGCATGGATCCTCTTCAATATAAAGAGAGAATAAAAAGACTGGAATATTCAGTTTAGAAAATAAATAACTTAAGGAGGACCTGATAGAGGACTACCAAGCCATGAAAAGTGTGGAGAAATTCAATAAGGAAGTATTATTTATCCCTTCCTATAACCCAAGAATCGGGGGTCACACAATGAAATTAAATTAGCAACATGTTTAAAACTGACAGAGAAGTTTTTCATATAATGCACAGTCAACTGTAGAACAAATTGCCATGGGATGTTGTGAATGCCAAAAATATAACTGGTTTAAAAAAATTATATCAATTCACTAAGTATGTTAACTAAGATGTTCAGGATGCAACCTCCTGCTCTGGGTTTCCCTAAACCTCCGATTGCCAGAAGCTGGGACTGAAGGACAGAGAATGGATCACTCAATAATTGCCCTTTTCACTCATCTGGCACTGGTTACTGTTGAATGACAGGATACTGAGCTAGGTAGACCATTGGTTTAGCCAAGTATGGCTCTTCTTGTTTTCTTTCATTCTTATGTTGATAGAGTACTTCCATTGAAAACTAGAGAAAACAAAGTTACAGTGTGTCATCAGTGCAGCTGCCTGTTACTTTCCATCAATTAAAGGTAATTAATTAAAAGCATTCATTAAAAGTAATGAAAAAGCTGCTGCCAAAATAGTGCAAGTGGCCTGAGTTGTCCATGTGTTTTTTCATGAGCCATATTGAACAGGGAACAGGGTCTGTTTTCATTACCATGATGGTAACAGCTGAATATTAAGTCTGTGTTTTGTTTGAATTTGTTTTGTTATACCAATGCTATCTGGCCAAGTGCCAGTTCAACACTCTGCCAGGTCAACTATCAGGAAAAGTATCTCTATATATATCATTCATTTCTGTAACATTGTGAGCTGCATTAAAAAGGAATAGAAGCATCATTTTTATAAAGTCCTTCACACTTTCCTTTCCAGGAAAAATGTATTGTTCAACCTACTATGAGGACGATCAGCAGAGATATTAAAGATATTAGATGAGCAATATATTAATTTAACACAGTCAGTCTTAGTTCTGAATGTCCAATATAGATCTTGATAATTTACCAAACTGTAAAAGAATATATCCCTATGCTCACAGCCTCTACACTACTGTAACAGTCTTAGTACAAAGTATGTCTTATAAGGTAGCAGTTGAAAACTCATAACTCATCCATATTGTCCTGATAAAATATCCTTCAAACAGAGAATATCCTTCCACATATTTTATCTCCTGGGTCTCAAATGGAAAAGTTTTTCGAGAGTGGGACCAAAATTAAAAAAAAGAAGGGGAAAACTTCTCCAGGCATCCCTCTGACTCTGCCTGATCATCACATTCATAGCACCTGCAGAGACAAAGAAAGCAGCCATTGGATTCTGGAGGATGGGTCCTGATCTGAAGACCTTGGTCAATAAGATTACTGAAAACATGTGTTGCTTTGAATCTGCTATAATTTGTTAAATTAGGTATCAATGTTTTATCTTTATTCATCTTGTAACCACTTCTTTTATTCTTGTTACATATACTCAATTAAAATCTCTTTGTCATTAATACATTTTTATTGTATCTAATTCAGTGTGTTGAAGTGTTTGACTATGAACATTTGAGGTAACAATCTCTCTCTCTCTCTCTCTCTCTCTCTCTGTGTGTGTGTCTATATATATATATATATATATATATATAATGTTTTCCTGTGGGACAACATCACATGGCTCTGCATCCACCCTCTACCCTGCCCTCACATGGCCTCCCTGCCTGGAAAAAGTTTAGAGATGGCAAAGCCACCTGACAGCCCAGACTGGGCAGATTCCACCTGTCAAGGGTTCTGCCTGCTCAGCTCTGGCCATGGTCTTTTGGACAGCCTGTCCCTGGCCCAGGGGCTGCTTTGACTGGTGTGAGGCCCACTCGTGCCGGGAATGGAGGCAGGCTCCCACATCCCTGGACACCAAGGCTTGCCCCAGGGCAATGTTGCTCTAGTTCTTGGTGCTCATGGGCTGCTGGGCCAGGTTCAAGAGAAGAGCCAGGTGCAGGGTGAGGCCCCCCGCATCCCTAGCTGCCCACCGCCCCATCCTCTGCCGGTCTCCGAGTAGCCACATCCTGAGCCCAGTACCGAACCGCCCCAGTGACACCCAAGTCCAGGCCGTCTCACAAATCCAAACTGGGTTCACTCCCGCCCAGCCATGCATGGGGCTGCAGCAGAGAGCAGTGCTTCTGCAAGTCGAGCGAGGAGGCGCCTGGCAGCACTGACCTGAACGACCCAGGCCCCCTTTGCTTGGCACTGCAGTCTTAAGCACCCTCCGCCCCCACACAGTTGGAGCACCGGTGCTGGCTTCCACTGCAGGGAGTAGGGAGGGGGAATGGTGTGGAGATAAAAAAACCAAGCCCCTTCACTTACCCCCCCCCCGCTGAGACCCAGCAACCCCAAGCCTGCTCATGCCCCTCCACCCTCACGCCTAGACACCCTGCACCCAAATTCCACTTCTGCCTCTCTCCCTCCATCCCAGACAGCTTGCTCTCAAACCCACTCCTGCCCCTCCTTTCCTCTGCCCAGACACTACCCCAAGTGTGCTCCTGTCCCCTCTCCCTGGCCAAACATCCTGCCCCAGCGCACTCCTGCCCCATCCCCTGTTCCTGACCTTCCCCTTGGCCAGACACCCTACCTAGACCCTGTTCCTCCACCCTTCCTTGCTCCTGCCCTTCCCCCTCCCCCGGCCAGACACCCTATCCTCAGCCTGCTCCTGCACACTACCTCCCACCCAGACCTTGCACTCTCAGCCCCTTCTACATCCCACCTCCTGCACCCCCTTCCTATCCCACTCACTGTGAGCCCTGTCCCACACTCTGAACCCCTCATTTTTGGCCCCACCCCAGAGCCTAGGGGGCCCACAAAATCCTGGAACCCCAAAAGAGTTAATGTGGCCTGAGGGCTTGAACCTCAGTCCTATCCCATCCCCAACCCTCCATGGGGCTGGAGCAGCAGGGGAGTGAGGTGTTTCAGTTGACGGCTACATCAGTAAGGGTTGAGGGGTTTTGGAGATTTTTTTCCTCTTCTCGCTTATGTCATACCCAACATAATTTTTCTGTGGGTCAGTGGCCCCAGAACCAAAAAAGGTTCTTCACCCCTGCCATAAATAAGGACAATGTTGAATTTTTTTTTTAATTGGACATAATATTTTACTTTATTTAAGATGAAAACCTGAGACCCCATCTGTCTGCAGTGTCCTGTCCCCAGCCCCGATCCTGGGGCAGGTCCCGTGGTCCAGCTACCATCTAGCCACAGAAAGGGCTGGTGATGCCCCCACCTCCTCCTGCTGCAGCACAGGTAAAAGGAGAGGCCACAATCCAGCTGTGACACTCAGAGGGGATTGGCGAGCATAGCGAGCAAGGGGCGCAGCCTCCTAGTTATTCCCTTAAAGGAATAACAAACTTAACATTTTTGTACCATCCAGGAGAGGGTGTGTAGTACAGAATGTACATTTCTGAAGGGAAATCCAGAACAGTGGGTGTGTCTGGCTGACAGCAAGACATAGCTATGCTCAAAGCTGTTTGTGAACACGCCAGGCTGGAGGCTATAAAAGCCAGGCATTGCGAAGGGCACCCCAGGTTATAGGGTTTGGTGGACATAGCTACTTACTGGTCTGGATTGTACTCTGCTATGTCATTACCAACACCAAAGCCATTTGTTTTAATTTCAATCAGCATCAATATATAAATGTACAGAGACATACCATAAAAGGTAACTTATACAATAACATATGGTAGAGGAACTCGAGTCATTGAATAAATTCATTTGCATGTTATTTTTCTCTTTTATATGATGTTGCCAATTCACTAAAGGTAAACACCATGCCATTATTTCTGGAATGTAGTTATCAAAATTAATATCTCTCGAGATACTAGTCAGAGATACCAATATCCAAGAAGAATCAGTCATTCAGATCTTTTGGATGGTTCATGAGCTCCAATTTAAATGCTTGTAGAGGCTTGTAGTCTAGACATACCCTTCTTCTCCAATTTCATTCCAGAAGATAGTGTCAACCTGAACTAACTCTCCTTCCTTCCTTCTGATCTGAGGAAGTGGGTCTGGCCCACGAAAGCTCATCATCTAATAAACCATCTTGTTAGTCTTTAAAGTGCTACATTGTCCTGCATTTTGCTCCTTCCTTCTAGTAATTGGCTGCACAGGTTGCTCCATCTCTATTGGTTCCACCATACCAATGGGGTTCAAAACAATGGGGTTCAGAACAATGCCCTGTCCTCTTTTAATTTACCTCCTATCTCTCTCACAATCTGTGGCACCATTTGTATCTCTCTGCTTGATCTTTCTCATAAGGAGTTCACAAGAGCAGGTGCTCCGGTACTGCTTCATGTCTTATTTTTCTCCAATACTTTGCAAACACTTTCCAATTCCCCAGTTCTCAACAACAGCCAAAAGGAGTCTGATTAATAGCTATCCAGCAATCTTCAACTGGTAACCACTCATTCATACCAATGGTCTGTTTCTTTTCCTGATTTCTGTACCTGATATCTACTTCATTCTAACTTTTTTCTAATTTTTGCTTCCTTTGAAAAATCACTAATTGCTCCCCCTGACATTACATGTAGCTGATCTGTTAACTCCTTAATAGCTTTTTCTTTCTCCTCCTCCTCCTCAGAGTTTTTCTGAGTAACTCTAATTTCTTATTCAATTTCCTCCCCTGTGAGCTATAAGCTATGTGCAGACATTAAACAGCTCTTCCTTTTACCTGGTACGATTTTTTCTTCTGCTGTTTCTACATCAAACACCTGACTTACTGTGAGTGGGGATTCAGGGAACCAATTGAGAATACTTAGCACGAACTGCAAAGAATGGGACAGACACCCCCCAAAGCTGGTGGATATTCCAATACTTAGATTTATCAAGTCAGCACAAAATAGCTTCTATATTTCCTTACTGGTTACCCAGAAATCTACACCATAGTTCCATTAAAGCAACAGGAACTCCATCCAAACACCCAAATCAAATAGGATGAGGATGACTGAAGAGCATTCATCATATAAGAATGAATTCTACCAATCCCAAGGACTGGGCATATTATTCCCAGGTTAATGAAAGTTATCCAAATATGTGCTAATAGCCACTTCTTATTAACTAAACTTAAATTTATTTAAAAAAAATAGAAAGAGAGAGTACTGCTTAAAATCAATATACATACAGACATGAATACAGTTCTGAAATCAGCTTCATAGTCCATAGGTTATAGTCTAATATCCATATTTCAGGGTAGAACCAAGAAGACTTAGAGATCTCAATCCACAGCTTAAAGCTTTCCCTGATAAAGAATCAAGCAGATCTGAAATAAAAAGTTTCAGGTCCCAAGAGTCTTTTATACAGTTTCCTAGCAGCCTCTTGGCCGTTTAGTATTGGGTGAACAACAGGCAATCATCGAGACTTCCAAATAGACCCATCTCCCAAGCATCGCCAGTAATTAGTATACAGATTAGCATAAAACAATTACCCTTTATTCACAGATGATTTGCTATACACTTCAAAGAGAGATGAATACAGAATAGACAGAAACCGTTTGATTACATTGTTAACCTCTAACAAAATACAAGCAACTACACAAAAACACATCCATTATCTCCAGTATATCCCTAAAGTTTGAATTTGGGTCACTTATCCTGGAAGATGCTTAACCCATTCTGGCCATGCATCACACTTACAAAACTTCATAGATTACAATATTCAGAGGTCATCTCACTAAATTTTAGTTATATTAAACCTTCTCCATGTTTCCAAATGTATTTTCTGGCAAAATTTTCCAAAACCATACTCCGGGCAACTTTTATAGATTCTACATTTGCCCTTCCTCCACTCATATGAGCCCTTAAAATAGAACCCACTTAAGTTCTAAAATAAATCCTAAGTAACAAACTATAGAATTACCATTGCTGTTCTTTACTTTGAAACTGAAGGCATCCCTTCACAAAAGCAAACAGAAAATAACAAGCCAAACAAGTTCCCACACTTATTTCAACATGCCCCATAAAAACAAAAGAGGTATAGGGGAGCATTCCCTTCTCTTCCATAGAGGCTAACTCATAGCTTACCGAGAGGTTTCTTTCTTTTGTAGGGACTGACAAACAGCCGGGGAAACTGAGGCAGACAGCAGTGCAGCCCACGAGAACTGAGGAGGTTCAGCAAGTATGGCCTTTTCGGAGGCTTAACTAAAACTTCTATCAGTTACTCCCATCATCATGAATGTGTGAGCCATTGAGCCCCATTCTGCTGCTAAACTGTTTCACTGGTACCATATATTAAAACTTCCATCCTTAATAATGAAGACCCTTAAATGCATGTATTCTTTAAACACTACAGTAAAACCTGTGTTATCCAGGATGCTCAGGGTGTTCCGGTTATCTAAAAATTCTGGTTATCTGAGGTTCCTATCATCCTAGAAAAAAATCAAAGGACAATAATAGTAAAACTCAAGTTTTTAATATTGGTAGTTTGATAGTGTGAGGCAATTGGTCTCACGTTTCTATTTTGAGTTAAAGATGATTAGTACTTCTTAAATAAAAAATTGTTAAGCCAATATTGGTAAACCAAGCCAGGCCTGTGCACTTGATGATGTGACAGTATTGTGGCTGGGGATGCCGGTTAACAAAGTTTTCTGGTTAACAGAGTACCAGATAACAAAGGTTTCACTGTACTATTGCTCTTTATTTTGCAAGATTACTCCAAAATCTCTGGCCAGGAAAGAAAGAAATCTTTAAGTTAAATTATATGCTAAACCACAGTACAGATGAGAAAACATTGGGAGCATTCCCAAGAAGCAGTCACAGGAAATCAGATATCCTGTGTGCTAAGATAGTCAGTTAGACAATCAGGTCAGACAAAGGTTTACTCTGCAACTTTAATTCTTTGATTTTTGCCTTCAGGTGAGATACCTAGAAGTAAAAAATGCCTGGAATCCCTGGAAATCCCTCTCACAAACTCCTCAAGTCTCCTGGCTGACTTGCCAGTTCTGTTGCCTGATAGACTACACAGAGTTTCCAAAGGGGCATGCCAAAGACATTTACACAGAGACAAATGTAGCCTGAAAGACTTTCCTTGAGATAAATGGAATAGTACTCAACCTGTGGAACTCCTTGCTAGAAGATGTTGCAAAATGCCAGGTCTTTAACAGGGTTCAAAAAAGAGCTAGACACATTCATGTAAGATAGTCATTATTGATGGGCCTATCAGGAATGGTGTCCTTAGCCTTTGTTTCTCAGAAGCTGGGAATGGGCAACAGGAGATAGATAATTTGGTGATTACCTGTTTTTTCATTTCCTCTGGGCACCTGGCATTGGTCACTGTCAGAAAACAGGATACTAGGTTAGATGGACCTTTGATCTGACCCAATATGGCTATTCTTATATTCTATGTTCTTAACAGTAATTAAATGGTAAAATTATTAGAGTTACAAATGCAATAATATTGTTCTTGATATATATGTGATATACTATGAAGATTTTGGTTAATTTACTTATATGTTTTCTTGATAATCAGGTGGTAAGAGACAAAGGACCAGCTTTTCTTCTGGCAGAGTTTGGGTCTAGGTTCCTCAATTCTTGAGTGAGCAATGCAGAGCTTAAGATAAGCTTAAGAACTATTAAAGTTCACTTAGAGTTTTACTTAACTAATTGATTAAAAAAATTACAATTAAATCTAATAGACCAATAGACTAACAAACAAGGAAGTTTTGAAACTTAGAAGCTTACCAAAACTTAAACTTATAAGCAGAGAAGCTAAGAAGGTTCCTTGGCTTGGCAGTTTACCCCTCTTAGGGTATGTCTACACTAGCTCCCTAGTTCTAACAAGGAAGGCTAATGTAGGCATTCGAAGTTGCAAATGAAGCCCGGGATTTAAATATCCCGGGCTTTATTTGCATCTTCCCGTCCGGGCACCATTTTTAAATCTCCTTAGTCCGAACTAACTGCCTACGGCTACACGCGGCAGTCAAACGTTAACTCGAACTAAGTCCTTAGAGTTAACGTTTGACTCGTTTGATGAGGAGTGTAGCCCCAGTGGCGGTGGGGTGAGTGCAGTGGGGTACACAGCCTCATCTGGGGTTGGAGGCAATGGGGTCAGTGGCCAAGAGCACAGCCCTGGCTAGTTTATTTGTGAGTGCACCCCCAGATGATGGGGCCCAGCAACACGGCCCCAGCCACAGAAGCCAGTAGCATAGCTATGGCCTGGCCAGCACAGTGGGGAGCGCAGCCCCTCCCTGGCCAGAATCAGCAGGGCCAGCACCTGGGAGCACACCCTCAGCCAGTTCACTTGGGAGCACAGCCAAGGTTGGTATGGACCGGGAGCACAGCCCTGGCTAGGGATGGCACACTAGGGAGTGAAGTCCCGTCCAGGCTGAAGGCAGCACTCCCACTGCAGTGAGCTGAATTGGTGCCCCCAGTGTAGTGGGGAGTACAGCCCTGGCCGTGGGCAGGAGCGCAGCCTTGGCAGGGCTGGGTAGCGGGGCTGGTGGTAGGGAGCAGGGCCAACAGCCATTAGGGGCTGACATATTTTGGTACCTAAGTAGTCATGTCAACATTATTTAGCAACACACAAATATAAAATAATATCTAAGAAAATACCCTGGATGTAATCCATGTCGCTAGATAAGATTAAGGGAATTAATCCTTGCAATGCTGTTATCTTAAAATGAATGCAGACGCTGACAAATAGCTCCATAAACTGTAAAATTCCTCTTGGGTCTATCCAGTCATAGTCCAATTCAGTTAAATTTTCCTATGCAATTATTTGTATCATGGACACATTTAAAACAACATGTTTCATATGATTAACTCACGTTCTACAACTGAATTCCTCTAGCAACAATAAATGTGATAAGACTGTCTGTCACTCTCCCATCAAAACATGCCATTCATTTGCATAGTATTTTCCCTGCAGAGGTCTGAGGTTGTTCTTTTGTGATCGATTTCAGAAAAAGAGTAACAGATCATGACTAGAATAATCACCTACAATGAAAATAACAAGACTGTTAAGAAGAAAAAGGAGCTATTTCAAAATTCTATGCAAAGAAATTGGCTTATTGTTATACTTTTTCATTAAAAAGGTAATTGAAAATAAGAGAAAAAACAACAAGGAGTCCAGTGGCACTTTAAAGACTAATAAATTTATTAGCGCATTAGAGCATAAGCTTTTGTGAACTACAACTCATTTCCTCAGATATGAAGAGAAAAAGAAAAAAAGGAAGGGACACAGAGATAGAAGTGTGACATCGGTGATAATTAAATCAGAGGGAATGTGGCTCATCTCTAACAGTGATGAGAAAGTGAGAGTACCTGAAGAGGACATTACTTACATAATATAAGAACCTCTCCAAGTTTCTATTTAAATCTTTTTCTAGGGTGTCAAATTTACATATGATTTCCAGTTCAGCAGTATGTCATTCCAGTCTGTTTTTTACGGTTTTTTTTTTTTTTTTTTTTGCCTGAGAATCGCAACTTGAAACTCAGAAACTGTGTATCCAGGGAGGTTAAATTTCTACCCTACTGCATTTTGTATGGTGCCATTCTTAATGTCTGATTTGTGTCTATTTATTCTTTTGGGTGGAGACAGTCCAGTTTGTCCAAAGTACATGGCAAAGGGACATTGTTGGCATGTGATATATATTACATTAGCAGATGTGCATGTGAATGAGCCTTTGATGGTATAGGTGATGTGGTTAGATTTTGTGATGGTCTTAGTAGGGTAGGTGTGTGGACAGAATTGGCAATGGGGATTTTTGCTGTGATAGGAACAGAAACTCCAAAATAGCTTGTTTCAAAATAATGGGCTTGCTGTGTAGATACTTCACTTTGTCATTTTGAAATAACAGTGCTGTGTAGACGTGCCCATAGGTTCCTGGGTTAGTGTTTCTGTTGTGTGATGTGAAATTGGTGACAAATATTTACCTCAGGTTGGGAGCTGTCTGTAAGCAAAAATGGCCTGCCTCCCAAGATCTGTGAGAGTGAGGAATCATCATAAATGGTAAATTGTAGCTCCTTGATGGTGTGTAGGAGAAGTTTTAGCTGGGGGCTATAGGTAATGGCTAGTGGTGTTATGTTGCTTTCTTTTTAGGTCTGTCCTATATACTTCTGGGTATCTGCCTGGCTTTATCAATCTGTCTCTTCACTTCTCCAGGTGGGTATTTGGTTTTAAGAATTCTTGATAGAGATCCTGATTGTCTCTATCTGAGGAGTAGGAGCAAATGGGGTTGTATCTTAGGGCTTGGCTGTAAACAATGGCTCATGAAAACTGGAGGTATGTAAATAAACATAGCTCTCAGGGGGTTTCTGGCATAGAGTGGTATTTATGTGACCATCACTTACTTGTACTATAGTGTCCTGGGAGTAGATCTCTTATGTGGACTGGTCCAGGCTGAGACTGATGGTGGTGTGGAAATAGTTGAAATCCCAGTGGGATTTTTCTAGGGCCTCCTTCCCGTGGGCCCATATGATGCAGATGTCATCAATGTAGCACAAGTAGAGGACACACTGACAACTTTGATTTCCTCTCACTATGATAAAACAAGAGGAAAGGTGGAGACAGAGCTAAAACTACTGAATGAATGGCAGCATAAAGAAGCAGTGATGGACTGAAGACTGATGCCACTAATAAGGTCACAAAAATACCTGCATGTGTTCTAAGAGCTCTGCCCCACAGTAACAATATGGCTTTTCTGTAGCCATGTTGGAAGGCCTGTGCTAGGCCTGAACCAAAGCCGCCTTCTGAAGCCAGACTAAAGAGTAGCAGCCATTACTGTAAGGCCTGGAGTCACATACTCACGGTTCCATCTAAATTGTCTTACAAAGTGTCACACCAGGTTGTGAGGAGAGATGTTGCCCTGATAGCTTCCCCGCTGTCACCAGATAAAGAAACAAATCTCAAGATGGGTAAAGAAATTTGTGCATAACACCATTCTGTCTGGCAAGAAACTGTTTATCAATAGAGGATGTTGTGGAATCCTCATCCTATGAGCATTGTCACTACACTTTCCTATTGTTTGACTGTGTGATCTCTGTCTGGTTTGTAACTGTTTCTGTCTGATGTATAATTAATTTTGCTAGGTATACATCAATTAAGGTGGTGGGGTATGATTGGTTAGGTAATTTTCTTATGATTGGTTAGCAAAATTATACTAAAATAATTGGTTAAGGTATAGCTAAGCAAGACTCAGATTTTATTATATAGACTGGGGCTCAAGAAAGAAAAGGAGGGGAAGATCATCAGAAGTAACAGAAGGACAAAAAGGCTGGAAGAGGACCAGGAGGAGGAAGAAGACCTGGAAAAGAAGAACTTACCTCTGAGACACAGCCTAAGACCAGAGAGACTGATATTGCCTGGCCAACAGGGGAAGTCTGCCTGCCTTTATCAGGATTGGTGAGCATGACACTGTGTGCTTAGCATGTGCATTCTGCTTGTTTGGGAATTGTCAATAAATAGAGGATAAGAACATTACTGTGTGAGGCTCTTTCAAGTGGCTAAAGATCCTGCCAACCCATGGGTTGTTACACCCTGAGCCCTAGGAATTGGGTACGGGTGGGTGTGTAAATTCACAGGATTGTACGTTGAGCCCTAGAAACTGGGTAAAGCTGTGTGTCCCTACAGTGTGGAAAGAATAGAGAAATTTGTGCTGGTAACACCACGGCTACGTCTACACTGGCCCCTTTTGTGAAAGGGGCATGCTAATTTTCCAGGTCGTAATAGGGAAATCCGCGGAGGATTTAAATATCCCCCGCGGCATTTAAATAAAAATGTCCGCCTCTTTTTTCCGGCTTTTAGAAAAGCCGGAAAAGAGCGTCTACACTGGCCCCGATCCTCCGGAAAAAAGCCCTTTTCCGGAGAATCTCTTATTCCTACTTTCAAAAGTAGGAATAAGAGATCCTCCGGAAAAGGGCTTATTTTCCGGAGAATCACGTCTAGACTGGCGCTTTTCTTCGGCTTATCCCCAAGCCGGAAAAAAGCGGCAGCCATGTAAATGCAAATGCCGCGGGGGATATTTAAATCCCCCGCGGATTTTGCTATTCCGATGTGTCTAATCTGCATCCCTTTTCCGGAAAAGGGGTGCAGTGTAGACACAGCCATAATGTTTGCTGTGGCAAGTGGCAGTGTAAACAGATGTTTTCTGCAGGAGCGCTTTCCTGTTGACTATGCAAACCTTGCTCGTAGGGCATGAAAGTATTTTGTCTACAAAAATGCTGACAAATGGTGTTTACTCTTAACAACACAGCCATGTCACTAAAAACTGTGTTGCATAGACAAACCAGAGGAAAGCTGAAAACATAGCTAAGCATTCTGGATGACAACATGAGGATTTAATCATAGGTAGCAAAGGATCCATACTGGGATCCATAGGTTTCATTGTATAAAGCCTGCAAAATCTAGAGTTGTCCCTTTAGTGAAGGATGCAGCTGGAATGACACACAAGGAATTTAAAGACGGTCTAGGGACTGTGGTTTCAAATACGTATGTCCCAGGCTCTGCAGGAACACCATGTGTTAAACACCATCCAACAAGACCCATTAGCAAATATCACTTAAATTCATAGCAGCTCTCAAGAGGACAATAAATGAATTCTTCAAGATAGCAAAAAGAAGGGCATTGAAATGTATCTGTAAACCTGGTTGTGCTCCTTGGGTGAGACACTTACCTTTGCACCTCATTCAATCCTGCTATAAAATGGGAATAATGGTATTTAGCATTTTTTCTAAAGCAGTTTGTAGTCCTGGGGTGAAAGACACTACAAATGTGTAAAATATTGTGTTATTTGGAGATGATTTCAGATTAATGCAGTTGTGTTATCTACACTTCACTTAATGGGTAGTTGAACTGCCCATACATGGATGGTAGATGACTATGAGGCCCAATTCTGTTGTACCTGCTAATGTACAAGGAAACCATTGTGATTTGCATATTCCCAGGGGTAGAAGAGAAAGTTAAGGAGGAACAAAATAATCTGGGCTATGTCTAGATTATGGTATCCCAGAAAAACTCCCCCGCATCTGCTCTTCTGACTTTTTTGTGGAAGAGCAGATGTGCTCTTTCAAAAGCCCTGTCTTCCTTGTGCCATGAGGAAGAAAGGCTCTTCTGAAAGAGGAGGTTTTTCCAAAATTTGGCCCAGTGTAGATGGGCCAAATTTCAGAAAAGCCTCTTCCGACAAAACTATCAGAAAAAGGTACGCAAATTGCAAAGTGCAATTTGTGTACCTTTTTCTGATAAAAAGCGGCAGTGTAGACATAGCCCTAAAGTGCACTGTATGAGGTTTTATAAAAAGAGACCTAATCCTTTTATTCAAACATTTTCTTTCCAATTATAGTGTAAGTGGGTGGTGGTTTAAAAAAAGATAATGTAAGCATCTGAAACAGGAAGCTCTGAAGGGGGGGGGGGGAGGAAGGAGAGAAATGGGGGAGGGGAAGGGAGAAGTTGAAAAAGAAAAGAGGCATCCAGTGGCAGAAGGACCTAAAGCAATTTTGACTAAATTATTTTAGGTGAGTTTCTTTTCCCAATCCTCATTGTTTGACAGCTACCAAATTATCATCATTGGCACTAGAACAATGAGGAGAAGTTGTGTCTCTTTTTAAAGAAAAACGCTTACTAAAACACATATTCTTAAGTGAGCCAAATAAGATAAACATTCACATAAGCAGACTGCTGCTGCTGTTGTACATAAAAATACATTAATCATAATCTATAGTTTAAAGTCGATGACTGCAAGCAGAAGAGAGTGAATGAAAGCGAGGCAAGAGGAACTGATATAGGAACTTTTTTTTTATATGCAGACTTCCCCCCTGCCACTCCCAGTATAATTAGTGTTTGATAAGTGTGAAAATAAAAATATTCCAGATTTTCAAATTTCTCCACTATTTTCCTATCCATGTTTCAATGGATCCTGAGATACTGGATTCAATAACATTATTTTAAAGTTGATTTTTTAGTAAAATAGTCAATAACCTAAGACCTGAATTCCTGTAGTTCTAGGCAACCCCTTCTCCCATTCCAGGCAAGAAAAGCCACAATCATTCAGAATCTTTAAAAAAAAATCAGGCTACAAAATCAATAGAACTGGTCACAAAAAATGATGAAAAATTCTGGAATGACAGAATTCTGTCTATTTGACAGGGTTTGAATTATATCCATTTTTCAATTTTTTCTTAAAATTTTAATGAAAATTTTGATTGGCATGTTGCTAAAATGTTATTAAACCATGCAAAAACATAAATGCCCCATAAAAGGCAATTGGGGGTTTTTTTTGGTATTTTTTTAAAAGAAGGCTATTTGTCAATGGAAAAAACTTAGTTAGCAACTATTTCCTAAATTATCCTCACACAAAAGGCCCCACTGAGACTTAGGGTACGTCTACACTACAGCGCTAGTTCGAAATAACTTAGTTCGAATTAGTTAATTCGAACTAAGCTAATTCGAACTAACGCGTCTAGAACAAAAAACTAGTGCGAATTAGCGTTTTGCTAATTCGAACTAGCAAGTCCACATTGAGTGGACTCTGAACAGGGCTTAAGGATGGCTGGAAGCAGTGCCGGCAGGGCATAAAAGGAGGACTTAGAGCATGGAGATGCTGTCTCAGGCTAGCCGAGGGCTGCGCTTAAAGGGTCCCGACCCCCACCCGGGACACACAGTTCTAAGGGGTGCCCCGCTTGCAAAGAAGTTGTGGCTTGGAGTGCCCGGAGTACCCACACTGGGCACATCACACCACTCGGCCATCAGCCCGGCTGCACTTGCCGCAGGCTGCCATCTGGGGAGAGGGGGCAATTGGGGGGCTGCAGGAGAGCTTCCACCCCCAGAAGCCCGCAGAGCCAGCCCAGTCCTCCCCATCGGGGGCTCGTACCCCATTCCTCCCTCACCTCCTTCCACTTACCCTTCCCTAGCCCCCCTTCTTATTGATGTACAAAATAAAGATAACGTGTCTTCCAAAATGGAATCTGTCTTTATTGAAAAAAACTGGGGGAGACTGGGAAAAGGAGGTGGGAGAGGGGAAGAGAAAGGCTGGGAGAAGGGAGGGCAACTAACATGATCAGGGGTTGGGAACAGGTCCCATATGAAGAGAGGCTACAGAGACTGGGACTGTTCAGCTTAGAAAAGAGGAGCCGGAGGGGGGACAGGATAGAGGTCTCTAAAAGCAGGGGTTGGGTGGAGAGGGTGCATTCAGAAAAGTTCTTCCTGAGTTCCCATAAAGAAGGACTAGAGGACACCAAAGGAAAGGAATGGGTAGCAGGCTTCAAACTAGTAAGAGAAAGTTGTTGTTCTTCAGAAAGCAAATAGTTAACCTGCAGAACTCCTTGCTGCAGGAGGCTGTGAAGGCTACAACTAGAACAGAGTTTAAAGGGAAGTGAGATCAAGTCATGGAGGTTGGGTCCATGGAGTGGTATTAGCCAGGGGGTAGGAGTGGTGTCCCTGCCCAAGGTTTGTGGAAGGCTGGAGAGGGATGGCACGAGACAAATGGCTTGGTCACTGTCTTCGGTCCATCCCCTCCAGGGTCCCTAGGGTTGGCCGCTGTCGGCAGACAGGCTACTGGGCTAGATGGACCTTTGGTCTGACCCAGTACGGCCATTGTAAGCTCAGGGCTCAGGGTCGGGGGTCTCAGTGGACCCCCTTGATTTTCATGCACACCTGCTCCTGGGTGGCCAGGCTGGCAGCTCTCCTGCCCTAGACAGCCACTTTCCTGTGCCTAGTGCGGAGATCGTGGACGAGGTCCACGATGTCCGCACTAGCTCAGGAAGGTGCCCGCCTCTTGCGGTCCAGGGCAAGATCCCGGGAGCCGCCAGCCTGGTCCCGGCAAGAGGGGGTGGGCTGGGTCGCAGCGGGTGGGTGGCTCTGTGCCGTGCCAGGTGCAGGGTCTGCTAGCTGGGTGCTGGCAGGTTTGCACCTGGCACGGGCACCGTAGCCAGCCCATGCCCCTTTAAGGGGTCCGGGGCCGGGAGGGGGGCATAGAGTTTCCCTGGTGTTGGCCAGAGTGGCCACCAGGGAAACCTGGGGAGGGCTAGCCTCCCACTAGTTCGAACTAAAGGGCTACACAGCCCTTAGTTCGAACTAGCTAGTTCGAACTAGGCGTTAGTCCTCGTAAAATGAGGTTTACCTATTTCGAACTAAGCGCTCCGCTAGTTCGATTCAAATTCGAACTAGCGGAGCGCTAGTGTAGCGCCTATTAAAGTTAGTTCGAACTAACGTCCGTTAGTTCGAACTAACTTTGTAGTGTAGACATACCCTTACTTAGTAAGAGTACAAAGTAGTTTATATCTGTATAGGGTTAATCTACGTGGGAAAGGTTTATCACTATAAATCATTACAGTTCTATCTTTATAAATCTCCCTGTGGGCACCTCTTATTCTGAGCTAAGAGTGACTTTTTTCAGTTTGGTTTTAACTACTTTTTTGTGGCACCTAAGCTAAACAGCAGCAGAAGAATCCTTTTATTCTGCAGTAAGAGCAGTCACAAGGGGAAATATATAATGCTATTTGTTTGTTATTTAACTTCATGCCTTATCTTATACTGGTATTATTTTTCTGGGGGAGACAAGCCTTTTAGAACCCAATGTACATTAAAGGCTATGTTGTGGATCCTGTAAATCCCTGCACTAGGACAGCCCCCACTGAGTCATGTAGTGACTTGCAGGATCATGGCTGATATAGGAATCACTTTTCTTCCGTAAAAATCAACCACTTCTCTAGGGGTATGTGGAGGATATATAACAATATTTTAAAGTAGTATAACAAAGGATGAGAGCTATACTATATCCTGCTGTGTCTACTGAATGTGAGGTAAAGGCAAAAAATATAATAGTCATAATACAAACAGGCTAGGTTCAGGGAGCTATTATCTTTGCTGCAGGAAAAAATGCTATGGGATCCACAAATAATGAGGTTTTGTTTTATCTCTCATCTTAGAGACAAAGAGACTCTCCAGCCCACCAGAACATTCATCTGGAATAATGAAAGACTCAGCTAGGGCCAGACCCACCATTAAAATCCTAATTTTTCACGTTGTGAAATTCATCCAATATGTTTGGCTGAACCAACGTTTTGTAGAACAACACAACAACTCCTTTCTGCAGGTATCATTTCTGAATGGTTCTCATCTTTAATCATGGGTCTCTGTGATCTAAGAGATGCCCGAATATACAATATTTGGTCTCTGCATGGGGGCAGAGAGATGTTATTTCTGATTATGAGAAACAGTTGTTCCTCCAAAAAATAGCTTGTTTGCCAGGTTTTGGAAATCATATTTGAGTTGCTGGAATTTCATGCAAAATACTTATCTTGTATTTTTGCCAAAAATTCAGTGCAGCAAATCTGATTGATTTGTGCCTTCAGCTCAAATTCTCTGAGGATGTGTATCAGAGGGGAACAAGTATAACCGGATTGCAAATCATATTCCTTTTTCACCCAAAAGGGAGAAATTGGGAGGAAGGGGGCAGAGGTAGGGTGTGTGTGTAAGTAAAATATTTCAAATGCTCCTCACTATGACCATCTTGCTTTAAACCTGAAATTGGATATTCTCTCTTCTGGCTGCCATCAGCTGCTTATACACTTCTGCCACAGTACTTGGGCAAACTTTCACAATCACCATCTTGCTCATCTTTTAGAAGGGTAGCTGTCTTAGTCTGCAAAAACAAGGCCTGTGGCACCTTGAAGACACACATTTGCATGCGTCTGAAAGTGGGTTCCAGCCCACGAAAGCTTATAACCAAAGAAATTTGTTGGTCTTTAAGGTGCCACAGAAATTCTTGTTGTTTCATCTTGAACATCATTATTGGTCCTCAGAGGATATGGATCTGGTATAGCCGCCAGCTAGGGCATTTGGTCCTGTAGCAGTTCATACAGTAGGGGCTTATGTGTTAGCTCTAAAATTCCTGGGTTTAATCAATAGAGGGGGTTATGTAATACACACTGAACAGTTAAGTTAACCTGCTCCATTAAGTATTTTATGTACCACTTCTGGAAAGCTGGAAATAATTCAGGATCATATCCCATTAGCCCGAAGTGAAGTTAAATTCCTATATTCCTTGCTGTTACTGCTGGTACTTCTCCTACTCCTTCACTATCAAAATAAATGTTCAGTTAAGTATTTCTGGCAGAAAATTCTATGCTGTATGAATTAACCTTGAGATGTGTGACCAAAGGATCATTTCAGTAGTGTGGAATCCTTGTACAATCAATGAAGCAGATCATTTAAAAGCTGTCTGCATGCTCTGTAATGCCAAAGTAGAGTCAGAAAAGAAGGACAATTGACAACAAGACTTGTAATTAATGAACTATTAGGCTTTGCCATCTGCAGTTCCAGGAAAGCAATATACTTTCGATGGAAACAGTTTTGCAGGTAGTGGAGGAGGGGAGCAATGGCAGGGCTATGTGAAAGTATCAGATGGGATATATAAGTTCTTATTAACAGCCTGATTCTCTAACTCCTGGGCATAATTCTTTGTTGCTTAGTGCCTCCTGCAGTCATTTACACTAACATGAAATGAGTGCTATCAAAGGGAATAGTAGCATTTTACACCCACTTTACACTGGTGTAAGTAACTTACACTGGGCGCAAGAAAAAAAGTGAATAAGATCCAGTGAACTCAGAGGGATTATTTTTGTGAGTACATAATTATTCAACATGAAAACTAGCAGTTCTGTAGCACCTTAGAGACTAACCAAAATAAATATCTAGTGTCATGAGCTTTTATGGGCAAAACCCTCTTCCTCAGATGAGCATTGAGGAAGTGGGTTTTGCCCACAAAAGCTCATAATACTAGATATTTATTTTGGTTAGTCTCTAAGGGTATGTCTACACTACCCCCCTAGTTCGAACTAGGGGGGGTAATGTAGTCATACGGAGTTGCAAATGAAGCCCGGGATTTGAATTTCCCGGGCTTCATTTGCATAAAGCCGGCTGGCACCATTTTTAAATACCGGCTAGTTCGGACCCAGTGCCGCGCGGCTACACGTGGCATGGACTAGCTAGTTCGGATTAGGCTTCCTAATCCGAACTAGCTGTACACCTCGAGGAAGCCTAATCCGAACTAGCTAGTCCGTGCCGTGTGTGGTCGCGCAGCACGGGGTCCGAACTAGCCAGCATTTAAAAATGGCGCCGGCCGGCTTTATGCAAATGAAGCCCGGGAAATTCAAATCCCGGGCTTCATTTGCAACTCCGTATGACTACATTACCCCCCCTTGTTCGAACTAGGGGGGTAGTGTAGACATACCCTAAGGTGCTACAGAACTACTCATTGTTTTTAAAGTTACCTCTGAGACTTCTATTCAACATGAGTGGATGAACTAGAGGAAGAAAGGCGGAGGCTATGTTGTCACTTCAGAAACATAGCAAGTGTCATACCTGCGCCCCTGTAACTTCATAGTATAGGCACAGACTACAGCAGTGGAAGAAGGTTTTTTGTCACTGTAGGAACTCCATGTCCCCAAGCACCAGTACACAAGTTGACTGAAGCATTCTTCCATTAACTGAGGGTGAGCTCAGTGTAACTACAGTGCTCAAGGGTGTGGATTTTTCCTTGCCATGAGTGCCGTAGGTAGTCATGCCAACCTAAGCTTTAAGTGTAGCTCTTAGGCTTGAGTAGCTAGTAAGATTGGAGGAAAGAGATTCTGAAATATGGCAAAGAGGGTGCCATGACAGAGTGGAAAGAATGCTAGGCAAGGCAGTTTCCATTTCCCAAGACCTGGGGGCTTCCACAGAATGCTGTCACTACTAGTGCTACTCCTCCTCAAAGGCGTGCCTGCCTCGCAGAGGATCAAGGATTTTTGTTGTGCTTAATTGATTGGATAGAATGAAGTTCAGATTTGCTTTAGCCCAGATTTTTATTTTTTACTCTGTGATAGGAACTAAGTAGCTTTGTTATTTATTACACTTTGCATGTCAATGATCGATAATCTCTTTCATGCGTAATTTTGACAGATGTGGTATTCAAAACAAAGCCTCCTTGGTTTAGGTCACAGCTCAGTGACATCTGATCAGGCTAGCTATCAGTCTGTGTATGGCTGTCAGATTATAGATATCTGGAGTTTCCAAGCAGTTTCTGTGATCAGCATGCAGCTCCATTAATCTTCTTTCCCCATTCTTTTCATATGTCATATAATAATGATAATGAACAGGAAGTGCATATTTGTAGTCTGCACCGTAGACATAAACAATTTATCATTTTCTGTTTAATTAAAGAACAATAAAAAGAAAATTACCCATAACAGCCTCAAGTCTTCTGAAGGATTCATAATTAACACATGGCTAAATGACACTGAGGGCACCAGTGCCTTCCTCAGATGAGCACCAGGGGACAAATTTAGACATGGTGCAAAATTCCTTGGAAGTAGCTGGTGCACGTTGGCATACAACAATCTTAAAACAGCCCAGGGAAGTGGTACTATTCTGGTTTTCCTTCAGAACATAACATTCCATTTCACCTCAGCAGGTGCACGAAGTAGGGATGGCATAGTTTTAAAGAGAATGTATGTCAACTTCTCGGTTGAGCAGAACTGCACCCTGCGGTAAGGTTATACACCCCATGACGTATGGGAATGCACAACACAGTAGTCATGTGTAGATTTCCAGGAGACTCTCATGAGTCTTCATTCCCTTTCACTTGTATTTGTATTATATTTACCTTTCCACAGGCCCACTTTCTACCACAGAGGAAAATTACAGAAGAAATGATTAAACGAACTGTAAAAAATAACATAGAAGGATCCATTAGACTTCTGGCTACCACCATTTATAGTCAAATACATTATAGATTGTTATGCTGACTGTGTATTACTTCACCAAGGGTACGTCTAGATTACAGGGTTTTGTCGACAGAAGTTTTGTCGACAGATACTGTCGACAAAGTTCTGTCGACAAAGAATGTCTAGAGTACATTCAGTTCTGTCGACAAAGCAAGCTGCTTTGTCGACAAAAGCCTGTAGTCTAGACGTACCCCTAGATGCAATAACACCTTCTGTCAACAGAACTCTGTCGACCAAAGGCGTTATGCCTCGTAAAATGAGGTTTACCAGCATCGACAACACTGCTGAGTTCTGTCGACGTTATGTCGACAGAACTCAGCGGTAGTGTAGACGCAGGTATAGTTTTGTCGACAAAAGTCCACTTTTGTCTACAAAACTCTGTAGTCTAGACACACACCCAGAGAGAGAACTATGTAATACAGAACAATGTAACAACTGCAAGACAATTATTTGATTCACTTTGCATGCTCTATTAATATTCCTTCCTAATTAAGGGGCATAATAGTATTGTGCTTTAGGCTTAGGAATTTGACCCAGGAAATCTCTGTGACTTTGGGTTTAACTTTTTTGTGTTCAGTTTCCTTATCTGTGAAATGGGAATATTGCTATAGTACCTCCAGGATGAACGAATGTACTTTTAGAGTCTCTTATAGAAAAATGAAATGTATAAGTCATTATAAAGAGGCTAAAGAACAAATATGCTCTGAAAGACACATACTTGGACAATTTCCCATATGAAACAGATTCCAAGCAACATCCAATTAAATGAAACCCTTCACACCCACCTTCTCTACAGTCCTTAAATGGCTACAGAGCTTTTCATTACACTTAAGTCAAGATTTCTATTTTTCTCTTTTATTTTCAGTCAAGCCCTTAAAACTTTGATCTTTCCTATGCCTTCAGTTTTCTTTGTTGCCCCAACATCTGTATATCTGTCTCCTTTATCTTTTCTAGAATCCTTCTCATTCCCACTAGTGAATTTCCTACTAATCCCACATTCAAATATATACTCTGACATCTTTGAGGGCTTTACATTGTTTTACAATAATCTGATTATTTTGCATGTGATATACAAATTAGGGCAAAGCTCATCTCTATAATCTGTACTGCCGATCTCTTTTCTAAACTGTGAATCATTCCTAGACGTTCTGCACTTGTTCCAGAAATGAAATAGATTTTTGGAGCAGAAAACATGTCCTGCTCTGTATTTTGTAAAGCACCAAATTTAGGCAAAAATTACAATATAGACATTTATCTCCAGAGAGAGATATTTTTCCCTAAGAATTCTCATATGAAAGCTTTCCTTCTAGTCTATTTAGTTTCACAGTCCCCAGTCT
Source organism: Pelodiscus sinensis (assembly GCF_052426305.1). Lineage (NCBI taxonomy): Eukaryota > Metazoa > Chordata > Testudines > Trionychidae > Pelodiscus > Pelodiscus sinensis. The sequence continues at coordinate 33,133,575 of NC_143054.1, forward strand.
TTTCCAGCCACAAATGATTCCATTTTAGAATGTCGATAGGAATGTTTTTTTCTTTTTATAGTCTATGAAAACTAAACACATCACTTCAGCACAATACTTAACCTAGTTCAGAAAACATAGACACTATATGAGTAAATTAAAAGAGCCCCAATAGCAGACTATCCTGTAGGCCACTGAGTAAGGCACTGCCCTGTAATGTGGGAGATTCACATTCAAATCCCAGGGAGAACAAGGGAGGACTCCTCCCCTGGGAGGAGTGAACATGGGTCTCCTATATCTGAGATGAGTGCCCTAAGTACTGGGCCCTTTATGTCAACATATTTCAGGAAATATAAACATTTTGTTCAGAACAAAATAGACTTTCAATTTACTACAATTTTCCAAGTTTTTTAAATTCGATTCAACTGGAATCATTTTTTTTCCCATATGTTTTGGAATTGCCAGCAAACTGAAAAAAAAAATCAATTCTTCTCTCAGCTCTACTCACTAGTTTAAAGTAAAGCAAACACATCCTGGAACCAGGTCTTAAATTCTAAATCTCTGAAAGGCCATGGAAGCTATTTTACCAGCAAAAAAAGGCTTCATAAATTGGTGTCTGTTGATGCACTATTAGCTATGGATAATTATCTCTGCTCAAATAAACTTTGGAAATTTGTGAATATTATTCATAAATAGTGGTCATTCAAATACAACTCTATGAAGGATGGTAAATTTAAGATGACTTAGTTTCCCCCAGAGTACAAGGAAAACAATGCATTTTAAAAATAAAATATCTATTATAATGAAAATCAATAAAACAGGAGACACCTGTATTTAAAAGGTTCTGCCAACATGTGCTCTTAAGTAAATTTTAAAATTCTCCTTATGAACAAGGGAGGGAATGCACTTTAAATCCTCTTGTGTCTAAAGCTTTTGCAGTTAGTGCACTCCTCCTTTTACTTCTGCTTGCCTCATTTGCAGGGCACATTCAGATGGGGTGGGAAATTTCAGCTTTTAGCTATTGAGGAATTTGATTTTATAAGCCAACTCCTACATAACCCTGAAGTCTACAGGCCTGATGCTATTTCGTGGACATTTCTATCTGGCTGTGTCTAGACTGGCATGATTTTGCGGAAATACTTTTAACGGAAAAGTTTTTCCATTAAAAGTTTTTCCGCAAAAGAGCATCTAGATTGGCACGGATGCTTTTGTGCAAAAAGTGCTTTTGCGCAAAAGCATCCATGCCCAGTATAAATGAGCTTTTGCGCAAGAAAGCTCCGATGGCCATTTTAGCCATCAGGCTTTCTTGCGCAAAAAATTAAGGTGCCTGTCTACACTAGTCCTCTTGCGCAAGAATACGTGCTTATCACTGAGCAGGAGCGTCAAAGTATTTGCGCAAGAAGCACTGAATTCTTACAGTAGAACGTCAGTGCTCTTGCGCAAATTCAAGCGGCCAGTGTAGACAGCTGGCAAGTTTTTGCGCAAAAGCAAATGCTTTTGCGCAAAATCTTGCCAGTCTAGATGCACCCTCTGTGTTTAAGAAAATAAATTTTAGCCAAAGTCCTAAATCCTCTAGCCTAAGTAAATAGATTACGCATATGATACTCAGGTTCTGGTGGAGAGGAAGAAGTTTTCTCCCAAGTTGTGAAGTGCCTATGAGGCAGCAGTAGCTTCAACAGTCACCGAATCCCTTCCATAGCTAGGCTTAGCCCAGTGGCTCTAAGAAGTCATAGATATACCTGACCTGTCACCCACAAAACCCCTGCAGCATAGGGAATCAGATTGTTCCTACTGCTTTCCCACAGCAAGAGTGGTAGGATTTCCTTCTTCCACTTCAATGAAAGAGCTTATTAAACAGAAAGGTGCAGTAAAAATGTAGTTCAAATATCTTATCCCTTATGCCATTTTGAAAAAAGTTAGTGCTAGAATGCTAGGAGAAGCATCCCTGTAAAAATTCTAATGTTAATCTTAGTGTATGTAGATTGTTTTCATTAGCCCCATTCCCTATTGGTTTGCAGTCACCTATAATGGGAATAATATCCCCTTAAAAATGACTGGAGTCATATGGGAACAAAAATATGTTCCTTCAGTCTTCCTTCTGAGTTTTGTAATAATTTGGCTCTGCTGCTTGCTAACGATATATATGCAGACTATGCACGTGATGTGCTTGTTATATTGTTTAAAACACTGGTGATTTTGTAAAAACATACAAATAGAATGGCATTGAAATGTGGTATGGTCAATATGATGTCCTTATTTATTTCCTTTCCTTCTTTGCATATTCCATGACCATTCTGCAGGCTGAAGCAGTATCTCTCCTTTCCATGCTAGAGATCATATTACAAAAGCATTACTTGGCTGCTTTCTTCCACAGGAGCATCTGCTCAGCTGACAGTCCCTAGTGTACTAACTTTGTTTTGTCCAAGACACAAATGTGAGTAATGGATCTGGCTAAGCGTGATAATGAATGATGTAATTGTGAAAGGGGTATAATTATCAGAAAATTACATGGGGGATTATTTTGTAACACAGTTTTTTAGTTCACTTTGCAGGCAGTCTTGAATATGCACAAACTACAGTTAATTGCATGCATCCAGATAGTCATCATATTAACATATTTCTCCAATGTCTAAAAGTGTGGCAAGATGGCACTGGAGCTCGGTTTGCAAATTCTAGAAGAAGATGATCTATATTTCTCTGTAAACCTATTATGAAAGCACTTGTGGGGATAACATGGATCCAGATATCCTAGAAGAAGCTTTTTAAATATCTAAGACTTCAAAACCACAAGGCACTCAGGCACATAGTAAAAGTTTTATAGTAAGTGAAAGTGATGATTACTCAGCATCCCCCTACACATCTTTTCTTGGATTAGAGAACGCTAAATAATATACAGTAGCGTTGTACTATACATTATCTACGAACAGCTGTAACAAATGTGGAAAAGCCTCAGAGTGAAAATACTTTACTGTGTTCTATACCTGCCCTTGAAACAAGTATCCAAATACAAAGTGTCTTCACAAGACATACTTAGACCAAACGCTCACTGTTGGCTTTTTTTTTCCAGGGGCACATTGTGATCATTGGTGGGGGGAGGGGAGGGCATTCATGGGAGATATCACCAGTCACTGGATATATATTCCTCAGAGGCGCAAAACAAGGCAAAATTCATACAGATCTTTTGAACAGATAGTCAATTCAATAATGGCTCTTGGACAGCACCTAGCACCATGGCTGTCTGATAGCTGACTGGAACCTTAAACTATTACCACAAAACAGATAATCAATAAATAACTACTGTATATTCCCCTTCCTCCCAACCAGTGTGAATGAAAAACAGCATTATTTGTGAAGTATCTATTGTAGCTTGTTACACTTACACTCCCTTGGTGCTTGTACTCAGGCAGGGAGGCCAACAGATTTGCCAGACTTCTGAGCCTGAGGGGGGCAACTGGAGCATGCTGTGCTGGGTTCCCTTATGCCATCCAGCCCTGAGAGCCAACTGGAACATTCTGTGCAGCGTTTCAAGGCCAATTTAATGGGCCCGGGGTTTTGGCTGCTGCCACTCCTGCAGCAATGGTGGAACAATTGGGAGCCCCCAGAGTTTTTGAATCTCCAAGCCCTGGAGCAACTACTCCTTTTGCGCTCCATCAATGGGCCCGTACTGAGGAAATGCATGTTTGAATCTATTCTTATGAACCATGGAGTATGATGGCTGACACCACAGCAGGAGAGTGTGACAGAGTATCAACCGCACACTGATGCAGCAGCAGTTAATCCTTCTTTCTTGGCCCTGTGGGTACATCTGTAGGGTAGCCCCCAATCTCAGAGCTGTGTGGCCCTGTGACCTTAGTCAGTGATACAACCCTTGTGATCAGGGCAGCATGGACTAGTGGCCTAAATCAATAACAGCCCCTGCTGTCAGGGCAATATGGCCTAGCGGTCAGAGTCAATAATATAGTCCTGACTGTCAGGTCAATGCAGCCTATTGGCAAGAGATAACAATGCTAAGGAGCTGGGCCATTACCCCAGGAGATCAGTGGCCAGTCAGAATAGGGGGACTTGGGCCCATCCTCTCTATGGGGTCCTAACCCAGGAGCCTGTCAGTGGTGAGGTAACCTACCACCCGCTTGATAGGGATCCTTCCAAAATAAACCAAGATGGTCCCAAGTTCTACAACTGCTTCTTTGCCAAATTTCCCTGGGTCACTTCCTACCCAGAGATACCCACATTCTTTCCCCATATGGTATCTCAAGCACTTGAAACATCTGGGGAGGGGGGCCCCGGACACACCTGTCACCATCAGCACAGGATTTAAACTCTGGAAAACCAGGGCATGCCGTACCTGGGGTGAATTCTCATTGGAACTCTAAGTACTATATACACTTAACAGGTACTTAACACTATCTACTAAAGAACAAACTATATTCAAGGCCCAAAGGCTTGAAACCAGTACAGGTTGAACCTCTCTGGTCCAGTACCCCTGGGACCTGACTTGCCCCGAACCAAGGAATTTGCCAGATACAGGGAGGTCATTGCACTGAGGCCTCCACTCTTCCTCCTGGCTGCCCCCCTGTCACCTGGGGCTCTGCTCTCCTCATGGGAGTGGAGTACTCCACTTTCCTCTCTTCCCCCACACAGCTCTACTGCCAGCCAGGTCTCCACTCCTGCCCTGCGGCTTCACCCAGTGGCTCCTCTGTCATCTCCCCTGCGGCACCACGCCTGAAGTTCCGCGCTCCACACAACAGCCCCGCTGCCACCAGGGGCTCGCCCCAGTGGCCCCACTGCAGCCCAGGACTCCATGTGCTGCCTGCCCTAGTCTGGCAATGCTCCTGGCCCCATGTGGTCATCCTGATGATGTGGGACCAGGGGTGTTGCTGGACTAGGGAAATTCAGATTACGGAGTGTCAATGTGTACACAGAACTGCTAAGCAAGGACAAGCACCCTGACTAACAACCACAAGCAGCAAGAAGGACCTGACAGGATGCAGGGCTGATAGCACCTCATGTACCAGTGGATGAGGGTGGCATTCAGGGAGGCACTATGCCCAACCTCAGACACCACTAAGGCAAGAACTTACAATGAGCTCAATATGAGCAAGCACTCAGAAGAAACATGATTGTATCTAGTAAATGCTATGTCATCCCTGCAGCAGAATACTGTAACTGATTTGCACAGACTGAGCATAGAGGGGGGATACATGATACATATTTACCGGTAACATACATCCCTTAGACAGAGGAAGCTCTTATCAAGTGTCTGAGGCCTACAGCAATTAAAACCCCAGACAAGCTGCCATTAATGTGATGACTAACAGACCAGAGATTCCCAGAGCTATAAACATAAATGTTAGGTTAAGAAGCCTGGATCTCAGGTTGAGAGCTGTAACAGATCTACATCCTCTGTGGACTGGGCATACAGGGGGGCATGTAATTCAAACTGACCAATGAACTATGCAAACACTGCAACTAATAATGTGGGTAAATACTACATGCATCTGTTCACAAATTACTTGTGATTTTTAATTGTGTACTCATTTTGTTGAAAATGAATGCAATTCATCCCTTGTAACTACTGACTTCCGAAGAGTGGTAGGAGAGCACATTTGGTCCAGAATCATTACTTGTTAACATTTTGGAAATATACTTAAAACAATGACCCCTCCTTGCCTCACTCAGCCATGGACAATATTTTACTTCTACCAAAATAGGTCACAGTGAAAATGTCCATGTGCATTATAATTTGAGACACAAGCACTGACTTTTGTTTTAGCTGGTAAGTGCCCCTCTTCCCCGCTCTCTCACTGTAAGTAGCGGGAAGGGTCTTAGGAAAGAGGTCAAGCAGGGGCAGGGCTTCAAAGGCAGGAGAGAGCCCATGTGGATCATGCAGAGAGGCCACATAAAAGATTAATCTAAGAACATAAGAACGGCCGTACTGGGTCAGACCAAAGGTCCGTCTAGCCCAGTATCCTGTCTTCCAACAGTGGCCAGCACCAGGTGCCCCAGAGAGATTGGACCGAAGACAATGATCAAGCGATTTGTCTCCTGCCATCTCTCTCCAGCCTCTGAAAAACAGAGGCCAGGGACACCAATTCTATCCCCTGGCTAATAGCCTTTTATGGACCTAACCTCCAGGAAATTATCTAGCTTCTCATTAAACTCTGTTATAGTCCTAGCCTTCACACCCTCCTCTGGCAAGGAGTACCACAAGTTGAGTACACGCTGTGTGAAGAAGAACTTTCTTTTATTAGTTTTAAACCTGCTACCCATTAATTTAATTTGCTGTCCTCTAGTTCTTTTATAATGGGAACTAATAAATAACTTTTCTTTATCCGCCCTCTCCACACCATCCATGGTTTTATAGACCTCTATCATATCCCCCCTCAGTCTCCTCTTTTCTAAACTGAAAAGTCCCAGTCGCTTTAACCTCTCCTCATATGGGACCCATTCCAAACCCCTAATCATTTTAGTTGCCCTTTTCTGAACTCTTTCCAAGGCCAAAATATCTTTTTTGAGGTGTGAAATCTGACCCTACAAATTCTGAGCACCCCCCTTTTGTGGAGTTGGGGGATGTAGTTTGGATCCCAAAGCATCAAGTAAGTCAATGCCTATGTTTTTGGGAAAAATACATTGCTTCATCTTGTTTTGCCTCCCTGCTCCATCTCTCACATATAAATTCATTGTTTTCAGACCAGTGCAGGATGGAAAAAGCTACTTGGAAGAGGACCTGTCTGATCATCTGAAACTGCACTTGTGTCCGTTTTAACTCACAGCCGGCAGACTGAAAATGAAGGAAGAATTCAGAAGATAACCCATAGTTCCTCAAACAAGAAGCGTCTATTCTGAGCCACACACTGTAAATATTACTTTGCATTTATATTGGTATATGCAACAGTGTTATCTGGCCATTTACCTTGCCCAGCATGGTTTACTTTTTAGAGCAGGGAATTCGAATATAGATCTCTTGCCTCTGAAATGGACTAACTGAAGCTGCACCTCAGTTTACCCACTGGAAAAGTGGGCATAATAAAGTTTACTTGCCTTTGTATAGCATAAAGTTAAGACATGAATATTAAAGAAACTGAGTATTTTTATGGAGAATACATATATCTGAATCCTGAAGTCCTTATTTGTACAAGACTGATTTCTTCCATAGAATCTTACCTGCATAAAGGTGGAATTTAAACCCTAGATTACAAACTGTATTGGGGAACAAAACATGAGCCCCTAATCATGCAAATATGAGCCCCTAATCCTGAGGGCTCTCAACTCTCACTGAAGCAAAGAGCACCTTACACTTTGCAGCCAGCATTCAACACCTTATAGCAGAAGGCTCATTCTGTTGACATTCTCTCCTCTGGAGTGTGTGTTTAGGAGATACTCCATCCCTCATTACTTTATTTTTTTCTCCACTGAATTATATTAAAAAAATGAAAAATCACCAGTTATGAATTCAATGCATTAGTAGAAATCACCAGGACTAAATGGACAATCAAATACTATAACACTTCACAGCCAAACTCCCTTGCATTCACTCCCTCCTCCCCATTTCCACACAAGCAGTAGCAGTGGGGGAAGGTGGGAATAAAATGGCATTTAAGTGTTTTTCTCCTCCAAAGCTTTTACAAAAAGCTTTTAAAGTGAGTTTTATGGCTCTTCACTGAAAGGAACATTATCTTTATCTGCTTCACCCTATTGAAGGTAATAAATCATTGTATGCCACTTTAGTGATTTCTAAACTCAGATTATGTCCTGCGAATTATGGGTAACCTCTTAAAAATACACATACACATAGTTTCTTGGTGTAGACACTGAATGCTAGCATACAGGAACATCTTTCAGAATGCTCTTCAAAATGAAGCAGCTTTGGATGGACAGTGTTCTAAGTACTTCTGTTAGATGTATAATTCAGAACACATTGCCTGTTACTAAATATGGATATTACTAAATACTGGATATTCTTTTTGTAGCCATTAGTAGAAGGCAGGAGTCATTGCTGATGAAGAAAACAGGTATGGACACATGCTGGACTTCTCATGACTGTAACTGTGAATAAACACGGGAGTGTCAGTACCTGCGTGTCAGAGAATACTGGGCACCATAGACAGGCAGTTTGCTGTCTGTTTTGAGTCTCTGCTCCATAAATGTCTCAGTTCAAATCATTCATAAAGCTATTCAAATTGGAAAAGTCTACCACAAATCTAATGCTAACAAAGGAGCACTTCTGCCTAGGTTTCATTCAGTGTTGTAACCTTCTATCCTGTCAGCTGCTGATCTAATGTAATTTGATGTGACCCACACAGTCAAGTGTGACATTTCATTTTTGGATCAGATACTTGCTAACAATAGTGATAGTCGGTATCAAAACTGATCTTCTGCTAGAAGCAATTGCTACGTATGAGCTGTCAAAGCCAGAACCGAGGATGGAAATTCCATTTCATTCAGGATTTTGACATTTGTCTTCATTCTGTTTAGGTACAACACCGGTACATTTTAAAGTTATCCACAAAAGTAAGTCCTAGAAAGATACTTTAGATCAACGGAAGCATTTTGTTTTGCCTTTTAAAAATTGTATATCATAATATAATTCAACATTTAAAACAGTGGTGGGTAAGGTAATAACCAGCCTGCAGGCTGAATGCAGTTCACCAGGATTAGCCTCTGATGGGCTGCCGCCATTTTATTTACCTGGGCCTCCACAAATTCATCATGAATGTTTTGACATCAATTGAACTTCATTCTTTAATGAACAAGGATTGTCTCAGAGTGCCTCACTCTTTCTAGTCAACCATAATATATTATGTGAGGCTCCAACTCAGCAAAATATGTAACCAACCCCTTTATTAAAAAAATAATTAAGCACATGCTTAACTTTATGTATTTAAGTTCCTTTGTTGTCAAAGGAACTTGAGCATGTTACTAAAGACCCAGTTTGTCACTGGGCAGGATCCTGGAACATCTGGAGCTAAATGCACCAAGCCTCTGCCACATGAGCGAAGAGCCATGTGAATATTAGCAGACGTTAGTTCAAATTGACTTTGATAGGCGCTACACTAGAAAACTGCTAGTTCGAACTTAATTCAAACTAGCGGAGTGCTTAATTCGAATTAGCTAAACCTCATTCCACGAGGACTAACGCCTAGTTCGAATTAAGTTGTTCAAATTAAGGGCTGTGTAGCCCCTTAATTCGAACTAGTGGGAGGCTAGCCCTCCCCAGCTTTCCCTGGTGGCCACTCTGGGCACCACCAGGGAAACTCTTCTGCCCCCCTCTCAGCCCCGGAGCCCTTAAAGGGGCACGGGCTGGCTACGGTGCCCATGCCAGGTGCAAGCCTGCCAGCACCCAGATAGCAGATCCTGCACCTGGCACGGCTCGAACCAGCCACCCGCTGCCACCCAGCCCTCCGCCTCTTCCCGGGACCAGGCTGGCGGCTCCTGGGAGCCTGCCCAGATCCACAAGAGGCGGGCGTCCGCCTGGTCTACTGCAGACATCGTGGACCTCATCCACGACCTTCGCACTAGGCACAGGAAAGTGGCCGTCTAGGGCAGGATAGCTACCAGCATGGCCACCCAGGAGCCGGTGTGCATGAAAATCAAGGTGGTCCAGTGAGACCCCCGACCCTGAGCCCTGAGCTTAGAATGCCAGTTCTGGGTCAGACCAAAGGTCCATCTAGCCCAGTAGCCTGTCTGCCAACAGCGGCTAACACTAGGGACCCTGGAGGGGATGGACCGAAGACAATGACCAAGCCATTTGTCTCGTGCCATCCATCTCCAGCCTTCCACAAACAGAGGCCAGGGACACCATTTCTACCCCCTGGCTAATAGCACTTCATGGACCCAACCTCCATGACTTTAAAGAGAAGTGAGATAAACTCTGTTCTAGTTCTAGCCTTCACAGCCTCCTGCAGCAAGGAGTTCCACAGGTTGACTCTTTGCTTTGTGAAGAAGAACTTTCTGTTATTAGTTTGAAGCCTGCTACCCATTCATTTCCTTTGGTGTCCTCTAGTCCTTCTTTATTTTTTTCTCCACTGAATTATATTAAAAAAATGAAAAATCACCAGTTATGAATTCAATGCATTAGTAGAAATCACCAGGACTAAATGGACAATCAAATACTATAACACTTCACAGCCAAACTCCCTTGCATTCACTCCCTCCTCCCCATTTCCACACAAGCAGTAACAGTGGGGGAAGGTGGGAATAAAATGGCATTTAAGTGTTTTTCTCCTCCAAAGCTTTTACAAAAAGCTTTTAAAGTGAGTTTTATGGCTCTTCACTGAAAGGAACATTATCTTTATCTGCTTCACCCTATTGAAGGTAATAAATCATTGTATGCCACTTTAGTGATTTCTAAACTCAGATTATGTCCTGCGAATTATGGGTAACCTCTTAAAAATACACATACACATAGTTTCTTGGTGTAGACACTGAATGCTAGCATACAGGAACATCTTTCAGAATGCTCTTCAAAATGAAGCAGCTTTGGATGGACAGTGTTCTAAGTACTTCTGTTAGATGTATAATTCAGAACACATTGCCTGTTCTATTATGGGAACTAATGATGTCTGCTACTTCTGCTACTGTGGCAGTGACAGTGGCTGTAGCACCAGGCCCTTTAAATTGCCACCAGAGTCCAGTGCAGCTTTCTCCAAGTGGCGCTGAGGGATGTCTGGGAAGACCAGGCCTCCACCTTGCCCTTTCTGCTCAAGGCCTCTCCCCTTTCAGGAGTGCAGAGACCATATAGAAGTGGAGGTAGAGCAAGGCTGGGTCCAGAGAGGCTCCCTGAACTTCATTTCTCTATTACGTGGTGCCCACAGGGTGTTGGGGACAAACAAGGGTTGGGTCAGGGGAAGAGAGGAATCTAGCTCTCCTGTCCACTGGGCTACACTCTGGGGCATGACTCTCACTCCAGTTGGATCAGGCCCTGTCCAGAGAAAGGAATCTCCTCCAGGACAACTTCCCACAGCAGCTGCCTTTCCCCACCGAGTAGCCAGAAATGGTCCTGGGAGAGCAGGGGAAGGGTACTCAGCAATTCCTTCCTCCCCATAGTGTGTATGTGGGGGGGGGGGGGGGGGAGCAGAGTCCCACTGGGCAGTGCAATGCCTAAGTGCCTTTGTAAATCTATCCTCTCTGAGCCTAAATTCCATTAGCTTTCACATAGCATAGGGTTTGTGTTTAATGGTTAATTAGTGCATTTCCAACAAATTGTAGGCCTGGTTCTGAACTTCACTCCTATTACACCAATGTAATGCCATTGACTTAAAAGAAGTTACTCCTGATTTACACCATTACAAGTGAGGGTAAATGCATACCTATGTTCTTTAAAGTCCTCACCATAGGGTCATTCGAATCCATGCAAAAACTCGGGTTGCCAGGCATACAAGTTTTCGACCAGAATGTCTGGTTGAAAAGGGACTCTGGAAGAGCCGGTTGCCAACACTACCTGAACCATTAAAAATCTGGTGAGAAGCACAGCGAGGGCCCAGGGCTAAGGCAGGCTACCTACCTGCCTGGCTCTGTGCAGCTCCAGGAAGGAGCCACCAGGTCTCTACTGTCCCTAAGCACAAGGGGGCTCCGTACACTGTCCCCACTCCAAAGTGCAGGCTCAACTCCCATTGGCTGGGAATTGCAATGGGGGACCTGGTGACTGCTTCCTGAGAGCTGAGTTAAGTGCTGCCAGAACCCCAACCCCAACCATATGTTCAAGCTCCTACCCCAACCCAGAATCCTCCCCGCACCCAGATTACCCCCATCCCCCAAAGTCTGCATCTCACCCCCCATATCTCAAACCCCTACTCCATTCTGGAGTCCCTCTTGTATCCCAAACCCTTCATCTCCAGTCCCATCCCATGCTACCTCCAGACTGCATCCCTCTGCCGACAGAGGGATGCAAATAAAGCACTTTGAAAGTGCAAATGACCCCAGGATTTAAATATCCTGGGCTTCATTTGCATAATCATTTTCTGGTGTTGTGCTGATCACGTGGCATTTCGAAAGTGAAAGTGCTGTGTAGCTGCGGTTCTGCCGACAGCGGGGAGCTTTTTCGACAGATCCTGTACTCCTAAAAAAAATGAGCCTTCGGTCCCCTCCTCGCCCCCACCATCACACCAACCACCTGCCCCAGCCGGGTGAAACTAAGTGGCAGTGGGCGAGAGCGAGCAATGGAGAGAGGAGGGATGCAGCTAATAAGGCCAGGGCCTCACAGGAGGGTTGAGGCAAAGGTGTTTTATTCAATTAGATTGTATCCATTTTATACAATTAGAAAGTTGACAGTCCAGAAAAAAAATCCATTGATTTCAAAGGGTTTTACCTAATATCCTAAAACAATTGTTTCCAATATTTCTTTCCAGACTAGGCCACATTTTAGTGCACCATTTTCTCCACCATGCACAATCCTTATGGCAGTTACAGCACTTGTTTAAGATAATAGTGCATTAAGAAATCAAAACAAAACACTTATCTGCTCTAGAGTTTGCATCTGTGTTCACACTAAGATGGAGCATGAGAGAGCACCTTTGAGAAAGCTTAATTATGGTAGCATTATTGTAGGGAACTGGCAAATGTTAAGTCCTCCTGATTTTATTAATGCTTGGTATTATTTAAAAGCAGGACAAAGGTACTTCTATTGTTCTTTTACTAAATAACGATTATTGCAAATTGCAAATCTATTTGCTATTGATCTTAACATTTTTATCCTAGCTTCTTTATTTTCAACTAATTGGAACTTCAAATAGACCAGCTGCAAGTAATAAATATAGCAAGTAGACTAGCATTATAAGCCTGTGTAATTGTAAATTTGTGTATAACACTGCTTTTTAAAGGATTAAGTTTTAACCAACTGTCTGGGAAAACATTAAAAATTTAGCAGATTACACACGAAGGACCAATGTACTTTTGAGTTTAATTTTAACAATACAAGGTTAATAGTGCTCTTTAATGTATTGTGTCACCTCTTCTTACTACAACACTTTGAATTTATTATAGGTCATAAGAACCATAGAAATAATTAATGTGATTCTAGCAATTTATACTGCATGATACAACCACAATACTAAATAAATCTGGGAAAAAAAGGCCCCTGAGTACTTGTTTTTGGTGTGTTTTGTAAACAAATGTGCTAACAAACTAAACTGCATAGTTAAAATGAATATAATGGGGAACAAAGGATTGCCCTACAACACCAGAACATCACCTTAACAAGTCTGATTGTCTGCCTTCCTTGCACAGCACCCAACTGACCAGTAGTTTTGAAGAAGGTGAAAATCCCCCTAATAAATTGTGCAGTATGGGTTTAAATCACTGAGGCCAAGGGTTTAGTGGAGTTAAATATTCATATAGATAATGAGAATATCCATGAGAGAGATAAACCTTATGAATTTAGATCAGAAGCCAGCCACTGGGAGGAGTTTGGAAGACACCGCTGGGTTAGATATGGGAGTTTTGAGGTATTAGGGAAGACAGATTCTTTTCAGTACAATGAGCTAGAGCACAGGTCTCTAGCTCAGGAAAATCTCAAGATAACATACCTTTTAAACGTGTCAATTCTTAAAAAAATACTAACTCAGTCACGTGCATTTCAATAATCATCCAATAAGTGATGAGCTTGGGAAAAAAATCCGCTGAAAAACAAATTAACATAACTAACTAAATCAAGAGTACCCACTTCCTCCTTTGTGCTTTACTATACAATACGCTATACTATATAAGCAACATCCCGTGTGCCTTATATTGGGAATAATTTTGTTTTTATCACATTAGATAAAGAGGAGACAATGCACATTATCTTAAAAAAAAATCCAGAAAAAAATCTTTTCAATTGTTGGTCTATGCTTGCAGGAAATTACACCTGATTGTTGCTATGCTAGTTGATCTGCTTTCAAACACGGGATTAATTATCAGTACAGTAGTGTTTGGGAGAGAAAAAAATAGCTAGTTGAATCCAGCAACTTGTCTCATTGTGCAAAGAACAGAGATTTGCTATATGGGAGCTTTGGTACTTCAGACACTGTTCAGCCATACCACTTGGCACCCAGTGAATCTCTGAGTCTACGTCTACACTACGGCTTTTGCTGGAAGAGGCAATGCAAATGAAGCACACATTAGCATTTCTTCATGCTTCATTTGTATAATCTCTTTTGATCTGTTTTTGAGGAAGAGGTTTTTGCACAAAAACGAGCAGTGTGGACATTTCCTTTTTGCACAAAAAAATCTTTTTTTGCACAAGATCCTTATACCTCCTTTGGGGCTAACACCCCTTCTTTTGAAAAATAAAAATAATGGTTCATTAAGGACTACACGTTCACAACCTCAGTTTATTATCTCATCCAAAAGTAAGACATCTCAGGGCCCAAACATTTATCCAGGCAAAATTTTGAGATGATTATGAGAGTTTGACTTCAATGGAAGTTTTGCCAGGGGAACAATTAAAGGATCAGGCCTCTAATTAAATAGTGTGAAACCACCTGCTCTGCATTTTAAACAATTCTGTAGTATACTAATCTCATTCACTAGACTATGGTAAGAACCACTTTTAACAACAAGAGTTCATACTCTCCTCTCAGTTATACCTGTATAAATGCAAAGTATAATCACTACTGGAGTAAATAGTGTTAATTCTGATGGGCATAGATATTCTCAATATACATTTTACATAAATTATCATTGATTTTGAATGAATCTAATTCCCTTTTGCTATAATCACTAATATTTTTCATTTGAAATAAATATTGCAAACTGCTGTTTAGCATTAATGGGTATATACTCTATGTAATTTTGCTTTCCTTTAACAATATATAATTAAACTATATTTCGCCTCTTCCCATAAACACTTCTGAAAAAGTTAAGTGATGAGTTATCAGGAGGTATTATCTTTTGTATACAGGGTGTAGAATCATCTGAAGTCTTATCTTTTATTCTCATTTTGCAGTCTCTTTCCTTTTTTGATCAGCATTGCTTGTCTCTGTTCCTTGTCTTATGAATCTCATTTCACACATATCAAAGACAGTATGATATCAAAACAGCAATATCTTAACATTAGTTTGAGACTTCATGAGTTTGATGTTATATTTGCATCACAGAATTACACTGATATATATGAATTAAGAATGATGTGTAAGTAACAAACTTCCCTAACAAGAGATTAAAACAAAGGCGCTTATTTATCAGAAGTGTTAAACTCTGATTTTGGGTTTATAAAATTAATGTTGGCAATTAAATACTTAATGGGCACCCATCAAAAATTTTCAGGATGGAATTTTAAAATGTCAAACTCCGTTTTTAACACTTAATTTCACCTTAATGAATAAATAATAAGAATGGAATCTGCACTACCTTAAATTGAAGAGTCTTGCCAGTAACTTGCTGGAGATCTCCACAACTATTGTCATTGCAGATATTAAACATAATAATGGTTAGGTACAAAGCAGCATTATTTCGGAATAACTGACATTATTCTGAAATAACAGTGTGTGTCTACACTACAAGCCTTTATTTTGAAATAATGGCAAGATGGAGAACTTTTTACTCAGATTCATGGTAGCCCTATTTCACGAGAAGTAAGTGAAGTCAAAGGAAGAGTGTTCTTCCTTTGACTTCCTGATGCGTAGACAGTGCCAAAAGCCAAATTCAGCTATTTTGACTTAAGCTGCGCAATTGACGTAGCTGAAGTTGAGTAGCTTAATTTGACTTTAGCCCATGTAGATGTACCCTGACAATGCTTGTTCTATTGCACAGTCACTTAAGTGTGTTAAGAGTATAACAGTGGTGTCTGTCACATTACTGCTAAATCTGCTCCTATAACCTATGAATAATACTCAGTGGCCAGGACACTTGTCAGTTGTATATGGACAGGTGTGACACAACTTTGCTGGAAAAAAAATCACCTGCCTTAACTGCTTCTACAACCACTTTCATTTCCTCCTACACTGGGGAGAACAGAGGAGAAGATCTGTGGCTTCCTTATAAAAGCAGAGAGCAGATGGGCATGCTATTTCACAGGAAGGATTTAAGGATATCAAATTCAGAGATGGCGTTCCTCAATTTGTGACTACTGCACAAGCAGAAAGGCAATTAAGACACTTCTGCAGATTTAAAATATGGATGAACTCATCTTTTTTAATTATTCAAGGCTATAAATGCTTAAAAGGATGTTAAACAGGAACTTTGAAGAAGAATGCCCCCTCCCCCTTCAGTATTTTTCCCTTCAAATGCTAACATTTTGCCTCTTAGACTATTTTGCAACTTTCAAACTTAGACCATATCTAGATCATGATCATGGGCTGTGATTGCAGCCTGAGCTAACCAACTTGAACTGCCTTTAATTTAGCTAGCTTTGGCAATGGAACAGTAATCTTCATTGCATCAGAGGCTAATCTTGCTAGTACCCACCTAAGATTACCAATGAGTTTGTACAGTTTCTGATAAATTGTCCTCCCCACTACAAAGACAAACATTTTGCCATAGCAAGCGCCAGCATGAATAGATAGTTGTCAGCAGAAGCACTCTCCTGCTGACAACATGTATGCCACTCATTGGGGGTGGAAGTATTTTGTTGGCAAAAGAGTCAACAAACAGAAGCTACATTGCCTGACTTTTAGCAACATGGTTGTGTCGCTGTCAAGGCTCCTTCCTCACTCTGGCACGATAAATGCAGAAGTGGGGCCCGCAAAGTACCCCAAAACCTTATCTTTCCAGGCTTTGGTAAAAAACTTCCCCCCATAATCATAACAACCTAGATTTTGGGGATAAAACTCCACTGCCACCACCCAAGTACTGATAAGAAAATCAGGGGAGAGATCACCCTTAAAGTACAAACCAGGACACAAAAATTAACCAACGCCATGTTAAGAAAAGAGAAAAGAGAAATAACTTTTATTATCACCACAATATTCCTGTTGCAAGCATAATGACTAGAGGGAAAAGTTACAAAGTAATATACTTATGGAGGAGAAACCCACCATGGGCCAGGAGCTTAATTACAAAAGAGAGCAAAAAAGCATTTTTAAATGCACAGACATCAGATTCCATTTCCCAAACCATAAAACAATAAAACCTAATGGATTTATCTAAACTTTAGCCTACTTACAGAAGAGTAAAGGGGTCTATTCTTGGAGGGAGACATTCTGTCTGTCTCCCTCAGTAGCTGGAGAGAACAAAGGAGGGAAAGGAGGCCCAGGACAAAGGAGGAGAAAACCAAACATTCCTTTGTCCCAGTTTGAAATTGCTACCTACATTCCTATTGGCTGAATCTACTGGACTTAGGTAAGGTTAATCCCTTAGTTCCCAGGGTGCTGGCTAACCCTCATAATCATGACAGTCACCATGTCTGCATGAACCAGAGGACACACACCGTGACTGCAGTCTAAGTGAGAGTTTTGGGGCCAGCAACTATAATTTTACTGAACAGGCTTTGATGTAGGTAGCCCAAGCATGGCTTTCAACCAGGGTTTTTAATACCCTGCTCTTGAGGTCAGCTAGAGGCCAGTTTGATATGACTCAAGAACACTTTAAATCATCACTGATAAAGCTTACAGATGACAAAAATTGCAAGTGGCAAATAGGTAAGAGGATAGGTCAAGGATTCTGTGCATTTAGGAACAAATAATTTGGGCCTCTATCATGGGAAGCAGTGACAGAGAAAAACTTGGGGGTCGTAATGAATAATCAGCTGCACATGAGCTCCTATCATGACACGGTGGCCAAAAGTGCTAATGTGATCCCGGGGTGCATACACAAGGGAATCATGAGTAAGAGTAGAGAGGTTATTTGACCTCCATATTTGGCACTTATGCAACTGGTGCTGGAATACTTGCGTATTCCAGCTCAAGTGACCACAGATCAAGAAGGATGTGGATAAATTGGAGAGGTTTCAGAGAAGAGCCATAAGAATAATATATGAATGCCATATACTAGTAGACTAAAGGAGCTCAGTCTAAAGCAGTGGTCCACAACCTTTCGAGGTTGTCGGGCGCCAGGGGGCGTGGCCATTCGCCTGCCGGGCGCCAGGGGGCGGGGACACTTGCGCCCCGGGGGTGGCGCTCCCCCCGCCATGCGCCGCGCGCCCGGGGGCGGCGCTCCCCCCGCCATGCGCCGCGCGCCCGGGGCCGGCGCTCCCCCCGCCATGCGCCATGCGCCCGGTGCCAGGTCAGTCCCGAGCACCTGGCGGACGCATGGAAATGGCACCGTGTTGGGGACCACGGGTCTAAAGGCACACAGTCTTAATGAAGAGAACATTATGGAGTGATTTGATTACAAGTTGCAAGTATCTACATAAGGAACAAATATTTCATAATGGGCTCTTCAATCTCGCAGAGAAAGGTGTAACATGATGCAGTGGTTATAGGCTGAAGCTATGCAAAATCAGACTGAAAATAAGGTGTACATTTTTCACAGTGAGGGCAAATGATCTCTAGAACAATTTACCAAGGATTATGAGGGATTCTCCATCATGAGCAATTTTTAAATCTAGATTGGATATTTTCTGAAAGCTATGCTCTAGAAATGAGTTTGGGAACCTCCTGTTATACAACAGGTCAAACTAGAGGATCACGATGGTCCTGTCCCTTCTGGTTTTGGAAACTGTGACTGTATTATAAGGCCATCTGAATACTTCTCTTAATTATGCCTACCTGTGCAAACCCAATGGGCCATTTTGATAGCCAGTCATTGCTCATTTTTTCCAGGAAATACGGCTCTTACGCAAGAGGGGGTTTTTACGCAAAAAGGAGCCCTCTACAGAACTCCTTATTGCGCAAAAGCATCTTGCACAAAAACGGCTGCTAATTAATTATGCAAATGAAGCACAGTGATATTCTACTCCGTGCTTCATTTGCATAAGCTTTTGAAGAAGGCGGCTGCAGTATAGATGTAGCCCTAGTGTTAACACACACCACATTGGGAGTGTGAAGGAGCAGGAGAAATCTATTTTCAATTTCCACTCCAAACTGTGCTCCCATGAAAGGGACAAGCAGAATCTGGATAAAAGCACAGAACTCAATAGGAGTGTTTCCACTGACCTCAACTGGTTTCGGATCATGTCCTGTGAATATTAAGGTGCAATATATGAGAGATTTTCTATGCTTTAGATTTTAAGTATTCTAATACATTTAGATTGTTGGTCCTGGAAAATTAGTAATTAAAATAAATAATAATAGCAATTGCTATCATTGCACATATTAACATTGCTACATCACCGTGGTGAATTTTAAACTACTGAAATATTAATGCAATTATATAAAATTATATTCTGTAGGGAAACAATCAGGTAGCAGTATTTTAAAGGCCAAAGTCTATGACAATCAAAGGTCACTTATGCTCTGGAAGAATTATACTTTAAAGACATAAAAATATTTTCACAATTGGTAGAAATGGGAAGAGTTTAAAAGTAGTGTAAAAATGTTAACATGCATGGGGATTCAGGTAGAAAATTTAATATCTGGACATCTGGTAGGAATGATAGATCTGGGATTCGTTTTGACATTTTTACTGTTTTGACTATTTTATTCAAGCATCAATAGAATGTAAATTTCCAGGAAGTTGCTAGTAAATACTAGAAGTTGGTTTTACAGTTTGAAATTGATTTTCCTAGTGGTGGAATGACCATTTTCTGACATCTATTGATTTATGGCCATAGCAATAGAGGAAAGATAGACTTTTAAAAGACTGACTGTCTCTCTTTTTATTCTGTCCATTTTAAGAGGCATATGTAAATTGTCACTGACAACATTGAGAGGCTTTTTAGCTGGGTACCGCTGTTCCTCGTTTTTGGCTACTCCTAAATTGTATGGGAAGAAAAGCAAATCTCCCTTTCTAGAATAAGAATTGTGAAAGGACAGTCAAAGAAGGAAAGGCTTTGAATAAGGCGAGACATTCCTTAAAGTTAGAGGATTTGGTAGATTATGAAAGGCAGCAAGCTCAGGCTCAAAAGGTTATTAGAAGATCTAAGAAGCCCTGCTGCCAAAACCTCTATACACTATTAATAAAAATACTTCAGTGGGTAAAATATGAAATAAGATTATAAGGATCAATGTAAGAGAGCAAAGATTCTTTGCAATATCTAGTTTAATTAAAAGTGGCATTACTGTTGATTCTAATATAACTACATTGAACATGGCAAGGGTTTTACTTAATGTTATTAAAAGCATGGTGATATGAATTTTGCGGGGCTTTGGTGTCAGGAATTTTTTTAAATGTTTCATGTTATTCTGTAACACTGTAATGAAGAAGATGCATATTTTTGTAACCAATTAGTGAATTTAAAGAGGAGGTATTACTTGATTTTGAAATGGTAAGTCAAATTAAGCCAATCAAGAAAAACTAAGTTTTTAATCAGATAAGTGACAAATGTATTTGTTAATATTTTAATCTCAATTAAAGAGACCAGTTTAATATTTTTGAAGTTATATGAAATGACTACAGCCAGGTGAAAGATACATAAACAAACCTGATACCAGGCATATCACATGCTTCCATACTTACTTAAGAACTCCAAACTTTGTAGGTTAATTTGGGCCAGATCCTGGGTTACCCCTATGGATTTTTTCCATAAATGGAAAACACAGACAAGTGATAATTTCACAGGATTTTGTATTAAAAGCAGGCAGAACTTTAGGTGAATTTTAAGGGTTTGTTCAAAACTGAAAATGCAAGAGACATGAAACCACCAGAAATGAAGAGAAGAGCAGTCAGAGTGGAGAGAAAGCACATGGTGATAGGAAGTGGGGCATAATATGCTTCATTAATGAATCTGAGGAGTGTAGGCATATTAAAGTAAGTCCAGCTTCAGAAGACTTGGGAACAAAAGCTCCTAGTCCCCTTTATAGACAAAAAGGGAAAACTGATTGTGTGTTTGTAATAGTACAGGTTAAATTGCAAATTAATCTCTTTAATATCCACATATACTTTAAAATGTGTCTATTTGTCTGCAAGTCCATTTGTTCAAGAACTCCTCCTAAACGGTAAGAATTAAGACCACCAAATAGGTAGCTATCTTAACCTATCTTAAAGCAACGTCAGAGTTTGGTTGTGCCAGGAAAATGGGAAGTGTATAGAATAGGACTATTTTTCATAACAGGGAAAGGGAGGGTGTTGCCAAATGACCACTGGGGGCAGTTGCCAGGGCACCAAATAAAGTTTGAAATCCCTAGTTTCCTTGTGATCAATCTTTCACCCCAGTAGGCTTGCCTCAGCTCTTCATCCTTCCCAGATCAATAAAGGGCCAGCCCCAGTGCTTATTTTGTAATGAAAAAGGTGCTGAGGCTCAGCCATGGCAAGCCGGGGCACAGATTAAGCACCGATGCACCCTCGTATGCCACATACCAACCCTGCCTTTCTCCTATGCAGCCCCAGCCCATACACTCCTCAGTCCACACTTCATCACATATACTCACCCTAAACATACCCCCCCCCCCTCACTCTGCTGTGCAGTCGACCAGGGTATGTTTCTAAACAGGGAAGTAGGTGGTAGAGAGCAATGCTGCCCCTCCAGCCATCCCTGTCCTCATTGCTCTCTCAATGATGGGACTGAAATGTTATTTTTATGCCCCATATGACTCATCATTCCTGCATAAAGGAGCTGCCGACCGCAATACCTGTTCGAGGCCTGGATCGAGGCACTGGCCCAACTAGAATCCCCTTGTGGGGAGAAACACTCCAGCCCTCACACAAGGGCATCTATGGTTGGGCCCAGCTCACACCTCCTCCCTGTGCGAGTCGATGCACTTGGCTGCACACGCTCCTCCCCACTGACAAGGCTGGTTACTGCCTGGAGTGGCAGTAGCAGGGTCCCAGGCACCAGGGATGTCAGCGACCTCTGACTGCAGTGCAGAGCTGCCTTCTTGTTTGATTCAGCTTGTGTGCTCTGCTCTGCATACCTGCTCAGCCTCCCACAGCAGGGCCTGTCAACAGCACCAGAGCTGCCTCCTGGAGCTTCCCTCCTGCCCTGGTGCCCAGATCCTGCCCCAGTGCCGAGCTCCTGCCCCACACTGCTACCCAACTGTATGGTCACCTCCCGAATCCATGACGCCTCACCTCTACTAGCAGTGAGGAGTCTCGGCCTCTCCAAGGTCTCCCAGGGGCAGCACCCTCTTCACCGTAGCCTCCCAGAAGGGCTGACAGAAGGACTGCTGGCGGGGTGGCATCCCTATCCCCAAAAGACTCACTGACCAGGGGACAGAAGTTCAATTCACATCCATTTAGCCACAGCTGCACCTGCTGGACATTGGGCTAGCTCAGCCTGATGCTGGTTTTGCTCAGGGGTTTCAGCAAAGCAGCAGCACTAGATACTGTGGGCAAAGTGACTACAGTCACAGCACGGAAGGTGCACTCTATAGCCATCATGAGCCTCCAGCCAGGCCCAGTAACTGACACAGCAAGCCAAAGGTGCCAGGTCTCAGACACACCAAGCACTAGCCAGATCATATTTAATTTGGAGTTGATGGAAATTTTACTTTTGATTTAAGTGGGTGCCACAGTAAGCCCAAACCCCCAGCTGCTCAACCCCCGGCTTCTCACAGGTATTTAGGCATCTAACTCCCTTTGAGGGGTGTATCTTAGATCATACCTCTCTCCAGAGCATTTCCTATTGGCTACGTTAGGTTCCCTGCTCAGTGCATCTGCTTTTTGTGAGTCCTCTTTTTTGGATGATTACCTCCTCCAGTGAATGATCACAAGAAGCCAACAGTTTTGAATTGTACTAAGTGACACAGTGCCTACCTCCCTGATCAATATCACCTTTTGTGTCTCAACTGGAGAAACTCATCCATTTTGGCTAATTTGTATGGTGTTTGCAAGCCTGCAGAACACTCCCAAGAGTCCCCCACCACTCTGTTGTGACATCATTTCATATCTGTCTGCCATGTGTGGGAGGCAGGCAGGCACAGAACTACCACTAATGTGATTTTTTTCAAAACTTGGTTGCAGGTTTAGGTGGAATCATGATGTAAGTCAGGATTTTTCACCAAAGTGTGGTTCTGATTAAAATAAAGTGATCTGGGTAAGAGGATAAATTATCTGAGTCACAATTAAACTGTGTTAAAGAGCACCTAAACTTCCCTAGTTATAGCGCTTTCAAATTACTATGCACAAGCTAGACTATTTGTGAATAAAGGAGCAGATACTACATGCGTGCAAGCTTTGATATCTTAAATTAGTTAAATTAGTGTTAAAGGCTTTTTGATAATAAAACTGGGAATCTGTGGAGAATCACCATTAAACATGTGGCAGAAGAAAGGGGGAAATGAATGATCCTCTGTTCAGATCCCATTTTAATGTCAATACTATATCATTAAATAGTGGCAGGATACTTAATACTAGAGGACAAGAAAACCTTATTTCAGATTTCACACAGGGCATATTACTATCAGTCACACATTATGCCTAATTAGTAAACAAGCCTCTGAGCTTTGCTCTATTGTGAAAGGTCAGAATTGCTCTTTACTTCAAGCTCCTTACACAAAATATGTATACAATGGTCGATTTTTAAGGGGCACTTTCCAATCCCTCCTCCCCATAACTTTAAATGCAGCTCCACTAGACTTAAATTTCTCTGTAATTCTGTTGCATAATGAGCCAGAGTGTCTATTGCTATCCATTTTGTAGACACCTTTGTATCTATTTAGAATGCTTTGGCTGGTGACCTCAGCCTTCAGAAGACGAAAAACACAGCTGGGAGCAGCATCACAAAGCAGACAACCAAGAGGAAGAGAGGGCTGCAAGCTGTGGCTCAGTAGGGCATGGACAGCTGCAGAAATGAAAGAGGGATGTAGCCTGTTGGAGGAAGCCTAAATGAGTTGAACGGTAGCTAGGAAAAAGCTGTGAGAAGCTTTTTGGAACCTCTGCCACCAATCCCTAAGCAGCATGGCCAGTGGATAGAAAAGCACTGCTTGTGGAACAGCAGCCCCGGGACTCTTGAGGGGGAGAGGTGAAGGATGCATGCTGCTGAGGGCAGTAGGCAGCTGCGGGAAAATACATCCATGGAGAGAAATTGCAAAATGGCTGCTGCTGGCCCAAACAGAAAGGTGAGACTAGAGTGGGGCTGGGATATAGGGCACAGTGGAAGTGAGTTAAACCACTTACACAGCTGATGTATAGGACCCAGCCTGCCAATTTTATGGGACAGCCCAGGGGACATAACCCAATTCAAATTAAACATGAACTCTTTTAGACGGGGATTGTATTTTCCCAGGAGATCAGTAAAACAGTCCGGATGGTGAGCGCAGACAGAGTACTGGAGGGAAATATGTCAGGAGCCAGCACGACAGCATGTTAAAACGAAGTGTCAGCTCCCCCACTAACATCGTGTAATAAGGATCAGCCCAAAGTTGACAGCCATGGGAAAGACAATCCAACCACAAGACACAAATCCTTGCAGCACAGAATTATGCTAGGATCAGAAGGAGGCAGATTAGTCCTACCAGTACAAGAAAGGAGAATCTGTACAATTTAAATGGACTTGCTTAAATACAGAAGCCTGTAGCTCACCTAAGGTTTTAGCCAGCAAGGCAAACATATATATTATCACGTCCACATTGTCAAAAAGGGAAAAATTAAGTCCTGATGAGAAATTCAATATTAACAATCATTAAATGAAAAGTTTTTATGCCTTCACTGTCCTAGGATTTCTTGTATCTTGCTTAATCTATGTTTGTCTCATTCAAACAAATAGTAAACTATTCAAAGCCAGGAAAAGTTTTATTTTTATTTATCAAACAGTGCTAGAAAATTGTGCTAGAGAAATAATTTTAATAGAGGGAAAAATTTGAATGACACTAAATGCTTTTAGAGCACTAAAATGTAAAGCGTTATGCAATTTATTATTTGGAAGCGTTAAGTGCTATTGGTCTAAATTATAAACAAAGAACAAAAAGGACTAGATGGCACAACATACTAGTAATACAATGCCAAGAAATGGTTACAAGTTCAAGGCAGTCTGGCCACAGCTGTTACAATTTGAATAGCAGTTCAGGAGCTCAACTGATGGGCTCCATCCAGTTTCAAATCAGATGTCTGCAACCAAAGACCCACTATAAAAAATTGGCACTACATGGCACCCTTGGACTGGCAATTTCAGAAGACAGACAGAATCAATTCACATCCTTCAAGTCATTTTTGAGATATGTTGGGATGCTTATGTGGATCATAAACAAATGACTTCTCTCAACAAAGTAATAAACTTCAATTTTTTAGTAAGCTCATTTTAACAAAGGGAAAAAGCAAGGACTAATGAATATGATGCAAATCAAAAATAGTGGACAAACCCCCACACCATAGAGTAAAATTGCTGTAATGAAACTGCTGTGGTCTTCTTACTAACATGCTCTTTGTGAGACATGAGCATTAAAGAAATAGGACATTCAGGGTAGACAGATGCACATTACTTCAACCCCCAATGGCTTGTTTTCACAGGATCACAAGTGTGGCTCTTCCCTAGTCTTGAGAGCCTGATCTCCAGCCTGAGCTGCAAATCCACATTTTTAGCATACCCCAGTCCTCCTTCAGAAAGTCAGTCTGCCTGGGATGTGAGTCTTGCCTACAGCTGTAGTGAAGATGTGCTAAAGAGGTTTTCTTCCTTTGAATTGAAATGTTATTGGCATTTGTAGCACATCAGCTATATCTCAGACACAACTAACAATGAGGTAATTGCCCAAATTTACATCATCACTTGAGTGATACTGTGTATCATCAAGATGATCACAGATAAGACACAGGAGATTTGTGAGATTTGTGAGATGGGTAAGAGGAGAAAGATTGCCAAAGCAAGTTTTCTAGGGGCGGGTACCAAATGCTAGGTGCAAAAGGTGACCATGGTGATTGTGATTCAAATACGTGGCTAAATGAATGGGATGTCAGATGGCACACTTCTCAAGGCTGTGTGCAGAAAATGAAATATGGAGACACATTGTTGGCCAATGACTCCCATCTGTTTTCTTTACTGTGATGTAACTCTGTGGTGCTTGGTACTATGAAACAAACAATGTAAGTATGATTTATTTTAATCAAGCAATGTCCTGACCCCCTTTTTTAGTTATCTCAAAAGAGATTTCCAATGTTATTCCCAGGAGAAATTATATCCAAATTTCCTTCCTTTCCACCTCTCCATTCCTCCAGTGCATCCATCACAATGCACAATACCATCTCCCTCTGAAAAGCCCTGAGATGCATTCCCCTGAGTTAAAGTCAGTAAGAGTCTATGGTTGTGCTGTCAGTCAGACTATGCCACCTCTTCAGCTCCCACAGAAGCCGGGAATTAAATCAGAATCTCAGCTCGCAGTCTTGCAAAGTAACTGATCAGACTAAAATTGTTTCACATTTTTGTCCTTTTTCTTTTTTTTAACTGCAACGTGTATTTTGATTTTAGAGTTTTGTTATCAGATTGACTTCAGATATCAGAAAATTGTATTTTATTAATTTGATACAGGTGCCACATGAGTTAAGACTCCTCTCCTAACCCCCCCCCCCCCCCACACACACACACACACTGCATATGCTTGTGTGTAGCAACAAGAACTGCTGGGAAATTTTCCCACCCGGTGGGGGGGGGTGGGGGAATCAAAATTTCAAAATTTGAAATAAAAAAATCACCCTAAATATTGTTTCAGGTTAATTCAATAGTTTCATTTTGGTTTTGATGCCTTTTTATATAAAAATAGCGTCTATTTTGACATTACCATTTATTTGAAAATGAAAAAAATGGAATTTCTCATTCCAAAATATCAACATTTCTCCTACTTTCTTCCAAATGAGATTGTTGAAATTGATATGATAAAAAAAATCACTGCAGTCTAAATGGCATTTTCTGAAATAAAACTGTTTATACAACAACAAAACGAAATCTGACCAGCTCTATTAGTAAATGAATGTAAAACACCCACTAGAAACACTTATCTCAGCAAGAGAGCGACTGAAAACACATATTGGTATTGTAGTACAGACCATGAACCATGAGCTTTACTTGGTGATAAAAATTCCATATAACTTCTCTTGTTAAATGAATTTCATATAAAAAGTCCATAGTCTTTCATATTACTTTTAGAAATCAGAAAAGTCCCTTTCATGCCTATGCTGGAAATAAACCAGTGAGGCTGATATGTATTACAGTTTAGTCATGTTTAGAAAAAAATACATTCTGGGTGATGTAATCGAGTGTTATGTCTAATGGATAATGACAGGGGAAGCTATGCCAAGACCATATTGCACCAACTGAGCTAAGCAGCCAGTGTTTCACCAGTCTGTCTTTATTAGTGTGTATCTACTGAAAAGCATCCTTGTATTGTAGAGATATATAGCCAAATATAATGCTAGTTTTTCATGCATAAAATTGTACTAGTCATCATCATAGCTAAGTTACTATAGTTATGGGAGAAAATAAGAGTTCTGCATAACTGGATTTACCAATTCCAAAAAAGTGTTTTAATGGGAAAATATTTTCTAAGGACTCTATACTGTAGGTTCAACAGTCTATGAAAGACAATTATACTTGACTGAGGAAAATGCTTTGGCATCATCTGACTTGTTGAAGGAAACTATGCCCGAAGAAAAATGAGATTTGTGATGGATTTACCAAAAAATAGACACGGCCTTATGAGGGCATTGATTAGTAGTAGAAGGTGCTTGCATTTTATAAATTCTGTGCTGGGTTATCGTATTCCACGATATCCCATTTTGCTTGGAAGGTGTGGATGTAGATGCATTTATAATAGAAAAGGTTTTTCATAATAAGTGATCTGGAACTTATATAAAATAACACCACCACAACTACCACTCTTTTATTCAAGTTCATACTCCTCTGACTGGCTAACTATAACATTCTGTATATTATATAAAAGTACAGTCTTTCATCTGATGGTTTGTATGAAACTGTATAGCTAGATTGTGAAATGGACTTCATGTCTGCACAGAGGACTGGGGAGTAAAAGGAGGTCTCTTACAAATGCATTTATGCCCCTGCATGAACTACTTGGATTAAAGGTAAGCCCCCAGCGCACAAGAGCATGTCAACAGGGCTGAGTTGGGCAGAAGTAAACACATATGCATAGCTGACTGAGGGAGAAGCAGGGAAAGATCAGGATCATGGAAGAAATGTCTGATATGCACAGTGCCTCACATGGCTCCTTTTTGCGCAAAACCCCCCTCTTGCACGAGAGCCATTCTTCCCCATTTTTTCAGGAAGAACGGCTCTTGCACAAAAACAACCCCATATTAATTATGCAACTAAAGCATGGCAATATGCTAATCTGTGCTTCATTTGCATAGGCTTTTGCGCAAGAAGGAAGCAGCATAGATGTAGGCCAAATGTCTGGCTTTTTTATATTTGACTGTTAAGTCAGATAGTTAACTTCTGATGCATGCCATGGGGGAAAAGAATCACATGAACAGATGTCTGAGGCTACGTCTAGACTTTATCCCTCTGTCGACATAGGGATGCAAATCAAGCATGTTGAAATTGCTAATGAAGCAAGGATTTAAATATACCATGCTTCATTGGCATAAACATGGCTGCCGCTTTTTTTCGAAATGGAGCTTTTTCGAAAAAACGGCAGTCTAGATGCAGATCTGTCAAAAATAAACCCTTTTTTGACAGATCCTGTATTCCTCCAAAAAATGAGGTTTACAGGATCTGTCAAAAAAGGGTTTATTTTCGACAGATCCGCGTCTAGATTACAGTTTTTTTTAAAAAGCTCCATTTTAGAAAAAAATGGTGGCCATGTTTATGCTAATGAAGCACGGGATATTTAAATCTCTGCTTCATTAGCAATTTCGACGTGCCTAATCTACATCTCTCTGTGGACAGAGAGGTGTAGTCTAGACACAGCCTGAGAGAGGGGAAAAGTAGCCTTTTTAAATAAGGGGCAGTTGAGATTATTTAGTAAATTCTGATGCATTGATGATTATGAGGTGATAACAATCACTAATAAAAAATGATTCCAAAAGCAAGTCTGTATTGAGACATATACAGGCATGTTAGCCTCTGCTATTATTTTTAATGGATGCCGCAGATACAAAAACAAGATTATGGTAGCTCTGCATAGACTCTGTGGCATCTGGTAAAGTGGTCCACAATCTGCCTCTTGGGTTTTTTTTTTAAACAAATACATTAAAGATGTGCCAACTTTATCTTTGTGTATCCCCTGTGCAGGTGGTCGGATTTAACATTTAAAAGCAAAATGGGATGTGTGCTAAATCCCAACAGGAGGAGTCCTTTGACCTCTTCTTAAAGTATAGACATGTTAAACAGTCTATGAGCTCTAGCTGAGAATCTGTCTGCCCATTTTTGAAAAGTAGCTTTTATTTCCAAGCTCACTATTGTACTGCAGCTGTCATATGGCCATGCATTTTAAAGTTGTCTGCCTGTCAATCATTGCCAAATTTAAAAAACCAAACAAACTGAAAGCACCAGAATTTCAGAGAGCAGAGATTCCAGCATTTTGTGTGTGTGTGGAGGGGAGGGGGGGAGAAGAGGGGGGGGGGGGGAGAGGAGGTAACTGGGCAATCTAAACGAAAACATTTGCAATATATTATTTTTAGACAAAAGAACTAGTGTATTTTGTAACTAATGATGTCTTGTCATGTGTTGGGGCAAGGGGAATCAGGAGTTTCATTGTAAGTTTTCTGGAAAGTAAAATTAATTTGGGAGTATAGTTCAGAACTGAGGCAGAAAGTAGATATTAATTTAGAGAACTAAGCCTAGGCCCTCTTCAGTGTGGGTAGGTGGTTGGGATAAGACACTGCAGGTAGGTCAAGAAAGGGGGTTGCTCTTTTAGTAGCTCAGCATGACTTTAAGGCCTAAGATGCCTGAAATCTGTATTAACGTAAAAGACAGACATTGATGTAGGGACACGCTGAAAACAATGGCAAAGCACCTAGTAACCAATAAGAGCTGGCACAGGCCCTATTTGTATGCTTTGATTCAAGAACGCGAACCCACCAAATCCAATGGAGTCACCAATGAGAAGAGTGACTGTTTCAGTGTTTTTGGATCACCAGTCTGCTATTGGTGGGAATAGGCAATGCTACTTTTAGATCACAGTATAAAGTGAAATTGACTGCAAGCAAAATTTTAAAATATTAGCATAAACACTGTGTGATCATAAAACACTAAATGCACTTGTTTGCTTTCCAACAAAAAATGGACAAGAGTTTTGCATAATGGATTTAGGATGAACAAGTTCAATGCTCTGTGGGTGCCACTGAACATAGAGAAAAACAGTGGGAGGGCCAGATGTATTTCTGTGTTGGTCTCATTTGTATCCTGTTATTACTACTGACAGGTAACTTACATTTTCCTTTTGCCTGCAGCCAGACCACCTTGGTCTCTAGTCTCCTCTGATTTTGTGTGCTAAGCAGAATTGGAAGACATCCAAAGAAAATAAGGTAATATGGGTGTAATAACTTCTTTCGCTGCTGGCTTAGTACCTCGGAGGTGTGTAAACAAGACAGGGATATCGCAGAGATACGAGGAATAACGCCTGTTTTGAAATTGCTATTTCGAAATAGAGTGGGTATGGATGCTCAGCTGTGCTTATTTCAAAATAATTGGCCTCCAGGGCTTCTCACTGCTGCCCTGATGATCACTTTGTCCACACCCCTCACAACTCTATAGTTTCTCTTCTCCTGCAGGGTTTAAAGATGCAGGCAGAAGGGAAAGGGCTTGTGGTGCCACACCAGCCCTGCTAGTACCACGCCGGACAGCAGAACCCTGCACTGACGTGCAGACCCCAGCAATCCTTCCAAGCCCCCCACGGCTGCAAGCACACCAGAAGCCAGCTCGGATGCCCCTGACCAGCTCGGATGACCCTGAGCAGTCCAAACTCCAGGATCTCCGCACCAGATGCTAAAATGCCAACATCTACAGCCAGATGGCCACCAGGCTGGTCCAGAATGGCCACATGCACACACTGGATCAGGTGCACATGACAATTAAAGAAATGTGCCAAGGCAACACCAAGGCCAGAGAATGAAGTTCCCGCTTTGGAGCAGCACCCCAGACCTGCCAGGATTATCAGCAGCCGCATGGTATCCTAGAAAGCGGGCTGGTTTCCTCCCCCACCCATTGTGGACTCCAGCCTGGCCATGCCCATCCTCAGCCTCCAGGAATGTGAGGCTATGGACCAGGATGATGAGGATGAGGAGCAGGCCAGCCAGAACACCATGTCCAAAACCCAGAAGGTGGTCATCAGGCTGGAGCCAGTACCCCCCTCCCAGGACATCTCCCAGGACGTCTTCCAGGCCTCAGATGATGCAGGGGTAGGCACTTCAGATGTATTCCATTACTTTTCCCACACACATGTGGGGCGAGAAGCTGCGTGCTCCTCTCTCAGCCTTTTTGGCCTGGGGCTAGCACAACAGCATGTGCATGTGGGTGCACATGGAGTACCAGCCCTCTGAAGTTGCCACGGAGGAATCTGCCGCTCCTTCTCAGAAGGTTCTTGCACAGGCCTGCCTTACTCTCGACTCTGTAGTGGGATACCTTCCCTCCACAAGCCACCACTGAGGAAGCTGTACTCATGGAGACACACAGCAGTGCCACACACAGCACATGGTCATGCCTGCACTTTTGGGCAACATCCACTCCTGGTCAAGGACGGTGAGGTGGAGGACACTTATCCCCTGCGTAGAAACCTGCTGTGGAAAGGAAGTGGAGGGGACCCCAGTAGCACTCTGCCTCGGAAAGCGGTGTCTGCTGTTCACACACACCTCCCTCACCATCCTTGCCCCTCTCATCCAGCAGGCAGGGATAAAAGTTTTTCCTCTGCGGGATGCTGCCACTGCCAGATCTGGTGTGTGAGGGAAATGGAAAGAAGCCAAGCTGCCCCATCCCCACCATCTGCTCACAGGCTCCTGGCCTGGCCGGCATCTTGTCCCAGGGATGTGGGGATAGGGAGGCTCCCCTGAGATGTCCATGCCCCTACAGGAAAGTGCCATCTCTCTAGGCAACAGATAGCCTTGCTTAAAGCACATCGCCATCGTCTGAACCGAGACCTTTGGTGTCGGTTCAGAGATTAGGGCTAGGCTTCATGCACCCTGTCTCCTGGGATGACTGCCTTGTCACTCTTCTTCACAGTTCACCCAGGCTCTTTGGTCCAGCAATGTCGTCCAGACCACAGATATTGCTGGATCAGAGAGTCCTGGATATGGGAGGTTCAACCTCTACTGCTTTGAAAGCCCTGGAATCTGCTATAATGTTGTGCCAGGAGTCCTGGCTCTTCAGGTCTCCCCAGAACTCCAGATTCAGAACCCTGTGCAGGACTTGCTCTTTAATTAAATCTTTTCAGCCAGAAGACAAATGGGTCTTTGCAGATGAGTCAATAAAATAGTCCAGGGCAACCCTCTGTTCCCTGAGCATATATATGCCATCTCTGAAGAGGATGTACAATAAGAAGCATTAGAAGCCAAGGTTTTTGCCACAGTCCTGCTGCCAGTGCTCTTCTGAGCCACCTCACAAATGGCAGAAGGTACACAAATTGAAAAAATGCACCATTTGCCTATTCTGCAGGTACCCAATCTCTCCTCCTCTTTGTCTCTTCTCCAACCAAATGATTCCCCTCATAAGAGGTTCAGGAACTGTGAACCAACATTGGTTCCATATCTCCTTGAATCCAAAAATCCATTTTCATTTGTATTTAGCACAACTTTCTCACAACTGGAGAGCACTGGCAATGGACAAGTGGGTGCTAGATACCATCCATTCCAGTGATACCCTCTAGTTTCTCTTACCAATCCCTCTAAAATCCTCTATGCTGGTGCTTCTTTAGGACCTGTTCTTGTAAGGAGATTGTCCTTCAGGAGACAGATTCCCTACCCCACAGGAGAGCAACTGTACAGGTACTACTGAACATCAAGGAAAAGGATTATATTCCAAATATTTTCTAGTCTCCAAAAGACAGCATCTCTTGCCTAGCATCTCTGGGAACATGGAAAAGTCTACTTTGACTCCAATACAGACTATTATTTAGTATTAATCCTCTTTGCTCCTGATGGAGCATAAGGCGCCAACGAATCTTCTCCAGCCTTAACCGGCTCTCTCAGGACTGTGGACTTCTTCCCAGGTCGTGCCCTTCCTTTTCATGTCCTCCTCCACAATCCTCCTCCAAGTGCCCAACGGCCTCCCTCTTTTACGCTTTCCAGGTGGAATCCATCCGAGTGCCATATGAGGGAGTCTTGTTTCTCTCATCTGAAGGACATGCCCCAGCAATCTCCAGCGTCTCTGCTTGATCTTGTCCACAACATTGTTGATGCCAGTGCGTTGGCTTATCTCCTTGTTGGTAACATGCTGTTCCCAGTGGACTCTGAGGATACGATGAAGGCACCATCCTTCAAAGCCTCTGGGTCTGCTCTCAATCTTCTTGTTAGTCCTCCAAGTCATACAGCAGGACTGAGCGCACATTCGACCTATAGATCTTCAGTTTAGTCTTGGTCACTTGTCACTTAGTCTGCAACAGTGACAACTTCCAAATGTTGTTAAGCTTTTGGAACACTTGTGCTGCCAGGGCAATTCTAGTGGAGAGCTCTTTGTCGATGTTGCTGTCTGCCGAGATGTAACTGCCGAGATCCCTGAGGTCATTTACGTACAGCACAGACTATAGATTTTATAATAGCAACCTTGGACTTGGTCAGAGAAAAGTCTTATCTCCCTTTGGAGAGACTACAGGTCATAGGCAGAGCAAGAGAACAGGTTATATTCAACCTTCCAACACCAAAATATATTTGCCTTACTCTCCTTGGTCACATGGCATCATGACTTATGTAATACTGTTCAGCAGATTCCACAGACTTGACTGCAAAAAGTATATAAATATTGAGTGAACACTGCATGAATATATAGTAACAATCCCCAACAAGATAAGGGCCTCTCTGACTTGGTGGAAAGATCCTGCATAGGTATGACCATGCATTCCTTTATTATCACAATTATCAAAGATGCCTCTGTTAGGTTTGGGGAGTCATGCTGACTTTCACACAGCATTATGTACTAGGATGCCCCCAGGAAATCACAATGCATGCAAATCTAGATCTCAGAGCAATCCCATCAGCATGGAAGGCATTCTTACCATTAATCCAATCTCACCACATTCTCATAACATCAGATAGCATGGCAACTGTATTCTACATAAACAATCAGAGATCAAGATCCATCCCCCTGTGTACAAAAACAGTTGGTCTATGAAACAGGTGTATCAAGAACCACCTCACCTTATTAGCAGTGTACCTCCCAGGAACCCAGAATTTGCTGACAGATAGCCTATGCAGGCACTTAGCCACCAACTCACAAGAGGAAGTCACACAGCTCAGTGGTGAGCAGCAACTTCTATCAGTGAGGAACCCACCTCAGGACCTGCTTGCTTCCCAGACAAGCAAGAAATTCAGCACATACAATTCCAGGGCAGTTCAGGGCTTATTCTCCAGAGAAAATGATTGCCTATTATCTTTGACAATCCATTTTCCTTGTATCACACTATTTCCTTTATTGAAGAAGATCTTGAGTCATTCTCATCTCTCCCAAATAACCCAGGAAGTTCTGGTTCACAGGTCTTCTACTTATGTCAGCCTGGCCACACGTTAACATGCATTTCTTACTGGGCCTCTTGTCTCAAGAGACTGGAAGAAGCAGACATCCCAACCCTGAAGCTCTTCACCTCATAGTTTGGTATTTGAATGGGTATCAAGCATAGAACATTTCTGTTCCAAAATTTAGGAAGAATGGCTTACACAGAGTAGAAAGGACTCCCAACAGAAAATGTTGTCTGGCAAAGAGCAAATGTTCTATCTGGACACAGTAGCACTGTCTGTTCCCTGAGACAACAGGTATTCCTGATATTTTAGATTACCTCCTTACTCTGAAGGACAACAGCTCTTTCTCCCAGGTCAATATGGGTTGAGCTGTTGTCAATCAGTGCTGCAAAGAATGGCTATTCTGTCTGTACGGCTCCAAAATATATTGCTGCCAGTTTTTCCTCCACCAGTTTCTTGTTCTCACCAATATCACTCCACTGTCAGGTAGCAGCAGGTATCTGTGGGCTTCCCAGCAATGGCAATATCAACAACATTGAGTCTGGGTTTATTTTAAGAGGTAAATTATTTTATTTACACACATACACCAATTCCAGACAGGGGCAGTCACAAACTGCATGAAGGAAATTATCTCTGCTCCCACACCAATATCTGCTTACCAGGAAGCCACTCTGCATCACAAATTAATGGTAACAGAGAAAAAAAGGAAAAATAACACTTCTATTGCTCTCCACAGCTTCTCTCTAAACAGAAGAAACTCCCAACAAAAAAAACAGCTGACCAACCAGGCATACATAATGAACCAACCCCCCACAATGATAAAGCATTTCTCCTAGCTCTAAAAACTTGTTCACTTATTAAGAAAACTTGGAAGATTATGTCACAGTGACATCTGGTGACATCTGCCATAATATCAGATTTATTTAAAGCATATTTAAAAATAAAAACTCATCAATAAAATGCTATGTGACTTTAAACACATTTCAGGATATTTTGCTGTATCAAACTTTATCCTTCTATTCACTTCATTCCTCTTCCACTTTTTTAAAATAATAATTTATAATAATTTTGATCTAAATTGAAAGCTCATTTGATCAGGGATCTGTCTTTTTGTTTGTCTATGATCTTTCACATACACCCAAATATACTGTACAAATAAATAGTGAATATACATGCTATAAATTTCATGAATCATTTTTGTTTTGGAGTTGTATTATCTTGCCATAGAATGATGCAAACATCTAAAAGCATACAATGCTTAGGTGTGTTACCCAACTAATAAATATCGAGAACAGAAAGAAAATGGTTTTGAAAGGAAAAATCAATATAATATGAAAAATACATTCCAAAGACTGCAATGTGAACTGTTAAAAAAAGCAAAATGTTTATATTGAGGCTATTTGATTCTAACTCGCTACCTACACAATAACCAATACCAAGCAAAAGAAAAGTCAAACAATATGTGTTGGTTGGTTTATTTTAATTGAATGCCCACTGCGGCCTTTTGCAGAATTGTCCACCATATATGTCTCTCTCTATATAAAATAAGCTTGGATTGTTTTGACCTTAGGAAAGCAACTTGGGTTTTTAATTTGATGTGTTCGGTGTGTGTGTGTGTGTGTGTGTGTGTATGAATTTTTTGTTTTGCTTGTGTGTGTGTATGAATTTTTTGTTTTGCTTTTTCTTTTTTGTTACAGCCTTGGCATCAATCAATTACAACACAAAAATACACAATAACTTCAAGCACCAGATGGGTTGGTTAAGTCTGTTCTAATGTCTTGCCATCAGCTTGCAGACCCAACAGACTAGAGATAACTGTCACTAAAAACACTTGTTGACTGTCAAATGACTGAACCAAATCTGTCACTGCAGTATGTTCTTGTTTGTCCATATCTGCTCCAAACCTAGACTACTCTCAGTTACAAAGTCTTGAAAGGATAAGAGGGTCTTTCTTGGGGCATGAGCTTATACTCAGCTTTCTTCATTGTATGGACATTCATCTACAATGGCAGTCTTGAAAGAGAAAGGTGAACAGTGGAATCACACTCAGGCGGTGGTGACTTTGAAATAAATTTCTTCCCAACTCTATCAAGGTGACTGCTACCTTATTTAAAAACTGCCACCTACAACAAAAGAGTAAAGAAGAGAGCAAGATAGGATGCAGAGGAAGTTTTGATTTCTGAGAGCCAAGGGGTAACAGAAGACATAAAGCAGCCGTCTCAAACTCCCAGCCCTCAGGCCAGATCAGGACAGAACAATAGCACAGTCTGGCCTAGACTCCCTGAATATAGGGAGGCTATCCATTACCAGCCCTCAACCCCCCATTCCTTCCAGTCATCATCCCACCCTCTCCACCCCATGGCACCCTGCCACCCGAGCACATGACTTTGGGGAATACAGGGAGGGCCTGGCTTTGTGCCGTGGCAGACATTGTGCCTCCCATACTCTCCATGGCAACAGGAGCTTCAGGGGAATCGGAGTAAGTACTGCACTCCACTTTACCTATGGCTCCTGCTTCCGCGGGGAGTGCTGGTGGGTATGACTTCTGTCACTACATGGCTCCAGGCCCTGCAGCGATCCCCAAACCCATGTGTTTGAATGGTAGGGTCCATGGTGTGCAGAAGACAGGGGTATCTTTTTTATACAATTTGACATAGTGTAGATGGCCCAAATTTCAGAAAAGCCTCTTCCAAAGAGTGCCATTTGCGTACTTTTCTCTGATAAAGCCCTGTAGTGTAGACATAGCCAGGATGACGGCAGGAAGGAGTGGGCCTTGGGGGCTGGTAATGGACAGGTCTCTGCCTGCCAGGAGTTCTGGGTCGGATTGTGCAATTACTCTGGCCCACGGGCCAGACGTTTGAGACCCAGGACATAAAGCAACAGGCATTAGATGGGCAAGAAGTTAGAACCTGTAACCTACTTAACTATCTTAATTCACATCATGCCACTTCACTTCTGTTGATCTCTGCCACTGCATTATCTTTCTGGCCGTGTTGTGGATCCTACTTTTCTCTTCACGTGAAAGGAGAGAAGCCAGTGTAGAAGTTGTGTTAACCAACATCACAGAGAGCAGCTAATCCAAGCAATGAGAGGCAAATCATGTAAAATCCATCTTTCCTCACTTAGACACCCCAAATCAGGGTAAGTGCAGTGATATGTGATGGGCTATTCTATCCTGAACTCCAGGGAGTGAAACCTGGTACCTTTTCATTCCTTCAACTCCCCTGCAGCTAAAGGACTGAACTCTCAGTTTCTCTTCATAGAGAACTAGAAACTAGGATCTCCAAAGAGACTGACATGGGTTCAGTCTATTGTCAATTCCTTCTAGTGTACCACAGCACAGGCAGGGATATTGAAATATGTACTCCTCCAGGAAAGTAGGTCTGCTCAGTATGCCATTGTAAAAGCAGGGTAACATTATGAGCTTCCCTTGACCCTTAGGAGAAACATGCAAAACAGGGACTCATGCAGTTCATGCACAAATCTCCTTGGCTACGTCTACATTGCATGATTAGGTCAGAATAAGCTATTCTGGAAGAAATACTCCAAAATAGCTTTTATTTTGAAATAGCGTGTCTACACTACAGGGAAGCCTGAAAATTAGTCTGAGACAGGCTCCCCTAATGTCAATGTGCTACCTCGATTTAGAGCCCCAGGAAGCACTGGGGAGTAATTACTTTGAATGGCCTGAGGGAGGAGCTATTCCAAAATAGCTGTTTTGGAAGAGGTGTTATTCCTTATGGCATGAGGTTTACAAACACTGAAATAAGCCACCCATTATTTCGAAATTATTTCAAAATAACAGGCTAGCTGTGTAGATACTCACATAGTTATTTCAGAATAACAGACATTATTCTGAAATAACGCTGCTGTGTAGACATACCCCTTGAGACTATATAGGGAGGTTATTCCTCTATCACAGAACATGACTTTCCCCTCCTCCTTCCTTTCCCAAGCCACTAGGTCAGCTAAACAGAACAGACCACATGCCCAACTAGGGAAAATCAGCATTCCTCCATAAATGGCAGTTGAGCAATGCTGATTTATACCATCTGAGGTTTTGGCCCATACATCAGAATATTTTTCTTCTATTTTAGATGAATAAAATACAAGTTAGGAATATAATCTCTGTCATCAACAGGCATAAAATTATAACATATAAATGGTCCCCCCCCCCTTCCCTACATTGTTTCGAAAAGGATTACAAATTACAAGATTGCATAGGGAGCTGTGTCTTAAAATAGGGTGTTTGTGGGGGGGGGGGGGGAATCAGACAACTTTGAAAAATGGGTTTATTATTCAGCCATCATAGGACCTCTGAGTGCTAATCCCTGGCTGCTTTTATTATGCAAAGCTGCATCTGGTATTCAGTTTCCACATTTGGAGTGAGTACTGGATAATAAAATATTTTTAAAAGCCTGTTAAGCACACCATCAGCTTATCTTCGGTAAGAATCGAGTTTTAAAAAAATTAAATAGAATTCATTTAAAGCTAAGACTATAGAAATCCAGTTATTAGGCTGTGATGGCATTAGATTTCATATTAGTATGTTTTTTTTTTTTTTAGGAACTTACAAGCTGTACACATGTGAAAGAAGAGGAAATACATGTTTCAATTTAGGTTCATTTCCACCACAATCCTTTAGCATGATTTTTTTGGAGAAGGGACACTGCTGTTTTCCTGTTCTCTCTCATCAACAGTATGAGTTGGAACCTCATTTCTCTAACAGATGTTTCTTAGAGCTGTCATGGCCATGGGGGGACAAGCTGGGCTAATTTAATCAGATGGTATAGTCACCCTACTTCAGTATTTTCTCTTTTCTACTCAGTGGATTTCTTCGAGACCCCAAATCTCATATGGGCTGGGCTAAAAATACACTGGATTTTATAAGCACATTTTATATATCCTTTAGTGAGGTCTGACCTGAAGACCTGGCTTAACTTTCTGTGTTCTGACCTTTGCCTCAAAAGTTATTCAGAGATCAAGATTTAGAGCAGCAAGCTGCTATGCACATCGAGGCTGCTGTCAGGCACATTCATTCTGTTGGGCATGCCTTCTTCAGAGAAGGGACACAAACTTATCTTTTGTCCATTGATACATTGCCTTGCTTCTTGCTAACTCAGTATGGTGTGGAGGCAAAATAGAGAGTGACAAACCCCGTTCATCCTTTGGAGGAGAATGCAGAAATTGCAGAAAGTTGTAAACTGATGTAATATCTATTACATCCTTTCCTGTCCGCTTTTTCCAAACATACCTAAAAACTTGTCATGATCACCTCCAGCCAACTCAATGCAGGGTTGGTATGATGGGTTGGGCCACATAGATCCCCTTGAGATTGTCACTTGATGGGCTGAAATACCATTGAGCCTACCTACAAGCCCTCTGGAGTGCTTAACACCCTATTCTACCGGCCAGAAGTTCTGGTCTCCTCCTGGGATGGAACAAATTTGGGTCCCACAGCAGAGCAACACAGACCCTGAATTGCACTCAGATCTGAGAAGACTAAGTCAAAAGGACTTGATACAACACCTAATTGCTCAGCCCCAGTAGGATCAAAACTCCAAATAAATGTGTCTTGGCATAAAAATTTTATACAGAGCAAGCTCATAAGTTCCCCTTCATCAATGAAAGGGAGACATGAACAGCTGTTGTTTCCCCCACATAATTATTTACACTGGGCTTCATGATAATCAAGACTAATTTTATTAAATGTGATAGCAGATCAAAGTACGTTACTAAGCTAAATAAAACAAAACTCACGAGATAAGATTAATACTCAGAGGGCATGTCTACACGGCAGGTCTAAACTCGAAATACTATGCAATTTAAGCTATGCAGTTGACATAGATCAAGTCGAAATATCCAACTCAGGTATCCTCCGTCCCTGTAGAGGTAAGTAACCACTATCAGGCTCTCTCCACAGACACTGAGGGACCTCTCAGAGTAGAAATCAGAAGGGAACACCATCTACCAGAAAGCATGGGATGCAAAGTCCTAGGGACGGGGGTTCCACGACCACCATCCCCGAAAGATGATGATGGGTGGTGGTGGTCGGGAACTCCTCCTAAGGGGGACTGAGTCATCCATCTGTCATCCAGCCCTGAAATCTTGAGAAGTGTGCTGCTTACTGGGATCTCGCATTGAGGATGTGACCGAGAGTCTTCCGAAAGTGATTAAACCTTTGGATGAAGGTTAGACATACCCTAAGAGAAAAGGCCTGTACCAGGTGAACCCTTCCTCAATCCCCAACCCTCACTCTGTTACACCTCTGCCCCCAGCCTCCTGCATTCCCCCCTCCAAACACTCTGCCCTGTCTCCTGCACCCCCCACACCAACAGCCCCATGACCTGAAGGACCCAGGCAATGCCAGGTAAGTTTGAAAGTATCTCCATAAAGAATTTGGAGGTGCAACATCACTGTAGGCACTAAGATTAACTAAGTGTCCTTTCCGCTCTCGAATGGAAAGTAATTGCATGTTTGCCTATTCTAGGCTAAAACAAGAAAAAGTCTGGACACTATAAACATTAATTCCAAATGGTCCCAGAAGTCTGGAGACAGCTGGAAGAAAGCTAATTGGGCCCTGCCTGAATTCATGAAGTCTTTACATCACTTAGAAATAAAAGCTCCCAGGGCATATCTAGACTACACCGAACAGTCGAAAGAAGATGTGCAAATTCATGCGGAACTTGCATATCATCTTCCCATTGCACTTTCGAAACCAGAGCTTTCGAAAGTGAAAGTAATTAAGTTGTGCCTTTTTCGGTGAGCTGCCCCCTTTGTCGAAAAGCCACTCTTCCTTAAAAAAGGAGGTTTAAGCGGCTTTTCAACAAAGGGTGAGTTTGCCAAAAAAGGCACGTCTTATTACTTTCACTTTCGACCATTCAGCATAGTCTAGATACAGCCTCGGTTAAGAATCTACTGTCCCTGCAAAATTCACATTCTACATAGCCCACACAGTTTAGCACAGAGTCCTTGAGATTCCACATGCATCTTTCAGGATCATTGATAAAAGTGCTCTGATTTCACCGGGTGCATTATGCGCAAAAAAATTGTGCGCCAGGTCCTCAGTTGGAGTAAAATTCAGAATGTGGTTTGAGTTAGCAATATGCATATTTTAATTAATGTTTTTTGTATATTTTACTTTGTTCAGGATAGAAGTGCTAGGAACTGTGACAGCTGAGATAGTGTCAGATGACTTAGCTGGTTCCATTTTAGATCAATTATTCCTGGCTGAAAATTACCCACACACTGGTGTTTAATTAAGAATAAAATAGCCTGTCAACCAATAAATAAGTGTTTATTTGATTTCAGCTGTTTCATTTTCATAGCTATTCCAGAATATGGGATGCCTGTTATAAATCATTTTGTGCTTTGGGGAGACCAGGCTAAAGTTATAAACCTTTCTTGAGATATATCATATAAGACAATTCAGTTACTGATGAGGCATGAATGCATCTAATGGCATATTCTGCAGGGTGATTTATTTTAATTGTCACACTGGGACCTGTTATTACACAGTAGTAGAATGGGTCACTGCATTAGAAAATTAAAGCTGATGTAAGGCATTCATTTTTAGCCTGTTTGTAAATTCTTGTATTTGGGATAGAGATATGCTGACTACCTAGATATTGTATGGCAACACACTCAGCAGTGGCAAAATTCCCTTTACAATGAACTAAGTGTGTTCAAATGGTAAGGAAGTTCAGTGACTGGCACACCAAGACTCTCTCATCTGCACTTTGGCCTCAAAGCAGTTTGAAAAGAATATCTGTGGAGAGGAGCCATTTCTGATAACAAAAGTTTACTCCAAAAGCAATAAAAAAAATGCTGGGGGCACATTTGACACTTTAGTGATTCCCAGGATACAGGATGTCAGTTAGAAAGGTGGAAGTTGATGGACAGACAAATAGAAATGATACTAAAAATATTGCGGGACTGCTCTGGAAGGTTTATTTATTTTATTTAAAATATTTTTACCCTGCCCCTCTAAAATATTCAAAGGCAGCTTACAAAATTTCTAAACTATTAGATATCACTGGAACTGCAATAAACAAAATGCCAGTGATTTTGATTCTGGTCTATGTATTGTCGCCTCATACATCCAGGATATCACATGATTCAATCCAAAGCTCTTCATACCTCATTCTTAGCCACATACAGTACAGTGAACATTTGGTCATTCACTTCAATAGTTGCAGAATTCAGCTCTTTTAAACATGTACCCAGTTTCCATATTTGGCAGCAAACTCTGAGGAAATAGAAGCTGCTGTTTTAAAAAGGATCACTTGGGGCCTGATTCAAAGCCCAGTGAAATCAATGAGTCTTTCCACTGACTTCAGTGGGCCTTGGATGGGGCTATTAATCCGCTACCCAAAGGTAACTACGTTTGTGAGGAAACAGCAACCATTTTGCAGTGTGTTAAATCAAACCATTCTTTGAGGTCCCTTTGTTTATGGCCAACTGCTATTTTTGTACCATATGGGTCATCTTCTCCTCTAAGCCCAGCACTGACCACTAGATAAGTTCCTGGTCATTGCATGAATTGCTGTTGAGGGAGCAATTCAGTAGCTATCCTGATCTACTCCTAGGATGTAATTCGGAGCAGCAGCATTACATGAGTCATGCAAAGCACAATAGTCTTAACTCCCCACATCCCTGCACAATTGGGGTATGTCTACCCAGCAAAGTTATTTCAGAAGAACGGCCATTATTCCAAAACAACTCTGTGAGCCTTTACACATTAATAGAGTTATTTCAAAATTATGGGCAGCTTATTTCTGTGTTGGTAAACCTCATCTTAGGAGGAATAACACCTTTCCCAAAACAGCTAGTTTGAAATAGGGGCTGTGAACACAGGGCAGCTACAGTTATTTCAAAATAAGGGGCCTCCAGCTCTTCGAAAGATGCCCTGCTAGCCGCTCTGTCTACACTGAGCCAAAAATTCTGTAGTCCCCACTTTCCCTGGAGCCCTTAAAGCTGCAGCCTCAGGGGAAGGGCTTGGGGCAAGTAGGAGGCCCTGACAGCCTTGAGCCACACAGCAGCTATCACTGCCTTGATTTTTTGAAAAATGAGCCAGTCAGTCTGCTGCTCCCAGCCAGCCCTCCACTGCTCCCAGGGAGTAGTTAAGCATGTGCCTTCCTGATCTGATGCAGAGATCTTGGAGCTCATGGAGGTTTGGGGCGAGGAGGCAGACCTCCAGGATCTCCGCACCAGACCAGGAAGGCACATGCTTAACTACTCCCTGGGAGCAGTGGAGGGCTGGCTGGGAGCAGCAGACTGACTGGCTCATTTTTCAAAAAATCAAGGCAGTGGTAGCTGCTGTGTGGCTCAAGGCTGTCAGGGCCT
Organism: Pelodiscus sinensis; assembly: GCF_052426305.1. Classification (NCBI taxonomy): domain Eukaryota; kingdom Metazoa; phylum Chordata; order Testudines; family Trionychidae; genus Pelodiscus; species Pelodiscus sinensis. The sequence goes on from NC_143054.1 coordinate 33,177,399, forward strand.
CCTACCTGCCCCTGATGCAGGAAAACGGAGGTCCATGGCATGATGGCTGAGAGCCTGGCTGTCAAAGAACACATCCACACACAGGAGCAGGTGTGTATGAAAGTCAAAGAGCTCCACCAGGCCTATACTAGGGCCAAGAGCGCAGCTCCCACTTGAGGCAGAACCCCACACCTCTCCTTACTTTGAGAACCTGGACCGCATCCTAGGGGACAGGGCAGTCCCTTCCCCCCGGTATTGGGCTTGAGGCTCGAAACACCTATCATTGCCCTCCCAGGGGATAGAGACAAGGAGATAGGAGGAGCCAGAAAAGGCCAGTATCATCACCCTCCTGACCCTCAAGCCGGTACCCCATGATCTGGACACGTCCCAGGCATTGTCTGAGGCCAAGGAATCCACATCAGGTGAGTGCCATCATGTTCCCTACACACAGGATGCAGGGGCAGGAGGTGAGGGGCTAGGATGCTTTCCTTGTTCAGGCTTTGCAGAGTGAGGATCGCGCAGCAGCCTGGGCATGTGGGAGTACGTGGAGCAACAGTACAGGGCACACAGCCCCAGAAGGCTGCACCAGAGGACCTTTGTGTTAATGGCCACAGGGTGTCTGGAGTGGTCTGCCATACTCATGACCATGGGGTGGAACACCCTCCCTCCACAAGCCACCACTAGAATGAAGCTGGGGACATGGACACACACCCACTCACTCATCAGGACAGCACACGGAACATACACTCTTGCAGCAGCATCCAATCCCAGGGACAGCATGATGAGGTGCAGGAGCATCCAGACACCCATGGATGACTTCCAGAGGGAGCACCTCGCAACACTCCGATCCATGCATGCAAAAAGTCCTGGCATGCAGCTTCTGGAACACCCTGGAGTTGCAGAAGATGCAGGCATCATGCGCCTTCCCCAACCACCTAACAAAGATGTCCATAAAAGGGCCCGGTGGTCCGTGACGGCCTGCAGGACCATAGGAAAGTATCCCTTCTGGTAGATGCAGACAGATGTCCAGTGGTCAGGAGTCTGGCTGGTGATGTGGGTGCTGTCAATAATGCTGCTGCAGTTGGGGAAGTCCATGTTAACAAAGCCAGTGATGATGGTGTCCACGTCACCAAGGTGGATGACCCCTGCACAGCAAGATGGTGTTGGTGGCCTGTACCACCTGTAGAAGGAAAGAAAAAAAAAACCAGAGAATCAGAGGGTGGACAGTGGCCTCGGGAAGTATCTGAGCTCAAACCCTTCCTTCCCCCCCACACCAGGAGCAACCCCCCCCCCCTTATCCTATCACCCAGTAGGGCTTTGTGAGGGGGCTTGCACCACCACCACCTTCACCCATCCTTTCCTGGGGAGAAGTCTTGCACCACCCCATTCCAGCAATCCACTCCCCTCCTGGGACAATAGCCTGAGAATGCCTTACCTACATGAGCACAGCCCCAACAGTCAATCTCCCCACGCCGAACTGGTTCCCAATGGATCGGTAGCTATCCGGCGTGACGAGCTTCCAGAGGGAGATGGGGATTCGCTTCTTGAGGGGGATGGTGGGTCTCATGTGAGTGTCCTGTTGCCTGAGGGCAGGGTGAACCACTCAGAGCTCCAGAAAGGTGTCCTTCCTCATCTGGAAATTCTGGAGCCACTGCTGATCACCCCACTGCTCCATGACAAGCTGGTCCCTGCACTGTTGTCTAGACACCAGTAGCGGTGGTACACAGTGTGTAAGGGAGGGTGAGCGGGATCCAGCAGCATGAGTCGTGCCTGCAGAGAGGTGAGGAGAGTCTCCAAGCATAGCAGGGGGTTGGGTTCCTGAAGGGCCTGGGAGGCAGACCTGCAGAAACTGCTGCATGAGGTGCATCACAACCTGCAATAGCCATTGACTGCCCATTGGGAGCTCCGGCTCCATGTCTAGAGATCTAAGGTGTCTGCAACAGCAACCACAGCAGGCAAAAGAAAAGGCTTTGCTGTCCCTCGAGGAGGTAGGAAAAAAGCCGGAGACACTGGTATACGGGGAGGGGGGGGGGTCCCCTTTAAGCAAGAGCCTCAGACAGCCTCAGGAAGCAGCTCAAGGAAATAACTTCTGTCCTGATGCCTTGCCTGAAGTGATTCCGGGTGGCCTAAATGTGAGGTAGCATCCAATCAGCATGGACACTCCGTTTTGAAATAGCTAAGCACTATTTCAATGAGCTTTTGATGTGTAGACGTACTATTTCAAAATAAGTTATTTGGAAATATTTCTTCTGAAACTGCTTATTCCTAAATAACTGTGCAGTATAGATGTAGCCTTGCAAAAGACCTGGCCACAGCTTAATCCTTTATGAGGAATACTGAGACAACAGGAACCCTGCAACATCTGCTCCTGAGTAGGAGGCAAAAGAAGAGGGAAAGGCCCCTGATTGTTTCTCCTGGTCTTACACACTTCTGCACAGGGGCTATGTAAAAACTGAGCTGGGGGCAAAAGGCACAAGGCTTCTCCGCTAGCCAAATGGGAGAAGTAGGGGAGGGAATGGCATGCTGCAGTCTATCACAGAGTAGTGGACCTGTGACTTCACTGTGGGAATGTTAGTGGAGGCCACACAAATTACTTCTGTGCGCTTTTCCTCTAGTATGGTCCATAACTTAAGGCCGTAAACTTTTCCTCAGTAGTTTTTCACAGAATATAATGACTCATTCATGTAGCCTTACTTTTTTCCCCTAGAAATCTTAACTAGTATTAAGTTTGACTCCAATTTCCAATTGTTTAAAACGGTTATAAACATTTATTCTGGGCTGTTTTTAGACCAAAGAATTTCCTGGTCTAAAAGCAAAAAGTTGTGAAGCAAGTTGTCTTGTATATGAAAACATAATTCTTAAGAATGTGATATTTGGAGGAAATGATTATTTGTTTTGACTGGATTAAAGTCTAATCTTTCCCCCCGAATTCTGTGGGTTAGAAATGGTATTCAGAGATGAAATGTATCCAAGTTATAATGATCTATCTATGTAACAAAAATAGTCAAGGAAATAGGTGTGCCTCTTTCTCTATATGGAGGGGGGCATGACAATGTAAGAAATTTAATATTTCAATGTTCATTTTTAAAGCTATCTTTGAGTTGGGACTTGTGGAATGATGGGAATAATATTTGTAGACCAATCCATGTCCTCGAAAGTATCAGAATACCAACAGGTCAGTTGATTTGCTATTTTTTTGGTTCCATAGAGTTTCACATCCTGGAATTACTAATAAGGTGATTTTTTTTGTTTGTAGTCAAGCTTCATTGGGTAAGAACAGCATCTTAAAAAGGGATTGACTCCTTGAGAAACTCCTGAAGAGGAACAATTAGGCTACTATGTTCAAAAACTGAAGGAAATTATTTAGATTAATTTGATATTAACTCATTTTTGTTTCATTTCCTTACATATATTTCAAAATATGCTTTTGTTAAGCTATTTAGTTTAGTAAAGACATGAAATTAGGCACCAGTCTGGTTCAGATGCTTCTTCCCCAGATGTCAGGGTTCCAAACCTTTTCTTGCTCCTCCATCCCCAACACAGTGCTCACCGATGTCGATGGGCATGGTCAATGTAGCATGATGATAGTACTCTATGGGTATGTCTAGACTACATGCCTCTGCCAACAGAGGCACTACCTGACAGTCAATGAAGCTGGGATTTAAATATCCCACACTTCATTAAAATAAAAATGGCTACCACGCTGTGCCAGCTCAGCTGATCGTCGGCACAGCGAGGCAGTCAAGACACAGATCAGTCGACAGGGAACGTCTTTGTTGACCACTCCTGTAAATCTCGTTTCACAAGTCATAAGGGAGCGGTTGACAAAGGCATTCCCTGTCGACCAATCCATGTCTTGACTGCCACGCTGTGCCAATAATCAGCTGAGCTGGCACAGGGTGGCGATCGTTTTTATTTTAATGAAGCAGGGGATATTTAAATCACTGCTTCATTGACTATGTCGGGTAGTCTAATTTACATGCCTCTGTCGACAGAGGCATGTAGTATAGACATACCCTATAAGGCTTATTAGATCTGGGATTTTTAGAGGCCTCAGATCTTCTAACCCATGTGTGAAATCCCCCTTAGAACAGGTAGCATTAGTGAGGGAAGATGATAAAACAAAGTCCCCAGTGATCAAATACATGAATGATCATGCTGTGTGCATTTGGCAAGGAGTACAGTGTTTCTGCAACTAACATATATTGCAGACACCAGCATACAAAGGTCTAGAGAACACGACCTATGAAGGAAGGCTGAAAGAATTGGGTTTGTTTAGTTTGGAAAAGAGAAAATTGAGAGGGGACAGGATAGCAGTTTTCAGGTACCTAAAAGGGTGTCATAAGGAGGAGGGAGAAAACTTGTTCATCTTGGCCTCTGAGGATAGAACAAGAAGCAATGGGCTTAAACTGCAGCAAGGGAGGTTTAGGTTGGACATTAGGAAAAAGTTCCTAACTGTCAGGGTAGTCAAACACTGGAATAAATTGCCCAGGGAGGTTGTGGAATCTCCATCTTCTGTGGGGATATTTAAAAGTGGGTTAGATAAATGTCTCAGGGATGATCTAGACAGTATTTGGTCCTGCCATGAGGGCAGGGGACTGGACTTGATGACCTCTCAAGGTCCTTTCCAGTCCTAGTATTCTATGATTCTATACAGAATTGTCAATCAGTATAGACATATCTCCTAGTCAGCAGGCCACACCCCATAATGACTGAGTTAGCAGGTGGGGCAAGAGGATCCATTCCTGGGGCTCTCTCAAGAGCTTAGTAAAGATAGTGCCCTGCTTCTTGAACAGAGAAAAGAGGAAGCTGTATCTCCTTCTGCCTCAGGGCCCCTATATGGAGCAGCTATTTCTATTTTTTTTTAAACTTTCACTTACTCAGTTTCCCTCATCTATAGAACAAAAGTAGTCCACCTAAAAAAAAAAACCAAGCTGGATTAGAGTAATGGAGTTTACAAGCCGGCTGGTTGATTTTAGAGATGAACCTGAACTACACACATTAGCCCAAAATGGAGGTGTGCTCAATTTCATGCTCATTTCTTTCTTTTGTATTTCCTGTGTTCTTTCATGCTGATGCCAAACACAGCCCCAGTTTTATTACTCTCACTGAAAGGCTGCTCTAGAATAACCAGTCTGATCTGCTGATTAACAGTCTCTGCTGCTACCACCCGACCCAGTAGTGACATCATTATAGAATCCATGTCTGTACTTATTCCTACTAACAACATGGAGGAAGTGTTTATTTTTGTGTCAGACACTTGGAATTAGAGACCATTATTTCTCAAAAATGTCAAATAACAAAGTTTCCTTGTTGTAGCTATTAAACACCAGTGGTGCAATGGCAGCAGAAGTCAAAGCTCCCATGAGAATTAGCAGCATCATTAGTATATTCCTGCTCCTTCTTGGTGCTGACACTTATTCTTCTTCATTTCCTTCTTTCAATTGCTTCACTAAGGATAGCTCATCATAGAAGTTGTAGATGGGAAACATGCATTAGACCATCTAGTCCAGTTTCCTACAAATGCAGAATTGTTCCCTGCAGTGATTGTTGGTTGTTTATTATGGTTTTTTTTGGTAGCCTAGTTTTAAATATGCCTAATGATGGGGCTTCACCATTCCCTGTAAGAGACTAATATACAATTCCCAGATATTACTCTATCAGGAAATTTTTCCTACTGATGATGTTGAACTCTTGCACCAAGCTAAAATAGTTATCCCTCCTGCAAATATTTTCAGATTATCAACTCTATTCCCTTTTACAGGTGACAGATATCTTCACAGAGCTATTTCTACTAAGCTAACCTTGTCTTGTAACTCTAGCTTCTCCAGACATCTGACTCTCTTATTTGGCACTGAATTTCTTCCATTTAATTCAATAGATATTTCAGACTCTTGTTTTTACTTGAGTCAACTGTATTTTATTGGAATTCTTGTCTTTTGGTACTCAGAGCTGCCTGTTTGATGATGACAGTCAGTTTACATCAGAGGTGTTCATTCAGCTCTCTCAATTCAAGTAGGAAAGCATTTTTTAAAATCTAATTAAATCTTTATTTTAACTGCTACGGTTGTCATTCTACACAGATCCAATCATTTCCCTGACTTAATATGACAATCACTTCTTGCAATTACGATTTTCATCTCTCTTTTCTAGAATCGGTTCTGTTAACTTTAAATCACATGCCCACTAGTTCTCTCAATACCTGAGAGTCTGAAAGTCAATCTTTGCATTAGTAATCTGTGTTCTTATTCTACCTTCATCACTACAGTATCCAAGCAATGTGACGAATATCTTTTCATACAAGATATTGCCATTGTTCTTTCATCAGTGTTTATGGGGTTTCTAAAATTACTATTCTTGTATATCAAGATATTTTCATTCTCTGCCTCTCTTTCAATCTCATCATTCATTGGTTCCAATCCAATGATCACTCAACCTTGTTTTCTGTTTAGCTCATTTATAATACCCGGAACTTCTTGCTATAAACTCACTTAATTTTCTGTCAATCTGTGCTTTTTTTATTTCCATGGCAGTTTTTCTGCCATGCCTAATCTCTGAAGCTATTACTGCATCATAACAACTTTAGAAGACGTGGTATCTCACTTTGCTGTGTTTTTGAATTCTCACTGAGAGATGAGAGAAAATTAAAGAAGGGAAACTACCGATGATAAAAACTATCTTAAAATAGAGTAATTTCTGTTTTGCATGGAACCACCAATTGCAGTACTTTACAGTCCTCTGACAGCCTCTTTCCCCCCAACCCCCAAAGCCAGGTCAACAAACAGGTCAGTCTATCACTATCTGGAATTAAGGCTGCTTTGCTGGACCATTCATTGCACTGACATCCACATTTTCAGTCAGTCATTCTCCACTGCCACTTCTCGCTTTACTCATTTACTCAAAACAAGATGACAATTGGATTCCGATTTTCACTGCACCATTTTTGTGCTCAAAAAAATAAAGCTACACCTGTCACTATAATATAGTATACATTGCTTTAACTGGTGCTTTGTTTTAGAGAACACCTCATAAGATGGTGACTCATTCTGATTGTAGTGGATGTTGAATGAAAAAGCACTTTCCTCTATGTTCTCCTGACAGAACTCTTCCTCATGTAGTAAAAAGTCTTCTGGTATCTAGCCCTCTCAAAAAGCAATAAATTGAGCCCTCTCTTTCATATTTTTGGTGTCACCTTAATTATCTGTGTTGGAATACTGGCACCAGCAATGTTGGAATTGCACATGAGCTGTTAAAATAGTCTTATCATGTAAGAACTTGAACACTGTATTAGCCACTACATTCTCATCAGCATTGCAAACACCCCAACAGGTGCTGTGAGAACATGTGCCCCTCTATTTGATTCAAATCAGTATTACCCACCACACTTCACTATTTCTAAAGGTTCCTGAAATATGTGCTCTTCAGAAGCAGATTGGATAGCAGAATTTTACCTGGCATATTCAAATTCTGCAGTGGATATTATCCTTTGTTTCAGGGACAAGCCCTCCATTATAAAAGGTCCCAAAATATAAACATCCAAGAGCTTTATTTTAAAAACTAAACTCAAGCAGAAAACAAAAGCCTTTTAATTTAAAGAGGAAAAATGAACAGTGAGGTCTGGTAGGTAAGGCTCACTTGAAACTTTTAGGCACGGTCATCCATAAAGGTGAAGAGACCTAGAAGGGGTGGACGAACTTGAACAAAGCTTGCTTACACCAACACTTCTCAGAGGACGTGATGGACAATCACTTACTTACAAAATCCCACAGGAGACTCAATTGCTTTTCTTTCCATTTATTCAATGAATAGGGTAAAGCTTTTTGGAGAAATCATAAGACATGGGCCTCACAGTCAGCATTCAGCAGACAATATCCATCTCTACAGCTCCTTCACAAAAACAGAGACAGCTCCATCACCTAGATCTTCAGGTGCTGAAACAAGTGGAGCCTCTAAGTCAATAAGATTCCTGGGTAATACACCAGTGGCCCTGGTGATCAGAGGAAGTGTTTTGAAGAATTCATTAAACCGTATCATTGCTATTAATATGATGTTCATTTGGTTGTCTACTATCCAGGCCTCTGCTTCTTGCCTCAATTTTCCTTTGTTGCCCTTCTCCAGGTTTTGGTCTCCTTTTGACTCAACACAAAAGTGCAAAACCATATTTTTTTGTCCTCCCTGGGCTCTTTGTTAGTAGCCTTTTGTCTATGCCAGGCTAACTGATTTTCAACCCTGATAATGCAAGGTTGAAAGGGAAAGTTCTCCCTCCTTCATTAAGAAGTCTTCAGCTTAGAGCCCTTGAATAAATACTAGCCCAACACGGAACCACCAGTGCAATACTGCTCACACCTTTTCTTCTTGCCTCACTTCTCATAGGGGTCTGTCAAAACTGTTCCCCACTCTAGCACTCTGAGTGCAGAAGGTGGGAGCCCACAAAAGATCTCAAAATTACTTTGCCTCTATAGGCTTCTGCTTAAAAGCTCACCCAGGTCACCAATTCCCTGGCCTTGGGAAGTAGCCGCTACCATCAAGTGAAACAAAAACAAAACAAAACAAAAAAAATCTTTCTTCTTGAACCCAGGAAGAAAGCACTTGGACCCCCAAGCTCTTTTACCACAAGAGATCTTGAATAAAAAGAGAAAACAAACTAATCTGTGATAACTGACCTCTCAGTCTTAGGCATGCATACACCCACCTCCTATTGCCTTCGAGGACTCAAGAATAATAAAATCACCTTTTTAAGGTGATGATTTTAAACAAAACAAAAATATATACTTGATAAAGCATACTTGGTGCTAGGTATTTTAAAGTAACCGAGAAAAGAACAATTTAAAAACACAGAACATTCCATCCCTGGGATACAGCTTAAAGTACAGTGTATGGAGGGGGCCCATGGATTTAGCATAGAGAAGTTTAAAGAAACAAAATAAAGAAAATAACCTGGTCACATCTAAATAGGCATTTCCCTATCTATTTACAATCTGTGCTTCAAGATCCAGTCTATTTCCATGCCCAGTATCCTTTACAAAGTAGTTCTGCCTGGTTCAATTCATCTTGTTCCCCCTAACTCCTGGATTAAAACTCACACAAAGAAGAACAACAGGCAGGTATTCCTTCCAATTCAAATCTCAACACTGTTCCCTGTGGCTCTTCTGTCTCCCTGCCAACTCCCCCTAACTACCCGAGTTTAACCCTTAAGTCTCCAAATGCTGGAATATTCAGAAAAGGCCAGTACTCCTATCCACCACAGTGTCCTTCTTTGCCCTTCTGCACCACAGGTCTGTTGTCATTACTCCTGATCCCTACAGGTCTCTCCCTAAACTGAGCTACTTCCCTTACAGAAAATCTGGCAGTCACAGGATTTATATTGGCCATATGCTCTGGGTCTACTTTTTCCTATCAGGTCCTTACGGTCAGCTGCATCTCCCAGAATCCCTCTCCGGCCTTTTCCTGCAAGACTAGGGGTGCATCTATACCACACCATTATTTCAAGGTAACTAGTGTAATTTCAAAACAATACAAGTGTTTACACAGCCATTCTGTTATTTTGAAATAATTTTGAAATAACGGATGGCTTATTCTGACTTCTGTAAACTGCATTCCAGAAAGAACACCACCTGTTCTGCTGTTAGTTTGAAATAGCCCCTCATCAGGACCATTCTAAGTTATGAATCCCCAGTGTATTAAGTATTAAGCCCCAGTCCCTCCTGAGGCTCTAAATCAAGATAGCATGTCTACATTAGGGAAGCTTGCTTCGGACTAATTTTTGAGGCTTTCTTGCAGTGTAGACGTGCTATATCTAAATATGCTATTTTGGAATAACTATTCCAGAACAGCTTATTTTGAAATAAGCTTGCAGTGTAGACATGCCCTATTTCTAGTCTTGCGAGAGGAACCAGCATAGAATTATGCCAGGGAAATACAGCTTCATGATACCTTGTAATTCATGAGACTGCTTATTTGGAGTAAGATTTAATCTGTTTAGAGAGAAAAATAAGTTTTAAAGTGTTAATAAATGTACTAATAATCAAAAACAAATATTGCATTTTTCCATAAAATGAACATACATTCCAGTATGCTGTAGAACATAAATTAAGAGTTTGCTATTCTAGGCTGTTTCTGGCAGTTAGAGTATTTTCAATAATGGATATGTTACAGCTATATTCAGATGTTACTATAGCTAAGATAAATTATATTTTAAAACCCCCCACAACAAATAGCCAGCTGGTCCTGCCTTATCATTTTAACATCATTAAAATGAGCAGAATTCTGACTGAAGGTTTTCAGAGGGCTGATGTGAAACTCACCATTAGATGACTCAGAAATTAAGTAGTCTTTTCACCTGAAATTGACATTGCATAAATACTAATTGTGGCATGTGCTCCCTATCTTGGGATGTCCACCCAAAGGAAAGTTTTCCTTTTTTAACCTAAGGATCCTAAATTCACAAGAGACAACAAGCCTGATATTCTCATCTTCCATGGGCCTGTTTTTAGGAATGTAAATGAGGAGGAAAACCCACCAGCTGTTGATTATTGGTTGATTGGCAATGATTTTATACTACGACTAACCCGGCACACACAGAGGATGAATGAAGAGTACATGAGGAAGAAAGCATGCAAAAGAGTGATAAAGAAAGAAACCCAGAGGAAAGCTGAAGCAGAGCTGAATGAATTGCTTTAAAGAAGATGATTAGCTTCAGTCCCTCCTAATGCAGGCCAAGAGGGCAGATGCTTACATTAAGACCAGACCTCAGATGGAGCATTAGGTTCACCAACTTTAGGTGAGCTGCTGACTCTAGAGCTCTCTGTCATTCATATTCCTTCTTAGAGAGGAAGGATGAACCAGTGTTTAGATTGCTAACCTGGGTTTCAGAGTCCACTCAGACGTGGGTCTCCTATATGAATTTGGGCAAGTCACCGGAATCAGTGAAGTTAGGAGCCTAAATATCTTTGTGGATTTGAGCCTGTGTCTGTGATTCAGTTCTCCTTCTGTAAAACCAAGGATAATAGCATTGCTCTACTTCTCATGGGTGTTGAGGGTATTTGCATTAAGGATTGTGACATGCTCAGCTACAAAAGTGATTAAACCATATAAGGATCTAAGAAAACTTCCCAAAGAATCAGTTTTCAGTAGACAGCTAGAAGAAAATGTTCGAGTTACCCTACTCAACTGTTCAAAAAAAATTGAAGGAGAAGAAGGAAATCCTGCATCTCATCTAGACCCTATTTTCTGTCCAATCATAGACTCAGCCTTACAAAGTGCTGAGAATCTCCTGAAACATCAATATTCAGCAGCAGCTCTCAGGGAATTTGGTATGTTGCAAGAGAGCACTCTGTATGGTTATGTAACAGTGATGGAAAGATGGCACACAGAAAGAAAAACATGAGATAACTACAGTCAAGGCTTCCTGCCTGGTTCTGTACTCTATTTTTAGCTTATGAGGTCAAACACAAATTTCACCTCTGCATGTTTATCATCAACTAGCCAATTAGCCCGTCATAAAACAGGATTTTCATGTCTCTCCTCCACGTTCTATTCTCTTTGTGTCTCGGACTTCTCTCCTGAGTCTTGCTCCTTCTCTCTCTCCGGGTATGTCTACACTACCCCGCTAGTTCGAACTAGCGGGGTAATGTATGCATACCGAACGTGCAAATGAAGCCCGGGATTTGAATTTCCCGGGCTTTGTTTGCATAAGCGGGGAGCCGCCATTTTTAAATCCCCGCTGGTTCGAACCCCATGTAGCGCGGCTACACGGGGCTCGAACTAGGTAGTTCGAACTAGGATTCCTAGGGATAAAGGATCTTTCAGAAAAGGCTTTATTTTCCACAAGATCAGCATCTAGACTGGCGCTTTTTTCTGACAAAGCTCCATGCGGAAAAAAAGCGGCAGCCATTTTTATGCTAGTGACGCGCAGGAGATTTAAATCCCCGATTCATTAGCAATTGCGATAAGTCTAATTTACATCCCTTTTATGAAAAAAGGATGTAGTCTAGACGTAGCCTTAATGTTTAGATCCTCACTCCCTCCTCTTATCCTCTGTTAATAATAATACATTTCTTAGCATTTTATGTCCCTGTTTTCTACTGAAAACATCTCATCAGCCTGTGCCTTGCTCATTATTTTATTTTGAGTACATATCCTGCAGTCATTCTGACATTTACACTAATTCAAAATAAATGTTGTTTCTCAAGTCACCTTTTTTCTCTCTAAAGTAGGGCTGACAGGTTTTTTTAGTCACCTGTAATACCCTTAGGGTTTGATCCTGCATTGTGCTGAGTACTTTCTACTACCACTAAACTAAGTAGAAATATAGCATGCACAGCAGGTCACAGAATCAGGCGCAAGAAATTCAGACATTTTGCTGAAGCTTTGAAGAACAATCCAGACTATGAGTTGATGGCCTAATTGCTTTAGATCCTTCTTTTCTCCCGGACTATACTACTGCAAATGTTGTAACCAGAAGCTCTCAGTTGGAAGTATCTTGATTTAATAAACAACCAAGGGTAAGTATAGACTGCACTCTAAAATTGAAATATGATACACAAGTTGCACTATGCAAATTGCATATCTTATTTTGATTTTATTTCAGAATAGGCTATTTTAAAATTTGGCACATCTACATGATGCTAAATTTTCAAAATAAAGCACTAATTTCGAGACATCCCTTATTCCTCATAGAACAAGGTTTACAGGGGTGCCAAAATGTCACATCCATTATGTCGAAATTTATTTCAAAATATTGGATGCATTCCCTGGACATGGGGTAACTATTTTGAGATACCTCCTGTATCCCAAAATAGCTTTGCAGTCTAGATGTACAGTCTAGAAGTTGGCAGTCTCTAGGAACGGTGTTCAGCTATGGAACAAGTTTCTACTCCAAATCTAAAATAGTCTGAGATTGTTGTCTATGCTGCATGGCCTGCCTTGTTGATGGAGTTCAGAGATGGTGGATCCTGATGAGGGTGACTTTATAGAGGACAGGAGTTTTATCTATAAGGATGTGTCAGAGATGGCGTTATGCTTGGTGGACTTTACTAATGAGTTTGTTTTGACTGTATTTTTTTTAAGATGTCAAAGGCTCCCAGAGTCATACCCAAATATCTTTGTAAATTATATTAAAAGGTGAATAAATATGCTATCCAAAGTGAACTTCCAAGCCTTTTGATTAGTAGAACTCATTTATAAGCATGTAGATAGGAGAGGGATACGGGAAGCAAAATACCTGCTGTTCAACCTAGGACTAAATAATTAAAATAGGTAGCCTGAAAATGTTTGGAAATTCTGTATGGTGAGATTTTTTTTTTTAAATGGACTTAGAGGCACTTTTGAAAAAACACTCAACTAAATCAACAGCAAGTCTTCATCTACTCCTTTGCCTCCATCCCTTTTCTCAGTGTCCATATTGGACTGAAAGGAATCAAAGCCTTTTAGCGTGTTGTAGGTTGACTAGGTCGCATAAGGGAAGGCTGTTTGCCTGGATAATTTAGTGATGGTTGTTATATAAGAACCAAGATAGATGGCCAAATAGAGATGCTATTCAAGGATTGCATAGGAAGAAGGAGCTATTGTCTTGCAGGTAATTAGACATGTAGTTTCTTAACTGAACCAGTCTGAACATAAACATGAAAGGTTTGTTTGAATCAGGCAAGTTCTCACTAGTTTGCTCATCCTTAGGAAAATTCCTGTTCACTCTGAAATCTAACCAGCCTAACACTCGTGTGTGTAGAACAAAGGTGAAGGAAAAATGTTAGTTCAACCACAAATAATATACATAATCTATGTTTATAAACAATCTACATAATAAAAAACAAAATTGAACAAAATTCCTGACCTTAAAAATTAAATATTTTTTATCAAATGCCTTTTTACAAAGGCAGAAAGCACAACAAATTAAGTGGAAATAATCAGCAGAATGAGAAATCACTGATTAGAATAATAAATGACAGATCATTGTTTCACTCGAGTGAGATTATCATCTACAACAATGCAGTTTGTTAAGTAAGCATTTTATGTGGAGTTATAAACACACAACTGGAAAACCCCCTACAGGATCATTGTTATTTTAAAAGTTTTTTTAGTTACGGACTAACAAGGCTACCCCTCAGACTTTTATTTTCATTCAAAATTGGAAAATATCTTTCTCTCATACACCCACACCTTACCATCTATACCTTTGTTCATATTTGTAATGGACACTTCCAAGTGTGGTCAAAGAGCCTACACCAGTGACTCAAAACTGTCTTAGAGGTGCTAGGCAACATGGCAGTTGAATAAATTACTCATTAGTTATACTTGCTGACTAAAGAGATAACTCGTAGTAATCAATAGAAGGCAGCAGAGGTATGTAGCCTAGCTGCAGATATACATTTAAAATCTTCCTGCAACAGCCCCTTTTTGAGGAGAGCCCATGATAGGGTCAGAGTTTAATGACTGAATGAGTTGTCAACAAGGTCACCCTTAGTTTTTATGGGGCCCTATTAAACTGGTGTCTCTATGCCTGATGGCATCCCAGGAGTGGCAGGAATGATGATTTTTTTAGAGATGTGATTTTATAATCACATTAATTAAATATTTTTAAAACAAATTTTCAACTAAGTTCCTGTTGATTAACACAGTAAACTCAGAAACTGACAGTATATACCTCAGGTTGGCAAATGCCTGTTAAATAGCTTCATTACCCCTTGAATGGCTCTTTCACAGTTTCAGTGTCGATTAATCGGTCAGGCAGGTTTCACCCCCTCCCCCCCCCCCATGCTTTAAATTAACTAGATCCTCTCTGGAGGAAGGAGAGCCACAGTACAGGGATCAGAAGAGGCAGAAGGATGGACATTAAGACCCAGGGGTGCCCCAAATGTTCAGGTGGCCTACACATCCACTAACATGATATATGCCATCAAGTGCCAGCAATGTCCCTCTGCCCAAACTGGACAGTCTCCGTGTCAAACGATAAATGGGCACAAATCAGACATCAGGAATGGTAGCACACATAAACCAGTAGAAGAATACTGAATCTCCTTGGACATTCAGTAATGGATTAGAAAGTAGCCTTTGTCTACAAAAGAATTTCAAAACTTGGTTGCAAAGGAAGACAGCTGAACTGGAAATCATTTGGAAATTCAACACTATCAACTTAAGATTGAATAAGGATTTGAGCTGGTTAAAGCATAAAAATGGCAATTTCCCCTCTGGATATTCATATCTCCACACCAAATGCTGTGAATGACCACTTCCACCATGATTTGATCAGTTTCATTAACTCAAGCAATTTTCCTCCCTGCTTCTGTGACTTCCACTCCAATTCATCTGATGAAGTGAGTTTTACCCACAAAAATTGTATGCCCTAATAAATCTGTTACTCTCTAAAGTCCCACTGTTTCATTGTTTTTAATAGGACACAGTAATACCAGAATATAAAATATATAAAAATGACAGAGTAGGTCACCCTGAAGGGGGAGTGGCACTATATGTGAAGGCAGTGTCAAAAATACATCTTACATATTTTAGAAACAGGAATCTGTCTGTCTGTCCATGAGTCCATTTGTTCAAGAACACCTCCTAAGCAGTAAGAGCTAGGACCACCAAATTTGGTATAGTTTTCTCTTATAAGTTAAAGCAAGACAAGAGTTTGGTTGTGTCAAGACAATGGGATGTGTCTGGAATTTAATTGTTTCTCAAACTGGAAACAATTTGGAGAGAGGGGTCCAATCAGAGAAAGTTATATTGTAGAATGACTACAGGGTGCCAGTATAAAGACCAGAGACGGGGACCAAGATAGCCATAAACCCATTAGGTCAGCAGGAACCAGAGGTGGAGAAAGGGACAGCTGTCTATATTTATTTTAGAGAGTTTGTCTGTTCATGTATCTGTGTGTGTGTCTGTCTGCCTGTCCATCCCCCAGTCAGGGGACATGCCTCCAGCTCCACCCCATAACAATGATTTAAATGAATAAAACCAAAATGTGTTTGAGTTAAGGACCCAACTAATGCTGGGTAAATCTTCTGGTGTTAAATAAATCAAACAGAACCATCAAATCTCTATGGCTAGTAATTGAATAAAGAGTATAGCTGTGGGTGGCAGATATAGAACAGGCAGGAGGCGGCAATGACTTTCCTAACTACCTGTCTGGCCCCTGCCACGCTCTTCCTCTCCCCTTTGCCCTCCTTTAGCGTGTCTCTACGGCTATGTCTAGACTGCAGGCTTCTTTCGAAAGAGCATCTTTCGAAAGCATCTTTCGAAAGATCGCGTCTAGACTGCAGGCGGATCTTTCGAAAGAAAAATCCGCTTTTTCGAAAGAGAGCACCCAGCGAGTCTGGATGCTCTCTTTCGAAGACAGCCTCTTTATATTGAAGAACGCCTTCCTTCGAAAGAGGAACTTTCAAAGGAAGGCGTTCTTCCTCGTGAAACGAGCTTTACCGCCATCGAAAGAAAAGCCGCGTTCTTTCGAAATAATTTTGAAAGAACACAGCTTGAGTCTGGACGCAGGGGAAGTTTTTTCGGGAAAAGGCTACTTTTCCCGAAAAAACCCCTGAGTCTGGACACGGCCTATCAGTCTCATGGGGTTATATGGGCTTCAGCCCTGCCAGGGCTGGGGAGGCTGGGGCCAGGTGTTGCCCATGCTTTGGGTCCAAGGGGGCCACATGTGATCTGCCTATGCTTCAGGGAAAGCTAGGACCTTCCACCTCCTAACCTCCCTCTTCCCTGTACTCTGGCCGGGGTCATCTGCCACCTGCCTGCCCTCCTCCCCCATGCTCCAGCCAGGCCCAGAGAAGGCTGGAGCCACATGCCATCTTCCCAGTGCCCCAGCAGCCCAAGTCCCACCCATGCTTTGGGTTGGTGGTGGGGGGGCAGGTGGGGGGGGGCAGGTGGGGGGGGGTCAAGTGCCTGCTCGCTGTGGGAGAGGTGATCTGCAATTACAGTACGGTGCTCACATAGCTCCCACTGAGTCTTGAGTACCAGGGACAGGGCCTCTGGTGTCAGGGATGGGGCTGAGGGCTTGCCACCCCAGCCCAAGGTTCACCCACTGCCCATAAATATAGAAGCAGGAATAAACTACCAACCACCTGACCAGGATCGTATCAGTGCCAATGAAATGTTAAGGGAGGTTAGAAAAAGATACAGAAAGCAGAAAGTGAAATAGTACTGAGTACATATTACTGAAAGGCATGATGCAAAAAGATAATGTTTCTAGACATTAAAAATGACTGTTCTTTTTAGCAGCTACTCCCGGAACTCGCTGGGGGAGAGGTAATTCTTAATTGAAACCTAAGTGGAGTATGAGATCTGGTCCAAGAGGTGAAAATAGCTGAATAGTTTATTAGTACTGACCTAAGATAATTAAATGTAACATTATTATTGGAAGATAATACAAAAAACCCCACCACAGTATCTTCAACAAGGGAAATATCACAAAAATTAGGATAGTTGTGATGGAGAACAAAAGGAACCATCACAAGGGTTAAATGCCTTCAAACAACATGAGGGCTATTTAAAACCATAAGAGTAACTCAGACTCAGGCTAGGTCTACACTATACCTTTTTCCAATTGCTTTTCTGAAAGAGGCTTTTCCATCATTCGGCCACATCTAGGCGGGGCCAAGTGGCGGAAAAGCCTCCTCTTTCGGAGGAGCCATTATTCCTTGTAGAACGAGGTATACAGGGTTCCCCAAAAGAGCGTGTTGCTCTTTCGCAAAAAAAGTGAAAGAGCAAAAGCATTCCCTGGACGTGGCAGAGTTTTAACCCTGCAGTCTAGACATAGTATACCCTAAATGTATATCCCAAATCAAAGACGACAATAAGAGAGCCAAAATCATGCCACTATGGCTAAACAGCAGAGTAAGTGAAAAATGATATTTTGTTAAAAATTTGGAAGTCAAAACTAGTTAAGATAATAGGAAGGAGCACAAATTCTGTCTGCATAAGTATAACAAGGCAGCCCCCCCCCCCCAAAAAAAAAGTGAAAATCAAATTGTTAAAGATTGAAAAAAAAAAAAAAAACCACACACCACACACCACAAACCCCAAACCTCCCAAAACAAGCGAGGGTGAGAGGTGGACTATTGAAGGAAGACCAGGCCATCGTGGAGAAGCTAAATTAATTCTTTGCATTGGTCATCACTGCAGTGGATGTGAGGGAGAATACGAGACCAACACTTTTAAGGGGGACAAATCTGAAGTACCGTCCCACATTGCTGTAAGAAGGGGTTTTCAAACAAATCGATAACTTTATAATAAAACACCAGGACCAGGCAGATGCTATTTACCCAAGAATTCTGAAGGAACTACAATATGAACTCACAGAACTACTAACTGTAGTGTAACCTGCCCTTGAAACAAGCCTCTGTACCGAATGACTGGAAAATAAGATAGTGGTGATTTCTAAAAAGGGCTTCAGAAGTGATCCTGGCAATCAGAGCTTGATTAGTCTAACTTCAAAACCAGGAAAACTGGTAGAACTGTAGTAAATAAGGGTGTGTGTACACTCTACTCTTAGTTCAAAATAAGTTAAAATAAGCTATGCAAATTGTGGGAGTTAATTTTGAAATCGCTTATTTTGTAATTTGGCACTGTCTACACAGCACCAAATTTCAAAATAAACCACTATTCTGAAATGTCCCTTAATCCTTGTGGAATGAGGTTCACGGGGATGTCAGAATAGTGAGCCCGTTATATTTCTAAATAACGGGCTTGCTTAAAAGACACAGAATAGCTATTTGGGGATACCAGAAGTATCTCAAAATAGCACCACTGTCTAGATGCACCCTAACAGAGTGATCAGATACATAGATGAAAATGCTTACTTGGGGAAGCATCAACACAGCTTTTGAAAGAGGAGTCATGCTTTACAAATAATAGATAAGAATTCTTTGAGGTGTGAACAAGTCTATGGATAAAGGAGCTGCAGTCAATATAGCGTACTTGGGTATTCAGAAAGCCTTTGACAAAGTACATTACTGAAGGCATTTAGTAATAATGGGATAAGAGGGAAAGGATCACTAATTGGTTAAAAAGTAGGAAACAAGGTAGGAATAAATGGTCCATTTTACAATGAAGAGAAGTAAATAGCAGGTGCCCCTAAGCTCTGTACTGGGTTTTGTGCTGTTCAACATGTTTATTAATGGGTTGGATGAAAGGTAGTGAACAATGATATGAATAATTTTGTATCATCTGCAAACTTTGCCAAGATAGTGATTGTATGTAAAGAAATTCATGGGGAAGCCTAAAAAAACTGGGTGACTGAACAACAAAATGGCAGATATTCAATATAGATAAATGCAATGCAATGTACATTGGAAAAAACAATCCTTACTATAGATATATAATAAGGGGTCTAAATTAGCTAGTACTTCTCTAGAAAGTGTTCTTGACATCATTGTCAATAGTTCTCTAAAAACTCCAATTCAGGATTCAGCAGCAATTAAAAAAAAAAAAAAAAAAAAAAAGGGTAACAGAATGTTAGGAACTGTTTATAAAGGGAGAGAAAATAAAACAAATCATCATAATGTCACTATATAAATTCGGTGTCCAGTTCTAGTCACCTCATCTCAAAGAAGGTTAGAGTGGGACTGAAAAAAGTTCAGAAAAGGGCAACAAAGTTAATAAAGGGTATGAAACAGCTTCTGTCTGGAAAAGATTAAAGGAGATTAGGGCTGTTCATTTTAGAAAAGAGATTACTAAACAGGGATATGACAGATTTATAAAGTTATGAATGGTGTGAGGAAAATGTATAAAGTAGTATAATTTATTCTTTCCCACAATACAAAACCAGAGGTCAGCAAAAATTAATGAGTAGCACGTTTAATGCAAATAAGAGTAAGTACTTTTTCCACACAATGCACAGTTAACCTGTGAAACTTATTGACGTGGGATGCTGTGATGGCCAAAAATACAACAGTGTGAAAATGAGGACTAGATAAATTCATCAATGGCTTTTAGCCAAGATGGTCAGGTACATACTCCTGTCTTCTGGGTGACCATAAGCCTCTGATTATCAAAAGCCAGGAAAGGAAAATAGGGATGCATCTCTCAAAAACTGCCCCATTTTGTACATTTTCCTTGAAGCTCCGGTATTGGCTACTGTCAGAAACAAGATACCAAGGTAGATGGATCATTGGTGTTACCCAGTATAAAACAGTTCTTAATGTTCTTAAAAACAAATAAGAATTTTAACAAACATGATACACAAGAAGGGATAATTAAAGTGGAAAAGACTATAAAATTGCCTGTTAATGAACAAATAGAAAGGAAGAATTGTCCAGTGGCTAGGGCACTCACGTAGAATTTAAAAGACCAAGATTAAAGCTTCTATGCTGCTAGTCACTTTCCGTGTAATCTTGAGCAAGTTTCCTAGGGCCAAATTTAAAAAAAAACCTGCTAAAGATATAGATAGGTGCTGAGGTATAAAAGCACTTGGACACCGCACTCCTCTAGACTGAAGTTTATAAGGCTCTTAAGTTACATAACACAGCAACAGAGGACATACAAGTGCATGATAAATGGTGATGTCCAGCTTCCATAGCTGTGTGTATGGGGAAATGTTTAAAATTCAACACAGCATTTTGGCTGAATGACATTTATGGACAGAAATAGGGCTGTGGAGAGACTTTCCAGGGCCCTGGGCAGTCAGGGGAGCCATCTTTATTCCCCCTGGAAAGGGAAGGGCTTCAGAAAGAAGGGGGGGCTGGAGGGGCTAGGTGCTCTTTAAAGTGCCAGGTTCCAAACAGAACAATCCCAGGTCAAGGGTGCCATGGTGGGGGGGAGGGGAGGAAGGAGGTAAAGAGGATTGCCTCATCTGTTCATGCCTTCTGAAACATCTGGACACTGGACTAGCTGGACCATAGGTCTGACCCAGTATGGCCATTCTGGTCTTATCTAGACCCCAAATGTAGCTGCTCCCTGCTGTAACCCATTAGACCCCACTCCACTTGCAGAACTGAGATAGAGCTCAAAAGTCGACAGCCAGTCTCTCTCTGTCGTTAGTAAAAGAGTCTGAATAGTGTCCCTTAAGTGACTTGCCACAAAATGTCAGAATGTTAATATTAGAGCTGAGTGGGTCTAATATTTAATTTTTTTCTTTTATATAAGATTTAGATATTGTGCTCCTGTCAGATAACTTAGCAATCATCTGCCAAAAAACCCCCAAAACACCCTAGAGTTTTCCAGTGCCTTAGTAGCCCTAGAAAGGAGGTGATGTGTGTATGGGGAGAGTGCATGGAATTGTCCCCCCCCTCCAATTTGCTGCTCAGCTTGTACTGAGCATGCTCAGTAACACTGCTGAAGCCATTGTCCTCAGTCTGCCCTCCATGCTCTCACTCTCTTTTGCTCCCCGCCCCCCAGTCAGGGCATGCACAGGTCAGTCCCACCTACCAAAATCTGAAATGGCACCCCTGATCCGGGTGCCCTCTTCCTCCCCTCCTCCCCCCACACCCAATTAGCAGGCCTGAACAGAAGCCTAACGTCCTGATTGGGGGGTGGGGGGGGGGGAAGAGACCCGGGCACAAAATTTTCCCTATCATGATCTCTTTTTGGAATATCCATTTATATAGGATAGGCACTTATATGAAAATACTACACCCATAAATTTGCAAATACCAAGCCATTCAATAAAACTATTCCAGGCAGATATAGTTGGAATCTCACTTAATCTAAGGCTATGTCTAGACAGCTGGGGTTTTTTCGGCAAAAGGTACGCAAATTGCTCTATGTCTATACAGCAGCATTATTTCAGAATAACTGATCTAAGGGAAGTTGGAGGAAGAGTGCTCTAACTCAGACTGCCTGCTGTGTACACAGCACCAAAAGCTGAAATAAGCTATTGTGACTCACTCAAGTTGCATAGTTTATTTTGGCTTTAGCCCTCCTGTGTAGACATGACCTATATGACCAATGCAATGTTGCCACTGTCCTATGCCCTAATCTGGCCAAAGTTACTGTAGTTATGATCAGTGTTATAAATCCCATAAATAAAGTCTCCTTTCTAGGTACTGAACGAGTTTTTATTGCAGTCGCGAAAAAAATCTTCCTTACAAAAAAAAAAAGTCTATATGTATTGCCTTTTTTTAAAAAAAATTTGCAGGAAGGTTTAAATGTCATGGTGGTGTTGTGAAGAGAGGATATTTCTATATGTCCCAGAGTGTATCCTCACACAGAAATTATACCACCAGATGCTAATTAGTAAAACCCACATACTCACACCTGTAAACCAGATGCTGCTGAGCATACAAATGCATCCACAATAATTCACACATTTTCTACTATATCAGAGACTAGTAAATCATTAAACACATGTTAAAAAAGGAAGATAATAATAGAAAGTCTCTCAGCAGCTGTCATCATGGTAGAAACAACACACCCCTGCTAGACAGCATTAACAATCCTCTAAGTCTCATTGTCCTGGATCATTGCCAAAAGGCTCACATCATGACTTTAACTGTTCTGTTCCTGAAGTCTCCCACTCTCATAGAACAGTTTCAAACTCATCAACAGACCGCTTTTAAAAAAGAGGAGCAAAAGTCTGGCCGTGCAATCTCTGAAATGCTTTGTATACTATAGTACAGTGTTAGTTAATAGTCGGACATTCAAATAGATGGAACTAACCTAGAGAGACTATTATTAAATTACACTGTGTCCCATGGTAGAGAGACCTGAAATCCCTATTGTGGTGAATTGGATTTCATTTAATGAAATCTTCATTATACCCCAACTTGATAGAATGAAAACTAAGTAAATCGCTCTCAGGCACATAGTAAAAAGCAATCTTTGATCTCCTAAGGTGACAATGTCCTCAGCATAATTAACATTTTTAGATTTATTAAATGTTTCATACAGTAAAGACTAGCAGTGGTCCCTGGGTATTTCAGTATCATCAATAGGGCAACATTGTTCCTGAAAACAGCATTTAAAGCATCAGGGTTCAAACTAGGGAGGAATATACGGGCTGCAAGCTGCAAATGGATGACCACACTCTGAAAATAAGCCTGTAAAGATAAGTTCTCTGGCTGGTCTGGGTCACCAACATCCATTCTTCAAAACCATGTTATTTCAGTCTGATTCTGTGTATGTTTTCTTTCCTCCTGAAAGCACAACACATCCTCCTTTCCAGAGGATGTTGTGAAGACTAGGACTAACAGGGTTCCAAAAAAAAAAAAAAAAAAAAAAAAAAAAAAAAAAAATTAAGGTTGATAGATTCATTGAGGTAAGGTTAGCCTGGATGGGTCGGAATGGTGTCCCTGGCCTCTGTTTGTCTGGAGGTGGTTGAGAGGGGAGGGATCACTTGATGATTACCTGTTGTCTTCTCTCCTTCTGAGGCATCTGGTATTGGCCACTGTAGGCAGGACAGGATACTGGACTAGATGGACCTTTGTTCTAACCCAGTATGGCCATTCTAATGTATGTAGATTCCTCTTGGGATCCCATCTAGTTTAACTCCCTCCTAAACTTGGATCAAAACTATAAAGCTTTGCAGCCATAGAGGATCAGATATGTAAGCTAGAAATGCATGCTCCTCTCTACAAGCATTAAGGGATTACAGATGCAAGATATACATTCACGCAATACTGAAATGTAATCATTTCTGGGGTGAAACATAGCAGTGGTTTAAAGGCTCACAGCAATACCTCACTAAAGTTTTGAAGAAAAAAGCAACAAATACTGATACTATATTAATTACAGGATTTTAGGCAAAATGATTACCAAACTAGGAATAGAGTCAAAACACCAGTTAACTTAGTGGTCACCAACCAATAGATCAGGAGCTACTGGTAGATCTTGAAGCATTTCACAAGTAATCCTGACAGGTATGGCCAGGAGGCTGTCAAGTGCCGGCACTTCATCTGCCCCTCTAAGCACTGCCATGTTGCTCCTGCCTTCTGCCTTGGAGCTATGCCCTCTCTTCTCCCCACAAGCCCTGGGAGCCTCTTGCTTGCTGTGCGGGGCACAGAAAGAAGAGGAAGGGATGCTGATGTCCGGATGCCCCTCCCTCCATCCTGTACCCCATCTCCACAGAGCAGAGGGGGGGACAGGGATGGAAAGAGTTCACTGGCTGATTTTGGGAGTGGTGCAGGGCCAGAATAGAGTTAAGTCTGTCTTACTCCCCTGCACCACCACCCAGAAGCCACCTGTGGTAAGCAGTGCCCAGTTGGAGACTGCACTCCAAACCCCGGCCCCAGTCCTGAACCCTGTCCTGTACTCCCCAAACCACTGCCCTAGCCCTGAGTCCCCACTGCACCCAAACTCCCTCCTAGAGCTAGCAACGTGAACCCCTTCCTGCACCTCAATTCCCTGCCCTGGCTCAGCTCAGAACCCCTCCCACACTCCAAATCCTTTAGCCCAAGATCAGAGTCCATATCCCCCGCACCCCAGCCCTCTGCCCCCAGCCTGACAAAAGTGAGTGAGGACGGGGGAGGAAGGGAGAGAGGATGGAGTGAGCAGGGGCAGGGCCTTGGAGAAGGGGTGGGAAGGAGGCGGGGCCAGGGTGTTTGGGTTTGAGGTGGATCCTGGATTTCATTTGAATTCAAAAAGTGATCTCAGGCTTAAAAAGGTTGGAGACCACTGAGCTAACTCTTGTTCTCTAACTAAAACAAAACAAAAAAAAAAACCCTACAACTCTAATCTTTAGAAGCAAGCAGTCAAGCCCTATCACCTGTTAAAAAAAAAACCCTCCAGCAACATTTTGTCATTATTCCATTGTGTCCTAAGTGCCCTGATATCTTCTTTGTGGGAAATGAAGCCACCCAACCTTATTTAGCTTGTAAAATAGAATATGATCGCATCAAAAAGTGAAATGACTGAAGTTAAAGAGACCAGGCTTCTATTGGTGCTTTAAAAAAAAAAAAAACCAAAAGATTAAATCAGCTGATGGGGCCTGCTAAAGAGCAGTTCAGGACATTTCTCTAATCTACTGTCTAGCAGCTCAGTATGCATGGTTGGAAAGAGAACTGCATGACAAAAGCTGGCATGTTGTCAGAAGTGATTAAAACATTAACAATAACAAATACTATGGTTTAGGTTTAATAAACATGGCACACACAGAACCAAAACAAATGGGATTACTTGTGCTGAAGGCAATGGTGCGCAACCGGGGCGGGGGAGGAGTTGTACTGTCGGGCCGGCCACCATTTTGTTTTTCCAGCTCGGCACCTGACGTATGCATGATGGGGGGAGTGGCAGGGGAGTGGACCGGTGCTTTAAATTAAAGGGACCACAACAAGATGTTCCCAGCATGGTTTTTGAGGGATTTTTTTTGCTCAACAAAAATTTCCCGGCCCTGGGGAGTCACGAATTAAAAAAGGTTGAGTACCACTACTGTAAGGGTGTCACATTCTAGCCTATTAGTAATTGTTCAAAAGAAATCTTAGTCATCTTCTCCCCCCCCCCCCCCATGATGTGAAATCTACTTTGGATTTGAAAGTGCTTAGCACAAATCGTACCCTCTTCATATGTTCAAATATATTCCAGTGGTTTGTTTCCAGCTCTGTAACGAGGTTGCTAAGGTCTTGGGCACATTTATTGCCATTTCCCCCCCAAATGGATAGCCTAAAAGTAAACATGCAAATGCACATATAGACACTTAATATTCAGTGACTACTAGTTAAAAATGCTGACTTCAATAAACACTGGATGCTCAGCACTTGTAATATCAAGCCTCTTTCTTAGGTGCCTGAACATGTTTGGGAAATGTTGGTCTAATCTCAGCTCAGTTTTCCCAACTATGCAATAGGTACCTATCCATACTTTTATTTTTACATGAAAAGTATTATATAAATTCTATACACTGTTTTATTATTAAAAGCTACCCCGTGGATGACTATATAAAAAGCGTCACACTGCTTTTGAGACTAACTACATTCTGAAAGGGTTGATCAAGTCATTGCCTTCAACTTCAAGGAGAAAACAGCAAAACAAAGCATAACAATAATAATTTCTTTGCCTCATTCTCATTAGAAAGTTCTATTCCGATGTTGCTTCCTTACATTTCCACTGACATTACTTTCCAGGCATGAGTGAGAGAGGAATTACTGCCCAGTACAAGTCAATAAGCACTGCAATGAATGATCTATTTTGAAATAAAGGGCTCAGTCTTCCACAGGAGCAAACATCTTTAGAAAGAATTCAAGGTACTCATTACCTCACAGAATTAAGCCCTGTTGCTGCCAGAAAAACAGCAATATTTATGAAATGCATATGAAGCGTCCCCTCTTTTTGTTAACATTTTTGTATGCAACCTCAGGCTAGAGGCATGAATATAGGTCTCCCTTGTTTGGCCTCAGAGTTACAGGCAGTGTTCCCACTATCTAGTTTCCATTTATGTGCACAATCAATTTTGTTATGTGCACCACCACTAGGAACACATCTTGTCAACTGTTGGCACTGTTAGGTGCTCTGCTAATCAGTTGGGCAGCATTTGAATTTCTCCTTGGGTGGCAGCCCCAGCACTCAGCTTTCAGGAAACACTGGCCATGGAGGTCTGAGTTCACCTATAAGGGTGCCTGGTACCTCCACTCAAGGAAACCCCTCAGAGTGCAAAAAACACAGCAGGATTATCTATTGGAGAAAATATTTAATATACAATCTATTAGAGAGGAGTGTTATTGTAAGCACACACAAAAATACTGCAATTCCCAGAGTAATAAAACAGTAACCAAAGCTTTAGTAGGTGTGGAGAACTCAGGATAGGGGACAGTGAAGTGAAATGGGAACAGGTTAGGGGGTGAGATACAAACATTTGGCTCACACAGACAAAGTATTTCAGTGTTGTGTGAGAGAAGACGTTTGACCTTTCAATCAGGGCTTGAGGGGAGGAGAAAGCACACAGTCTCCTCCCGCTCTGCCCCCACTCTGCAAAGGAGAGCATGGCACTTAGAAGCACAGAACACTCCTGGCAGGGTGGGAGGAGACTTAGAATCAGAGCTGGAAGAGACCTCAGGAGGTCATCAAGTCCAGCACCCTGCCCACGGCAGGACCAATCCCAACTAAATCAACCCAGTCAGGGCTTTCTCAAGTAAAAGCATCGTCTGTTGGGGTATGTCTACACTTGCACCCGGTTTCAAAATAGGGATGCAAATGAAGACATTCGAAATTGCAAATGAAGCCGGGATTTAAATATCCTGCACTTCATTTGCATATGCTTATTATAGCACTATTTTGAAATGGTGCATTTTATTTCAAAATAGCGCTGTGTAGATGCGTTATTTCTAGAGAAAACCTCGAAATAAACCTCATTTTATGAGGAGTAAGGATTAACAGTTATTTTGAGAGAAGGATTTTCTCTCAAAAATAGCGTGTTTACACAATAATTAGCGTGTTTACTAATAATTTTGGTTGCCCTCCGCTGGACCCTCTCTAATGCATCCATATCCTTTCTATAGTGAGGGGTCCAGCACTGGACACAATACTCCAGATGAAATGTGAAATGGCTCATGCGCACATAGTGGTGCATGCACTAGAAGTGGATTCAAGGCTCCAACAGTTCTCCAATCCTATTTACTCATTCCCTACCCAGCTGCATAGTAAAAGGAGTAGCACACTAGCTCTGATTCCTACCCGTCTGTGCAGGTCCCAACTTCTTATGCCCTGGTACCGCCCTACATGGGTGCACAGTAAAACTTACCACTGAAGCCTGAGTAGTTTCATATAAAGAGTAAATGTCTCATTTGCTGCCGATGATGAGTGAGTGATTACTCTCTTCCTCCCCTGACATGAAGGGCTTTGTTTTATATGACAGACAGTTTACAGCACAGATACAAGGAAGGCTGTGTAAGTTTTAAATATCAGCTGCCATCAAAAATTTGTAGATTGTGAGCACAACCAAAAAGCCAGCAAAAAATTTTTTTTCATTTAGGCAAAAAGCCTGACTTTCCTCTGACAGTGAAAGTAATGTTTAAGAAGACCCCTTATGGAGTAAATATTCACTCCACTATCTGACACACAAGTCCTATCTACAGGTTACTTTTATGACAACCTGCATAAGCAGCCAGCAGGCAGATGGACAGAAAACTGAATGCTTTGTTGGCTGCCTGCCATGCTCTGTATGGTGGCTGATAATAATACTTAATCAAATTCCTATCTGGAGTCTTTATCTTGCACCAATGTATGCATGTATTCACTTGTTATTTGGATCACGTCTCCTCAGTGCTAGTAACAATTTGAAAAGGATAACATTCACTGATATTTTTATTTCCCTTGCAGTGAAAGACAAGATTCCACCCTCCCTATCCACCCCCAGCTCCCAAGAAACATATATTGGATTATTGGCCTTCAGCTGAACTCTTTTACAAGGAGTTGTTTCCTTGCAGATTAAGGCTCTAACAGAAAGGCTTCCTGTTTATGAAATGGATAGAATTCATATACAGAGCTGAACCTAGCTACAGTAGAGGATGAATCTTTTAAGGGGGCAGTAGGAGAACACGCTGCATTACTGTTAATAAATCCTGGCCAGAGTGAAGATTCTAACAACTATCCATCCTTGGAGCTCTAAAGAGATTATCCAAGCCACAGACAAAAGGAGTTGTTCTTTAAAAGGCATATTTCACTGTTTGCTAACACTCCCATTTTTAAGGTTGAAGCTTTCATAGATTATGTCTTGAGGACTAAAAAAAATTCTGCTCCGAGTTATCCTTGTTTTACTCCAAATTTTTAATATTGCTGTAGCAGAGCTCAGGATCCTCCCCACAGTTTTTTGGAGAAAGGCATGTATGGACGTGGAAGAGGGAGTTCTTTCGAAAGAAGAGGCCTCCAGGAAATAACACAGGTGCCCTGGTGGCCACTTCGTCCAGACAAATCACAACTTAAATGTGAGATAGCATCTAATCAATGTGGACACTATCTTTAGAAAAAGCAGACGGCTTTTTCATTGCACTTTTGCTGTGAGGATGCTCTCTTCCGAAAAAGCTTATTTCGAAAGATCTCTTCTGGAAAAGCTTCTTCCGCAAGAAGCTTGCGATCTAAGGGTACGTCTAAACTACATGGCTCCGTCAACGGAGCCATGTAGAT
Source organism: Pelodiscus sinensis (assembly GCF_052426305.1). NCBI lineage: Eukaryota > Metazoa > Chordata > Testudines > Trionychidae > Pelodiscus > Pelodiscus sinensis. The sequence goes on from NC_143054.1 coordinate 33,206,364, forward strand.
TTGTTGTTTTGGCAAAAGCAAATGAAGCCGCGATTTAAATGATTGCGGCTTCATTTAAATTTACATGGCTGCCGCGCTGAGCCGACAAACAGCTGATTAGCTGTTTGTCCGCTCAGCACGTTAGTCTGGACGCTCCCCTGCCAACATCAAAGCCCTTTGTCGGCAGCCCCGGTAAACCTCATCCTACAAGGATTAACGGGGCTGCCGACAAAGAGCTTTGATGTCGGCAGGGGAGCGTCCAGACTAGCGCGCTGAGCGGACAAACAGCTGATCAGCTGTTTGTCGGCTCAGCGCGGCAGCCATGTAAATTTAAATGAAGCCGCAATCATTTAAATCGCGGCTTCATTTGCCTTTGCCTATGTGTCTAATCTACATGCCTGACGACAGAGGCATGTAGTCTAGACACACCCCAAATGTAGCCTCAAATAGGTCTGCAGGCTATGGCTACGGCTATGAATGTATGTAGCTAGAAAAGTGGGCTCATAATGCATTGCCTCCATCTCACACTATGGTGGCAGGCAGGCAAGTAGGGGGGCTGCCTCCCCACACAAGAAATATTAGCTCTAATCACCTTGCATTGTACAACCCAAGGGAGGAAAAAAAAAAAAAAGACAAAAAGGTGGGCCATTAGGGTTAATGGGAAAACACAAATGTACTGGCTAGAATTTCCCTACCCTAAGCAATCATGAGCCACTGTGCCAGGAGAAAAGAAGAGAGAAATTTTTGAAAAGAGGCTTGAAAATGAAATCCTTATTTAATCCCGTGTTATTTCCAGAAACAAGGGATAGCCTCAAGTCAGGGGACTGTCTGTGAACACTGGAGTCCCGTTATGGTTAGGGGGCATACTCAGAGGTGCTGACTCCATGAGTGGCACAGAGATTAGGAAGAGCAGAAACAAATGAAGTATTTAGTATGTGTCATGTTTTTGGATTTTAAAGTGAGCAGATTACTGTTGCACCCATGGGGTGGGAGTTGCTCCAAATTCTGTACAAAGTGGGCCATGTGAGGTGTCAAATTAAAGCTTATGCTCTGCTGATTCTATGTAGGACACCCATGTATTTGTATGATTTTTGTATGTGAAGTTATGAATATGGGCTCTGTTCTTTTATGGTAAAGGTTCTCTGTCTGGGAGGGAGCAATAGGCCTGGACTGCCTACTGTGAGGAACTTCAGTGGATAGCCGAGTTAGTCTGTTACAGAAAAAAAACCAACAAATGGTCTGATAGCACTTTATAGACTAACAAAACACGTAGATGGTATCATGAGCTTTCGTGGGGATTGTTCACTGAATGGCTGTGCTAACTACCACTGCTTCATGGACAATGGCTCTCAAAGTGGCCGATACACAACTCAGAAATGTGTCTGGAAGCCTGCAGACCAGCCAGTGCATAACGGCTGCTTGCATGTGAAACAGACAGGTCACATGATTATGTGACCAGCTCTAGTTTGGGAGACACCAGGAATACAAAAATCCCATGAGGCTGTCTCCAGTCTTACTCCTCATTCCAGATGCATCCTTGCTAGGGACAGAAAGCTGGGAAGGATTGCTGACCCATCCAGATACAGGACACGTTTAAGCAGGCAGTTCGTAACATCTCTGCTAAGAGCCTGCATCGAGAAATTGGTAATTAGTGTACATAATGTATTCTCCTTAATCTTACTCTCAACCTTTTCTTTCTTTTATTAAGAAAACTTGAGATTTTAGATTCTAAAGGATTGGCTCAGTGTGCTCTTGTGGGTAAGATCTAAAGTAAATTGACCTGGCACTGTGACTGGTACTTTGGGACCGGAAGGATCTGTTTGGAGTTGGTGAGATCGGGTTTTATAACCTCTCACCTGTGTGTAATGTCTGGGGCTGATCGTGGTATAGGGAAAGCTGGATTTTGAGGGGTTTTTGCTCGTGAGGCCTCCTGCTGGCCAGATTGGCAACTGAAGCACTGTGTGACTGGTTTGTGGCCTATTTGGGAAGAGTCTCCAGTAGAGGGCTGTAAGTAGCCCTGGTTTTGAGCAATGCACCATGAACTGACACCCTCAGAGGTGCCCAGACCCACCCCATCTGTCACAGTATGGAAGTGCAACAGTCAAGGTCCAAACAGCCAAAGGAAGAACTAGGGATTTGAAATCCAAAGAATAAGCAATTAATTGATCATATATGATGTTTTATAAAAAATACATTAAGTAATATCTTTTACTAAAGCTGGCAATATCTTAAACATAACTATTATGAGATGGGTCTAGAGCAGGGGTGGGCAAATACTGGTCCGCAGGGAGGATCTGGTTTGCCACTGAGCCTCTGGTGGGCCACCACACCACCATATTTACTAACATTTTCACAGGTATGGGGGATCATAGCTCCCCCCATGCCTGGCCAATGGGAAATGAGATCACCCATACCAATGGGAGCTGGATCACCATTACTATGGAGGTGCCAGTAAATATAGCAGCAGCAGCCTACCAGGGGTTAACCAATGAAAAACAATAGTGGGTACTCAGCACCTGTTTCTCAGCGATTTGGTGGTGGGTGGGAGGCACGATGGAGAGAGCAGGGGCAGGAAGAGGTGGAGCTATGGGGGATAGGGAGGGTGCAGTGCCCACCCAGAAAAATTAAAGTCAGCGCCTATGCATTGGGAAATTGTTCAAATTCCATAAATAATGTGTATAAGACAAGGGAATTTATTCAGGATAGAAGCCAACGTCTGAAGATATGTCTCTATGTGTATTTTCTGTGTAACTTGTATATTTCTGTTTCCCTGGCTATTTCATTTTCAAATCCGATTTTGCTATTAAAAATATTTTATTTATTTCTACTTCTTGCAGATCTCTGACATGCAAACTTTGTGTGCCAAAGTGAACTGATAACACCAGACTTTTCACATCTTTGGTAGATAACGAACCAGAAAAGAAAAAAGTCGCACTGCCTGGTAGTTAAGAACACAGAACAAACAGATTTGGAGACACTTAGGACCAGAAAGGCTATTGGGTCACCCTTCAAGGGGTTAACTAGGCTGGTGGAAGCTTGATTGCTGGTGCCAGTGCCCTCAGCAGTGACTGTGTGAGTGCTCCAGGACTGGAGCACCTATGGGGAAAAAAATTAGTGGGTGCTCAGCATTCACTAGCAGCCAAGCTCTCCCCTTCCCCCCCACAGCCTCTTGCCCATAGGCAGCCCCACTAACCAACTCCACCCACTGTTCACAGCTGTCTGGCAGTGGTCAGGACACTTCAGGAGGAAAGAGGAGGAAGAGGAATGGGGGGGGAGAATTCTCAGAGGGAAAAGGCAGGATAGGGGCTTGGAGGAAGTGGTGAAATGAGGGCAGAACTGGTGCAAGAAGCAGAAGGGTGAGGGTAGGGCATTGGGGAAAGGATTGGAGTGGGAGCAAGGCCTGGCTATCCAGTAACTCAGTGTCAGGACTTTGAGCCATCACAGTAAGACACCCAAAGTTACAAAGCAGGTGCTGAGAGAACCCATTTACTGGTCCGGGTGATCCCCAAACTGTCACAGGGAGTGATTTATTAATGCTTATGCAAAGCCTCAGAGTATATGTAGCATGAGTTAGATGTTGAAGATGGCTGCCCATGCTGTTAATGCGAGTGTTGAGCCTGACACTCAGTCCCAAGTGCTTACTAAATATCTCTCGGAGCCAGCCTGGGGCTGGATATCAGGGGATCAAGGTCCTTGTTTATTGGTGGGTATGACAGCAACACCACTCTTGCCTGAGCCAGCACAGGTGGCAGTAGAAAAGCATGCCACTTGTATTGTGGTAGCCCAAGGCCTTCAGCGATCACTTAAGATATGTCTATGCAGCACTGAAGAGCGAACTTCCTAGCCTGGGTCCAGGAACTTGTAGTAGTATTGTGGATGCTAATGCACCAAAAGTAGCTGTGTAGGAAGCAGTTTGATGTTGTGGTTCAGGATAGGTTTCTGAATTAGGCCCGTTTTTGGCTTGAAATGACCTTGACCCTTGCATTTTTTCATAAACTTGGAATAGGGGGAGAGTGAGTACAACCACATGGCAGCCAGCCAAAGTTAGAAAGAAGAAACACATTGTTGGCAGACTTGGACAAACTGTATAGAAAAGTCAACAAACCAGCATGAATCCCAAACTTCTGCCTCAAACCAAATGCAAACCTTGTTTTAGACTGAAATTGGTTTAAGCTAGTCCCGTAGTGAGATTTGGGAATCCTATTCCAGCAAAGTTCAAAAGTCACTGGCAGGTCAAATCTGGCCCAAATCAAGCTTATGTAAAATAAGTTTTTTCCAAAAACTTGCCCTGTGAAAGCAAAAAAGTTACTAGAAACAGATTATAAAATGAAATGGCCTCTTTATTGTAACTGTTCAATTTGAGGGAAAAAACACCCAAACAGTATAAGCACTAAACAGTAAATTTTTTTAAATAGTCAGTTTAAATTATTTTAGGTGTGTAAATACACGTGCACACACACACACACACACACACACACACACACACACACACACACACACACACACACACACACGTTTTTTCATGTTACAAAGAAGAAAAATATCTTTTGGTTACAATTCCACCTTCCAATAGTATAGTAAGTAAAAAAGTAGCTTAACCACATTTTTATATTATTTTCATATAAACAAAGTATCTTCGGTGTACATCATGCAAAGATAAAAGAGTCTAACAGCATTATTGTCAGTATAGGGAATCATCATATAACAAATTACATCTTAAAAAAAAAAAGTCAGCTACGCTTCAACAGAAAAGCAGAAAACATAATACTTCAGTCTAACCCTACCACACCAGAAGCACTAACCTCAATAATCAATCTCAAAGTTCTTCCCTTTCTTCCTGCCTAGAACAGTTAAAAGGTTCCACTTCTCACAATATTTAACCAAAACATAACAGCTTGATCTCTTGATCTGCCTTTACAGCAGGTTAGCCTGTAACGTGCTGAGTGTTCTTAGCTTCAACTCTTGGTACTGAGACTTGAGGGCTCAATCCAGGAGGAAGTAGCAAAATTATGAAAATTCAATGTAGCAGGGACACGAGTAAAAATTTAAGATTACGGATAGTATAGTGAAAGGGAGACCAGCGTATACCGTGGTAAGACTCTGGAGGTTGTACAGAGTCCATCAACCTGATAAGAAACACATGACTTAGGGTCAGCTTAGAAGGTGGTTATCAGATTTGAGACAGAGCTTTGCAAAAGTAATGCTACCTAACACTGATAAGAAATGGAAAGCAGCTGGCTGAGATAGCCTTGGGGGCACAACAACTAAAGGAGGAGAACACATTCTTACTGGTAAAGTCTCAAACTTGGTTGCAAAAATATTTTTTTAAATATGAACAGTGTGTAAAAGTCCCAGAGGAGTAGCCATGTTAGTCTGTAAGTGAAAAGTCTTTAAGAGCAACAAATAGTCCTGCAGCATCTTAGAGACTAACCAAAAATGTAGATGGTATCTGAGCTTTTGTGGGCACAACCCACTTCTTCAGATGAGTGGAGTTTAAGAAGTCCGGGTTCCAAATGAAACTACATTTTTGGTTTGTTCTTCAGCACCTTAGAAACTATGTGTAAGTTTCACAGGAATTGCCTCTAAAGAAAGAGAAAAATCATTTCGATTTCATGCCCAGAAAAAGTTACTTTGATTATACTGAGCTCATCATTCATCAATGCATAAGAACAGTCTCCAGCAGATATCAGAAAACTGGAGAGCACAAACTAAAGGTCTACTACTATGTAGTCCATTCATTTCATTATTTTCATCTAATACGTATATCTGCAAGTGCTGCAAAATCCCAGCTGTTTTGGGAGAACATTTATAGATTATCATCTCTGCTTTGGGATGAAGCTAGTGTTTCAGATATCCAATAACATGCCAGTGACCCACACATCAACACCATGAAGAATCTCTTGCTTTCATAAGACATTTTAACAATCAAAGCCTCAAAGTCCTTGTACTTCAAAATACTAAAATCTCTCTCCCCACTAGATCTACATCATTACAATTTGATATTTTAATACGCTTAATGTGACATCTGTTTTTCAACTCAAACCATGCCAGTTACTGCCAAAGAGTTTTCATCCTGCCTCTCTCATTTGAGCAACCAAAATAGTTGGGTTCAGCCATCACCGGAGTTGTACCACTGATTATTCTTAGGTCCAATGAGAGCTAAGATTCAGCCATGACTATCAGCAGACAGGCAGGCTGCAGGTGATCTTTTGGAGTGGCACAAGTTTATTTAAACTAAAGTCATGTCTCCACTTACCAGAGGATTGAGGCTTCGGCAATAGATCTTCCAGGGATCCATTTAGCTGGTCTTTACTAGACCTGCTAAATAGAATGCTGAGGGTGCCCTCATCAACTGCAGTACTCCTCACTGTCACAAGTAGTAAAGGAAGTTGTTGGGAAAATTTCCTCCATCAACCTTCCACTGTGGGGCTGCTCCAGAAAAGCAATGCAAGGTATGTCGACTCTAGCTATGCAAATCATGTGGCTGGAGGTACATATCTTGCATTGATTTTCTCCTTCATTGTAGATCTGGCCTAAACAAAACCAGTGGTCACGGTCAGTGGTATTTTATTCACATGATAGACAAAGTGGGGTGATGTATTAAACACAATAGCAGAATCCCAGCTGTCAGAGAGAAATATCACCCACAACAACACAGTTGTACTTCTGGTTTTAAAAGATCACAGTAGGACACTCAAATGTTCAGAAATGGAGTTCAAGACATAATGTAAACTTATCGGGATAATTCAATACATACCCCGAAAATCTGAACAGCTATGAAACAGGTCTGCAGCATGAGAGCCATAGGAATGAGTCAGCTTGCATGAGATAGCCATGGGGTTTTCTTTCTATGTAGACATCCACAGCATGAAAGGATCAGGCCGTCAATGACTAAGTTACACAAAGCAACATCATTTTAAGCATTCAGTGCCTGAATGCTTCATCGTAAAAAATTGGAGTGAAATCTTGGCCCCATTGAAGTGAATAGGAATTTGCCATAGACTTTAAAGTGACCAGAATTTCATGTTGTGCATGGAAATGATGAATTTCATGATCAGGACTTAAAGCTAATCGCTATTTGCTTTAGTAAGGATTGAGAGACATGAGCTTCCACTTTGAAATATTTGTGTACAATATTACTACTACTATTGCTACTATTGTCTTGTATCCCTATAGTCTCAGAAGGGTAGTTGTGTTATTCTGCAGCTTAAAAAAAAACAATGGTCCCAAAAATAAATAAATTTATATATATGTGTATCATGTGTGTTTGTGAGCACAAAAGCTCATGATGATAGCTATATTTTTTTTTGGTTAGGCTCTACGTTGCTACGGACCAATGTGTTTTTTTATATAAATTCCTATACTTCCTTTCATTCCAAAATGCTTTGTAAGCATTATGTTTAAGAATCACTTAACCCATTGCTGAAGTGTTGTCCTTTCAGGAACAGAAGATATTTCATAGTAGTACAGAAAATATCAATACAGTAAAATAATCTGAGTCAGGAAATGAAGAATACTGTATCCAATTGAAACAACATCAAGAATTTAGGTAAGCAGAATGGAATGTACTTAATCTGATTTTAACCCAGACATGAGTAAACACCACTATTCATCCAAATACTGACGTGCCCACAAAATAATGAGGATTATGGTTTCATGCAACATCCAAAGAGACACTAGAGCTAGGCAGGTCTGATATCAAACTGGTGAAATCAAGAATAGCTAAGGGAAGTTAATATAACCTCAGTGTAAAAGCAATGTAACATCAGAATCAGGCACAGTATCTCTAACACACAGCAGGTGCACTGGTACAGTATTCATTCAAAGATTGTCATCAAAACTACTTCCTGGGGCATTCAGGAATTTCCTTTGAGGTCTCCCATCTAATTACCAATCAGACTCCAGTCTAATTAGCTTGTAAGAACTAAGATGAGCCCAGGCTAAAGTGCAGCCCTGAAAATAAAAAGTCTCTTCTTCCTAAAGTAAACATTCCACAAACAAACCAAAGCTGAATTTAAATCCTAGATGCTAGAAGCATAACTTTTCTGTTTATGATCCAACTTCATCGAAATTAAGGGGAATTGAATTAGGCCTTCATGGGCCTAATCTAAAACTCATTGACAAATATTTTTTTTCTGTTGAGTTGATCTTACAATAAGGACAAATATGGACAGTGGCATGATTAAAGGACTCTGACCACTAAACCAGATATAAATCTTATTCACTGTAACTCTGGGTATGACTTTTACACTAGGGCACTTCTAAACTATGGGGACGATCAACACTACTGATGTCAATCTTTTGGAGATCAATTTAGCAGCTCTAGTGAAGACACATTAAATCGGACTCAGAGGATGGCCCATCAACACCAGCACTCCTGCTCCTTGCGAGCCATAAGGGAAACCAATCAATCCCATTGAGATTGCTCCCATCAATCTCCCACTATTAGGACGGGGATTTAAAATATGTTGACTCCACCGATGCAATTAACATAGTCTTCAACCTTCCTCTCCAGTGTAGGCCAGGCCTTAATGTCTCCATGTGTATTTCCTCATTTGTAAAACGAGATATTAATTCTGTACTGCCATTATCTCACAGGGGCGCAGTGCAGATTATTAATGAATGTACAGAAATTTGCATAAACAAGAAGTCCTGTGGCACCTTATGGACTAAGGGTATGTCTACACTTACACCCTCTTTCAAGAGAGGGATGCAAATGAATACATTCGAAATTGCAAGTGAAGCTGGGGTTTAAATATCCCATGCTTCATTTGCATATTCACGTTATGGCGCTATTTCAAATTAGTGCTATTTTGAAATAACAGATGCTGTTATGACAGTTATTTTGAGAGAGAACCCTTCTCTCGAAATAACTGGTAAACCTCATTGTATGAGGAATAAGGGTTATTTCAAGAGAAGGATTTTCTCTCGAAATAACTGCGTCTTAACAGCATCTGTTATTTCGAAATAGCGCTATTTTGAAATAGCGCCATAATGTGAATATGCAAATGAAGCATGGGATATTTTAATCCTAGCTTCATTTGAAATTTCAAATGTCTTCATTTGCATCCCTCTCAAAAGAGGGTGCAAGCACAGATATACCCTAACGGATTTATTGTAGCATAAGCTTTCATGGGCAAAGAGCCACTTTGACTGATGTTCAAGTAGATATTATTTAATCTCAGATCCATATACTGCAGTTTATGAAGAGACAGATACTTTGAAACAGTTAATCCCATAATATCTTTAGTCAAATCTCATTCTGCTGCATAATAGTAAATAAATTCTCTCTGGTTGAGGTTGGAGTTTTTAAACAAGAATTTGAAGTTTTTAACCTTTTAATGGCAACAGGGAAAAAAATTATGCCTGAATCAATTTTCAATGTGCTGTTTTGTTTAGCAACACAGTTCTCACTATTAATCTCACTGACTAATAATCAGACTACCATACAACACATCTGACAAAGTGGCTCTTTGCCCATGAAAGCTTATGCTCCAATAAATCCGTTAGGGTATATCTACGCTTGCACCCTCTTTTGAGAGGGATGCAAATGAAGACATTTGAAATTTCAAATGAAGCTAGGATTAAAATATCCTGTGGTTCATTTGCATATTCACATTATGGCGCTATTTCAAAATAGCGCTATTTCGAAATAACAGATGCTGTTAAGACGCGGTTATTTCGAGAGAAAAATCCTTCTCTTGAAATAACCCTTATTCCGCATACAATGAGGTTTACCAGTTATTTCGAGAGAAGGGTTCTCTCTCAAAATAACTGCGTCTTAACAGCGTCTATTTTGAAATAGCGCTATAACGTGAATATGCAAATGAACCACAGGATATTTTAATCCTAGCTTCATTTGAAATTTCAAATGTCTTCATTTGCATCCCTCTCAAAAGAGGGTGCAAGCGCAGATATACCCTAACGGATTTATTGGAGCATAAGCTTTCATGGGCAAAGAGCCACTTTGTCAGATGTGTTGTATGGTAGTCTGATTATTAGTCAGTGAGATTAATAGTGAGAACTGTGTTGCTAAACAAAACAGCACATTGAAAATTGATTCAGGCATAATTTTTTTCCCTGTTGCCATTAAAAGGTTAAAAACTTCAAATTCTTGTTAAAAACTCCAACCTCAACCAGAGAGAATTTATTTACTATTATGCAGCAGAATGAGATTTGACTAAAGATATTATGGGATTAACTGTTTCAAAGTATCTGTCTCTTCATAAACTGCAGTATATGGATCTGTGATTAAATAATATCTACTTGAACATCAGTCAGTCAATCTCCTGAAAACAAGCTTGCATAAACTAAAATGAGCAAGGGCAAGAGTCTTATTCTGATCTTTTAGATTTAGAAACATGCATCTTGGATTTAACCAAATATATCTTCGTGTAAGAAAAGATTATTAGGATTATCTACTTTTGCATGGTTTTATCGTGTAGTCAGGATTAGCTGATGAGGGAAATTTGAGTTCAGTGGGTCAGATTCATCATTGGTTTAACTTCAAAGACTTCAGAGGAGATTCACTAGCGAAGAATTTGACTCAGAAAATCTGGATCTCTTCTCACATAATAAAACTGATTAAGATCAGTACTAATTAATAGGCTAAAATTCACTCGATAGAACTACAGTGAAGGTAACAGTTGCACCACTGATGAATGTGGCCCCACAGCTTCCCTTCCACCTCCCCACCCGCCCAGCAGAATAGCAGCATATGCCTGTTTTAGTTTCAAGAGAAAAAAAAGTCTAATTTACACTAGTACTCCGTTTGCTGTCTGCTTTAAAATATGTACAAGCCCTCACCTCAACATATATCATTTCATAGCTGGTGAGATTTGGATTTAAATTTAAATATAATAGCATGCTTCATCTTAAATTACATGAAAATTAGAGACGCATAAAGCACGTGTGATGATATGTTCCACTGGTTTCAGCCAAGCAATCTTTCCTCTTATCGGTGGGGCCATGTCTACACTAGGAAAGTAATTTGAAATTACTGAATTTGTCTTAATTCCCAATTTAACGAATTCAAACTAGCCTGTCCACACTATGATGAAGCCTCGTAATTAGTCCAAGGCAGGCTCTGATGCACTTCCTCAGACTTAGAGCCCCAGAAAGCACTAGGGAGCAATTAGTTCAAATTACTCTGGTGAGTAATTATTTTGAAATAGTGGCACCGGAGCATCCACAATACCTTTATTTCAAAATAACTATTTTGGCATTAGTGTTACTCCTGATGAAAAGCAGGAGAATAGATTTTGAATTCTAAAGCCCATTATTTCAAAATAATGGGCTTGATATTATGGACACTCCGCTTATAAATTCGACTGTGGGGCGGGGGAGTTATTTCAAAATAAAGTCCTAATGTAGACCAGGGCTGAAACAGATCCTTAGCTGGCATAAAATGGCATATCTCCACTGAAATTAAAGAAGCCGATTGGATTTACTCCAGTTGAGAATCATATCACCCATGCATGTGACTATTTTGTCTTAACTAGGATTCTTATCACTATATGGAAAGCATTAGAATTCAATCCACATCATATATAAAAATAAACTAAGTGATGAAAAAATTGTGATTAATCATGCAATTAAACAATTAAATTAATTGCACTGTTGAATGATAGAATACAATATATTTAAATATTTGGGGGGTTAAATAATTCAGATATATCAATTTCAATGTAATACAGAATACAAAGTGTACAGCACTCATTTTATTGTTGATTACAAATACTTGAACTAAAAAGAGAAATATTTTTAAATTAACAATGCTACTAGGGTAGTGTAATTTCTTATGAACGTAGAATTTACAAATTTAGAATTATATACACAAATAACTGCATTAAATAAAAGTAAAACTTTACAGCCTACAAATCCACTCAGTCCTACTTCTTGTTCAGCCAATTTCTCAGACAAACATGTTTAGTTACAATTTTGGAAGAAAATGCTGTCTGGCTCTTGTTTATAACATCACTTGAAAGTGAAAACAGGCATTTGTATGTAGCTGTTGTTGCAAGCAATTTACTAGCCAGATGTGCTTTAAAAAAACCCACAAACAAACATGTATGTGTCTCTTCATGCTTCAACCACTATTCCAGATGACATGCATTTATGATGCTTGTGGGTTCTATTCAATAAATATTCAAAGCATATGTCCATTTTCATCATCCATGTCAGATGACACCAGCAAAAGATAATTATTTTTGTGGTTTAGGTTCTATAATTTCTTTATTGGAGTGTTGTTCTTTTAAGACTTCCAAAAGAATGTGCCACATCTTATTCATCTCGGATTTTGGGTGGCTCTTCAGAATCCTAAACCTTGGGTCAAGTGCTGTAGCTACTTTTAGAAATCTCAGATTGGTACCTTCTTTGTGTTTTATCAAGTTTGCCGTGAAAGTGTTCCTAAAACAAAAATGTGCTGGGTCACTGTCTGACTACTATAACATGGACTGTATTGTAGAATGAGGAGTAAAACAGAACAAGGGACATACAATTCTCCCCCAAAGATTTCAGTCACAAATTTAATTAACACTTTAAAAAAAAGAAATCAGCATGGAAGCATGTCCTATGGAATGATGTCCAAAGCATGAAGGCACATATAAATATTTAGTATATTTGGCACACAAATACTTTGTAATTCCAGTTACAAAAGTGCAATGCAACATCTGTTCTCACTTTCTGGTGACATTATAAATAAGTGGACAGCATTATCTCCCCAAAACATAAGCAAACTGAACAAAAAGTAGAACAGAGTGGACTTGAGACACTGAAGGTTTAAAAATCTACATTTACACATTATACTTTTGATATAAATAATACACTACAATACATGTATTGGGTATACTGAAATATCCTAATTCTTTTGTCTATTTTTATAGTGCAAATATTTGTAATAAAAATAAATATAAATTGAGTACTGTATACTTTGTATTGTATAACATCCAAAATATTTTACAAATTTCAATTGGTATTCTATTGTTTAATCGTGATTTAAAAAATTAATCGCACTGGTTTTTTTTTTTTTTAAGTGAATCATGAGAGTTAACTGTGGTTAAATCAATAACCCTAAAGTAAACACCTTTTTTTAAAGCTCCACCATTGTCTGTAAAGTCCATAGCAGAAGATTAATGCTATAGAAGCTTTGGTATTTTTTCCTCGTTAATTAAATTTTTTAAATCACATTTGAATTCCAAGTATTTTTAATCTAAAGGTGTAATTTTGAGTCCTACTATAACTATCTTTGTGGGTGATATGGTTCATGAAATACCTAACAGTGAAAATATTGATTAATTTATACCTGCTATGTGCTAGGGATCTACAAAGATCTATTAAAATCATTGTTCTATCACATTCCTGCAAATGAAATGGTACCAGTTACATAAGTTCTATTCCATTCTAATCTTGGAGTATGGAATCTGGTTGTAGCACAGTTTATTTATATATTGCTGGCTATACCATTATGGAAGAAAGTAACCATAAAGTCCTTGTTTCCATTGGCTTGAACATTATTATAAATCTCTTTTATGGACACTTCTTTCTTTTTTCCATATACTGAAACACAGTAGTATGTTCTCAGAATGATAATAATCTATTTCTCTCCTCACACTACTGAGCTGGCAGTGACCTCACCTGACCCAATTGAAATTGATTTTGTTGTTGAACTCCTAGCTAGTGCAAATTAATCTTAGATCCATACAAGATCAGGGAAGCAAGACACAGAGTACAAAGACTCAAGTAGCAAGGGGAAAAATTAGTTCGGGAGAAGGTATTTTAAGTTTGGAAAGATAAATGGTTACAATGACTTCCTTTGATAGAACATCTGTAGCGAAAAGAGAAGAGAATGACAAGGGCTCTGAGAAAAAGCTGTAATATAATAGCCTAATTTCCTGCCTGGTCCTGCAGAAATATCTGTCTGTTTCTGACAGCTGATGAAAATGCACCAGGATTTGATTTGCTCTCTAGTGTGGGACAAGTTCAGTCCCATCTCTCCCTCAGGCTACATGGCTACAGCAGATGGGCACTGTCTCTAGTTTCCGCCTCCTTCATTATGGATTCATCGCTATTGACTATCTTTTTTTTTTCTTAATGGTATTCATGGCCCTTAGTTCTCTAGTTTATCTTCTTGTTTTCAAATATAACAATCGGTCTCTCCTTATTGATTTACTCCTTCCACCTTTGTTCACTTTGCTTGCATGCTATATTCCTTCCCTCACTCAATGTCTGTCTTATCTGTTTAGTTTATAAGCTTTTCATGGCAAGAACATTTCACTGATTGGCTTGTGTACATGGCCTTGTACAATTATATCCCATTATTATATGATCCTTAGCCCCTATAATAATTGACACGGTTATCATAACTGGATACTTGAAACACTTTGCACAACAGTATTTTTTTAGTATCATTAAGAAAATTTGATGACTAAAGAAGAATGAAGTGAAGGGATTTGTTTCTTGTTTAAAGATTCCAATTATAAACTAACACTGATTTTTTTTTAACATCTGTAAAAGATTCCTGTAAACACTACTGTCTTTGACAGACTCCAAGGATATTTGATATTATAAGGCACACAAACCATATTATTATAACAATTATTATAACCCCTCATGCCTGATTTACATGCTAACGAAGGTGAAACAGTGTAACAAATAACTTTTTGCCATAAAATTTAAAGAACTGTACCTATGAAATTTTGTGCAAAAATGTATATCCTAGAATAAAAGTTAATTTTGTGCAGCCAAATGTTGAATGATTTAAGGGGAATAAATTCAAAAGACTCAATCAGGTACAATGAAGCAGAATTTAACTTATTGCAGACTTTAGAAAAAATTTGGGCAGAATAAATAAGAGTACCCAAAGGCCTGAAACTCTAAGCAATCAGTATCGGAATTGACTCATGATCAGCTGCTCTGGTTGCAGTTACAGTCATTGACCTATTTTTCCAATTCAGTTGCATCTTTTGTGTTGCAAAAGCCGTTCTAGATCATCCTCAGCCTCCTCCCTCGGAACAATAACTTTATCAAAGTAATATTTTATTACCAATACATAAGTTTAAAACTATTACACTTGGAATTTAAGTAAACTTCTAAATAAAGAAATGGATATGTCAGTGGCAACGGAACATCAAAGCTCTTAAGGCTTTGTCTAGACATGGGTTTAAAGGTTTGTGGTGAGAATATGCAAGACAATGTGCATGTTCTAGAAGTTTAGTGTAGACAAAACAATGTATACTTTCACATCTGCTGTACTAGTCAGGTTAAAGCCTAAAGTATATATTGTCTTCTTTAGCCTAGATTTTTACAGCAAGTTATTTAGAACATATTGGCAAAGAGTCCAAAAACCTCATTAAATCCAAATGTATACAAAGCCTAATATATGGACATACAGCAGGACATAGTCCAGGGCATAGGTCATAGGAATGGGAGTCAAACCTTAATTCTACCCTTGATCAATCTTGGCCAAGTCTCTACATCCTCCCACCTTTTGTCTCTCTTGCCCAATTATATAGTAAGCTCTTAGGGGCAGAGACCGATTTTCTCTTTCCATATTTGTATTTCTACAGCACCTAGCAAAATTGGGATTCTACTCTCAATGTTAGGTGCTACCATATCAAGATTATTACAAATAACAGCAATTAATTTATTGCAAAGGTCATAAGCTCAAACTGGCTGCTATTATCCCAACATTTATAAAAGATAGATTGCCTAGAACAATCATTTAAACAAAGTCAGAAAAAATATTAACATACTAATACACAATCTCTCACCCATAGTTGGTATTTTTATAAACATGAAAGATTCTTATTTAGATTTGAGGATACTTTGTAATAACTTATGAATATCACACTTGTTTGGCTGATTGTTGTAAGGAGATTTACTATATGAATGCCTGGAGTTAATTAAAAAAAAAGAGACTGACTGCACACAGGCAGGACAGAGTACAACTGATTCACATAACTCTTTACCAAGATTTAAGCAGCAATGCAAAAACAATTCACTTGGATTTACCACTGAACCTCTTTTGAGCTCTCTGGACATGCTTGTCAAAGGAGGAGAGTCCCAGGTAGTAAACGCAGATGAACTGAAAAGCCTGGAAAACAGCCAAATCCCCTTCTTGGGGTATAAAATGACACAAAGAAAGAGATTTTTGCTGCTGCAATACCTTTCTCACACAGAGACACTCTGCTGGAGGGTGTAAAGAAACTAGGCCATCCTAATCTCCCTTCCAAGGGGTTAGACATGACTTGTCTTTTTATCAATTGCTAATGTTAATAAAGCAATACAAATTGGATCTCCAGCACCCTTGGGACCAGACCGGTTCAGAATGAGAGGATTTGCCAGACAATGGGAGGTCCCCTGACACTAGCCTTTCAGTCCACTGCTGGTTCCTTTGGTCCAGCTAGGGCTGCCTGATGTCCAGCCTCAGACTGAACTCCAATACCTGCTGGATGACATGTGGCCTGGCCACACTGCTTCTGCTAGGCTGTTACAGCCAGGTTTCCCCTCCTGGGCTGCTGTGTCCAGACCCAGCCACCCTGCTGTCAGGTGGCACATGGCCCCAGCAGTGCTGTTTGTGTTGGGCTGCCACAGCCTGGCCTGTCTTCCCTCTCCTGGGCTACTGTGACTAGAGCCCCAGTCCTGCTGCTGGGTGATAAGCAGCCCAGATAGTGCTCCACTGCCACCCAGGCTACCCCAGCATTGCCATTCACCTGGCTACTGCAGCCTCTCCACCACCAGACTCGTGGGGCTCCCAGCTATTGGCCCTTCTGCTCCAGGGTTCTCTCATCGGACCTGGATGTTGCT
Source organism: Pelodiscus sinensis (assembly GCF_052426305.1). NCBI lineage: Eukaryota > Metazoa > Chordata > Testudines > Trionychidae > Pelodiscus > Pelodiscus sinensis. The sequence goes on from NC_143054.1 coordinate 33,223,149, forward strand.
GGATGAGAGTGTCCCAGTTAAGTGAAGGGCAACCCATGCTTTGATTTAAGAAGTCTGGCTAGTCATTTTGTATGTTCATATAGGAAAAACCCTGCAGGTGCTAAGCTCAGACTTGCTGGGTAAGCATAGTTGATTAACTGGTTATGTAGCTCAGGAGAAAGTTTCAGAATGTGAGTATCTGACACAGGAGAAGTAAAGGCATGAAAGACTGAAACTTCAGGCTCAGAGAGGCCTCCAAGAGATTAGAGATGAAACTAGCCAGGTAACCATAAAAATTAGTAGCACACAGAGGCTCAGTTAGAACCAGGCCCTCCCTCATTGTATTAACTCCTGTACAAACATACGATAGTAAACTCTTTGGCACAGGAATGTCAAATAGAGACAAAGTGTGACAAAAGGATGTCACAGTGACCCACTGAGGAAATGACGGAAATACAAGTTGGCCTCTATGGCTACATCTAGACTACATGGCTCCGTTGATGGAGCCGTGTAAAATAGTTTATTCAGCCTAGTCAAAGAAGGGGGATTTAAATAATCCCTGCTTCGTTAAAATAAAAATGGCCACTGTACAGTGCCGACAATCAGCTGATCCGGCACAGCATGGCAGTCTAGACGTTTCATGAGGCTTCCTTTGTCGACCGCGTCGCGTCTAGACTACTGTGCTGTGCCGGATCACCTGATTGTCGGCACAGCGCGGCAGCCATTTTTAAATAATCCCTGCTTCATTAAAATAAATCTGCACTAGAGACAGCAGAGATTACACTTCAGATAGTTGAAGGCTGCTATCAAATCTCCCCTCACTCTTTTCTTCTGTAGACTAAGCCCAAATCCCTGAGTTTCTCCTCTTAAGTTACGTGCTCCAGCCTCCTAATCATTTTTGTTGCCCTCTACTGGACTCTTTCCAATGCGTCCACATCCTTTCTGTAATGAGGGCCCCAGAATTGGATGCAATTCTCCAAATTTGTCCTCACCAGTGCTGAATAAAGGGGAATAATCATTTCCCTAGATCTGCTGGCAATGCTTCTGCTAATTCACCCTAATATGCCATTAGCCTTCTTGGCTATAAAAGCACACGGTTGTCTCCTTTCCAGCTTCTCATCCATTGTAATCCCTTCGTCCTTTTCTACCAAGCTGCTGCTTAGACAGTCTTGTAACAGTGCTTGAGATTTTTCCATCCCAAGTGAAAGACTCTGCACTTGTTCTTGTTGAGACTATTAAGATTTCTTTTGGTCCAATCCTCCAATTTGTCTAGGTCACTCTGGACCCTATCCCCAATCCTCCAGCATATCTACCTCTCCCCCTATCTTAGTGTCATCTGCTAATTTGCTGTGGGTACAATCCATTGCCTCATCCAGGTCATTAATAAAGATGTTGAATAAAACTAGTCCCAGAACTGACCCTTGGGGCACTCCAATTGATGCCAACCACCAACCAGATATGGAGTCATTGATCTCTACCTGTTGAGCCTGATTATCTAGCCAGTTTTTCTATCTACCTTACAGCCCATTTATCCATGCTTCTTTAACTTGCTGGCAAGACTACTGTGGGAGACTATCAAATGTAGTTTGCAGTACCCTCCCATCCCCTGCAGCAGGCTGGGCATTGATGGATGGAAACATGTAGTCATGAATCTCCCAGCCTTACCCTTCTCCAGTCCCAAACCTAAACTGTGTGTTATGGTTCAAGGAGACCTGAAAAGCTGTGCTTTGTAGTATGTAGGCTCCCAGAATCCAGCTCTCATCATCCTAGTTCCATTATGATAAGATCTGTTCTCATTCAGGAGAAGGGAAGGAATAGGAAGGTTTTAACTCACATTATGAAAACTTAAAAAACAACAATGGCCCTGTAGTACCCTAGAGATGAACAAAAATATGTATATAGATAGTATCATGAGCTTTTGTGGGCACAACCCACTTCTTCAGGTGACATATGCAGAGCAAGAGACACAGAGCTCCAAATAAAAAGCAGACAAAGAGGAGAAAGGGGGAGGGAAAAATGCCAAATAAAGTGTCCATGCTAAATAAGGTTAATAGAGTGAGTTGTAAGTGCCCGATACTTAGCCGTGGATGTCATTTGGGTGCTAAATATAACAGTCCATCCAGTTCATATCTTTGGTTAAGCCATGGGAGATAGTGTCACAATTGCATATGAAGGCTAGTTCTGCAGATTCTCTCTCTAGCTGATTCCTAAAAGTACTTTGTAAGAAAATAGACACTATTAATGAGTGTTTGGGCAAGTTAAAATGTTCTCTAACTGGTTTCTGTGTTCGTGTTTGATGTTGTGAAGACCAGGATTTTAACAGGGTTCAAAAAAGAACTAGATGAATTCATGGAGGTTTGGTCCATCCATACTTATTATTCAGCATGGGTAGGAATGGTGTCCCTAACTTCCCTCTGTTTGTCAGGGGCTGGAAATGGATGACAGGAGATCACTTGACTATCTGTTCTGTTCACTCCATTTGCAGCATCTGGCATTGACCACTGCTGGAAGACAAGATACTGGGCTAGATGGACCTTTAGTCTGACCCAGTATGGCCATTCTTATGCTCGGTTCTTAGTCATACACATCCTCTGATGAAATAATAAAGGGGTATTGAAATCTTTTGTAAAATTAGAAGACTGCATCAATTGTTCCAAGACAGGTTTTCATGAAAGACCTGTTTCTTGTCTACTGATTTTCAACAGGTTTCCACAGGTTGTATTCATCATAAAAGTCAGGATGTAATGACTCACCCACTATCCTCTGAAATAGCCTAGTTTTTTTTAAAGAGAGGATGATTTTTAACATCTGAAGACATCACCCATAAATTCAGTACTTTTCAAGTACCACCAAGTGTTTTTTGAATACATTATTTTCTAATTACTATTTGAAACAAACTGCTCAAAAATCAATAGGCAGTTCTTGGATACTGATTTAACCAGACACAACACGTTATGTTCATGTAGTCAAGGACTAATCTTAAAGTGTTAATCAGTAGTGTAATTACAATTCAGAAAGGAGCAAAGAGGAAAAGGAAGTCAGAATTTATTACAAACATATTTCCATGCCTCTGGAACATTTCCCAAAACGATTAGAGCTCATACTTTCAGCTTCTTGTATCATTCTACAGATTTTGCTAGTAAGCAATGAAAAATACATGTGGGACATCGAAGACTTACTGAAAAATGTTATATTTTGAAATGGGAAAGAAAAGTGTAATAATGTGGAGCTACATAAGTTCTTGGATCTGTAGTGATGTAGTATTGATCAGAGACATGGAATAGTGGGACAGCTGTCCCACTCTGACCAGAAGAGGTTAAAGCAGGCTAAGGAGGCCCACACAGAGCCCTGGCCAACCAGGGAGAGGCTTGTAAGAAGCCAGTTAGAAGACAGTTTTCTGAGGTAGCCCTGATTATAAAAAGCAGCTCAGCAAAGCAGTAGGCAGTTAAGCCCTGAACAAGGAAGGTTCAGGACCACTTCCCAGAAAAGCAGTGGTGGGCAGACTCAGGGACACAGAGCAAAAAAGGCTCCAGTTTGACACCTGCCAGGCTGCAGGCCTTGATCTAAGCACCAGGAGAGTACAGAAGTTATGGAAAAGTGGCCCAGGAAACAGGAGGCAGTTAAGAGGTGTGAGAAAGAGGGCAGGATGGGGTGCATGAAGGCACGGACTCCGGCCAGTGCAAGCACAAAATCATTTTATTGCAAGATTACAACTATCTTTATACCCTCTCAACTTCCCAAAAGTCCACTTCCTGCTTTTTCACAAACTGTACTTTTTCACAGCCCTAACACAGCATTCTCGAATGTCGTTGACTCGGGCAGATATTATTGTTGGCTCAGGACTCTTGCTTGGTTTCATCCTTGGGATGCCCTGTCACGTGGCCAAAGCACTATACTTGTTGATTCTCTACAGCAGGACACAGCTGCTGGCAAAAGGTCTCTGGGCTTGGACCCAGAGTAGTGAGCAGGCCTGGGACCCCCCTTTCACTACACCTTGTTATAGGGAGAGTAGCCTATATAGATGGTGGCTTCTCCCTGAGGTGAGGGGCTAGACTGAGGCTGCAGTTGGCCACAGTGGCAGGTGTGAGGCTGTGGACTGCTGATACCCCTGGAAGGGGGGGGGGGCAAGAGACCAGTGTGGTGGGAATTGCCAGAGGGCAATGTCTTGAAGAAGACAATATGGTCCTGGAAGTATGTGGGGTCAGAACAGAGCCAGGGAGAGTGAGGAGTGAGAATGGATGAGAGACTGGCCAGAAGGGGATGCCCTGCTGAGGACACAGATAATTTCCAGTGTGACCAGCAGGAGGCACTGTAGTAGGGAGTCAACCCATTACACATGGATAAAAATTCTTGAATTGAAATAGTATAGAATATTCTCTTTATACTTTCAGCATTTATGAGGCTCCTATCACTGTAGTGTCTAGATGTTGTAGATGCATTATAAAAACAACTGAGGACTATCCAGAAGCCAATTACTTTTCCATTCCGGTTCAACCTGTTTGAAGATGGTTTGCAACCTATGGGTTGGACCGTGTATTTTTCACTCTAGGCTGAACATGTAACTGCTGTGATCCAGAGGGAGCACCAATATCATTTGGAATTGTAATATATGGAGATCCAAAATAGATTAGAACTGAGAAAAGGAAATCTTTGTCTGGTACAGGTTCACAGAGAAACTAAATCATCTCCATCTTGGAAAAGCTTCCTTATTCTCTCCTTACCCTCAAGCCACAGAAGAACGTTAAGGACAGCCGTAGGATTTCTAACACTAGATAGCTATTCTCACATGAGCCACCATGGGTCAATAACAAAAATTCTAACAACATTACTGTGCTATTGAAAGGTAGCCTTAATCAAGTAGAATGATGGTCCTGTGATTAGTGTGCTACACTCCCTCAAAAAAGAGCCATTGTTCAATTGCCAGAACAGCTATTATTCCCAACAGCCATCAAGTTGGGGGTACAGAAGAATCGATACGTTCAGCCCTTTAAGGGAAGAAGTAACAATAAATTTCATCCAGCCTGAAACAGCTATGGACAATCTTGGTGGGGTCTCTGAACCACAAATCCAAATTTCACCCGATACACTACACACCTAATAGTATATATTTTTTAAATAAAATCTCTATTACTGCGGAATGAAAGCACAACCAGCTGCATGAGATAGCTATGTGTACCGGGGCACTTCCCGGCCCCGGTTCGGGGTCCTATGTCCACACCCCGCGTGGCTTGATTCCCCCTTCGGGATCAGGCTGCCCGTTTTCCCGGGCGTGATTCTGGTGGTCGGCCGTGACTTATGACGCTGCACGGCCGGCTCCTATCTCAAATGCTTCTCCCCCTCCCGAGGGAGAGGGGGAGGGAAAGGGGGGCCCGGGCCCTCCCTCACTCACGGGCCCCAGCCCAGGGCCCTAAGGACACGGAGATACACGGCTCCGGTCCGGCTGACGGGGCTCCTTGCCGAAACTCGCCAGCCCACCAGCTCTAATGAGCTCTGCCCTGGGCCACTTCCTTCCCCTCCTCCGGTGTCCTTCCGACTCACCCCCCCCCGGGGTGGTCACCTTGGGTCCGTCCGTCGAGCTGGCCGCCGGGCGTCTGCCCGCCCGTACTCGGCGCCGGGCTAGCTCCCCAGCCTAGGGAACTGTTGAGTCTGGGCTCAAGAAAAAGGGGGATGGTTCCTCCCGACCCCCACCTCTTTGGCAACCAGCCTCCGCGCGGCTGCCGCCCAACTCCTTCTCTCTCTCTCCTCCCCCTCTTGAGCGGAAGGGAGTCCATTTTAAAACTCCCGCCCGGCGGACGCGTCTCCTTACGTCACCGGGCGGGCGTTCCCCGTACCGCCCATCCGGTGCCCCCATTGGCCGGCTCTCCTGTCAGTCACGGCGGGGGGGGTGCCGCCCCCCCCCCCCGTTGTCTCGGCGCCGGCAGCCCCGGGGTTACGGCTTTGGGGGGGGGCGATCAGCTGTCCCCGTGCCGGCGCGGCTTGCGTGCACGCCGCGCAGCCTCGGCAGGCCCCCCCTTTTCCCCTATCAACGCCTGTTCGGCGGCGCCCCAGGGACGAGCGGGGGCCGCCTCGTCACACACCCCCCTTCCCAAGTCAGTCACCCTTTCTGGTTCCGTAGTTTCTTCCTCCTCCTCCTCGTGCCGTCTCGAAAAGAAATCTGCGTTTTGATGTAAGCTTCCAGCCCTGTGGGCCACATCGAACGCGTAAGGCTGTAGGGACAAATACCACCGCATCACCCTGGCGTTTGTATCCTTCATGGTCTGCAGCCAGCGTAGGGGTGCGTGGTCCGTCACGACTCGGAACCGGTTGCCTAGGAGATAATATCTTAATAGGTCAATTGCCCATTTCACCGCCAATGCTTCTTTTTCGACTGTTGCGTACTTACGCTCCCGCATGAACAACTTGCGGCTAATATAGATGACGGGGTGTTCGTCCGCACCCTCCCCTTGTGCCAGGACAGCCCCTATTCCAGTTTCCGAGGCGTCTGTGTATAGGGTGAAGGGCCGACTGAAGTCGGGCTGGGCTAGCACTGGGGCCTGGATTAGTCGCTCTTTTAACTCCTGGAAGGCCTTTTCACATTCCGGCGACCACCGTACCTTCTGGGGGAGCGCCGCCCGTGTTAGGTCCGTTAGGGGGGCCGCTATTGCTGCAAAATTAGGCACAAAGCGGCGATAATAGCCGGCCAACCCTAAGAACCGTCTAACCTGTCGTTTGGTCCGGGGTGGCTGGAACGTGCGTAGCGCGGCTACCTTCTCGACCAACGGGCGGAGCCGACCTCTCCCGACTGTATAGCCCAGATAGGAGACCTCCTTCTCACCGAAATGGCATTTCCGTGGGTTCGCCGTCAGCCCCGCCTGGCGGAGTTCTTGTAGTATGGCCTTCACGTGCTGTAGGTGCTCAGCCCAGGATTTACTATATACGACAATATCGTCAATGTATGCCGCGGCGAACTGGTCATGAGTCTTTAACACCCGGTCCATGAGCCGCTGAAAGGTGGCGGCTGCCCCATGGAGGCCGAAGGGCATTCGGACGAAGTGGTACAGCCCAAAGGGGGTTGAGAAGGCCGTCTTTTCCCTGGACGGAGGGGACAGGGGGATCTGCCAATAGCCGCGGGTCAGATCGAGGGTGGACAGGTATTGTGCGCCCCCCAGGCGGTCCAACAGCTCGTCTACCCGTGGCATGGGGTACGCGTCGAATCGGGAGAGGGCGTTCACTTTGCGAAAATCGATGCAGAACCTCATCGACCCATCCGGTTTGGGTACTAGAACTATCGGGCTGCGCCACTCGCTATATGACTCTTCTACCACGCCCCACTGGATCATTCTCTGTAACTCCTCTTTCACCGGTTCCCACATCTTTCGGGGTAAGGGTCGTACCTGGTCTCGTACCTTCTTTCCTGGTTCCGTCTCGATGTGGTGATAGGTCACAGCGGTGTGTCCGGGCTGTTCTGTCATCACGTCGGGGAACTGGTGCAGCAAGGCTTCCATCTCCATCCGTTGTTCTGGGTCTAAGTCGTCTCCCAGCTGTAAAAGACCTGGGGTGGTCTGCTCTACCCCTCCTGGGCCTAGTTCGGGGTCTGGGGGCAGGGGATTTATAAACATAGCCTCCCGCCCCTTCCACGCTTTTAATAGATTCACGTGGTACACCTTAGTACCTTCTGCCCTCCCCGTCAGCTTGACCTCATAGTCTACTTCCCCGATACGTCTTACCACTTCAAAGGGTCCTTGCCACTTAGCTACCAGTTTTGACCCTGGCGTGGGGGAGGAGTAATAGGACCCGCTGGCCTGGCTCGAAAACCCGGAGCCGGGCCCCCCGGTTGTAGTATCGGGCCTGTACCTCCTGTGCACTTTCTAAGTTGTCCCTCGCCACCTCCGCGAGGGACCTCAACCTCTGTCTCAAATCTAGGATATACTGTACCGACCCACGCACCCGAGTTTCTTGATCCTCCCACCTTTCTCGGATCACATCCAATATGCCCCTCGGTTGTCGCCCATACAATAATTCAAAGGGCGAGAACCCGGTTGACGCCTGCGGGGCTTCTCGCACGGCGAATAATAGGGCTGGTAATAGTGTGTCCCAGTCTCGCGGATCTTGCTCGGTGAACCGCCGTAGCATGCCCTTCAGCGTCCGATTAAACCGCTCGACCAGCCCATCCGTCTGGGGGTGGTACACCGAGGTTCTTATACTCTTAATTTGGAACAGTCGGCACAACTCCGACATTACCCGAGAGGTAAAATTTGTGCCTTGATCTGTCAAAATCTCCCTGGGCAGTCCGACCCGGGAGAACAACTTCATTAATTCTGTCGCTATGGTGGTAGCATACGTATTTCGGAGGGGCACCGCCTCCGGGTACCGGGTGGCATAGTCCAGGATGACCAGTATGTACTGATGCCCTGCTTTCGACTTATCGAGGGGCCCCACCACGTCCATCGCTATTCTCTCGAAGGGAACATCGACTACCGGGAGGGGGACCAGGGGGGCTTTTGGCACGTTTCGGGGTCCCGCCTTCTGGCATTGGGGGCAGGATTCACAAAAGTCCCGCACCTCGCGGTACACCCCGGGCCAGTAGAAACGCTGCAGTATTCGCTTCACTGTTTTCTCCTGCCCTAAATGTCCGGCCCATGGGTTGGCGTGAGCCACCTCCATAAGGGGGTAACGGTACCGGCGGGGTACTAGTAGTTGCCGTCGGGTGCCCTGGTCAACCCCCCCCTCGTCTACCCGGTACAGCCGATCCGCTCGTACCTCAAAGTGTGGTCCCGCCGGTCTGTCGGCTGTCCCCGCTTGCCCCTCGGCCTCCTCGCAAGCCGTATCCCAGGCGTGTCGTAGCGTAGGATCCTCTCTCTGCTCCTGGAGGAAGTCCCCACCATCGAGCTCTAGGAGGCCTAGCTCCTCGGGGTTCGGCCCTCCCCCCTCCGGGGCCGTAGGGGCGTTGCCTGTCGGTGTCTCCCCAAGGGCCGCTATGCGTTCTCCCTCCTCGCCCGAGCCCTCGGATCTTTGCCACTGTCCCACCGCCCTACGAAACCCAGTCCAATCTCGGCCTAATAGGGCCGGATACGCGAGGCGAGGAGCCAGTATCACATAACACCAACTATCTTCTCCCTCATCACGTAGTCGTACCCACGCCGTGGAGTACCGGTGTGTATCCCCGTGTACACACTGTACCTGCACGGGTGGTCCCCGGGGTCCCCCTTGAGGAACCAGTTCGGCCCGCACCATAGTCTGGCTGCACCCCGAGTCCACTAGGGCCGTCACGAGATTATCCCCAATCTTCACGTCCCGCAATATCTTACCGTCCGTAGTGGGTACCCCATCCCCGGCCAAGGCCTGCGCATACGAACAGTCCATGAAGGGGCAGTCTTTAATGTGGTGTCCTTCCTGCCCGCAGCGAAAACAGGGGCCCCTTGGCGCGGGTGGTTTTGGTGGGCTTGCGCCCGGTCCCGTCGCACGTCCGCTTCCCTCTCGTTGACCTTCCCGCGACGGTAGCGACCAGGACGGCGCCAATGGTCGCCTGATCGATCCTCTGCCGGCGTCCCACTTGTTGTTCCTTTCGGGACTTCCCTTGGGACGGGGGCTTCTTGTCGGTTCTGCCCGCCGGGGGGGGGGAGGCCTCTCCGGCCTGTGGCCGCGCTCCCACCCCTCGGCGGCTTCGTAGTCATTCATTAGTTCTATTGCTTCGCTCAACGTAGAGGGGTGGTGTCTTCGTACCCATCGGGCCCCCCCACTGGGTAAAATATTGATGAACTGTTCGAGGACCACGAGCTCGGCCACTTGCGGACCGGTGCGTTGCTCGGGGTCCAGCCATCTCCATGCCGCCTCTCGCAGGCGTTGCGCTACAACCCGGGGCCGTGTCCCGGGGGAGTATTGCTCACCCCTAAACTTCTGTCGATATGTCTCCGGCGTGATCCCCATCTGGTCTAGGATAGCTTCCTTCACCTTATAATAATGTAGCGCGTCTCTATCACTGAGGCTACGATACGCTAATTGGGCCTGGCCCGTTAGGTAAGGGGCCAAGATAGTCGCCCAGTGGCTCTCCGGCCACCTTGCCGTCGTCGCCACCCGTTCAAAGGTCGTTAAGTAGGCCTCTGGATCGTCGGTGGCTCCCATCTTGGTCAGCCGGATACTCGGACGGGGTCCTGCCTCTCCCATCTCTTCCGAGTCGTCCTCTCGTGCCGCTGCCGCCGGGATCTGAGCCAGCGAGAGCCTGGTCTGTTCCTTAAATTGCTCGGCTAACTCTTTCAGTAACTGCCGCTGGTGTTCCTGATGTTGCGTAGATAGTTGTTGGATTAGGGCTGTCTGTTGTTGCTGGCTCTCCCGGTGGGCGGCTTTCATCCACTCCAGGACTTGGGCTGGGTCCATCCCTGGGGCCTTTTTCCGGAGGCGGCGGGCCTCACGGCTCCCCCCCGGTCTCGGCTGCAATAGAACTTTTCTGTCAATGTGCTCCGCGCTGGGGTGCTTATGCCCCTCCTTACCAGGGGCTGGGACCTCTACCCCTGTACCCACATTCTCCACCAGTTGTACCGGGGCACTTCCCGGCCCCGGTTCGGGGTCCTATGTCCACACCCCGCGTGGCTTGATTCCCCCTTCGGGATCAGGCTGCCCGTTTTCCCGGGCGTGATTCTGGTGGTCGGCCGTGACTTATGACGCTGCACGGCCGGCTCCTATCTCAAATGCTTCTCCCCCTCCCGAGGGAGAGGGGGAGGGAAAGGGGGGCCCGGGCCCTCCCTCACTCACGGGCCCCAGCCCAGGGCCCTAAGGACACGGAGATACACGGCTCCGGTCCGGCTGACGGGGCTCCTTGCCGAAACTCGCCAGCCCACCAGCTCTAATGAGCTCTGCCCTGGGCCACTTCCTTCCCCTCCTCCGGTGTCCTTCCGACTCACCCCCCCCCGGGGTGGTCACCTTGGGTCCGTCCGTCGAGCTGGCCGCCGGGCGTCTGCCCGCCCGTACTCGGCGCCGGGCTAGCTCCCCAGCCTAGGGAACTGTTGAGCCTGGGCTCAAGAAAAAGGGGGATGGTTCCTCCCGACCCCCACCTCTTTGGCAACCAGCCTCCGCGCGGCTGCCGCCCAACTCCTTCTCTCTCTCTCCTCCCCCTCTTGAGCGGAAGGGAGTCCATTTTAAAACTCCCGCCCGGCGGACGCGTCTCCTTACGTCACCGGGCGGGCGTTCCCCGTACCGCCCATCCGGTGCCCCCATTGGCCGGCTCTCCTGTCAGTCACGGCGGGGGGGGTGCCGCCCCCCCCCCCCGTTGTCTCGGCGCCGGCAGCCCCGGGGTTACGGCTTTGGGGGGGGGCGATCAGCTGTCCCCGTGCCGGCGCGGCTTGCGTGCACGCCGCGCAGCCTCGGCAGGCCCCCCCCTTTTCCCCTATCAACGCCTGTTCGGCGGCGCCCCAGGGACGAGCGGGGGCCGCCTCGTCACACTATGTCTGATTGAAAACTGTACTGTTGCATCTACGCTGATTTGTTGGGTACAATTCTAACATTGTTTACTTGGCTACTGGTCATTCAATCTGGGATAGCGACAGGGGCTCAGTGTGCTTGTTCAGCCTGTGCTGAAGCCCATTCCTCTGCATCTATAGCCAACTTTTGGCCATACTAGTTTGGATAAAGCTAGTGCAGGTAGATCTACTCAAGCTGCAATCACATCTTGCATTGTGTCATAAGATATGCTCGTACTGTTGCAATGTTATTTAGTATAACCAGTGTTGTTTTTTTTTTTTTAAAAAGGTGCCGATACTCCAGGGGGAAAACAAACAAAGAAGGCAGGGTGGGGCTAGCATTGCCCTTTTAAGACACGCAGCCCAGGTGACTGTCAGACATTTGCATACAGAGGTGCCAGTAGGCTCCGTTCCTTCCAGGTAAGCTCCAACTGAAGGTGCCAGTACTGAGTACCGGGCAGTACCATAATAAAAAAAGCACTGAGTATAACCATGATTTCACTATTTGCACAACTGCCATGTTTCTGTACAAGAAATAGATTGGAAATACTATAAAACATGCATGCTTGTTACTCTAGAAGTATTTTCTCCAGACAAGGTTCTGGTGGACCAATAGCTGTTACACATATCTCTATCAAGAACCAGCAAGGCTTCTCAATTATGTTCAATGCCTAAAAGAGTTTTTGAATGTTAATCAATCAGGTAGCTATATTACAAGCACAAGATGCATGCACTTATTGTAGACAGCCCACAAAGAAAGAAATTACTAATGCAGCATATCTTGAACCGGGTGCTAAAATATGACATTTGTGTCTGAATTACATAGACACATTCACCAGCTCCGACATCATTACTGTTAGGCAAAGTTGTGTGCCTGCCATATTAATGGCCTCTGCTTTTTCTCATCATCCATCTGAATAGGCCTTTAATCTAGTAGAAAGATAGTGTGTGCAAGGCAATGCACTTCTTTGAGCTAGCATGGAATTTCTGATCACAGCTACTTGTGTACACACCATAACAGCCAACTAAATACAGATATATAATCTTACTACATTGTTAGTTTAGATTGATTTTTCTGTGCAAGTTAGATCTGTCTCTTTATTTGACCATTTCTCCAGAGTTTAAAGCAATTCCCTCTCTGGAAGGACTTTGTTCCATAATCATATGGAAATGTGGAATCAATTTGTTGATGAGGGACCTCAGATGTAAGTTCTGAGTTTTATGGTCGATTGATCATTAAAAATATTTCTGCAGATGACACAAAGGTCCAAAGCAATTATACAATAGTACAGGATTTCAATTTTTATAGTTAGAGAGACAGTGTTTCAAAATGTTTTATCCTGTGAATGATCACAATCACATTCCTCTGTACAAGCCAGAAGTATGTATAAAGAAAACAAAAAAAAAGAATGTTTATTCTCTTAAGATAAAACTGCTTTAATACTTATTTTTAATAATAAAAAGGATGTTTGTTAATCACAGCTTAAGGGAATGTTCTAAATGCTTAGATATTGTGGGAATGGGTTCTATACAAAAGCCTAAGATAGAGAAAGCTTGAGAGGAGGGGCAGGAACCCACTTCACTCCTGGAAGCTATATGTTAGCAGAGTTGTTGCAGAATAATCCTCATTTTGCACATGTAAAGTAGATGATTATCGTCTGCAGCTATAAAAAAAAAAAGGAAAATTTGGCTATGACTGGGCTGACAATCAGACTCTATCTGTAAGATAGATATGTTATAGTATTGGTAATGTAATGAATAATACAGTTGAGTACATAACCTCATTGGTTGAAAACAGAGATTACTGGATATCCAAGAGCTTGTCTACACAGTGTGAACAACATGGGCTTAGGTTGCAGTGCATACTAGTGTTGCTGACACAAAATAGGTACCATTTAGTCTGTGCTACACAGAGCAGTTACAGCAGTACTCTTTAGCATGCTGTAACACTCATCCCCATGTTCTGCACTATAGGCCTGTGTAACCAAGCCTTAAGTGATGGATTTTCAAAGCCATTTAAAAGTCTAAAGATGCAGATAAGTGCCTGAGGTGATTTGCAGTAGATACCTGACCTAATTCCCATTTATTTCAATGAAAGTTAAATACTTAACCTACTTAGGCCCTTAGGAAATTCCCAATAGATGACTAGCTGCATCTTTACACTCCTAAAAGCCTTTGAAAATGTGTCCCCAGTTTTCTTCATAAGCTTTCTCTGGAACTACCTGTGTCTTCTGTAGGCTATTTTGAATCACTCACAGTATGAATCCTTATAGGCTCCAACTGCAGTGCTGTCAGCACCTGGGACTTCTCCTGAATCTGCATTACTGTAATATTCAAGAATTAACTTGCAAAATGACAGACTTCACTGGGCCCTGGGCAATGTGGGAAAAGGGATTTGGCTCCAAGCCCACTAGAAGGGGTGATCATTTGAGCTGAAGGGATAGGGCTAGCAGCCGACAGCCTTCAGCACTTCCCAGACTGCACTGCTCCTCTCCTAGCCAGCCCTTGGCACAAGGGCGTCACTTTGGCACATACGGGGGGCAGCAGCCATGCGCTCCAGGACGTGGCTTGCTTTTCATTCCATTCCCTGGATGCTAAGAGGGCAAGGGGGGGGAAGTGCTTGCATTCCTCTCACACCCGATTGGTGAGCACCCTTCACCAGCCAGGTATGAGAGACATGCATGGAGTAGCAGCAAGGAGTCCTGTGGCACCTTATAGACTAACTGAAGTGTTGGAGCATAAGCTTTCATGGGCAAAGACCCACTTCGTCAGATGTTACATCTGATGAAGTGGGTCTTTGCCCATGAAAGCTTATGCTCCAACACTTCAGTTAATCTATAAGGTGCCACAGGACTCCTCGCCGCTTTGGCAGATTCAGACTAACACGGCTACCCCTCTGATACTTGACATGCATGGAGTATAAGCTCTTTCCCTTCACTCCATTAACACCCGGGGAATGGGATGAAAAGCAAGCCATGCCCTAGAGCACATTGCTGCTGCATCCCCTACATGCCCAAAATGGCACCCTTTCCTTGGCACCACCTGGATCACGCCATACTGAGCTTTGGAAGCAGTCTAAAGGGTCCAGGGTGCCAGCCATTGAGGGAGTGATGGTGGTGGCCCAGAGCCCCAGGTCCTTTTAAATTCACAGAATCATAACATGATAGAATCCTAGGGCTGGAAGACACCTCAGGAGGTCATCTAGTCCAGCCCCATGCCCAAAGCAGGACCAACCCTAACTAAATCATCCCAGCCAGTGTTCTGTCAAGACTGGACTTAAAAACCTCTAAGGACGGAGATTCCACCACCTCCCTAATAACCCATTCCAGTGCTTCACCACCCTCCTAGTAAGATAGTTTTTCTAATATCCCCAGGACAACAGCCCTTCCCCCTCCTCTCCCCCCATCAGTGTTCCTAGATTATGCTTGCTGCAAACAAGCAATGACTGGAATTGAAAGACATAATTTCACTACCAATAATCTCAGCTGCTTTGCCATGTTTTCTTCTCTTCATATCTGCTTGCAGTTACAAGATAAAAGCAGATAAAAAGCATCCTCTATAAGAAATATAGCACCAAGATAGAAATATTAAGCCACATATATCTATAGCCATAAACAGCCAAAGAGGGGTAGAAATGCATTGTTATGCTAAATTAGAAAGGTGATTTTTATAAAGGTGGTGACAGTATCATAATGTTTTAACACGACAAAGAGATAAGCTTATGCTCCAATACATCTGTTAGTCTATAAGGTGCCACAGGACTCCTTGTCGCTTTTGCAGATCCAGACTAACATGGCTACCCCTCTGATAATGTTTTAGCTTGCATAAAAAAATAGTTTATGATTTAAGGCGTTTAAGAAGTAACAAATACATTTATAGCTAAAAACCCAAAATGGCAATGATTTCATACCAAAGATGTCAAAGTGGAAGACTTGGAGCAAACTGATCAGTAGCAGATTAGAGAGACTGGGATTAAATAAAGTTTAGGAATATATGACTCCGCTCACTCCAGAAGACCTGAAGGGAACGGTTAGGTGGAGCATATATTCAAATGACAGGCCAAGCTGATTGGCTGAGCAGCTACCACCCTTGGAGGAGGATCCAAGCTAATTACTGGAATTGAAGAAGCAACCACTCAAAAAATACCAGAAACTGTATATAAGGCTGACAGGCAGCAGGTTTGGACATAGATGTGAACAGAGAAGATCAAAGAAGACCAGAAGATTGGAGAAGACAGCAGGAGAAGGATGAAGAGGAGCAGAGAAGGCCACACCAAAAGCAGTAGTTTAAACTAGACAGATGAGAAGAACCCTAGATAGTACAGAAGGATTTGAGAAGGAGACAATTAATTTGATTTCTACTTAATATATAAAAGGAATTATTAGTATGATTATAAATTAAACTGATGCCTGTGTCTGAATTAAATTCACCCCACCCATTCTTGGTTGCTTGGACAGCACTTTTAAAATATTAGCTACTAAATGCTTCTTGGGGGAAGGGATAACTCAGTTGTTTGCACATTGGCCTGCTAAAACCCAGGGTTGTGAGCTCAATCATTGAGGGGGGCCATTTAGGGATCTCGGGCAAATCTGTCAGGGATGGTACTTGGTCCTGTCATGAGGGCAGGGGACTGGATTTGATGACCACTCAAGGTCCCTTCCAGCTCTATGAGATAGATATATATACCTATACACACACACACACACACACACACACACCCTATTTCTTTAAAAGAATGTTGTATTGTGTGTGTATAAAATATTTTTAGAGGCTATGCATGTTGCATTGTAATAGGTACATTATATTAAAGTTTAAACATTAGAGAGAGAGAGAGAGAGAGAGAGAGAGAGAGACTCTGATCAGTGTTCTTTAAGTATTACATTAGAAAGTTATTTTATAGGGTCTGTATATTCTAGCATGCTACCTTAGTGTGTGCAAATAAGAAAGGCTATATTAGGTCAAACTAAAGTTCCATCTAAAGGTGTGTCTACACAGCAGGGCTTAACTCAAAATCAGCTACACAAATTGAGCTACATCAGTTGCACAGCTTATTTTGAAACAGAGCACTCTTCCTCAGATTTCTCTTATTCCTAATATAATGCCTGGCATGTACAAAAGCTTCGGATAGGTAGCCAAGTTAGTCTGTAACTGGAAAAAAACTTAAAAACTAAATAGTCTAGCAGCATCTTAATAACTAACAAAACATGAAGATGGTGTCATGAGCTTTTGTAGGTACAACCCGCTTCTTCAGATGATTGGAGTATTAAAGTCCAAATCCAAGAATCAATCAGGGAAGGCCAGGGGAGGAGGAGGAGGGGGAGAAAAAAAAGTAGTGAATTAGCACCTCTATAAGTACCTATTGTTTGTTTGGCTAAGTCATTAGGATGTGGAAGGTAGTGTGTGAGCTTAATACAGTGAGGATTACAGGAGTCGGAGTAAGAAGTCCTCCAGCTTGACAGTATTTCACCATTATTTGAAAATAATTGCCTGCTGTGTAGACATGGACTAAGTTATTTCAAAATAATATTGCTGTGTAAACATATAAGTCAGGCATCCTGTCTTATGATTGTGGCCAACGCTAGGTGCCCTGGAAGGAATGAAGAGAACAGGTAATCATCAAGTGATCCATCGGTTGTCACCCAGTCTCAGCTTCTGACTAAAAGAGGCTAGGGACACTATTCCTGCCCATCCTGACAAATAGCCATTGAGGGACCTATCTTCCTAGCTCTTTTTTAAAATACTGTTAAAGAGCTGGCTTTCACAAGTTCCCCTGTCAAGGAGTTGCACAGGTTGACTGCGCATTGAGAAGAAAAACTTCCTTTTGTTTGCTTTAAACCTGCTACCTTATTTCATTTGGTGACCTCTAGTTCTTGTATTATGGGCACAAGTAGATAACTTTCCCTTATTTGCTTTTGCCCATCAGTCATGATTTTATAGACCTCTCTCATAGCTCCTCTTAGTCTTCTCTTTTCTAAGATGAGAAGTCCCATTATTATGAGTTTTATTAATCTCCTCATGTAGCAGCTGTTCCCTAATTTTTGTTGCCCTTTTCTGAATTTTCCAATGCCAATATATTATTTATGAGATGAGGCAACCACATCTGTACACAATATTCAAGATGTGGGCATACCATGGATTTATAGAGGTAATAGAGAATAAAACAGAATATTTTATCCCATTTTTAATGATTCCTAACATTACGTTTCCTCTTTTCACTGCTGCTGCACATTGAGTGGATGTTTTCAGATGACTTTCCACAGTTACTTCAAGACCTTTCTCTTGAGTGATAAAAGCTAATTTAGTCCCCATCATTTTGTATGTATAGTTGGGATTATGTTTTTCAATATGCATTACTTTGCATTTATCAGCATTAACGAATGTTGATCTGCCATTTTGTTATCCAATCACCTAGTTTTGTGAGATCCCTTTGAAGCTCTTCAGTCTGCTTTGGACTTCACTATCTTGAGCAATTTTGGATCATCTGCAAATTTTACCACCTCACTGTTTATCCTTTCTCCACGTCACTTATGACTATGTTAAATAGGATTTGTCCCAGTACAATAGCTGCCACTCTCCATTCTGAGAACTAAGCATTTATTCCTACTGTGTTTCCCTATCTTATAACCAGTTAGCAATTCATGAGAAACCCTTCCCTCTTATGTAGACAGCATTTTTGTTTAGAGCCTTTGGTGAGGGACCTTGTCAAAGACTTTCTGGAAATTTAAGTATATTGTATCTACTGAATCACCCTTGTCAACAAACTCTGCCTCCCCCCACCCCATGCTAGTATATCACTAAGGCATGATTTCCCTTTACAGAACCCATGTTGATTTTTCCCCCAACAAATTATGTTCTTCTATGTGTCTGACAATTCTGTTATTCGCTATAGTTTCAACCAGTTTGCCTGGTACTGAAGTTAGACTTACCCATCTGTAATTGTTAGGATAATTTCTAGAGCCCTTTTTAAAAATTGGTGTCACATTATTGACACTTTTTAAATGATGCCTTTTTAATCTCTCACTACTTCCTTTACTTGGTTGTTAAGACATGGTGGCACTTTTTTTTTTTTTTTAAACAGTTTTTAATTTGAGATATTGAGAGTGATTTGTAAATATAATGCAGTTGTGTTTACTATGTCATAGCATATTCTTTCCTGACTTAAGTGTATTTGTATCTTATTATTGTTTTAAAATAATTTTGTTTTCAAAATATTACTGCTTGAGTGTCAGTTCTTTGAGTGAAGGCTGTATTTTGTCCTCTCCTGGATTAACAGAAGTAGTCACGTGAGGGTCAGAGGGAATCTTGCTAGTAAAACCCCAGCAATTCCTCTAGGGCGGGCCACCCCTTTTTACACATAGAAGTTGCCCAAATTGACAATTGGTTAACAATTACAGGCAGGCCACTATTGGGGTGCCTTTTTCCAAATTTTGGGCCAATCAACACTGCAGTTCCCATGGTCTATATGGCAATCTCCCCCCCTCCCCCCCCCCCCCGCTCTCAGAGGGGCAATTGATGATTCATAAGGGTTCTTTCATGGTGTCTTATAGACTTTAAGGACAGACGAGACCATCATAATAATCTGTTCTGACTTCCACATTGCCTGAGAGAGAGTTTCACCCACTCACTCCTGTGATAGGCCCATAAACTCTGGCTCAGATACTGAAATCCTCAAAAATGGGTTTAAAGACTTCAAGTTAAACAAAATCCACCATTTGCTCTAGTTCAGATCAGCAAGTGATCTGTGCCCCAAACTCTAGAGGAAGGCTAACCCTGTCCTTAAGTTTGTCAGTCTGACCTGGGAAAAATTCCTTCCCCTACTCCAAATGTGTCAGTTAGATCACACACACACACTACCCCATTTTCAATCCTTTGCCATCTCTTGTATCACTGGTTGGTTTGTGGTTAGCTGCCTTTATAGACCTGTTGATCAAGGAAATCCAGGAATTGTAATCAAGGTTCATCTGTGAGGCTCTGCTTCTCACACAGTGCCCCATACCAGTATTTGCAAATGGAAAACAAGACAGCAAGCGAGCAAACATACTGTACAGAACTCACTCTCTGCTCATAAGGAACTGGGGCTTTCCTCCTTTCTCCCCAAGTATCCCATCTTGGTCTTTATCTGTTAATTAATGATTACTTGCCATAGGTATAGGTGGTGTATGTGTGCTTTCAGTGCAAGGAGCTCCTGGACCTTAGAGACCAGCTATGGGCTTTGGAGACCAGGGAGGTTGAACTGGAGGTGCTAAGCAAGGCAAAGAGGTACATAGATGAGACTTTCTGGGACACAGGAGAACAGTCCCACCCCCCGATCAGACAGTTTCTGTGTTCTTGGGGAAGGCGAAAGGCTCAGGAAAGAGAACATCCAGCTGGAGCAGAGGAAAATGATCCCATAATTGGGACCCTCCTTCCAGATAATATGATAGCCTCTCGCACTGAAGAGAGCTAGAGTTCCCTCTTCCAGAAAGGTATCGGCTGAAGACACTGAGTGAAACTGATGGAATTACTTACCTACAGAATAATCACACCTATTATTTGATCTTCTGTTTCCTTTGGTGTTCACATTAATAAAATAAATAAATAAAGCATTAAAAAACCTTAAAGCAATAAGATCAGGATGCCATTACAGCATTGCAGGGTATGTTTGTTTTTGGGTTTTTTTTTTTTTTAATTTTTGCTTTTGGGGGAGTGTGTGTTTGCTAATTTAATTAGAGCCAAACCCTGGGTTTCTTTTTCAATTTTTGTTCAGTTCGGATTCACTTTTATCAAAGTGATGGACATGAGGTTGCAGCCCTTAATGTACAGTTTGATCCATAAATGAGTATAAGGAATGCACAGAAAAGGCAGCTTTCTGGTAGTTAGTAGTCCACCTTGTTCCCAAGCACGGAGCTGACAAGGATAAAGAGAGAAGGGGGACTCTCCAGGAAGGGGAAACAGGGTAGAAATGTTTGTAAAAATGACAGGTTGATTGAAACTTCACTCTTAGACAGTTTTCATGATACCAGACAATGGAGTGTTCTGTTCTCCAAATTCCTGAAGGCTTTCCTGTCAAACAATGGTGGAGGCCTTAATGAATTATATATGCTAGAACTTTGCTTTTTCAGTTATGAGAACATAATACCTTCCAATGTGAATGAATACAGGCTAGTGTTCTCGCCTACAACCAGCTATCCTGATACAATCTGCTGTTCCGCAGGTGAGCTGCAAACCAACTTAAACAGGAACTTTGAGTGTAAGTAGAAAATGGCCCACTAACTAGATCAAGAGAAAAATGGGGCTGCAAGTAAACAAAATGCATGTCTTCAAGCACACACAGAAGCCTATTTTTACATGTATGAAAGTGAACAATTAGGCATACAAGTAAATAATGAGGGTCTTAAGTTATTTAATATGTAGAAATGCCTTTTTGTATGTACAGATATGGCAACCTGCGTTCACAACAGGTGTTCATGTATTTGTGTTATCACATGCTACGTTTGGACAGACAAATTCAACACATTGTACATAATAGCAAAATAATTTCACTTTAACTTTTACTCTGGAAAGATAGTAATTGTCTAAACAATGGTTCTTCCTCTCAAATGGCAACAAAACTTCGTATGGTAGCAGAAAGTTACATTTTTGACTTCGTGCCATCAGTCATGTTCAACGCAATAGATGAATACGTCATAAACCATAGTTGCGGAGTCAAATAGAATTGGAATGCAAGATGCCAAGGGATGAACAGTTTATTCACATTGGTTTTGAGAAATAGCATTCAGAGACTTTAATTTTCATTGAAACGGTTCCATTTTGTCACCTCTTGTACCCATCCAACTCTGGCCCTTATTCAGTGCTTAATTTGTGCCAGGCCATGCCAGGAATGAGCCTCAGAATATCTAGATTTGGCAATTCGTAGTTCCAGAACCTCTGGGCTTATGTCAGCAATGAAAGCAATACGTTCAAGATACTCAGACTAACAATGCACAAAAATCTAGAGATAGTACGACAGTGCAACTGAACATAAAATAGCATCAAATGGAATCTGTGGGTCAGATTCTCCAGCTCAATTCAACCACTTTGCAATGTCATGGTGATGCAAAAAGCTATAAATCCAGCTGATCTGGCCAATTAACACTTGCTTATTACTACTTTATATCCCTGGTAAGGTGCTAAGTAGCCCCTCACTGTGTCATTTTTTCAAATCTGGAAATGTTAAACTACAAGCCAGACTCCTTTATTAGTGACTTGCTTCATGCAGTATCATTCAGATCACCAAATGAAGCAGCCATCTGACTTACCTGTCCACAAATTTGAATCTCAGCTTTTTTTATACCTTATTTTAACAGGTAGACAAACCAAAAATCAGCAGAACAGTCATTCTACACATAGCCAACTTAAATCACACATTGATTAATAAAATAGTTAGCTGGTGATTACCATCACCTCTCATTTCACTGTCATTATCTGTTCTTTATGTTTAATATCATTATGCTTTCATCATTTATTTTTGCAGTCAAGTATGCTTAGTTTTCACTTAGATGACATTTAAAAACCTCTTTCTGTTTTAAATATCCATGTATTAGTTGCAAATACATGAGAAGGGCATATTTTCTGTGCAGAGCAACTGGTGTCACTGAGAGCCAAGAACTTTCATAACCTTGGAGACAACCCCCTCTTCCCAGAATGTCTCACATTCAAGTACTGATTTCAGGGAGAGCACTTCCGGTGAGTCAAGTTTTTTCATATTGCTAAAAGTGATTTAGGGCAATTGAGTGTGATCTGTGGCAACAACTGTGCCTACACAGTGGTGGGGGTGGGGGGGGGAGGCGGTAGGGTGTGTGTCTTTGGAACAACTTGTTAAGGTGTCTGCAGATGGAGCAGGAATCCACCCTGCACACCTCCATAAAGCTTTCCTAGAGGAACTTCTTCTGACAAGGTTTCTCGGGAGGCCTGCCTTATTCTGACCTCCATGGTAGGACACCTTTCCACACCAAGCCAACAGTAAGTGGTCATTGCAGCACAAATCATTGCAGTCTAAAGTTCAAGTTTCTGGTCATGTTCAGTCATCTCTCTGTGTGATTTGGAGAAGACTGGTATCTCACAGGGCAACCAGGGGAAGCTATTAGCAGATGCCTCCACAGTAAACCTCCACTTGCTCATCCCCACTGAAGCATGACTTGAGTCCCTGCCCTGCCCTTCCACCATGCCCAGATCCTCTCCCCCGTCCTCTTGCCCACTCCTGCGGGAAGGGAAAGTTGTACTCTCCCAGCAAGTGGGGGGGGGGGGGAAGGGATGGACAATTACACAGGTATCACATGAGCCCCTGCCCTGTCACCACACCTGGATCCCCTCTTCTCTCCCACCTTCTCCCATCAGAAAGGAAAGTTGCACTCTCCCAGCAAACGAGGGGCACTGAACCCACAGGCACTGTGAGAGCCCCTGCTGACACCATGCCCAAACCTCCCTACTTCCCACAGGCTCGTGCCCCAGCCTGTCCCTTGCCATGCCTGCCTGCCACCAATCCAGGTCCAGCTGCTCCTTTTTCTGAGCATGCCTGATACATAGTGGCTACTTAAAAGCATAACTGTGACCTTGTACACAACACATCCTTATTGTCTTTAGACAGGCCTTCCTTTATTCTAAAGGATTAGGTTTTAAGCTCTACCATGAATCTCCTGTAACATTCATCCTTCCCTTTTCATTACAGTGGGAGCAGCAGTGAGCCTGCTGCGCACTCCCTCAGCCCCACCAGCTACCTAGCTGGCACAAACCCAGAGCAAAAACATGGACTAAGGATGATATATTCAAAGAGCAAGTGCAATCCAGCCACTTGGACAGGGAGCGTTTAAGCAAGTGGAGGAATACGCTGCTGAAGATGTGCGCGGAGCATGAGGACGAGAGAGCATGCAGGGAACTAGAAGTGAATCATCAGGAGAGAGTGTTGTCATCCCTGGTAGATATGATGGGCCACATGGCAGTTTTCCAGGATGCCTCTATGTATAGACACCCCCTTCAGCCCATACAGCCCAACATTACCTCCTCACAGAGTTCCATAGCCTCCTCCCCCATAGAATACAGGGGAGGGGGCGAAGTGAATTCCCAGGGATGCATCACAAAGCAAAAAGGCTGTCCTTGCAATTGTGATCATCCCACTCCCTCTCTCCCAAAGCGACTGCCCTGGACTCCTTTTCTGTCCCTGCTGTCTTCCCTAATTAAAATTTTTTTAAACCACATGATTTCTGAGAAAACAGTCTCTTTATTGCTTGTGTTGAAGGGTTGTGGGGCTGGGGAGGGGAAGAGCAGGATTACAAACAAGCACATTGAATGCAGGGGCACCTTGTTGAGAGCAACATGCATGAGTCTCAAAACTGGCAATTCCTAAAATGGTCTTTCAAAGCCTCTCTGATTTGCACTACACTGTACTGTATTCTCCTTATGTCTGGCTACTCAAAATCCCTGGTTAGACAGTACGCCATGCCCACCTTGACATAACTTTCCCTCTTACTCTCACAAATATTATGGAGCACAAAGTACTTAGGTACTTTCAGAGAAACATTTAAATGCCCATCTACTCTTGAAAATGCTGACCTCAAGTTGACATCAAGTCTGAGCACATTCTTGAAAACCCTGAGAATTCCAGTCAACATAAAGAGCCTGGTTAGTGACAGTGGAAACTCTCCATACGTATACAACAATCACTGGCAGCAGTGCACAGAAAAATTAAACAACTTATATTTGCTTTCTTAATACATTTAAATATATAGGGGAAAACAATGGCTGTCAATGAAGCAGGGAAACCTTAGCAGGGAAGCATCTTTATTTCTAGTTTGTATAGGACTTTTGAAACAACTAAACAAAAGGAAATAAAACTATTTAATGTTGTCTCAAACAATTAATTGTTCCAAGTTTTTAAAATTATGCTGCCAATGAACAAGTGCTTGTCATATCACTTGCTAATTACATTCATACATTTGTTCCTGTTTTAAAATGGCCATATACTCCATCTGCCCATGCAAAATGCTTCAGTATTTTCATCCAAATTTCCCATCTACAGCTTTGCACCCGTCAGAAGAAGCACTCTTCATTGTTAGAAAGGCCACGACTGCAGATGATCCTTTTTTGGTCCTGATGGCTAATTATCTTTCTGCTGTGCCACCTGATAATCTAGAATTTGATTTACAAAAATGTTAGGCACTCTTTGCTGCAACTGAAGTATGTATTTTCAAAGCATAGTTTCCACTAAGTATTTTAAGATACTAATTACATTGAAAATGACATCAGATCTAAGGCATTGAAAATGGGTGAGCAAAATTAATGGACACTTTTGACCTTAATAGATTTCTGCCTCAGTTTCCCCTTTGTTATCCCTGTGTTACAGATATCACCCTTCAACTTTATTTTGAAGATAAATTTATTACTGTTTGTGAAGTATTCAGATACTATTATGATGTGCACCATAAAAAATTTGATAAGGAAATTGTCTTCAGAGCACGGTTTGGATACTGTGCAGTAAATAAGGGACACAACACTCATTTAACAATGAAGAGAAAACAAAATATTGACGAACTTCTTATTAGAGGAGTACCTGCCATCCTGTGCACTGAATGACACATGGGTGTTGTGGAAAAACTGATATTCAGTAAAATACAGTCTTTATGCATAATGGGATAGAGTTAATATTGACAGAGCAATCTTAATTCTGGCATTTCCTAATTTGAGTGCTTGACTTTGCAATCTTAATGTTCTTTTGCCATGGTTGATTTGGGTAACTTTACCACCACCTATTTGTGGTAGCATCTAGTGGCTGTCAAATCATAATCAGGGCCCATTGTACTAGGAACTCTATATACTTAAAAGACCATCCTGCCTTCCATCCCCCAATGAATTTACATTCTATTCCCATTTAACTGTGTCATTTAATATTAATTTAACATGAAATACAGTGGGCAGCACTAAGAAAATGGAGGTTTCTAATATCACTATATTTGCCTTTCTGAAATATTCAACCTCATAGAATGGGAAATAGTGCAATATAACTCACCATGGCAAATTTAACTCCCTGTGGCCATGTCTACACTGTAGACCAGATTGAAGTAGCTGCAGTCAATCTTCCAAGGTTCAAATTAGTGGGTCTAGTGAAGATACGTTAATGTGAACTAAGAGGGAACTCCTGTCAATGCTAGTAGTCTTGCTTCTATGAATAGTAAGGGAAGTTAATGTGTGCTCCCTTTGACTTCCTGCAGTGTGGACAGTACTAAAATTTAAGCTGAGTCACAATTTCAGCTATGTTAATCATCTCCTAGAGTAGACCAGGCCTATGTGTCAAATTATCACTTTTTATTTTTCATTTTAGAAGATATTGTAAATTTTTGAATCTAGTTTAATGACCAAGGCCTTAGAGTTCTTTTTGGAAAATTGTATTGTGAGACAACAGTGGCATTGCTTTCAAGTATTGGTGGACAGTAAAAAGATTTTTCAGGTACAGACAATTGGAAAAAAAAAAAGCTGTAGCTGGGGGTGGCAGACCGTAGAGGGCATAACAGCCTGGTGAACAGACAGGCTGTACAACCTGACAAGTGGCAAGGTTTTGAAGTGTGAAGGTTAGTCTCAAAATACCCATTGTACCACTGCAGTACTGCAAATACCAAATGCTCTTCCCCTGGAGCGGTCCTTCAGTACCTCTATGAATTAGCATTTTTTAACAATGAAAATGTCTTGCAATTAGGAGTCATGCAATAGACAGGTGTGACCCAGCCAAAGAGAGCTGAAAGTCTATAAGGACTGTTAAGAAACAAATGAAAAAATATATGGCAGTAGTATAACATATAGCATTGATATTGCTATTTAATAAGATGAAATACATTTACACCAGAGTTGGCCCATGCTGTTCAAATGGAAAGAAAGACCACTAATGTAAAATGGATTCATTTGTTTTAATAGAATTGCTATGGACTGCTTCAGGCAACCTATCAGCTGTATTTGGTATAAATTTAATGTAAGAGAGATATCTTCCCATCCTGAGTTTGTCAGCTTAATATAAATATAGTGACCTAAAGCCCATTAAAATCAAGAGGAGTCTGTCCTCGGTAAGTATTGCAGCAAGCCCCAAATTACTGTTACGTAATGGCATTAAACTGATAAAGTATGAATAAATCTAATCAATCACTGATTTTTTATCAGATAATATTGATCACAGTAACTAGGCATAGTTTTAAAAGGAAAGCCAGACATTCAACTTTTGTTAGTCAGCATAGTTGTATTGACATTAGGCCACCTGATGGTCTGGCTCCCAATGTTTGTTACAGAGGGGGTATGAAGTTCAAAGTTGGCCTGAAGAGATTTGTGATGAAAGTTAAATGTCTCCTTTTAAGATCCCCACAGAAAATAAAACAGTGAACAGCTATTTCAAAGTTGTTGTACACCACTATATAAACTGAAAATATCCCAACTCACTCCCCTCAGTCCACCCAGCTTCGATTCCTAATATATTATTGGTAAACATTCTGATTTTGAGCTCATTGGATAGCACCAAACTCTTCAGCCACCAAGCTCATTGTTTCAAATGCTAAATGACATATTAGCATGTGAGAATTCCTTTTCCAGTATACACAAACATCAGATGATGGATTCAAACAAGCCCCATAATTCTCTTGTAGCCAAATGAAAGTAATTGTGTTCAGTTATGTCCAAACAAAAAAATTTCCCTATATTATAAATGCAAAGTCTGTGTCATTCCAGGATCTTAATACTGATAGGTTAATAAAATCTCATGGACTTGGAAGTTCTGCAGACTTGCAGACTATTTTGTTGGCAAGTTTCACCAAAAAGGTCAATTATAAGATGCTGCTGAAGTTTAAAATCCAATCATGGGGTTTTTTTCCTGGTTGGTTCAACCTTAAAAACAAAAAGTGATTCATGTTAAATAAAAACCTGTTCTAATTATGAGGGATAGAAGAACCTCATCAGTACAAAACAAACAAACAAAAAAAACCCCACACCATCATTCTGGCACAATTTGATGTCCTACAAACAATGAACTGCATACCTGGCCTGATACTTGTCTCTAGCTGCTTCAATTCACTCCAATAATGCAAACAGCCAGAAAAACAAACTTAACTGGATTTCCTTTCTGTAAGATGAATCCTCTCATGGCAAAGCTGCTGTTGTAGGAGTCATTCCCAGGAGGAAAGGAGCGTAACCAGGGCAGCCATAAATCCTGGCAATCCCAACTTCTAGAAAGGTCCATTAAGTCTGTAAAAGCTTCTCTGCTGCTCTTAGCATATCTCAGTGGCAGCTGAGGATCCTGCCCAATTGTTTACTTGTTTTAGTACCAATCTATCTCCTCTGTTCCTTTGTCAATGCCTCTGAGGATTTGTTTTTCATTATGCTTGCTTGCTCCGCTCCTTTTTTCCACTGGCTATTTTTTCTCCATAGCCTGTTTCTTCCTTAGTTTATCCTGAGCAGAATGTGAACCTAATACATTTCTAACTGGCATAAACATGAACCCAGTCTGTTTTAATTAGGCAAATCACACTTGTTCACCCTTGTTTCCAGCTTATTGGAATGGCAAGTTTAATTATGAGATGAGTATCTAAATGAATATAGAGCAGATCATCAACAAGAGGCAGGTGCAGAGTTGCCAATCCTCCAGGATAGTCCTGGAGTCTCCAGGAATTCAAGATTAATATTTAATTACAGATAATGTCGTGTAATGAAACTTCCAGGAATCCATCCAACCAAAGTGGGCAACCCCATATGGGTGCTTCCTACAAAGATATCAGTGGAGAGATGAACTTGATTCTTATTACTCTTGGCTTCAGTGGGGAACTACATCTGCTTTGTAGCACTGTGACGGGAAAATCAGATGAGTAATGAAAGGGTTATTAGCTATTTTACTTTGCTGATAAGTGGTCAGGTGAAAGTACATCAACAGGAAGAAATTCATCTTGAGAAGATAATTACATGTGTTTGCAGAGAGAGTGATTTTTTCATCTGTTTT
Organism: Pelodiscus sinensis; assembly: GCF_052426305.1. Lineage (NCBI taxonomy): Eukaryota > Metazoa > Chordata > Testudines > Trionychidae > Pelodiscus > Pelodiscus sinensis. Next base: position 33,251,538 of record NC_143054.1, read on the forward strand.
ACTAAAGTAAACCTTATTATATATTGTAGAAATATGCATTTGTCTGTCTGTCCATGTGTTTGTCCAAGAACTCCTCCTAAGCAGTAAAAGCTAGGATCACCAAATATGATATGCAGCTTCCTCTTAATATAACTTAAAGTAAGGTCAGGGTTTGGTTGTGCCAGGATAATGGGATGTGCATGAAATGTGATTGCTTCATATAAAAAAGAGAGTGGTGTGATGAAATGGATAGTTTTACTCATGCATGACCAAATGAGAGCAGCAAGCATAGGGACAGGAATCACCACTGGTGGGCAGCAAGTGTCCGAGCAACCAGCTGCACCCCAGCCTGCCCTGGAAAGCAACTGCCGCACAGCCCTTGAAGGAAGGAAGGAAGGCTAAGGCAGCAGCTGATGGTTGGAAGGTACAGTGGCTTAATGGATAAGGCATCAGACTGAAGAGACTAGAACTGTGAGTTTGAGACCATCCATGATGCAAGAGAAACTAGGCAGCCACCATCAGCTTCTTTGGGGGTGGAGCTAGCTGTGCTGTGGTAGGCACCTTTGCTAGAACCAGGGAGACGCTGGCAGGCAGACTTCATGGCCCCTCATCCCAGAGAGAAAAAACAACATGCCATAGAAAACTAAGTCTAACTTATTCGATATAAATAAACTACATATTTGTTAAAAAGTAAAGCAACTCTCAGAGCTCAGTTGAGACTAAAATACAGATGTGGCAGCCAATTATCTCTGGAAGAAAATTATGCCAGGGATCATTGGAAATGCTGTGTTTGGCTTGATTGGCCATCCATTATACATTTTTATTTTGAAGGAGATACTTTCCACTTCTCGTGGGCTATATTCCATATTTTTAGTTCCTTATGACTTAATCCATCCTCATGCTTTCTGTCACAATGATAAAATTCAAAGTGAGTGGCAATGAGAAAATTTGGATTCAGTAACCGCTAGCTGCCAGGATTATATCTGAAACAAAGCTAGTAGATGGGATGGGTTTGAACAGCATGAAGTTTAAACTTCCCCTGAATCTGTGCATTATACCAGATGCAACTAACAGAACTGCTTTGGGGCAGCAAACCTTCTATTTACTAGACATTAATTTGTTATCCTTGATTGCTTGAAGAGTCCCTGTTCTGTTCACTCCCCTGGGGCATCTGGCATTGGCCACTGTTGGCAGACAGGATACTGGGCCTGATGAACCTTTGGTTTGACCCACTGTGGCTATTATGTTTATCCTTCCAAAATAAGCTTACTGTTTGTTCTAGTTTAATCCTTCTGCTGTCCTTATAATATCTGTTTTAACCAAGCATTTGGATGGGATCTCAGCTCAATTTGAAAAAAAAATTCTCTCGCTGATTGATACAGCTACTGATAACATCAATGTTACATATTTACTGATAATTCTGAATAGTGAATTATGCCATAGTTAGTGGGTTCAAAAACTATAAACTTACAATGACAGCAACTCTCCTTCTAAAAAAGCAGAATGTGAAACCTTTGTGTTATATCAGCAATATCTACCATATTGTGTTAGTGTAGTACAATTAATAAAATAAAACAGATATGTTGGCACAATGAATATCCTTTGCAGGAATCATTTAGCCTTTAATCATGTTAGTCTAATTTAATCAGGTACTAATATGATATGAAGATGACATAACACTAACTTCAAGTGCTCCTAATTTTGCATTCAGAATTAACTTTGAATATATTTGGTAATGTTCAGAGCAGGAATTAAGTACACTATCAGACTTCAAAATGTTGTATTTTTAAAACTATTTGTCTGAATATATAACCAATTATGTTTAAAATATAACTTGTAGGTCTGACCTACAGCTCTGTATAGTAAGATACTATTTAATACTTTTGTGGGGAGAGTTCTCCCTGATTTTAATGAATGTTTCTTCTCTGTATTCTTCTTCATATTCCTTCAATTCCTTCTGTATCAGGCTTTAATGACAGCAACTGATAGTAAAGATCAGACAATGAATTTCTGGCATAAAGACACAAGGAAGCATGCACATTTGAGCTCTCTGTGAGGTACTCACTCTACTATTTTCACTCTACTATTTTGACAATGTGAAATATGTATTGAGAAAAGGATACATGGAAATAACAAATGGCTAGTCTTAGTTTTTCACCAGTAATAAGGATCCAGTAAAATAAAAACCCTGGTTTGTGTTCTCTTTTACTTCCACAGGCATCAGATCATGATTATATTTGCATCACTTCCATTGCAGCTATCCCACAGTACAGTTCTTTCCATTTTGAAGATAGGTCTTCTGGAAAGGAGGAAAGGGAGTGATTATGGGGGATCCTAGGCCCCTGAACAGCCTCCTCTCTCCAAATGCTGGTCAGCTCCATTACTTCAGTATTGCTCCAAACAGGGGATCATCTGCACCATGGAGCAGTTATTGTCATCTGGTCATATGAGAGGTGAGCATCTCCCAAGAACACAGGAAGGGAACTGGTCCCACTGGTGAGTTGAACTTTCCTGGTTTCTGCACTACCCTGGTGAAATAAGTCACCACAAGTAACTGAGTCCCTCCTTCCACTTCGGAAAAAGACTTCTAAGATCTCTTTTGGAAAATGGCTTCTTCCTCGTAGTAAGAGGTTTATCAATGTCAGAAAAACCCCTCTGTTCTTTAGATTACAGTGTGGACAGAAGTGAAGTTTTTTTCAGAAAAACAGCCATTTTTTCTGAAAAAATTTGTGTGTAGACATAGCCTGGGTCACACAGAGAGGGGCTGAGCTAAGGAGAGAGCAGGGCCCAAGCTGAGCTAGGGAGCAAAGCCAGTCAGAGAGAGAGAAGGGCTGCAGCCACAAAGTCTGAGACAAAGCCCAGAAAGCAGATCCATGCTGGGAGGAGTGCTGCAGCCATGGAGCCAGAAGGGCCAGAAAGGCTGCCCAGGAACTGCAGACAATGCAGCAGAGAGTGGAACTGGAGCGTGCTGGAGCTGGGTGCTGTAAGCAACTGAGGAGAGTGAGGGGGGATCCAGGACGGAGGCCCAGTGAAAGAAGATGCCATCAGCCAAGAGGCCTGGCAGGCCAGGCTTGGATGTGTGCCAGAGCAAGTGTCTGGCCATATTTAATAAATTATATTTACTTTGAATTATAGGTAATGATCAATGGGTCAGGGAAACCTCCAGTGTGAAGAGAGCACCCCGGATCGGGAACACCCTAGCTGACCTAGATGACCACAACAAGGTTAGGGGTTAAGCCCCCTAGGTATCCTGGGCCCAGCCTTGTTGGGGTTACAAGGTTTTTTCCAAGCAGGAGAGTGGAAGGGGAGCCCTGGAGTTCAGGGAGGTCACTGAGTAAAGGAAGTGGAAGCAGAGACTCAGTTTCTTGTGGTAACTCCATTTTACCAGGGTACTGCAGAAACCCAGAAAGTTCCCTTCAGCAGTGGAACCATTCCCCTCCTTATACTAGAGTAAATTTTCAGCACACTGCTAAATATCAGAGGTTATAAAATATTGGACTCTTTACTTTATAACATTATAGTCTTTTGCATATGGAATAATTTATGAAAACACTTTCTCTACATTAATTGATTTTTTTTTCTCATGAGTAGGTCCCCAATATTTTCTATTGAACCATTTAGCAGCATGCTTGTTCCACCCTGAGGATCTCATGAGGCATGACACAGGACTCTAACATAACAGACTGAAAGAAGCCTTTGTTTTCCTTCTACCAACTCTGAATCCAAGGATTAATGTTTTACTACTGATCCCTGTCTTTCCATCCAAGCAAATACTGTTCCAAGCCAAAAAAGAAAAGTCCAAGAATAATTTACATCTAAAAAGTCAATATGTAGAAACAGTCAACTTGTACTATAGACCCTGCCATATTGTCTCAAAATTCACAATAGTATTTGCTGTCCATGGGAATTGTGTGTGTTATGTTTATTCTTATAAGTAAAGCTTGTTGGATATTTAAAACTACATATGAGAAGGGGTGTTCTTGTGGTTAAAGTATGGGCCTGGAACTCAGGAGACCTGTATTGAATTCCCCACTTTGCCAAATACTTCTTTGTGTGATCTGGGCAAGTCATCATCTCCACTTTACAGATGACTAACCCTTTTTTTCTATTACACTTTCTCCCCTCTGTTCAGATTGAAAGCATCTGGTGGCAATGACCAACTCTTGCAATATGTTTGTACAATACCTAGCACAATTAGGCCTTCTAGAAAATGTTGTAATATACATAATAATTATATCCAGGATTAAAGAAACCAAATTTTATTTACTTTCATTTGTGGTGTAATTTTATTTATTATTCATAAATATTCTGAGGACAGTTGCATATGTGAATCCTAGCAGCTACAATAATTCCTAATAGGAGTGATTACATTATTATGAATTATAAACATATTCTTAATTTTCTGTTGAAAAAGATTTGTCATCCAATCAAGTGGCAGAAATAATCACACTTTATCTAAATAGTTGAGGTGAACGATTCACAAACAAGCCACAATCTGAAAGTTATTTATGAGAAATATAAAGGAAATATTTACAAATGTCACATTCATGCTGAGATAATGGGACTGGGCTGTAATTTTTTCCAGAATAAAATAAAAGTTGAAATTCATTACACTTTTTGGCTGGATAACTACTCTGTGAGTAACTCTTGTTTTAAGTAGAAACATGTAATTTTAGGATTCGAAGAGACATCAATTGGTCAAGTAGTCCAATTCCCTGTGCTCATGGCAGGAATAAGCATTATTTAGATCATCCCTGACAGGTGCTGTCTAAAAATCTCAGTTGGTGCAGATTCCACAACTACGCTAGACAATTTATTCCATTGTATAACCAGCCTGAGAAAATGTTTTTCCTAATGCCAAACCTAAACAGCTCTTTCTACAATTTGCTTCTTTTCCTATTCTCAGAGGTCCCATTGCTTCCTGTCCTGTCCTCAGAGGTTAAGAGAAAGAACTGTTCCCTCCTCCTTTTAACAATATTTTTGTATTTGGAAAACTGTTATTGTGTCCTGTCTCAGTCTTCTTTTCTCCAGACTAAACAAGCCTGATTTGTTTGTTTTTAAATCTTCCCTCATAGGTCATGTTTTCTAGACCTTGCTTTTATTACTCTTCTCTGGACTTTTTCCAATTTGTCCACATCTTTCCTGAAATGTGCACATAATATTCCAATTGAGCCCTAATCAGTAAGGACTAGAACTTAAGAATTACTTCACGTGTTTTACTTACAACAGTCCTGATAATATTTCCCAGAACGATGTGTGTGGGGTTTGTTTTGTTTTGTTTTGTTTTGCAACAGTGTTTCCCTGTTGACTCATATATAGCTTGTGATCCACTATGACTTCCAGATCCTTTTCTGCAGTACCACTTCTTTGGCACTCATTTCCCATTTTGTGAATGTGTATCTGTGCTCCACAGATAGTTCCTTCCTAATTGAAGTACTTTGCATTTGTCCTTATTAAAATTTCATCCTATTTTACTCAGAGCATTTCTTCAGATTGTCCAGATCACTTTAAACTTTAATCCTTTCCCCCAAAGCATTTGTAACAGCTTTAGCATGATATATCCACAAATTCTATAAGTGTATTGTCTATGCTATTATCTAAGCCATTGATGAAGAAATTGAACAGAACCAAATCCAGAACTGATATCTGTGGTACCCCACTTAATATCAATCACTTCCAGATTGATTATGAACCTTGATAAATGCTCTTTATGAACACTTTTCCAACTGGTATCCACCTAACCTATACTAACTAATCTAGGTTGAATTTCCATAGTTTTAAAAAGCTTGCATTTCTATGTTGGTGATGGTGGTGTGTTTTTGTTTGTTTGTTTTAAATCACATGAAGAATGGCAATTTGTGTCCTGGATAAAACAAAAGACAGAGTTCTAATTCTGTCTTTTACTTTCTGAGGCCTGATCTACGCTACATGGGAAGGTTGAAGCAAGATACACAACTCCAACTATGTAAATTACTTAGCTGGAATCAATGTATCTTAAATCCCCATCCACACAGTGGAAGTTCGATAGAAGCAAATGCTTCCATCACCTTCTTTTACTCATCATGAGGATTGGGAGTACCCACGCTTACGGGACACCCTGTGAGTTTGATCTAGCGAGTCTATGCTATACCCACTAAATTGACCCCTGAAAGATCAACCTTGAATGATTTTGTACAAGTCACTTAATTTTGCTTCAGTTTAGCAAGCTAGATATAGCTTATATCTATCATCAGATACTCAAGTGTAGAAGTGATTTTTGAGGGCATTCAAGAGGTAAATAATTCTGAGAACCTCTTGGAAAATTTGAAATTTTGAAAAAAAACCTGCTTTGCATTGGGGCAAAAGGTTAAAATCATGAAAATTACAATTAAAAATGTATTTGGGTCAACTGAAACAACTTGATAATTTCATTTTTTTTTATTTTAAGTCATAGGCTGTGTCTAGACTGGCAAGTTTTTCTGCAAAATCATGTGATTTTTGCGGAAAAACTTGCCAGCTGTCTACACTGGCCGCTTGCATTTCCACAAGAACACTGACGATCTCATATAAGATCGTCAGTGTTCTTGCAGAAATACTATGCTGCTCCCATTTGGGCAAAAGTCTTTTTCCGAAAGACTTTTGCGCAAAAGGGCCAGTGTAGACAGCCCAGTAGTGTTTTCCGCAAAAAAGCCCCGATCGCGAAAATGTTCAGGTAACTCCTTAATATGACAGAAACAGCAGTTTCCCGGCAGTAGTGTCTGCACATTGAGTAGCCAGCTTCGGAAAGAAGAGGAATCAAATGCTTTGACTAACCCGGTTTCCAGGTACAGCATTGACTCATGGGCATTACTTCAACATGCTTACAGCATCCTCTGACATACTAATGCAATTGTAAGTGCACCAACTGGCTTGCATTCAGTTCAGTCCAGCCAGAGAGAAATTTTAAGGAGATTATGTAGCCTGAAACCAGTTATTCTACTCATAGCTAGTTCATAGAGCAATACCAGGAAAAAAGGTGCTGTAATGGGTGAGTTCACCTGCTATTACTCCTTTTTCATCAAATTTATGATTGGGACAAGAGGCCCCTCCATTTTAACAACTGGGGGAGATTCTAATAACTAGTGGAGGTAGGACACTTTTCCATTTGTCAAGAAGGGAGTAGAAGAAGCAAACATTACAAATACTAATATAGAGTGTCTAGAGGCCACACAATACTTTGTCTTCCCTCATAGCTACAGCTGGAAAAATGGAACATGGAAGAAGTGTCAGGGAGTCATTTTAGCTTCAGATTTGGGAGGGAGGAGCTGACTCATGGGAAGGAAAATAGAGGTAATTTGTGGAAAGTTCCCAGAAGCACAGTGTAATATGTACACCATATATGCATATGTACATCAGCATGTAGTTGCCTATGTACCTGAGTATTGCACTCTGTGCCCCCCGCCCCAGCAATGTTGCTCTACCACATGCTATCCTCATGTTCTATGTTCCCACTATTCTGTGTTCTTGGGTCCGTTCACTGTGGTTAGAGCAGATTGAACCAGTAGGGAGAAGCTTCCATTCAACAAGCTGAGGAGGAGGTGAAGATGGGAGGAACTAGTGTTGCCCAATCCTGGAAGAGGAAAAAGAAAGATTCCTGTCTGGCTTTACCTAAATGGGAGTTCTTCTTCAGATTGTCACCCACTTACTACTTAACTACTGTCCCTATTGTGCTCTGGCCCCCGTAACCCTTCCTTAGTGCCAATCATCTCCCATGTTCTATACATACTCTTCCCCTCACCTCCATTTCAGTCCAGTCTTCCTAATAAGTGTCTATCCATCTCCTGATACTATAGTCCTGTCCCCTGACATTAGTAGCAAGTCTAGTGGGTATCTCCTACTTCCCCCAACAGGCACCAGGATTCTACCCTGGGGACTCTTCTTACTCTCATTGGGAGTGCAACTCCTCAGAGCAAAAGTTGAACTCTTGCCTCTGGTTCACCTCTCTAGCTGAGTCAGCATGTGTAGTTGTACTGGTGAGTGAAAAGGAGCTCATCAGCTCTTTTGTGGTCCAACAATGGAGAGAGGAGGGACCTGGCTGCTGAGTCAGTTGAGGCTGCTAATATTATGCAGCATTTTGAGGGCTGGTGTTGGGGCTGACCTGGCCTTCCCTCACCACAAACTCAAACATGGAGAGGGAAGGGAAAATAGGAGTGGAAAGACATTGTTAATCATGAAAATAGGGTGGAGGAAGGAGAAGCAGAGACCTCACCTCCCTGTTGTTTCACTTATACCCTTCTTGCTGCCTTGCATTTGGATTACTCCAGAAACATTCACTACTTAAAGAACTGCAGCGGGAACATAAGAGTCAGAAGGAGAGTTTTGGTGCCAAATGCTCTAATTTTTCATTGATGAAGCTCCACTGATTTTAAGGAAATTAGATGTGATTAACACCAGTGGGAGTGACATTAGAATCAGGGTCCCTAAGGGCATATAGGTGGACAGCTCATCCATTTTATTTTATTTATATAAATCAGTAGACATTCCTCATTCATTAAGTCATTCTAACATATGCCTCCAACATTCAGAAGACTTGTCTATATTACTTTTCACACTAATTATAATCATGGAAATTGTAAGCCACACTCTAGCCACAGTAAATCTTCAGTAGGGGCACAACATTGCATATTGTGCTAAAAAGTTTAAATATGATAACTTGTTTTATTATCAATATTTCCATCCTTATTTTAGAACCAAAACAATCAACATCACCCAATTTTCATTAAACAAAGATCACTACTGAGTAACATATGACAGCAGCCTGTGACTTCATGTTGGCCTTTGTTTTTAATAATTAGAAAACAGCAAGTAAGAAAGTCATTTAATTTTCTGGAAAAAAAGAAACCAATGGAGGATATAATTTAGTCTTGCATCATCAACATTTACAAGGAACTAAACGAAGAGGAAGGAACAAGACTCATTGTTTCAAAGAATTTTCTTCATGAATATTTTCAGATGGTTCTAATGACCTCAGGCATAGTTAAAACAGCAAAAGCAGACAGAAGTGATGAAACTGAGGAGGAAAGGGATATAGCAAGGAAGGTTTCTTTAAAATAAGAAATAATCCACTAACTAGCACTTGGAAGAGGGGAAAGTGCTCAGGAATAGTCAATATGGATTCACGAAGGGCAAGTCATGCCTGACCAACCTGTTTAACTTCTATGATGAGATAACTGGCTCTGTGGACATGGGGAAGGCAATAGATGTGATATACCTTGACTTTAGCAAAGCTTTTGATATGGTCTCGCACAATAGTCTAGCCAGCAAGTTAAAGAAACATGGATTGGATAAACTGAATGTAAGGTGGATAGAAAGCTGGTTAGATTTTGGGGCCCAATGGGTAGTGATCAATGGCTGAAAGTCTGGTTGGTTTCAAGTGGAGTGCCCCAAAGATCAGTTCTAGGGCCATTTTTTCAGCATTTTTATTAATGACCTGAATGAGGGGATGGATTGCACCCTCAGCAAGTTCGCAGAGGACACCAAGATAGGGGGAGAGGTAGATATGCTGGAGTGCAGGGATAGGGACCAGAATGACCTAGAAAGATTAGAGGATTGGGCCAAACAAAATCTGATGAGGTTCAGCAAGGACAAGTGTAGAGTCCTGCACTTGGGACAGAAGAATCCCAAGCATTGTTACAGGGTGAGGACTGACTGGGTAAGTAGCAGTTCTGCAGAAAAGGACCTGGGAATTACAGTGGATGAGAAACTAGATATGAGTCAACAGTATGCTCTTGTAGACAAGAAGGCTAATGGCATATTGGGGTGCATTAGGAGGAGCATTTCCAGCATATCTAGAAAAGATATTATTCCCCTTTATTTGGCACTGGTGAGGCCACATCTGGAGTATTGTGTCCAGTTCTGGGCCCCCCACTACTGAAAGGATGTGGATACATTGGAGTGGGTCCAGTGGAGGGCAACCAAAATGATGAGAGCTCGAGCACTTGACCTAAGAGGAGAGGCTGAGGGTTTTGGGCTTATTTAGTCTGTAGAAGAGAAGAATGGGTGTATTTGATAGCAGCCTTCAACTTCTGTAGTGGAAATGCAGAAGACAATTGTGAGGTCGAGGAAATTAGGTGGTGTACCACAATTGTTCCTTTTGTGCCTGTATTTTCTAATAGGCCCGGATGATCTAAGCAGCCATTTGTGCTTTTTGCTTCTTATTATTCTTTTGTTATTCTCAAAGAGTTAGCTGTTTGCTCAAGATGGTACAGTGTAGGAATGCACTGTTGACTTTCAACAACAGTTGACAGGTCCCAAGGCCATCCACCTGGTATAGGAGTATAGGGGTGCTTGGGAAGATCACATAGCTATTTATGCTGAATGTTTCCCACCTGATAATGTTAATTATTTGTCCTGGGAAAATATGCAAAGTATCAACAAGCTAATTATTGGACCTGGGAAAATATGCAATGTATCAAGGATCTTGTTAGGTTCTCAAAACAACAATCTCATGGTAGATCCAACAGTATATAAGTGCCGGTGATATTCCGCACATTGGAACCCCGGCGTAGACCGAAGCTGCACTGTACTTTACTCTGATATTAAGCATTGTACTTTGCCTTAATATTTGCTTAGTTAAATCTTTAAGCCATCACCAATTTGTGTGCTTATCGCCTCCGAATCCCTTAAGGGAAGAACCATTGCCTTTTGGCAATACAACTTCCTGAAGGGATGTTCCAAATAAGATGGAGAGAGGCTGTTCTCAGTAGTGAAGGATGGCAGAACAAAGAGAAATGGTCTCAAGTTACAGTGGGGGAGGTCTAGGTTGGATATTAGGAAAAATTACTTCACTAGAAGGGTGGTGAAGCCCTGGAATGGGTTACCTAGGAAGGTAGTGGCATCTCTATCCCTAAAGATTTTTATGTCCTGGCTTGAAAAAGCTCTGGCTGGGATGATTTAGTTGGGGTTGGCCCTGCTTTTAGCAGGGGATTGGACACTATGACCTCCTAAAGTCTCTTCCAGACCTATGATTCTATGAACTAATAGAGTTCTCTGAACTTGTGATTGAATAAAGTTCAGCTAATAGGTATGACAAGAATCCCTGTATGGCTAAGACTCACCCAAGAATATTCAAGCCTTTTTGCTCTTCTAAAATGAATCCATAGAAAACAAATAATTACAGCTGATAGAAGAATTTGTTTCACAAGCAAGCCCCGTACATACGTGGATCATGCTTCCCAAATTAAAAAAATCAAACTAAAAATATAATAGTGTCAATGGTGCTGAAAACAATCAAGTGAACTTCACACAGTCCATCTCCAAGTTTCAAAGGTCAACTAAATGAAATAGAACTTTATTGCCACAAAAACATTAGTCAGAAACCTCCTCCAGGGGGACTATAAAACCTAATTATGACAAAAAGCACTTACATGACATTTTTTTAAAACCACTACACAAAAATCATTAGATTAACCAGAAGGCATGATAACCGCAGTACTAATATTATTTATTCATTGATGAGGACAACTGGCTCACCAGCAAAATGATTAATCATTATAACCTTGAGGGGAGAGAAAAGAGGAAGAGAAAACTGTTTCAAGGCTTCTATAGTATTATAAAATGTATATCTTGACAGAAGTTAAGGCTCTGATTTAGCAATTTGCTTAAGTAACTAACTTAAGTGCCCTACACTGCCTCTCGATTGCATTCCTTTCTCAAAAGAGGAATGCAAATGAAGGACATCGAAAATTCAAATGTAGCGCTGATTTTACAAATCTCATGTTTCATTTGCATAGTAGCATCCGAGCGCTTTTTTGAAAAATACCCCACAGTTTAGATGGAGTTCTTTTGAAATAAACAACCCTTTTTTGAAAGAAACTTTAAACCTCATTTTTTCAGGTGTAAGGGTTCTTTCGAAAAAGGGTTTGTTTTTTAAATAAGAACCCCATCTAGACTGCGGGTTTTTTTCGAAAAACCCTTTTTCGAAAAAGCGCTCGCATGCAATTAAGCAAATGAAGTATGAGATTTGTAAATCCACGCTTCATTTGCATTTTCAATGTCCTTCATTTGCATTCCTCTTTTGAGAGAGGAATTCAATCTAGATGTAGACCTAGAGTCTTACCTAACCTTTATCAGTGTCATTGCAGAATAACTCCTCTGATATCATCTCTGTTATTCTGAAAATGGCACTGGTAAGGGCCTGTCTACGCGAGGAAATTATTTCCATAATAACTAATTTCAAAATAATAACTCCTCAAATAATAATTTTGAAATAGTGTGTCCACACTATGGGAAAGTCTCAAAATTAGTCTGAGGCAGGCTCCGTTAATGTGGACGTACCACCTTGACTTAGAACACCAGGAAGCAGTGGGGAGTAATTAGTTTGAATTACTCTGAGTAGTAGTTATTTTGAAATAGCATTGGAGCATCCACACCACCACTATTTTGAAATAACTATTTCAGAATGAGCATTACTCCTGTGGAAAGCAGGAGTTGTTATTTCAAAATAACCAGCCCCTTATTTCAAAATAATGGTCTTGGTAGTGTGAATGCTCCACTTATTATTTCAAAATAAGGGGAGTGAATATCCAGGTTATGTGAGGAGAACGTGGTCCTGTGACTTACAAGCTAAAAAAGAATCATACATCAGAGGTTACTCCCATTAGTTTGGAAACCTTTGTGTGTACATAATCTGGAAAGAAGTGGCCTACAATTTTTAATTTATTTTGTGTTTAAAACCAGGAAAACCGTAATAGAAAGATTTCACCTTGAAGGAGGGAAAGGGGAACTTGGGTTAGCGTAACAAAATAGAAAACAAATCAGACTACAAACAATACAAACAATTCAAAAGGATTCCACAAGTCTAGAAAATGTACATTTAAATGGTTTAATTGATTCAGACAGCACAGATGAAAATCCCACATTACTCCCCTAATGGCAAGATAGGAGGGACCTAGAGCAGTGATTTAAATGGTAAAAGATTTAGTAGTTGCACCTTTCCTTACTGATGACTGTGCTGAGCAGTGGAGATTAAAAGTATATTAATAAACAAAATGAATCAAGATTGCACTAAATAAAAGGCGATGATATTGCAAACAGTTATGCCTTTTTTATTTATATTTCCTGAAATATATTTACATTCATATGAGAAAATGCTTTCATGGTTTCAATTTTTAAGTAATACCTCAGTTGTTCCTTACTCTGTTGATCTGAATGAATCACTGAAGTTTTACTCAATAGCCACCTGTTGATAACAGCTACTTTTGCTATTATTCACCAGTTCCGATTTCCTGTTACTAATTATCTGGACATAGCTACCTACATCCTCCTATATTGGTCTCTCATGCCTTTCTCTTGCACTCAAAACAAGCTAACATATTGTCCTCTTTCAATTTCCTGCTTGAGGAAAAGTCAGTCTGCAGGATTACAGGGAAAACCTGAGAAGCAACTAGTGTAAACAAAACCACTGGGCCTATTTTTAGTAAGGCAATAAGGAGAGAATGAGTCAGCTTACAACTGCTGATTTAGTCCCTTTTGCCTTACTTAGAAGCAGGTAACATAATGATTCATGAGCTTGTGGCCTAAGGGAGTCAGAAGAAAGCTCAGAAGCAGGCGCCACTGTCTGAAAAACCTACAGCTACATAAAATACCTGTGGGAAATATTTTGATAAGAGGTGCCTGTAAAGCCAGTATAATTGAATGGACTCTTTTAAAGAGGAAATTGCCATCCTTTAAGAACAACTCAGAAGAGCTTAGATAAATATTTTAGAAGAACTATTCACATATAAACTAGAGCAGTTGGTATCTGTTTTCTTCAAATCAGTTTGTTCTGGACTTCTTGAGTCAGATTTTATCTTTTGAAGTCAAATCTACCAACTTCCTCCCATCAGTATTTATAACTTTCTGCTGACACTACCAATATTTACATATGTTTAGCCAATTTATTTTAGTTTCTCTAAATTTATTTTTAGCAAACTAATCATACCTGATACACAAATGGTACCAAGTTCCATGGTGAATTGAAACTCAAACAGTCCTCCCTCCCCCCTCTAAGTTTATACAAATGAAACAATTTGTCATTTATTTACTTAATGATTTTGTTGATGGTAGGGACTGATAGAGATTTGTTTAAAATGAAATGTTGAGGTAATAGAAAGTTACAAACAGGATGTTTCAAAAAGTTTAAATGACTCATTTTACATGTACAGTGGGTGAATCTCAAACTATTCAGTTTGAAGTTTGAATCATAATTGAATTTGTGATTATCTCTTCTACTTATTTCTCTATTCCTCTCTCAGTCTCTATTAATATCTCCTCAGTTTAGTGCTGGATCCACAAGCCAAGCATTCACAGATTTTACAGATAGAAGGGACCGTTACAATATTCTGTTTTAGCCACCTGCACAAAGAAGGACACAGAACCTCATGGTAATTCCTGCCTCAAGCCCATAATTTATGTTTGATAACATTGACTTCTATCGAAAATACTTCTTGGCTACTTCTACACTGGCCCCTTTTTCGAAAGGGGCATGCTAATTTTAAACTTCGGAATAGGGAAATCCGCGGGGGATTTAAATATCCCCGGCGGGATTTAAATAAACATGTCCGCCACTTTTTTCCGGCTTGGGGAAAAGCCGGAAAAAAGCGTCTAGACTGGCCCGATCTTCCAGAATAAAGCCCTATTCCGGAGGATCTCTTATTCCTACTTCAAAGTATAAGAGATCCTCTGGAAAAGGGCTTTATTCCGAAGGATCGGGCCAGTCTAGATGCTTTTTTCCGGCTTTTCCCCAAGCCAGAAAAAAGCGGCGGACATCGTTATTTAAATCCCTCGTGGATTTCCCTATTCCGAAGTTTAAAATTAGCATGCCCCTTTCGAAAAAGGGGCCAGTGTAGACGTAGCCCTTAGGATTTGAACTTAAGCCTGCTGATACCACAAACAAGCACGCATCCACCCTAAGTGATCTTTTGCATCTCTAAACACCTCTCTTCTCTCCCTCTGAATCTAAAAATTGATTATGGGCCTCTTTCCCGAGGCCTAAGAACATCCACATTAAATTAACTCTTGAAACCTGTCATCACTGATGTGCCCCAGAATGCAATCTATAAGGAGGGTCTACATGATTTCAGTAGGAAGGTGAGAATTGTTATGATGGACTCCAAGCCAGGTCATAAAAGAGTCAGTGAGACTGAAGAAGTAATATGTTGAGGATAAGGCACCAATGATCATGTGAAAGAAGGTATATGTTCTGAATTTTCAGCAAGCATGCAAATAAACTTTAATTTGTACAGAGAGAAAATATTAACTACTTTCTGGCACAGCAAGGTCAGGGAAGGAGTGAGAATTTAACCCAATCTTATAATTTGTTCAGGTGATCAACAATGATTGTGTGCACCCAACTAAATTTAACGGGGCCCCTCAGAGTCGTAAAGGGTCCACCCCGGCAGGACAAATGGTGGCATGGTGACTTTAATGTATCATGAGAGGGACGCTTTATAATACAGTAAAGGAGATTGTCAGAGCAAATGACATACAAAACAAGAGAAACATATTGGTGTAAATGTGACTTTAACATACTCCAACATTTTTTCATAAAATTGTCTTCACAATCAGAATGATCTGCAATAAATGTTACAGATTTTATATTCTAGACTGCATGGATGGACAGATGAAGTCTTAAGCCCTTTAGTTTCTTTAAACCTGAAAATAAACCCTTTTAAACTGTGAAAAATATCCCACAAAATAAACTTGAACCCGAACTGGCTAAATGACAATATAATTGATCTGAACTATTGATCTGCCTGAATGATATAGGCTAATAAGAAAGAAACTATTACTGAATGAAATCAAACAAAACCCTTTAATTACACATCAACTATAAAAACAGGTACCACCACTGACATTTTTAGCTAAATCACTATATGGAATTCTATACTTCACTTTAAACAAAATAGTAATTTGGAAGATACTCTATAAACCTCTCTTTATTATTAGAGGTTTCATGGAATGAGGTTTACTGGGGCAGTTGACAAGGGCTTCCCTTGTCGACCGCACAGCGTCCAGACTACCGCGCTGTGCCGCCAAACAGCTGATCGGCACAGCACGGCAGCCATTTTGATGAAAATGAAGCGGTGATTATTTAAATCGCCACTTCATTTCCCTTTTTCGAGTACACTATTCTACATGCCTCCGTCGACGGAGCCATGTAGTATAGACATACTCTAGTTTACCAGGATCACTGGAATCTAGTCCATTATTATCTTGTGTGAATTTTAAATTCACCTTAGTTCTTCATTATAAAATGGGCTAAATAGTGCTTACTGATCATGGTACATGGGGATGCTTATCTGGTGATGCTTTGAATTGAAAGGTGTGAAAAGCTATAAAACATTATATAAAATGGGGCAAAATGTTCTTTTCTTCCTCATTAAAAGAACTATACAATCTTTAATACATGTCTTCTAGGTATGGAACTAAACAAAAGTTCAGTTCCAAACACCTCTGCAATTTTGCTGAAATTCAGAACTTTGCAGACAGGATCAGATGGGATAATCTTAAATCATGGAATAGTTTCCCTTTTTCGAGTACACTAATCTGCATGGCTCCGTCGAAGGAGCAATGTAGTTTAGACGTACCCCTACTGTCCTGCTTCAGAAAACACATAGAGCTGAAACCTAAAAAATACTGGGTCCTTACAGTTAGGCATTCCATTATGAAATTAACTTTATATTGATCGCTTTAAGTAATTTACAGTTTGATAAAACCACAACACATTTTCTCTAAGGTGAGGAATACTAGAAAATAATGAGAATTCAAAATCTTAAAATGCTCTACACAGCAGAAAAAATTATATCTTTCTACTCAGTAATAGATAAGGCTAAATGGACTAGTTACAGAATAAATAAGTCTCAGCTGGCATAAATAGATTTGCTTATTAGTTTAGCAGCACAGTGCTAACTTTGAAAGCTGCAGACTTAAAAGCAGTCATTTCCCCTGGAGCAGATAACTATATTTTTGTCCTTGAATCCTTTGAGGAGGTATGCATTTAGCAAAAAAAAACCCCAAAACAAACAAACAAATAAAATCTTGAAACCTATTACAGGCCATTACACAGCCCAAATATTATTAAACTGACATGCATGGACAATGAAGAAGCTAAATAATACTGGTGATAAAATGTAGGTAAGTGGCACCAGTTTAACTCAAAATAAGTGTATATAATGAGAAAGGTTTTTGTGTAATATAGGTCTTGCATATTCATTGCAAAAGACAAAGTGTGTGAAGCAATATCTTATATTGGACTAACTTCCCCCACCTTGTTTTTCTTATATCCTGGGACTGACACAGCTGCAACTAATCTTCATGGTCACTGAAATTCATTTAAGACAACTTAATTAAAACTAACATTACTGAGCTGATCACTTTCTAAAAATAATTTGTGACAAAATGAGTATGGGAGCTGACCATAAAAGATGGCAAGAACATTTTTCCTGCCGAATTTCTGGTTTAACAGTCAGAAGGATACTAATCTAAATTTTTAAATGCATTTCAACAGTCACACTGAAATTGCTTAAACATAGGCTAGAAATGGCAAGTTTAATTAAAATCTTTATTTTCAAATACCATGCACTGCATCTTCATGGCAATAGGTATTTCTTATCTGAGTGTGGAATTCAGTAAAACAGTACTAAGAAGGGAAGTTTCTTTAGCAAGGTTAAATTATCAGATAAAAGACCTGAGAAGAAAGCACAGTCTACTACAGGAAAGGCTGTTGGTGAGTCAATAGATGGTGCTCTTTCTTCTAAATCAGTACTAAATCAATAGCTCAGCATAGCATTAGACAGCACTGTTCTTCCAAAGGTGGACGAGATTTAATCTCTGATTCTACTGATGGCTCATAGCAGGGGTGGGGAACCTCCAGTGCATTGGATACAAGTGGTTCATCAGGGTTAGCTGCTGGCAGGCCACCAGATGGTTTACTTGAACATCCATAGGCGTGACTGCTCACAGCAAACTATGACCGTGGTCTGCCATTCCCAGACAACCCTGATGAATTGTGTGCAGCCTGTAGGCCAGAAGTTCCCCATCGCTGGCTGTCACTAAACATCCCAATGCATTCTTCATGAGACAGTGAGAAGAAGTGTGGCCTAGTGCATATAGCGCTTACCTAGCACTAGAAAGACGTGGGTTCTTTTCTGTTTTTTAAAGTGTTCTTCACCCAACAGGAGTGCCTTCCAGGAGTGCATTAAACAGTTTGATTAATATTGTCATGTGTGATTTCTCATCTGCAACCAAGGGAGACAAGTATGTGTAATGGAGACTTTTGCTTTGGAATTTTGTTTAGAGAAATAGAATTTGTATATTCTACTTATATAGTATATGTAATCCTTCTGCCAGGTGAGGTCAACAGCACCAAGAACCAGGTTTCAATATTTAGGAATTTTTCTTCACAATAAAAAACAGAAGTAGCTCAAGCTCCATTAATTCAAGAAAACACTACAAGCATGATTCGAAAGCAAGTGGCCATGAGCAAACACCCACCCTAGAGTATATTGGGCAGTCCCCTTTGCCTCACTTTTCCACTTTGAGGTGTGAAAAATCCAACAAATGTTCTTTGAACCCACCATTGCCCTCCCCCGCACTGTACCCCATACACAATTGTCGTCGTTGGTCAGTGCAGGCCCAGAGTTCAGATGGGTGTTCACGTGAGTTCACCTCTAAGCCCAGAGTTGTGTGTGTGTGTTGTGGGTTTCATCAAACAATACCTCTGATGCTACTGCTACTGCTACTGCTGCTGCTGCTGCTGCAGTAACTGACTCTCAGTTGCCTCCATTCTCTCGGGCCACCATTCACTCTGATGTCACATTCTGAGGTTCCACCTTTTAAACCAGCTCTGAGCATTTTCAGAAGTTAGTGGGGAACCTCACCACAGGCTGGGCAGTCTCTTTCACAGCAGCACGGTCCCACACAGGTCTGAAGCTTAGCAGCTAGACCTATTATTAGTGACTACAGCTCTTATGATCACTGAATAAAATAAAGACCCTCAATTGAGTCTAATCAGCACTGTGGAGAGGGGCAGAATCAAACCGTACCTAGAACTCATAAGAGAGAATCCATATTACCATATACAGACTGCCTCCCCCATCTCTCATTCTCATTAGGACTTGGTGTCCCTAGTGCTTGCTTGATCATGTTGGTAGAAGAGTTCCCTCTGCAGAGCACCAAGGTAGCACAGGGGTGTTTATGCAAATATAGTCTGCTCCTGAATTCTTTCCATCCACAGCATATCACTAGTCAGGGAAGAGCTCATTCAGACCTTGCTTACCTCTACAGACACACAGTTATATGTTTCTCTAGATAAGGCAAAGCCAACAAAATATGCACTTAGAGAAGGTGGTGAAATATGTCATGGTTATTAGTTCTCAGGTGAATTGATTCCACAATTTTGGAGCCATCTCCAAGAAAGCTCTGGTCTCCTGCATAGAGAAGATTTATCCTACTGAAGAGCATTCTGCTGTCCCAGATAAGAGTATTTGTTGACCAGACTTCAACCTGCAATTTTAGTGCATTTCTTAGCTATTGTGGGTCCAAGTAATGGAGCACTTGAAGATAAAGATTCAGTATTCTATGGGAAGCCAGAGTAGAGATGGGAGAGGAACTCTGATGTGTTTGCAGTTGCCTGTTGCTGAAGAGATGTGCTGTAGCCGTCTGTACTAGTGGGAGTTTCCTAAATACTGAAGGCTTCATACCATTACTGTAGTGCACCTGAGAAGTGACAGAGGGTATACTTACATTGCAGCTGGGAAGCCTAATACTCAGCATGGATAGATCTACCGGTACATGCACTAGCTCTGCTCAAGGTATCTTGCTAAAACTAGCTGTAGGGTCACACAGGCACTAATGGTGGCTCAGGCTAGCCATATGAATACAGACTTATCCGAGTTGGTAGGTTCATAATCAGGCTTCTAGCCTGAGTCACTGTCTGTTCCACCCTAGCACCAGTGGTATTTTTGGCATGCTAGTTTGGGTAGAGTTAGTATGTGTGCCATTGCCTGATACAGAATTTATACCTCTTAGGTGAGGTGTAGCTGTACCTTTACATATGAGTAACTGAGGCCAAGTCTTCTGCTGGAATTGGACAGTCTCTCCTAGCCAACCAGCTGTAAAAGAAAATATTACTCCCAGGTGATATTCTGTGAGGCCCTAGCATCAAGGAAGAATCCAGGAGAATGCCTAAACTATAGACTGAATGAAGCAATGTTGGGTGTGTGCCTTCAACCAAAGGGCTGTGTCTACACTGGGCCACTTATTCCGGAAAATCAGCCGCTTTTCTGGAATAAGTTGCGAGCTGTCTACATTGGCCCTGAATTTCTGGAAAAGCAATGACACTCTACTGTACAAAATCAGCCGCTATTCCGGAAAAGCTACGCTGCTCCCGCTCGGGCATAAGTCCTTATTCCGGAACACTGTTCCGGAAAAGGGCCAGTGTAGACAGCCCAGTAGTCTTTTCCGGAAAAGCGCGTCTACATTGGCCACAGATGCTTTTCCGGAAAAGGGGCTTTTCCAGAAAAGCATCTGTGGCCAATGTAGACGCTCTTTTCCGGAAATACTTATAACAAAAACTATTCTGTTTTAAGCATTTCCGGAAATTCATGCCAGTGTAGACATAGCCAGGGAGTCTGCACCATGGCTGCAAATTCTTCCAAGATATTTTTGTCTTCTTACCAGCATCAACTGCATCTCACTCAGGTTCAGCTACAACCAGCTATTCTTCACCCATGAACTGTTGTCATCTAAGCATTGGGTCATCTTGATAGTAGTAGTACAAATCTGATTGTACATGGTACAGGAGAGGCAGAGCAGTTTTCCAGTGACAAATTGCTAGCACTGGTGTCCATGTTGTGTGCCCAGGTCACCTAGCAGCTGCAAGTAGTTGTGTGAATAGGACACATGTAATTGCATGTCTAGAAATCAGAGAAAGAATGGATCCTTGTGACACTGTACAAAGTGAGGGAGTCTTGTCATAGGGGTGCAGTTTCTCACTACTCCACACTAGGTGCAAGTCTCTGGCAAGCCAGTTCCCCTTACCTGTAAAATGAGAATAAAAATGCTGCCTTCCTTTGTAAAGCGTGTTAAAGTCTATGGATCAGAACTCCTACGTAAAAGAATAATAGTTATACTAGTGTTAGTGTTAACCCAGATAAACTCCAAAAATACTAATTTGGGTAAGTACATGCTACCCTTCTAAATCACCCCTGCAGTTCCATTTGAATATGACCTATGTCAGTGGAAGATGGCATGATCAGTTTTGTATGGTAAGGAGAGCAGGAATCAGCACCAAAGCCCAAATGCTAGAATCCAGGATTAAGGCAGATCAAGAACCAGGACTTAGAATTAAAAGTCAGACCAGATGACCTGGAGTCAGGGAAGGCAGGAGCAAGTGTGGTGTAGCGTAAGGCCTAAGCTGGAGAAGGGCAAAAGCAAGGGAAGGTGAGAGGAAGTTCAAAGAATCCACAGGTGCTGCTAGTCTTAAGAACAGGACTGCTGGCTCCCTCAGTTGATCAGATGGGGCTGTCTTTTGGGTGGCCCAGCTGGTTCACCTCAGCTGTACTTGTTAGGCCATTAGAAGACTGAGCAGCACAGCTGCAGGGCCTTATTTCTTATTAGGCTTTACTTCCATAAACTGTTGTCTAGTTTCCCCTTGAAGGCATGTAGTAGCACAGTTCCTGTATGTATTATATACAAACTACTATATCAGAAAATTGCAATTACAGCTGTGAAATAAAGCCTTCAAAAGTTAGGAGCTGCTAATTCAGCTCCTTTGTATCTCTAGCATGGGCTGAAGGAACAGGGGGGCACAACACTCTGATGTGCAAAACCCATGCTTACTATAGCTGAGGATGAGAGAAGCAAAGGCATCTCCAAGGCTATGTCTACACTGGCAGATTCTTGCACAAGAACTCTTTTGCGGAAGAGTTCTCGTGTAAAAACTCTTCCACAAGAGAGCATCTACGCTGGCATGTGCGTTTGCGCAAGGGCATCCATGCCAGTGTAGATGGTCTTTTGCGCACAAAATCTCTGATGGCCATTTTAACCATCGGGCTTTCTTGCGCAAGAAATTAATGTGCCCTGTCTATACTAGCCTCTTCTGGAAGAGCTCTTGTGCAAAAAGGCTTCTTCCTGAGTGGGAGCGTCAGAGTTCTGGTGCAAGAAGTCCTGATTTTATACATGTAACCCTTGTGGCGGGTAGGCCTGGCAGTAACCAGGGCTGGGTTCAATATCTTGGGGTCCATCTCACATAGAACCTGCTCGAGCCCCCACCCAGTAATCTGGGAAATTCACGCACCCCTGGGCACCTCTGAGAGGCAATGCTTCCCCACTCGCAAGCTCTGAGTCTGAGTGTAGGAAAGAAACATTTAATGAAACAGAGAGATAAGTGATATGGCATTAACTTGGGGAAAACACCACAGAGTTCATAACCCAAACATAAGCCAAGCCGCCCCCCCCCCAGCCAAGAATCGCTCGAAGTCCAAAGAGTCCGACATCCCGAAAGTCTCTGTTCCTGGTCCGTGCCACCCAGAGTCCCAAAGTTCACCCTCAGGGTTTCACCTCCCAACCTGGGTAGAAATGGGGGTGAGGGAATAGATAGGGGGCACCTTATACGAAACTCCGCCACACTCCACCAGCTGTCTCGTCCCACGCCACTGGACACTCCGCTGGGTGCCTGCCGCCGCTTCTCATCTGCTGCCGCCGCTGGTCTCCACTCCTTGCCTGCCACCGCTCCACGCCACGCCGCAAGTGGCTGCTCCTCACCTGCCGCCGCTCGTCACTCCTCGCCTGCCACCACTCCACGCCACTGGTGGCCGCTCCTCGCCTTCTGCCGCTCCGCACCACGCCGCTGGTGGCTGCCACTTCACTAGCTGCAATAGGCCTGGCTCTCAGCCAAACCAGTGATTTCAGCTCTCAGTGATTTCAACTCTTTAGCCACCAGCTGGACTGGCAAATGAATCCAGCTTTCACTGGACTAGCAAAAGAAAAGTCTCCTCAGGGAGTCTGCTTTAGGTCTGTCCTTAAAACAAAGGGGGGAAAGGTGCAGGTTGGGCCCGTCTTATAGCTCACACCTGGCAGGTGTGAAGCCAGCTGACTCAAGCCCTTTAACCCTTTCCCCCAGCTCTGTTCACTCAACTCTGGAAGGGGGGAGAATTGTTCTTCTGAGATCTCTTACCATGATGGTGGTGTCTCTCCTGCAAGCACTGGTGGCATGTTTTACAGTTCCCACATTAAGGGGTAGCATGATTAGTGACCCCGACAACAGTCCCAAATTACATACAATTCTCCACATTCCATTCCAACACTGACCTTCCATCAGCCCTGGCTGAATGGGATTTACATAGCCACACCTCAGATTCTCTCCTGAGCTGTATTTATATAACAGTTAACAGTTAATTACCTTGCAGAGCTAAACAATTGTAGTGGGCGCACCAACGCCTCCTTTTAGCTGGCTGATAGCAAGCAGCAGTTCAGCCTCTGCTTACATACATTAGAATGTCAGTTTACTTGCGCAAGAACACACAGACAGTGTAGACAGGCAGCAACTTTTTGCGCAAGAGCGGCCGCTTGTGTGCGAGATTGTGCGAGTGTAGACACAGCCTTGTAGTTTTGATCTTGAGGTGGCCAGGAGTGGGGGTGGACATGAGCAGAGGGCTGCACTAATTTGTCCGCTTCTGCTCACTGTGTATTAATGGAATGCCTGTGCTCCAGCCCTTGTTGTGTCCTCTCTTCGCCATCCTAATAGTCTTAACATGCCCCTGAATTCAGAGTGGGAAATAGAAAGGTTGGCACAAGTCAAATTGGACTCCTTTATGTACAGGAAGTCCTTAAGTATACCGTGACAGCAGACTGAAGGTGGAACCTTAGAAGCAGCCTAGGATCTCAGCCTTACAAGTTTAAATTCAGACAGTCATTGTCTGAAATATTTTTATCACACTTATTTCTTCCTCATCGCACTCCAATTTTGACATACACATTCCCAAATAGCCATATGCCAGATATTTTCTGACTGGCACCCAGATGTCATCACATCACTATATAAGACTGATATGCAGGGTGTTTGCAGATTTCTGATTCAAGTCACCAGTCCCTACAAATGATATGAATTCTCTCACTCTGACCCTTTGAACCTAAGGGAGAAACTTCCTCCCTTCTAGAACAAATTCTCTGGCTAGAAAGAAGAATTCCTTTGAAGTGTTCAGCAGGGAGGTATTAACACAGAATTGTGGGCTCTGTATTGCTTTAAAATGTAACAGCCCCAGGACCTCACAGTTAGAATCATTCTAGAGTTTATTTAAATTACAGTTTGAATATGGACCTTGATTTAAAATATTTCCTATTTTTATACCAGGAAACCAAAATGAGTAACTGCATTAATGTCAGACATAACTTAATGGCCCTAGAAGCAAAACAGATGCTGAGAATCATCAAGGACTTCAGAGAAGCAGTCAGGCATCAACATCATTTTCTTTCCTTACACTCAACAATTAATAGGGTATTTGCTGAAAACATCTCGAAATGGTTGGTACTAACTGGCAGGAAGCTTACTGCACATTTGCACATTCCAAATGTCCACTCATGTGGAGTGAGGTCACTGGTAGAAGTTCATGAATTTTGGAACGACATCTAAGAGAATTAAAGTAATCTCATAAACTGACATCATTTGAGAGGAATTAAAGAATACTGTGGACATGAGACTGGAAAAGCAGAAGACAGTGTTCATGTTATAGAAAAGCAACACAAATAAAAACAATTCTGTAAAAATGCCTGCAGGCAGCATATGTTACAGGCTAAGTGCTATTTTATCAGTGTGTATATTTCAAAAAATATAATTTTATTTCAGCCAATTATAACATACCACAGAAGGAAGGGCAGTAGGAAGTTAGTTTTAAATGTTTAACAAGAAATACTGGGGAACATTTACAGAGCCATCAGCTTAGAAGAATGACAAATTCATGAAAATTGCAGAAAGGCTATGCACGTCTCATTATCACAGTAAGACCATGTGTATCGACTAGCAGAGATCAATGTTTTTAGTGCTACAATGTATTTATACTTTTAAAAATGAAAATAGCTGAGGACAAACATTTTAAAAATATGCATGTCTTTGGTCTTACAAGAAAACAAAAAGATGTCATGTTTTAGTGATGCACCCAAGCTTTCATTTGGGACTTCCTAGACTAATCCAATTAAAAAACCATTTCCCTACTTGTGTCATATTGGAGACAAATAATTTATTTATATTTGCATGAATGATAACTTTTTTGTTTTTATTAACCATGAAAAATAATCTTCAGCCAAAAATGAGGCTTGTAATACGATTTTGGTGGGGTGATAATGTGGTTTCATCAATATGAGTATATAAACTAGGAAAAAAACTAACAAGTCTTGCATAAAATTTGGGCCAAATTCTCAGTCCTTCTGAAATGGTCACCTCCTGCTTCATCCTTGATTACAGTGCTATACAAAAATTTGGATTTACCCAGCAGAGGGCAGGAGTTACTTACTGTACTTTAAGATTTCCACTAAACAAAGCCATCTTTTGTCACCACCCAGAATTCTCCATGGCAGAAGCTGTGTAGGGCATGAACTAAAATAACTCGTTTCACAGATATGTTAACCATTGCCTGCTTCGCAGCATTTCCCACGTAATACTGAAGCAGTTCTGCTGTGGTAGAGAAGTTGCACAAATCTTGCACCAACTGGAGGCTTGATGCAGACTTTTTGATTCCCACTCCCTTCTCCCACCAGTTCTCTTGATTCAAGAATTTAAATCTTGGGCACAAAACCTAGGTAAATTTCTTACCCGGATGTCATCACCTGGAAACATACCAAAATGTGCAATTTCAACATATGCTTTTATATTTATTTTCTTGATGAGTAAGCACCATGGTTATTTATTATGGTTATGTGGTCATTGTTTCATCCAGGTAAAGTACAATAACTGGTTATAAGTTCAAAAGCTTCAGAGGGGTAGCCGAGTTAGTCTAACAGGAAAAACTTAAACAACCAATAGACTAGTAGCACCTTAAAGACTAACAAAACATGTGGATGGTATCATGAGCTTTTATGGGCGCAACCCATGATTACTGTCATCTGAAGAAGTGGGTTGCGCCCACGGAAGCTCATGATAACCATCCACATGTTTTGTTAGTCTTTAAGATGCTACTAGTCTATTGGTTGTTTGTTAAGTTTTTCCTGGTTATAAGTTACTTTGACAGGAAGAGGGAAAGAATAATAGTGTCCTGCATAACAGCACATGAAATCTAAATAGCTCCAAGTGCTTTACAAACATTAAGAAGATAGGTATGCTTAATTAGTCCTACCTTAACCAGAAAATATTCTATTATCTCATTAGAAGTGTCAATTCCCAATAACACACATCCAGTGTTAACAAAGTGGAAGCAGAAGATAGAAAAAGCCCTCAACATCTGGAATTTTTTTTCAGTATTTTCTGGTAATGTTCAGTAATTTGTTAGTTTCATCATCAACTTCTGGCTTACAAGCAATATGGACAAGTGCTCTTCAGTTCTTTCATTTTTGCACTGCCTTTATTACTCAGTTATTGTTACTCACTTTCTTGTCCTAATAGTTTTCCCATCATCCATCTTACCATTATAGATACTTGACCATAGAGAATAATGTTTCCTGTCACCTTTCTTCCATGTATAAAGCTTAACTATCCTCTGCTTGGATGTCTATGACTAACATCTGTTTCAAATACTCCTTTTGAAGTCCTCTAATTTTTCTTGTGAGATGTGTAGGCAACAACAATTCAACCATATCTTACGATCTTTGATCAGCAACTACCCTCTTCTTCATTGTGTAGTTCTCACAACTACAGCTGACTTTTTGCCAGATACATATGACGTTTTGTCCATTTTTCATGCCACTCAGTAATTAAAATGTACATTATTTTAAACAAGACTATTTCATCAAATGTGACAGTGATTGGAATGGAATAACTCTTGATTACTATGCCCAGCATCCTGTAATCTTAACATTTCATCAGAGATGTAGGAAGGGAGTGGTTCCTCCCACCCCCTGCTAGAATTCAGGCTATGTCTCCTCTGCTGGCTTTTGCTGGCAAAGAGTATGCTAATGAAGCACTCATTAGCAACTTCTCATGTTTCATTTGCATAATCTCTACCTGAGGCTTTTTGCGCAAGAGGTTTTTGCGCAAAAAGTAGCAGTGTAGAAGGTTCCATTTTGAAAAAAAAAACCTTTTTGTGCAAGATCCTTATGCCTCAAAAAATAGCCTAAATGTTATTCAAAGGAGAAAAATATGGCAGATCTGAGAATATCCATTTAAATTATGAATTAGATACTGCTGTTATACCAAACACTATACAGAACCCTAAATTCTGTATTGGAAGATTTCAGCATCCACGTCAATGATGATTTTGACACACAGCTACAAAACCACATAGACCGTGCCAGATATGGTGGGTATCAGAGGTTTCTTTTCCCTCCCTTTTTAGAGCTAGGGCCACTGACCCACAGAAAAATCAGTTAGGGGCTACACACAACTGATTAACAAACAAAATATAACACCCCTCACCACTGTTGGCTCTTGAATGCTGGGGATAGCCCCAAGCCTCAGGGACTGGATCCAGGCAAGCCAGTGGCTGCATCCAGCCCCCAGACCTTAGGTTACCCATCCCTGTTCTAGATCTTGATTTTTAGCATGTGCTAAAGATAGCATGCTCAGGATCTCTGGGCTAGATCCAAAAAAGAGACATTTTTGTTACTATATAGAGCATTGCAGCACCTAAGTTTTAGACACTAAATGAAATCTACAGCCTCAAGTTAAGTGCCCAAGGTCCCAAAAGGAGAGAAAAGAGGATTCTCAAAAGCCAGCATGCTGAGCAGGGAACTGCCTAAATACAAAAGACTGTTGGAAATACTAAAGAGAAGGGAGGGCTTAAGCCTCAGGACTCTCGAAAAGCTGGTAATCATGCCCCCTTATACTTAATGGAAGTTAGGTGACTTAGGTTTGAAGTCCTGTTCTATGTCATGTAGAACAGAGACTTGATTGCAGGTCCTCTACCTTTCAGGTGAATGCCCAAACACCAGGTTACAGGGTATTCTAAAATGGAATGCTCTCAATTTCTTGTGTTGTGGCTGTTCCACATTGTATTACTAATTACATATTAATTGTGCAAGAGTGAAAATAAGTTTATAGCCTGGTGGTTAGGGAACTCACTTAGGAAATCTCAGCCTTCTTCTAATGAATATTTATATACAGAGTTTTATTTTCATCAGGAAAAAATTGGGAGACCCATCACTTTAAGAATGCCCTACAGTTTAGGTGCCTATATACCTTTTAGGATCTGGGCCAGAGCTATTAAGGGATTTATCCAAGGAAATATAGAAAGTTTGTGTCAGATGCAGAAGTTAAACCCACATTATCCAAACCTTATCTTTCAAAAGACAGACATTTTCCCCCTTCCCCTCCATATATATGTACAAGTTTAACCACTCTTAGCTTAGCATGATTGTATGTAAGTTTCTGTTTCAGGACATTTCAAATGAACGTGGTACACTAGTTAGGCCAGAGCTGAGCTGGTGAAATTTGGCCTCTCTCCATTGATTTCAATGGATCGAAGCCATTTACATCAGCTGAAGTCTTGGTCCTATAATTTTATTAGCAACTGCCTGTTTATCATCTGTTCTGGACTAAACAACATACAATATTTAATGTAACAACTTAATTACAGAGTATCCACAGATTGTTAGCAACAATAATCAAATGTACAATGGTTCTAACCTCATCTCCAAATTTTAGCTGAACTAGAGAAAAACTCTGCTAATTATCCTATACTACAAGGGTACATAGTAAAAGACTAAGCTTGAGTTATGAGACCAAACTTACCTTCTGCAAAAATGTTTTGAAAATATAACTTTTTCTATAGAGTGTTTCAAATGAGGCATTTTCTCTACATACTAGTAGGGCACATCTAGACTACATTTTTTCTAAAGGAGATATGCAAATTTGGCACTAATTTGCATATCCTTTTCCAATTGCATTTTCGAAAGCAGGTCTTTCAAAAGTGAAAGTAGTCTGGACACTTTTTTTTCAGAATAAAACCTTTTTTGAAAAACCGTGTAAGCCTTTTTTTAGGAAGAGATTTTTTTTTTAAAAAAAGGGTTTTTTTAAAAAAATGCATCCAGGCTACTTTCACTTTCAAAAGACCTGCTTTTGAAAATGCGATCTGAAGAAGATGCAAATTTGGTGCTAATTTGCATATCCTTTTCCAATTGCATTTTCGAAAGCAGGCCTTTCAAAAGTGAAAAGTTATGTTGGTAAAGACACAAATGCATGGTCCAGATGCATAAATCAGCATAGTTTTATTAACTCCAATGGCAATTGCATTAAGCATTGACTACTGCAGCTGAGATTCTGGACCCAAGTTTACAATCTAAATAATCCCTATTTTGGACCTTATAAACACCTCAGCTGCAAAAGGAAGAATAGGTAATTCTCTAAGGATGTTGATAGGTTCAAGTGGATTGTAGACAGAGTTGCTGTCAAGACAAATGTTATGCTTGAATGAACACATGCAGGCTGTGTCTACAATGGCAAGTTATTCCGGAAAATCAGTCGCTTTTGCGGAAAAACTTGCCAGCTGTCTACACTGGCCGCTTGAATTTCCAGAAAAGCACTGACGATCTAATGTAAAATCATCAGTGCTTTTCCGGAAAAACTATGCTGCTCCCATTCGGGCAAAAGTCTTTTTCCAGAAAACTGTTCCAGAAAAGGGCCAGTGTAGACAGCACAGTAGTGTTTTCCGCAAAAAAACCCTGATCATGAAAATGACGATCGGGGCTTTTTTGCAGAAAAGTGCGTCTAGATTGGCCATGGACGCTTTTCCAGAAAAAGTGCTTTTCCGGAAAAGCGTCCTGCCAATCTAGATGCACTTTTCCGGATTTACTTTTAACTTAAAACCTTTTCCCTTAAAAGTATTTCCGGAAAATCATGCCAGTGTAGACGTAGCCGCAGATTCCAGTGAAGCAAAAGGGATCCTCACCTAAGTCCAGTGGCAGAATTTTACTTTTCTGATTCTCTCCCCACAAACTATTGCCTCATCATGCAGTCCTCCCTCCTCCCCTCCCCCAAATACCCACCTGGGGGAAGGGGAATCATTTGTTAATGAATTTGAAGGATGTACCCTTTACCTCCTTTGAGGGGTTTTTTTTTTCATAATGATAATGAGATAGTTTTGTGATTAGTAAAATCCTGGGTTTAATTCTGATCTTAGGACCCATGTAAATGCCTCTGTAATCAGAAGGGCAGAATCAGGCCCAATAAATTCACACTTATATTCACAACTTCCTTGTGTAAGTTATATTCAAACATGAGCTATGAGCAATGTGATGCTCAAGGCCCAAATTGTCATGACTGCTGAAAGTAAAAATGAAGGACCTGCTTCTTCACTCACACAGATGTAAATTAACAGTGAAGCCAGTGTATTTATGGTGGTTTACAACCAGTGTAAAACAGAAGAGAACTAAACATAATGAATTTAATTCTCTCCTCATATTTACTAGCTGTACATAAGAAGTGGGAGCAACAGTCACTGCAGGCCTGGGGACAAGGGGTATGGGGACCAGTCAGCCCTTAGTGCTGCCCAGAGCAAAGTGCTGGCTCCCGCCCCAGCCCTCAAAGCTGTTCAGAATGCCCAGCATGGCACTCCAACAGCGATTCAAAGGGGTTCAGGGATCAGGCCTTCACACCAGAGTAAGTTTATTGACCTCAGTGGAATTATTTTTAATTTACATTTATGTAAGTGAGGAGAATCAGACCTGTTTTATCTAAAATGTAATATTAAACAGTGGGTAATTTTTAAAGGCCATGAAAAGAGTACAACATGCAGGAAAATTAATTCATTTGCACCTCTGACATGGTATTTTAGGGTATGTCTACACTACAGAGAAGATCGAAGCTGCTGCTGTTGATCTTCCAGGACTCAAATTAATGGGTGTAGTGAAGACATGCTAATTCAAACTGAGCATGGCACTCCAGTCAATGCCTCTAGTCCTGCTTTCATAGAGAGTAAGGGAAGTTGAAGGGAGAGTGTTCTCCTTTAAACTTTCTACAGTGTGGACAGCACCAAAATTTGAGTTAAGATACTTTGATTTCAGCTACGTAATTAATGTAGCTGAAGTTGTGTACCTTAATTTGACCTCATCCCATAATGTAGACATACCCTTACTGATGCAAAACATTCATTCATCTTGTCTTTTCAAACTTAGTGGTTAAAGAGTAATACCCCTGACTGAAAAGGTATTCAATTTCCTTTTGAAATATTACTTGAAGTGATTACATCTTGCTAATTTGAAGTTGTAAGTTCATTATACTGAAGCATACAGCCCGATACTTTGTCTTAATGTGTTTTTAGGTTATTCTCAGTGTGAGGAAAGCATTTGAACAATGCATTACAAAGGGGAAAACAAGCTGTATTTCTCTGTGCTCACACTCAAATTTCAGATTGCGTATACAATATCAAATAGGTCCATTTTGCAAAGACATCTTCCCTGCAGATTTCCATTCTAATTTAAAATTTTAAAAATCACCGCTATTGTCCTTTAGCACACATAAGAGGAACAGAAATAGAGCTGTCAACTGAAGTGCATTTTGCTCTTTTAATCATTAATCATATTTTATTTTAAATCAAAATCATTGTATACCACATTTTCAAATGTAGCCTCTTTTCTTTTAGTTCATAATTATTTGTGTGTGCACTTCTTGTGGACTATTTTTCTGCATACTAGTGTCCCTTTGAATCAAGCAAAATTTCCCAAATCTTACACAAATCAGTTATATATATATATAATTCTACTATGTGTATATGCAATTACCAGTGCACAGAAACCACGTATGACAATGACTTACATGTTTCAAGTGGTAAGCTGTACAAATGGAGTCCTGCTGAAAGACTTTTGAATATTTGACCTTATTGATTTATAGGACTTTATAACTATCTGACTGAAGGATTTCACAATTGCTTTTCTAAGCAAGGCACTTGTATTCCTTGAGTCTCTCACCTCAAAATATATTTTCTAACTTATGAAATAATTAGCTAATTAGGCAAAATAATAAAATATGAACAAGCATATTATAGAAAAGTGTAAGTAAAAAAGCCAATATTATTGACATCAAAGTTTATTGAGACCATTAGCTTTTCCCTGTGGGCCCTACAGTTTTAGCCTTATTTGTATCAATAGTACCTTAATGTTTGAGCACTAGGACTGAAACTAGCAGGACTAAGAGGTGGCAGTGTAGTCTAGTGAAAGGTGTACTAAAGTGGGATGACCCAGAAGACCTGGGTTCTGGTTCCTGTCATTGGCCATCTGGCTAAACTTGGGTAAATCAGTCTGTTTCCCTGCGCCCTAATATTTCCATCTGGTCTTCTTTGTAAGGTGTTTTAAGATCTACTAATAAAAAGAGTATAGGAGTTCTTATGAAGTAAAGTATAATTCTTCACTGGTATTATAATCTGTCCTAAAATAGTATATTTCAGTTGAATGATCATCTACTTGAAAAATATCATGGTGTTTTGACTTCGATTGTACGTATTATTCAATTTACATTGCAAATTCTGGGTCATTGTTTGTCTGGCACCTAGAATAGGAGCCATCCATCCGGATGGATGTGGGGGGGGGGGATGAGGAGGAGCAGGCATTGTCTCTGGGTGTTACTATAATACAAATAATAATTGAAACAAGAACTTAAATAAACATTTCTCTGAGATTTTAAAAACAACTGTAAATATGTCCTTAGTCAAGACTATGGAATAGTATAAAAATGTATGGAAATGACTCCTACTTCTGAGCTGTTTGCTTATCTTCAGTGTGATTCCAGTTAAACATGTCATTCTGGAACCTCAATGGGTTCAGCACTTCCACCAGAGCTGCAGTCTGACAAAACAGGTCTGAGAAAACATTTGGGCATTAAACAATTTATAGAGGTTATAATTTCCACTGGGCAAGTCTGTGGAGTGTCCTTAGAAAACTCTGCTTTTTGTGCCAGCTGTAACCAAATGCGCATGAATTAAAAACAGGCTGCCAGGTGGCGAAGGACATAATTTTTACAAAGACATAGCTTGTACTATGCAGAAAAGTGCTTGGCATTCAATGCTGTGGCAAAATGAAATTATTTTGAAATTTTATTACAGAATACAGAATAAAATAACTAAATGCTATAAGCACAGGAAAGCAAAATAATGAATGTTAAGAAATGCAATTGAATAAGGGATTTATTAAAAATTAAGCACTTTATAAATAACCTTAAAGATGTATATTGCTTAAAATAGGATAAAACCCTGTTAATCTGTTACCCGTGTATGCCTTGATTTATTGTATTCACCCACATACATACACTGAACACCATAATATTGTAACCCAATGGTTTAGAATATATATTACAGGTCAGCCTCTGTGACTGATCTACAGAGGTCTTCTGTCTCCCCCTGCTGGGGGGGGCTATATATTTAGCGGAAGCAGTAGTGCTTTATACTTTTGACCCTGGTTCAATCCATATAGTGTAGGCTAACACGGTGACCATCACCTGGGGCCATCCTAGCAGTGGGCTTGTGGAGGCTATAGCCACCCCAAGAGTTGCCATAGCTCCTCTGTCGCCACCTCTCCAAGCACTATGGTCAAATGTTTATTTCTCCACTGCTGCTGGATATCACACTGCCTTCTGAATTGGGTGCCTGGCCAGCAGCCTCAGGCGCCAGCTCTTGAGGCAGTGCTGCTACCAGCAGCAATGTAAAAAGTAGAGAACATTTCCCAGTCCATGTCCCTACCCACTGGTTCATGGGCCCCAGAACTGGACAGTCCACACTTCTCACATCAGCCCAGACTGACCCACTCATATGTCGGCTCTTACACCTCACTTCCTGTGATTCCTGCTGTGATTCCTCCCCCCTGCAAAATTTTCTCTAGCCCACTTCAGCTTCATCTCCAGAAAGAGGCTGGAATCACCCCTGACTAATTACATTGTGTTACCAAAACACAAAATAAAAATATTTGTAGCAAATTTCATCTTAAGATTGCAATTTATTTTCTTTGAAATAACTGTGCCTTCATTTTGAAGTAGGAGGAGAAGTGATGGATTCCCTGTTCCTTTTCGTCTTTTCTCCACAGCTCTCATACACACTGATACATGGTTTTATCACTGACTAATGGGGAAAATTTTTGGGATACCGCTTGTTAAAACACTGGCAGCATACCACTAGACCTGCAATATGTTTCCACTCAGCAAATAGATTAAGTGTGCACTGGATGAACGTAAACCATGTGGTGATTTCTTGTTTCAGATATCACTTCTTTCTTGTGAGAAGGTAAAATAAAATAATGTTAATAAAGCAAATCATAAAATCTTGGTAGTGCGGTAAAGAGCATGTTCACATATGTAACATCCAACCTTGCACATCATCATTGTGTGTAACAAAAGGAAATCTGTGCAACTAACTCTTCTCTTTCTTATTCCTGCTTCTCTGCTTTTTCATTATACCAATGAATTAGTGCAATGTGATATCTAAAGACACTTTATGAGAATGTCTGGCTTACCCGTATGATAATACAGGTATCAAGAGAATTATACATTTCACATGAAATAAATAGAACTGATCTCTAGGTTCCAATGAGACACACAGTCCAGAAGAGACATATTTTCATAAAAGTTCATTTGAATATATTGCATTGGTATTTCCTAAGAAGCTGTGAGCCCTTTATGGAGTATTATCACAGTGCTACATTACTGGGAGTACAGGAAAATAGTGACCATAAATATGGGTCACTAAGGACTATAATTAAAAGAGATGGTCAAGACAATGTTTTCCCCCATGAAAAGTTTTGATTAAAATAATTGTTTTTCATTTTTTAAAAATCTTCAGATTAACAAATATTTCAATATTTGATTGTGAAACCAGAGGAAATATTTGCTTTTCAATAAAGTGGAAAAAAGTGACAGAATATCTGTTTAACTGAAGAGCCATTTTCCATAAAATGTCTTGAAGGAAAAATGTCAACAACAATTGGACATACCACAATCAGTAACTTTTCTGGACTATGCAGGGAAGAAGACAGAATGAGCACTCAATGCATTCTAAAAGGTGATGGCATTGTTTAAAACAGGAACATGGAAAGAGGACAAGGCTAGCTGAGCAAAGTTTGGTGTTTTCACACCAAAAAAAAGTTCTGCACAGAAAATATGCTATGCTCAGCTATTCTGACAAAAATATAAACATTACATTATAGTAACTGAGCATTTCAGATTTACTGTATGTAATATGAAATGATTATGAATAGGGATTTTCAGCAGAATACCCATGCACTGCTGCTTTCTGTGTTTATTATCATATGCTACATTACATGCAGGGAATTAAAACATGGGATTTTTATATCAAGGTCACTGAACCAGGAGCATTGTTCAACTGTTCATGTAAATCTCCAAATGGGCAAGAGTTAATGCGATTAGCACAGACTTCTACTTGATATGTAGTGAACGAATGTTAGCCAGAGGCTAGTAACTACTTTGTTAGTGAAAACCCTCAATCTCAATAGAAAATATGTTAGAGTATATGGGTAAAATTTTCAGAAGAACCTAAGCAACTGAAAATGTTACCCTCTAGCCACAAGGAGATTAGCCGTAGGTAAGAACCAATATTTATGATGCAGCCATTGAGGCTTCACAAGGGATGCCAGAGTCACAAGAATTACAGTACATTTTCTGTACCTCTACTGCCACATATTTTGTGGTGTTGGTGCACAGTTCTGTGATCTTAAATCAGTCCAAGACAGTTAACTAGTAACTGACTCATTTGACAAGCAGCTAGAGAACATCAACAAAAATCACTTGTCTGTTAAAAGCAGGGGTTCTCAAACTTTTCCACAGTATAAACCAAAAATATCTTAATTTACCCTCTGGGTACTGTATTGGAAGGCAACAATGCATGAGATTTAATTTGTGTGCAGCTACTTGTCAGAGTGGTGGGTAGGTGTAGGGAATGTACATGAAACAAATGTCAGGTGCATGCATATGTATATCATACATCGAAGGCTGACTTGGGACACAACCAGTAAAGAATTAAAAGGTAGTAGCATAAGTAATGCAAATCAGCTTGGCTTAATGCAAAACAGGTCTGGTCAAAGAAACTAGATATTGCTCTTTTGGTGAGAGCAGAAAAATACTGACTATATTATAAAACTGGCTAACAGATTTCAAAAAGTAACTAGAAACCTTCCTCCCATAAGGGTAATACTAATGCTCTGTTCTTGGGCCAACATAATTCAATTTCTTAATTAAAGATCTGGAAGAAAATGAAAAATTATTGGTGGCAAAAACTAGGGATTACAAGAAATAGATGGAGTGGTAAATGATGATAGAAACAGGATGAATACAGAGCAATCTGAATTACATGACAAGACTGGTTCACTTGAACAACATGCTTTTTAATATAGATGTGTAAGTTTGCATTCAGCTAAGTCATACTTGTTGGTTGTGAGATTGCATTTTGAAAAGAGGTGATTCAGAAAAGGACTTGGAGAGCATGTTAGCTAATGAAATGAGCATGAATTCCTAATGGGATATTGTGGCTAAGATAGCAACTGTGACCCTGAGATCATAGATGTATAAGCAGAGGAATATGAAGAAGGGAGATGTTATTAGCACTACATCTGTTATTAGTGAGATTGCTACTGGAATTCTGTATCCGAATGGTTTATCCAAGAGAAGATTAAGAGGGACGTACACCTATAAACATGTGTCTGGAGAGATTTCTAATAGAATCACAGAATCACAGAGCTGAAAGAGACCTCAGGAGGTCATCAAGTCCAGCCCCCTGCCCAGGCAGGACCAATCCCAATTAAATCAACCCATCCAGGTCTTTGTCAAGTCTAATACCAGGGAGCTCTTTAATCTAGCACTGTGTCCAGCAGCTGCTGATCCAGGAAGATGGTTGGGTGTGGCATGGTGGGGAGAGGTCCCCTCCTGTACACTACATTCCTAGAGAATGAAATTAGGCTAATTAAATCCCATGAGGGGGCACTACTGGCACTTGAGCAGTACTTCCTGGGAGGGCTAATGTTTAGAAAGTGCCAGCTAGGGGGAGAATAAACCAGCCATACAGGCCTGGGTGACATGTCTGGAGAGGGTCATAGGGCTATGGGTGTCTGGGAAATCCCAGCAGGGGAGCAGGAGAGATGAGCCTGGCATGGAAATTAGAGTCTTTCTGTTGGAAACTGGGATTAGGTTTTCTGGGACAGGGCCCATGTCCTGGGGACTGGGTGGGAGAAAGGGAACCTGAGGTGTTGGGGCAAAGTGAAAGGAGAGTCCCTTGGGAGAAGAATGATTCTGAGGTTACTCTTGGAATGGGAGGAGAATCATAAGAACGGCCATAATGGGTGAGATCAAAGATCAATCTAGCCCAGTATACTGTCTGCCAACAGTGGCCAATGCCAGATGCCCGAGAAGGAATGAACAGAACAAGGAATCATCAAGTGATCCCTCTCCTGTCACCCATTCCCAGTCTTGGACAGAGGCTAGGGAGACCATTCTTACCCATCCTGGCTAATAGCCATTGATGGACCTAACCTCCATGAAGTTACCAAAAGAAGGTAGAGATCCCGAAGCCCATGTCCAGCAGAAAAGGGCAGAGCATTAGGAGAGGGAAGAGAGAGTCTCAACTGCACACAAGTCAAGTCAACTACTCTTGTGGGCTCCTCTGAATCTAGAAGCGGGGGGAGCCAATTAGCTGGCCTGGGAAGCCAGGCCCAGGCCCAAGCCCAGGACCATCTCCACATGACAGGAGCTGCTACTGTGAGTGAGGGAAGGGCAGACTGAGCCCTTACCACCTTCAAGAATATTGTCAATAACCAGTTGTATTTTTTCTAGTGATGGAATCTTACATGTGTAAACATGCACACATACACACACACACACACAAAGCAAGGCAATAGGTAAAGAAAAGATGTGATTAAAAGGTAATCTTCCTTAAATAATAGATGTTAAAAATGTAAAGGCTTATATGATATTTATTCTGATCTCCCCTCCATGATGAATATAGTATCCTCATTAATATTTATACAAATAATTCCTGTAGCGTTGCTTGTTGTTTAGCTGGTGTTACACAGTGAAACTAGTAGGAAAGAAATACACAAAGTGATCCTTTGGTATAATGTGTGCAAACAAGCTGTATAAATAGATGTTTATTGTCTGTTTAAAACAGAAGCCCACATGTGACGGGGTTCACTCACCACCGTAACCCCCCACCGTCTGTCCTCAGGAATTGGCTCCCTCGGCAGGTAGGGTGCCTTCTCTGGGGTGGTGTCTCCCCTCTTTACTCCCGGCTGCGGCGTCCTCTTCGCCACACTGCCCTCCGGCAGTGCCCAAGTCTGTCTCTGAGCCCCCCTTCCGGGGGTCGATGTTCCTTCATCGGGCCTTCTTTCAAGCCCTGCAGTCTGAGGATTTGCTGGCCAGAGCTCCCCTAGCCCTGCCTGGCCTCCCCCAGCCCTGCCCTAGCTCCAGGGAGCCTCCTCCCTCAGCAGCCAGGTTCTCACTGCTTCCCTCTCACAGTAGCAGCCCATCCTCTATTATAGCGCCCAGCTGGGCCCTAATGGACTAGTACAGCCTCAGCTGGGCTAATCTCCCTGGCCCTGGTTCAGGCCGGGGTCTGCCCTTAAAGGGCCAGTGCAGGGCGAGCGCCCTGTCACACCACATCTTTTAGCAAATGAACCATCACAATACCTGAATAGCGACATAAAACAATGTTGTCCATGAGAAATCTGCTCTCTCACAAGAGAGATGGGGCAAGACGGGGCAAAGCTTCAGGGTAATGCACTAAAATATTTTGCAACCTACATGGCGGGAAATGCCCAGTGAATAATGATGGAAAACTTCACCTCTACCACTAGATGCCTCAGTCGGGAAGTCCCACAATGATTTATCTTAGGTCCTTTTCAGCATCTACACGAAACTAAATACATGAGCTGGCCAGACAATATTGTCTTCAGTGTCAGCAGGATGTAGGTGACACACAGCTTTGCTTATCCTTCACTGTACACAGCTGTATCATTACCACAAAGATAACCCATTGCTTGATAAGACTAACTCACAGATGAAAAGCAGCTGGCTGAATGAAAACAAGAAAAAGGTGATGCTAGTGGGCAAAGAAATCATTTTGAAGAGTTTCTGTCTGCTTTGGTTGAAGATAAACACTTGCAAATGATGACATGATCTTAATTATTCATCACTACACTTCTTAAATGGACTACAGTAATGTGATAGATCTGAGCACAAAGACATAAACAATAGGAAATTCCAGCTAGTATAGAATATTGTAGTATATCTCCCTGGCTACTACAAGCACAAGACACCTATCCCCCATTTTCTAGATCAGACTCCCATAGAATCTCAAATCAAGTTCAATGTCTTGATCCTGATCTTCAAGGCACTCAATAGGCTGGGCCCTCATTATCTAAAAGACCATCTAAAGCCCCAGGATGACTGTGGTCAAAAACTCTACTTTCTTGGAATCCAGTATGAGACTGTGAAATAGTCCCTAGTTCCTGGGGAGTTTAGCACAAATCCTCACCAAAACAAGACATGTCATTGTACATGCTTCTCCCCCGGGCGAAGGAGTAAGAAATTAAAACAACACAACAGATGTGTTGTCACATTGCATAATGCAACTGGAAGGTATTCAAATACTAAGGCAAGAAGTATGATATTAGCATCTATGTAGAATGTTAGGCCACTCTCCAGTGATCATCCAGTCATGAGTATATTCCAATAATATCTGCCTGGCAATGAATACTAGAACACTGGTTGAAACTAATTCATTCAGTACTAAAATCTAGTAAGTAGTTGAACGATGACTACTGTGAAAATGGCAGAACCTAGCACTTACTCTCCAATCACAACAAACCAGTGGGAGATCAACAGGAGCTAACACTCCTGTCAACTTCCCTTACTCTTTGTGAATCAAGGAGTACCAGCATCGATGGGGGCGCCTTCCAGGTTCAATTTAAGCAGGTCTTTCCTATGCCTGCTAAATCGAACACCAGAAGATTGACTGCCACAGCATTGATCTTCTTACTAATATAGTTGTATATCCCCAGATAAAGATGGAAGGTCCTAAGCACAGATTTGTGCTGAAGAGTCTAAGCACTTAGTTGCTATGATGAAGGCACTGTATATACCCTAGGAAGGAAAGCAATTCTGCTGTGCATTTACTGACTTTATTTCATTTGAGCTTTGCTCCAAACTTCAAGCCAATGATTGTTTCCATCACTTTTTAATACTGCTAAGGACATTTCTGCAATATGCAACTGTAGCAAACACCTATTTTCTCTTTAAATTATAAGCGCAAGGCTACTATAATATGCCTGGGATAGGGAGATTGTTGACTTACTTTATACTAACACAGTAATATTCAGGAGCAAAACTTGACATTAAATATCTTCCTAGTCTCTTGCATATGGAAAAAATATAATCAAACTTGTCCAGACTTGACCTTGCATGCCAGAAATAACTGATTAGCTCTACTTTCTTAGGAAAGACTGCAAAAAGGATGCAATGTTGCCAGCAGCTACTTCATTGGTATTGTCATAATGGTGCCAAAAAGATGGGTTTGAATAGAAAGTAATTACCATAACTGTCACCTCACTAAGCACATGGACAGTTCAATTGTGACCATACAAGCTGCAGTTCAACATTGGCTTTTCTATAGATGTGGGTATGCCTGCTGTCCTTCAGATAAAAATAAGGGAACCTGAAAGATTTGATTAATCATCATAAACTACATTTTCTCCCCTGAAAGCTAGTTCTTATTTCAGCTCTTAATTGTGTATCAGTCTAGTTCCCTTTTTTCACCTCACACACAGAAGTCTGCTTTCCAGAACCACACTTTATATAGAGCTGGGTAAATGTTTGAAATGTGAGTGAAAGAAAGAAAGAAAGAAAGAAAGAAAGAAAGAAAGAAAGAAAGAAAGAAAGAAAGAAAGAAAGAAAGAAAGAAAGAAAGAAAGAGAAAAATTTGCTATTTTCAACCAGCTCTGTAGCTGATAAAATGGTTTTGAAAAAAAAAACCACCAACAAAAAACGGAAGAGAGAATTATAAAAAACATCTCTAATTTTTCATCCCAGTTTTATTTTCATGTCAAACTTATTTTTAACATCCCCTTTTCTCAGATTTCATTTAAAAATGCTAATTTTTTCAGATGAAATTATAGTGTGCAAACACTGGGATAGTTCTTCATCTTATGGAAAATGGGATAGCCCCACAGACTTTAATGGAACTACATCCTTTTATAACAGTTGATGCAGCACAACAAAGCAGGTAAAAGAGCTAACACATACTGTTGTATGAAGGCCAGATATTGGTAGTTATCTTCACCATAAATAGCACCTTATTCCACAAGCAGTCCCTGTGACATCTACTGAGCCAGCATGGTACTACAGTAAATGAATAAGGGTACCCGAGTCTGGCCCTAAATAATTATCATGCATGGTGTCAATTTGATCTAGTGATTATTCCAGTACTTTTTTCCCCCTCAATTAAATTTGTGTCCCTTGCAACAGAGGAAACAGAAAAACAACAGAATGTGTCACAGTGGAAAAGACCAGAGAAACAATTGACTCCGAAGTTGGTTCTTTGTGTGCTTTTCCTCCTTCAATTCTCATTAGTATTAAGCCTGCAGATCTGAATTCAACCAGAGGATGGAACTAATGTTCCCTATAATCTTTTCCATCCAGGTGCAGATTTTTTCCATCTATGTGTGGAATAAATTTTAATGTGAGAATGTGCACCACCAACAGAAACAAAAAACCTATCTGTGGGCACTCTGTTAATCAGCTGGACAACATCTGAATCTCTTCTGAGGATCCGCATGAGCACACAGCTTACAGAGAACACTGGGTAGAACTCATTGCCTCAGGACAATGTTGAATCATAGAATTTAGCAGGGTTTTAAGGCATAAATTTAAAGAGCAATATGGATAACAAGCCTATTCTGAGTTATAATAGCCAGAATTATAATAGCTAATAGTAACACAAAACCTGATGATTTAGTATTTAAGATATGTTTTAATCATATACAAATAAAGATTAATCCTTCACAGGGGGCAGATTTATCCAACACCTTCCTACTGTGAGGGTTTTTTTTCCCTCTTTTGAAGCTTCTGGTGTTATCCACTGTAAAATGGGATATTGCACTAGATGGAAAATGGATCAGAGTCAATGTGGTAATTCCAGTGTTTCACTTGTGTTCCCTGTTTCCAAGGTCAGAGCAAACTATCATTTAAAGAAAAAGTTGTTCTTTAAATTGAAATGCAAGAAAATTAAAAAAAATAGGTGATACTTCGTGATTCTTATTTTAAGTCATAAATGTATCTATCTATGTTAATTCTCTTTGTTTGAGTCAACCTCAGGACATTCCATGGAGAAAGCACATATATAAAAAGTACTCAAATCTCAGCTGGTTTTGGTTTTCTGAAGTAGGAATCAAACACTAGGTCAGTGTTTCTCAAAGTGGTCTGTGAAACCTCTTTGAGAAACCTGCTAACTGGCTACACTGGTGTGTTTGCTTCCTGGTGCCATGGCCACAAAGCCTTGCAGTTACCATTGGCTCCGTTTCACCATTCGCAACCAAAGGGAGCCGCGGGAAGTGGCTTGTGCTGGGACACCATTTCCCGCAGCTCCACTTGGCTGCAAATGTCGAACTGGAGCCAATGGGAGCTGTGAGGCTTCATGGCTGCAGTGCCGGTAAGTAAACACACTGGCACAGCCAGTTAGCAGGTTTTTCAAAGTGGTTTTGCAGACCACTTTGAAAAATATTACACTAGGTCAGTCAGTGAAAGGCTCATCTTTTCTGAAAAAATGAAATGATTTTTGTTTTTCAAGTAATTTGGAAATAGACAGTGCTTGTCGGATTATTATTCTCCAGCCACTGTTTGTAGGCCACAGTTTAGAAAATTAAAATGGCAATCAAAGTGCGAAAACAGTCTCTGGATCTAACAGTCAGCAGCCCAACATTGTGACATTTAATTTCAGAAAAGGGAACTACACAAAAATGAGGAGGCTTGTTAAACAGACATTAAAAGACACAGTGACAAAAGTAAAATCTCTGCAAGCTGCATGGAAACTTTTCAAAGACACTATAATAGCGGCCCAACTTAAATGTATACCCCCAAATAAAAAAAAATACAGTAAGAGAACAAAAAACTGCCACAGTGGCTTAACAATCAAGTTAAAGAAGCAGTGAGAGATAAAAAGGCATCATTTAAAAAGTGGAAATTAAATCCTAGTGGGGAAAATGGAAAGGAGCATAAACTCTGTCAAATTAAGTGCAAAAATATAATAAGAAAAGCCAAAAAGAAGTTTTAAGAACAGATAGCCAAAAATCAAAAAGTAATAGCAAAATGTTTTAAGTACATCAGAAGCAGAAAGCCTGCTAAACTACGAATGCGGGCGACTGGATGTTTAAGATGCTAAAGGAGCACTCAAAGACGATAATGTCGAGGAACAATATGAATTTCTTGCATCAATCTTCATAGCCCAAACCTGACTCATTCTTTTTATGTGACAAATCTGAGGAATTTTCCAAGACTGACATGTCATTAGTGGAGATTTTGAAACAAATTGATAAACTGAACTGTAATGAATCACCAGGACCAGGTGGCATTTACCCTAGAGTTCTGAAAGAACTCAAATGTGAAATTACAAAATAATTAACTGTACCTGATGACTGGAAGATAGTTAATGTGATATTAATATTTAAAAAGGGCTCTAGAGGAGATCCTGGCAATTACAGATTGGTAAGTCTAACGTCAGTACTGGGCAAATTAGTTGGAACTACAGTAAAGAATAAAATTGTCAGACATAAACATGAAACATAACGGCTACAGCTATATCACGCTCTCTTGCAC
This sequence comes from Pelodiscus sinensis, assembly GCF_052426305.1. Classification (NCBI taxonomy): domain Eukaryota; kingdom Metazoa; phylum Chordata; order Testudines; family Trionychidae; genus Pelodiscus; species Pelodiscus sinensis. Next base: position 33,295,453 of record NC_143054.1, read on the forward strand.
AAGAACATATGCAAATTAGGTGTGTTGTTCCGTGTCAGCCTTAAAAATGTTGGCATATTATGGGGCCATGCGTGTGCTCATAGTGGTGCCACTGGTTTGGAGGTATATATTGTCACCGAATCTGAAATAGTTGTGTGTGAGGATAAAGTCACAGAGCTCAGCCACCAGTTGTGCTGTGGCATCATCAGGGATACTGTTCCTGACAGCTTGTATTCCATCTACGTGTGGGATGTTTGTGTAGTGAGCCTCTACATCCATAGTGGATCGGTGTTTTCTGGAAGATCACCAATGTATTGTTATTTTCTCAGGAAATCAGTGGTGTCACAGAGATAGCTGGGAGTGCTGGTAGCATAGGGTCTGAGTAGAGAGAGTCCACATATCCAGACAGCCCTTCAGTGAGAGTGCCAATGCGCGAGATGATGGGACGTCCAGGATTTCCAGGTCTATGGATCTTGGGTAGTAGATAGAATAATCCCGGTTGGGGTTCTAAGGGTGTGTTGATTTGTTCCTGTGCTTGTGTAGGGAATGTCCTGAGCAGGTGGCGCAGTTTCTTAGTGTACTTCTCAGTGAGACTGGAGGAAAGTGGCCTGTAGAATGTGGTATTGGAGAGTTGTCTGGCAGCCTCCTTTTGGTAGTCAGACCTGTTCACGATGACAGCAGCACCTCCTTTATCAGCCTCTTTGATTATAATGTCAGAGTTGTTTCTGAAGCTGTTGGATGTCATTGCGTTCTGCATGACTGAGGTTACAAGGCAAGCGATGCTGTTTTTCCACAATTTCTGTCTGTGCACGTTGGCAAAAGCATTCTATGTATGGGTCCAGACTGTCATTTTGACCCTCAGGAGGAGTCCATGTGGAGTTCTTCTTCTTGTGCTGTTGGTGGAAGGGTATCTATGTGTCAGTGTCCTGTTCAGTGTTGTGTTGAAAATATTCTTTGAGTCGGAGACGGCGAAAGTAGGCTTCAAGATCACTGCAGAACTGTATCATGTTTGTGCGGGTGGTGGGGCAAAAAGAGAATCCCTGAAATAGGACAGACTCTTCTGCCAGGCTGAGTGTGTAGTTGGATAGATTGAAACTACAGTGGATATAGTGTACTTAGATTTCAGAAAGCCTGGTCCCTCTCCAAAGGCTCTAAGTAAAATAAGTTGTGATGGGATGAGAGGGAAGATCCTCTCATGGATTGATAACTGGGTAAAAGACAGGAAACAAAGGGTAGGAATACATGGAATAAGTTTTCCGAATGGAGAGAGGTAACTATTTGGATCCCCCAAGGGTCCATACTGGAACCAATCCTATTCAACCTATTTATAAATGATCTGAACAAAGGGGTAAACAGTGAGGTGGCAAAATTTGCAAATGATAGTAAGCTGCTTAAGATAATTAAGACCAAAGTAGGCTGTGAAGAGCTTCAAAAAGATCTCACCAAACTAAGTGATTGGGCAAGAAAATGGCAAATGAAATGTAATGTTAAGAATGCACATTTGAAAAAATCATCCCAACTATACATACAATATGCTGGGGACTAATTTACCTATAACATCTCAACAACTGAACTTGGTATCATTGTGGATAGTTCTCTAAAAACATCCAATCAATGTGCAGTGGCAGTCAAAAAAGCAAACAGGATGTTAGGAATCATTAAAAGGGATAGAGAAGAAGACAGATAATATCTTATTGCCTCTCTATGAATCCATGCTATGCACACATCTTGAATATTGCATACAGATGTGGTCACCTCATCTCAAAAAAGATATATTGGCATTGGAAAAGGGTCAGAAAAGAGCAACAAAAATGATTGGGGTTTGGAACAGGTGCCATATGAAGAGAGATTAAAAAGACTGGGACTTTTCAGTTTAGAAAAGAAGAGGCTAAGGGAGTTATGATAGAGGTCTATAAAATCATGACTTGTCTGGAAAAAGTGAATAAGGAAAAGTAACGTAAGAACTAGAGGTCACCATGTGAAATAAATAGATAACAGGTTTTTTTAAAAAATGAAGTTTTTCTTCTCATAGCACACAGTCAACCTGTAGAACTCCTTGCCAGAGGATGTTGTGAAGGCCAGGACTTTAACAGCATTCAAAAAAGAACTAGATAAATTCATGGAGGTTAGGGTCATCAATGCCTGTTAGCCAGGATGGGTAGGAATGGTGTCTCTAGCCTGTTTGTCAGATTCTGGAAATGGATGACAGGAGAGATATCACTTGATGATTACCTATTCTGTTCAATCCATCTGGGGCATCGGCAGACAGGATACTGGACTAGATGGACCTTTGGTCTGACCCAGTATGGCTGTTCTTATGTTCTTATGATCTTTTTCATGTGCAACTGGGGGATGCTTGCTTTTTAAAGTATGAGACTGTGGTCTCAGATGGAGAATGAATGGGAGAATTTCAAAGTTCCATGATGTGGCACATATACTGTGAATTTATTTGGCTATATATGTTAAATGTGCACTTTTTGCCCAATCCTCTGAGCATATTTACATCTTTAAATGAAAAAGAAAATCAGAGATCATACTTGGACCTTCTGTCTTTCACAGGCAACTTCCATAGGCACCTCAAACATAATATCAAAAGCAACTAGGCTTCTATAAATGATATAACTCAAAACATCATCTCCAAACAACTTACAGCATGTATCACCCATACACAAGTAAATGCATGAGTGAACAGATGACCAGCTATAGGAGAAAGTTCCAAAGTCATGAAACTTCCTCTGAAAGCTCCTAGCTCCAGTCCAACAGAGTTCACATTGAGATCTCTGTATTTATTAGGTTTCTTTGCACTAATGTGGATCTCCAGTATAAGAAGAGGTTTGCATCTCTTTAATGTACCCTAACCCTGTGAAAGACCCATTTTGCATTAGTACAATGTGTCTCTATTAGGGTATGTCTACACTACCCTCCTAGTTCGAACTAGGAGGGTAATGTAGTCATACCGCACTTGCAAATGAAGCCCGGGAAATTCAAATCCTGGGCTTCATTTGCAAGTGCGGTATGCCTACATTACCCCGCTAGTTCAAACTAGCGGGGTAGTGTAGACATACCCTTACAGCTTTAAACCATTGTAACTAAGTAGGGGAGGTTAAATAAAGTGAGTAAAATCCATTTATTCATGTTTGAATATTTGTGGCATCATAGCCGAATTTGTGGAAGCTTTCTTGATCCATTATTAATTTGAGCATTCAGCAGCTTACCTCCTTAGTGATCTATTGTATATAATGTATTCATCCTTGTGCTGATTTCCTTTACTATAAAAATGATAATAACCCTCAATAAAGCTTCTATGTCTACACCAGATGTGACTAAAGCACATCAGTTTGCACCGTTTGATTTCTAACAGCAGGATCTGTTTTTCTCCAATAATATTATTGAGGTGCATTCTCTATATTCTAGGCAAATCCTAGGGCCTCTCAACAGGGGCACCTCACTGAATGTTGGCAGTTTACATGTTTCACTTGATGCAAGAAGGTTTCAGATAGTCAAAAGTCAGACTAAACAGACTTTGTAGACACTGATGTTGATAATGTTCTTTCATTCCAAGTATGTTAAAGAGCAACTACTAAAGTAAATCATTTTAAAACTAGGATAACTTTCATCCAAGAATTATAGAAGAGCTGACTGAGGAACTTACTGAACAGTTATTCTCAAAAAGACTTAGAGCACTGGGAAAGTTCCAGAAGACTGAAAAAAAGCCAATGCTGAGCCAATTTTTTAAAAAGTTAAATAATTATAAGCCTGTCAATCTCAAACAAGATAATGGAGCATTTGATTTGGGACTCACTTAATAATGAAGAAAAGGTAATAATTAATGGTAGTTAATATAGGGGTTATGGACCACTTGTCAACCTAATTTCATTTTTTAAGTTATTGCAAGTTTAGTTGATAAAAGGTTATGGTTTTGACATGATACACTTACTTTTCTGTCACACATTTGATTTTGATTAAAAAGCTAAAAAACTAGAATGATATAAAATTAAAATAGTACACATTAAGTAAATTAAACTGGCTAAAGAATAGATAATTATACATAGAGAATCATTAATGAATGGCTATGTTTCTTGTCAAGTTCAACAAGAATCTGTTCTTGGCCCTATGCTATTTAACACTTCTGTCAAAGACCATGAAGAAAGGAAAAAAATCATAACAGATAAAGTTTGCAAAAGTCACAAAAATTGAGAGTGTGTAAATAATGAAGTGTCAAAGTGGCTGTTACTAAATCTGAATCACATGATAAATTGGACACAAGTAAAGTACACAATGATAGGCCCAAATGCCGGGGGGGTGCAAAAGGTGTGAATACACCCCCACAAGTTCTCCTGTGGTCCTCCAAGTCAGCCCCTCCCCTATGCTGGTGTAGTGACAGAAGCAACTGCATGTCAAAATTCGCTACTTAGGGTCTATTGAACATGCGCACTAGAACTGATCATACTCAGTAAGAGCTGCTGTTGCTGCTGCACTCACATGGATTCAGATGCTGCTTCTGGCTCTTTACAAGCATTAAAAAGAAGTTCAGGGGCAAATCATAGTGGGGGGATGAACAGGGTGTGAGCTAGGGGAAGACATTAACTGGCCTGGAGGTGGAGGGTCAAGTAACTTTAGGGTGAGGTAGAAAAGGGGCTGAAAAGGAAATATCAGGCTGAGGGGAGGGGATAGGAGCTACGGTTTGGATGGGAGGGTGGGGGGAGATATTCTGCCAGTCCCTGTGTGGAGGTTTTGCCTCCATACAGGAAAGGGCAAGAGGGTAGCAGTTACCCAGAGGGGATGAGCCATCTGCCGAGTGCGCAAAAGCAGTTGTGGTGGGAGTGGGATTATTTCCCCTCTAAGTGTGAAAGGTAGCAGCATGGGAGCACAGGGAAGCTTCTTGACTGTGCTCTTAAAGATACAGCTGCCCTGATGCCTGGGCTCTCACTGTGAGCCCCCGCAGAACCTCTTTCTCTGCACTGCTACAGTGAAGGAGACTGAATTCTGTAAGCATCCCACATGCAGCATGTGAGGGAGTGTGTAACACATCTTGAGGATTTAGAAATCTCTTATCAATTTATATGCCAATGTGAAGTCTTATAATAGCCCACAAATTTGTCTTATCAGCTGCTGTGATTTCCTGAATAGCACTCCCACCTTTGGAATCCATTTTAATTATAGTTTTACTCCTTTACAAATGTTATTGCCATTTCTCTTACTACTCTGAGCACTTCATCATTTATCTGTATTGTCACTGTGTAATGCATGTCATGGCACTATTTGTTTTTATTTTAGTAGCTAATGCTCAAAATCATTTCAGTAACTAGTAGTAACTGATTTTAGCAATTCCATCTATGTTTCTTTTATAGCATTTGCTATGATTTTTGTATTTTGGTTTGTACCTTGGAGTTTATTTTACTTCTTTTTCTATCACAAGTTTTATTCTGTTGGGTCTGTTACTAACAGCTCTATGTTCTTGGGGAATGAGGCTATAGTGTCTAGCCTGTCTGACCCATGAGAGACATCCCTCCAACCCCATCTCTGCTTGAACCAAAGCTGATCAGAAAAAAGACTTGGAAAAAGTAATGAAAAGGCAGTGGAAGACATATCTAAACCCCTCTGAAAGCTCCCTAGCCTCATGTGCATCACGCCATTAGTACAGTGAAACCTTTGTTATCCGGCACTCTGTTAACCAGAAAACTTTGTTAACCGGCCTTGCCCCCTGCCACAATACTGTCACATTTTCAGGCGCATAGGCCTGGCTAGGTTTACCGTAATTGGCTTAATTTTTTATTTAAGAAGTACTAATCTTTAACTCAAAATAGAAATGTGAGACCATCTGCCTCACACTACAAAACTACCAATATTAAAAACTTGAGTTTTAGTATTATTGTCCATTGGTTTTACCTAAGTTGATGGTACCCTCAGATAACTGGAATTTTTAGATAACCAGAACACCCTAATTCCGGATAACACAGGTTTTTCTGTATACAGAATGGAGAACAGAAAGTCTATGGCAAGAATCACATTGAACTCTGGGACCCAAAGAGCAGGGAAGCATTGCCTGATGGAAAAATCCCTACTCCAGCTGCTAATGAACCCTCACCTATATGCATCCTGATAAGTAATTCAGGCCTGTACATGGGGGGTGAGGGAGGGTGCAAAAGCACCCCCTTATTGCCCCAGCCTCCCTCCATAGTGCTCAGCCAGCTGGCCAGGGGAAGGCAGGAGTGGTGTGTTGCCTGAGCCTCCTTCCCCTATACTCCAGACAGCTGGGGAAGGCTGGGGATGATTCCCCTCCCCCCACACAAGAGTGAGGCCAGGGGTGGGGCTGGTCCACAAACTCCTTTATATTTTTAAAAAATTGCAGTCCACATTTACCACCCTCTCCCTCTCCCTCCCTCCCCCACCCCGCCAAAAAAAAAATCTCCTACAGAAATTCTTTTGTACAAGTCTGACAGACTCTGGCCCAAGAAGCAAGATTTGGTGAATCAGGGTGGACAAAGAAAGACAAATGAGCTCCCAGTGTGATTCTGTAGCTGAAAGTGCTAATGTTATCCTTGGACACATAAAGAGGGAAATCTCAAATGGGAGTAAAAGCTTATTTTCTCTCTCTCTATTTAGCACTGCTATTGTAATGCTGTGTCCAGCTCTATCTATTAGTCCTTTGGGCTCCTAAGGGAGCTTAGGGCCTCCACAGTCATTCTCCATTTCTTGCGATCCTTAGCGATAGTCTTGATTTGATCCCATAGTAAGCCAGCTGCTTTTACTTCATCCAGGCAGCTTCACTGCCATGTTTGTTTGGGACATCCACATCTGATGAAGTGGGTCTTTGCCCACAAAAGCTTATGCTCCAATAAATCTGTTTGTCTATAAGGTGACACAGGACTTCTCGTTTATGAGGATTCAGACTAACATGGATACCCCTCTGATACTTACCTTTTTACACTACACTGTTATATATCTCTACCCCTTTCTGATATTTATTTTTTGTAATGTGGTTCAGAATACAGTTTATCTTGCACATTACCTGCCTTGTAAGGAATCACAATGAATGCTCTGCTTGCAGAGTTTGTGTGTTTATTTTTTATAGTGGAAGGTGCAGCTACCTTGTGGGTCAGGCTCTCAGCTTGTGTAAGTCAGTGTGGCTTCATGGCCTTCTCTGGATCTATGCTATTTCAGAGCAAATGCAGATCTTGCTGAAGGTGTGATTTGTATCATAACATTGCTCATAATTGTGGAGGAAGATGTAATTTCAATGTTCTTGGTTACAGAGTTTCACATTATCAGCCAGCAGTAAGTAGGGCAAAGGACCATACAATATAGTATCAGGAAGCCTGAGTCTAAAACCTTGTTAACTGTAAATTACATATTCAATGCAGCATTGTTGTAGCTGGGTAGAGTATTAGAGAGACAAGCTAGGTGAGATAATGTGTTTTATTGGACCAACAAATTGGTCCAATCAAATAAATATTACCTCATCTATATTTAATTCAAGCTCTCTCACTACCAATAATCTCCTTCCTAATTGCCACAAAATAATTTTCCTTCTGGATTGTGAAAATAAAACCCAGGATTTACTGTTACAGCTGGGAAACCTTAGATGCCTAAAAGTGTAAACGAGTAAAATGATCTGACAATGATATTTAAATCGAAAGTCGACATTTAAGATCCAACCACAATGTCTTAGCTTGATTTTTTTTAAACCCACTGGCTTGCAGCTGTATTGTAAATGAAGTTTCCAGTGCTTAGTGTTAGCCACTGATCAGATGCAGATTCAGAGCACATGGAACCTGCTACTGCTGATTTATTGCTTCCACAGACCTGAAATGTTTACAAATATTTTACATGTTTTTCCCCAAAAATTATTTACTACTGCTGTGTTTCTACTCAACAGCAGCTTGCAGATGTGTACCTTTCCATATCTAGCCTCCTCCTCCATCCATTTTGGGTATTCCTCAGCATACTTCAGCACAGTAGGGAAATTAAGGTCAATTTCCCCATACCTTGTTAGAAAACATGATCAATTTTATTACAGCAATATTTCTAGTAGATTTAGGGAAAGGTTGTGCTTTTAGGTTGAACATGGTGCATAGCTGAATCACACCAAAAGGAACACTTGAAAATAATTCTGTCAAAGTGTTCTGGGACACGTTTCGTGGGCACAATCTACTTCTTCAGATAAATGGATTAAGGGGGGCAGGGGACAAATAAATAGCAGAGAAAGAGAGGGGATGGGAGGAAAAGAGGAGGAAAAAATATCATCAATTAGAGTGTCCATGGTAAATGAAGCTGATAGAGTAGGTCCCAAGTGGTCTAAGTATCCAGGTCTTGGCTTTTTATGTCATTCCACTCCGTGTGGAATGTAGCGGGTCATGGAGTTCTGTTGTTTTTTTTCATTGGGCCCATCTTGAAGAAGCTGATATCTGGGTACTCGTCTGGCTCTGTCAATCTGTTTTTTCACTTCCACAGGTGGGTACTTAAGTTTTAAGAATGCTTGATGTAGATCCTGTAGGTGTTCGTCTATCTGTGGAATTGGAGCAAATCCATTTGTATCTTAAGGCCTGTGTGTAAACAACTGATTGGGAAGTGTGTCTTAGATGGAAGCTAGAGGCATGTTGGTAAATGTAATGGGCAGTAGATTTCCTGTATAAGATGGTGGAAATGTGGATTTCTTTTGTGGACTGGTCCAACCTGAGGTTGATGGTGGGATGGAAGCAGGATTTGGGGCAATTTTGCAGTCACTCTATGTTGTTCTCAATTGCACTTCCCAGAGCTGACCTAATTTAGTCCATAACATGAAGCAAAATACCTATGTTGTACAAAGGGTATCAAAAACAAGATGGCCAGCAGGGGGGAGGGATAGCTCAGTGGTTTGAGCATTGATCTGCTAAACACAGGGTTGTCAGTTCAATCCTTGTGGAGGCCATTTACAGATTTGGGGCAAAAATTTGTCAGGGATGGTACTTGGTCCTACTGTGAAGGCAGGGGACTGGACTTGATGACCTTTCAAGGTCCCTTCCAGTTCTAGGAGATAGGCAATCTCCATTAAAAAAAAATCAGTCAGAGACCCTTTCTGGTACAGTTACCCCTGCCTTTTATTGTCAGTTTCCCACCACCTTCTATTTACAGAATTTTGGATTACAGAAAATTCAATCAGCTTCTCCTTCTACCTGGGGCACACACTCAGCCACACCCTGGATTCTGGCTCCTCCCATTGCATTTCCCCTCTGGCTGCCTTATATAGCCCTCTGGCTAATGAGGCCCACAGCTGCTTGCATTAGCCCTTCAGGCCTGGGCTTGCTCAGCTGGCTCTAATTGGCCTTTTCAGCTAGGCTGTAGTGACAGAGCTCTGGCTTAGCCTGTCACATACTCTCCCCCCCCCCCCCCACACTTTATGAACCACCAGGTTCTGGCCTGCCTTGGCCCTCTTGGGGGGCCCCTATCCTGATGTCTCAGAGCCTCCTGCAGCTCAGTGCATAAGGCAGCCTGCCTGTCCTTAAAACTTTATGCCCCTGGGGGCTTGCCCCCCTTTTTCTTGGGGTCCACCTGGTGGAGCTGTCCCTTGCTCTTGGCTGGGCAATCCTTGGGGGACCCTACTGTGGGGTTCCACCCTTCCTGGATCACTCTGGTCCTTGCTAAGGGGGAGTTTTTGGGGCAAATCCCCATTTGTGCACAAGCACTCCCTCAGGGCCTCTTCGGGAAGCTCCTTTGTTCCCTCCTCACAAAAGTTACAGTTCAGACATTCCATACAATTCAGCCATTGCCCACAGATCCTCACACCAAATGCACCCCCATTGAGGCCCTTCCTCAGATACCACTTCAATCTGCCTGGTGGGGCGGGGGCAGATCAAGCTCCCGCCTCACTTCATGTGGTACCATCTGTGCCTCAGTTTCCCTCATCTCCTCATCCAGGGTTGAGGTCTCCTTTTCTGGGAAGCAATCCAACTGCACCTTGAGAGGGGCTGAGACTACCCATTACTCCCAGACACACTTCCTACCTGTCTGTCACCACAGAGTTAGCACTCTGCTATGTGCCCTAATTCTCCACACACATCGCACCGACAGCTACACTTTTGTCTCCCTCAGGAGGATCTCTTGCCTTTCCCTAAAGTTCCTCTCTCTTTCTGTGACAGAATGGTCCCAGTCCTGACCTACCACCACAGGGTACAGTATCTGGTACTCCCACCCATTTCCACCGGGCGGGTACCTACACCCACTTCCACCAGAATCTGTTCCTCACTTCCAGCAGCACCTGGAATGTTGGGTAGGACCTCTTGTCCCCATGGACTTATTCTAGCATCACCTGTATGCCAGAGACCATACAGTGTGGCCTCACTTAGCCTCTTCCGCATGAGCGAGTGGGCTGATGCACAGTCCATTAACGCTCGCCAGGCATTTCTCCCCACCCATACCAGGACAGTAGACAGACTCTGCCTCTTTTCAGGTCCTCTCACCTGAGTCAACCCACAGAACCCCACATACCCTCAATCCATATTGTCCGGGCAGTCCCACTTCTTATGCCCTGCCCTCCCGCATTGCCAGCAAGTCATTGTGCCAGCCCCCACAGGTGCTCCCCAGGGTGCCTCCTTCCTCTCTGGGGCTTTCCAGCTTCATCCCCAATTCCTTGTCTCTGTAGGGGAATCTCTGCCTCAGTATACTCCTCCACCAGCCTGACCACTGCATCAATTGTATCAGGCATGACCCACATGTGGCTATTCTCTGGCAGGCTTACAGCAACTGCTTGAGTAAGAGCAAGTCCATTATTTCCTGCACTGTCTGTGTATCTGGCCTCATCCAGCAAATGCCCAGGACCTCACTGCTGCTGTCCATCGAATTGTCTGAAACTTCTGCCAGTACTTTTCCATGGACAGACCCACCCAGGCCAAAATGGCTGCTCTCACTGCCTCATAGTTGAGGGCTTGATCATCCCTCCAAGGCCACGTAGGTCACCTGAGTCTCTTCTTCCAGACAGGGAGCCAGATGCAGGCCCCAGATAGCCCTCTCCCATCCAGGACCCATGGCTACATGCTCAAACATCCCCCAAAAAGCATCCACATTATCTGCTGGCCCCATTTTCACAGAGTCCCAGGGCCATGGTCGGGTGCTATCCCCTCCCCCCGGATTTACCACTTGTTGCAGGAGTTGCTGCTGCACCTTTCTCTGCTCTTTACTGAAATCCTGCAGGCTTTGCTGCTGCTTTGCCTGCCAGGTTAGCAAGGCCTGTCTTTCCACCTGGTGGGACTGCTGGAAGCTTTGTAGGGTCTGCTACATTGCTCTTGCTGCTTGACAAGCCACTGCAGGATCTCCTCCATCTCTGGGCCACAAACCACATTTGCTGGATCTCACTCCTGACACCACGGCTGTGTCTAGACTGGCAAGTTTTTCCGCAAAATCATAAGATTTTGCGGAAAAACTTGCCAGCTGTCTATACTGGCCGTTTGAATTTCCGCAAGAACACTGACGATCTCATGTAAGATCATCAATGTTCTTGCAGAAATACTGTGCTGCTCCCGTTTGGGCAAAAGCCCTCTTGCGCAAATCATTTGTGCAAGAGGGCCAGTGTAGACAGTACAGTACTATTTTCTGCAAAAAAATGGAGATCGGGGCTTTTTTGCAGAAAACTGCAAATAGATTAGCCACGGACACTTTTGCACAAAAAGTGCTTTTGCAGAAAAGCATCCTGCCAATCTAGACATGCTTTTCCGTTAAAAGCATTTTCGGAAAATCATGCCAGTGTAGACATAGCCCACATGTGGCAAGGTCCTCACTCAGGCCCCTCACCCTGGGACACTTTCTTTATCCAGAAATCAATTAGAGATCCTTTCTGGTGCAGTCACCCATGCCTTTTATTGTCATTTTCCCACCACCTTCTATTTACATAACTTTGGATTACAGCAAATTGAGCCAGCTTCATCTTCTACCTGGGGAAAGCACATTCAGCCACATGTTGGCCACTTGCTTACTTCACTTCCCCTCTGGCTGCCTTATATAGCCCTCTGGCTAATGAAGCCCACAACTGCTTCCATTAGCTCTTCAGGCCTGAGCTTGCTCAGCTGGCTTTACTTGGACTTTTCAGGCAGGCTGTAGTGGCAGAACTCTGGCTTAACCAGCAGTCTGTCACAATATATATTCATTTCACGTTTAAAAGAGGCATCAGCTTGTTTTATTTTTGTCCCCAATGCATTAGACATGGTAAATACAGTAACAGTCAGTACAAGTTTCTCCCTCCACTATTAAAATATGCAATTGCATCAGGCATTTTATGTATGCATGGCAAATTTTAAGCTCCTTCTCTGTACCAGCCAGACACTGTCCACATTATGTGCCCAAGTGCATATGGCACTTCCCAGCATTCTGGCTAGTACCACAGAGGGTCGATGACTGGTGAGAAACTGTGCCCCGTTGCTGCTCCCTATCCCATGTGAGTGGACAGACAGAAGTGGGTAAAGCCAATGCAGCAGGAAAGGTAATCTGCATCAATTATAGGCTTAGTGTAAATTACTTCCCCAAGTGGCACAAAAGTATGGGGCAGGTGCGGAGGAGAGGGAAATCAGGGATCAGACTGTGACTCTGAAAAAAAAGTCTGATTCCTGAACTGCTCTGCATTCAAAGTACAGGCAGTCCCCAAGTTACGCGGATCCGACTTATGTCGGATCCGCAGTTACGAACGGGGATTTTCTCGCCCCAGAGGACTGGAGCGGCGGGATGCCTGGTCCCGCCGCCCACCTCCTCCTGGGCGAGAAAAGCTGCTCCCTGTCTCCCTGGTCTGCTGGGGGAGCCAGCAGACCAGGGAGACGCTGAGCAAAGCGACGGAGGACCCGGGGCCGGACCCGGGGCACTTCCAGCTGATCTGGAAGCACCGCGGGTCCGGCCCCAGGTCCTCCGCTGCTTTGCTCAGCGTCTCCCTGGTCTGCTGTGGGGGGACACAGCTAGTGCCCCCCCCCCAACCCCAGCAGACCAGGGAGATGTGGAGCAAAGCCCGGGGCCTGTGGTAGAGCAGGTGGGGCGCTGCCGGTTGGTCCCGCAGCACCGCTCCTTGGCGCTACTGGACCAACCCGGCAGCACCCCAGCTGCTCTGCCCCAGGCGTCCCCAAGTCAGCTGCTGCTGAAACTGACCAGCGGCTGACTACAGGAAGCCCGAGGCAGAGTTGCTCTGCCCCGGACTTCCTGGAATCAGCTGCTGATCAGTTTCAGCAGCAGCTGACTTGGGGACGTCTGAGGTTCTTAAGTTGAATCTGTATGTAAGTCGGAACTGGTGTCCAGATTCAGCTGCTGTTGAAACTTACCAGTTTCAGCAGCGGCTGAATCTGGATGCCAGTTCCGACTTACATACAGATTCAACTTAAGAACAAACCTACAGTCCCTATCTTGTACGTAACCCGGGGACTGCCTGTAGTTACACACTGGTCCTTTCTCCGCATTTGTGGCACAGGCATAATCTAACCCCATGCTAGCAATTCAATTTGCTGAGAGGTAAAGGGCACATTTGTTGTTATTATGAAACTCCATAATTAAATTGTTGTAGTAAAACATGCACACACATCTGCTACGTTGTGGTCTCGCTACTGTATAGAATACTTAATTTTATAGTCATTTTGTCTTACTCTAGCAATTAAACCTTCCATTTTTCATAGTAGAATGTCTTGTGAAAGATAAGGGTGTGTGTGTGTATAGGGAAAAAGCTACCCATATTTGCTTCAGTTTGTTGTTTGCTCCAACCAGCCATAGACCAGCCATCTTCATTGTTCAACAGAAACCAGTAGGAGCAATCAGGAGAGCAGACATGTGTTTAAGCAGTTAACATCACTGTTTCTGATGCATGAGTCTCCAGATGCTCATCAACAGCTGAAGAACTGTGGAATTATTCTCATAGTGCTCTCGCATGATGAAACATATTTTGGGACTAGCTTCACTAGAGGCTAAAAATGAGCTATTCTGAACTGACACCATCTCAAATCTGAGGCTGAGTCCCGTTGGGTTAATAGCTGCCAGAGAGCAAGGAAAAAATAAAACGAAAAGGATTACATTGCATTACATATTGTTACTTGTGCCAGAAAATGCTTAAATAATTTTTAGAAATAGTCTACCATATATTTATGGAAATGCCTGGGAGTTTAAAACTAGTAGGCTGTGTCTAGGCTGGCACGTTTTTCTGGAAAATCAGCCGCATTTCCGGAAAAACTTGCCAGCTGTCTACACTGGCCGCTTGAATTTCCGGAAAAGCACTGACGATCTCATGTAATATCGTCAGTGCTTTTCCGGAAATGCTATGTTGCTCCCATTCGGGCAAAGTCTTTTTCCGAAAGACTTTTGCGCAAAAGGGCTAGTGTAGACAGCACAGTACTGTTTTCCGCAAAAAAGCCCCGATCACGAAAATGGCGATCGGGGCTTTTTTGCGGAAAAGCACGTCTAGATTGGCCACGGACGCTTTTCCGCAAAAAGTGCTTTTGCGGAAAAGCATCCTGCCAATCTAGACGTGCTTTTCCGAAAATGCTTTTAACGGAAAACTTTTCCGTTAAAAGCATTTTCGGAAAATCATGCCAGTGTAGATGTAGCCGTAGTGAGTGAGTAATTCTCAGCAAGTCACTAACTCAATTAATTGAGTTCCTATTTTATTGTCCACAAGCTAGTTACGATTCCTCATATTTCATAATTATTTAAAAATATTCTACACTTCTGGAATAATGAACATCAAATGTATTCTAAGAACTGTGCAAGGTTAATAGCATTAAAATTCACAGATCAGTGAACAGTCCAGTCAATCACACAGTACTTGTTCTATGTCTTCCTCATGGTTGAATTCATGATTGTTCAAACGACCAGCAGAAGGCTTACACTTTAACTGGGACTGAAGTGGCACAAAACTTTGGGCTAGTGTAACCCATTAGTAAGTGAGAGTGTCAGGTTTGGCTATCATCCCCCTTTTCTATCAATTCCAGCATAAATTTTACTGTGGACTGGTTTGGGTGACAATTTTTGTGTGATGGCACATTGGGTTTTTCTTGTATCCTGCACCCTGGTAATGGCATGGACAGACTCCACCAGCCAGTAGAACAGAGGGAGTTTATTGCTTCTCCGGGATACAGCACAGCACAGATGTAATCCGGTTACAGGGCAGTCCTAGAATGCCTTGCCCCCCCCTTGAGATGGTGGAGCCTGGGCCCCTAAATCCCAGCCAGTTGCCTAGGCTGTTTCCTCCATGAAACCAGTCAGACTCTAACTAACTCACTTCCAGCCCTGCCCCCAGCCAGGGCTCCACTCCCCTTCTTCCCATTGTTCCGCTCCCTGGGAGATAACTCGTCAGACAGGTTCGAAGCCCCCTTGCATAATGACTCATCCCCTGCCCTGCTGGGCCGTGCTGCAGACAGCAGCCAGTGGAGGTCACTCACAACCCAAGCCTAGCAACCAGCAAGGTACCCACATTACGTCACATTTTGTCAAATACTTCAGACACTTCATTACAGCATAAATGTTACTGTGGACTGGTTTGGGTGACAATTTTTGTCAAATACTTCAGACGTGACTGCAATTTCCTTTTCAGGCAGAAAAATGATTGAGGGAGATGTTCTAGTCCAACCAGTAGGAACAAGGTGCAGATTCAGTAAATAACTATGTTAAGAGTGTAGTATTTTACTGGTTGGTATCAATGAATAAAAGAGAAATCATAGGAGGGGCAACTTTTGTCCAGCCTAGGAAACAGCAGAAAGTCTTGCTGCTGAGCCGTGAGTCCATTTAAAGAACATACATGTGTTAATGTACCTGGAGATATTGATCCAGGGAGCAAAGAGGGTTTTCATTGACAATCAATGTGAGCAAGCACTTTCACCACCATACCAAGTCTGTGGTTTTTATGGGTAATAGTATCAAGGCCTTTTTGGCTGGCTATCTTTTCAGAGCCAGGAAAACACACAAAAGAACACATACACATGCCAGCTGATAACATTTATCCCATCAGCTAACATGATGGTGGGAATTTAAGACCACTCAATAACATTGCTGCAATCTTTGCACTGAAATGGCAGTATGTGTAATGTTTCATGACACATTGATCTAAAAATAGCATTTTCTCTCATCACTTTGAATATCCCAGTCATGCAAACTATTTTGTATGTGCCTAACTTCATTAGCATGAGTAGCCTTACTGATTTCGGTGGATTTTAGAATGTGATCAGCCTGATCCTAGCTAGGTAAATTGGTGACCTCAACAGAGCTCTGCCAGTTCACACCAGTTGAGGTTCTTGCCAATGATGCATATAGTGCAAAACAACAAAATGTTGTTGAATATCACACTAAATATTAAAATAGTTATCTCATTCAGAGCATTTATGTATCACTTCATAGGACATGCTGAAAAAAAGTTTGAAACAATCCCTCTCCTCCAGGCCTGCCAACGGGAGTGGGGGTAGTGGGGCTAACTGCCTTGGAGTCTGTTGAGTCAAAAGGCCTGGCTCTTGTGACTACTGCTACTGATGCGGAGCCATCCCCTCCCCTTACCCAGGGGCCCAATGACTCTGTTGGCCTCACTGCTCTCCTCTTTCTTGCTTCCATTTACACTATCTTCTTTATATTAAATCTATCAGACTAATATTTTAACATCAGGCTCACAGGGATGCATTATACATTTTTCTCTATTCTTTATAGGAAGGTAAAAATGTTGGTACAAATTTCCAGTTATAAAAAATGTTGGTATTTACTTCACTTGAGTATCTGATGATGAAGTACCACTCCTGATAACTAGCATTTAGACCTTAGGACCTCATTCTGTGAGGTTCTGAGCATCTACAACGTCAATGGAATTTGAGCACATTCCACAGGATCTATCCCTTTTATAGAAAAGTCATTAAAAATACAAACAATTAATTAACCCTCATAACACCCATGTTAAAGTAAGCTATATCAGCCCAGTTTTATGGATGGGGAAAACTGTCTCAAAGGAGGTAGAGTGACTTTTCCAAGCCCACATTGGCTTGGAAATCAAAATTCAGTGATTCCTGGCTCTCAACCCTGTGTTCAGTCCACTAACTCTGATGCCAGTGTTGCCACTGATTCAGCTGCCAGACTGTTCTCAGAAGCAGTGTGACTACTTTATAAGCTGGCAAGAAAAGGTCAATCTTAAAGTTCCCTGTAGTGCAGGAAAACTAGATTGGAATACTAAGGATTGAAAAGTAGGTCAGACTTAATAAATGCATTTTTAAGTAATCCAGGCTTTAATTTAAACCCTAATATCAAATGGATGAATTTTCTGCTCTGTGCTAGTAACCAGAGATTCACCCTAGTGCTTTCATTATGTTAAATTTTTTGTTCACACAGCATTGGCTTATGCACATTTACATCAAAAAGGCCATAAGAGGATCTGTAAAATTAGACTTCCAATTCTAAATGAGAAAAAGTGCACAAAGAGGATGGGAATGGGGCCAAGATGTATTAAGAAAAGCATCATTTACCTGTTGAGATCTTACATGAGGATAAGTCACTGCTTTGGCCTGGAATGCTGGAATTGTCCTGCCAACTACCTTCTGATTCCATTGCCCATTGCAAATTGAAAGAATTTCATCTATTATTTCCCCAGAACAACATTTTTCATTAGGCTGTTTTTATGGACTCCACTTTATGATTGCAACACAATGTGTGCTCAGCTGCTCTGCAGTCTTGCTTTGTACTTTGGAAAGGACTATAAATTGTAACAGCTCTCAGCATTCCTTCTGCCACTGGGTGTTGACACTGGAATTGATCCACCTAGCACCTAAATGTAATGCCAGGCCTAATGGTGAGATAATGCCAGATACAAAAGAAACAGATACATGGACAAGACAGGTGGAAATTCAAAGGCTGCACACTGAAAATTATGCTCTGATGAATTCCTACTTCTACCTTTTCATATTTTCATGTTTCAGATTTTTATTCTGAAATAGACAACTTAATTTCTTTCAGCAGACTTCCCAGGCAGTGTGAGTGGGCGTCCAGCAAAGGGATTTGGCCCACTTGTCCCTGGATGCAAAACTGAACAGAAACTGCTACTGAGGATGTCTACTTTGCAGAATATGGGATGTCATTTGGGAAGCTGATGGTAATGGGAATCAGAATGGGAGGGGCCAATTTCCAGTGTTTGTATTCATCTGTCCCCCCCTTTTTGTTTCTAGGTCATCAGAAAGAACTGTGATATGCACAGAAAAAAGGCCCAATTTACTCCTGCTGGCAATTAGAGTCCATATTATATCCCGCTGCACCAGTCTGTCCTGTCTGACTGAATCCCAGATGAAGGCAGGACATTTCCTCCTGCCACTCTGCTCTATGCGTTTCACCTTCTAAGTTCTACTGATGGTTTGAAAGGAGCCCTCCTGACATGAGTGACAGTAAGTAGGGACATAAGTACTGCACCCTTCTTCCCCCAGCTACTGCGCAGACCACTTTTATAGCCTGCCCTGACCATTCTGGAGATTGACTAGTGAAGGTTTTATATGTAATAATATTATAAATTCTGGGGGAAAAGCAGTGCTTGGGGTGGATGCTGAGTGTTCATGATCCCCATGAAATAACCTTGTGACCCCCTGCAGGATCATAACCTCTAGTTTGAGAACCCCTGCTATACAGTATTCTTTAAAACATATTAGCATTTCTAAACCTTTACTTGCATCAGGTTTTATCAGAAGACCTGTAAGTGACAGGGTTTTCAAGTGTTTTAAAACCCTTCTTTGTCTTTTAGAATCATAAAAGTATTATAAAAAGAATTGTATTTTTGCAAATATAGTTTCTTGTTCAATAAAAACATGACTCTGTACAATGAATTAAAGTTACCATAGGGGAAAAACGATTTTCAGAGAAATCATACTTGAAATCAATGAAAAATATTTAATATTAAAATCAATGAAAATGTACAATATTACACAGGAAAATATGTAGCTGTCCAGTTGTTGCTGACAATCTTACTATAATAGTAAAAATTCCATTTGTTTATTGCGAGAATTTGTAAAATTGGGGTTTTTTGTGTTATTTATAAAAGAACATCTTAGAACTCTGACTGAAATTGGTTTTCTTTCCAATTTTCTTTTTCCTAGTACACGTGTGTACACTAAGTTATTTAAGGTTTATATGTGCTGGATTTCAGGCATTGATTTTTATTTAGAAATATCAATATTGACACAACTAAAAGACTAAAGAATATTTTTTTTAAAAGCGTACAGTATGAGAAAGACAAGGAAGTTTGAACATGAGCTTATGAATAATGCTGATGTCCTTTTAACCACAAATAATTCTGCAGCTGTACAAGTCTCAGACTGTGCTTCTGCCAATCAGGAAGGATCCTGAAATATAGCACATATTACCGCAGTTATATTTAGGGGGTGGTAAGTATGGGATACTTTTGTGTGAAGTTTGGAATCTTTAATGTATAATCTTAAATTACTATTAAAACTGTCTTTAATTTTGCCAACAAAATGATGGTGATGATTTTTTCAACAATGAAATTGGATTTTAAAGCTCTTTAAATCATTGACAACATTTGTGAGAGAAAGCATGTCATGACTACCACCATTACAAACAAGCCATGGCTGAGGTGTTTTGTTTGTTTGTTTAAATGAAATAATAAAGGCACAGAGAGGGCACCCAGTTCCTAGTGGAGGTGATTATACCATGGTGACATTGTTCAGAAAAAGCCACGTTCTGTGTTCAGTCTCATGCTGAATCTCTATTTCCACTCTATCCCTGATGTCATAGGCTGTCCTTGCTGCAGAAGGCCCAGCAGGGGGCGGAGGACAGAGGCAGTTCTGACATTGCAGGTCGCTGCAGGGTGAAGTGTCACGCAGAGCTCAGAGACCCTGGCTGTCACTCAAGGAATCATTAGCAATGAAAGGGAGGCGGTGTAGCTTGTTGTGTTGTCATCACACTGTAAGAAGGCTGGCTGCAAACCAAATTAGCTTGCTTAGGGAGTGTGAATCAAAATGACAAGTAATCTGAATGTTAATGAAAATTTTCTCTTGCTTTAGGCTTTAGACTTCATCCCGCAAGCTGTCATCTGGAAGACGTTCTCTCTCTTTCTCTCTTTCTTTCTTTCTCTAGTATGAATTTTCAAGTGTACATAAAATACGTTTTTCTTTTTAAAATCAGCCATGCCTGGACTGTATTTTCCAGAGTTCTGTACTGGAATCAGAAATTTACCTATGATTTTTAAAGCGTATGTTGTAGGAAACTGATCAGGAGGGTAGTACAAAAAAAGGAGGGGGAGGTGGTGCAGTCCGGGCCTTCCTGGAAGGTTAATTGTGTATATTTTACAAGACAATTAAAGTCAAGACACTAAATGCTTTGCAGATGCTGACTGGAGTATAGCTGCATCAATTTGCACCAGAAGACATTCTTGCCCATCTGTTTATAAACGGTTTAGCTGGTATTGTGCTACTCTTATCTGGATACCTTATCCACTGCGCTAGTGCTACAGGAGTAACTCCTGTAAAGTCAATGGAATCACACCCATGTAACCAATACACAGTAACTGAAATTAGGGAAATAACTTTAATGTACATCATAGCTCATTTTCTTGCCACTGGGCATGAAGCATAGTTCCTTTTAATACACATCCTCTCTCTAACAGCTATTCAACAGCTCACAATAGGTTTCTTTCTCCCACCTCGTGAACTGACACACACCTGGAAAATGGCATTTCCTGTCACATGGCGTACACTGAACATTTCAGGTTCTGTTCACAGTACATTCCAAGGAAGGAAAGAACTAAAGACACTTCTATTTAGCATGGTAAATGTACATGCTACAAAGCAAATATCAATTAATATTTTATTTCCCTGACAAAGAAAAAAAACAAACACATGATCAAGAAAAAACTCTTCCTCACAAAATTTAGCCTGAACTAATAGACTTGGAAACAGAATTCACAAAATGGTAAATGCTGATGTTCTACTTATAATTTAGTCAAGCAACCATGCAAGTGCCCTTTTCAAATCGACAGCCTGACAGACTGTGGCATAAAAGGGAATATAAATCTCTGAGCCTAGCACAGGAATGCTTTGCAAATTCAGACAGACATGTTTCAGCAACACAGAAATGTGCATGCTATCACTGAGAGACAATTAAGACATTTGTAAAGCAGTTATGATAATTTATAAGTTTTTAAAACATGCAATTTGAAACACTCATGGTCCAAAAAGATACAGGTTTTTATGAAGAATGTAATTAAAGTAGCTTTGGTGGAGGTTTGTTGTGTTTTTTTAAAAAACACATATCTTGGCAGGTGATTGGTTGCAGATTTTTTCCCCAATGCATATCTGACAACAGCACAATAAGGACTGGTCCAAAGCCCACTGAAGTTAAAAGAAGCTCTTTCCTTGTCTACACACGAGTGTTGGATCAGACTATCAGGCTCTGAGCCAGAAGGCCGCTACTCATCTGCTTCAAGTTAAGGCGTTCTTAACAATTTTGCTGGATCAGTGCCTTGGTTGCCATGCTTTTGGTTGGTTAATAAAATACTTTGAACTTGCCTTATAATGTAGGAGATACTGGTCAGCTGGCAATATAGGAATTTCTCTATTGGATCAGATTTGAGGTCCACATAGTCCTGAACCAGATGGTTCTGAAGACTGTGTAAGAACCCTGAGTAGGCAAATGCAGGATAATCTCACCCCTTATCAACTTTCCCCCTGAACTCCAACAGATAGTGTGAATTAAAACTTGCAGCATGAGGTTTAATACCCACATTTATATAAATTATATTAATTCTGGGTAGCCTTGATAGTCATATAAATGTCCAATACCCCCTTTGAATCTTATGTTCTTACCTTAATTATTCACTGTACCAAAGATTCCTACAGTTTATATTTTACCCTTTGCTTTTGAGTCTCTCACTTTTAGTTTAATTAAACATCCTCTTGTTCTTGTGTGATGAGTATGTTTCTGTTTTGGATGGCATATTAATGTAATTCTGTATTTTTAGCAATTTGAGTTTTATGCAGATGTCCAAAAATTGAGGTGATTCTTTTACTCTCTTTTATATAATTATATACACATAACAGAAATATATGTCAATGGTCCTCAACCATGGAAATTAACCTGGGCATATGAAAAAGTCTTGCATGAGGTACTCAATTAATTTAGATCAGTGTTTCTTAAACTAGGAGTTATAGGCTATGTCTACACTGCACTTTTTTTTCCGGAAAAAGATATGCAAATTGCATTTTGCAATTTGCATATCTTTTTCTGATTCTTTTTTCAGAAGAGGCTTTTCTGACATTTGCACCATCTACACTGGGCCAAATGTTGGGAAAGAATCCTTTTTCAGAACATCCCTCCTTCTTCATAAAACAAGGTTTACAGGGATGCCAAAAAACCACGTCTGCTTTTCCAAAAATTTTTGCGGAAAAGCGCACACATTCTTTGGACGTGGCATAGTAAAACTCTGCAGTCTAGACATAGCCATAGTCCCTGGCAGGAGTCACAGGACAGGTTTAGGGGGATGTAAAGTACAGGGCCAGTGTTGGGGGAGGCATGCTTCTGCCCTGATTCCTGCAGCTCAGTCTGTTGACACGACTCAAGTGAAAAACATGATTTTCCTTTACATAATCTGTGCTTGTTAGTCCTTCCTCAGATCACAATCTTCCATTTTTATTACTGTTTTTAATTGTGTCAACTAATTTGATAGGCACATAAGTAAGGCTTATTTGGCTATAATACCCCAGCCCACCTGTTTTTAAATATAGTTACACCAATATTTGCTTTCCTCCAGGCCACCCTTATAAAAAAATGACTGTTTTTAATGAAAGGGTTTTAATGAAAGGCGGTTTTAATGAAAATCGCAGTTATCTCCTTTAGAACTCATGAATTCATAGCATCTGCCACTGGAGCCTTTTTGTTTTTTAAATTATGAGCTTGTTTTGACACCTTTTTCTTCAGATACCTCTAATCTTTGAGATTATCTCATTTTTTAGAAGACTAGAGCAGATCCATGTTAGGTATCTCCCCGTCATCATCCACATTGAAAACTGATGCAAAATATAAATAAAATAAAATAAACCAATCCTTTCCAGCAGTGTCTCGATCTCCCTTAATTCCTTTTATCCCTGGTATCGAGCAGACTGTTCTTTTGCAGGCTTCCCACTTTTGAAACTGTAGCCTATTTTTACACCATTATTCCTTTGCTCTTCAAATTCCATTTTGACTCTTCTAATTTTCCTCTTATTTCCTGCAATAACTTACACCTAGGAGACACTAAGTGAAGTCAATAAACAGAAGAATTTTTTTTTTTTGGCTCATTCAGATCCTCAAATTTTGCTATTTAGTCATTCGTTTATTCCTTGCCTTCCTCGCTAAGGGTATGTCTACTCTACCCTGCTAGTGCGAACTAGCGGGGTAATGTATGCATACCGAACGTGCAAATGAAGCCCGGGATTTGAATTTCCCGGGCTTAATTTGCATAAGCCGGCCGGCGCCATTTTTAAATGCTGGCTTGTTCGAACCCCATGCCGCGTGGCTACACGCGGCACGGGCTAGATAGTTCGGACTAGCTAGCCATTCCGAACTATCTGTACGCCTCGTTCCTCTGTACGTGGAACGAGGCATACAGATAGTTCGGAATGGCTAGCTAGTCTGAACTATCTTGCCAGTGCTGCGTGTAGCCACGCGGCACGGGGTTCGAACAATCCGGCATTTAAAAATGGCGCCGGCCGGCTTATGCAAATTAAGCCCGGGAAATTCAAATCCCGGGCTTCATTTGCACGTTCAGTATGCATACATTACCCCGCTAGTTCGCACTAGCGGGGTAGTGTAGACATACCCTAAGTGTTATGTCTCCTGAATCTGTTTTTTTAAGGTAGGCCATATTTAGCCAATCAACATATGTGCCCTAATTTTCAGAGGTGATGTGCACCCGTTGTTCTCATTGAATTTAGTAGACTCAACATTTAGAATTTACGTGAGCGCTCAGGACCTCTGAAATTGGGCAACTTAATGCCGGGAGGTATGTCTACACTACGCTCCTAGTTCAAACTAGGAGGGTAATATAGGTATACCGCACTTGCAAATGAAGCCCGGGATTTGAATTTCCCGGGCTTCATTTGCATAAGCGGGGAGCCGCCATTTTTAAAACCCCGCTGGTTCGAACCCCGTGCAGCGCAGCTACACGGGGCACGAACTAGGTAGTTCAAACTAGGCTTTCTAGTTCAAACTACCGTTACTCCTCGTGAAATGAGGAGTAACGGTAGTTCAAACTAGGAAGCCTAGTTCAAACTACCTAGTTCGTGCCCCTTGTAACCGCGCTGCACGGGGTTCGAACCAGCGGGGTTTTAAAAATGGCGGCTCCCCGCTTATGCAAATGAAGCCCGGGAAATTCAAATCCCGGGCTTCATTTGCAAGTGCGGTATGCCTACATTACCCTCCTAGTTCGAACTAGCAGGGTAGTGTAGACATACCCATATTTAGATGTCATGAAATATCTCACCTTGAGCATTGAGGTTTGAGCATTTTGACTCAACCTCACAATTTGGAGTATGAAAAACTAAAACCAAACAATTTCCTATAAGAACATGGGCAATAATCTGTGGTCAGACTCACACAGCTAAAAACATATAGACACAATATCAGGGATTAAACAATTTGCATCACACAAACCACAAGTTTCTGCAATTCTCAATAACTGAATCAAGGATTTTAGAACTTGTTCAAATCCTTTTGATATTTCTTTTTATTGACAGCCCCCTTCATTAGCTCTGCCAGTAGAGAGACCTGGTAAAAAATTCCAGGCTTGACTGCTGTTTAGGAACAGAACACTGAAACTCAAGCACATAAACCAGTGCATTTGAATAGCTTTTAAATATATGGCATACATAATTGAATGGAGACTAAGTCCAAAATTTACAAAGCTGGAGTCTAACATGAGGCACATAAATCAGCATTTAGGAACCTACATAATCTTGAGAGTTATTACCTAGAGGAATACACAAGTTTCTCCTGAAATGCCACATAGTATAATTGTGTCATAAGTGAAAAAAGTATAGGCAATATTAGGTATGATCCTATGAAAATCAATCTTTGAGGGATTTTTATATGCTAGTTAAATTTTCAGAAACTGAGAGAGTACCACAAATTGAAAACACACTTTATATAAACAACAACAAGGAGTCTGTTGGCATCTTAAAAACTAAAACTTTTATTGTGGCATAAGCTTTTGTGAGTTGCAATTCACAAAAGCTTATGCCATAATAAAAGTGTTGTTGTTTAAGGTGACAACGGATTCCTTGGTTTTGCTGAAACAGAGTAACACAGCCATCTCTGAAATTTTACATAAAAGAGTTTCCAGTCAGTTCTAACTTCCATTGTTTGAAATCTTTTTCCATTTAAAAAACCTTTAATTTTAAGTTGAATACACACCTCACTAACTCAATATTTGTTTGCTTCATACTTCCCTGCATCAGCAATTCTGCAAAATCTGAACAATAACATCAACTAGGAAAGTACTAGCAACCTTATTATACAGGAGGGACAGGTAAACTAAGCACAACTTTGATAAAACAGATTCTATTTATTTTAAGAAGTTTTAAAATATAAATAAATAGAGGAGATGTTAAGTGTGGTTTGTTTTTTACGTATTTAGATAGAAAAAAACTATGTACAATATTTGGAGGGGTAGCCTTGTTAGTTTGCATCTGCAAAAACAGTGAGGAGTCCTGTGGCACCTTAGCTCTCAACTACACTAGGGAGATACTTTGAAATAACTCCCCTCATTTCAAAATAACAAGCGGAGTGTCCACCCTACCAATCTTGCTATTTCAAAATAAGGGGCTTGTTATTTTGAAATAATAACTCCTGCTTTCCACCAGGAGTGAAGTTTATTTTAAAATAGTTATTTCGAAATAGCGGTAGTGTGGATGCTCCACTGCTGCTATTTCAAAATAACTACTCACCAAAGTAATTCAAAGTAATTACTCCCCAGTGTTTCCTGGGGCTCCAAGTCGAGGTAGTGCATCCACGTTAAGGGAGCCTGCCTCAGACTAATTTGGAGGCTTCCCGGTAGTGAGAACACATTATTTTAAATTATTTGGAATTATTATTTTGAAATAATTTCCTAGTGTAGACAAGCCCTTAAAGACTAACAGATTTATCTGGGCATACACTTTCATGAGTGAAAAACAGTTTATCAGTATCGGTGCTACAGGACTACTAATTGTTTATGTATAATATTTTCTCTGTTTACAAGTGTGTAAACAGACAATAATGTAAACATGACAATAAAACACTATAAATCAAACGTTAGTATACTGTGTTGAAGCAGGACTCAGATCTTATAAAATTCCAGGTACAGCCCATGGGCCATAGATTGGACACTTGAACAAAGGAGTATACAGTAATGCCTCATTTAACACTATACATATGATTCAGAAAATGATCGTGTTACTTGAAAACGTGTTATGCGGGGTCAATTTTCCTATTGAAAATAATGGAAAAGGTGGGGGTTGCGTTTCAAGCGGTGGTATCTGTAGGGACTGGGACATAAGGTTGGGGGAGAAAGAGGACTGGGTTACAGCAGGGAGGAGAGGTGTTTCGCTTTGTGGAAGGGAAGGGGGGAGAGGGAAGGGGGATAGGGTTAGGGTTAGGGTTAGGGTTAGGAGTAGGCCCCTGTGATGGGTCCATGGCCGGATTAAGGGGGGGGGGGCTAGCCAGGCAGCTGCCCGGGGCGCCAACCTATGGGGGGAGCCTGATGGCAGCTGGAAGGGGCGCCGCACACCTGGCGCCCCTTAGAGCTGCCATCAGGCGCCACACGCCCGAGGCCAGGGGCCACGTGGCACCTGGCGGCAGCTCTAAGGGGCGCAGTGTGCCAGGGGGCGGGGCCGTGCATGTGCCGTGCACCCAGGGCAGAGCCGTGCATGCATCAAATGCCCACTGCCCGGGGTACAGGAATGGCTCAAGCCCGCCCTGGATGGGTCTTCCAGGACCCGCACTGCGTCCGGCAAGGGGGGGGGGGTCGCCGTGGAACAGCGCGGCTAGCAGCGAACCCTCTGCTGCTTTGTAGGGAGGAGAGGGAAGCCCCGCGCAGCTGTCAGTGATGGGCCAGCTGGGGAAACCCAGCTGCTGGCCTGCAAGCGGGGGCAGAGGAGAGGGGGAAAGGCATCTGTCGAGGGGGAGTCAGTGCGGAACGGCGCGGCAAGTGGTGAACCCTCTGCCGCTTTGCAGGGAGGCGAGGGAAGCCCCGCACAGCAGCCAGCGACGGGCCAGCCCGGGAAATTGTGTTATTCCGGGGACAGTCAAATAATTAAAAAAACATTCCCTAAAAAGAAAATCGTGCTATCGCAAAAACGTGTTAAGCGGGCACGTATTAAATGGGGAATTACTGTAGTATATTTGACATTCTTTCAGTATAAAATGTCTTCTTTCTATTTTATCTCTGACAAATTTATTTATATATGGTTAAAATATTGGTCATTAGTTCCATATTATCACTAGATAAAGGAAAGAAGTATGTTAACAGACTAATACACTAAGGCTATGTCTACACTGCAGAGTTTTTCTGGGATACTCTGCCATATCCAAGGAACACATCTGCTCTTCTGACATTTTTTTCAGAAAAGCAGACATGCTTTTTCGGCTTTCTTGTATACCTCGTTTTACGAGGAAGAGGGGATGTTCCGAAACAGGGTTTTTTTCCCCAATATTTAGCCCTGTGTAGGTGGGCCAAATGTCAGAAAAGCCTCTGAAAAAAGGCTGATAATTTGCGTAGCTTTTTCCGGAACAGCAGTGCAGTGTAGACATAGCCAATCATACTTATGGGAGAAAAGGGTTGGTTTCTTTTCCCATAGCTAAGGGGGAAACTATTATGTAATGTCTTTGGTGTTAATCTTTTTTCCCCCTATAATTCCTTACCAAATGTCTAGAATGCTATAGCAAGCAGTATGTGGTTTAGACATGCTGATTAGATAGACTTGATGGTGTGTCTAATTCAGAAGTGATGTGAGGTAATACAACTTAGACTTGCTTCCACTCACTGAGAAGTAATTGCAGCTATTTAACTCTGGTGAAAAGGCGTTTCAATGGAATTTACAAGCTGAGAAGGTGGGAAAAGGAGTAAAAAGGTATTGATTGAGATACTTTAGCTTCCACCTTCCCAGGGCTCCTCAGCATGTAATTTACAGTAACAGACTTGTTCTAGTGAAGTGTAAGAATCTTAAATGAGTGGGAGAAAGTCTAACTTACTCCAGGTTTGCATGTCACCTCTGAAATACAGTCACTGTATATATACACAAATACAATAAAATATGGTGAGAGAATGCTGTTCAGGTTGTAAAGTCAGGACTCAGAAATTAAGAAATTACCAGATTTATGGTTGCCTAGGCAGCCTTTGTTCTGCCCATTTGTGCATTCAACCTGTGCACTAAGCAAGGCAGGGCTCTAAAGGAAAAACCAGTATGTGATCATGAAACTAATGATAATTCTGTTCTTCACTGTGTGAATTCATTTTGCACAGCTATAAAGCTGATATTTCCTAACTTTCAATGCTTAACTTTGCAACTCAACTAACATACTTTTAATAGATTTTGGTTAGCAATTTCCTAGCTTTTAAAAAGAAAATAAAACCAACTCCTAGTATAGTAATAATAATGCCTACGTCTTATGTAGCATTTTTCAATGCTATATCTCAAAGTGTGTCACAGTTTTAAGCTCCCTCCTCCCCCACTGTAATCATGTATCAGAAGTAGAACTTGCATCCTAATGTGTTGGCATTGTAACACAGTATGAGTTACAGGACTTATAATATTAGTTGACAGCAGGAGAAGCGTGTTATTTGAGAGGACGTATGGGATGCTGAGTCCTACAGTAGCCTAGCATCTCAAATCACACCTCCTCTCCCTCAAACTGTGCAGAATTACAGCTCCATGTGGTCCCACATCTATAGAATGAAGGAGCCATGTCTTCAGCTGTGATCTGTGTTTTCCTTCTCACACTGGGAGATGAAATAACACTAGCCTCATCTGTTTCCAAGGGTGAAGGCGTGCATGTGAAGTGGGTGTGTGGGGCCAGGTAAGACATATGTGGATGGGGGAAAGGGGATGGTCAATCAAGTTTCTGCCCTATGTGGTGTTTCCAAAATGATCTAATCTCCCTCCCTCCCCCCTGTACAGAGGTTCTTGTAGTTCCCAAGTTTTCTCAGAACAGCATTGATCCAGTGATGGTGTGAGACCAGCCCTGGAATGTTCAAGTGTTTAGTTCATATATTTAGTTATTTGGGAATGCTGCCAAACAAGTGAGAGAAAGGAAAAGGTGATTTTTAAACAGTTTATACCTCAGTAAATGCTGAGTGGAATTTCATGGGATAAAGAAAAGTCAGTTCCCTAGCCTGAGGGAGTTCCCTTGCTGATATAGGAGATCTGCTGCAAACAATGGAGGTATGAGAGCTTTTCAAAGGAAAAGTCACAAGAATCCTTTGAAGTGGAACCTGCTTTTATATATATAACATTATTCGTATAGATTTATTATTTCTTTATGGTTCTAATTATATGTTTATTAGGTAACAGTAGCTTTATATTACAGTAGTTTGGCAATTTGGCTGTAACACACGGGATTTACAGGCCACATCCTGTATGTTGAGCTAAGGCAAAACTAGCAGATATATGCCTGGGACCTTTTACCTAGATAGCAAAAACAATATGTATATATTCAGGACCTTTCACCTAGATAAAGCAACTTCAATGGCATAGGGGCTTCCTAGAATACCCTTGAACTTAACAGGTACATAATTACCTGGCAAAACTCAAAATACCTGGTTAAGATCAGACTGAATAACTGCATAAGACAGAAATAACAAATGCAATAGATAACCACAAAAGGCCCATGGTAATGAACAGACATATATGATAATAAGTTGAGAACAATGATGTACTGACCTATAAGAAAAAGACACTTAACCATTAATCAGATGAGGAAACACAAATAAGGGAAAAGGGAAACATCCCCTACTGAATACGTATCAAAGTTACAGACTAACATGGCTACCCTGTTTAGTGGGGAGGAGTGGCCGCCCACTGACCCCAAAGGTGAGGAGCCCCTCCCTGTGCCTTGGTGGGCAGCATTTGACCCTAGCAATGCACCTGACAGGAAGCCAGGAGGCAGGGCCAGGGGTATAAAAGACCGACCAAAGAGCCCAGTCAGGCCAAAGTGGCCAAGGAAGCCAGAAGCCTCCCCCTCACTCCCAAGTGAGGAACTGGACCTTGGGGAAGCCGAGGGATGGCTGGAGCCACCGGGCCCACCACTGGAGAACTGCCTGAAGAGTTTGTTTACCTTGTGATAAAGAATAGAAACTCCACATGGTATCAGGCAGTACTCTGTTGCTGTAAAGGATAGAATATATTTTAAGGATGTTAAATATCGGTTAATTGAATAGTTGAATTCTTATCAGTTACTCAACTATTCTATAGTCCCCAGAGGAGGGGTCTGCAGCCAGAGCGCTACAGCCTCACTCCCAAGGAGTGCCACTCCATGCTGCCGCTTCTGTATCAGTTTAAAAACCAAATCCCCTCATGGACTGGCTGCCTGTCGCCTTGTGCTGCTGCCACAGGCAGCAGTGCAGGGTGACAGCAGCCCCTTTCTGGGAAGAGGCGGGGGGGAGTTTTCAGATCTGGAGGGAGCCAGGCTGCCTGCCTGTCTGGCTCCTACTACACTTTAAATGCAGAGCCACAGCAGGGGTAGGTCCCAGTCCCAGCGCGAACCAGGACTGAGCCAGGCTCCTGGCCAGGCTGCTAAAAAATTTACTGGTGGGGTGGGGGGAGGAGAGGGAATGCATGTAATCTATAGCATTAACCTATAGGCTTTTGTTTATTGGTTAATTAGGTAATCGACTACACTATTACATCCCTAGTATGTTTTAGATAAGACAAATAATTTAACTTTTGACAAAAAAGGCAGAGAAGTACAACAAATTTGCAGTTTGCATAAGTCATAGTGAATCTAACCTAACAACATTTCCCAAATTTTATTGAACCTTTTTTATATGGTTATTTTCAGAATAACTTTATCTTCTTCAAAGCCAGAGGGCTTTTCTACACTACAGAGAAGACTGAAGCTGCTGCAGTTGATCTTCCAGGGTTCAAATTAGTGGGTCTAGTGAAGACACACTAATTCAAACAGAGAGGGCACACCTGCCAGTGCCAGCAGACCTGCTCCTATGAGGAGTAAGGGAAGTCAAAGGAAGAGTGAACAGTGCAAAATGTGATTTACATAATTAATGTAGCTGGAGTTGTATTTCTTAATTCAAACTTATCCCCTAGTGTAGACCTAGCCAGAGATATCAGCTTGTCTTTTCTAAGGATGTTAAATAGCAGTTAATTGACTAGTCAAGTAGTCAATGGAATTTCCATTGACTACTCGACTAGTCAATAGGCACTTCTGCTGGGGCTCTTGTACATTTCAAAGGAGGAATGTGGAACACTGCGTGTAGCCCAGAGCCAGCGGGAAGTCCCACTTACTCCAGGCTGCACACGGGCATGCCTGCATTGAAATGTACAAGAGTCTCCAGAGGGGGCTCTTGTGCATTTAAAAGCTATGGAGCCCAGGGTCAGCAGGGGACTCTGGGCTTCATGCTGTGCTTCGTGCCAGGTGGAGCTTCAGCGTTTAGAAGGGGCAGCTGCACAGCTGATCCCAGGTTCAGTTGTGCGGCGCGGCCCCTTTGAAACACCGCCACTGCATTTCAAGGGGGCAGTGTTGTGGAGCCCGGGATCAGGTAGGGATTCCCCAGCTGATCCCAGGCTCTGCGTGGCATTTCAGCAGAATCCAGGATCAGCTGGGGAGCCCCCATCTGATCCCGGGCTCCACGGCGCTTCGGCATTTTAAAGGAGCAGCCCCGCACAGCTGAGCCATGGATCAGCTGTGCGGCAGTTGCCCCTTTGAAATGCTACCTTGGGGTTTCAAAGCTGCAGCGCCGCACAACTGAAGTACCCTTTCTTCCTCCTTCCCCTTTGCTGCCTCCATCTGATAGAGGCAGCAAACGGAGGCATAATCAACTAGTCGACTAGTCCTTAACATCCTTAGTCTTTTCTGTAAATCAGTCAGAATCTGAAGGAAATTAGCTTGTAATTTTACATTGAGAAGGACTTGTTAAGCATGATCAGGAGATTATCATTTCCCAAACCTTTCTAGGGGACAGACTAAAAACATTTAAAATATGTATGAAGGCTTTTTTGTTGTTGATGTATTTGATACTGCATAATATATAGTTAGTTTACATATAACCTTGCAAATGGCAGGATATTTCATATTCAAATCCAACCTCACTTCTGTGTACCTAATAAACAGTAGAGCGAATATCAAACATCAAACATGAGCCAGCCATTTGGCTCAACAGGCTCAAAAAAACCCCACCCCAACCACATAACCCTCCCAGTTTGAGTTCCAAAAGGTCATTTAGGTTATAGGTTAAATATAACAGTTTCTAAACCCTAACCCTAAACCCTAACCCTAACCCTAATATCTAAGATAATAAAACTGGATTGCTACTTACAAATTTCAGGATAATGACTCCTCACACACACATTCTCTCTAAGAAGAATAACGTGTTGGATGTGTTGGACCAAGTGTGATATTGGTCCATTATTAGTATTTCAGACCCACAGAATTCCTAGGGAAAAATACTGAAATATATCTTGTCTATTTTTTGTATCATCTTATTTTTGTTAGATTGGGATAACATCCCTTCCTCTCTCTTTTCTAGTGTGCTTGAATGACATAGCTGCTTAACGCTCATTTTCAAAAATGATGGAGGAACCACTTCTCATGAAAATACAGTGGGGATTTAGAGGCCTAAATAAGAAAGTTATTCACCTCATCTTGGGTATATCTACATTGCAATGCTATTTCGAGATGCTGGAGTATCCTGAAATAGCTATCCCATGTCTTCGCTATTTCAGGGTTGCTATTCCTGCATCCCTGTAATCCTCATTGGATATAGCTCTGTTACAGTACATGCAAACGATGGAAAGAGGTTCCAGATTGTGGGGGGTTTTTTATAGGATAACTGGTTACAGTTAAAATCCATTTAGATCAGTGTTTCTTAAACTGTGTTCCGCGGCACACCAGTGTGCCGTAAGGCAGTCGGAGGTGCACCACAGAGAACAACAGAGTTCAAAATGGCCACCCTTAAAGGGGCAGGCGACTTTCTTTTTGTGTCTAACTTTCCCTCCCAACCCTTTCTTTTTCTCATAAATCCTTGGTGTTCCCCATAAAAAAAAAATTATTGTTTGGTGTTCCTCAGTCTTAAAAAGTTTAAGAAACACTGAGTTAGAGAGTGTCTGCAAATGGTTTGACCTGGGGATGTTCACTTGTAGATACGAATAATCTAGATGATTTTCTGAGTTTCTTTGTTCTATGCACATAGGACACAAGTGCTTTGTGGACATCCAGTGTGTGAAAGGACACTTCCTTACTGTTGGCATGTGGTCTGGGGAAGAATACATAGGTTGATTGATGCAACCTTGGATATAAATTTGGGCTGCGGATATAGGATTACAATGTCCTTGAGGAATGTGGCACCCAGTTCTCCCACTCTCCTTATCTATGTGATCACCACTACAGTCAACTTTCATGGATAAGTGCAAGAGTGAGCGGGTAGCTAGTGGTTCAAAGGGCTTGCCCATGAGGGCACAGAAAACCAGACTGAGGTCCCCCTTGCGGTGGGTCTCTCAGTGTGGGAGAAATATTCTGTATGTCTTTGAGACAGTGTTTAGTTAAAGAGTGAGTGAATACAGTGAGCCCATCAACCTTAGAGTGAAAAGTGGTAATGACAGATATATGCACTCTGAGTGAACTAATGGAAAGTCCAATTTTTTAAGCATCAGTATATATTCTAGGATTGCGGGTGTTTAGCTGGCTGGGGGGCAATCAGTTTGTCTCAGCACCATATGGAGAAATGTTTCAATTTGTGTGCATATGTTTTTACATAGTTAGTTGTTGGCTAGTCAGTAGGATTTCCTGTGCTTCCCTGGAACAGCATGCCTCTGGTTTATCATCCATAGATGCCAAGCTTGGATATGAAGAACTGGAAGGTTGGAGTGATGGAGACATCTTTCATCCAGGGGTGGAGTTGGTGAGGGTTTGTGGCAGTCTTAGGGCCATCTGACTGAGATATGGGAATCATGATGGTCAGTTAAAAAAGACCCCGAATTTGTTCTTGATCTTGTGGAGTACACCACTCAGCAGTGGAGCTGGAGGGGAAGGTATGCATTTGTGTCCAAGTCATGCCCAGGAGCAGTTTTAGGCATTTGGCACTGGGGAATGTTGCAAAAGGTCTATTGAAGGAAAGGCCCTTTGGTGAAATATGGCTTTCAGAATTGCTGGGTTCAGCTCCCACTCGTGCAGTTGGGAAAAGTTCCTGCTTTAGTTTGTCTGCTGTGACTTTCTCGCTTCACAGTAGCTAGCCTGCCAGGATGTCTATATTGTCATATATGTACCAACCACAGAAGTGAACTGCTTGGCAATTTGTATTTGCCCGCTAAGGGAGCTGAGTTTTTGTTCACCCACCGTACCCCAAATTCCAAATGAAGTTTTCCTACATAAATTACTGTTTGACAGAAAAGCCATTTTTATATTAACATTTGAACAGAGTGTATGCATGCTTAATTTTAAACCTGTCAGTAGTCCCACTAAAATCAAAACACAGAGATAAGTGTTTGCTGGATGAGTGCTACATGTAGCCCTGCAAGGATGACCAGTAAGAAAATTCCAATGCATTTCCTCCTTAAAATAAATAAGAAACCTCATGACCTGTAAAACAAAGAGCCAGAGAATTAAACAGAAATGGAGAGAGCCCTTTCTTAGGTTTTATACCTTTAACAGTAGCTTTTATTTAACCAGGCTTCTTGCTTCAGTCTTATTATTACATAAAATATTTTATGCTCTGGTTATTTTACAAGTGCATTAGCTCTTAGGAATAGTGTAGTACTTTTATTAGTGTTACATGAGACTGATACATTTAAAAAAATCCACCAGGGAGGTTTAAATTTTATATCTTGAGTTCTATTAATTATTCTCTAAAGGATTAATTACAGTAACTTTTTTAGTTTTTCAACAAGCTTATACTCACACGGAGTAACTTAAACACTTTGAACTGTGATCACAGAAAAATTCTGCTTATTTCTTTAATGTATAATCTGCTGATAAGGTATCACAGGTGCTAAATTAAATCTACATATTGACATGGAAATTTAAAAGGACATACTATCAGTTCCACTTGGTTTTATGCTCTAGAGAAATCTTTGCATGAATAAATTATGAGGGAATAAGCTGAACATGCTGGAGGTCAGACCTATTTGTGATGTGCTCAGTTTAAGAGGTTCTGGTAACTCAATCAATCTGAAAAGTTAGCATGCTATTTTCTGTAGTAGTTTTTAGTTAGGTTTTTTTCTGCTGTTTCCTCTGTTTATTTAGCAGAATGGGGTTCCCAATCACCTATATTAAAACAAAATCTATCTTGGGGCAAATGACTAGACTGCCCTGATCAAAATTTTAAAAATAAAGAGTTGAGTTGCTAAATTTACATTGAGGCACTCGAATTTTCCAGGCTGCATATCCCATACATTCAGTGAATACCTGTCTTTTCCCCCACCCCACTCTAGACCCTGGATATAGAGCTTCAGATCATGTTTTTCTTACTATTCTCATTCTTGTTCTTCCCCTGAAGTGTGTGGAAAAGGGAGAGGAAGAAAGATTATGTATATGAAAAGGGAGATTTCTTTCCCTTATATTACAATTAGCCTGGCTGATTAAATGCTGCTGAAACTTTCTGCAGAGTGCCTAACAGCTGGGATAACCTTTTATCCGGCATCCAGGATTTACCTGTACTGTAATGTGTATTGAAAACTTTTATCCGATAAAAACTAAGCAGTTGGAGAATTGTGATTGGCTAAGAATCATGCCCTTAGCTAGTCCGTGCTAAAACATTCTATACTGTCCTCCATGTTTCCAATGTACCCATTTTTTGTCTCATCCAGTTGTTTTGTCTTTTATGTTGCATACTGGGGCTATGTCTACACTACAAAGAAAAGTCGAGAAAAGATACACAAATTGCAAACCACAATTTGCATATCTTTTTCCGCTTTTCTTCCAAAAGAGGTTTTTCCAACATTTGGCCTATCTACACAGGGTGGAATGTCAGAAAAAAAAACCTCTTTCAGCACATTCCTTCTTCCTCATAGAATGTGTTTTACAGGCAGGGCTCGACAAACTATAGAATCTACTTGCCCGTGGCAAGTTGATTTCAGCCGCGTGCCCCGTTTACCGGCAGCGCGTGCATGCGCAGTGCGGGGCTGGCAAGCGGCTTTTGTCGCTGTTTGTCAAGCCCTGTTTATAGGGATGCTGAAAAAATGCTTCTGCTTTTCCAAAAAACAGACGCATTCCTTGGATGCGGCAGAGCTTTTCCGGGATACCAGAGGTATCCCGGAAAAGCTCTGCAACGCAGACATAGCCTGGGAATGTCTCTTACTATATGTAAATATGCATGTATAGTGCACACTGGGGCCCCAACCTATCTGAGGCTTTAGGCATTGGGGCTACAAAAGTATTAAACAGTGTTTAACAATGCCAATCTAAGACGTTATCATAAAAGATGCCACAAAGCTCTGTTATGACAATAACAATACGTCGGGGTGGTAAATTGATAATGGAGCATGGTCTTAAAGAACAGGCAGGACTAAGGAGGCCAAAACTAGATGTTTAGGGTAAATAGAGATGTTATTCCATGGACAGTTACTGTGGTTTAAAGAAATTATCAGCATTCCTTACATTATGAGTCTCTTAAATGATCATCTCAGAGAGCCTTCTCTCTACACAATCACAGACACTTAGTCACAATTTCCGTTGGGGATTAAAATAAACACCCAACAATGAGAGATTGAAATGACATTTCTTAAGGCTAGCAAAGCATCTTGATATGCAGGGTCCTATTTTTCAGAGATTAGGGTATTTTGAAGCTGATCATACATTTGGATTGCATAGTAAACAGCCAGACATTGGCAAAACTATCAAACGTTCTGCAAAATTTAATTCCATGATTTATTGTAGTACCTCCAGCAAGCTTTTGCAATTAATTCAGCTAGATCATACAACAGCAACAAAGGGCAATTGTGCACTTTGGCAAAGCTGGAAAAAATCTAAAGGTGATGTACCTGCTCCTCTGTACAAGAGCTTCATCCCTTTGGCAATAGGGCTTATCATGTTTAAATTTCATTTTCAAATGCAATGCCTTTCAGCCTGCTATGTGTAAAGCAATTTGAATCAATAACTCATGCAGCTCATTAAGGGCTCAGTTCTGTAGTTACTACAGACAGAGAATTCTTTTTGAAGTCAATTTCCTTTTTGTTAGTTTTCTTATTCACCTCTTAAAGAGGTATATACAGGAGGCCACTGACTTGCGATATGATTGCTTCCTGGGGAAGTGTTGCAAGTTGGAGGCGTCATAACTTGAACCCTCCTTTATGGTTTGCACCGTCGTAAATGTGGGCCGAGGACATAAGTCAGGGGTTTTCGGCCCCTTCTGCACTTACAAAAATGGTTGTAAGTGCAGGGTGTCAGAACTCGGGCGATCGCAAGTCGGGGGCCTCCTGAATTGCTCGCTATTTTAAACATTATCCACTTAGGAAAAATAAAGAATAAAATATGTTTCAGAATATCTGAATATGAATAAATGTTTTCCTGTCAACCATAGGAATGTTTCAAGTAAATTTGTACTCAACCTGTCTAAGCCATGCTTCCACTGCCACCACCTGTGCTACCACCATTACACTTGTATAAACTCATTCTAGTTCAATGAGAGCTTGCATGAATATGAGTATGTGAGCCGAGGAGTTACACCCCTAGCTTGTAGTGTGTATTTAGCCAAAGACGCAAGAGAGCACAAGAGAGCAGTGGAATGCAGCCCAGAATGGTAAATAGGTTGAGAACCATGGCCATAGAAGAACAAACAAACTAACTAACTTCTAATCGTTCTGCATGTCTCAGAGGATGGTACAGCAAATCCATTATCCTGCCCTGCAGAGAGCAAGTTTATATAAGGGCCTACCCTGACAAAGCTTTTTTAGATATTATAGGCTATTAAAGACATAGATATTATAGATATTAAAGACAAATTGAATATGATATCAAAGCAAAGAAGTTAAATATTCTGGGTGTATTCACATTAATATATGTGCATGGCAAAGGTGTTAATTATTCTGCTGTACTTGGAACTGGTGGGGCCTCAGATGATATACTATTTCATTAATGTGGATAAAACCTTATAATATGGAATTATTTTGTAAGATTCCAAGGAAGGTAAAAATTGGGTTGTACAGAATGAACAGAGGTGGGCTATCCTGGTTAACGTTTCCAAACAAGCCTTTGTTATCATTGTTACCAAGCTTTAGGTAATATAGGTCATGGTATGAATATAAAAACAGCTCTAATTACTGATTAGACTCAACACTGCAATTAATTTTTCTTCAGTTTGTAAAACATTTGAGAATCTTGCTATGAAATCTCTCAGACTCTCATTATTTCGGGATCTTACCCCTTGGAATACGAGTCTGCAAAAATAAAAGCATCCCCAGAAAGGTTTTGACTGCCCTCATCTCCCTTTGACATCTGTGGAAATTGGGAGATGCTCAGGAGCTCTCAGGATCAGGTCCCATTCATAATTAATCTAAATGCTTATAATTGTGCCATAAACACTCTATATGTTATATATAGTTAATTAAGATTCATGTCTCGGTCTTGGGTGTTTTTGCTACTTTAGCTTGACTAAATATAGGATTTAAGAGGTATGTCTAATATTTGTGATTTTATATGGAAAATTGAACTCACTTTAATACAATAGAGAATCATACTTCTTGTAGAGTTCCATTTATGTCAGTCTCCTCAAATTCATTAGCAATTGTGTCAGTAGATCAAGAATATGACATGGCCCTTAGGATGAAACGGTTTAAATTAATAATACAAATCTCATTGAGTAGCTTTTAAATACAAATATCCTGTCTTAACTTCCACACATATTGTTTGAGTAATTTAGTCAGCATAAAATGTTATTACGTACCATGAATTGGAACTTTCTATTAGATGCCAAAAAGATGTTTCTTATATAGATACAAATTTGAAGACCCTTCCATTTCTAAGCATCACTTCCAACCATTGGGAAGCAATACAAATTTCTGCATATTTCTTTGTTCATTAATCAATATGAGTCCCCACTACCATGCCATGAATTCCAGTCTAATTGAAACAATTAGCCTAGAACTGCTGTCAGGACAATATTTCTTTATAAATCATGACACATTAAGTATTAATTTCTTATCTAATTTGAAGTATGACTGCACCCAATTCTACTCTAATGTTCATTGCTGACAATAGAAATGCTGGCCTTACTCCAGTAAATCTATGAGTGCAATCTTCGCAGGGCTATTTCTATGAGCATCACATTGTATAACAAAGTCATGATACAGTCAGAGAACAAACACTCTATAGCGCACCTATGGCATATCTGCTCAGTCTAGGCAGTTTTCCTTGCATTACAGAGGCTCAACAGAATAAGCTGCATGAGACAGCATTCAGATTCATGTAAAAGTAACCTTTAAAGATAATATGTTATTTGATGAAAGCATAAAGCAGAGAGATTCTAGTAGATTATTGCTATTATGACTGGAGAAATGGCTCTTTGTAATATTCATTGCTTTAATTACCACTTGTATCAGTGGCTCCTAGAGCTCCCACCTAATATTGAGACCAACGATGTTAGGTGATGATCATGCATATAATAAGAGAGTTCCTGTCACCAACTACCTTTCAGGTGGTGTTTCTTAACGATTTAACGAGTATTATTAGCCTTATTTTAAAGGGTTGTGGAAACTGAGGTACAAGGTGATAAGTGATTGCTTAAGGTTGCATAAGGTTGAAGCAAAGTGTTAAGTTCCTTTCTAATCAAATCCTTATCATGATTTGATGGTCTGACAAAGCAGCATTGAAACAGACCAATACAGACTTCTGTAACAAGTATTCATAGACCATCTATAATTGAACATTTTACATCCACAGTGCACTTTTTATCCAGAAATTCTTCAAACATTGGACACATTCACAAATATGGGCATGATGTATTTATATGCATACCCACCAATATGCTCACTTCACCTATATAATAACAAAGGGTATGTCTACACTACCCCGCTAGTTCGAACTAGCGGGGTAATGTAGGCATACCACACTTGCTAATGAAGCCCGGGATTGAATTTCCGGGGCTTCATTAGCATAAGCGGGGAGCCGCCATTTTTAAATCCCCGCTGCTTCGAACCCCGGGTAGCGCGGCTACACGGGGCTCGAATTAGGTAGTTCAGACTAGGATGCCTATTCCGAACTACCGGTACACCTTGTTTCACGAGGAGTAACGGTAGTTCGGAATAGGCACCCTAGTCCGAACTACCTAGTTCGAGCCCCGTGTAGCCGCGCTACACGGGGTTCGAAGCAGCGGGGATTTAAAAATGGCGGCTCCCCGCTTATGCTAATGAAGCCCGGGAAATTCAAATCCCGGGCTTCATTAGCAAGTGCGGTATGCCTACATTACCCTCCTAGTTCGAACTAGGAGGGTAGTGTAGACATACCCAAAAATATATAGGATCAGGAGCTTTTGTGGGTAAGACCCACTGCATCAGATGACAAAAGCTCCTGATCCTATATATTTGTATTAGTCTCTAAGATGTCACAGGACTCCTTTTTTTTAAAGTTACAGACTAACATGGCTATCCCCCTGAGACTTTTTCACCTACATAGTAGATGCTCGGGGATGCAACACAATAGCTATCTTAGGGTATGTCTAAACTACATGGCTCCATTGACGGAGCCATGTAGATTTGTTTGTTCAGCAAAGGGAAATGAAGCCGCGATTTAAATAATCGTGGCTTCATTTAAATGTAAATGGCTGCCGCGCTGAGCCGACAAACAGCTGATCAGCTGTTTGTTGGCAGATCGGGGTAGTCTGGACGCTCCCCTGCCGGCATGAAAGCCCTATATCGACCTCCCCGGTAAACCTCATCCTATGAGGCATAACGGGGAGGTCAATAAAGGGCTTTCAGGTCAGTGTGGGAGCATCCAGACTAGCATGCTGAGCTGACAAACAGCTGATCAGCTGTTTGTCGGCTTAGCGCTGCAGCCATTTAAATTTAAATGAAGCCGCGATTATTTAAATTGCGGCTTCATTTCCCTTTGCCAATCAGCCTAATCTACATGGCTCCATCGATGGAGCCATGTAGTTAAGACACACTATTATATCACACTGTACAACCGTGGTCACCAACTGGTAGATCGCGATCTACCGGTCGATCTCAGGGGCTCTAAGAGTCAATCTTGAGTCCTCTCTGAACTGTGCACCTGTGCAGTACATTTACATTTGATTTCCTCATTTGAGGAGCAGCTACTCACCAAGCAACAACACAGGTGAGTAGCTGCGCAGAATGGTGGGAACTGGGAGGTCGAGAGGGCTGAAACACAGCCAACTGGCTGTGGCTTTCAGCTGAAAGAGGCTGCCTCGTGCTCTAGCTGATCGGGCGGCTTCTCCTCTGCACCTACCCACGTGGAGCGTGGGGCATCCTGGCTGAGAGACATGGCCAGCTTGCCAAGCAGCCGCTTCTCTTCACTCCAGCCCGGATGTCCTGTGATCAGCCTGGAGGGAGCACGGAATGGAGGCTTCCCTCCGTGGCTGGTGTAGGGGACTCCCTGCCCCCGAACCTTATTCTCTCTTCCCTTCCCCAAACCTGTCCCCTGCCCTCCTGCTCCCCTGTTCCCTCTCCCTTGCCCCTCCACCTTACTGCAGAAACCTGCCCCCTCTCATCCTGCCCGCCTGCAGAAACCAGTTCCCTCTGGCACCCTGTCCCCTACTGCAGAAACCTGTCCCCCTGCCTTCCCCACTACAGAAACCTGTCCCCCTGCTCCCCTCTGCAGAAACTTGTCGCCCCCCCCCCCCCCAGCACTCTGTCCCCTGCTGCAGAAACCTGTCCTTCTGGCACCCTGCCCCCACTGGCACCGTGTTCCCTGCCCCAGAACCCACTAGTACCCCTCCTCAGTACTGTGTCCCCTGCTCCCAAATGACTTTTCTATGGGTCAGTGACCCCTGACTCAAAGCAGTTTCCCTGCCATTCTCATAAATAAAGACAATGCAGAAACTTTTTGTGTTTGACATAGTATTTTATTTAAAAATGAAGCCTGAAAACAAACCCCCAATTGGGGCCAACCCCTATCTGACCACAACCACTCCTGTATTCCCCCTTCCCCAGACCCTAGATCTGAGCCTATCACTGGAACCCCCTGCCCTGAGTCCCTCACATACCCCAACCCAAATTCCTGCACCCTCACATCCACAAGCCTGTGGCTTGCTTAGTACCCCAACACTGCCCAGCCTGAAGCCCCCTCCCCGAGCCAGTGTCCCCTTCTCCACCTCCTCCTGCATCCAGATTTCCTCCCAGAGCTTGCACCTCTCACCCCTTCCCACACCCAAATCCCTCATTCCCACCCCAGAGACTACACATCCTATCTCAACACAGCGAGGGTCTGGCTAGACTGCAGGAGTTTTTCAGGATTCTGGAGATATCCCAGAAAAACCCTTCTGCATCCAGGGTTGCGTTTGTTCTTCTGCTTTTTTTAGTGAAAGAGCAAATATGTTCTTTTGGTCACCCCAATATTCCTCTTTCCACAAGGAATAAGGGGGCTTCAAAAAGAAGGGTTTTTTTTTCTGACATTTGGTCCAGTCTAGACAGGCCAAATGTTGGAAAAACCTCTTCCTACAGA
The DNA here is from genome assembly GCF_052426305.1 of Pelodiscus sinensis. Classification (NCBI taxonomy): domain Eukaryota; kingdom Metazoa; phylum Chordata; order Testudines; family Trionychidae; genus Pelodiscus; species Pelodiscus sinensis. Next base: position 33,338,191 of record NC_143054.1, read on the forward strand.
AGAATTTTTTTTAAAGCAGCAGTATAAGGATTGGGGATAGCAAGTGATGAAGAGGAGGAGATTAGAAAGGGCAGGGCTTCAAGGAAGGGGTGGGCTCCAAAGAAGGGGTGGGGTGGTGGATCTTGGCTTGGTCTGTCATTTAAAAAGTGATCTTGGGTGTAAAAAGATTGGAGACCACTACTGTACAATATATTAGGAGAAAATAGTGAATATCATACCATAGATATTTTCAAAGTATAATCTACACTGCAATACCAAAGACCAGATTGAGACTTATTTGACCACGCAGCTCACATTTCTTTCCCTTTAACATCTTTGTGGCAATTTCAGCAACTCCTTACCTAGAAAAGTAGTGGGTGTGACAGGTTGGATCACGGAAATCCCCTTGAGAGATGTCACTTGTCACTGATCACCTGTTACTGAGCCCACCTACCTGCCCTCTGGGGTGCCCCACCATCCTATCCTGCTAAGTCAGAAGTTCTAATATCCTCCGGCAAAGGCATAGAGTTGGGATCACAGCTCACAACAGAGCAATGCAAACATGAGAACAGCTCAGCTTTGAGAAGGCTCAGTCACAGGGACTTGACACAGGACCCAAGTACAGAGCCCACATTGGATCAAAAATCCACGTAAATCCATCTTTCTCTATATAAAAGTTGTTCACTTCCTTTATCAATGAAAGAGAGAGATGCACAATTAACAATTATTTACACTGAATTTAATAATATACAAAGCGGTCTTACTAAATATAAAAAGTAGGATTTAAGTGGTTGTAAGTAATAAAACAGAAAAGATGTTAGTTACTAAGCCAAATAAAACAAAACATGCTAGCTTAATACTCTTAAGAGACTCATTACATGCAATTTCCTATCCTAACAATAATTCTAATCATCATTACTAACAAACTAGGCAGCTTCCTACTTTGGGCATGATCCTTCCCCCTGTTCAGTCTTAGATGTTTCCAGCTGTCATCTGGGTGGTAAGTCAGAAGTGTCTTGGTTTCTGATAACTGTCTACTCCCCTATTGTTTGGCTCCCTGCCTATAAATAAATTTTGCCCAAGGCGGGAATCCTTTGTATTCATCTTCAAACCTTTTACATCCCCATGGAAAAGTACCACGTCCAAAATGGGTTCCACCATCAGGTGTGACCTGGTCACATATCTTGGCAGGAGCAACCCTTTTCCAGGCTCACAGGAAAAACCAGATTATTGACAGAACATTGTCATGAGTACTGGGCTAGAGTTACTGGAGTATTTCCAATAGCTTTCATCAGCACATGTATTATATATTTCAGAGAGTTTGTACATCTGTGTCTGTGTGTCCATCTTTGTCTGTGTGTCCATCTGTCTGTTAGTCCATTTGTTCAAGAACTCCTCCTAAACAATAACAACTAGGATGACCACATTTTATATGCAGTGAGGGCTGGCCTTACCATGAGGCAAACTGAGGCGGCCGCCTCAGGTGCCAGACTGTGGGAGGGGGTGCCAGGACAATGGTATGTGTGTGGAATGTGATTGTTTTGCATCAAATGAAAAGCGAGGAGAGGGAAAGTAGGGACAATTATACTCACAAATTACCATGGGGGGCAGAAAGTGCTTCAGCTCTGGGGAAAAGCTTTTGGGTAAATTGCACCCCACTCCCCATTGCCTCAGAGAGAAGCCAGAAGGTAACCAGATCAGCCCCCCACTATCCTGGGCCAGACCTCGACCCAGGCAACACCAGATAAGTCTTCTAGACTAGATATATAAACAGGTTTATACTACATATGAATATACACATTCAGGGGCATAACAGGTGCTCCAATAATAGGCTACATTCCCCATTTTGGATAAAGCATATTCACCAACGGATCTCATTTCCAGTGACAGCTAACGTGCTGGGTGATTAGCTCAATCCTGATGTAGGATATGATTCTGTGTCTTTATGTGAATGACAGTTTTACCATAAAATTCAATAGCATTATCAATGAATGCCCTATAGTCACTCACAAAAGAAGTGGGATTCTGGGGAATTCTGGGATCGCTATGTAGAGTTCTTCCCCTGGCTATGACCAGGTCTGACCCTACTTGCCTTGTGAGATATGAAAACCAATCAGGGAGTGGTACAGCAGTAGAATATTCACATGTACATATGAGGTCACTTAATGATCAAGTTAAACAATCTTCTTTCCCTTGAATAACTCTGGCCAGGATTGTCAAAAAGTAAGGATCCTAAATCTGTTTTAAGCAGCTAAATAAGAGACCAGTTTTAATCATTCAGACCAGTTTTAATCATCCAGCATGGAGCTCAATCTTCTTCTTAGCGTATGTGTTATGCGTTTCTAGGGGCACGTGACCAGGATTCATCACTAAACTTATGCTACTGATTAAATCATTACTTTGTGCGCTCTGTCAATATCCAACCTGAGCTGGGGACAGATAAGTGCTGATCCATGCTTCCTATAGAGATCATTGAGAACTGCTGAGTTCTATTCACTTTTGAAAATTGGCTTTCTTATTTAGCGACTTGCATACAGAATTAGAGAAAGATTTGCTATGCATCCAAGGGACTTGAACCACAAGTCTGATTTCAAATTAATGAGATTTGTGATCTTAAGTCATGGGGCTGTGATGAATCTCCTACCCTGAGCATCCACTTTTTAAATTATTAGAAACTCTTCCATCTCAAGCAACTGAAATTGAACTCTTTTGTCTTTCTTGTTCTTTCTTGCAATGGCATTAATCCTTTAAGTACAAATGCATTTAGGGTTCTCATCTTCCCTCAACGTGCAAACATCACAGTAGATCTTATTTATTTCCAAAGGGATTAATATATCAAGGGGCATATTAAACATGGTTTTCCCACCCTTTCTTTGTCCTTTACCCAATTGGAGGGGGGAGAATTTGGAAGGGAGGTGCTTGGTGGGGAGGAGAGAAAGGAATTGCCTTCTGAAATCAACTTTTTATCATTTTTTATGTTTAAAAATATTAAGAATCCTTTTCTCTTTAGTCTTGCTAGCACATAATTTATTTTTAGCCATAAAAAAATCTAGTAATAGGATGAAAGACATATTAGTGGCTCTTGATGGGAAAGTGAATCGTGTTTATTATGTAGTATATGATATTCCTCCATAACAAGTGTAGCAGGATGAATAAGTGTTATGTGACTCACAACCTAATCATTCAACTGAGTATAAGAAGCTTTCAGTTTTTCTAAAATAATCAGATTCAAATAAAATTAGTCTGCATTCAAGTAGCTTGTCTACACCACCACAGTAAATTGACCTAAATTACGCTACGCCGGCTTACATGAATAATGTAACTGAAGTCAACATAGCTTAAGTCAACTGACTGTGGTGTCTGTACCATGCTGTGTTAATGGGAAACACCCTCCCATCATCTTATCTTACTCCTCTCATTCCAATCGAGTACTGGCATCAACTTAAGAGAGCTCTATGGTCAATTTAGTAGGTCTTCACTAGACCCTCTAAAATCAGCCCCCCAACACTGTATCAACTGCAGCAATATTAATTCCCCAGTAAATAAATAAGTCAATCCCCACAATCACAGACATTATTGTGGACTGGAAATTGAAATGGGGAAAAGGGAGACAAAATTTAAATAAGGGGATTCTCCAAGTCAGCAAAGCAAGTGTATATCTGGATAGTTACTTAAAAATGTTTAAGAACATAAAATGGTCATACTGGATCAAACCAAAGGTCCATCTTGCCCAATAGTCTGTCTGCAGACAGTGTCCACTGCCAGGTGCTCCAGAGGGAATGAACAGAACAGGTAATCCTCAAGTGATCCTTCCCCTTTTGCTCATTCCCAGCTTCTGACAAAGATAAGATAAAGTCATCATTCCTGCCTAGCTGATAGCCATTGATGGGACAATCCTCCATGAATTTATCTAGCTCTTGTTTTGAACCCTGAAATAGACTTGAACTTCACAACATCCTCTGGCAAGGACCTTCATAGATTGACTGTGCATTATGTGAAGAAATATTTCCTTTTGTTTTAAACCTGCTACCTATTACTTTTATTTTATGACCCTTAGTTCTTGTGGTATGGGAAGGAGTAAATAACTTCTTTATGCAGTTTTCCATACAAGTCATAATTTGATAGACCTTTATTATATCCCCTCCTTTACTTGTTTGTTTTCCAAGATGAAAAGTACTAGTCTTATTAATCTCTTCTTATATGGCAGCCATTCCATACTCCCTAAATCATTTTGTTGCCCTTTTCTGAACTTTTTTACATCAGCATATCTTTTTTTGAGATGAGGTGACCACATTCTTTATACTCACTTTTTCAGGACTTAAAGTATTGATAACAATTATCTCAGTGTCACGGAGTGCCTGGTCTGCGCGCCCCGCTTTCGCAAGCCCCTCTGGGCGATGTGGGGTACCACTCGATCCTGGGCCTCCCGGGCGCAGTGGCGGGTCCGGGCCCACCCTCTCTCCGAACTCCGACCCAGGGCCCTAACACCAAGAGTGTAACTCTCAGTGGTAGCAGGCGGGTGTAGACCCCAAACACGCCTGCTCTCGGGGTTCACGGCCCGCCCTGGGTCTGGTCCACTCCGCCGCCGGCTACTGCCCGACGTAGTTACCCTCCGCTTCCGCCATCCCTTCGCCTTCCGTGCTCCCCCTCCACTCGCTTTCCTCGCTGCTCCCTCCGGGTTCGCGCCGCCTTCCCTCCTCCGCGTTCCACCACACTTCCCTGGGTGCCCCCGTGCCCTTTATACCGCCTCCGCCGCGGTGGTTTTCCTCACCTCCGCACTTCCGGGTTCCTGCCCCGACGCCCAGTGTCGTGCCCGTGACATCATCAGCACGCCCGGGTTCTTGGTGATGACGCGCCCCCTCCTCGTCGCTGGGCATTCCCGGGGACGCTCGGCCAGTGTCGCCAGCTCCCCCTTCACCGGCCACATCCTGCGGCGTCGGCGAGTGACAGGGTTGCTCCACCCCATCACACTCAGTTTATAGTTGGCATGATTAGTACGTATGGCTTATAAATTAGCTTTAACTTTCCTGAAATAGTGTTTCTTTGAGTAAGATATAGACCTCTGTGTATATATACATACCTCAGAGGCCCTCAGTAATTCTGAAATATTTGTTTTGAAACTTGTAGCGTTAGACTAGAAACATTCAAAGCGGCATTAATATAGTTTGGGTGCTAGCAAGTAGTCATTAGTTAGTTACAACAATACTCTTTTCTCCTGTATTCAGCCTCTCCCAAGAAACGCAACAGAATGAGATATGTAAGCCTGATCTTTCTTAAGGAATGTAGGCAAAATCCCCTCAGACTTCTATTAGACATTGCTATAGGCATCACGTTTAGGGCATACCAAATTGTGATTCAGCATCCTTTTCTGTGACTTTTCTTCTTGAAACAAAAATAGTCACTCACAGGATGAGATTAGCACTTTGAAAGATTGGAATCTTAGTGAATACCAGGAGAATGTTTAGAAGTATCAAATCTGATCATGGGATAACAATCTATATCCATGATTCCCTCCTACTTTCCTATACCATACAATGAAAAAAAGTTAAAAGCAGAGCAGCGAGTCAGAACATCATTGACAACACAGAAGCAAGCAGCATCAAGAAGATTTTATGCTCAAAGACACCGGAAAATGATAATAAGTCCTAAACTCTAGATCACAGATAAATTATAATAGTCAATTCATATGCGTTTCATGTGTAAACAACTCTAAAATATTGATCCTCAAGGCAATGTACTATTTTGTTTTTAATTTACCCACAGCTTACAACATTAAACAATTGTTCTCTGTAAACATCTGTAAAGCTATTTCATCATCCACCTTTAAAGCACCTCTCACCCCTTCCCACACCCAAATCCCTCATTCCCACCCCAGAGACTACACATCCTGTCTCAACCCAGCGAGGGTCCGGCTAGACTGCAGGAGTTTTTCTGAATTCTGGAGATATCCCAGAAAAACCCTTCTGCATCCAGGGTTGCGTTTGTTCTTCTGCTTTTTTTTAGTGAACGAGCAAACATGCTCTTTTGGTCACCCCAATGTTCCTCTTTCCACAAGGAATAAGGGGGCTTCAAAAAGAAGGGGTTTTTTTCTGACATTTGGTCCAGGCCAAATGTTGGAAAAACCTCTTCCTACAGAAGAATTTTTTTTTTAAAGCAGCAGTATAAGGATTGGGGATAGCAAGTGATGAAGAGGAGGAGAATAGAAAGGGCAGGACTTCAAGGAAGGGGTGGGCTCCAAAGAAGGGGTGGCGTGGTAGATCTTGGCTTGGTCTGTCATTTAAAAAGTGATCTTGGGTGTAAAAAGGTTGGAGACCACTACTGTACAATATATTAGGAGAAAATAGTGAATATCATACCATAGATATTTTCAAAGTATAATCCACACTGCAATACCAAAGAGCAGATTGAGACTTATTTGACCACGCAGATCACATTTCTTTCCCTTTAACATCTTTGTGGCAATTTCAGCAACTCCTTACCTAGAAAAGTAGTGGGTGTGACAGGTTGGATCACGGAAATCCCCTTGAGAGATGTCACTTGTCACTGATCACCTGTTACTGAGCCCACCTACCTGCCCTCTGGGGTGCCCCACCATCCTATCCTGCTAAGTCAGAAGTTCTAATATCCTCCGGCAAAGGCATAGAGTTGGGATCACAGCTCACAACAGAGCAATGCAAACGTGAGAACAGCTCAGCTTTGAGAAGGCTCAGTCACAGGGACTTGACACAGGACCCAAGTACAGAGCCCACATTGGATCAAAAATCCACGTAAATCCGTCTTTCTCTATATAAAAGTTGTTCACTTCCTTTATCAATGAAAGAGAGAGATGCACAATTAACAATTATTTACACTGAATTTAATAATATACAAAGTGGTCTTACTAAATATAAAAAGTAGGATTTAAGTGGTTGTAAGTAATAAGACAGAAAAGATGTTAGTTACTAAGCCAAATAAAACAAAGCATGCTAGCTTAATACTCTTAAGAGACTCATTACATGCAATTTCCTATCCTAACAATAATTCTAATCATCATTACTAACAAACTAGGCAGCTTCCTACTTTGGGCATGATCCTTCCCCCTGTTCAGTCTTAGATGTTTCCAGCTGTCATCTGGGTGGTAAGTCGGGAGTGTCTTGGTTTCTGATAACTGTCTACTCCCCTATTGTTTGGCTCCCTGCCTATAAATAAATTTTGCCCAAGGCGGGAATCCTTTGTATTCATCTTAAACCCTTTTACATCCCCATGGAAAAGTACCATGTCCAAAATAGATTGACATCTGTAAACATCTGTAAAGCTATTTCATCATCCACCTTTAAAGCACTCCTTTCTCATGATGCCTACACAAAACTTGACCATGGCTAGGCTGCTGGTGCACTAATACCGCTGCCTATCGTGCTGATCAATTATTTCTTATTTCTTTTTATGCCCCAATCTGCCTGTACCAATCCATAGTTTCTTGTTTATATTTGGACTGTAAGCCCTTTCAATAGCAACTGTCCTTTTGTTTTGTTTTGTTTGTATTATGCCTGGCACAATAGGGCATTTGTCCATTACTGAGACTCCTAGGCATTAGAATATAAACAAAGGTGTATTATGGCAGAAGAAAGATTCTTCCCCTACTCTTTTAAGTCCTTATGTTTACAGGTGAACGGGTAAATAACATTTCAAATGTGATATATACCACAATTGTCAAGTCCTATGTTCAGCTCTGGTCACCTGTCTTAGAATATATATTTCAGAGAAAATTTAACACAGGACAACAAAGGTGACAACCAGAATGCAAGGGTTTATATTCTTTCCTTCTCTAATTGTCACATAATATTGCCTTCAATGTTTGTATAGTTTATCCTTTTGCTTCAGAAATACAGGTGTAATGTTCCATTATCACTCAGGAAGAATTTAGAATAGGAATACTTCATATCTGTGAGGCATCCATGTCTCAGCAAATCATGTAAGATAATGTCATATTGAAAGGCATCACATCTTTAAAACATGATATAACTAATGCAAAGCAAATGCTTTTATGAAATGTCATATTCAGATTTAAATAGTAAATTTCTTTCCAAATAGATCACTGAAATATTGGAGTACAACTAGGGAAACTGAAACAGCTGCAAAAAGATCTGAACCAAATGTTCATGATGACCCAAATATTTCTGGTTAATTAGATCCAGCGAAGCCAATAGCCTTTGTGGGCAAGGTGAGGGAGCAGCTCCATGATCCTGAAAGGGAAGGGCCCTGTGGTAACTGCCTCCTTCCCTTCTCACCCCCATTCTGCATTAGATCTGATTAGATCTCAAACAACTGCTGTTTGCATAGTTAACCAAAACAGTCATTGTTCCACGGGGCAGACAGGGTGGGAGATTCAGGATCGCTCTAAATTGTCATATCAGGAAAAGAAAAAAATCTTGAAGACATAACATTATCCAGCTCAAGTTGTTGGCAGATGTTAAAGTAATTGACTAAGTGAGTAATTTAAAATTATTTTCAAATAATTCAACCCTCAGCTATCTGTCCGTTGAATAGTGTCATTGCCTCTGGTGTTTTCTTTGCTCTCATACAATCTAAATCTACAATTACTCTTCCCTCATCTCTGAATGAAGTGACATTTCCTAATGTGACCAATATCTTACAGCTTGCTGCTGTGGCTGAGGACTTTATAAAAGCTATATGAACCTGTCTTCCAGCTTCATAATGACCAAACTCACATCAGCTTTCCTTTCCTAACTACACTTGTATGATGACTTCTGTAACCCCCATTAAGGTGTCCATCCATTATCTCTCAGCATTTTAACATCTTAATGTACAGGATGTACTTAATTCATAAAATACAATAAAAACTGCTGAAATACATTTTTAGATTGAGACAGGAGGCATCAAGAATCATCTGGTGGTATATTTTTTCATTCCACAAAATGGAAATTATGTAGAAGAGCTGATATGCAATAGAAAAATGTAGATATTTGAGGATCTATCTGACCTGTGATTTGTTTTTTTTTTCAAGTACCATTCAGAAAACACTAGTTTATTAGAGCTGTTTTTGAGGCCACTATTTGGCCCAGTGGGAGGTTTAATTAGTTAATGTTTAATGCTCTATATAACTATAGTTATCTCCATTTTCTCCCTTTCTGCTCAGCATGGCTGAAGTCAAATGCCATACAAAATCAGGTAGGCTATACTACTGAATTCTTTGGGTGTGCACAAATACATAAAGAAATATTTTCTATGCAACTACTTGGTGCAGAGATGGTACTTAATAACATATGTCCCAGCCTTGGAATAGCCTCATCATTCATGAGCAGTGAAAATGCAAGCCACCTCAAAGGAGCACCAACAAAACCATTTCATTTCACTACTCATCATTTATTTATGTGTCACATTGTGGGGGAGACTGTCATGATTATACTCCAGTCACCTTTTGAAGTGGATTCTTCTGAGGGTCACTCCTCAAAGCAAAGTTTATTGAAATGTAAGACGGGTGTCCAATGGTGAAGTTCGTTCCATTTTCTTTCTCCTCCTTTGTGAATGCTGAAATGCAGATTCTCATTGTTTCCCGCCATTTCCTCCCTCTTGCTAGCTCAAAGATCTGGTTTATTAGTTATATGTAAGTTAATATAAACATATGTTCTTTCGTTTAGGATAGAGCTGTTTAACAACTTTTCCCTTGTCAGGGGTGAGTGGGTTTAAACATGTGCTCACGTCATCCAGGGAGAATTCATAACTTTCATATCACATTGCTACATCCATTTCACCATAACCATTAAACAGCAATACCCGTTTTGTATAAATCTTTGTACAATGGTATGTGAATATGGAGTGCTTTCTATCACAATGGGCTCGTCTACATTGGCCCCTTTTCCGGAAGGGGCATGGTAATTTTTGAAATCGCAATAGGGAAATGCGCGGGGGATTTAAATATCCCCCGCGGCATTTAAATAAAAATGTCCGCCGCTTTTTTCCGGCTTTTAGAAAAGCCGGAAAAGAGCGTCTACACTGGCCCCGATCCTCCGGAAAAAGCACCCTTTTCCAGAGGATCTTATTCCTACTTTGAAATAAGCGCCCTTTTCCTTCGTGGAATGAGGAGTAACGGTAGTTCAAACTAGGAAGCCTAGTTCGAACTACCTAGTTCGTGCCGCGTGTAGCCGCGCGGCACGGGGTTCGAACGAGCGGGGATTTACAAATGACGGCACCCCGCTTATGCAAATGAAGCCCGGGAAATTCAAATCCCGGGCTTCATTTGCAATTGCGGTATGCCTACATTACCCCGCTAGTTCGAACTAGCGGGGTAGTGTTTACATACCCTCACTGTTCACAGCAGAGTTAGTGACCCATTTCTTACCTCCCTTATTTCTGTGAGGCTGTGAACCCTGCTGCCTCCAAGTGAGAGATGGGAGAGGGAAAAAGACCCCAAACAGCAGGGCTCATTCGTCCCCTTTATTCTCCATCTCCTGGGTGTCCACAGCCCTTCTGTGTGAGCTCCAACCACAAGGAACTGACAGACAGAATTCTTAAGAAAAACAAAACATATACCTAACCCTCTTGCACAAAAAGGGTGCCCTTAGATGTGTGCCTGCACATGCATAGCAACTGTTGGACAGTGCCTCCACCAAGGATAGTGACTGATTTTGCCAGGCCCTGTGCAATGGGGTGAAGTTGGCTCAGCTCCCGGGCCATGGAAGGTGTGGGGCCTCAGGCAGGAGAGGCAGGGCTAGGGGCAGCTAGCCCTCAGTGATGCTTGGACCACACCGTAACTCCCACAGCCAGCCCTCAGTGCTGCCTGGCCTGCATTGTGTGGGCGATTTAAAGGGTCTAGGGCAGCTGCCCACTCTGCCCATTCCTCTGTTGCTGGCCTTGGCCTCCGCATAGAGTGGAACCTCAATGACACATTTACAGCTAGGACCTGTGAAGGGATAAACAAGATTTGCCCCAAAATGAACAGCAGTCAAGAGATAACACGTTTAAAATTAGTTTAGTGGGGATTTATTTACATTGTGTTACAGAGAGTAACACAAAGATTTGTTTTAGAGGAGAAGCCCAGGAAATGCTTAAGAGATAAATACGTCATCAGACTAGAACAGTTTCAATCAGTTACAAAGATTCTCTTAGACCCCCATTTTTAATTCACCCTGCCTTGTCCCTAACTAGGCCCATGGGAACAACATGATCAACAGATGCCAACAATAAAACCAAAAAGCTAACCAAAATTTAAAGTTCCATTTTTACATTCCAAGCACCAAAGAGAAATTGAAGGTTGCATTACAGCCACTCTCTAGACTTCAATCCTTACTTATTACATTTCCAATAACACTGCTGGAGGTCCTGAATCACGTTAAAGTTGGTCTGTAAATTGGATTTTCAAACTTCAGAGAAAATGCATAAGCAGGGTAAAGCACTTTCTTCTTATCTTGCATCACCAGTGCTTACACTAATTTCAACAAAATAATCTCTAAAAGGCACAGATTTTGTAAATTAGCAACACCGTATCCGCTGGAATCCTTCCTTCAGAACATCAGTAGGCTTTGCATTAGAAGAAGGGAAAAGAGAAGTATAAAGCAACACCACAAAAAGTTAAGTCTCTGCCTGAAGCATGCAGCATGATGTGAGAATGGATACCAGATTTGATTTTAATGAAAAGCAATTTAAGGAAGTTCTTTATAAAGTGCATCAACTAGTTGTTGACTAAATAAGATAACAGTGCATTTCACGCTTTGCTGCTGGTGTAGTACTCTCAGCTAATTTTTACTGAGATTTGCAGAACTTACTTGAGCCTTCTCTTTTTCTTTAGGATCCCAATTACTGCTGTTGCCTCATGAGGCCACAATTGTTTATTGTAAAAAGTTACTAATGAACTAATGACCCTGCCATTAAGAGCGTTTTATAGACTGGTGGTAAACTCCAGCTATTTAAACAAAAACCTTCTTGGGCTATTGATTCACTTGGCTGGATTGGATTGGACCCTGGGGCAGGTGACAGCTAGGCAACTGAGTCCACACTGTTTTACACTCCCCATTACACAGAACAAATGAAACTTCTTCGCTTGCCTTTTTACCATGCTCCATCTACAATGGTACTTATTGTGTGACAGTTTGCTAATAAAATATATGTGTGTGTCCTGGTAAATATACTAGCCACTGATTTCATAACCCATCTGGGTTACAACAAATGTATTTAGCTTTAATATACTGGTGATGTTAATTCTGCTATAAAGACAGAAATGGAGAGTCCCAGAGTGTAAACGCCTTGACATTTATTTTGTGTATTGCACTGCCCACTTCATTTCCCTGCCCCAAAAAGTCATATCAGTCTACAAAATATATCAGAAGGACAGAACAAGTCGTGCTGGTGGGGAAGTGGCACTATTCGTAAAAGAAAATGTAGAATCAAATCAAGTAAACATCTTAAATCAGCCAAAATGTTCCATAGAATCTCTATGGATAGTAACTACATCCTCCAATGAGAAGAAGAATATAGCAGTAGGAATATATTATCAACCACCTGATCAGGACAGTGATAGTGACTATGAAATGCTAAGGGAGATTAGAAAGGCTGTCAGAATAAAAAACTCAATAATAGTGGGACATGTCAACTATCCCCATATTGACTGGGTACACATCACCTCAGGACAGGATGCAGAGATAAAATTTCTTGATGCCTTAAATGACTACTACTTGGAGCATCTGGTTGTAGAACCCACAAGGGGAGAGGCTATTCTTGATTTAGTCCTAAGTGGAGCACAGAATCTGGTCCAAAAGGTAAAATATAACTGAACCACTTGGAAATAGTGACCATAATATAATAAAATGTAATAAAATTTAACATCCCTGAGGTGGGAAAAACACTTCAGCAGCCCAACACTATGGCATTTAATTTTAGGAAAGGGAACTACACAAAAATGAGGAAGTTAGTTAAACAGAAATTATAAGATACAGTGACAAAAGTATCAGAGGGGTAGCTGTGTAAGTCTGGTGAAGTGGGTCTTTGCCCAGGAAAGCTTATGCTCCTACACTTCAGTTAGTCTACAAGGTGCCACAGGACTCCTCGCTGCAGTGACAAAAGTAAAATTTCTGCAAGCTGCATGGAAACATTTCAAAGACACCATAAGAGAAGCCTAAATTAAATGTATATCCCCAACTAAAAAACACAGTAAGAGAAATAAAAAAGTGTCACCGCAGCTTAACAATCAAGTAACAGAAGCAGTGACAGTTAAAAAGACATATTTTAAAAAGGAAGTCACTAGGAAGTCAAATCCTAGAGAGGAAAATAGAAAAGATCATAAACTTTGTCAAATTAAGTATAAAAATATAATATGAAAATCCAAAAAGGAGTTTGAAGAACAGCTAGCTAAAAACTCAAAAGGCTATGTCTACACTAGCAGCTTCTTGCACAAGAACAGTTGTTCTTGCACACAAACTTGCCTGTTGTCTACACAGCATGTGCATTCTTGCACAAGTAAATTTACAGTATAGCGTTGAAAACAGGGCTTCTTCCAGAAAAGTTAATCCTCTCCCCATGAGGAATAAGCCCTCTTGCACAAGAACTCTTTCATAAGAGGGCAGTGTACACAGGCAACATGAATTTCTTGTGCAAGAAGCCCCTATGGTTAAAATGGCCATCAGAGCTTTCTTGCGCATGAGAGCATCCACACTGCCATGGATGCTCTTGTGCAAAAACGCATCTCTTGTGCAAAAGCACATGCCAGTGTAAACGCGGTCTTGTGAAAGACATTTTGCGCAAGAACTCTTCCACAAAACAGTTCTTGCGCAAGAAGCTGCCCGTGTAGACTTAGCCAAAAAGTAATAGTAAAATGTTTAAGTACATCAGAAACAGCAAGCCTGTTAAACAATCAGTGGGACTGCTGGAAGATCAAGATGCTAAAGGAGCACTCAAAGATGATAAAGTCATTGCAAAGAAGCTAACTGAATTCTTTGCTTTAGTCTTCATGGCTGAAAATATTGAGGAGATCCACAAACCTGAATTATTCTTTTTAGGTGACAAACCTGAGGAATTGTCGCAGATTGATATGTCATTAGAGGAGGTTCTGGAACAAATTGATTAACTTAACAGTAACAAGTCACCGGGACCAGATGGCATTCACCCAAGAGTTCTGAAAGAACTTAAATGGGATACTTTAGAACTATTAACTGTGGTTTGTAACCTATCCTTTAAATCAACTTCTGTACCTAATGACTAGAAGATAGCTAACATGACGCCAATATTTAAAAGGGGCTCTAGATGTGATCCGTGGCAATTACAGACTGTTAATTCTAACATCAGTACCAGGCAAATTAGTTGAAACCACAGTAAAAAATAAAATTGTCATACACATAGATGAACATAATTTGTTAAGGGAAAGTCAACATGGTTTCTGTAAATGGAAATTATGCTTTACAAATCTACTAGAGTTCTTTGAGGGGGGAGCACAAACATGTGGACAAGGCAGGATCCAGTGGATATAGTATACTTAGATTTCCAAAAAGCCTTTGACGAGGTCCCTCTCCAAAAGCTCCTAAGTAAAGACAGTTGCCATGAGATAAGAGGAAAGGTTATCTCATGGATTGATAACTGGTTAAAAGACAGAAAACAAAGGGTACGAATAAATGGTAAGTTTTCAGAATGGAAAGAGGTAACTAGTGGGGTCCTCCAAGGGTCTGTAGCAGGACCAATCCTATTCAGCCTATTTATAAATGATCTGGAGAAAGGGGTAAACAGTGAGGTGGCAAAATTGGCAGATGATACTAAGCTGCTCAAGTTAGTTAAGACCAAAGAAGACTGTGGAGAGCTTCAAAAAGATCTCCCCAAATGAAGTGGTTGGGCAACAAAATGTCAAATGAAATGTAATGTTGATAAATGTAAAGTAATGCACATTGGTAAAAATAATGCCAACTATACACACATTATAATGGGGACTAATTTAGCTACAACTACTCGAGAGACAGATCTGGGAGTCATTGTGGATAGTTCTCTGAAAACATCTACTCAGTGTGTAGCAGCAGTCAAAAAAGCAAATAGAATATTAGGAATCATTAAAAAGGGATAGAGAATAAGTCAGAGAATATGTTATTCCATCTATATCAGTGTTTCTTAAACTTTTTAAGACTAAGGAACACCAAACAATAATTTTTTTTATGAGGAACACCAAGGATTTTTTGTTGAGGGAAAAAAAGGGTTGGGGGAGGGGAAGTTATTGAGCAAAGAAAAGGTCACCTGCCTCTTTAAGGGTGGCCATTTTGAACTCTGTTGTTCTCCATGGCACTCCTCCAACTGCTTTACGATACACCGGTGTGCCATGGAACACAGTTAAGAAACACTGCTCTATATAAAACCATGGTACGCCCACATGCTGTACAGATTCAGTCGCCTTATATTAAAAAAAAGTTATATTGGCATTGGAAAAGTTTCAAAAAAGGGCAACAAAAATGGTTAGAGGTTTGAACGGGTCCCATATGGAGAGAGATTAAAAAGACTTGGACTTTTCCTCTTAGAAAATAGGAGACTACGGGGGATTTGACAGAGGTCTATAAATCATGATTGGTATGGAAAAGTGAATAAGGAAAAGTTATTTACTTATTCCCACAATATAAGAACTAGGGGTCACCAAATGAAATTAATAGGAATCAGGTTTAAAACAAAGGAATTTTTTCTTCACTCAGCACGTAGTCAACCTGTGGAACTTCTTGCCAGAGGTTGTTGCGAAGACTAGGACTTTAACAGGGTTCAAAAAAGAGCTAGACAGATTCATGGAGGTTAGGTCCATCAATGGCAATTAGCCAGGATGGGTAGGAATGGTGTCCCTAGCCTCTATTTGGATATCGGTGACAGGAGAGGGATCACGTGATGATTCTCTGTTCTGTTCCCTCCTTCTGGGGAATCTGGTATTGGCCACTGTTGGCAGACAGGATACCTGGCTAGATGGACCTTTTGGTCTTACCCAGTATAGCTGTTCTTATGTTCTAAAAAATCTTGTCTTTCAATGTCTTGAATATTAATTGTTCTGATGAATCATAAAACTGAAAGGAACCTTGAGAGGTCATGAATGGCAAAACCAAGCACCGTCTAAACCATCTCTGACAGGTGTTTGTCTAAAAATTTCCAATGATGCAGATTCCACAGACGCCCTAGGCAATTTATTCCAGTGGCTAATCAGGTTGGTTTGACATGACTTGTTCTTTACAAATCCATGCTATTACTTATCACCTTATTATATTCTATACATTTACACATGGATTCCTTAATTATTTGCTCCATTATTTTTCATGATACAAGAAATTAAGCCCACTTGTTTCTCCTTATTTCCCTTTATGTAAATGGGCACTATGTTTGCCCTTCTCCAGTCTTCTGGAGGCTCTCCCTTCTTCCCTGACTTTTCAAAGATAATAGCTAATGGCTCCAATATCTCAGTCAGCTCCTTGTGTATTTTAGAATGCTTTTCATCAGGTCCTGGTGACTTGAAGACATCTAACTTCTCTGAGTAATTTTTAACTTTAGCGTCTGACCCTATCTCATTTTCACTGGCAACAGTATGTTAAATGTCCAGTCACTGCCAATCTTCTTGGTGAAAATCAACTATCAAGGCTGTTCCCCACTCTGACACTCCGAATGCAGAGGGTGCAGGGCTCACAAGAAACCTTAAATACCTTGCCTCTATAGGCTTCTGCTTAAAAAATTCTCCAAGGTCTCCTATCTTGGAAGATAGGCTACCACCATCAAGTGAAAACACTCTTCTTCTTGTAACCAGGAAGGAAGCACTTGAACTTCTTCCAGAGGAGTATCCCGAGACTCTTTTTTCATGAAAGAGCTTGGAAAAAAGAGAAAACTGATAGCTGACCTCCCAGCCTTAGGTATGTGTAAGAATCAAATCATAGCTCTAAAAAGGTGATTTTATTAATAAAACAAAAGATAGACGTGGTAAAGCATGCTAGGTTGCTAGGTGTTATAAAGCAACCAAGAAGAGAATGGATTAAAACAAAGAAAATTGTGTCTCTGGGATTCAGCTTAATGTAGTGTATGAGGGGTTGGCACATGGACTTAGCACAGAGGATTTTAACCAAACAGCAAAATAAAGAAAATAACCTGATCATGTCTAAATAGACATTTACTGTAATTCCATGCACAATTTTCCTTGTAGGCATGGTAGTTCTGCCTGGTTCAATTCATCTTGTTCCCCCAACTCCTGTCTTAAAACTCCCACAAAGAAAACAGCAGGCAGATATATCTACCCATTCAAATTTCAACACACTCTCCCATTGGCTCTCCTGGGTCCCTGCCAAAACCCCCTAGCTACCTGAGTTTAACCCTTTAGGTACCAAATGCTGGCCAGCTCTCCTCCTATCCATCATACCAACAAAAAAGTCATTAAGCACCTCTGCCATTTTAATATTTTCCCTTTATTGTTTTTCCTTCTTCATCGAATGGTCCTAACATAAGTCCCGTGATAAGATGTACTTCACAAAAATTGTTGCACATACATTTGTTTCTTCTTCTCTGACTGTTTGACCATTCTGCTTACTAGAACAGAGAAGTCCTCTAATACACGAGAAGACCAAAAGTCATATGTGTTTAAATACCAAGAGAGTTGTTCCGTATGCTTGGTATTATTGAGATTCACAAGGAGATTCACAGGAGAGCAGTTGGCCACAGACACGCCAGTGGGCCATAGGCTCTTGTGGTTTATTCACCAAAAAAAAAGGACTTTATGGGTCAAGTTGTCATCTTCATTATCTCTGTGAAAATCAATCATTACACACACACTTGAGCATAGTTATACAAGGAAAATCTGTTTTAGGAGAGAGGAATAAAAATAGAATGTTTTAAAGAGATTTTTTTTAAAAAACTAAAGATTTTTTATAGAGAGATTCAAATATGAAGATTTCTTCCCAATGTTGCCAGAACAGCAAGGCTTTCCCCTTTTCTTCTTCTTCCTTCCCAAGACCCTACCCCACAGCCAGGCCAATGTGGAGCCCAGCAAGGGAGAGGAACCTGGGAAGGTGTGGGAACTGTGTATATGGACCCTCCACTTGTCCATGGTGTACAGGAAGGAGAGTCCATGTCTCTGCACCTGTTCCTCACAGTTGTCTGTGTGGCTCTCTCTCAGATCTGACTGCCGGGACGGGGGGGAGGGCTGTGTCTTATCTGACCATGGTACAAGCAACATCATGGGCAGTTGTGGGAAGCTGGAGCAGACCCTCCAACTGCTTCAGAGGTCTGCTCTTAGCAGACCTCCCCACCCAGGGCAGATGGAGGGTCCACTGGGGCTGCCCATGTGGTTGTTACCATGGCAAGACTATGGCTTCAAGCCCTGCTCCCTGGCCAGGGCCAGGTCAGGGAGAACTGTGTAGGCAACCATGGGCAAAAGGCTTGGGGGACAGGGACAAGGGTAGTGGGCTGCTTTCAGCCCCACCTCAGCCCAATGGTGGGGAGGAGGAGGGGGAAGGGGCAGGCTCCCTAGCTTCACTTTGGCATGGCCAAAGGGGGCTCTAGGAGAGTGGAGAGGGGCAAATGCTCCCAATTTCAGGAATACTCTAGTTTCCTGTTTCTTTCCCTCTTATCCCCACTTGTCTACTGACTGCAGTAGAATGAATTATACCCATGGCTTGGGGTTCTCCCTCCCACTTCTCTTTCTGTCGTACTTTTTGAAAAGTTAAGAAAGGTCTGAAACTTGTAAATTTGCAAAAGGAAACAAGTTAAAAAGTGGGATAAGAAAACCTGGACAATATTAATTCTTTTCCACTCAGTGTGTGTGTGTGGAGGGAGGGGGGGGGACACGGGAAGGCAAAATAAAGGAGAAAACAGAAAAACCTTCACATTTTAAAAATTCTTTAAAAAAACTCCTTCACAATACAAAAAAGTCTGGAAAAA
Organism: Pelodiscus sinensis; assembly: GCF_052426305.1. NCBI lineage: Eukaryota > Metazoa > Chordata > Testudines > Trionychidae > Pelodiscus > Pelodiscus sinensis. The sequence continues at coordinate 33,357,025 of NC_143054.1, forward strand.
TCATGGCTTTTTTGGATTAGGAAAAGGCTACTTTACCTATATGACTTTAATTAAAATTCCAACTAGCTGTAGCTCAAGGTATTGACTTATAGCAATTGCACTATATCATAGCAGATAATTGTTCCTTTCTGATGTTATTGAATAAAACAATTATAGGAATTAGAGTATTATTCAAATCTTCATAAATAAATACATTGTGGAATTGGGACTGTACCTGTCATAATTATTTAGACCCCATAGAAAGAAAAGTTATCATAGTTTGGACTTTTTTTGCCAGGCTATCCTATCAAAATTAAATATAATCTACAAGCCAACTGCATGTCTCTGAATCAATTCAGATCAGAAAGCTAAGTATAAAAATAAAAAATTAGAGATAAGGTATTTCAGTGATATGAGCTTACACTAAATTAGAGTGTAACTGCGTTCAAAAAATGCTCTAAATCTTTGTTCAATGAAGCCATTCCAACGTAACCAAGGCTATGTCTACACAGCAGTGTTATTTTGGAATAATGTCAGCCTGACGTTATTCCAAAATAACATAGTCCACGTCTACACAGCAAGCAGTTATTTTGAAATCATTTTGAAATAATGTTGAGCTGGAGGATTTCTTACACCTACTCCTGTAACCCTCATTTTATAAGGAGTAAGGGAAGTCAGAGATAGAGTGCCCTAAGACTTCCTGCTGTGTAGACAGCACCAAAAGCTGTTTCGACTTGAGTTACACAATTGTCGTAGCTCAAGTTCCAGAGCTTATTTTGGGTTTAACCTTCCTGTGTAGACATGCTCCTACAGTATAGCCAGCATCTCATTATTCTCAGCAAATAAACCTTCCTCTTCTGATTGGAAGCTGTTAGACAAGTGGAAAAGTCCATGGAGTCTGTTAGAGACACTGTGGAGACATTGGTTCTCTTAGTTTAATTAACTTGAATGGTACTCAGCTATGGCAATGGTAGTTACCAATATAAAACCTAACCTTAGTGAGATTTCCACATGGAATTATTTGGGCTCATTCTTAATGTGGTTCTAACACCCATTACTTCACTGCATGTACATATAGGGAGGATTACAGTACAGCCTGCTGAGTATAAATGCCTTCCTTTAAAACTAGGAACGGCCTACTTTAAATTATACTGTCATATGCACTCCTGTCAGTTGCTTTTTCTGTCACATCAGCTTACTCTCAGTTACAAATGTCTAAGGAAAGCAGACACTTTATGCCAATATCTGTTTAGTTGAAAATGTAGTTTGCCATCAAAAAATTGTGTTGGAAAGTTTTCACTCAGGTCTATGCAATAATCTTCAAGCACATATATCGAGTAGATAATCAGATTATTTAGCTGCCTGGAAGAAAGCAGACTACCATATTGTCCCATCCATTCCAGTTTTCTACAAATATTTAAGATTCCCCATTATATTAATTGTGCAGAGGAAGCACCTGAATTTGTCACCACATTTGAATTTGAAGATGTCATATACCGATTGTCTAATATTTTAAATATATGATAGCAATTTGTTTCTCTCTGTGATCAGCTTTTATCAGCTTTGATTTAATTTTAAGATTCAGTCCCATCAGTGATTGGTATTTAAAAAAAATACTAGAAATTCTTATAATCACCATTATTTTATACATATCTATGTAGAAATTATACTGTTTTATCAGCTCCCATTAAACATAAAATAATTTTAACTAGTAAGGGAAAGTATACTGCTAGTTGAATTGTGTTGTTAGAAACTGATTGCTAAAGTATCCAGTCCTACTCCCCTCACCACCATCTGTAGAAGGCCAGAACCATAGAAAGCCAGGTGGAGAAAGAAAAATTATTTCCCATGCGCTTCTCTTTCTTAAAAGGAGTTTAAAAAACAACAAATCGTCTGGTAGCACTTTATAGATTAACAAAACATATAGATGGTATCATGAGTTTTTCTGGGCTGTTTTGTTAGTCTATAAAATGCTACCAGACCATTTGTTGTTTTTAATGTTTATCCTGTGCAGACTAACTTGGCTACCCCCTGAAGCTTCTAAAAGGAGCTGTTAGCTGATTTCAGCAAATAGCTTTTCCAGCAAACAGGTTTTCTTTTATTAGGCTCACAGGTAGTTCAGGTGATGAAAACACTGGCTGGATTCTGATTGCCAGAGTGATGTCAACAATTCTGAAGAGAGACAATCTATGTAGGCCTAATTCTTCTATGCTGTGGTATCCTGAGAAGGACCCAAGCCTGCCCTGGGCCACATTATCCTATCCTTACACATGCTCAGAGCACTGATTTGCATGGAACTACTTGTGCAGAATAGTTTCTCAGCTTCTAACAGTTGTAATAACTGTCTTGACAGTTTACCCTAACTGTGAGCTTAACTGAGAACAAGGAACAAAAGTTCATAAAGTACCACAAGAACCTGTAATTGTAATCATTGATGGGAAAAGGGAGACAAACTGGATCAGTACTAACAAAAAAGGCCTACTGGTGTAATCCCATGATATTTAAATCCCCCGCGGCATTTGCAATTCCGACTTGTCTCCTTAGCATCCCTTTTCAAGAAAAGGGTGCCAATGTAGACACAGCCGGGAAGAGTGCACATTCTCTGGCTGGGGTAGGCCCAGGTTCATCTGCCCCCTGCACTTCTCAGCCAGAGTGAGGAATGCAGCAAACTATGCACTTTCCCTGAGGAAGGGGAACAACCATCCATCTTCCCATATGAATCAGGGAAGTGGGAGGCTTGGGGCGGAGGTAGTCCCGGATGGGGACTTATTGTTTATGAGGCATTCTTGAACAAACAGACCAACTATTAAATATATAGTCGATAAATGATTAAAGAGATTTATACCAAACTCTGAGTTTTGTTTAAAACTGCTGAATGCTGAACAGCTTCAGTGTCATATTAACACTCTTTGGGCTTACATATTCTATCTACATAAGTACAACTAACTAATTTATTATGAAATTCTCACTATTCCTATTTACCATGGGCAATAGTTACAGAATCTGACCCTCAATTTGTAGGAAGCTAATATATACAGTAGCTGAATTCAGTCATTGGTATGATAATTATTATTGAAGTAGGCAGTCCTTTGTAAATCTACCTAAACTGTTCCACTGTTTACATTTCCTGTGTTGAAAGATTAAGGAAGGGACTCAAAAAATGCCTTCAAATCTGAAAGTAGGAAACCTTCAGCAGGAGGTACAGGTTGCCTGGAGCTGTCACGATATACACTGTACCAATATATGTTTTGCAATATCCAGGAGGAAGCAGCATAATAAATTTACTTGTTATTCTGTAGTAATACAGTGACTATTATTGAACATTAGAGGTATTATAATTCATATATACAGACAATAGCACATCTGATAGTCAGACATTACAGAGAATGAATTATATGGCCAGACAGTATTATAAAATCCTCCATCTTGGAAAACTGACAGTTTAAACTCTCCCAGTGTTGAGATTAAACCACTGAAATGTGAAATGGCTGGTGTAGTGTCAGGTATGAGGCATTATTTCTCCAATCTCCTATAAGTTTTTCTGAACCAGTGTAGATCATTTAACAATACAGCTGGCATTTACATATATCTTTTAATTTATTTTATAATGTGCCCATCCAATACCCTAAACATATGTATGAAATGTAATTAATAGAAAAGCCTAAGCAACTTAGTCTGAATTCCATTTTCAAAAGTGACTTAGACTTTTAGGAACCTAAGTGCCTTAGTCATTGACACCCCCCTCCCCCCATTCCCACCCCCCCAAAAAAAGCATGAGAGAGACTATCTAGCCTATACGAAGTGAAACAATTTGAACAGGAGGGATTGAGACTCACCCCAGAAAAATCTGATGTAAGGGCACTCAAGTGGCATGCAGGTTCAAATTCCTACTCCACATCATGCAGAGGACAATATGAACCCAGGTCTTCCACATTATAGGGGAGTGCTCCAACCACTGGAGTATGGTATAAGGTATGCATGCATAGCACAATGCTAGACATGGCCAGTTCAGCTGTGTAAGCTGTCCTGGTGAGGTGTGCACACAGGAAGCAAAGTGTAGATACATACAAATGATGTAATTACTGCAGCAGCTGTATGCCAACATAAATTAGGTCAACTTAATTTTGTAGTCGAGACATACCCTGGGTCCCCTTTATGGATCTAGCTAGTGTTCCCCATAACCTCGAATCTTGGGTGGCCACCTGGGACAGAATCAATTGCTGCCCAGATGACTGGCAGAGTGCCCACAGCTGGCAACATGTGTTTCTATTGGTTGTACACATCTGCATATGCCTTGGTGCACATGGATGGAAAAAAATAGAGGGAAGAGTAGACCTAGCCCTTGATGAACTCCCCATTCTAATTTGAGTGCAGGTTAGAAGGTTCACTTCCAACTTAATGAAAGACGTACTTAGGTAATCTATAACTGCTTCAAATAGTATTTAACTTGGAGTACGTCTAGATTACATCTCTTCTCTCAAAAAAGGGATGTAAATTAGACCCTTCGAAATTGCAAATGAAGCCAGGATTTAAATTTCCTGCACTTCATTTGCATAATGGTGGCTGCAGTTTTTTTTCCGAAAAGGGGCTATTTAGACAGGGATCATTCGAAAATAAAACCCTTTTTCGAAAGATCCTGTACTCTTGAAAAAATGAGAAAAGGGATGTAGTTTAGACACAGCCTTAGTTCCTCACTTTAATGGTGATGAATCAAAGCCAAAAGCATTTAAGATTGTGTATTTAAAAATAACTAGCTATTATTTGCAGAACAGATGCCACCCATGCTTGAAAGATAATATTCTTCATCTTAAAATCCTGTTGAAATACATGGCCCTTTTTCTTCCATCTAACCTACTTTGATACCCAGAATAAATAAGAACTTTAGAGTTTCCTTCAAAAACTAAAACATTTGGGCTATGTCTAGAGTGCATTGCTTTCTAGGGATACCAGAGGTATCCTGAAAAAGCAACTCTGTGTCCAAAGAATGTGTCCACCTTTTTGAAAAAAAATTTCTAAAGAAAAGATGAGCTCTTTTGTCATCCCTAAACCTCGTTCTACAAGGAATAAGGGATGGCTCGAAAGAGCACATTCTTTTGCAATTTGACGCTGTGTAGATACGCCAAATTTTGAACGAGCCTCTTTTTCCAATTTAACAGTGCAGTCTAGATGTAGCCTTTGGTAGCACATAATTGTGTGTGTCTGTAGCTTGTAGACTGGTGATATATGGTACCTTGCATTCTTATATTCACTAGTTGGGAAGTGGTGTTGATGATTCAGCAGGCAGAACTAATTCCCTGTCTGTCAGTATTGTGGCTATCAAGGATCCCAAAATTAAAGATTTGGTCTATTACCACTGTCAGCTTCTGAGATCCTCAGTTTCGCATGGGAGTACTTTCTGGCATAGACATTAGTTATTTGAAAATAATTATAGTTGAAGCAATTAGCTTCTAGGGTTTCCACAATATGCATAGTTATTTATTCAAAGAGTTACTTCACTGTAGACCAAAGTGGTTTTCCAGCATTGACAAGACTTCTACAACGAGTTGGTACAGACCCAATCTGTGAAGTCATTCAGATATTCTGTTAAATATATTTGCACACTTTCCTGCAGTGTTAGTTGTCTATCTGAATGTAGATTTTCAAAAGCATAAGGGGAACTGAGTGCATAATTCTACTTTTTGCCCTTGAAAAGCTTTACTAATAGTCTTAGAATTTGACTGAAAATTAAGTTCTCGCTTTCTTACTGCAGAGGTTGGACATAAAAATGATGTGTTTTGCAGACACAAAAATTTCCATTTTGCAAGAAAATTCATTTTAAAATTTATTTCCATTCTGAATCTGAATTAAACTACAATTTGAAATTCAACAGGAAAATTTTAGTAAATTTTTGGCTCAATTTTTCTTTTTGAAAGAAATCATAATAGAATAAAGTTTGATTTTTTCATTTTGAAATTACTTTTCATTTCAAAGTATTATGTTCCCAAAAAAAAATATTTTGACATTATTGAAATGCTTTTCAATTTTTTCTAACAAAAATTGTGAAAATTGACAAATCCCTATGGCAAGTTTAAGTTTTTACAAAGCAGCATTTTCCCGTGGAAAAAAAAAAGTTTGCTGGGAAATTTTCAACTATTTCTAAAAAAATAAAATAAAAAGAACAAATCAAATATTAAGCTAGAAGGATTACATTTATTTTGTTCTACAAGCTAACCTGTTGTATGAATATTACATATTATATTTAAAATTTGAACACTGATATTTTGTTCACTTAGATTAATTATGAAAAGCCATGGGTAACATCTGCAAATAAAACTTAGAAATAGTCTGACTTACGGGACTTTTTCATAATTTTCACATAACATCAGGGCAAATACAGTATTTTTCAGCTGAATTTTGCTTTGCTGTTTCAGAGCTATTAGAACTCAAACCTAAGATGTCATAATGAGATGCCAAAATAGATTAATCAAAATTGGAGATGAAGATTTTATGTGCAATCAATATGATCCTAAATTTGCAGTGAGTATCTGCAATGTAACAAGGTCTTTCAAAAGAAGCATAATCTGTGATTAAAACAGTGTAATAAAACTCTGTTTTCCAATCATGAATATTTCTAACATGGTTAAGAAGAAATATTAGGTAGTGTTATGACTTCCCCATATTTTAATACACATATATGCACCAAAATGATTATTTTTTTATTTCTCTTCAACCTTAAATTGTACAATAAATCCTTATTTGCTAATGATCTGAGATTCTTAATCAGTTTCACAATCTGTGAAATGTTAAATAACACATATATATTTTTGTGCATTTCTTATACCACATGAAGATATTTAAAAAGTATAAACAAACCTTTAAATATATTCATTATGGACTGAGTTAAAAGACCCCCTATTTAACGAGTTAAAGGTATCACAATTAGACCCTAGGTACATCCCCTAAGCTTCCACAAGTTTTTTTTACATCAAAGTACAGAATGTTCACTTTTAAAAAATGAGTGCATATTTAAAATGTAACAGTAGTGGTGTGTATAAATGACCCAAATTGGCCTAAAGAAACATTTTAAAAGCTCTAAAAAATATATCAATTTAAATCTTCTTTAAAACGCAATCTTTTGCAACTTCACCTAGCCTTAATGAGCTCTCAGAACTTCCCCAGCCATTCAACAAGTGCTAAGTGTAGGAAAACTACAAATTTGACTACTCCGCAGAGTCTACCTAATGAAGCAAAAGAAGTTTATGATCTGCAAAGCTTCTCCTGTGTGTCTGCTTCACAGGGCAGTGAAGACTGACCAAAAGATGAAGATACAGATTGACCTGAGTTTAGATTTTCTTTTCCTAGGCTTCTTAAAATAGTTACGAAACCAAAACACACACACACATGAACCTGAAGAAACTCCATTTCTATCTATAATTAAAAAGGTTTTCTAGAATATGTGCTTGTTCTCCTAAGGTCTTAGCTTATTTATGTATTCTTCTGTCCTGCTTCAGGTCTGGGTGGTTTAGAACTTGTTTATGGGGGAAGAGCCTGGAGGGAAGGGGGCAGTCTTTTAAAATAAGTTTTTGGGGTAGGGACTGTGGCTTCTGCTTAACTGTGCACTGCCACACAATACATAAATTAGATCCAAAAGAACATAAAAAGCCCTCTAGGTCTGCAAATACTCAAATATTGAGAAATACTAGAACTAAATTTGTCTGGCCCTCATATGTATGCAATTGGATGGTCTTGCCCAAAATCACATTGGAGGTCTGTATCAGAGCCATGAATAAAGTACCAAGCTCTTCTGAGTGCCATTCCAGTGCTTTAAATAGAAATGATGCCCACTTTTCTTGCAACTTCTTCCTGCTTTGCCATCTATCCTATACACTAAATGAGGGTGTGCTCTTGTGAAACAAGAACTATCTGATCATGTAATTAATACCTGTCGAGAAAGGAATGCAGATTCCCACCTCCAGACCCAACCTTTTGAAGCTATGCCCTAAATAGAGAACCATTTTCTGGCTGATTAAACTCTACAGTTTCTGCAATTCATAGTCTTTGCAGATCAAAGATGCAGTTCATATAAAGGAAAGGCTAAATTATGCATATGAATTCTTATTGTTAGTAACAGGTGTTATGAACTTGTAACCACAGAAAAATCCTGTGGTGGGGTTTGAAAGACTGGCCACTTGCCAGATCCCTCTTTGAGTTGGGGTGATCTCTGCTAAACTGGACAGCACATGTGCAAGTTATTGTATTGTTTCTAACACATTTTCACTGTAATGCTTTCACCTTAAGAATTAGTGTGCTTGCTTAGAAAGAATGCTGTGGTGTCTTAAGAGTGCAAAATTAGGCTATTTATAACCTCTGAGAAGAAAGCAAAGCCGGTCTGCTTAGACCATTTGACCTGATGAAGGAAAAAAGCAGATAGTATAGGAATGGAACTATGCAGTCTGAAAAACGCCTGATCAAGAGAAAGACACATGTATCTATGCTCAAGAGAGGGAAAGGCTGGGCACCTAAAAATGGACACTTTTGCTGGACTGAGCAAGAAATACAGACATTGTTACTCAGGTTCAGTTCCTTCATGTCTACCTGACACAGAAGGGAGTTGAACTTCGGTTTTTTAGGGCACATCTACACTGCACTCTTATTTCAAAATAAGCTATTCTGGGATAGTTATTCCAAAATAGTTAATTTTGAAATAGCACATCTACACTGCAGAGAAGCCTCAACATTAGTCGGGGGCAGTCTTCCCTAATGTAGAAGTGCTATCTCAATTTAGAGCCCTAGGAGGCACTATGGAGGAATAAAAAGGCCCTGATGAGAGGCTATTTTGAAATAGTAGCAGTGGAGCATCTATAGCTATTTCGGAGTTGTTATTCCTCGTAGAATGAGGTTTACAGATGTCTGAATAAGCCATCCATTATTTCGAAAGTATTTTGAAATAACAGAATGGCTGTGTAGATGCTCACATTGTTATTTCAAAATAATGCTAGTTAACTCAAAATAACAGTGCAGTGTAGATGCACCCTTACAATGTAGAAGCATGCCACTGAGCTATGGGACTTTTCCAATCTCTCCTGCTGCAGCTGTTCCACTACAAATAATTAATTCAGGGTAGGATAATATGCGGCCACAGGCCAGACGTTGTTCACCAGGACTGACTGCTGACGTGCTGCCAGATGCTTTATTTCTGCAGGTACAGCTGCTCATAGCTCCCACTGGCCACATTTCACTGTCCCCAGCCAATAGGAGCTGCAGGAAGTGGTGGCCCAACCTGTGTCATTTTCTGCAGATCCCATTGTCTGGGAATGGTGAACTGCAGACAACAGGAGCTGTGAACAGCCGTACCAGCAGATGCTTAGGTGAAAAAAGCATCTGGCAGCATGCCAGCGGTGAACCCTGGCAAATTACGTCTGGCCTGTGGACTATGTATTGACACCCATGAATTAACTAGTCATTGGCATAAAGAGTGAACTTTGGTTTCCTTCATCCTACGTGAGTAGTCTATCCATCAAGTTAGAGGGTTATTTTCAAGCCTTCCCTCCCTGATGACTATGTACCATTGGCAAGGTATAGTCCTTATAATAAATATATGTCTGTCATCTTGTAAGGGAAAGTGCTAGGCACTTTCAGTTGTAAGCACTCCTACCAGTTACAGTGGAGGTGGAGTCACGGGTCCTTTAAATCGCCACCAGAGCGCTATAATACTGGGCTGCACACTATGGGTGGCTCTGAAGGCTGGGGGGGGGAGCACCACACTAGGCGATTCAGAGGCCTGGCTGCCCAGGCCATGCCCCTTCCAGCTAGGGCCCCCCCTAACAAGGGTGCCGACCTGTGTTCCTCAATGGGCCCAGGGACCGGCAGAGGCTGTCAATGCCTCTACCTATAGGAAATTTCTGTATTTCTACATTTCTGTATTTGTTTGTCTCAAGTTAAGATGAAAACAAAAACCAATTGTTGCAGAATGTAAATTCTATTTTTTCTTTTTACTTAAGTGTTGAAATGAACAATTTATATATTTTTGCATCAAATTAAGCATGTGGAAATATTTCAGTTCTCTTTGGAAACTAAAGTGTTTAGCCCAACCCCCTCCACACCATATTCCCAAAACTATTGCAATTACAAAAAAATGATTCAGTTCAAGATTAGTTTAAACATATTTTATCATCAAGCAATGTGTGGGTATGTTGTTCATATACATATCTCCCCACCACTTCCTCTTTCAAAGAGATCTTATTTGTGCAAAGAAACATAAAATGTCCTTTTTTCTTCTCTTCTTCAAGGTCATGCCTCACATTTCCTGCCCATCCATCTCAAGCTAGTGTCTGCAGTATGTTCCTGCTCAATGGTACCAACTTATGTGAATATAGTTAGCATTTTTCATATTAAACTGAATATTAAAATAATTAGTCAAGAGCTGTTTTGTAAGTTCTACACATTGGATGCAGTAATGGAAATGCTAAATTCCTCATTTAGGAGAATAAAATCTTACAATTGAATGTATGTAAGGCAAAATGACTGCTTCAAATTTTTGGCTCTTTGCTACATATTTTGGTAGTCCAACTTCCATGTTCAAGCCTTATCTAGAACAAGGAATTTAAAAAAACATCCTCCATTAGGGATTTGCAATGGGGTTCACATAGCTCTCACAAGTGCTCTCTGGTCAAGTGTGTTTTTGACTTTCTCTCATTTTCCTTCCTCACAGTGCTCCGTCAGCTACTGCACTTGCCAGGCTAATCGGTGACTCACCTCTCTGGCTGAGTCATATATTGTTCATGCATGAAACAAACAAATGACCTCTAGGGTACATAATACAATATATCCTACAGCCCATCTCAGACTCAGTCTTTACCAGTCCAACAGGGCCCAGCCATTGGTCTGGCTAGGTTGCAAATTGATCAGTGTCCTGAAAGCTTCTTTCCTGAGGACTCCTTGGCTGTGTCTAGACTGGCAAGTTTTTCCACAAAATCATCTGCTTTTGCGGAAAAACTTGCCAGCTGTCTACACTGGCCACTTGAATTTCCGCAAAAGCACTGACGATCTCATGTAAGATTGTCAGTGCTTTTGCGGAAATACTATGCTGCTCCCATTCGGGCAAAAGTCTTTTTCCGAAAAACTTTTGCACAAAAGGGCCAGTGTAGACAGCAGAGATTTGTTTTCCGCAAAAAAATCCCCGATCGCGAAAATGGCGATTGGGGCTTTTTTTGCGGAAAAGCTCGTCTAGATTGGCCACAGACACTCTTCCGCAAAAAGTGCTGTTGCGGAAAAGCATCCTGCCAATCTAGATGCGCTTTTCCAAAAATGCTTTTAACAGAAAACTTTTCCATTAAAAGCATTTCCAGAAAATCATGCCAGTGTAGACATAGCCCTTGTCTTTGGGTCCTTAGTGACCTCAGCCTTCCTGATGAGCCACCCCTCTTGGACTCAGTTCACTGACCACACCTTCCTGCTGAGTCACTCCCTGCAACCACCTTCTTCCTCCCTTATAGATCCTGCAGACAGCCCTACTGCAGATACTCTATCCAGCATTGTAGATCCTGAGGCAGCCAGGAGCGCATCTTGCTTCCCTGGTTCCTGTAAGCAGCTTGAACTCAACTCTCGCCCTGAAGCTCATTTTATATGAACCTCCGTGACACGATTTATTACTCTTTGCAACCACTCTAGGCTGCTTGAAAGATCTCTCTATTGCTCTTTTCTGAGGTATTGTGAGGCTGGGCCATGAGGCCTACCAATCTTGTCCATCTGGTCACAGGAGTTTGTTTTCTAATTCTACAAATTGAAGAATAGCAGAGTATTATGAAAGTTAAAGATAGGGGTAAATGCAAATATGTATTAGTCTGTGCAAAAGTAATTTATCTATTATTTCAGCTGTTTCAGTGCATAGTTTGGTTACAACATTTCACTATAACCAGAACTAGCAGCACCATAATCCACTGCCCTCAACCACTGGGAAAAGCTCATGGAATAAAAAAGGACCTATGCATTAAAATAACATTTTCCAAGCATTCTAAAGAGTGAGTGATATATCTGCCACAGTTTACTTATGTCTGTGGCTTTTATCAGGAAGTTAATATCAGCTAGATAAATCTTGTGCATTCCATTTTATCAGGCTTTCAAATGCAATGCAATCATCTACTCAGACCACACAGGTATATCTCAGGTAAAGAGTAAAACAAAGCTGTGTGGTCTCATTTGTGGGCTCTGTGAAGACAACTTATTGTTAACTTTATAAGCTGTAGCATTTAAGCTAAATAATCTACTTACAGTAACCTTCAATTACTATGCCTGGTATTTTCTACTTTTTAGGCCTATTAAAAAACTGCCAGAGGAAGATGCAAAATTCCACCTCCTTGCACAAGCCTAACTTCCCTATCAAAAAGGTGGAATATATTCCAGCTGACAACACCTTCAGTGCTGTCTTCCCTCAGGATTTCCACTGGGGAGCAGAGGAACAAGTGATTTCATTTGTGTTGAAGCGCAGTCAGTGGAGGTCACTGAACAGTTCCACTACTTAGCAACTCCTCTTCTGAGCCAGAATCACTCACTTTTAAATAAAAAACAGGACTATGTAGCACTTTACAGACTAATAAGATGGTTTATTAGGTGATGAGCTTTCGTGGGCCAGACCCACTTCCTCAGATCAAATAGTGGAAGAAAGTTGTCACAACCATATATACCAAAGGATACAATTTAAAAAAATGAACACATATGAAAAGGACAAATCAAATTTCAGAACAGAAGGGGAATGGGGGGGGAAGGTAAATGTCTGTGAGCTAATGATATTAGAGGTGATAATTGGGGAAGCTATCTTTGTAATGGGTAAGATAATTAATGTCTTTGTTTAAAGTTAGGTGTAAAGTGTCGAATTTAAGCATGAATGACAGTTCAGAGGATTCTCTTTCAGACCACACTTGAAAGAGAATCCTCTGAACTGTATGACAGAGTATAGAAGAGAGTGCAGACATTGTCTGCTGTTACTTCATCTAAGAAAAGAAATTAAAGTGGCTTTTCACCTTCACTGATGGAATGAGTTGAACCTACCAGGGCACAGGAAGAATATCATGTGAATTCTGCTATGTCTTCCACCATTCAACCTGGAAATTCAAAATGAATCTGAATCAGGAGAACTGTGACCCAATTCTTCACCCAGCTGCATCAATGGAACTTGATTCACTTCTAATCCTCCACAGATTTCCTGCCACTTGATTCCTTACCTCCTGCTCATCACTGGAGTTAGATTAATGTCATAATGGGTCATAACAATTGAGATGCTCAAGCCCTCCATATTCACTAAGGCTGTGTCTATACTGCATCCCTTTTCCGTAAAAGGGATGCAAATTAGACACATCGCAATTGCAAATGAAGCGGGGATTTAAATCCCCCGCTTCATTTGCATAAACATGGCTGCCGCTTTTTTCCAGCTCGGAGCTTTGCCGGAAAAAAGCACCAGTCTAGACGGAGATCTTTCGGGAAATAAATCCTTTTCCGAAAGATCCCTTATTCCTTAGAAAAGGCTTTATTTTCCGAAAGATACCCGTCTAGACTGGTGCTTTTTTCCGGCAAAGCTCTAAGCCGGAAAAAAGCGGCAGCCATGTTTATGCAAATGAAGCGGGGGGGATTTAAATCCCTGCTTCATTTGCAATTGCGATGTGTCTAATTTGCATCCCTTTTATGGAAAAGGGATGCAGTCTAGACACAGCCTAAAGCTTTCCAAACCCCAAACCAGCTAAGTTTCATTTGTGCTCATCATCAAGGGAACTGCTCTGGTTTTAGTGCCCAAGTGGACTCTAACCATCTCAGAAAAGGGGCAAGAGAAACAGGGGTCATGACTCTGACCATCCTCCACACAAGCCAACATAAATGTCTAGTAATCCAAGGAAGCAATGACACACTTGTGGGTGTGCTCCCCACTGCAGTCTAAGGCACCTGAAGTCCTGGACAGAGATTCAGACTACAATTCAAATCAGTCATTAACAACTAGTTGAGAAAATTAAATAATGTCTGATATTTATACTTTATGCCCCATGGTTTGTTAGAAAGACTGCCACATAGTGGCTTGAATGATTGATAGTATGCTAAGAGTTCCTTCCGTTGACTGCAGCATTACAGAGAGTAGAATTCTAATGTAGTAAACTGAGTGGAAGCTTTACCATTCATCCTTAATGTTTGTAAGTGATGTTATCACTAATATGCCTGTTGATTAACAGAAAAAGCATAGGAACTGGAGCGATGGCTGAGTTACAAGTTGGATGAGTAGACAGAGAGGAAACTCTTTGCTATCCCTCGGCGAGATAGGCAAGCAAGTGGGAAAGCTGAGAACCGGCTGTCCAGGGGAGTCCCTTTAAGCTCGAGCCTCAGATAGCCTCAGACAGCAGCCACACAAAGCAACTACTGGAACCGGTTTCAGCTGCCCTTAAATGCGATCCAGCATCCAATCAGTGTGGACGTGCTATTTCGAAATAGAAAAACACTATTTGGAATTAGTTTTTGTGTCTAGATGTGTTATTTTGAATTAGCTTATTTTGAATTAACTTATTCAAAATAAGTTAATTTGAAATAGCGCTGTAGTATAGACATACCCTAATAGATTTATTGGAGCATAAGCTTTCATGGGCAAAGACCCACTTTGTCTCTCACCAATATGAATGCCCACTATTGCAACTGGTTGGATAGAAAAATAGAGAATTGAATCTGTTTGCTGTCTTTGACTTAGTAAGGGCACTTACTTTTTTTAAAAGGGGGAAAAATAACACTGTTTTCTCATGGAATTCATTTTCCTCCCCATTTGTTTTTTGACTTGTTCCCTCCACATTCTTTATTCCCCACACATGCTGTCCTACACTTCTGTTGTTGCCTCATGATCTCCCAAACTGTGCTGTACTACTGGACTATTTCATTAATTTCTCCTCTGAATATTGCTCTTTCTGGGGTGGGTAGCATCACACATATACACACATACTCACTCTCTGTCTCTCTCTCTTTCTAGTGGCAATGGTCTCTACTAGAGGTGATTAAACTCATTCCATCTCTAGCCATTACAGTGCCCAGGTTTATCTTGCATTGAAGAACACGGGAACATGCACACATAGATTATGGGCCCATTCTTGCCTGCAGAGGAGCTACTGGACTAGAACATTTTTGCCTTCAACTTTGTGTAATCATGTAGATTGTTGCAAAATGTATGCAAAATGCCACTACGTTAAAATGGTAATGAGGTATATCTGCTTTGCAACAATGTAAACAGTTCCACGAGGTTCAGGACAGTGGAGAATCCATCCGAGAAAGAACTTTGCAGTTGTTGTCAATGAGAGCAAGATTAAGCCCTTAAAACCACTGTAATTTTCCCAGTGACTGAGTACTGTTTGTGATGACTATGAATGAAAACTACAACTCCTTTCTATAGCATACTGGCACAAAAATCAAGCAACAGAAGGAGGATGAGAGGGACTAAAATAGAAATAGATAGAAAGCTAATACAATAAGCAATGTTAATGTTTATGTACTCTACAAACATCCTCTCTAAGTATTCCTACAATTCTAACATTACCTGTCACACCTGGAGTAATTGTATTTTCAGCTTTTGTTGAGGTACCCTCATAAAAACCGTCTCTCTCTGCAAAAAAATTGTACATGGAAACAGCTTGATATTTTCTGAAAATGCTTTTGCAAAGATTAAAACCAGCTTGTGATATTTAAAGGCAGCATTGCTTTTCTTGGTTGAACTTTTATTGGTTTTAATGTTTTGATTGTATCACCCACATGAGATGAAGGAAAGCTGTAGGAGAAAAAAAATCACAAGTTGTTTTTAAATGACTCTTTTTGATTCAAAACTGGTCTAAGAGCTTAGTCCACCTGCATTCCCTTCTCTCGCCAGATGAAAGTCCAAATGTGTGACTTGCGTATATGGAAGCTTTTAGCACATGTTCAATAATAACATCAAAACTTACATTCCCAGAGCAACAGGACACTTAATTATGTTTCATCAAACTAGTTTTAAGCCTTTTGGTACAATAAGATTATATGGCCAAATAGTATATGGAGTCCCATTACTAACTCAATGAAGTTAATGAGAGGTACACATGGTGTAAATCAGCATAAAATTCGGCAGGGGTTTCTATAGATCCCAAACAAGAGAAACCTACTAAGCATTAGAGGAATGCCTTTTTATTTAATAGTATTTGACTTTACACTTAGAGCAGAAACCTGCCTCTTGGCAGTGGTAGTAATGTAAGGATACTATCTCAGCATAACAACTTTAATTGTACAGCCATAACCTTTCACCCCAATTATGTTCAGTCTTGGCTTATTTATTACCAGTGCCTGGCACATTCTTTTCGACAGTCTTTTTTCCTTCAACCGTGCATTTGAAAAAAAAAAAAACACCCACCACCAGTCTTGTACTCCACCCATTATCATTTTAAAATCCCTCGATCAAGGTTCTCTCTTTTTGAGACGATTACATTCAATTAGAGTGCAGGAAAAGATTGAGAGACCTAGTTCTTATTTCACTTTTTATTTACTCATTGCTAGCTGTTCTTTCTCCCAGGAATGATCTTACAAAAGTCAGAAATAAGCCAAACAGTGTCATAAATTTAATAAGGATATCTGTGATATCCTGGGGCTTAATCCAGAACAGTAAAGGGGTGTGTCACTACCTGCCATGTAATTCTGGGTGTCTTAAGTGCTCAAAGTCTAGACACCAACAGCCAGCAGGCAAGAATACAGTCTACTGAGTGTCTATGTGCTTTGCAGCTCTGGTTCAGTGATTTGACCCAAGCAGCTTAGCATCTTACTGGAGCCAAAGGCCTGTTCAGGAATTTAAATTTGATCCCTTTGGTGGGGGTGAAGGCACAGAAGCACAGTCTGGCCCAGCCAAGGACAGAAGCTGGCTAACCCCTGGCCTGGGCAGGAGCTTGATCTTCTCTCTCTTCACTCTGCCCCAGCATCCATGGATCTGGGGCCAGAAAAATTCTGTGCCCCTGACAATTATGGGGTATGTGCTCTGGCTTAACCCCCTTTCACATGTCATTGACTAGAGTTAAACTCTACTTTAATCAAAGTTTATAGTAAAAAAAACTAAGAACTTTATTAAACAAGAGTGATGTCAAGTTAAAGGAATAAAAGTTAGAAAGGTTTGTGGGTATATTTACAACAGCTTATGTTGGCAGACCTTATGTCACTCAGGTATATCTACACAATAGCGTTATTTCGGAATAACTGATGTTATTCCAAAATAACATCGTGCGCATCTAACACTACAAGCAGTTATTTCGACATAATGTTGAAATAATGTCGAGCTGGGGGATTTTTTACTCTGAGTCCTGTAAGCCTCGTTTTACAAGAAGTAGGGAAGTCGATGGAAGAGTGCTTTTCCTCGGACTTCCTGTTGTGTAGACAGCACCAAAAGCTGAATTAAGCTATTTCAACTTAAGCTATGCAACTGATGTAACTGAAGTTGTGTAGCTTATTTCAGCTTTAGCCCTGCTGCATAGACATGGTCTCAGACGTGTGAATAAAGCACCCCCCAAGCAATGTAAATTTCACTGACATAAGTGCCAGTGTGGACAGTGCTATGTTAGCAAGAGAGCTCTCTCTCCCCCATTGGCACAGAGTGTCTTCACCAGATGTGCTGCAGCACAGTATGTATAGACATGCCCTATGCCTAAGCAGCTTTCTCACCTGCAATCAACGACTTATCTCCCTTGGGGAAAGGGCTCTTCTTTCTTCCATCTCAAGGTGATAGATAACTTCGGGTTCCCTGTTCCTGACTCTATACTCCAGTAAACCTTTGAAAAAGCATCTCTCCAAGTTAATTGTCTCTTCATCAAAAGGCAGAAAGACTTGTTGGATGCAACATCTCTATCCTCATCAAGATTCTTAAATGCCCCCATTTCCCCTGCCCTGCATTCTCCTGATGACTTTGTTCACCTTGCATGATAGAGTTGTCTTCCCATTGTCTGCCTGGTGATCAGGCTGGAAAGACCAACAACTAGCAGGTCCAGGACTGTGTAATTCCCTGTTTTGTGAGCTTTGAGGTCTGTTTACCACATATGCAAATTCCCACCCTATTTTCATTGGTCAACCCTGCTTCATTTGTATTCAAGACTTGGGCAGACTTATTTTCTGACTTGAAAACATAATATCAAAGAGCACCCATAACTCCACATATACTAGTATTGTAAAATGTATGAATTGCTAACCAACAGTGTGTCAGCTTTCCAATGATATAATACATCATCTTTCAGATACATGTAATAAATGGCCAGTAGCGCTGGGCCAATTTTATCATGGGAATGCCGAAGGCAGAACACACATATTTGGGTTGTTACTACTTCACGGTAAGGATTGTGGCAGTATTCCCAGCACTCCTCATTCCTGCACCTATAAGCAGGACACCAGTGAGCTGTGGTACACTCACCAAGCCTGCTCAAACTCACTGTTAGCTACGAGAGAGCCCTTTACCATGGGATGCAGAGTCACACTCCACCCTTACAAAACTCCTAGGGTATGTCTACACCACCACCCTAGTTCGAACTAGGGTGGTAATGTAGGTAACCGGAGTTGCAAATGAAGCCCGGGATTTGAATTTCCCGGGCTTCATTTGCATAAAGCCGGGCTCCGCCATTTTTAAAACCCCGCTCGTTAGAACCCTGTGCCGCGCGGCTACATGCGGCACGGACTAGGTAGTTCGGACTAGGAAGCCTAGTTCGAACTACCTAGTCTGTGCCGCGTGTGTCCGCGCTAGCGGACATTTAAAAATGGCGGCGCCCGGCTTTATAGAATCATAGAATCATAGGACTGGAAGGGACCTCGAGAGGTCATCGAGTCCAGCCCCCCGCCCTCAAAGCAGGACCAAGCTCCACCTACACCATCCCTGACAGATGTCTATCTAACCTGTTCTTAAATATCTCCAGAGAGGGAGATTCCACCACCTCCCTTGGCAATTTATTCCAATGTTTGACCACCCTGACAGTTAGGAATTTTTTCCTAATGTCCAATCTAAACCTCCCCTGCTGCACTTTAAGCCCATTACTCCTTGTCCTGTCCTCAGAAACCAAGAGGAACAAATTTTCTCCTTCCTCCTTGTGACACCCTTTTAGATATTTGAAAACCGCTATCATGTCCCCCATTAATCTTCTTTTTTCCAAACTAAACAAGCCCAGTTCATGAAGCCTGGCTTCATAGGTCATGTTCTCTAAACCTTTAATCATTCTTGACGCTCTTCTCTGTACCCTTTCCAATTTCTCCACATCTTTCTTGAAATGTGGCGCCCAGAACCGGACACAGTACTCCAGCTGAGGCCTAACTAGTGCAGAGTAGAGCGGCAGAATGACTTCACGAGTTTTGCTTACAACACACCTGTTGATACAACCTAGAATCATATTTGCTTTTTTTGCAACAGCATCACACTGTTGACTCATATTCAACTTGTGGTCCACTATGACCCCTAGATCCCTTTCCGCCATGCTCCTTCCTAGACAGTCGCTTCCCATCTTGTATGTATGGAACTGATTGTTCCTTCCTAAGTGGAGCACTTTGCGTTTCTCTTTATTAAACCTCATCCTGTTTACCTCTGACCATTTCTCTAACTTGCTAAGGTCATTTTGAATTATGTCCCTATCCTCCAAAGAAGTTGCAACCCCACCCAGTTTGGTATCATCTGCAAACTTAATAAGCGTACTCTCTATCCCAATATCTACATCATTGATGAAGATATTGAATAGTACGGGTCCCAAAACAGACCCTTGAGGAACTCCACTTGTTATCCCTTTCCAGCAGGATTTAGAACCGTTAACAACCACTCTCTGACTACGGTTATCCAGCCAATTATGCACCCACCTTATCGTGGCCCTATCTAAATTATATTTGCCTAGTTTATCAATAAGAATATCATGCGAGACCGTATCAAATGCCTTACTAAAGTTTAGGTATATGACATCCACCGCTTCTCCCTTATCCACAAGGATCGTTATCTTATCAAAGAAAGCTATCAGATTAGTTTGGCATGACTTGTTCTTCACAAACCCATGCTGGCTATTCCCTATCAATTTATTACTTTCCAAGTGTTTGCATATGATTTCCTTAATTACCTGCTCCATTATCTTCCCTGGGACAGACGTTAAACTGACCGGTCTATAATTTCCTGGGTTGTTCTTATTCCCCTTTTTATAGATGGGCACAATATTTGCCCTTTTCCAGTCTTCTGGAATCTCCCCTGTCTGCCATGATTTTTCAAAGATCATAGCTAAAGGCTCAGATACCTCCTCTATCAGCTCCTTGAGTATCCTGGGATGCATTTCATCAGGACCTGGTGACTTGCTGACATCTAACTTTCCTAAGTGATTTTTAACTTGTTCTTTGTGTATCCTATCTTCTAAACTTACCCTCTCTCTGCTTGTATTCACTACGTTAGGCACACCTCCAGACTTCTCGGTGAAGACCGAAACAAAGAAGTCATTGAGCATCTCCGCCATTTCCAAGTTTCCTGTTACTGCTTCTCCCTCCTCACTAAGCAGTGGGCCTACCCTGTCCTTGGTCTTCCTCTTGCTTTTAATGTATTTATAAAAGGTCTTCTTGTTTCCCTTTATGCCTGTAGCTAGTTTGATCTCATTTTGTGCCTGCCTTTCTAATCTTGCCCCTGCATTCCCGTGTTGCTTGCTTATATTCATCCTTTGTTAGTTGTCCTAGTTTCCATTTTTTATATGACCCCTTTTTTATTTTGAGATCGTGCAAGATCTCCTTGTTAAGCCAAGCTGGTCTTTTGCCATATTTTCTATCTTTCCTACACAGCGCATTGTTTGCTTTTGGGCCCTTAACAACGTCCCTTTGAAATACTTCCAACTCTCCTCAGTTGTTTTTCCCTTCAGTCTTGCTTCCCATGGGACCTTACCTACAAGTTCTCTGAGCTTATCAAAATCTGCCTTCCTGAAATCCATTACCTCAATTGTGCTGGTCTCCCTTCTACCTTTCCTTAAGATCATGAACTCTATTATTTCGTGATCACTGTCCCCTATACTGTCTTCCACTTTCAAGTTCTCAACTAGTTCCTCCCTATTTGTTAAAAACCAAATCCAGAACAGCTTCTCCTCTGGTAGCTTTTTCAACCTTCTGACACAGAAAGTTGTCTCCAATGCAGTCCAGAAACTTATTGGATAGCCTGTGCCTCGCTGTGTTAGTTTCCCAACATATGTCTGGATAGTTAAAGTCCCCCATCACCACCAAATCTTGGGCTTTGGATAGTTTTGTTAATTGTTTAAAACAATTGTTATGCAAATGAAGCCTGGGAAATTCAAATCCCGGCTTCATTTGCAACTCCGGTTGCCTACATTACCAACCCTAGTTCGAACTAGGGTGGTAGTGTAGACCTATCCCTAGAGAGTTAGCCACTGGCAGTCTTGCAGACAGCAAGTCAGAGCTCTTTCTTGAATAGGGTATCTGCCACCATATTTGGTTCTCCCGTGTCACAAGAAGTCAGTTTGATTCCTTTGTTTACTGTCTCCAGGACATATCAGACTATCTGTAATTTCAGTCCTAGTGTTGTTACAAACATTTCACAGGGACATTAATGACGACTGTGGTATTAGACTTCAAATGGATCATGTCACCTTTTCAATAAATATCATGATGCCTGTGTGTGAGGTATAATGAGTAGGTCATGTGGGATAAGAGTTGCTGACACAGAGCCCTGAGCCATAAATAGACCTACATGTTACAGTATCAAATGACAAAGTGAATCAAAGTCAGGAAATTATCAGTTACATAGAAATGCAGAGAATGAAGAGATCTCAAGAGGTCATCTAGTGCATCTCCCTGCGCTGAGGCTGGGTCAAGTATATCTTGACCATCCTTGAGAGGCATCTGGTTTACTTGGTCTTAAAAACCTCCAATAACTGGCATTCCACACTCTCAGATGCCTATTCTAGAACTTAGCTGTCCTTAAGAAACTTAGAAAAATAAATCTCATTTGCAGCAGATTAAACCCATTATTTCTTGTCCTACTTTCAGTGGACATGGAGAACAAGTAATCACGGTTGTCTTACCACTGTTAACTTATTTGAAAACTGTTATCCACCGACCTCAGTCTTCTTTTCTCAAAAGTTTACATCCCCTGTTTTTAGAAAACCTTTCGTCAGAGGTCATGTTTTCTCCATTTTTGATCATTTTTGTTGCTTGTCTCTGGACTCTCTTCAATTTATCCACATCTTTCTTAAAGAGAGATACACGGGGTAGACAGCGATGAAGTTGATGCTTCACTAGTGCAGAGCAGAACAAGACAATCAAGGACAGTCAGTGAAGACATGGCTGGGGGAGGCAAGCCACCAGCCCCACCCCAGCTCTGCCTCTTCTACTAGGCTCTGCCCTTTCCCCGCCCCTGGGAGGCACACCACACCCATGCCCCCCCCTCCAACCACAGAGAGGGGAGGGAAGCGGGCGCACACTTGCCGCAGCCTCCCCAGCCCTGGTTGAAGGTGCACTACACGGTGCAGCCCAGCCAAACCCAGCTCACCTTCTTGAGGACTGTGGAAGGGAGGAGGCTGGGATGAGCCACATAGAACAGTATGCCCTTTCTCCTCCCTCTCTAGGAATGGAGAAGCCATGCTGTGTGGCACAACATGCCCTGCCTCCTCCCTCACATGGTGCTCCGGAGCTGGAGAGGCTGGGTTGGGACAGGCCACATGGAGCACCAGGGATGGAAGAGGCAAGGCATGCTGCACCATGTGGCCCAGAAGAGCCCAGCCTGGAAGTATTGGGGAAGGGAGGAGGGAGCACCACACTTCCAGGCCTGGCCTCCCAAGTCCCGGAGCACTGGGAGGGAAGGCACTGGGGGCAGTAACACTCCGCCCCCAGAACATCTACAGTTGGAGCTCTGGGGTGGAGTGTGGGAGAGGCTGTGCTTGGTGGTGTGGGAAGGCAGAGCCTTCCCCTGCCTTACATACCTGATGCCTATGAAGACAATTACATCCCATACCCAACATTCTTGTTAATATACTCTAGAATAACTCCAGGGATGACTCTGCAGATCTGTGCACCTGGATGCAGACTGGGGGGGATGCCCCCCCAAGCAAAGGCAAGGCAAGGGTCAGAGGGAGTTGTATACCACTGCCCCACCCTCATTCTGCAAGCACAGGGTTGCCCAGCTGTAGAAGGCTGCAGCTGGAGGAAGCTGATTTTGCAGCTGAATATTGCCTACGGATCAATGCATTGCACAATTGGGCACTTAAAATTTCATTTATACTAACTAACTGTTGTGACCATATATATGAGGCCAAAAGCAAAGGGGGTCCAGCACATTTCATCAGTGATAAAGGTTTTTTGTTTTTTTTTACTGTATAGCCTTACTGTATTTTCAGCCAACATCACTTATTTCAAAAGCTGCAGAAGAACACTGCCATAAAGTTATAAAAATGTAGATGCAGTTAACATAATTTTTGCAGTACCAAGTTTAAGTTCAAGCAGATTAAATAAGTGTATTCATAAAATTTTAAGACAATCAAATCTAGAAGCCATTTCCAGCATTAATCTTCTAGCTAACTTAATTATATGGCCCCAAGCTCTGGCTCCTCATCAATTAACAGAGCTGTAAAAATCTGGAACCCAAGTTTACCACATATTAATCACCTCATCTGATGTAAAGAAACAGCCTTTGTTGTGGTATGAAATCCAACCAGTAACCACAACAGAGAGCCATATTCCACTTAAAAATAGAGTTTTATTAATTAGTATTTTTCTCAATATTAATACACTGTACTGATAGGCAGTCTTGATCAGGACAGGTTATACAAGTATTTAAACATTAAAAATATCTTCTGTGAACTGCTGACCCAAACAATGGTTATCTGCGCACTGAAAAGCATGTTTTCTATAGCACTGAATATCATATATCCATTGCTACCTGTCATTGTATCTTTTTATATTGTTTTTCTTTTCATTACATGAGAATTATGTTCCCCAGATTATATTAATCAAATCATAAATGCATTACAAGCAATTTAGTAGTGATTTAAATATGCATTCCGTTTCTTGCCCTTTATCTCTAGCAAGTTTAACAATGGTTTTGTATGACTTCAGTGAGTGAAATTCCTGCAGCAAATTTTCTGCACCTGTGTTACTAATAAGTGGAAATATACAGAAAGCGAATTGTAACCAGTGGTAAATCATAGAGCAGTCGGGAAATTTCTGAGTTCAATGTGAATTCAAGTGGGTTGAGGATTTTCTGAAAGGATGAGCTATGTGACCACTGGGACTCAATAAGAAGCATGCTATGTGCTAGTCACTAACTATACAGTTTTGATACTATTAAGAACAATTCTTTTCAGCTGTGACAACTTTGTCATAGCTGAACAAATACAGTAAATTCATGTCTAAAATAACCCACAGTGGATTAAAAAAAATAAAGTGTAGAAATGCAAATATATAGGTTGCAGAGAAAGGATCCAATTATAAAGAGGTTTATATCACTCTTTGTTCAGGATACCGTTTCAAAACAACTCTTCCAGCTTATTGAAGGTATTCATTCAAAATACAATTCACAAACCAACAATTTCCAAGTCAATCGGCCTGATCCAAAGACCTTTGGATTAATGAAAAAGCTCCCACTGATTTTGGATCACAATTTATGTGTGCACATGCTTAACTATTTGCTGAAATAGCGACCATAGTCCTTTAGCTCAGGCTGCTAGGACAAGATGTCAGTCATTATACTCAAATATGAATAATATATTTAAAAGATTTAGATTAAGGCTTATGGTTAATCATAGTTATCTCGTGATTAACTGAAAATTAATTGTGATAAATCATGCTGTTAAACAATAGAGTACTAATTGATATTTATTACATATTTTGGATTATTTTTACATTTTCAAATATATAGGTTTCAATTACAATGCAGACTACAAAGTGCTCAGTTTATATTATTTTTATTACAAACATTTGCTGTTAAAACATTTACTGTTAAAATGAAAAACAAAAGAAACAATTTTCAATTCACTTCATACAAGTATTTTAGTGTAATCTCTTTATTGTGAAAGTGAAACTTACAAATATAGAATTTTTTTACATAATTGCACTCAAAAACAAAACAATGTAGAACTTTAGAGCCTATAAATTTAGCCAGTCCTATATCTTTTTCAGCCAGTCTTTAAAGGTGCATCTACACTGCACCCTTAGTTCAAAATAAGCTACACAATTTGAGCTATGCAAATTGCATAGCTTATGGTGAGTTAATTTCAAAATAACTTATTTTGTAATTTGGCACTGTAATTACAAATTTTGAAATAAACTGCTATTTTGAAATAAATCGCTATTCCGAAACAATCCTTAATCCTCATTGAACAAGGTTTACAGGGACGTCAGAATAGCAAACTCATTAGATTTTGAAAAAATGGGCTTGTTTCAAAGATGTGGAATAGCTATTTCGGGATACCAGAAGTATCCTGAAATAGTGCCACAGTGTAGATGTTCCCTAAGACAAACAAATTAGTTTATGTTTATGGGAGATAATTCTGCCCACTTCCTATTTACAGCATTACCAGAAAGTCAGAACAGGGGCATTTTTGTAGCTGGCATTTCGAGGTATTTACATGCCAGTATGCTAAACATTTGTACATCCCTTCATGCTTCAGTATCCATTCCAAAGGACATGCTTCCCTGACAGTGTATCTTAAAAAATAATGCATTAATTAAATTTATGACTGAATACCTCAGGGGAGAACTATATGTCTCAAGTTCTGTTTTTCCTCGATTCTCCCATATATTTCATCTTATGGTAGTCTTGAATGATGACTCGGCACATGTTCATTTTAAGAATACTTTCACTGCAGATTTGACAAAACACAGGCTATGTCTATACTACAGAGTTTTTTTCTGAAAAACAACTGTTTTTTTAAAAAAAAAATCACTTATGTCCACACTGCAATATCATTCTTTTGAAAAAAAATTGAAAGAACACAGGGGGTTTTCCAACATTGGTAAACTTCTTTCTACGAGGAAGAAGTCTTTTTCCAAAAGAGCTCTTTCAGAAAAAAGCATGCGTGGACGCGAAAGAGGGAGATCTTTCGAAAGAAGAGGAAAGAGGAAAAAGCACAGGTTCCCTGGTGGCCACTCTGTGCATAGTAATCACAGCACGAATGCGAGATAGTGTCCATTTAGTGTGGACGCTTTTTTTCAAAAAAAGCAGATCACTTTTTTGATGCACTTTGGCAGTGTGGATGCTCTTTCAGAAGAAGTTTTTTCAGAAGATCTCTTCCGGAAACCTTCTTCCAAAAGAAGCCTGCAGACTAGATGTAGCCACAGAGAAGATTCCAACATAAGATTTTTAAAGACAGCTACAGTACTTGACCCAAGGTTTAAGGATCTGAAGTGGCTTCCAAAATAGGAAAGGGACAAGGTCTAGAACAGTGTTTCTCAACCAGTGGTACAAGTGCCCCTAGGGCTACTCGAGAGAAGTCTGGGGGGTACGTCAACACAACTGAAATTTGGAGAAAACTGAATTTTTGTTGTAAGTTTTACAGCGCTTTATTATTTTTGTATTTTTGTACCCAAAAATGTCATCACCTGCCGAGCTATGATTAAGTTGTTTAAACAAATGTGTTGCAATGGTAGCAAAAAATTGTGTACATCTGAAAACTATAGATAATAGGGGTACTTCTAATTTTATTTTTTTTAAAAAAGAGGTACTTATAATTTTTTTTAAAAAGGGGGTACTTTATTAAAAAAGGTTGAGAAACACTGGTCTAGAGCATTCTTTCAGAAATTTTAAAAGAGCAACACTCTGATGCAGAAACTCCAGAACCCCAACATCCAAAAAAGAAAATCAACCTTGTGTTGGTGGCATCTGACTCAGATCATGAAAATGACATGTAGTGGTTCACGGTGTTTTGAATTGTTATTGAGCAGAACTCATCATCAGCACGGAGGCATATCCTTTGGAATGTGGTTGAAGCATGACAGGACATATGAATTTGTATGGCATCTGGCACATAAATGTCTTGCAACGCTAGCTACAACAGTGCCATGAGAACACTTATTTTCACTTTCAGGTAACATTGTTAAAAAGCAGTGGACAGCATTATCTCCTGCAAATATAAGCAAAATTGTTTTTTGAGTGATTGGGTGCACAAGAAATAGGACTGAGTGGGTTTGTGTTATATTTTATTTTTGAATGCAGTTACCTTTTCTACATAATTTTTATTTGTAAGTTCAACTTTCATGATAAACATATTGCACTAATGTATGTGTATTAGGTGAATTGAAAAATACTGTCTCTTGTTTTTTTAGTGCAAATATTTATAATAAAAATTAATATAAAGTGAGCATTGTACATTTTACATTTATATTGTAATTGAAATCAATGTTTGAAAATGTAGAAAACAAAAAATTTTATTCTACTATTGTTTAACTTTGTAATTAATCACATGATTAAACTCAAATAATTTTTAGTTGTGTGATTAATCTCAATTAATTTTAATCATTTGATAGCCCTAATTTAGATAAACACACTTCCCATCTGATATTTTTCTGAGAATTAAAATTGAATTTATACAATTAATACACTTTGGATGATTTCACAAAATGCTGGAGTCTTTCTTAATTGAGAGAGAACATCTTAGGATTTTTAATTTTTTTATTAGTATTAATTATTTTACTCTCTTAGCACTCACTGTGAACTAGTCACTGATTATAAACACAGGAAAATTCAATCCTAACAACTTTACAGCTTAAGTTCCTGTCATGCAACCTGGTCTCTTGTGTAGACTCCCCATTGGCTAGAAATGATAAGGGGAGCTGGTAGTGCCCCATCATTGAGCTTGCCTTACACATTCCTTATATAGTGATTTATTCAAGAAGTGTTCACACCACCATTGTCTGTAGCAAGGCCTTTGATATTTGGCATCAAGAATGCTCTCAAACTAAGAGCATGACTTTTCTTTGGCCTCTGGAATTCCCATTGAGCATTTGCTGAGATGTACATTTAAAAGTTACATTTCCCTTTCCTCACTTTTGCTTTTCAGGATAGTTTTGGTATCATGCCAATGCTGCCACTCCCAAAATCAGCAGCAGCTTCACACATTGTACTAGGGAAACCTGGGAAGTGCCAGAGCAACTGTGTGGTGATTGTGAAGAGAGCTGAACAAGATGGTCACGAAAGGGCAAATTTAAGGCTGTCCAAGCTACTGTACGTTTGACATTTCTTACCTTTCAGGTGTTTTGACTTTACAACATTAGTAATATTCTTTGAATTCATTTCAGATGTAGACTGGATTTCTAATATTGCACATATTTTGACTGAATTCTTCTTGTCCCCATGATCCCTTGCATTAACTGATTTTCATACATTATCTACATTAGAGAAGCAAACATACTACACTCTATTGTCTGACTCAATACACAATTAGGTCTAGATCTTGCAAATGGATCTGTGTGGTTGTGTGCTTGTTCCTGTTCATGGGTCACTATTGAGTCCAAGATGCAGGGATGTGCTCAGGCACATCCATTTGCAGGGTCTACTCCATATCTATAAAGTTCTGATCAGCTACCACAGAAATAGTGGGCCTTGAGAAGGCATTTGAAAGAAAAGGCAGTGAGTGATCCTGGTGATCAGTTCAGGGAGTAGTTTTTCCTTCTTGTCAATAGGTGAAAGAGCTTATTAACAAGACAAAGCATTCTTTCTGGAGGTTTCATGCTGCTAAAGTGATTTTTATTTTAAAAAGTAACAGTATGCTGCTCAGTTCATTGATATAACATTGCAAGAACTGCCAATTGCATTGATCACTAAGGCTATACCTACACAACAAAGTTATTTCAAAATAACAGCCCTTATTTCGAAATAACTTTCCTAGCGTCTACACAGCCAAACCACTATTTTGAAATAAATTCGAAATAGGGGAGCACATATTTCAAATTTGGTAAACCTCCTTCTATGAGGAATAACGCCAAATTCAAAATAGCTATTTCAAAATAAGTGCTGTGTAGACACTTATTTTGAAATAGGGGCCTCCAGACTTCCCAGAGTGTCCTGGTGGCCACTCTGGCCTCAACCAAGAACACTCCTCTCCCTCCCCTGCCCCCCTCCCCCCCGAGCCCTTAAAGGGGTAGACTCTGGCCACAGTGCCTGTGCCAGCTCCAAGCCTGCCAGGCCAGAGCCAGTAGTCAGTGCCCCGACCCAATGGCCCCAAAACATGAGCAAGCAAGCCACTGGCAGCCAGCCCTCCACTGCTCCACAGGAGCAGTCTGCCAGCTCCCAGGAGCCTGCCAGGGCCCAGAGAAGGCAGGCGCCTTCCTGGTCCAGGGTGGAGATCATAAGACTTATTTAGGTTTGGGGAGGATGCCCCCAACATCCATGATCTCTGGACTAGATGGAGGAATAGCTGCCAACCTGGCCACCAAAGGCCACATGCGAACCCAGGAGCAGGTTTGCATGAAAATCAAGTTGGTCCAGTGAGACCCCGAACCCTGAGCTTCCCCTCCCCATTTTTCCCCTTGCTTTCCCCTTCCTGCTCCCTCCTCTCCTCTCTCACCCTCCCCCCTTTCACCTGCCTCCTTTTCCCAGTCTTGCCAGAGTTTCTTCTCCCCCCCCCCAGTTTTGTTAAATAAAGAGAGTTTGTGTTCATGAAAATACATGTATCTTATTTGACATCAGGAAGGAGGGTTAGGGAGGGGTAAGTGGAAGGAAATGAGGGAGGAATGAGGCACAAGCCCCCAGTGGGGCAGACCAGGGAGGTTCTTAGTGCTCCTCAGGGTGAAAGCTCTCCCTCAGGGCCTCCTGGATTTTGACAGCCTCCCGATGAACATCCCTTACCTTACCTTGAAATAAGCTATGCAAATTGCGCTACACAAATTTCATAGCTTATTTCGAGGTAATTTTGAAATAGTTTACAGGCAGTCCCCGGGTTACATACAAGATAGGGACTGTAGGTTTGTTCTTAAGTTGAATCTGTATGTAAGTCGGAACTGGCATCAGCCGCTGCTGAAACTCATCAGTTTCAACCGCGGCTGAATCTGGATGCCAGTTCTGACTTACATATAGATTCAACTTAAGAAACCCAGGCGTCCCCAAGTCAGCTGCTGCTGAAACTGATCAGCGGCTGATTCCAGGAAGCCCGGAGCAGAGCAACTCTGCCTCGGGCTTCCTGTAGTCAGCCGCTGGTCAGTTTCAGCAGCAGCTGACTTGGGGACGCCTGGGGCAGAGCAGCTGGGGTGCTGCTGGGTTGCTCCAGTAGCGCGGCTCCTCGGCACTACTGGAGCAACCCAGCAGCACCCCAGCTGCTCTGCCCCAGGCGTCCTGATTCAGCCGCTCCTGAAACTGACCAGCAGCGGCTGAATCAGGACGCCTGGGGCAGATCAGCTGAGGTGCTGCCGGGTTGGTCCGGAGCGGCACTGCGGGGGACCAACCCGGCAGCCCTCAGCTGCTCTACCCCAGGAGTAGGCAAGAAAAGCCTGGTCTGCTGGGGGGGGGCACTAACTGCACCCCCCCCCCCAGCAGACCAGGGGGACAGGAGCAAAGCCGTGGAGCACGCCCACAGCGGGACAGCCCAAGCGTGCCCGGGCTCTCCCGCTGCGGGCGTGCTCCAAGGCTTTGCTCCCCGTCTCCCTGCAGACCAGGGAGACGGGGAGCAAAGCCGCTGAGCACGCCCGCAGCGGGTCAGCCCGGGCACACTTGGGCTGTCCCCCTGCGGGCGTGCTCAGCGGCTTTGCTCTCCGTCTCCCTAGTCTGCAGGGAGACGGGGAGCAAAGCCGCGGAGCAAGCCCGCAGCAGGACAGCCCGGGCACACCCGGGCTGTCCCGCTGCGGGCTTGCTCCGCGGCTTTGCTCCTGTCCCCCTGGTCTGCTGGGGGGGGTCCATCAAAGCCGCTGGACCCCCCCCCCCCAGCAGACCAGGGACTCCAGAGCAAAGCCGCCGCCTGGGCGGCTTTGCTCATTTGCCCGGGAGCAAAGCCGCCTAGACGGCAGCTTTGCTCGGGTGTCCCTGGTCTGCTGGGGGGGGGGTCCAGTGACTTTGCTGGACCCCCCCCAGCAGACCAGGGGGACAGGAGCAAAGCTGCCAGGCGGCGGGAGTCCCACTGCCTGGGCGGCTTTGCTCCGGGGCAAACGAGCAAAGCCCCCCAGGTGGCGACTTTGCTCGGGTGTCCCTGGTCTGCTGGGGGGGTCCAGCGGCTTTGCTGGCCCCCCCCCCCCCCAGCAGACCAGGGAGATCGGGAGAAGCTTTTCTCGCCCTGGAGGACACGGGTGGCGACCCACCGCCCATGAGCTCCGGGGCGAGAAAAGCCCCATTCGTAAGTGCGGATCCGACTTATGTTGGATCCGCGTAAGTCGGGGACTGCCTGTATTTCAAAATTTGGTATTGTCTACACAGCATCAAATTTAGAAATAAAGTGCTATTCCAACAAGTCACTTAACCCTCTTGGAACAAGGGTTACAGGGATGCTGGAATCATGCATGCATTATTTCAAAATATATTTCAAAATAACAGGCCCATATAAAGACATGGAATAGCTATTTCAGGATACTTCCAGTATCCTGAAATTGCACCACTGTCTAGATGTAGCCTAAAAGGTAGCTTTGTATTAATAATATTGTACTGTTGAATAGCTTTTTGCTTCGAAAAATGTACACTGATTTTTGCTGTTTATTTTTTTAATTAAGGCAAAATTAATACCAATGTGCAAATCATCTACTTTTATTTCCATAGGATGTATCTTCCTTATTCATCCTAATAACAGAGGGCTTTATTACAACACAGAGCAAGAAGGCTCTCTTCATCTTATCAGGAGTGGCTTTCTATACAGCACAATTGGAAAGGATTTAAAACCAGGATGTATTTTTATCTCTCTCTCATAGATGGAATGATTCTTATTGTTTTCTAACTCCCCTGACTTTTGCTGAAGATTGAAACAGACAAGCAGCTCAATGACTCAAGACTTGTCTAGGAAACTCAATACCATTAAATAAAATTCCATAAATCAGAAAAAATAGATTTAGGGCAAATGAGAGAGTATGAACATCCAATTTGCCAAATCTGAATACCTCATCAGATTAAATCAGCCCTTAATTTTGCACAAATTGAAAATATGCTGCCCAGTGCAAATCCCATCTAAGAACATATACAATACCCTGTAGATTTGATTTCACTTCTCTCTACTGATTTGTTCCTTTGCATTTCTGGAAAGCAGTTTTGTTTTCACTATTAAAAAATACATGTCCCCCACCCTGCTACTGGGGCTGCCACAGCCTCTGCTCAACTACTGGGGCTCTAGCTCTGGTCCTGATCCTAGCCCCAACAGGCCCTCAGTCACCAGCTCTCTTGACACTGGGGCTCCCAGCCAGGACTCACTGGTCTAGGAGCACAGTTTTAGGAGGTCCAACCTGTACAGAAACAATAACCAGGACTATGTGGCACTTTAAAGACTATCTACACCAGACTAACACGGTTACATTTCTATCACCAACCTGTACAGATATTGTTTGTACCAACAGCACTTTATGTTTCTCTCAAGAAGGAAAGAAAGAAGTCATTAAATAGGACTCTTGGATCCTGTAAGATAGATTTCAGGGAATGCAAGTAGTTGAAACAGTAGTTCTAGAGCATACTACTGTGTGTCTATTTGAAAAGTCTCTCTCTCTCTCTCTCTCTTTCTCTCTCTCTCTCTCTCTATATATATATATATAAGATCTTCTATTACATGTAGCTACAGTGTAGCCACTAGATTCTCTCTTCTTCTCTGCAAGTTATTGTGTTAACAAATAACGCCATATACTTTGTGTTGATACTATATCAGTGAGCTACATGAAAGGATTTTTGTACTGCCCCCAAATTCACATTTTTCAGAATGGATTGCCTTTAACTAAAGTGAACACAACCATTTGAAACATACCTCTAAGAAATTTTTCTAAGCAGAGAGCCCATAAAGCTCTGTTACATCACAGCAGTTACTAGGATGTGTGATACCAGGTTCAACCCTGCAGGTTAAGAAAGAAGCCAAAGAATGGCAGAGATAGTTATGTAGGGAGGGCGAAAAATGAATAACTTTCATTCTTCTATATGTACAGAAATTGTTCATTTTCACAGGAACCATGTCAAGGCTTCCCTAGCTTCTGGAATGTCAGGGAAATGAAGAGGGGCACTGCAAAAGTAGCAATTAAAAAAAACAGAGGAAAATAAAATGTCTCTAGGGAGGCTGGGGGAAGGGAGGTAATTAATATATTATTATGCACGTTATTGGTCTTAGAATACAAAGGGCAAGATTATGGCTATTTCCTCTCCAAGAGCACAAGGGGGCAAGAATAAGATCATGGAACCTCTTTCTACCTTATAAGCTCCAAGAGGAACTGCCAGAAGTTTGTCCCATACTTCTACATCAAATATTGTTCTCCACAAAAGCTCAATATGGCGCACAAATCCTGCCATCCTTACTCAGTGCTTACCCAGGCCAAAACCTGCTCCTGCACCTTGGAGCCACTCTGAATGAAATCCCAGGAGGCCTTTCCCTGCCAGTGCTCCTAGTAGATTATCAGTCTTGTTTGGCTAGTTTCCACTGGCTCCGCCTTCTGGCTAAGTCATACAATCAATATGAACAAAATTTTGGGGGGCCGTAGCACATGTCTGACAGAATTATTTGCCCTCATCAGGGTTTTCAGTCCCATCACTGAGCCTTTTAAACCCCACTTCTTTCTTGGCATACTAAGGCTACATCTACACTGCACAGTTATTTTTGAATAAGATATTACGGAATATTTCCACTGCAGGGAAGCCTCAAAATTAGTCGGAGGCAGGCTTCCCTAATGTAGACATGATATCTCTACTTAGAGCCCCAGGAAGAATAACTTATCATGGCCCTGGTGAGAGGCTATTTCGAAATAGCAGAAGTGGAGCATCTACACACACCTTATTTTGAAATAGCTGTTTTGGAATAGGCGTTATTCTTCGTAGAATGAGCTTTACAGAAGTCAGAATAAGTCATCCGTTATTTCAAAATTATTTCAAAATAACTGAATTGCTGTGTAGACGCTCACATAATTACTTCAGAATAACAGCTGTTATTCCAAAATAACTTTGCTGTGTAGACAAAACCTTATAAAATTAGCCTTATTATCTTTTTGGCGCTTTGGCCACTAGACCAGTGGGGGAAGACTGGCCCACCTAATACTCCAGGCTCTAGTGCAGACATCCTATAAAAACTAATTGTGTACCACTGCCTCTGCTTCATTGTTCATATTCCCTAGTCTTTCCCACAAAGCCGCCTTTTCTTCATTCTGAGCTACACCATAATTGGATTAAGAAAAAACAGGCTTCCTTTTTCCCCTCATTCTGGAAATAAAGTGGTTACAGAGAAAAGAAAGAAGTGGTAGCAAAACCTGACAAATTATGTGTTCAAATATGTACATCATAGTTTCAAAGGAAGCCATTTATGTATATGCACCATTTGACCTCCATAATGAAATTTCCCCCTGTGCTTAAAATGGTCAGACAAAAGTGTGTCATGTTTTTGGGGGAACAGAGGGATCACACATTTTCTACAGAAATGAACCTAACATCATATCCAACTGTCTTCCTGCCCCGTATAAGTTCTGCTCCTGCCCAGCTGCCACATATTAATTCATGCCCCACATCTCTTCCCCCAGCCCTATGGCTCAGCCTTTGGTCTTGTAGCTTTTTGGGATGTTCAGCCACCTTTCTTGGAAGGGGTGGGGAAGAGGGCAGCTGTACCAACATCTCTTCTGCCCCTGCTAGGCCTGGTGTTTCACAGAGGTAGAGAAGAGGTGGAACAGAGAAGTCATCCCTTTGTTCATAGAAAGAGAGGGAGAAGAAGCAAAGCTGCTTTGAGCTATTGGGCTTTATTGTTTTCTCCTCCCCCTTTCCCTTCCTGTGTTGGGAGTGTTGGCTCCCAAAGGGAGAGAGTGCTGCCTGTTTCCTGCAGCAGCTTTGATTGGCTGACTGCCATTCTCCAAGAGTCAGGGACATGGGGACAGTAGCAATCAAAGTGAGGATTCACCCAGGCAGGTGAACCCCTCTGTGACCAGCTCCAGATGCGGAAAAAATTCCCCCCTCCCCCCCCAGGTCTTTGACCCATTGCCACACAGCACACTTTAAGAACTGATTTTGATAACATTCATTTTCTTTGCTGATGTGTAACTCATGTATATAGCTGGTTCAAGGCATGGCAAATACATAAAATGATCTGTTTTCTAGCATACAGAAATATAATAAATCATATTATAGCTCACATTTTTTCCAGTTTTAAAATTATACAGACTAGAAACACAATTCCAAGGGCTGATAAAAAATGAGAGAACTGGCAGCCAGGTCTCCAACTGGAAACAGAAATAATTGACTTACAGTAAAAGTGATTTTTTTTTTGGCATGGAACCTTGCCCAACATGGGAGTCCTGGCTCCACACAGGATCCACAGATCTTCACTAGCATACAGTTTACTTGACAGAAGAATTTGTTTGCACGGAAATTGGCAAGAGAAAGCTCATCCAAGCAGCTCAATTGTTTAAATTACCTAGAACAACTCAGATACAGAGCCTGTAGCACATTCATCTAACAGCAGATAAGGCCATGTGGTAGGAAATCAACACTGACTGGAAACCCAAGATTCTACACCTACAAATGGGAAAAATAATGTGTAAGACCAGATTTTCAGGCGAGTTAAGATCCAGCAATTCCCAGATAGGCACCTTATAGGCTCAGAATCCAGAAGCGACTCCTCACTGACCTGTTATGAAAAATTGTCCCCAGTTGTACGAGCTGAACAAGCTTTAAAAAACGGCTGACAAAAATCTATAACCAAATCAAACAAATAACAGGACTGATTTCATTTACGTTAGTGTAAATGCACAATACCTTCAGTGATCCCAGTAACAGTCCTCAGGAATCACAGTGTTGTAACTGAAGTTAGAATTTGTTCCTTCATTTTTATTTGGAGCCTTTCAAATTTCCATAAAATTGTTTATAATCAGAATGATTAACTATAGTGTTAAGAGGAGAATATAAACAAAGAACTACACATCCATTTTCTTAAACTTCTTGGGAGGAATAGTGTCCAGGTTCATTAGCTAAATGACAGTCAAGTTATTACATCAGTTGCTGCATTTAGAAGTATATTTTCATTTTTATTTTCTTCTAGGGCAAATACAGTACATGATTTACACATAACATTACTAATTAAATCTTCATCCACAGCTAAGACTGCAATGCTGCCCAATACAAGATATTAGCCATAATGATAGTGCTGAATTCTTCTTCAAAGGCAGAGTAACAGAGCTGTATGATGCCAGATGCTGACATTGCAGAAATTTCCATACAGATGGAATGGAATTTAATCCCCAATTCTGTTTAAAAAATGCAATCTCTTTGAGGCAGAGACCCATGTCTTTTGCTAAATCTGTGTAACACCTAGACCACAGATATGTTGGTAAGGGAATCTCAACATTTCTAGAACATAAATATTTAATAATAAATTAAAATAACTCACCACTGCAGTTGTTTTCACTGCCAGTGAAATACAGGGCTCATTACGCATTGGCGTGCATATATCCTCGAGCAATGTATGGAACAAACATAGCATAACTCCTAGAAACAATTTAAGGAAAGTTGAACATTCAAATGTACTAATTCTTCCTGACAAATGTTCATCTTTTAAATCTCCAGCTCTCCTCCAGGCTCTCCTGTTCCACCAAAATGCAGATGGAAGTGCAACAAATTGACTTGCTTACAAGAGAATCATAATTTTAAATAACAGACCTAAAACCTTTTGGACAGCTGACCCAGCAACAGTAGTCAAGACAACCAATTTTCATAAATATTCCCAGGAGCAACATCATCTTCACAACAAAGCTGACTCAGAAAACACATTAACTGATCCCCAAATTATAAAGTGACTTAAGAAAGTTTATACAGGCAGAAAAAAATGCCTACTCAACTTGATTATACACAAGTAGCATACGTCACATAAGACAGAACTGAAATTCTAACTACTCATATTAATAGATGCAAATTTTGAATGGCTCACATAATCACCTTCTTAACATACAGTTCCACAAAACCATACATAACATCAAGATCCTGCTTATATAGGATACCCCATCAAATGGTGTATAGATGCCAGCTCATCTATGTATCTTTCAGCTTCTTGTTCATAGTTGGACTTACTGCAACAAATTCCAACCTGACCCATGATGTGACTAATGCATGGATGAGAATGAAATATTAAAATGCCTTTGGTAGATTACTTTGCTCCAATTTCCAATTTAACTTTATGTAGATTGTGTATACTTAGCTACTTAATGGTGTGCCTTCTCATAATACAAATAACACACTAAAAATGTCTATGCAAGATGGAAAATTATGTTTTGCTATTTATACAGTGCCATACACATATAAGAGGTTAAAAAATAACAAAAACAAAACAAAAAAACCATAAGGATTTCCCCCTTAGGATCTTACAATTTAACAGCTTAGTAGTATATATAATGAATAGATTCCAAAGCACAATTAAATAAATTATATCCCTTCTGAGTTCATTAAGAACCCACTATCTTAAGAATCTGCTATCTCCATTTTAAGAAATCTGTAATAAAAAAATAAAAAACAAGATACCTTGATCATGCATCCTTCCTCATCCTAAATTCCCAAGAAGTTATTAGGACGTTAATAGGACTTTATTTTACTTCTAATTTTATATTATTTTAGGAATAGTAAAAAGCTTAAATTTAGCAAAAACAAAAATCCTTATACTATAAAAAGATGATTAAATTTCCAAAAGAAGCCAATGTCTATACATACAGAAACACCTTCCTATAAAACAATCCTTAATAATACCTCAAGAATTCTTTGGTGTGATTTAATATGTTTTACATTATTTTCAGAATTATGTGTTCTAAAATGCCTACGCTCAGGGTGGTCTGTAGGTTTCAGGGAAATTAAGCAATCACTACCCTGCTTACAGCTCTTCACACCTGTTCTGATTTGTTGTTACCCAAAGTATTTTTCAAGTGAAAAAAATATTGCTCCTCAGAAAACTGGGTTCTATTTGTAAAAAGGGGTTGGGAACAGTGTTCCCTCTAATTGTTTTACTCATTTGCATAATTTTGTTATGTGCACTGAGCATGTTCATAGAGTCATAGAGCTGGAAGAGACCTCAGAAGGTCATCAAGTCCAGCCCCTGACCAAAGCAGGACCAATCCCAACTAAATCAACCTAGACAGCGCTTTGTCAAGCCGAGACTTAAAAACTTCTAGGGATGGAGATTCCACCACCTCCCTAGGTAACTCATTCCAGTACTTCACCACCCTCCTAGTGAAATAGTTTTTCCTAATATCCAATCTAGACCTCTCTCACTGTAACTTGAGACCATTGCTTCTCGTTCTGCCATCTGTCACTACTGAGAACAGCCTCTCTCCATTCCCTTGGGAACCTCCCTTCAGGAAGTTGAAGGCTGCTATCAAATCCCCCCTCATTCTTCTCTTCTGCAGAGTAAACAAGCCGAAATCCCTCAGCCTCTTCTTATAGGTCATGAACTCCAGTGCCCTAATCATTTTGGTCGCCCTCCGCTGGACCCTCTCCAATGCGTCCACATCTTTTCTATAGTGGAGGGCCTAGAACTGGACACAATACTCCAGATGTGGCCTCACCAGAGCCAAATAAAGGGGAATAATCACTTCTCTAGATCTGCTAGCAATGCTCCTCCTAATGCAACCTAATATTCCATTTGCCTTCTTGGCTATAAGGGCACGCTGTTGACTCATATTCAGCTTCTTATCCACTGTGATCCCCAGGTCCTTTTCTGCCGAACAGCTACTTAGTCATTCGGTCCCCAGCCTGTAACAATGCTTAGGAATCTTCTGTCCCAAGTGCAGGACTCTACACTTGTCCTTGTTGAACCTCATCAGATTTATTTTGGCTCAATTCTCTAATCTGTCTAGGTCACTCTGGACTCTATCCCTGCCCTCCAGCGTATCTACCTCTCCCCCTAGCTTAGTGTCTTCCTCAAACTTGCTGAGGGTATAATCCATCCCCTCATCCAGGTCATTAATAAAAATGTTTAACAAAACTGGCCCTAGAACCTATCCTTGGGGCACTCTGCTAGTAAGCATCCATCAGCCTGACATCAAGCTGTTAGTCACTATCCATTGGGTCCAACAGTCTAGCTAGCTTTCTATCCATCTTATAGTCCATTTATCTAATCCATATTTCCTTAACTTGCTGGCAAGAATATTGTGAGAGATCATATCAAAAGCTTTGCTAAAGTCACATCCACTGACTTTCCCATATCCACAGAGCCCGTTACCTCATCATAGAAGCTAAACAGGTTGGTCAGGCATGACTTGCTCTTGGTGAATATATGTTGACTATTCCTGATCATTTTCCCCTCTTCCAAGTGCTTCAAAATGGATTCCTTGAGGATCCCCTCCATGATTTTTCTGGGGACTGAGGTAAGGCTCACTGGTCTGTAGTTCTATGGATTGTCCTTCTTCCCTTTATTAAAGATGGACACTACGTTTGTCCTTTTCCAATCATCCGGATGTGCACAATCAGTAGAAACACATGCTGCTGGTTATGGGCACTGTGGGTGCTCTGCTAATCAGCTAGGTAGCTTTTGAATCTCTCCTAGGTGGCTGCCCAAGCGTTCAGCTTACAGAGAACACTGGTTGGGAGGGGTCACTAGTCACTTTTCCTAAGTCACTGTCCACTTCCAAGAACCACATTAATTATAGGTGAAATTCACCTCTGTGCAGAAGGCCAACCCTCAGCCTAATGCTTGCTTATGTCTACGTAGCTCACAGAAGTAAGCCTCTAGTCCCAGTCCAGATTCAGGTCGGTAGGGAACATGCTAATTCTCTCAAACTAGGTCCATGGCCAGTGTTTTGAAGTTGTGGCTAGCTTAGCCTAGATTTCCAAGCCTGAGCTCCAGCCAAAGCCAGAACTTCAAAGGGCTGTCTACATGGCTATATTTGGAGCACAAACATGAGCCCTGCTAGCCAAAGTCCATCAAATCACATGGGAGGCTCAGTTCCATCGTCAGAGTAGACATACCCTTCATGTCCCATTTCAGTCCATGAAATAAAGATTCTAGCAAAAGGCCACTGAAGAGTATTCCTTCTACATGGTGAATTTCAGTCTTCTGACCTGAAGCTTCACAAGATGGAAAACTTTCTTCTAAAGATCTCTGCCTTTTGGTTCTTGTCAGATGGTGCCAGTGATGATATAAACATAGCAGGGGATTTGGCCTGAAAAAAATACAATAGATAGGATTTATGGGATTAACCTGTGAAAAAGCCAACCCTCCCCAAATCGATTACCTCTAAATAAATAACACAATCAGAAAAAATAAAGCACTCTTGATACATATACCACTACTGATAGGGTATTGTATAGGGACTTTGCATTTTAACTCCCATTATATTAGATGATAAGAAACATTTCAGAGACTAGGAGTCAAGTCCCATTGATATGACAGGCAGAACATATTTCTTCTGGTAGTCTTCACTGACAGGACTTCACACTACAAATTAGTGGCTCCAGTGACCTGTGTAAATTTAAGAATACCTTCAAGTTAGTAATCCTAAAAGTAGTAGACATATGAAAAGCACAGCTCATTCATGCCTAAAACCTGCATTCTAAATCTGGATCCCATTAGTGACATTTAAAAGGATTCTGGTTTTCAGCTTGGAAAGAGATCAATATTGGCTTTTAAGAATAATGTATTTATATCACCCACAAAAAAAATCTCTATATATTAAAACAACAACATTTGGCTTGTAAAGTAAAACACTCTGAAATTAGGGAAATATCAGAATGTAGATTGCATGATGACTATTCCCCACTTGTATGTACGTACACATTACAATACTGTATTTAGTTATCTGATAGTACTTAGTACTTTTCCATAAGGTTCCATGAATCATTCAATGCACTGGATGGATAATGTTCCTTCATAAGCAGTTACACACTATTGTGTTTTATTCTCATTTCACTGGGTCCATACATTGAATGTATATTTCAAAAACAGCTATGAAGACAAAGATTTAATTCTAGGGCACTCATCATTACAGTTTTAATTTATCTTCACAACAGTTAAAGGATGGTTTGAGCTACATTTTACAGATGAAGACTGAGAGATTAAGGTAAAAAGTAACCAAGTTTTGGATGCCCAATCTGAGATACCTATGGCCTGTTTTCTTCAGAGCATTTGGCATTATAGAGCATTTCACTATGCTCAAAGAACAGTTCCATTTTAACTTCATTTTCAGCTATGAGCCCTTAGCACCATATCTGCAAATCAGACCCCATAGTCTCAAGAGGGGCACTCACAAAATAAGGAACACACAATTAGTAGCCATCTGAGAAAAGTTTGATATATATAAATATGAATATAAATATTGGTGTAAGTGATTTGACTGGCATGATATAGGATATAGGATTTAATTCATGATCTAGTCTCTCTACCCAGGATCCTCATCCAATCTCCTCCCACTCTGACCAATTTCTTGATTCAGTTTCCCTCCTTCTGTGTCTTCTTCTCCCAGCCTCCTTCTCTAGCTCGTGTCAGTCTTTCCCTCCCATTAGTTCCTCATTCAGTCTCATGTGTTGTCCTTCCACCAATGGGTGCCCAGTCTCAGCTGTTCCTTCCCACATCTCCAAGTTTTCTCTGTGCAACATCCACTATGTTTCTCTGCCCTTTCTCCCCCTATGGTCCCACTAGATTGTAAATTTCTCCAAGGATCTAGCTTCCTCTTTCACGCCCCTTGGGTGCCAGTGGGGTGAAGTAGGGGGGATCAGTGAAAGCACAGAAGAAACAGGCTCTCTGCTCTCAGTTCTACTGACCATTATCATCACAACCTGGAACAACCACTACAGGAAAAGTCCAGTTTCACCATTATAGCCCTGAGTGGGAGCATCTTCATCTGCTTTGTGGGGATGCCGCATGTGCATCTGATCAGCACTAGGAGCTTTCAGAGACTCAGGCATGCTCAGGGAAGCCAGAATCTTCAGAAATTTGAGTTGCTAAGAAGCAACAGAGCATGTGCATCTGCAAACTGAGATTCTTTTTTCAAGATTTATAATTCAGCCACATTTGAATGGTTTTTAATGGAAATGGCAAAAAGCAAATCCCTGACAAAGGCCACTGCCCTGCCAAATTTCAAAGTCATTACTCCAAATGGATGTAGAGCTTCTCAAAGAAAATGCTGCGATAATTGTATTAATATGAGAAAAATAATTTATTTTTCCCTAGCCTCAATCTCAGAAATGGCCAAACTGTTATGGCCGTGCTTAAAAAAGAAATTGGAAAATTTCAGCAAAAGTGGTAGAAGTTGTAAGCGACTGAAGGACTTATAATGGGAGGGTTTGAGCAACCTTTAATAGTGGGTGGTACAGCCATCCCCATTCTGTAATAAAAGGCCATGTAGGATAGAGAACATTCTGGTTACAACACATATTAATCATCAGATTAAAAAAATCAGAAATAAAATTTAAA
Source organism: Pelodiscus sinensis (assembly GCF_052426305.1). Lineage (NCBI taxonomy): Eukaryota > Metazoa > Chordata > Testudines > Trionychidae > Pelodiscus > Pelodiscus sinensis. Next base: position 33,399,465 of record NC_143054.1, read on the forward strand.
AACAAAACAGACTTTTTTTTCTGTACAGATTAATGCAATCAGAACAAATAACATACACACATACTGATGAAATCTTTCTAGCTTTGCCTCTCAGTGCTGGATTTGGAAGCACATTTGAAATTCCAGCATCTGGGTTGGCTGTATTACATTATAACCGACTCCATCTGGAATAGAAACTGGAGTCCTCTGCTTATCCATAGGATAGACAGATCACAGATTGTAACAGTGTAAGCACCACAGAGGAGGAGAGTAATGCAATAATGCAGTCAGACTCTTCTTGCTTCTGTTATGTTTCACAGCAATGGAGAAATCAGATAAAAGCATAAGATACGCTTACATAAAGGTTGCAACACTATTTTATTTCTTGTAATTCAGGACACACAAGAACCTCCAAAACAGACACACAAAGCCAGTTGCTCTCAAACAAAGCACTTGTCTTCACAGCATCAGTTACCTTAAGTTAGGGTGTGTCTAGACTACAGGGTTTTTTTGAAAAAAAAAATCAATCTGCTTGTAGTCTAGATGCTCTCTTTCGAAAGAGGCTTTTTCGAAAAATTCTTCCGAAAAAGTCTTTTGAAAGAAGCTTGTAGTCTAGACGTAGCCTCAGTGTGCTCCAGTTAACTGCACTCAAGATAGCCTAGCTCCAGTGAGAGTGATCATGCTTCAGAATAATGCTGGAGTTACCCAGAGTGATTTTATTAGCAGAATGATATTAGCTGCTGATTGAGTTGTATCTCAAGCTGTTGCATTCCCACAGTATTACTAGCTCAAGCATCAGCACCACTCAAGCACTAAAATGTCCCAATTGGCTAATTAGCTCAACATGAAAGCACCACATAACTCATGCTAGAATTTTTGTGTGCAGAAAGGAATCAAGTTGGGGTAATTTTCAAGTTATAACTCAAGCTAGCTGTGATGCATACATGCACACAAAGAGGCACACATCATCCTACCTTATCTTAGCTGTCTATCTGCAAACTAGCTGTCTGTGTCTATGTTTTCCTACATAGGCCACTAGCCTGGAAGGAGACCCAAATCCATCTCCCCATTTCCAACTCTCTCAAAGCAAAAACATGCAATTTCAACACTGTCCTTCACATTGCAACATAAAAGATCATATAGGTATTCACTATAGATATTGACTCCAGTAGCAGAACATGACCTCAGTCTTTGGTCTCTTTACTAAAGAAGTACAATAAAAGAAGAGTGCTTTCTTTGTTTGTTTTTGTGAGGTGTACACCTGCAATTGCAATTAACATTCTTGGGACCACAATTCAAACTTCTGTTGATTTCAATAGGACCAGGATGTCAACCTGTTTTTTGGAACATAAAGGAGACCACCAGCTCATTTTATGTTGATCATCAAATCACTGTCAACTTACGATAAAATTTTTGCCCTGACTTATCTAGAAAGAGATATTGCAAGTGTACATAAGACCACAGCTCATTTGCCAACTCTTCTTTGCTGGCCTCTATTATTCTTGAAAAGACTTTTGCTATTGTTGCTGCAAAACTCTTCAAAAATAACTTTTTGCCATATCTTACAAACTAGCACATTTATTTAGGCATAAGGGGGAACTCACTTCATGCACCGCACTAAAGCTTATGCCCAAATAAATTTGTTAGTCTTTAAGTTGCCACAGGATTCCTTGTTGTTTTTGCTGAAACAGACAAACACAGCTACTCCTCTGAAATTTATAACATTTGTGTGAGATTTAATCAAGATTCATTTAACATTTTCTTTATGTCCTTTGTAGTTTAAGTCTTTTACCAAGAGAAATTCAAGTTTGCATTTGCACACATCTCTTTTTTATCTCTTTTGGTCACTCCCCCAGTTACGATACATCTACACTGCGACATTATTTCGGGATACTTCCGGTCTATTCCACATCTTTTAAACAAGCCCGTTATTCAAAATATAGCTTTCAAAATAATGGGCTCACTATTCTGACATCCCTGCAAACCTAATTCCATGAGGATTCAGGGACATTTCAAAATAATTCTCTATTTTGAAATTTCGAAATAATCTATTTCAAAATACACTCAAAATACACTATGTAATTTGTGTAGCTCAAATAGTGTATCTTATTTCGAGCTACGAGTCAGTGTAGACACACCCTTAAAGTCTGTAATTCCTTGAAAAGGATTACCAAGGGAGAAATAGAATGCTATAGCAGTTGAATATCAATAGCAAAAGTTGAAATATTTTTGTAAGCAAAATTTGTATTCAAGACAGAGGCAGTAGAATTGACAATGCATAAAACAGTATCAGTCTGAGTTATGCTGATTAGTCTGCTTGGTAAATGTTATGGTATGGTGTTATCAGTAAATCCAGAAATCTGCAGAACCTGTAATCTGGTTTTCTAAAAAGACATTTCCCTATAGATAGTGTAACCCACATGCCTACTGGGTGTGGTTCTCTGTGGATGTGTCTACACTACATGTCTCCGTCGATGGACACATGTAGATGAGATTTGTAGACGTAGTAAAATGAAGTGGTGATTTAAATAATCACAGCTTCATTTACATAAAAATGACTGCCGCGCTGTGCCGATCAGACCCTATCTTCCTCCCTCTCCCAGTCTGGCTGGAGGCTGGGGTGCAGCTGCAGGCCGGGCAGACCCTGGAGCTACGAAAGCCCCAACAGCTGCAGGGGCAGTTACAGACAAGGGCTGACCCCTTGAGCTAGGCCTCTCTACTCGCTGGAGGGGAGTAGATGGAAACTGGGGCCAGCTCCTGGAGTTACTGGCCCCCGTAAAGATCTGCCGCAAAAGCTGCGTCACACTCACCGCTGACCAGTAAGCTACCCCTGCCTTCCAGCACCCTGCCATGAGCCCTTCACCTCCCACCGCCATCCCTGACTCCTGTGCCCTCACCCCCGTCCCTGAGCCCTCCTCTGAACCCAACTCCCTGCATGACTCCTTAACTCATCACATTTCCCAGGAATCAGAACCATGAATTCTCACAAGGAATCAAGGCAACTGACGTACAAAAGATGAGGGGAGAGGGATATAATGAAATAATTTGCAATTTTTCTTTGGTCATAAATAATGAAGTCAGTGCCAAACATCCTCATTTGCCCCTCAATCTAGCAATCAAATTGGCTTCTTTTACATTAATTTCTTACATGTGATGGGACATTAAGGATGTTACATTTCTTTCATCTTTACAAGAAGAATTTAATCTTTCTAAAACTGACTTGGTCATTAAATGTAGGCCTGATGGATGATTTGTCTGTAATGCAGTAGAAATAACTCAAAACACCAAGTATTTTTCTGTTACCCACAAGTAATAGGTACTTCTAGCTTGGCACAACTCTAGCACTCGCCAAAGTTCTCTTTATTTTTGTGCCCAGAGTGAAACATCTATTACAGTCACATACTTTGGTTGTTTTGGAACTTATCAGTATGGTGATAGTTCCAAAGAGAAACACAGACATAGTGTTGTGGTGTATCTCAGAGAGGACAATTTTTTCCAGATTAAAAGCTTAACGTAAAGTATTTAGGATAATATATAAATAAGCAATAAAACAGGGGTTTCAACTGGAGTACTCTGTGATTTTCCTTTGAAAGTTTTTACATTTTGGAGTTCACTGTAACCTCATTGTGCCTTGCTGGCACTTTCTCCAGTAGAGGCAACAGCTGCACAATACTGATAAACCTTAGGAAGGTTCAAATGGATAGCTGGGGTTGTCGCTTCAGTATAAGCAGACCATATATAAAAGCTCTTACTTGGCGCTATCTACTGAATTTAAATCTTATTTTCTTTTTCTCAATGCATAATGCAGTTAACAACAGCAAACCTTACCAAAAAAAACCCACATTAATTGAAAAAAATCAGTGTGCAGGATTCTCAATTCTGTTGCGCTGCCTAAAGATGGTGTAACCTATGACATCAATAGAATATAAAACTGTTGCAGGGAAGTGGAGATTCAAGCACATAAATCACATTATGTCTTATTTATTATTCTTATAATAGTCATAGATGTGCATGCATGGCACGTCTAAAATACTTTTAATGTGTGTTGAATAAAATAAATATTTATTTAAAATACAACACCTGATTATTAAATCTGTTATATCAATATAGAAATGTGCTGTCTATACCAAGAATGTCACTTCAAGGTACAAGAAGCCTCTATTAAATAAGAAAACCCTTGAAGAGGTCAGGTTTTTTCTTGCCATTTATACAAAAGATCCAGATGATGTATTTGTTTCTTATTCCTAAATTCACAGGCAGCTAAAGGAAGGAAGTTAAAAACTTATAGTGCACCACTAAAATCCTCCTTTCTCCTGCCAAGATCTTTTTTCTGAACCAAAATTACTTCAGTACTAAGTGTACGTGGTATAATCCACAAACACTCTGGATATAAAACTACTATGGTTCTAACAGACCATCTCTGCATAGATCACAATTAAAATAGGTGCTACATGAAAGCAACGTGGGTATCTATTTCTTGAGTGGGATTAATAAAAAAAAAATTGTTTTCAAGAATATTATCTTTCTGCTCATTAGCTCTACTAATTCAGATTAAAGACCTTACTAGATAGGGGAATTTGCATAGCTAATCTTAAGAGAGGAACTTGAAAAACTAAGGGGTAGTTTGAAAGCAGTGGGATAACCATCAGAAAGTAGTTCTCAATATTTAAGCAACAGAGACTGTCAGCACAGGTTAAATTAAATGCAAAGAATAGAAACACATATGACATGGTCGAGAATAACTCCAAAAGACCTCAGGGTTTCCAACAAACAATTTGGAGTCTTGATTGCTTTGTAGACATAGCAAAATGAAGCTGTGATTCTACAACATATTATAGAGGACAATCCCTTGCTTTCAGACCTCTTGAGGCAGGCTAGTCCTTGCTTACAGACAGGTGCCCCTCTCCTTCCCCCTACCGTGTACTCACCACCAACTTCACACCCAACAGGGAAAAAACCCAACCTAATCCAGGAACCTATCCCTGCAACAAACCCCATTGCCAGCTCTATCCACACATCTACGCTAGAGACACCATCACAGGACCTAAACACATCAGCTATACCTGTGGTGTCCAACACACTAGCCACTAGTCACATGCAGCTATTTGGCCAGTTGAGTGTGGCTAGTTGGCTTGAACAATGTGGCTATTTGGCCGGTTGCGTGTTGCCAGTTTGCTATAGCAGATGCCACTATAGAGGCTACTGTTTCAGAACTGGTTGGACAACACAGAGCTATAGCATCAAAGCCTCATTCTCTCATTTTGTAACAATCTTTTATGTACTTGAATAAATGTTATCATGTCCCTTTTCAGTTTTCTATTTTCCAGAATAAAGACAAATTTTTTCAGTCTTCTCTCACAAGCCATGTTTTCTAGATCTTTAATTGCTTTTGTTGCTCTTTTCTAGACTTTATTCAATTACTCCATGTCTTTCCTGAAATGTCCTCTTTTGTCTCACTTTCCCTTCTCATCTTGGTTTTAGCATACCCATTCAGGTTGTGTCTAGACTACATCTCTCTGTCGACAGAGAGATCTAGATTAGGCATGTTGAAATTGCTAATGAAGCCAGGATTTAAATATACCGTGCCTCATTAGCATAAACATGGCCACCACTTTTTTTTTTAAATTGAGTTTTTTCGAAAAAAAGCAGTCTAGATGCAGAACTGTCAAAAATAAACCCTTTTATTTACAGATTCCTCAAAAAACGAGTTTTACAGGATCTTTCAAAAAGGGGTTTATTTTCAACAGATCCGCATCTAGACTGCCGGGTTTTTTTTGTTTTTCAAAAAAACTCCATTTAGAAAAAAGCGGCAGACATATTTATGCTAATGAGGCATGGAATATTTCATTAGCAATTTTGATGTGCTTGATTTGCATCTCTCTGTCGACAGAGGGATGCAGTCTAGACGTAGCCTTAGACTGTAAGCTCTTTGGGATAAATAGGTATACAAACAATCACCTTTCAAGGGATTAAAATCCCCTTTCAGAAAAAACTGGCAAAGGAGATTTTCAGGGGAGCACTATGAGTACATATGAGTTGAATAAGTTATGTAAACTTTTCATGTGAACTTCTTGATTCAACAGACACTTCAGTCAGCAGCATTATGTCTGGCATAAACCTCTTTAAAAAAAAGCTTGGGAGACTGAGTAAAAATGTGTTTGCCCACTAATCTGGACACTGATCTATATTCAGTTGTGAACCTTGCTCAGAGTGAGTTGAAGCCAAGAATATTGTAGCAGTTTTCAGTCATATTTTAATTGGAGTGCACAAGTTTGGCTCCCTCAGTATGGCAATACAATTGAGATAGATGAGCATAGGATCTCTAAACAGAGAATATATTTGTCCCTTTCTCTTCTCCTTTTATGTGTAAAATGATTCAAGTGTTGTGCTTAAAAATACAGCAGGGGATAGGAACAGGGTGGTAGAGACACTTCAACTTCTCATTTTTATTTGTGTATGAATTTAATAAACCCCCCATCCTTACAGAAGCACATAGGCTTAAAACATTTTTGTAACTCTATAGCATGCAACTGTTCTGGAACAGAAAGTATACATCACAGATACACATCAGAGAAAAGTTTGATCACAAGATGTGAGGCTTGATTCTCCACTTGACCTTGTGTAGTCATTTATACACGTGCAAGTGTATTCAAAACTGCTACCAAATTAAAACTGAGGTATTTTACTCTCATTTTGCATAGACTTTAAAATGACCACACAAAGTGCAAAATAGTGAAGAGTCAGGCCTCTACATTCCCATAGCGAATAACCTAATGGAGAGCATTAAACAAAGACTGGTCATTTTTTATTTCATAATGTAGCACTAGATTAGATGATTCCATGGGGACAATTAGGAACAAGACATATTAGTTTCCTCCATGTAAAGCCCATTAACAAGCTTATTATATGAATACCTTCAAGGGTTGGAGAACTGACTCTTCACTTGATAGACTAAGGAACTCTTCTCCCCAAGCCCTTTATTTTATTTCATATTTTAAAATTAAACTTGTGTGGTTTGAGAATTTGAACAGCCTGATAGGTTTTTTTCTCATAACTTTCCCATGTGTGTCATCATTAGGAGAAAAAGGGCGTCTAGATCTAGATTTGCTCAGCTTGAATTATGCCATTGGAATATGGGCTACCGGCTGAAGTGCAGGACTATTAATCAGAAGATCAAGGTACTATTTATGGCCCTGCCACACCTGGTTTGAGTGACTCATGTAAGTCACTTAGACTTTCAGAAATGGCCTCCACATTTTTGCACCTGAAATTAATAACTAATATATAAATTAAGAACATTTATTTTAAGCCCCAAGACTTCAAATTAGATGGTGATCTATAATTTTTGTACCGCAACAACTGAATGCAGTAAGATGAGCTTTCAGGAAGTAAATATGTAGCACCAAGAGGCAGAACCAAATCTAGGACTTCCGGTGCTTAGTGCATGCACTTTTACAGTTTGAGCTATAAAGCCAGCTGGACTGTCTATGTCTACACTTCGGGAGTTTTCCGGGATACCGGAGGTATCCCAGTAAAACTTGGCTTCATCCAAGGAACGTGTTTGCTCTTCCACTTTTTTTGTGTGTGTGTGTGGAAGAGGAGACGTGCTCTTTCAGAAGCCCTGTCTTCCTCCTCTGATAAGGAAGAAGGGCTCTTTTGAACTAGAAGGCTTTTCGGAAATTTGGCCCGGTGTAGACAGGCCAAATTTCAGAAAAGACTCTTCCAAAAAGACTATCGGAAAAAGGTACGCAATTGCAGAGTACAATTTGCGTACTTTTTTCCAATAGAAACCCTGTAGTGTAGACATAGCCTAAGGCTGTAGAGAAAATGCATTTTTTCTCTTTGTAAGTGGTCTAAGTGACACAAGATGGGACAGAACACCACACTCAGAAGGTGTGTGGGTTACAAATAGATAAGCAGAGCTCAGCTGGTTGGGAATTTTTCCACAAAATGTTCTTTCATCAGAAAATATCTGTTTAACAAACTTTTATCTGAAAGGTTCTCAGATTCACAATGAGATATTCACTTTAAAACAGCCACTAGCCCAGTGGTTAATGTACTCACTGAAATTTAGAGGAAGAGATTCAGAGCACAGATTTCAGCCTTGGTTTCCCATATTGCAGGTGAGTACCCTAAGCACTGGGATATTCAGGGATGGAACTCACAAAAAGTTTCAAAAAAGTCTTGCTTCGATCTTGTGAACTCCAATTAAAATATGACAGAAGATTGTTTTGATCTCAGTGCTGAAACTTTGACATAATTCATGAAAAGAAACACTTGTTTTCCAACCATATCTATATTTAAGATACTATTCAGGAGCACAAATGGAGCTTTGCAATACAGTAGAACCTTAGAGTTACAAACCTCGGGAATGGAGGTTGTTTATAGCTTTGAAATGTTAGTAATTCTGAACAAAATGTTATGGTTGTTCTTTCAAAAGCTCACAACTGAATATTGACTTAATACAGTTTTGAACCTTTCCTATGACAAAGAAAAATGCTGCTGTAAGCCATCTTAAATGTAAATGAAACAAGCAGAAAACCAATTTCCTAACCCTACCAAATCCTTTTTAAACTTGTCCTTTATTATTGAAGCTCTTCTGTATTAGAGCCACTTTGTTTCACTTAAAGTCATCTATTTCTCCTGAAATTAGAGCATCTATCCAGACTAGTTGCATGGCCTTCCTCACTGTACTAGCCTCACATGGATGATTTAAAGTGACAGATTATTTTTCTAAGGGGTGGAAGGAAGTTGCAAGATGGTAGGAAAGGGAGAGAAGGCAATTGACCCTGCAAGGAAGAGCAAGTATTTAAGTATGTGTCATGATCTTCTGGTGGCATTGTGACCTTTGTGGTTGAGGTTTAAAAAAAAGGCATCCTATTCTTTTTGGGTGTTTTTTATGGAAATAATTTTAGCACGGTAGGACAGGGATATTTTCTGGAGGCAGATCATATTAATCTGACACATGCTTACACATACTTATTGTCTGAGGGCACTTCTCCAGTAGTACATAGGTACAGAAACAGCACACTCTGGTAGTGCCAAAGGACCCAAGTTCTGATCGTGTCCTGATGGGATATATTATCTTTTCGAGAGTGGAGGTACAAGAATGAAACTCGCTGTGCAGAGAAAATGGTGATACTTTCCTTTTACAATCAACACACTTTACAATTTAGTGAATTAAGCATCACAATGTCCTACCTTAAGGAGGTGTCAGAGGAGGTGATTATTATCTCTGTCTTTAAAGATGAGGCACAGCAAGGTTAAATGACTTGCCCAAGGTCAAACATCAGGGGTTAAATCCCAACCCCATTAAAATCAAATGGCACTTGGCACTGATTTCAATGTACTTAGGGTGTCACCTCAGGTTTATGAGAATGGAGCTGAGATCACCTGCCAATAGGTTTCACACTTTATAGTTAAGGCTAAGATTTTGTCATGGGTAATTTTAGTAAAATTAATGGACAGGATATGGGCAATCAACAATAAATCATGGAAGCCCAAGACTGGCCACAAAGGGCTGACAGCCTGAGCCATGCAGCAAGGGTAGAAGTTTTGTAGGTCACTTAAAATGATGCAATCCATGAGCTTCATGATCAACTTGACCAACTAGGCAAATATAACTTAGATAGGGCCACGATAAGGTAGGTGCATAATTGGCTGGATAACCGTAGTCAGAGAGTTGTTGTTAACGGTTCTAAATCCTGCTGGAAAGGGATAACAAGTGGAGTTCCTCAAGGGTCTGTTTTGGGACCCGTACTATTCAATATCTTCATCAATGATGTAGATATTGGGATAGAGAGTACTCTTATTAAGTTTGCAGATGATACCAAACTGGGTGGGGTTGCGACTTCTTTGGAGGATAGGGACATAATTCAAAATGACCTTAGCAAGTTAGAGAAATGGTCAGAGGTAAACAGGATGAGGTTTAATAAAGAGAAATGCAAAGTGCTCCACTTAGGAAGGAACAATCAGTTCCATACATACAAGATGGGAAGCGACTGTCTAGGAAGGAGCATGGTGGAAAGGGATCTAGGGGTCATAGTGGACCACAAGTTGAATATGAGTCAACAGTGTGATGCTGTTGCAAAAAAAGCAAATATGATTCTAGGTTGTATCAACAGGTGTGTTGTAAGCAAAACTCGTGAAGTCATTCTGCCGCTCTATTCTGCACTAGTTAGGCCTCAGCTGGAGTACTGTGTCCAGTTCTGGGTGCCACATTTCAAGAAAGATGTGGAGAAATTGGAAAGGGTACAGAGAAGAGCGACAAGAATGATTAAAGGTTTAGAGAACATGACCTATGAAGCCAGGCTTCATGAACTGGGCTTGTTTAGTTTGGAAAAAAGAAGATTAAGGGGGGACATGATAGCGGTTTTCAAATATCTAAAAGGGTGTCACAAGGAGGAAGGCGAAAATTTGTTCCTCTTGGTTTCTGAGGACAGGACAAGGAGTAATGGGCTTAAAGTGCAGCAGGGGAGGTTTAGATTGGACATTAGGAAAAAATTCCTAACTGTCAGGGTGGTCAAATATTGGAATAAATTGCCAAGGGAGGTGGTGGAATCTCCCTCTCTGGAGATATTTAAGAACAGGTTAGATAGACATCTGTCAGGGATGGTGTAGACGGAGCTTGATCCTGCCTTGAGGGCGGGGGGCTGGACTCGATGACCTCTCGAGGTCCCTTCCAGTCCTATGATTCTATGATTCTATGAACTTGTAGCCTTATTCAGGCCTGCCAGTGGAGGAGGGAGGGGGCAAATGAGACAGTTGTCTCTGAGCCCAGTGATTCTAATCTAAAGGGTTCCCTTTAAATCGCTTCCAGTGCACCATGCAACATGCTCCGGGCAGCTCTAAAGAGTGGTGGTGGGGGGAGGGGGTGACAGGTAGCATGGCACACTCTGGGTAGCACTGAGGGATGTCTCCCATAGCCCTCCCTACCTTTTCATCCTAAGACCCTACCCCTTCCAGGAGTACGGAAGTGGCAATCCCCTCCCTCACCTTGCTAGGAGGCCAGCATGGCTATTGGCTTACTTACAGTGATAGCCTTCAGTAGCTCAATCTATTTAGCTTATTTGGGTCCATGTTGCAGAGTGCTGTGATGTCCCAAGAGAGAGCAACCAGAGCACACAGAGACAAAATGCTTTGCTGTCCCTCATAGAGGTAGGCAGGCAAGCAGGGAAACCTGAGAACTGTCTGTCCAGGGTGGTCTCTTTAAGCACAGGCCTCAGATAGCCTCAGGCAGCAACCATACACAGACACTCCTGACCTGATGCCCTCCCTGATCTGGTTCTGGCTGGCTTTAAATCCGATTATGTGTCCAGTCAGTGTTGATGCAGTATTTTGAATTAGCAAAACACTATTTCAAAATGCATGTTGTGTCTAGACGTGTTATTTCGAAATAACTTATTTCTAAATAACTGTTTTGAATTAAGATAACTCAAATTAACACTGTGGTGTAGACATACCCTCAAGATATGTCACTAGCCCCCTAGTTCGAACTAGGGAGGCTAATGTAGGCATTCGAAATTGCAAATGAAGCCCGGAATTTAAATATCCCAGGCTTTATTTGCATATTCCCCTCCGGTCACCATTTTTAAATCCACTAGCCCGAAGTAACTGCCCATGGCTACATGCGTCAGTGAAACGGTAATTCGAACTAAATCCTTAGTTCGAATTAACTGTTACACCTCATTCCAGGAGGAGTAAATTTAAATATTTAAATCCTGGGCTTCATTTGCAATTTTGAATGCCTACATTAGCCTCCTTAGTTCGAACTAGGGGGCTAGTGTAGACATTCCCTGAGGGACTAGTTATTTTGAAATAATAACTTCTGTTTTCTACTAGGAATAACTCTTATTTCAAAATAGCTATTTTGAAATAATAGTAGTATGGACGCTCTACTGCTGCTATTTCAAAATAGCTACTCCCCAGAGTCATTCATAGTAATTACTCCCCAGTACTTCCTGGGGCTCTAAGTCAAGGTAGCACATCCACATTAAGGGCACATCTACATTGCAATGCTATATTGAGGTAGCAGAGTACCTGAAATAGCTATCCCGTTTCTTTATAGCAAGCCCATTATTTTGGACTTGATATTCCAACATCCCTGTAAACCTCATTTTATGAGGAGTAAGGATGTTTTGGAATAGTGTTTTATTTTGAAATTTGGCGCTGTGTAGACAGCACCAAATTTTGAAAAAAGCTATTACGAAATAGCATTGAAATAAGGTAAGCAATTTGCGTAGCTCAAACTGCGTATCTTATTTTGAGTTATGGTGCAGCGTAGACGCACCCTAAGGGAACCTACCACAGACTAATTCTGAAGCTTCCCTGTAGTGTGGACACACTCTTTTGAAATAGTTATTTTGGGAGCTATTTTGAAATAAGTTATTTTGAAAAAATTTCCTAGTGCCCTGACAGAAGATTTGAGCTTTAACAGGCAAAACAGAAGAGAGGTACAACTATATGGCGAAGTCTACAGCACAGTCTTCACACAAAGCACTGGTAACAAATGTTTCAAAAACTGTGCTCCACTCAACATTTCCGAGAAGCAGCACGCTGATTCATGATTTTACAGGCAGCTGTCTTGCACAAATTGTCTAAATTTCTGATTAAAAGATCATAAATATAAATCTGAAATTCACTGTTCATTAATACTCTGCAATATTCCCTTTCTGAGGACAACCATGCCAGTAAAACTTACCCACCAGAGAATTCCCTGACATCAGCAGGGGCCTACATTAAGAGACATAATAATTTAAATGTTATAATATTTCCTAGAGAGTTTTTTGCAGTAGTTTTCCCAAATTTCAGGTCCAGATGCAGGCTGAACACTGCCAAAGTAAGCCAGAGCTTGATGTCCTGTACAAAGAATTGAAAAAGACCCTGAATAGGAACAAAGTGACAATGCCAGTAGCAAAAGAAGACAGAGACAGAGACACAATTGGTGATCTGAAATCAGATCTTTACCTGTGAAACAAAACAGGATAACTGGGAATTACAGAATACAAAATGATTCTGGTGATCTCATCTTATAGTAAAGCTGCATTCTCATTGTTAAAGAGGTCACCAGAAATCTTTGATGGTCATCACATCCCCTTAACTCAATTACCCAATATGTAGTTAGACATTCAATCACTGAAAAAATATCTGTAGGCTTGTAATATATATGGGTACGTCTACACAGCAGTGTTATCTCAAAATAACTCACGTTATTTTGAAATAACAAGGTGAGTGTCTACACAGCAAGTCCATTATTTTGAAATAATTTCAAAATAATGGGTTTCTTATTCCAAATAATAAACCCTCATTTCACGAGGAATAGCAGCTATTTTGAACTAGTTATTTCAAAATAGGGTGTGTATAGACTGTCCAGCTGTGCTTATTTAGAAATAATTGGCCTCCAGGGCTTCTCATAGCTGCCCTGATGGCCAGTCTGTCCATGCCTATCAGAACTCTATAGTTCCCCTTCCCCTGCAAGCTTTAAAGCTGCAGCCACAGGGGAAAGGGTTTGTGGTAGAAGGAAGGCCCTGCCAGCCCTGTGCCATGCAGCACCGCCCTTGTGTGCAGCAATGGCTAACCCCAGTACTCCTACCATGCCCCCCAGAACTGCTAGTAAGCCCCTTCTTGGGAGCAGAAGAAGAGGGAACCATCCTACTCTGGTGCAGAGATCCTGGGTCTCATTGAGGTCTGGGGTGAAGAGGCAAACCACCAGGATCTCCGCACCAGGTGCGGGAATGATATCTATGGCTGAATGGCTGACTGCATATGGCAGAAGGGCCACACGCACATATAAGCAAGTGTGCATGAAAATGAAAGAACTGAGGCAAGCCTACACAAAGGCCAGGGAGTGGAGTGGCACCCCACTCATGCCCCTATTATAAACAATTCCGCTGCATCCTGGAGAGGAGGGCCCAGTCCCTTTCCTCCACCTTCTTCTGGGCTGGCAACACCCATTGTCAGACTCCTGGAGGGTGGGCCCATGGGTGAGGAAGAGGAGGTGGTATAAGAGGAGGAGGATGCAGAAGATGAGGCCAGCCAGGAGACTGTGCCTGCCAGCCAGAAGGTCAGCCTGTCCCTGGAACCAGTACGCCCCTCCCAGGATGTCACCCAGGGCTCAGATGAAGCTGGGGAAGGCCCATCAGATGAGTTACATTGCTTTCACTAGTTACACACAGGGGAGGTGGCAGACAATGAGGGGCTGGGCGCTCCTCACTCAGCCTGGGTCTCACACAGCAGCCTGTGCACATGGGTGCACATGGAGCGCCAGTCCAGAGCACACAGCCACATGAGACTGCCACAAAGGAACCTTGTGCTGCTGCTCACAGGGTTTCTGGAGATGCCTGCCTTACTCTGGACTCCGTGGTGGGACACCTTCCCATCGCAAGCCACTACAAAGGAAGATGGGGCCATGGACACATACAGCAGTGCCGCACATGGCACACGGTCATGCCCTAACTCCTGAGGCAGCATCCTCTCCAAGGGCGAGCGCTGTGAGGTGTTGGATACCGAGCCCCTGCCATGGAAATCTGCCAGAGGGAGGAAGATGAGGGGACCCCAGTAGCACTCTCTCTGGCAAGTGGTATCTGCCACTCACACACAACTCCCCCAACACCCTCACCCTCTCCTCCAGCAGGGATACAAGTCCTTTCCCTGTGGGACGCCACCACTGCCAGATCATGCTGTGCACACCATGGAGGGAAGGAAAGCCATCCCATTACCCCCCTCCCACCTGCAGGCTCCTGGTCTGGCCAGCACCTTCCCATTCCAGCTTGTCCCTAGGACTTGGTGGTAGCAAGGCTCCCCTGGAACATCTTTGCCCCTGCAGGAAAGTGCCCACTGTCTAGGCCACAAATGGCCTTGCTCAAAGCACATTGCCTTCATCCGAATCGAGACCTTTTGGTGTTGACTCAGAGATGAGGGCTAGGCTTCATGCACTGTGTCCTCTGGGATGACCGCCCTTCTCACTTTTCTTCACAGCTGGACCAGCTGCGAGTGAGGCATGTCCACCACCTCCTGCACCATCCTCCCAACCCTGTAAGACCTGCAGGTGCTGCCAACCACGGGAAGACCTCAAAAGGGAACACATCACCTGCCTGCATGCCCTGCAGCAGGCTCTGCACTGGCAGGAGCAGAAGTTGGATGCTGACCAGGAGCTGCACCGCACCACCCGGCAGGAGCTGTCGTAGCAGGCCTGGAGCACGTGTGCAGTATACACTGCTGCTGTCAACCTCCTGGTGGTCCTGGTTCTGCAGTGCCACGTGGGCAGTAACTACCCCAGGAGGTACATCATAAGGGCTAAGATCCGGCACGTACATTGCAGCCGGTCTGGCTCCATGGCTGGAGTGCTGTGGTGAGATGAGTTTGCTGTCCCTCGAGGAAGTAGGCAAAGGTGAAGAGCCTGAGACATGACTGTAGAGGGCATTCTCTTTAAGCACGAGCCCCAGATAACCTCAGGAAGTAGCTCTAGGAAGTCACTGATATCCTGATCAGAATGCTTCTGGGGCCTTATAAATGCAATTCAGCCACCAATCAGTGTGGACATGCTTGTTTGATATAGATCTGCACTATTTCGATGAGTATTTGTAGTCTGGATGCACTATTTTGAAATAGCTATTTGGGGAGTTATTATTCTGAAATAGCTTATTTTGAAATAAGCGCGTAGTGTAAACGTATGCTATGGTTGCAAGATCTCATTTACAAGTTTTTACTAATTACAGTTGTTCACCAGTTTTGCTAGTGAAAAAAATTCAGCATATTTCTCCTGTCTGTTTGTTACACGCTACTGGCTTCTCTGCTTTTGCCTTGGCCAGGACCTTACAGATTTTGGGCCAACTCTGCACATTTATTTATATAACTATGAATAGCTTGTGATCCTTATGCAATTAGATTTATTGAAACCGTTATTCACTAGAGGATTTGCAGAATCATTCACTTACATTTTAAATGTAAGGCTCATGGTTGGTGGTATAGCACCTTCTCTCTCCTGCTATTAGTTTATGTATAGAAATATTGCATATATTAATACAAATGTGCCCAAACATTACCAGGAAATAAGTCAGCTGCATACAACCCCTTCCCCATATACAATCAGCGAACACATTAACCCTGGAACATCCTCAATAATTAAAACTATGTTGAGAAGGAAGTTAATTATTTTGAGCCACAATTATTAAGTCACTTGAAGAATCTTGTATATGTCATTGTTCCAAGCAACCAGTTAGGAAGTTACAAATAAATTACTATCTGAGGCATGTCTCATTCCTTCCAACCCAACCCATCAAAAGGAAGATCACATAGGGCACAAATGTGCTTATTAGGGCTGTCAAGCAATTACAAAATTCATTACATGATTTAAAAAATTCTAGAATACAATTTAATTATTTTGTGCTATTTTCTACATTTTCAAATATATTGACTTCAATTACAGCACAGAACACAAAATATACAGTGCTCACTTATATTTATTACAAATATTTGCATAGTAACAAAATAAATTTTATTTACCCAACACAAGTATTGTAGTAAAATCTCTCTGTCATGAAGCTTGAACTTAAATATAGAATCATGTTAATGAAAAAACTTCATTCAAAAATAAAACCATGGCAAATTTTGAAGTCTACAAGTTCACTCAGCCTTATTTCTTGTTCAGCAAATCGCTCTGACAAACAAGTTTGTATTTGCAGAAGAAAATGATGCCTACCTTCTTATTTACAATGTCGCTTGAAAATGAGAAGACATTTTCATAGTATTGTTGTAGCTTGGGATACAAGGTATTTATGTGATAGATGCACTACAGATTCATGCTACAGGCTGAACCTCTCCCATACAGAATTATCTAATCCAGAAACATCAGTCATCCAGAATGGTTTTGGTTAGCTGGATTTTCACTTTACATGAGCGACGAGAAGTCCTGTGGCACCTTATAGACTGAGGGTATGTCTACACTACCCCGCTAGTTCGAACTAGCGGGGTAATGTAGGCATACTGCACTTGCAAATGAAGCCCGGGATTTGAATATCCCGGACTTCATTTGCATAAGCTGGGAGCCGCCATTTTTAAAACCCCGCTGGTTCGAACCCCGTGCGGCGCGGCTACACGTGGCTCGAACTAGTTAGTTCAGACTAGGATTCCTATTCTGAACTACCGGTATACCTCGGTCCACAGGTGTACCGGTAGTTCGGAATAGGAATCCTAGTCCAAACTACCTAGTTCGAGCCCCGTGTAGCCGCGCCGCACGGGGTTCGAACCAGTGGGGTTTTAAAAATGGCGGCTCCCCGCTTATGCAAATGAAGCCCGGGAAATTCAAATCCTGGGCTTCATTTGCAAGTGCGGTATGCCTACATTACCCTTCTAGTTCGAACTAGGAGGGTAGTGTAGACATACCCTAACAGATTTATTGGAGCATAAGCTTTCATGGGCAAAGACAAAGTGGGTCTTTGCCCATGAAAACTTATGCTCCAATAAATCTGTTAGGCTACATCTAGACTGGCATGATTTTCCACAAATGCTTTTAACGGAAAAGTTTTCTGTTAAAAGCATTTGCGGAAAAGAGCATCTAGATTGGCACAGACGCTTTTCTGCAAAAGCACTTTTTGCGGAAAAGTGTCCGTGCCAATCTAGACGCGGTTTTGCGCAAGAAAGCCCCGATCACCATTTTCACGATCGGGGCTTTTTTGCACAAAACAATACCGCGTTGTCTACACTGGCCCTCTTGCGCAAAAGCATTTGCACAAGAGGGCTTTTGCCTGAACGGGAGCAGCATAATATTTCCGCAAGAACACTGACTATCTTACATGAGATCGTCAGTGTTCTTATAGAAATTCAAACGGCCAGTGTAGACAGCTAGCAAGTTTTTCCACAAAAGCACCTGCTTTTGCGGAAAAACTTGCCAGTCTAGATGCAGCCTTAGTGTATAAGGTGCCACAAGACTCCTCATCACTTTTGCAGATTCAGATTAACACGGCTACCCCTCTGATACCTGACACTTTACATGAGTATGGCCAAATTTCCCGTGGTCTCATAAAGTTTGTTTACAGCCACCAGTCCTAGCTCTCAGTGTTCTATACTATTATTTAGCTTTAATTTACCCCTAAATATCTTCTAACAGCACAGTAAGCAGTAGAAGTGTTGGTAATGCTGCTAGACAATATTGACCTCCCGTGGTTCAGAAAATTCTCTCGTTTGGAACCAGTCAGGTCCCACGGATTCTGAACTAGAGAAGTTCAACCTGTACAACCATTCCAAGGGACATGCAACCATGCTGATGATGGATTCTGCCTGAAAATGACCAAATGCAGAGTGGAGCAATGCATGTTCATTTCCATATTTGAAATGCCACCAGGAGAAGGTTGATTTTCTTTTCTTTTCTTTTCTTTTCTTTTCTTTTCTAGGTTCAGGTTTTGTAGTTTCAGTATCAAACTGTTGTTCTTTTAACATTTCTAAAAGCATGTTCCTCACCTCATCTCTCTCAGATTTTGGATGGCAATTAAGATTCTTAAACTTTAGGTCATGAGCTGTAGCTTAGAAATATCACATTGGAACTGTTTTTACATTTTGTCAAACCTGCAGTGAAAGTTCTCAAAATGAACAACGTGTGCTAAGTCATCATTCAAGTCTGCTATAACATAAAATATATGGCAGAATAAAATAGAATAGGACACACACAATTCAGTCACAAATTTAATTAATGAATTTTTAATGAGCACCATCAGCATGAAAGCATGTTATCTGGAATGGTGGCTGAAACATGAAGGAGCATATAAACATTTAGCATATCTGGCAAATAAACACTTTGCAACATCAGCTACAGAAGTGTCATGCAAATACCTGGTCTCACTTTCAGGTTACATCAACTATATATTTGAGACTGTGTGTATGTGTGCATGTGTGTGTGCATTGAAGAACTCCTCTTGAATGGTAAGAGCTAGAATTCTGTATTCAGCTTCCTCTTCTTATAACTTAAAGCTAGGTAAGGGTTTGGTTATGTCAGGAAAATGGGATGTGCCTGGACTCTCTCCCTTCCCCCCACCCAGTTCATATGGAACATTTCTGGCTGATCCCCTTCATCAGAGAGAGAGGGGAAAGTGCACAGTTTGCTGTATTCCTTATTCTGGATGGAAGTGCAGGGAACAGACAAACCTGTACCTGCCCCATGCAGGAGACATGCACCCCTCCCTCCAGCTGTGCCCACTGGAGCTGCAGCAGCCATGGAGAGGTGCTTCTCACCTGACCCAAGCTGCTGTGGTGAGAGAGGGTTGGGGTAGTCCTCTCTCCCCAGGGTGGCCTGCATACCGAACCCCACATCTCCAGGCCTACTCCAGAGCAATGATTCAAATGAAACATGCACATTTTCATTTTTTCCCCAAAAAAACCCAATGAATTGCATTAAGGACCTTAGCAACATCAGGTAAATCTTTTACTTATAAATAAGAAGCAAGGAACAGTATCTCCTATAAATGTGAGCAAACCTGTTTTATTGATTGAACAAGAAATGGGACTGAGTGGACTTGTAGGCTTTAATGTTTTACATTACACTCAGTTATGGAACAAAACAAAATCTACATTTGTAAGTTACACTTTCATGATAAAGAGATTGTACTATACTACTTGTATGATTTATATTGAAAATACTATATTTGGTTCTTTTTATAGTGCAGATATTTTTGATAAAATTATATAAAGTGAACAATGTACATTTTGTATTTAGTGTTGTAATGAAAATCAATATATTTGAAAATGTAGAATATACAAATATTAAATAAACTTTAATTGGTATTCCAGTGTTTAACAATGTGATTAGTCACACTTAATTTTTAGAGTTAATTACATGAGTTAACCTTAAATGACAAGTCCTAGTGCTCAGTTTTATTTCTAAAAATCAAATGAATATGTCAACTTCTTCTATTTCAAATAGGAATAGTATCCTAGTTACCAGTTTGAACCTGGTTCCATTGAGATACTCACAGTTTATAGTAGTGTAAATGAGATCCAAACATTACCCTCAGGAGCCTAAGCTCAAGTGTTTGGTGCCCCATTTCCTTTATTCCATTACAGCGTTTTTCTCAATTGATGCCAAGACCCCTTTTTTCAGTTCCCCAACAGTTCTCGCCAAAGAAGCCATATTTGCACAAACATTTACTCCTTGCAAATAATAAAACACTTTTGTAGAAGTCTCTCACAATAGCCTGAGTATGACTCCTCTTCCAGAGGTCTCTGGAGCAGCAGCATGCAAGCATTCCCTACTGATATTCAACTCCCAAGCTTTGACTTTTTCTATTACTTACTCCTGGTGTAGTGTGAGGATATAATGATTAACTGCAGCCCTTATTATTGCAGATGTTGCAATTGCCATAATTACTCAGAGCCTGCTGCTTGGCTCTTGTCCCTCAGTCCATCTTCTATTCAGAGGGGAATAGGTTGCTATGGAATTAGTCAGTCAATCTTGATTCTTATCTGATAGAATTATTCTATCAATTCCAAGGTTGTTTTCCAGTAAGTTCTCTCCAAGGGACCAATTAAATATATTGAAATTAGCAAATAGTAATTATTGGGAGGGTTTGTTTGTTGGGGAGGCTTTTTGGTGACACAGTGTTTAGGTGACACAACGTTTCTAAGGAGCCTGAAGTAATCACCACTCTTCTTGTAGCATATTGCTACAGTTGTTAGGGAGCCAGAGGTGGCTGGGGTGAAGGTCCCATAAGAGCCTTTTTGCCTTTAGGATATCTGAGGTTGAGTCCAAAATAGTCCAAACATGTTTGGCCTTCTTTACATTCTGCAGGGATCATTTATTTGAATGGAACTTGGTTGAGGATGGATTTCTGTCTGGTGCCAGTACTGCAGGATGGAAGCCTGAAATGGTGGTGTTTGCTGACTGGTGATGAAATGAGATGTGGCAGTTGACAGGGTATGAGCAAAAGAGGAATGCTGTTGCTTTGGATGATTTTCACTGTAAATCCCTTTAGACTGTGTCAAGAATGGCTACAGCATTATAGGGAGATTCTTCAATACCAAAATAGAATACTTCATTATTTACCAAATACCTCTCTACAATGATAGGCCCCCCACTCTGTGGGTGCTCTAGGGCTGCAGAACCCACAGGAAAAAATTAGTGGGTGTGGAAGATTCATTTGTAGCAAAGCTCCCTGCACTACCACCCTCCTCTCAGCACCTCCTGCTGGTAGGAGCCCCACGGAGCTATTCCTTTCTCCCCCCACCCGCAGTGCCTCCAGCCACCCCAAAACAACTGTTTCACAGTGTGCAGACATTCAGGAGGAAGGAGGGAGGATGCAGCATGCTCAGTGGCAGGAAGGTTCATGGCAGAGGTGTGGGGGAATGGATGAAGGGTGTGTTGAGCACCACCTGGCTAGAGCATAAGTTGGAACCTATGCCCATCACCATTCAGAATCGATCATCTTATCTTAACACCTATAAGTGTACTGCTGTTTTAGAAGCAGCTGGATTTGAACATGAGAGCACAGAAAACTGACTTGCTTATTGCTGGTTCAATGGGATTGTTTTTTGAGGACATCTTTGCCACTGTATTTTAGTAGCAATGTCTTACAGCAGCTCAAAGTTGTAGGATAGATCTTTACTAAGGCATGCACAGCTCTCTAATCTCTTATGTTATCTCTGTGTTTGTCTTGGGGCAGCCTGGCCCAGTTTGCATTCAGAGCCATGTCAGACCAGGCTAGGTTCCTCCTGAAATCTTCTTTCTCCAGTTCCATTTCTCACAATGCAGTGAATGCAGCAAAACTGATGATAGAACCATTGGTTTTTTCACACATGGTTCCATTTTGAAAGTTCATGGAGAGGTCTCCACAAAAGAGATCAGGTTTTGAAGAAAATAAGTTCAGATGTTCTAATGTGAGACTCATTTAAGTGTTCAGAGTTTGTGGCTCCTAAAATTGATGATGATGATGATGATGATGATGATGATGATGAACTATGTATAGTGTGTTAGGCGCTGCATAAACAAAAACTATTAAAAAGTACCATTGGGTAAGCGGAGGACTGATCTTACTGAAGAGCAGAGAATGGCTTCGAGATAAACACAAATGTATAGAAATGATGTTGCAAACTCTATTATTCTGCATAGTTGCAAATTGCACCTGCCCTCTCCTGGGCTTCTTTGTTTCTGTTCCAGTATGAAGTCTCCCAGGAAACCAAAGACTGCATAAATATTGTACAAGTGGAACAACTCTATAGCACAAAGACTGCTGAACATAAATTAGATGTCTCAGTGGTCAGTCTTCCATTTGAATTGCTCAGGACCTAAAGATACTTCATTGGCATAAGATAAGATGAACCAGCTGTCTGAAATCCTAGCAAACTATGTCAGAGTTTAAGGATACCACAGTCAAATGGTAGTAGGTGAAGCACTGAAGTAAAGTAGGATGAGCAGAAGTCTATACTATGTAAAGTGAAGTTCCAGCTTTGAAAGGCATGGATACCATATAGTAAACACTGCAGAAGTTGCTACATAAGAAATTCCATAACCTGATTTATAGATTACCAGCCTCCATCACTTCCTTATCACTCCTATCAATTTATTATATAGAAGGGGTCCTCTCATTTCAGAGGAAACACAATTCCACATTTTAAGGGATCTTGGTGCAGTTTGTGGGGCACTAAGGCCAGATGCATTTAATACACATGGTACCCACATGAAGAGGACCATAATCCAAATTACAAATCCAATTCATTTAGCTAAAATTCAATACTTCATTTAAAAACACTTTGATCATCAATGCAGCACTAATTAAAAAACAACTCAGGAATTCTTGTAGTGCCATGAACAATATAAACTATGCACAGTGCTTTCAAGTAATAGAAGGAAATCAAGAAAATTAAAATCTACAAAGTACTGCATTGCACACAGAACCTTTTATTCTTTGTAAGCATATAATGTTTCAGAGATTAAATCTAAACATCTGCACAGCAGAGGAGCAAAGAAAAGAATAAATACATCTGCACTTTCCAACTGTGATTTAGCAGAACTGAAAAAAAAATCATAGTAATCTCCAGTTGCTCTGTAAATCACCCAGACAGGATACCTGATGACAGCTTCAATATTTAACTGGCTATTTGTTAGAGTCTACACTGGCAATTATTAATGTATTATTGTTATTTGTACTGCAGCAGTGCCTAGCAGCCCCATTCATGACTCAGGATCCCATTGGGCAAGTTGCTTCACAAACTTTGAACAGAGAATCCCTGTCTGAAAGAGTTTCCAATGTAAGAAATCATTATTTGTGTTTTATATAGGTTGAATACTCCAGAGCTGGTCTTCCAATCACTCCAGACTATGAAGTCAGGATCTGCTTCTTGGTTCCATAAATCCCTTTCGTGTCCCAGAACTTACACAGGTCTAATCCTGCACCATCAGAGGCAGTGGGCTAAAGGATGAAGAAATTATTTCTTGCAATCTAGTCTTAAATATTTTTAAACCATTTCAAATCACAATTAAACATTTTGGAGTGACACAGGAACAAACATTCACAAAACCAAATAACATGCTAACTAATAATTTAAAGCGACACAAGGATTTACCCAGTATTAACCATAATGGCTATTGCAGCTTACTGTCCGTTATTGTCTTCCCAATTTTTCCTTCCTCTAAAAGCTGCTTTCTATTTTTAAGCTGGTCTGGAACACAGGGAGGAAAGCCAGACAACCCCCACTCCTTTGCTCTTTTTATAGCTTATGGTAATAATAATAATAATAATGAACGTGTGATATCCTGGTAGAAAAGTAGACAGGCATTAGCACTAATAGACAGGGTAATAAAGGCCTTCGACTTCAAACAATTGTTCGGCACTTGGTCCCACAACACCATGAGATATGCAGAGGTCTGTGGAGTCAGATTCTGGTCCTGCAAACCTTTAATGAGATGAGAGGTCCCAATGAGTGTGTGCATGAGGAAAGAACTGCAGGAGTAGGCCTCTGTCCAGGAAACAAATGGAACACCAGCCATATATGAAACTACACATTAAAAATCTTGATAACACTCCCTCAAAGTGACAGATACTCATGCTTCAGAGTTTAAACCATTCAGTACTGTAAGGCTACGTCTAGACTGGAAGAGTTTTTCCGTTAAAAGTATTTGCGCAAGAGTATTTGCACAAAAGTATCCATGTCAGTGTAGACGCTTTCTTGCACAAGAAAGTTCCAATGGCCATTTTAGCCATCGGGCTTTCTTGCGCAAGAAATTAACTTTGTCTGTCTACACTGGCCTCTTGCACAAGCCCAGCCAGCAGTCTCTGCCCTGACCCAGTGGCACCTGACGGCGCGCGGCCTCCTGGACTAGTGCGGAGGTCATGGACCTCATTGAGGTTTGGGGGCAAGCCCCCAACATCCATGATCTCCGCACTAGGAGGAGGAACGCGGCCATCTACGGCCGCATAGCAGCCACCATGGCCCGAAAGGCATACAGGCACACCCAGGAGCAGGTGTGCCTGGAAGTTAAGCAGCTGCGGCAGGCGTATGCGAGGGCCACCAGGGGCGGCGCCGCAGCAGAGGCTGCCACCTGCCCCTACTTCCCCACCCTCGACCAACTCTTGGGAGGCGGGGTGGTTCGCGCCAGCCCAGGAGGCAGAGAGCCGGGACTGGAGGGCCCTGACCCGAGCACACCAGAGAGGCCACCGCCAGCTGTTCCGGCACCGGAGTCAGCAGGGTCATCCAAGGAGGCCATACCGTGTAAGTGCCAGCACTGTCCCCTGCCCGGGGGGGAGGCAGAGAGGAAGACCAGGGACCGCGCATGTAGGCCATGCCTCCCACAGATCACGCAGCCACCTGTTCATGTGCGAGCATGTGCCATGCCACCCTTGGGCAGGTGGCTCAAGCTGCGTGACACCCAGGGGCCACATGCGTGTGTGAAGAGATCTGACAGGTTCCTGACCCCGGGGCGGGACCCAGCAGGACGCCCTCCCTTCACATGCCCCCTCTATACGAAGGCAGGGGACATTTCCCCCCCTCCCTGGCCCCACTATACACGGCACAGGGGCATGGGTGCAGTCTTGGGGCAGCTCCCAGTCCCGGGGAGAGCCAGACATCTTGACCATGGCCTCTGTGCAAGCACAGCGGCTCTGACGGTGCAGGGCACGGTTGCCCTCATGGTTGTGGGGGAGGGGCTGGGCATCATCCACTGTATCCGCAGGGAGAACTGACCACTTCTCTACTTTCTCTACAGCTGCACCAGCTGCTCGTGCAGGGCGCACCACCCCGCCTGGGACATGCTCCCGCACCCGCGGCCTGCTCCAGACCACCACCACGTGGCAGGAGTACTGGGGCCAGAACCTGGGGGTCCTGCGAGCCCTGCATCACACTTTCTAGGCCTGGATGCAGGAAGACCTGCAGCTCTGCCCGGAGCAGCTGGCTGAGGACCAAGCCAGAAACGCTAACCTGCAGGCCCTTCTACAGAGCATGGTGCCCTGTGCCAGTCCTGCGCCTGCTGCCCCCTCAGCAACTGTCCCTCCTCCCACTCCTGCCCCCCCACCTCTTCCTCCTCAACCTCCACACCCTCCTTCTCAATGTCTACACCCCCCACCTCAACCTCCGCACCCTCCACCCCATCCCCCCGGGAACGCCAAGGCCCCCTCCCTCGCTATGCTGGGAGGCAGTTAGCCCGGCGAGACCCCCATCCCTGATCTCTGAGTTTCCCCTTCTTCCCCTTGCTTCCCCCTTCCACCTCCCTCCTCCCAGTTTTCCCCCTCCCCTCTCCCATCCTCTCTCTTGCCCTCTCCTGCCTCCTTTCCCCCGTCTCCCCACGTTTTCATTCCCCCTCCCCAGTTGTGTTGAATAAAGAGTGTTGTTATTTTTGAAAATATGTGTCTTTTATTTGACATCAGGAAGGTGGGGGCTAGGGAAGGGTAAGTGGAAGGACAAGAGGGAGGAATGGGGCACAAGTCCCCAGTGGGGCAGACCGGGGAGACTGTTAGCGCTCTGCAGGGTGGAAGCTCTCCCACAGGGCCCCCTGGATCCTGACATCCCCTCGATGGTCCTCCCGGATAGCAGCCTGCAGACAGTGCAGCCAGGCTGCTGGCAACGTGTCTACAAGACGCAGCAGAGTCCCATGGGGCAGGTCTGGTTCCATGTTGTGCCATGGTGTCCCGAGTGAGGGCAAGCAGAGCACTCCAAAACACAAATACTTTGCTGTCCCTCAGCGAGGTGGACCAGCATGCAGAGAAACCTGAGAACTGTCTGTCCGGGATGGGGGTGGGGCCCTTTAAGCACAGACCTCAGCTAGCCTGAGGCAGCAGCTCCACGCTCTAAGTCCTAACCTGATGCCCTGTCG
Organism: Pelodiscus sinensis; assembly: GCF_052426305.1. Lineage (NCBI taxonomy): Eukaryota > Metazoa > Chordata > Testudines > Trionychidae > Pelodiscus > Pelodiscus sinensis. Next base: position 33,425,734 of record NC_143054.1, read on the forward strand.
GCACTGCTTCCGGCCAGCCTTAACTTCAGTTCAGGGTCCACTCAATGTGGACATGCTAGTTCGAATTAGCAAAACGCTAATTCGAATTAGTTTTTAGGTCTAGATGCACTAAAATTCGAATTTGCTTATTTTGAATTAACTAATTCAAATTAAGTTAGTTCGAATTAGTGCTATAGTGTAGACATACCCTAGAGGTTTTTAAATCTCAGCTTGACAAAGCCCTGGCTGGGATGATTTATTTGGGGTTAGTCCTGCTTTTAGCAGCGGGTTAGACTCAATGACTTCTGAGTTTCTTCCAACCCTATGATTCTATGGCTGGTTTGCAAGACCCCTGTGTCAATCCAGAGACCCATCAAAGTAAATGGCTCGCCACAAGAGCATGGGTTCTGAATGCTCACCGCAGAGCTCATTACACGAATGGGAATCTCTTTTAATCAAACTGACTCTACATGCAGAGGATGATCTAGTGTTTCTCAGCTTATAAATACCATTAATAGTCTCTGGGGACTCCTACATAAATTAATTTCATAACTAAGTCTCAAGTCCAATGGATTGCTCATTATTCCCAGCCTAATAGACTCCATAGAACAAACAGCACTGCCCAAATGCAGGGCCCTGACAGATATGTGGACAGGGCATGAATTCCCAAATGGAGTATCTTGCAGAAAGAACATCTTCCAGCAGCCTCCTCCCAGTTACAGAGAAGGCACTCCAACACAAGTGTTTCTGCTGATTCCCTCAGGCCCAAACCATGTAGGGATTTTATTCATTACACCGGTGCCTCAATTTCCACTCAGAATATTAGTAGTAGCCAGAGTAGATCCTGGAGCATTAGTTTAATGGGTTTGTGATGCTGACAAACCATGTGGCAGCTCATGCCAAGGTAACCAGGCCTTACTAGACATTGGCAAATGCATAGATGGAACCCAGTCTGGGTCACCTGTGTATCCATATATATATTATAGTTATGAGAACATGTTTAGAGAGCATGAAATGCTTGTAAGATGCTGCATGCATTAATCTTACTTATAATATTTCTATATCATGTTAAAAGGGGATGATTAAGTATTGTTCTGTAACTATAAAAATGGTTGTGAAGACTGTAAAACCCCACACACACCCAATTCCCAGTCAGGGGAAACACATTGCTAAGTATGAAATACTATTTAACCACAAAAGGATTATCTCCTCCCCAACAAAGGAAGACACCAGACAAGCCATTGGGGAACATCAGTGAACAACAATTATTGTTGATTGCTTCCCTCAGACCTCTTTACAAGCAAACAAGAACAATTCGTACAGTGGGAGGTACTGAGAACCAGTGTTCTCTCTAATTTCCACCCCGAGCAGAATGAATTCCCTGTGTGCATCAATGTGGTATGCAGGCTCTAGGGTGGGGCTAAGGTTGAGAGGCTCATGGCTGGGTTTGGGGTGCAAGGGCTTTGGCTGAGAGTGCAAACTCTTGAGTGGATGAGGGTTTAGGGCAGCAGGAGTGGGCTGTAGGTTTGGGGAGACTCTCAGGGCTGTGGATAGGTGCGCGGGCGGGTACAGTCTCTGGGCTTGCAGTGTGGGCTTTGGGGTGGGGCCACAGATGAGGGTTTTGGGGTGCAGGAAACGGGGGGTTCAAGGTGAAGCAGCAGGTTGTGACTCTGGCTTGCCTAAGCGGCTCAATGCTGCGGATTGTGAGGAGGGGCCTCTTTTTCTTGGCTGCAGCAGCTCAGTGCTCCTCCTCTTTGTTCCCAGAAGCTTAGTGCAGAGGCTGGTAGGGAGGGGCTCCCCTCAGCAGGCTGCAGCAGCACTGGTGCTTGAGGAGAGATCTCTCCAGGATGTAGTCCTGAGCCCCTGTGTGGGGCTTAATGGGAAGATACACAGCTTAGAGGACCTCAGCTGAGAGTTATTGAATCAAAATGGAAAACTCTATATTTCATGGAAACCACATCATGCCGGGACAGAGTCGTCCCCTCACCTCTTGTTCTAGCATGTATTCCCTTGAAAAGATATATGCACAAGCTCTTATCCCATCACAGTTTCAATTATGTGGGAAGGGAATAAAAATTCCTGTCAGGAAGAAATTGGTATCTCTATGTAATTTGAACTCTGAGGGGTGGCGATTTCTAAACATCAGCAAGAGATCTTCAGATGTTGACCTTGAATTCGCCTAAACAGGGATATAAAGCTTTCATACTCTAGCAACTACTATCACCTTTTGGAACCTAAGACTATAACTTGTGTACATGAATATTTACCCGCTTTAACCTGCCCAAGCCGGGTGGTGGAGAGGGAGTGTGTGTGTGCGGGGGGGAGGGGGGAGAGCACAGGCTGGCTCTGGTGGTGCTCTCTGGGTCTGAGCCAGGGGGAGATGAAGAAGGGGTGGCCACACAGGTCGGCAAGGGGATCAAGCGCAATGGATAGCCTAGAGGTACTTCTGGGGCAGGGGATGTGACATGGTGATGAAGCAGCATTTAACTTCCCCTTCAGCCCAGTCCTGTGGACAAGGGCTATGGGGGAAGAAGTTTGAGGCAAGGGGACAGCTTGTTTGTTTGTTTGTTTGTTTGTTTCAGGCTCTGCCTTTCTCTTGGTTTCCTCTTCTCCAGTCCAACATCCCCTCTGAGGACTCTCAAAGGCTTTCTCAGCTCTGTAGCAAAACTACATCACGTTCTACCATGGATATGGCCAGGCTGGCGAGGGAGTGGGGAGGAGCAAACCTCCCCAAAGAGGTTGAATTATCTCTGTTAGAGCCTGTGAAAAAAGTCCAGTGTTGTCCACAGCAGGGCCTCAAACTCCCTTTCACCTGGCTTGTGTTTCTGCTGGTTTGGGAACAGCTTGCCAGCCCCATCCCGCAAGGTTCCCTGGGCCTGAGGTTGTGTCTATGTGAAATTTGTGGGGGTGTTTCCTGATCATTCGCAGCATCCATCGACTTCATCAGCAGCTCCGCCTGACTCTCCTTTGATGTGCCTGGCCATTGCTCCCTGCTCGTCCATGTGGGGACTCACTCGGATGATGAAAGCGTAGAAGGCACTTGGGAGGGAGACGCTGAGCAGGAGACCCAGCCTATGAGAGAGGCTGACGAGGCTACAGAACAGCCAGGACAACACGAGCCCCAGGAGAAACCGGGTGCAGGCTCAGAGACTCTGCTTTGCCTACGCCCCACAGGACGCTGCTTTTCACGGAGACACCTCCGCCAGCCTGGCTCCAGGGAGCATGAGACTCACACTCAGGGTAAGTCCTGCGCTGCTCTGCAGACACCTGCTTGATAGTCAGCAGCATGGCCTGATTTGTGCTCCTCCTGGGAAAAGGCAGCCACAGGCTAGATTTATTATCTGGGGGCTGCTGGAAGCTGGAGATTAGAGTAGATGGTCAATGGGGTGGTTTGTCTCTGGTAATTCCTATTTGCTTTGTTCCCCTCTTTGCATCTCTCCCATCTATCTTTGTATTTTCTTTCTCTTCAGCCAGCTTTCTGCCTTTGCTCCTTTCGCTCTTTCACTGTCTCTTTCTTGATCTGTTTTCCTCCCTCTTTCTATCCATAATTTTCAATTACAAGCTGCTGCCTGGTGAGGATGTGGCTGATACAGACCAAAGCACATTGGTGGGTTTCCCTGGTGAGATCTGCCTGCTAGTGCTCCTAGTCCTGGCATGTGCCTCTCCTACGTTGGATAGGGAAACCAGGAGTGGAGCTCACGTTGATCAGGACTGAACATTTCTCCATTGAGAATTCATGTCCTTATTCCCCTTTAATCGGCTCTGGTGAGGCCACATCTGGAGTATTGTGTCCAGTTATGGGCCCCCCACTACAGAAAGGATGTGGACGCATTGGAGAGGGTCCAGCGGAGGGCAACCAAAATGATTAGGGGACTGGAGCATATGACCAATGAGGAGAGGCTGAGGGAGTTGGGTCTGTTTAGTCTGCAGAAGCGAAGAGTGAGGGGGGATTTGATAGCAGCCTTTAACTTTCTGAAGGGAGGTTCCAAAGAGGATGGAGAGAGGCTGTTCTCGGTAGTGACAGATGGCAGAACAAGGAGCAATGGTCTCAAGTTGTGGTGGGAGAGGTCCAGGTTGGATAATAGGAAAAACTATTTCACTAGGAGGGTGGTGAGGCACTGGAATGGGTTACCTAGGGAAGTAGTGGAGTCTCCATCCCTAGAGGTGTTTAAGTCTCGGCTTGACAAAGCCCTGGCTGGGTTGATCTAGTTGGGATTGGTCCTGCCTAGAGCAGGGGGCTGGACTTGATGACCTCCTGAGGTCTCCTCCAGCTCTATGGTTCTATGAAGATGGCTAGCCCCGGTCCCTGTTGGACTCTCTCTTCCTTGTTCAGCCCTCTTTGTGGTCATTCTGCAGTACAGCTGTCCTTCCAATTAGCCTCCTCCTTTCCCATTTTATAGAGGACAACTGAATTCCAGGCACTTCCCATTTTCTTGGCACAAACAAACCCTGCCCTTGCTTTAACTTAGGAGAAATTGAAGCTGTATACCAAATTTGGTGGTCCTGAGGTGGGCTGCGGAAGCTGGCGCCCCAGGCGGAATCCATGATCGGCGCCCCCGCCTGCATGGCCATCAATGGAGTGACGTCATCATCGGGCACCCTGGGTGCCTCGTGATGTCATCATTGGGCGCCATTGTAGGCATTGCCCTAGGCAATGGCCAAGTTGGACTATAGTCACGGGCCACCCCTGAAACTACGCTATCCCAAGAGACCATTTTGGTTACGACAATCTTGCAGCCTAGTGAGATGGAGGGCCACTTATGTGGCCCACTCATTAGCTGAGGCTGCCTATTGCTCATATTAAACCAAAACACTCATGATTTCCAGAGTCACTAGTACACCTTGATAGTATCATAATCTTATCCTTAATAGTTAGTGATACTTTGTCTTTCTAGTCTAATGCAGTGTACACATGTATGCTGACCTTTATATAAGGGAATCTAATAATAGCAATAGACTCAAAGGCCAAAATAACAGCGGAAAATAGTTTCTTTCTTACATAAGCACAATGATTCCTTACTTTAGGCACTGAGCTACACTCTCAGCTTATATCAATATGAAAGAGAGCTCTTAGTACAGTCAAGTGATAGCATCCATTATGCTGAATTTCTGCCTGAGAGTAGTCTGTTTGAGAGCTTGCAAAAAGACTGAAAAATAATGCCAATAGAAACTTTGGTACCTTTAAGTACTTCCTTATACTGAAGGTAATGTAGAATGCCATATAATTTGTAGGGATAACTATGCTAACAAATACCCAAGTAGTCAACTATTACAAGGAGTGGTTAGTGCACCTTTCATCTCCTGTCAAGCAGAGTGGTGTGGGATAGGACCAGAAGGCAGCGATCAGCTCTCTCATTTCCTGACTCAGACAAAAAAGCACAAAGGTACTTGTCTAAGCTGATAGATTGCTGATCAAAGGGCCAAAAGCTATCAGAAGCCACCCTGACTTAGCAGCCTGATTGCCCTTCAATGGCCTAGCACCTTTGATGCAGGTATAGTCTAACTGCAGGTTCTATTTATGTAGGGAAAATATTGGAGTTGTAATGGAGAAAGGATGTGGATACCATTTCAGCACTGGCTAATCACACTGAGGGAGGCAGTGAACACAGTCTGGTAAAATTATTAAGAAATCATTCTATAAACATCCTGGAACAAACTTCTTCTGAGGGTTTTTTTTCTCTTTCCCCAGAGGTAACAGGAATTTAGGCATGGTTCACTGTTAAATGTCAGCTCCAAACAAAATAAAAAAAATCAAATTTACCCTTGAAGCAGAGAGGATGAATTGCATTACTGGAAAGCAAGTGCATTTGGAAAAATTTACAAGCTATACTATATAGTTCATAATTCAAATAAATGTTTGGGCAAAAAGCTTGCAAGTTTCACATTTTAGAAACCACAATGTTAAGATATATCAAGTAACAATTTAACATATATTTTAATCATTAAATTAAATTAAATTAAATTTTCCCAAGGAATTGTTATTATGGTACTGCATGCATTCTGTGTTGCTATTTCTGTTACATGAGCCTACAGAGACACTTTAACTTCATCAAATACTTAAGGAGGACGATAAAGGACTTTTTAGTGGGGTTTAGGTATTTTAAATGTCAGCTGAACTAAGAATGCAGCAAATCCATACATAAAACTATTATTAATATAACTACAAGGTTACTTTCAATAAAAACAAGGTATATGATTTATCATTTCACTGAAGTATATAATATCCATAGATATAATATAATAATCAATACTTTCAATAATAGAGTGGGTCTCTGTTTTTCTGGGAAATAGTTCATGATTATTCAACTCTGAAGCCTATGTCACTGTGTGCCTAGTGCTTCTCCAAACAAACATCGCATACAGTACCTTTGAGGAGATTAAATAAAGGAAACATGAAATCAAACTCAGATCAAATTGCAATTAAAGAGTTGTGATGGCTGAGTGAATGCAATCATACCCTTATAGACTCATTTTCAGCAGCATCATTAATGGGTTGACTTTGCAATTGTTTTATAATCTGAAGTATTACAATTACACTTTAATTTCCACCAAAATAAATCAATCTTCCTAAGAGGACATTAATCAGCAGCCCACATTCCAACCAGGTTGTGCAACAATAGTGGCCTGACTACCATGTGGACCACTAAAGCGCATTCTGGAACACCTGTGGAAGAGTAAGGGGTTCTCCAAAATGTCTTGTTTGCACAATGCAAATACAAGTAGGATGCTTTTACAATTGCCTCAAATCAGGCAGCATGGCACTCCAGGTACCTACTGGTGAAAAGCACAGAACGAGCTAGCCTTAACACCCTGCTGCTAACGGGTACACAAGCTCCTGGGTACATAGCCAACCCAGCAAAGCCCAGCTCTTAAGGATGTCCTGTGCTATTAACAGTGCTTTGCAATGAAAGACCCATAGCATCTGGCCTGTGTCAGCTAACTCAGACTTGTGGTGCTCGGATTGCAGGGCTATAGAATTGCTGAATAGATGTTTGAGCTCAAGCTGGAACTTGGACTCCAGGGGTGTGTCTAGACTGCAGGCTTCTTTCGAAAGAGCCTCTTTCGAAAGCATCTTTCGAAAGAGCCTCTTTCGAAAGATCGCGTCTAGACTGCAGGCGGATCTTTCGATAGCGGAAATCCGCTTTTTCGAAAGAGAGCACCCAGCGAGTCTGGATGCTCTCTTTCGAAGACAGCCTCTTTACATTGAAGAACGCCTTCCTTCGAAAGAAGAACTTTCGAAGGAAGGCATTCTTCCTCGTGAAACGAGGTTTACCGCCATCGAAAGAAAAGCCGCGTTCTTTCGAAATAATTTCGAAAGAACGCGGCTTGAGTCTGGATGCAGGGGAAGTTCTTTCGAAAAAAGGCTACTTTTTTCGAAAGAACCCCTGAGTGTGGACACAGCCCAGGATTCTCCCCCCTCACAGTTTACCCGTTCAGACACAAAGAGCATTTATGCTCCAGTTTCCCCTCATAGATGGCTTTCCTACACTGGTAACGTGATTTGACCTTTTGGCCACCTCAAAGAATTTTCATCTTTGAGACAGGAAAATAGGTGCACAAAGCAAAGCAATAATCTCCTAGGTCTCTCCAGGGTCTGCCTTGGTTTCTCAGTATAGAACAATTAAAGTGAGCTTCTCACCTTAACCAGAAGGCTCAGCTTGGAGCTCCTAAACAAGGACTGAACCCAACACTAGAACACCATCTCACACCAGTACTGTGTTGCCTCAGCCTGTTTTTCATGCATCACCTCTCCCTAAGAGCCTTCCTAGGCTTTTCCTCTCAAGGCTGAGTATTGGCCTTGCTCATTTTGCAGAGAGCTCCACACCAGAGTTGGTCTTCTGTCTTATACTGACAGAAGTAGTGACATTTGGAATACATATTGATTTTTTTAAATAATCTCTTTTTAAAGAGTCCTTATTTGGGTCTCTGGTTATTTGTACAGGTGATGAAAAAATACAAAAAGCCTATTAACTCTATATACAAACTAATACATGCATCTGAAAGACAAAATGCTTCCACCACCTTCTTTCCTTTTATGGAGTCTTTACCTCCCTCGGGAAAGCCAAGAAGTTTTCAACACATAAATAAGATCATACAGTGACACAATTCTTGTTTAGACACTACCTACACCTACATTAAGAAGCTATCTGTCCTAGTGGATGGAGCCAATTCCCAGTAAGCCAATGGCAGAATTTTAATTTGACAGTACACCTTTTAATTCCAAAAGAACAGTTGTGATTGTAGCCCCAAAGTAAAACCTGACTTAAAGATATAATACGTTTGGGAAAGACAAAGAGCCTAATTCTGATTTCAACTAACCACCAGTTTTATGCTGTGTAACTCAGTTTGGCCATATTTACATTACAGATAAAATCAAACAGCTGTAATCGATCTTCCAGGATTCGTATTAGCGGGTCTAGCGAAGATACGCTAATTTGAACTGAGAGGGTGCTCCCATCAATGCTGGTAGTCCTGCTTTTGTGAGAGGTAAGGGAAGTTGAAGGAAGAATGTGCTCCCTTTGGCTTCTCGCAGTGTGGACAGCACCAAAATTCAAGTTAAGAGATGCAATTTCAGCTTTATTAATTAGGTAGCTTAAGTCTAAGTATTTTAATTCGAATTTATCCCCTAAGGTAGACAAAGGGATTCAGTGGAGTTATTTCAGATTCAAACAAGATTAGAAAAAAGCCAATTCCTTAAGATCTAGCTTTTTGAAGGACGTACAAAGTATGTTTCATCTCCCCTCAACTAGATATGCAATGTTAATTCAGTAACACATCCCGGAAGCTGTGCCAACCTTGCTGATGATTCTGGTGCACGAACAAAATAAATGTTTTGGCAAAAGGATTTAGAAACTGGATACTGAAGTTGCTGGGCTCTATCCAACTGAAAACATCTGTGGTCTTCGAGGCCATGCAAGGCTCTGAAGACTACAGATGCTGTCTGTGCAGCCAGCCAAATATTCAGGAAGCAGGTTGCCCTGAAGTGTAAGGTCAAATAGAAATGCCTCTGTGTGTGGTACAGAAAGTCTGAATAGCTGCTAACGAAATGATAGCTTATGTAACTTATTTATTGCAGTACTCCTTAGGTACCCCAACTGAAGTACAGGAGTTTTTGTATCACCACTGTACAAGACACATAGTAATGTACCTTAACTACTTACATGGTCTTCTTTTTTAATATAGCATCTAAGCACTTCACAATCTTTAGTTTACTTTTTTTCCAGTCACCATGTGATATAAGACATTACTATTATCCTCTTTCCTTTGGAATACAAGGCAGACACATTCTTTGACTTTCCTGAAGTTACATAGGAAGTGTGAGATAGAATAGATAATTGAACTGAAGACTCCTAGGTAGAGATGGGCAAAAAATGTTTTCCCCATCCCGTGTAAGTTTAAGATTTAAAATATTTTCCTGATCCACTCTGGGACAAGACCTTTCAAAAATAACAGCAAGAGCCCCATGCCAGGAGATGGGGATACTAATGCAGACTCCAGACTCAAACCTGGGTTTCTAACATGCTAGTCACATTTGCAAATCACTGGAAACAAACACATGCCCTGTGTAAAGGCTCAGTTCTGAGGAATCAGCATTTTCCAACAACTCTGCACCCAAGTTCTAGGCTACCAGCCTAACCCTGGCCCATCCTTTCATTCAGAGCTTTAATACGTAACCTCCAAAATACAGAGCTGTTTTGTGAGTGGAATCTTACAGGTTCTTGCCCACTATCTTCAACAAAATCTGATTGCCAAAAAAGCACATTTTTAATTTAAAAAGTTTTCCAGAAAGAGAATTGGACAGGTACATTTTATCATAAATAGAAATTATCTTGCAAGGATAATCTTGGCCAAATGAACCAACTAAAGGAAGCAAGAATAGTCAATAGTCCTTTAATTACCAATCTATATCTTTATAGGGCTCGTGGGGTCCAGGAAAACTAGTGAGAAGTTTAATTATGTGAATGTTAACAGTTTAAAAGCTTTGTCAAAAACAAAATAACTTTCTTGCATTACTTCATACTACACCTCTCTACCCCATATTTCTAAGTAGTCACACCAACTTCAAGATGTGTTTAGCTATTCGTTTGATACTTATCATCTGAATATCTGAGTTGCTATATTAACTTTGAGATTCTCATTTAGAAAAGAAGCTAAAATGTCCTCTATTTAATTCAAAATAATATTTACTACATGCTGGAAATGCAGTTACTTAGTGGTAGTGATTATAATTGCTCTTATAATTGATTCTTACAGTTGAAATACACTTGGTGCTACAAGAGATCTAGATCAACAAGTCCAAGTCCTGAAACATCCTTATAACTTCAGTATTGTGCACCTTGTACATATTAAACCTTTATTCTACTATATGATCAATATATGAACAGAATGTATACATTCTTCATCCTCCTTTGGATCAAGATTGAACATCGCACTCAGAATCCTTTCACTTACAGGTACCACATGTTACATCAGTGTATAATGATTTTGTATTTCTAGCACTAATCATCCTAAAGGATCCCAGTGCTCCTCTCAGACTGATACAAAAAAGAAATGAATTCCTCTTGTGCAAGTGATACATATAGTGGACTGTCACTGAAGGGAACATAACGGGAACCCAATGCAAAACTTAAATCTAACTGCTTCAATGAATGAATGAAGGAAGGAAGGGTCTTGCAGAGTAAGCTCCTGTGTAAGCTGTACACAAGAGGGAAGTACTATTATCTCACATTAATAACTGAAGTTCTCACAATGATTGAACATTTTAGAATCTCTCCCTCTCACACAAACCACTGTATTCCTCCAGGACATTAATTCTGAGACTCTGCTTATCCTTGATGACTGAAATTGTGATATTTGTGCAGATAGTTTAGTTTGATTCCTGGTTCACATAGGCTCGAGTCTCTCTCTGCTCTTCATTATTTGTTTGTAACATCAGACGTACTAAGGAATCCTGTGCCTTCAAAAGAATAGAGTTTGAAGTGCTATACATTCACCATTTAAAACCATCTGTCTTATTCCAAATTCCCCTTTGATTTGATTGACAATAGAACGTGACCCTTTCCAAAGAGATAAATCACTGCCAAGTTAACTCTGGCAAGATGTCCTGCCACCCAGAAGTTGCAGGAGTGAATTAAAACCTCCTGAAATGGCTTGGCTTCTTCCAAGACCTAAGTTAAAAGGCTATTGTAGAAATGATTCCTAAATATCCAGAGTCCTCATCTACTGAATCCCACAAAGTTCACTCGTCTCCTTATGATCCAAAATATCTATAGAAAGCTAAAGATAAAACATAAATAAAGTGTTGAAATGGAGCAACAAAAATTGTAGAACAAGCAGAATTGTATGTGTACCTAGGAAGCTTGATTCATGCTGATGATTCCATCAAGGATGATGTTAAAAGGAGATCTCATAGCAACAACTGCTGCAAAGAATTTTCATACCAAACTGAAAAAGCAATCAAATTAAATAACTAACCATATTACTCTCTGGTATGGAAACAGCCACATTAAATGAGACAGGCATCACAAGCTGAAGATAATAAAGATCAGCAGTTTTTGAAAGACAGCAGGTGTAAAGTAGAATGATTTTAAGACAAATGAAGATAGAATAGTAGGATGTAAAGTCAGGATATGTGATTATCACTGAAGGGATTATGATAAGGGGCTACTTCAGAAGACAAAGAGATGATAGGATGATAGATAAAGTAATGCAAACACAACCAAGTTCAGTCTGACCTAAAGACCAACTATGAACCACCAACAAGATAGCAAGAGAGACATGACTAGTGTAGGCTTAATGGAGAAAGAAGCCTTGGACAAAAATGAATGGCCATGTTGTACAGCTCTGTGTCTGCAAAGATGCTCTGGGAAGAATAGGAACCTGTTGAACAATATGGGCTGAAGTACTGGAGTAATTCTGAGAGCACATTTCATTTCTTTTGCATCAAACAAATAGTACCAGCACCCAAATTTCTCAAGGCCTACCCAGACATATGCAGGTTTTCAGCCATAGGGCCTTTGGAATCCCTCAGTGCCACTGAATGTTCAAGTATAGGTTTAAATTCTCTTAACCAGGATTCTCTGGTCTGTCAACATCCATGATCTGGCATAGATGTTGCAGGACCAGAGAGTCCCAGTGAAGGGCCAGTGGAAAGGATCCCTTGGGAGCCGGTGAGGTAGTGAGCTGCCTGCAGCGAGCTGACAACAGGGCCTCACTGTGTGTGGCAGCGGGGATGCCCAGCAGGATTGGGAGACCTGAAGCCTGGCTGCCCAGTGGGGCTGAGAGCCACAGTAGCTCGGTGGGGCAGAGAGCCATGGTGCACAGCTGCCCCATGGGTCCCAGAGCCATGGCAGCAATGGCTGCCCAGTGGGGTCGACAGGGCAGCGGGGCCAGCAGGAAGTGGGGAGCCAGCTGGGAGGCCAGCAGGCTGGACATGGGGGGCTGGTGGCACAGTCCAGAAATGACCTCTTCTGGAGGTCAGAAGGGAGAAGCAGTAACAGGAAACTTGAAAATGGCGGAGATGCTCAATGACTTCTTTGTTTCGGTCTTCACCGAGAAGTCTGGAGGTGTGCCTAACGTAGTGAATACAAGCACAGAGAGGGTAAGTTTAGAAGATAGGATACACAAAGAACAAGTTAAAAATCACTTAGGAAAGTTAGATGTCAGCAAGTCACCAGGTCCTGAGGAAATGCATCCTAGGATACTCAAGGAGCTGATAGAGGAGGTATCTGAGCCTTTAGCTATGATCTTTGAAAAATCATGGAAGACAGGGGAGATTCCAGAAGACTGGAAAAGGGCAAATATTGTGCCCATCTATAAAAAGGGGAATAAGAACAACCCAGGAAACTACAGACCGGTCAGTTTAACGTCTGTCCCAGGGAAGATAATGGAGCAGGTAATTAAGGAAATCATATGCAAACACTTGGAAGGTAATAAAGTGGTAGGGAATAGCCAGCTTGGGTTTGTGAAGAACAAGTCATGCCAAACTAATCTGATAGCTTTCTTTGATAGGATAATGAGCCTTGTGGATAAGGGAGAAGCGGTGGATGTCATATACCTAGACTTTAGTAAGGCATTTGATACGGTCTTGCATGATATTCTTATTGATAAACTAGGCAAATATAACTTAGATAGGGCCACGATAAGGTGGGTGCATAATTGGCTGGATAACCGTAGTCAGAGAGTTGTTGTTAGTGCTAAATCCTGCTGGAAAGGATAACAAGTGGAGTTCCACAAGGGTCTGTTTTGGGACCCGTACTGTTCAATATCTTCATCAATGATGTAGATATTGGGATAGAAAGTACGCTTATTAAGTTTGCAGATGATACCAAACTGGGTGGGGTTGCAACTTCTTTGGAGGATAGGGACATAATCCAAAATGACCTTAGCAAGTTAGAGAAATGGTCCGAGGTAAACAGGATGAAGTTTAATAAAGAGAAATGCAAAGTGCTCCACTTAGGAAGGAACAATCAGTTCCATACATACAAGATGGGAAGCGACTGTCTAGGAAGGAGCATGGCGGAAAGGGATCTAGGGGTCATAGTGGACCACAAGTTGAATATGAGTCAACAGTGTGACGCTGCTGCAAAAAAAGCAAATATGATTCTAGGTTGTATCAACAGGTGTGTTGTAAGCAAAACTCGTGAAGTCATTCTGCCGCTCTACTCTGCACTAGTTAGGCCTCAGCTGGAGTACTGTGTCCAGTTCTGGGCGCCACATTTCAAGAAAGATGTGGAGAAATTGGAAAGGGTACAGAGAAGAGCGACAAGAATGATTAAAGGTCTAGAGACCATGACCTATGAAGCCAGGCTTCATGAACTGGGCTTGTTTAGTTTGGAAAAAAGAAGATTAAGGGGGGACATGATAGCGGTTTTCAAATATCTGAGGGTATGTCTACACTACCCCGCTAGTTTGAACTAGCGGGGTAATGTAGGCATACCGCACTTGCAAATGAAGCCCGGGATTTGAATTTCCCGGGCTTCATTTGCATAAGCGGGGAGCCGCCATTTTTAAATCCCCGCTGGTTCGAACCCCGTGCAGCGCGGCTACACGGGGCACGAACTAGGTAGTTCGAACTAGGCTTCCTAGTTCAAACTACCATTACTCCTCGTGAAATGAGGCGTAACGGTAGTTCAAACTAGGAAGCCTAGTTCGAACTACCTAGTTCGTGCCCCGTGTAGCCGCGCTGCACGGGGTTCGAACCAGCGGGGTTTTAAAAATGGCGGCTCCCCGCTTATGCAAATGAAGCCTGGGAAATTCAAATCCTGGGCTTCATTTGCAAGTGCGGTATACCTACATTACCCCGCTAGTTCGAACTAGCGGGGTAGTGTAGACATACCCTAAAAGGGTGTCACAAGGAGGAAGGAGAAAATTTGTTCCTCTTGGTTTCTGAGGACAGGACAAGGAGTAATGGGCTTAAAGTGCAGCAAGGGAGGTTTAGATTGGACATTAGGAAAACATTCCTAACTGTCAGGGTGGTCAAATATTGGAATAAATTGTCAAGAGAGGTGGTGGAATCTCCCTCTCTGGAGATATTTAAGAACAGGTTAGATAGACATCTGTCAGGGATGGTGTAGCTGGAGCTTGGTCCTGCCTTGAGGGTGGGGGGCTGGACTCAATGACCTCTCGAGGTCCCTTCCAGTTCTATGATTCTATGATTCTATGGTCTGGCAAAATCCCTCATCTGGAACCAGTTGGCTCCGAAGGTGCTGGAGCAGGGAGGTCCAACCTGTAGTCATGTAATCAAATAACCAAAGACAATCATTCTTACCTTGCCAGAAGATTGTCCAAGAGGATGAGACACACAGATCTGGCTACAATTATCTATGAATTTGTGGCTTCAAGGTTTGGATTAAAAAAAGAGCTAGATAGATTCATGGAGGTTAGGTCCATCAATGGCTATTAGCCAGGATGGGTAGGAATAGTATCCCTAGCCTCTGTTTCTCTGGAAGTGGGTGACAGGGGAGGGATCACGTGAGGATTACCTGTTGTGATCCCTCTCTTTGGGACATCTGGCACTGTCTGGTGTCGGCAGACAGGATACTGGGCTAGATGGACCTTTGGTCTGACCCAGTACGGCTGTTATTATGTTCTTATGATTGTTTCATCTCACAAATAGGAACATAACAAAATACCCTGAAAAGACTTCAGCTGGTCCAAAATACAGCAGCCCATACACTTAGCAACACATTGAGTTATGAACATCTCTCCAGTGTTCTGCTGTTTTCCTTTTGATATAGATTCTAATTCAAAGTTTCTGTCATGATATTCAGAGCCATCCACAGGTTTCTATGAACATAGACACAGCAAAATGCAATCATATGTGGGATGAAATGTAGCATCAGTTTTAGACAGCTACAGCAACACTACAGGAAAGCTGAAAGATACTTACAGGTTAATAATTAAAGACTGTCTAGGTTAATCTGCAAAACAGAAGCCACAGAACCTCATCCAGCAATTCTCACATCAAACCAAAAAAATCAAATCGGTATTTATGGAAGGAGGCTCAATGAAATGGAATTTGGCCAAGATATTGTGGACTAATGCCCTGCTCTTTCAAAAGGTATCATAGAATCATAAATAATCAAGTGATTAGAACCTCACTTTCACATCTCGTCAAGAAAGTGGAGTACAGAAGTCATAAGAACATCTGAACTAAATCAGACTTATATTCTACAACTCTCTTCATACTTTAAGTTACTTTTCTTTGATATTACTCATTGCTGCAGTTTATTATTCTATTATTTCTTCCTTAGCTCTATTATTTTAGTACCATTTTATAAGAAACTATTATGAAGTATGTCTAAAATTTTATTCTTCAATTGATGATTAAAGTGTCTTTATAGTTCTGTTTGGCAAAGCTGACTGCCTCTACCAGCTCTTTTAAGATCAGAGTGAATAAAAATGCCTCCCAGCTTCTGTGTTTTAGAAGTCTCTTCAAATCAGGGGGGAGGGGTGCTTTTTAAACTTCCTGTATTGTGGCTGTTGGATAAAGTCTGTGTCTAGTATATACTGTGGATTTTTAAATTCCAATTTCAAACTTGTTTTATATTATTTTATATTCTTAAGGACAACAATGTATTTTCTCTTAAATCAGCAGGATTATTTAAAAGTCTGGCAGTGTAACATACCCATTGTGACTCCTTAAACTGGTTGAAGGTCGCTATGACATGGATTTCTTCTTCCAATACTGGAATCTAATGGTGTCTCAGATTCCCTTTTTTTCTTAAATTGTGAAACAATTTGTCTTTTGGCCAAATTAAAATTAAAAGTTCACCACTCTGAGGTAACCAAGATTCCAAGTTAATGTAAACACAGGTCCTTTTCTCACACCGGACAATATCCCTTTACCCACTGTCTATATAGTCCAAAGGAGGCTGCTCTGGAATTTCCAGTCAGGAGTTGAAAAGTAAAGTAAGCACACACTTGTTGCCCATGACGCTAGCCTACTAGCTTGCTATGTAGCATGAATGTATTTTCTTCATTGATTTGATTGATTATATTGTTATTTTCTTGGTTGGGGGGGGAGTTGATTATACTGAATTGGAGTATAAATGGGACATAATATTTGGCTGTAATGCAAGGAATCTACTTATGCAGGAGCATAATGCTGTTTGATTAGCTAGAACAAATTAGCATATGTGTTTGTAATCTTTAGCGTAGATATATGGCCTACTGGTTACCCCTTTTGACTTTGGGCACTGAATAGAGAACCAAACAGACAACTGAATGTGTTTACCATGGGTCTGAAACAGACCAGTAACCACAAGGTCCACTACACAACAGGGAAGTAATCATAGAATCCTAGGGCTGGAAAAAACCTCAGGATGATTTAAGCCAAAGGTAATGGTTTCTGGGATAAGATAATCAATATTAATAAATATGAATCAATGCCATAACATGTTGGCCTATCAAGTAAGTGTAACCTAAAGATTTATTTGTGTGAGGAATTATTTGGGCACACTAGGATGGGCCCTGATCAGGTCAATGCTAGGATCCTATAAGGGAGCAAACAGCCATGCAGAGGGGCCGTTGCTCTGTCTTCTCTTAAGCTACAAACTCCATATAGTTTAGCTACTTAACATGTGAAGCTAATCTCTACCAACTTGGAGAGCCTGGACCATTGAATTCATTGGGGATGCTAGAAAAGAGGCTGGTCCTTTGTCTCCCACTTCTAGGTCTCTAAGGGTATGTCTACACTGCCACCCTAGTTCGAACTAGGGTGGCTAATGTAGGCATTCGAACTTGCAAATGAAGCCTGGGATTTAAATATCCTGGGCTTCATTTGCATGTTCCCAGGCGCCGCCATTTTTAAATGCCCCGTAGTTCGAACTACCTGCCCACGGCTACACGCAGCATGGACTAGGTAGTCTGAATTAAAGCTCCTAATTTGAACTACCATTAAACTTCCTTGCAGGAGGAATAACAGTAGTTCAAATTAGGAGCTTTAATTTGAACTACCTCGTCTGTGCCGTGTGTATCCATGGGCAGGTAGTTTGAACTACGGGGCATTTAAAAATGGCAGCGCCCGGGAACATGCAAATGAAGCCCGGGATATTTAAATCCCAGGCTTCATTTGCAAGTTCAAATGCCTACATTAGCCACCCTAATTCGAACTAGGGTGGCAGTGTAGACATACCCTAAGGAAGGGTACGAATATGCTAATTTAAATAATTTTTTAGAATAGAGACGTTACCACCAGCAACCATTGAATTGTGTTATTTCTGACAATTTCATATCTTAAGTATTCTTTCATTTGTTTTAATAAAGATCTCAACATTTTAATATTCCCCTCAGTAGAAGTGTCCTTATCACACACCCGAGGGTCCACTCATGGCATTGAATTCTGTGTTCTCTAATCCTGTAGCCTGAATTCAAACAAGAACCTAAATATATTTGGATCTGATCATTGGTGATCTGTAACAAACTAGCCCCATAAATTCAGGTCAACACCCCAGGCTTCATGCCTAAACCCCTTTTGTTATTCCAGCAGGTGAAAACAGGAGGACTGTTATCAATCATGTAAGGTTTACAAGGTCTTTTTTACTCGATTCAACCACTTCTTAAGGTTCCTTTTCCTTGCCCTTCACAAGTCTCTTTGTAGCTTTTTCAACTAGAATTGCCACTCTACAGGTTGTATTTTTCCTGCTCAACAGGTGTGCCCTCCCTGGATCTCTGCCCATTATGACTGAGAACAGTATTTCCTGGCCCTGTTTCTCAGCATACAGTCCCTAGGCATTTTGTGAACTACACATCCCTGAATTTTCTTGTTCAGTTCTGAGTTAGGTCTAGGACAACACTTGGCCACTAATCTTATGTAAAGGACCAGAAACCTGGCTTCTAATCCACACATCTTCCACACCCATACATGCAGAGGTGCCATTGATTTCAAAGGCTAGATAATGATGGAAACACTGAAAGATCAGATATAGTTCCACTGCCATACAAGTGTCCTTGAATTCACTAAAAAGTACATGCTATTAACATAGCAGGGCAAAAGAACATTTCAAATATATAGATTACTAGGGGGTTGCGCCCCCTGCTCACTACACTCACCAACCCCCTCTCTCTGGGGCAGGTGTCTGGCCAGGGAGAGGGTGCAGGAGCAGGCTGGGGGACTCTGTGGAAGGGGTTAAAGCCCTAACTCGAATTAGCTGGTATTCCTCCTTCAATGAGGTTTATCAGCTAATTCGAATTAGGGGCTTTAAATCGGAATCCCGTTTCACTGCCGCATGTAGACGCGGGCAGTTACTTCGGGCTATTAAATTTCTAAAATGGCGACCGACCAGGAACATGCAAATCAAGTTCAGGATATTTAAATCCCGGGGTTGATTTGCAATTCCAGTCACCCTCATTAGCTTCCATAGATTGATCTAGGGGGCTAGTGTAGACGTACCCATAGAGAGATAATTTTAACTGGTCCAATATCATGAAAATACCATAATATTGATCAGATTATTTGACAAACCATTAGCTATCATAAAAATGCATGTGAAAATGGAGATGCCACTGGGCAAAAGGTGTTCAACAGAAAATAAATGGAAACATAATAAATAGCCCAATGGCACAAGACAACATGCCTAAAGAATGCAAGAGATTGAACAAAATGAATGACCGTGCTCTGTATATTCAACATTTTATTGTTAAGTTAGAATTTGTATTTCTGGTGTAAAATGTGCTCCAGGAATCTTCATAGGAAGGGCAGTTCATGTCCTCCTGCACTATTTTATATGGCAACATGCTATGGAGGATGCATCTACACTGCACCTTAGATCGAAATAAAATACACAACTTGAGCAATACAAATTGCATATCTTACTTCAATGTTATTTTGAACTACTGTAGCTTGTTTTGAAATTTGGAGCTGTCTACACAGCACTTATTTCAAAATAAATTGCTATTCTGAAACGTCCTTTACTCCTCGTGGAATGAGGTTTGCAGGGACGTTGGAATAGTGAGCCTGTTATTACAAAATAACGGGTGCACTCAAAAGATGCAGAATAGCTATTAGCGCTGCAGTACAAATGTAGCCAGAGAAAGTAGTTCTAAGAAAAGCTCCTCACCCAACTGTGAGGATGGCATTCACCACCCCACGGCAGGAGAGTCAAGTCCCATTCCCAAGCTTCCTAGATACCAGCAAGCCAGAAATTTTCACATGGGTGCTTGATGCCAGCTCTGGAGAACAGGCATTCTCTCTTCTCTGTGGCAGTTCAGCTCCACTGGAGCCGCTGTATTAAGCATGGCTATATTGGGAGGAAGGAAGATTAGAGTCCAGATGGGACCACTCCTGTGCCCACAGTTCCTTCTAGATCTCAGAATTTCACAAGACACTACTACTCCAGGGAAACTAGGTCATAAGTTGCACCTCTCCCCCCACCCTCCCGCCCACCCCTGCATGTGGCCAAGGGGAACAGCTGCAGAAAAGCTATTCAGAGACTCCAGCCAGAAGGAACAAGTGAAGAGGTATGCAATGCAGGGACCTTTGGCCATTCAGTGACCTTCACTGTTTTGACTGGGCTTTTTCTGCCCTGTGCTGAGTGGCTATTCACTCCATCCTTCTCCTTTCCCCTGCAGCAGTCTCTTCACCTCTTTAACCCTCCTGTGCCCTGTCCCCTCTTCTCCTCTGCCCCACACTTCCACTGATCCTTTCCTAACCAAAACACATACACACAAATGCAGTCACCTTGATGGCTGTACTTGTGCACTCTACCCCTTCTCCCACCTTGTGTCTCTCTTTTGTTTAGATTATAAACTCTCTAAGAGCAAGGACAGTACTATTTGGAGCATGTATACAGTCTAGCACCACAGAGCCCCTTTTTTAGACTCATAGACTCATAGACTTTAAGGTCAGAAGGGACTATTATGATCATCTAGTCTGACCCCCTGCACAGTGCAGGCCACAAAATCTTACCCACCCCTCCTAGAATAATCCTCTCACCTATATCTCAGATATTGAAGCCTTTAAATACTTTGAAGACCCCCAAGATGCAGAGATCCTCTAGCTGTGATCTGTACCCCATGCTACAGAGGAAGGCGAAAAACCTCCAGGGCCTCTGCCAATCTATCCTGGAGGAAAATTCCTTCCCGACCCCAAATATGGCGATCAGCTAAACCCTGAGCATGTGGGCAAGACTCATCAGCCAGACACCCAGAAAGTTCTCTATAGTAACTCCTATCATCCCTCCATTAACCTATTTCCCACTGATAATGAATGGTCAACTAGATACCAAGATCCTGTTATCTCATCAAACCATCCCCTTCATAAACCCATCTAGTTTAATCTTGAAGCCAGATAGATCTTTTGCCCCCTCTACTTCCCTTGGAAGGCCGTTCCAGAACTTCACTCCTCTAATGGTTAGAAACCTTCGTCTAATCTCAAGTCTAAACTTCCTACTAGCCAGCTTATATCCATTTGTTCTTGTGTCCACATTTTTTGTTTGATCATTAATCACTACCCTAATAACAAATTATAAAAATAAAATAATAATGCCTCAGCTGGCTCTGGATATCCTGGGTTCTGCAGAAAAGAGTTTCACATTGTATCTATGTATTTTGAGGAGTCTATGGCTCAGTAATGGAGAAAATAAGTCACAACATCATCCCTATTCTTCCTAAGCCTGGCTTCAGTGCTGTGCTCCCCTGGATCTAGTTCCTGTATCCACTTCCACCTTCTACAAAGACCCCAGCCCAAAAGTCTGTACCTAGTCCTAGATAAGGAGGATACAGCCCTAAAAGTAGCTGATTATCTTGCTTCTTCCACCAGGGGACAGTGTAGAGGGTCTATACTGTATCCTGATTTCAAAGGCAAGAATTATCTAAGAATTATTAGGTTTTAATGGAATATTTCAGCAGCACAAAACCAAAAGGCTTCTGCCTCTAAATTTTTCCATGGCACTGAGCCATTTCCTTCATCCCGACTCCTGTAAACATATTCTTTCCAGAAGTGTCAGCCAAATAATGTGCACTCTCTTTTTAAACATGAGTCCCAGCTGGCTCACTGATGCAATTTTCTAACAGAAGACATTTCCCTAAGTTTTCTGAAGATTTAATCATATATTAACTTTCACCTCATTGTATAGGAAAAAGCTAGAAATATGGTGGATCCAGTTATGAACTCCCACCCAAAACTACCATGAAACTTGTCTTTAACACACCCTTTAAAAAAAGCCAAGATTTATAGAATCATTAATTTGCACAAACTTATTATAGTAAAACTGTAAAGAATGTAATGAAATTATAGCACTATCTACTACACTAATATTTTCTACTTATTAATATTGCTATTACAGGAATATTTCTTTTACAATGACCAGAATGGAGTTACACTGAAGATAAATTTGGCCCATTATGTTCCTGACAGGCCAAAAGCTTTAAAAAAGCTTTTAGGATTGTTTAACCTTGGAAAGGAGACGAATAGGAAGGCCTAGTAAAAGTATACAAAATAATAAATTGTATTGAGAATGAGATAGGAGCGCATACTACAACAAAAGGAAGTTCTTTGAAATTAAAAAAATAGGAAAGTCAAACTGATCGAAAGGAAAATATTTTCATATACAGGTAACTATGGAACTTATTGTTATTCTGCATCTTTTGAGAACACCCGGTATTTCAAAATATAACGGGCTCGCTATTCCAATGTTCCTATAAACCTCATTCCACGAGGAGTAAGGGGTGTTTCAGAATAGAAATTTATTTAGAAATAAGTGCTGTGTAAACAGTGCCAAATTTCAAAATAAGCTATTTCGAAATAACATCAAAATAAGATACGCAATGTGCGTAGCTCAAATTGTGAATCTTATTTTCACCTATAGTGCAGTGCTGACACACCCAAATTGTGAACATGAAAGGGAGGGTATAAAGATGGTATGTTTGTTGAGCACCATTCTATGTATGCGTTAGATGTAATGGAGAAACCCTGGGTGTGTCTATATACATACAGTTTGTTCCTGCTTTGCTTAGATGTGTTAGATATTTAGTAAATGGAGTGGTATTTTGCTCATTGCAATCAACTTAATTTGTGCCCCCTAACACCAACTATGTTTGTATTAAATGTAGGAATAGCTAAACTATGGTAACAATTTTTTTGTAATTTTGTGAAAATTCAGAAAAGGAGGACTATGCTACATTTTTCCAAATGAAAAGACTTAGCAGAAAAAATCTTGCAAATACAGGGGCTCAATTTTTCAGAGCTCTATGGAGGTAAGGAGTGAGAATGATTATTCTGTTCTGGAGGCTATATGGCTTCCCTTTCTTGGGCTAGTTTGACCTGCTCCCCTCCCCCCGTCTACTCCAGTGTTCAAAGAACCGAGATAAATAGGCATCATAAGGTGCATCTTTTCTTATGTTAATTGTGCTGGTGTTGTATGTTTCTACTCTGCGTGCTAAGAGTTGAAATCACTGGGAGCCAAGAAGTGGATGGCAGCAAATGGTGACTGAGAGCCAACAGGTAGGTGGCGGAGTGGTGCGACAAGCGACCAGAAGAGTGGTGGTACCATGACGAATGGCCACTAGAGTGGGCAGCAGCATGATGAGCAATCAGCAGGATAGTGTTGAAGAGGCATAATGAGCGGCCAGCAGGATGGTGGCAGAGTGCTGAGATGAATGGCCAGCAGGGCAGTGCCAGAAAGCTGCAAACAGGTAGATGGCGAGTGACCAGAAGAGTAAATAAGAGGCCTCTTTTCCTTCCCCCACTTAGGATGGGAGGTGAACTCTGAGGATGCACCTCTGAACTCTGGGTCTGCCCTGAACGTACTGTGAGTACGGTACAGAGAAGGGTTGGGCACGTGAAGGGGACATTGCTGGACTTAAGAAACTGAGAGGACAGGGACATTGCCCAACTTACTTGGTGTGGGACTTTTACTTATAGTTTTGTTTATGAATTGGATTTGTGGTGTTTTCCTAAATTAATGGAAAGTTACATCCTTCCCTTTTTATTAAAAGTTTCTTTTCTATACTCAGACAATAATGATAAGTAAATAAAGCAATTTATGAGGCAATTCATAAACATTTGACAGTCCGGATTTGACCCATGGACTGCCTACTGCCTATCCCTGCTTACGTTTATAAAATACTCCTTGAATGTATGGCCATCCTCCAGTGGCTGGCCCTGCTGAACTTGAGTCTTTTTGCAAACAACTTGCAAAATTACTCCTTTAATCAAAATGATAGGGGCTTATTTGTCCAGGAATACAGTTCTCCCAATGATAGGCACATGTACCCTAAACAGGAGAAAAGTGCCTCTGTGTTCCATCCCTGGTAAATCTATATGTGTGCATTCAAAGGTAGACATATACTTAGAGATGATGACTGGCACAACTGCAAAACAAATATGTTGATAGTTCAATACTTTGTAGTATTCTTTCAAATTGCATTCTTGCTTACAAAAAAGTAAATGTTTAGTTGAATTTTTCTTTTGTATATACAGACAGTCCCTGACTTACGTCGGATCCACAGTTACGAACGGGGTTTTTCTCGCCCCGGAGGACGGGAGCGGCGGGATGCCCAGATGTGCCGCGGTCCCGCCACCCGCGTCCTCCGGGGCGAGAAAAGCTGCTCCGCGTCTCCCTGGTCTGCTGAGGGGGGGAAACCCCCTAGCAGACCAGGGAGATGCTGAGCAAAGCCGCGGAGCACGCGGGCAGCGGGACAGCCCAGACGCGCCGCGGCTGTCTTTGCTCCCTGGTCAGTTTCAGCAGTGGCTGAATCAGGATGCCTGGGGCAGAGCAGCTTGGGTGCTGCTGGGTTGGTCCAGAAGTGCCGAGGAGCGGCGCTACTAGAGCAACACAGCAGTACCCCAGCTGCTCTGCCCCAGGCATCCCCAAGTCAGCCACTGCTGAAACTGACCAGCGCTGACTACAGGAAGCCCGAGGCAGAGTTGCTCTGCCCCAGGCTTCCTGGAATCAGCCGCTCATCAGTTTCAGCAGCAGCTGACTTGGGGACGCCTGGGGTTCTTAAGTTGAATCTGTATGGAAGTCGGAACTGGCATCCAGATTCAGCCTATTGAAACTGATCAGAGGCTGATTCCAGGAAGCCCGGGGCAGAGCAACTCTGCCTCGGGCTTCCTGTAGTCAGCCACTGGTCAGTTTCAGCAGCGGCTGAATCTGGACGCCAGTTCCGACTTACATACAGATTCAACTTAAGAACATACCTACAGTCCCTATCTTGTACGTAACCCGGGGACTGCCTGTACTTATATAAGTACATATACATTCTTTATAAAACTATATGCCCGTGTTTCATATATACTTCTTAAAACAAAGCCAACATTTATATATGGGAGGATGTAATTCTCAAAGTTGAAAATTAGATACTAAAGATCAAGAAAACAGATTTGGTTGAAAGTACTAACTTATAGTCCACCTCCACCCCAATTTTATTTCAACCTATTTTTCCTACTGAAATAGGAACAGATCATTAGAAATTCATCTGTTTTACTCAAGGGATCCTTTGATTCATACAGAAAGAAGAATAAAGGAGTTGACTTTAATACAACAAGGCTGTGAAGATTTTTTTTTAGCAAACTATAAAGATTTGACACAGCATGACCCATCGTACCATTAAAGTGAGAGAATAGATTTCCCATAATTCCACATTACCTCCTCTGTCCAAAACAAAACTGATCCAACCAAAGAGCCTTGGGTTATGCTTACTTTCTTCCCTATGGTTAACAAAAAAAAACCTACATGCCCAAAGGGGGAAAAAAAGCTTTTGTTCTCTGTGAAGTCTTTTCAGTAACACAAAATTTTCTCCTTAGATGTTATGACCCCTTGTTAATGCTGAAGCTGGCATGAAGGATTTCATTTGATTCTTAGTGGTTCAGTATCTCCAAAGGAAGCTGATTTACTTAAAGAATGACTGTACAGAAATTCTGACAAAGATGCACTTAGTAGACATTCTTAAGGGAAGAAAACATTTTATGCTAATTCTTCTCTTCAGTGTTTCTTATATAATATGTGTCTGAGGCAATGCTGGTCTGAATTCCGTATGCACAACTTAGAGAAAACACCTATTGTAGACAATGTGAATGTATTTACACTGTTGGCCAGGCTGTACTGGCAGGGCAGCCAACAGCCTTATCAGGCTCTTGGGCAAGATGGGGGGAAGAGCAGCTCTGTGCCCCTGGAAAAGGTGGGGCCACAGGCAGAAGGGGTAGAGTGGAATTAGCTTCCCCCAGCCAGCCCTTCAGTGCTGTCTTCAGTGTACCATTCGGGGTTCCAGAGGTGATTTTAAGTGCCCAGGGCTCGAGCTGACTCTGTTGCCAGAACAGCAGCAGTGGTGGCTGGGAGCTCTGGTCCCTCTTAAATCACCAGGGCCTCAGACAGCTTCTCCCTTTGCCCACTATACTCCTTTGGCAGTCCTATGTACTAGCTATTGAACATACTGCCTGGAATTGGTACTTGCAATTGAAGCCAGTGAGGAGTATTGCCTGAGTAATGATTACAGCATTAAGGCCCCTTGTTTTAAGTTTCCTGTCCTTGCTATATAGTTAAACATTTGTTTTGTACCTGTTATCTTGGTGCAGCATCTGACTACATTAAAGAAATTAACTACGATCAAATGAGCATTATTACCACTTTATGACTGGCACGCTGAAAAGAAATATATATTATAAATATATGGAGAAGGGGGCAGTCATTTTACTTTTCATAGTCTATATAGCTGTTCTTCTTCAGTTCTCCATTAGACGCAGCAACTTGCCTCAAGGTAAATATCAAAGCTCCTATAAGAACACCTGTATGAGCCTGGGATGAAGGGAGCAAGAAGACAACACATGTCTCCGTTTTGCACTTGAAGCTGGTTATTCATGCAGGATAAACTTAATCCCTGTCAGCACAAGTCCTGTACCTTACTTAATTCCTCTTTAAGCTCTGTGGGTGTGTCCAAACTACATGGCTCCATCAATGGAGCCACGTAGATTAGGCTGATCGGCAAAGGGAAATGAAGCCGCGATTTAAATAATCGCGGCTTCATTTAAATTTACATGGCTGCTGCGCTGAGCCGACAAACAGCTGATCAGCTGATTGTTGGCTCAGCGCGCTAGTCTGGACGCTTCCGTGCCAACCTGAAAGCCCTTTATCGACTTCCCCGTTATGCTTCGTAGGATGAGGTTTACCGGGGAGGTTGATAAAAGGCTTTCATATCGACAGGGGAGCATCCAGACTAGCGCTGAGCCGACAAGCAGCTGATCAGCTGTTTGTCGGCTCAGCGCGGCAGCCATGTAAATTTAAATGAAGCCGCGATTATTTAAATCACGGCTTCATTTCCCTTTGCCAAACAAACAAATCTACATGGCTCCGTCGACAGAGCCATGAAGTTTAGACGTACCCTGTGTGGAGGACCTAAGTGATGCATATACCCTTTCTGGCCTTCTGGAAAGGGATGAATTTCATCCCATGTGAAACAACCACCAGCCACAAGTTCAGGAACTGAGAACAGTGACTTATGTTCCTATAATATTATTCTAAGCCTAATTTCAATGTGAAATACTACATTTGCTGTATCATAGAAACTGTTAGTGATTGCAAGCATCTGGCAGTTTCTGCAAATTGAAGGGTTAGATTTTGCTATGAAACCAGTAGGCTATTTCATGGTTTTTGCAACCTTTTACAAAATTGACTAGGTGGGCTTCTCTGGCTATCTGCAAGATCAAAACTGAATACAGTATTTTCTTTAATCTGGTCTTTTAGGCTAAGTCTACACTGTAGCCTTATTGAGGACAAGCTTATGCAAATAAAGCTTAGCATGGAATATCGCCACACTTCATCTGCATAATTAATGAGCAGCCATATTTGAGCAAGAGGCTTTTGTGCAAAAAATCCCTCTTGCACAATAGTCGTTCTTCCTGAAAACTGAGGAAGAACAGCTCCATTAGCAAAAATTTTTAATAAATCTCTAAACTCAGGGGTTGTACCATTTGACTGGAGAATTGCTAATATAGTTCCTATTTTTAAGAAAGGAAAAAAAAGCAACCCGGGTAACTATAGGCCTGTTAGTTTGACATCTGAAGTATGTAAGACCTCGTTTCACGAGGAGTAACGGTAGTTCGGAATAGGACCCTAGTCCGAACTACCTAGTTCGAGCCCCGTGTAGCCGCGCTACACGGGGTTCGAAGCAGCGGGGATTTAAAAATGGCGGCTCCCCGCTTATGCAAATGAAGCCCGGGAAATTCAAATCCCGGGCTTCATTAGCAAGTGCCGTATGCATACATTACCCCGCTAGTTCGAACTAGCGGGGTAGTGTAGACATACCCCTTGTTTTCCTTTATTCCCGTAGCTAGTTTGAGCTCATTTTGTGCCTTTGCCTTTCTGATCTTGCCCTGCATTCCTGTGTTGTTTGCCTGTATTTATCCTTTGTAATTTGTCCTACTTTCCATTTTTTATATGACTCCTTTTTTTTATTTTTAGATCATGCAAGATCTCGTGGTTAAGCCAAGGCGGTCTTTTGCCATTTGTCTTTATTAAACTTCAAGCGTAGCATGGTAGAAAGGCGGTAAAGTAATATTAATATAGAATTCTATTACACTACCTTTTTTCTTTCTCTCAGCAGGAAACTGCTACTGAAGTACAGGAACATATAAGGAAAAGTTATTTATTTGTTCCCATAATATAAGA
Organism: Pelodiscus sinensis; assembly: GCF_052426305.1. NCBI lineage: Eukaryota > Metazoa > Chordata > Testudines > Trionychidae > Pelodiscus > Pelodiscus sinensis. The sequence goes on from NC_143054.1 coordinate 33,453,819, forward strand.
ACTAGGGGCCACCAAATGAAACTAATGGGCAGCAGGTTTAAAACAAATAAAAGGAAGTTGTTCTTCACATAGCGCATAGTCAATCTGTAGAACTCCTTGCCTGAGGAGGTTGTGAAGGCTAGGACTATAACAGGGTTTAAAAGAGAACTAGATAAATTCATGGAGGTTAAGTCCATAAATGCCTATTATCTGTATGGGTAAGAAATGGTGTCCCTAGCCTGTTTGTCAGAAGGTGGAGATGGACGGCAGGAGAGAGATCGCTTGATCGTTACCTGTTCAATTCACTCCCTATGGGACACCTGGCATTGGCCACTGTTGGTAGACAGGGTACTAGGCTGGATGGACCTTTGGTCTGACCCAGTATGGCCGTTCTTATGTTCTTATGTATCTAACTGCTGTAAAACAGGGTCATCATGTAAACAACACTGATAGATTTACTGCCAATAGTTTGATTTAAGAAAGTTATTCAGAAATATTAATACTGTTAGCAAATGTACCATCTTCACTAAGAAATTATATGATTCTCTCTATCTTCTTCTCTCTCAGACTGCCTGGAAGCTTTTATTTCCATCTATAATGCAGGGTTTTGCATATCATAATCCTGAGGTTTAACTCTGTGCAAAACAGTTTTCCCCTTTGAAAATTCATGAAAAAAACCTCTCTGTCCTGTACTTCAGTAGCAGTTTCCTGCTGAGAGAAAGAAAAAAGGTAGTGTAATAGAATTCTATATTAATATTACCTTACCGCCTTTCTACCATGCTACACTTGTATTTCTGAGCCTCCCCTGTGCATTCCACACTAAATCTCTCCTGAAACCTGTCCCCCTTTCCCCAGTTCCATTCCTTATACTACAAACATTTTTGTAATTACTTTACACTAGGGCAATTGATGAATCATAAATAACTAATTTGATTACTTTGAAAAAATTAATTGTGATTGAAAATTGTTATTAATCAGTTTTAAACGCACTGTTAAACAATAGAATACCAATTAAAATTTAATAAATAATTGGGATATTTTCTGCATTTTCATATACATTATATTCTATGTTGACATTGAAGTCAAAGTATATATTACTTTAATTACAAATTTTTATACTTTAAAAACAATCAAATAAATAGTATTTTTCAGTTCAAATCATATAAGTACTGTATTGCAATCTCATGACACTAGAATTTACAAATGTAGATTTTTTTTGTTACATAACTGCAATCAAAATCAAAACAATATAAAATTTTAAAGGCTGAAAGTCCACTCAGTCCTACTTCTTTTCAGCAATCACCAAGACAAACAAGTTTGTTAACATTTATAGAAGATGGTGTTCAGGGTCGGCTTTAGGCTGATTCACCCGATTCCCTCGAATCCGGACCCACGCTTAAGAGGGCCCCACGCCCTAAAGCTGGAAGTGTGCTGGAGTGCCAGGTGCCCTGCAGGAGGGGGCAGCAGCCCCAGGATTTGGTGGGAAAGTGGGACTCTGCCCTGTACCTGGGGATTTAAAGGGGCTGTGACTCTTTTTGTGTTCTGGTTTTTTTTTTTCTTCAACAAAATTCCTGGCTGCCTGGGCCCTGTCAAAACTGTTTGAATTGGGCCCCACACTTCCCAAAGCTGGCCTTGATGGTGTTGCCTCTTTTTATTTACAATGTCATCTGAAAGTAACAACAAGTGTTCATATGGCACCTTTGTAGCTTGGATTGCAAGGTATTTACACATCAGATATCCTGAACATTCGTATGTTACTTCATGTTTCACCCACCATTCCAGATTACATACTTCCATGGTGATGATGCTTGTTTAAAAAGTAATGAATTAATTAAATTTGTGTTTGAACTCTTAGCGACAGAATTGTATGTTTTTGGCTCTCAGTTACCTACATTCTGCCATGTATTTTACACTGTACAGTAGTCGTTTCAGATGATGACTCAGCAAACATTGTTAACATTAAGAAGACTTTCGCAGCAGATTTGACAAAACACAAAAAAGGTACAAATATGAGATTTCTAAAGATAGTTATAGCACTTCACTGAGGGTATGTCTACACTACCCCGCTAGTTCGAACTAGCGGGATAATGTAGGCATACCACACTTGCAAATGAAGCCTGGGATTTGAATTTCCCGGGCTTCATTTGCATAAGCGGGGAGGCGCCATTTTTAAAACCCCGCTGGTTCGAACCCCGTGCAGCGCGGCTACACGGGGCTCGAACTAGGTAGTTCGGACTAGGATTCCTATTCCGAACTACCGGTACACCTCGTGGAACTAGGAGGGTAGTGTAGACATACCCTGAGAGTTTAAGAAAATGAAGTGCTATCCAAAATCTCAAAGGTATGAGGAGTGGCTTATGTTTTCAGAAATCTTTAAAAGAACAACACTCTGATGCGGAAACAATAGACCTCAAACCACCAAAAAAGAAAATCAGTTTAATGACTTTAATGTCACTTTAATGACATTATCTGACTCAGATAATGAAAATGGACATGTATAGGTCTGAATTGCTTTGGGTTGCTATTGAGCAAAACCCTTCATCAGCATGGATGCATGTCCCATGGAATGGTGGTTGAAGTATGAAGTGACATACAAATTTTGAGTTCATCTGGCACATAAATATCTTGTGATACCAGTTGCAACACCAGAAGAATGCCTGTTCTTTCTTTCGGGTGACATTGTAAACAAGAAGCAGGCAACATTATTTTCTGCACATGTAAACCAATTTGTTTGAGCAATTGGCTGAAAAAGTAGGACTAAGTGGACTTGCAGATTTTAAAATTGTACATTGTTATATTTTTGAATGTAGTGGTTTTTATGTAATTTTACATTTTTAACTTCAATTTTCAAGATAAAGAGATTGTACTGCAGTACTTATACTAGGTAAATTGAAAAATATTTTTTATAGTGCAAATACTTGCAATCAAAAATAAATATAAAGTGAGCATTGTATACTTTGTATTCTGTGTTGTAATTCAAATCAATATATCCTAAACTGTAAAAAATATCCAGAAATATTTAAATAAATGTTATTCTATTATTCAACAGTACAATTAATCATAATTTTTAATCACACAATTAATCGTGATCAATTTTTTAATTACCTGACAGCCTACTTTACATCCATGAGTGATTTCAGTTGCCTCACTGAGCAGAGAGTTATTCATATGCATGGTTTGAAAGAAAAGTATTTGGGTAAAAAAAGAACAAGGAGATATAATATAGGAAGGGAATGGGATTGACATAGTACAAAGGATATGAGAATGGCTATGAAGAAACAAAGGAGACAAAGCCATCAGGAAAAACTGACCTTTGGAAATACACTTATTTATTTTAATGTTTTAATATAACTTTTTAAACAAATTAATATAATCAAGGGCTAATGGAGAAGCTATTCAGGCTATGAAAGGATAAAGTGGCCTTTAACCCCAAAATATATGATTAAATATATCAGCTGGTTCAGAGATTTCATTTATAATGAGATGACTGTTGAATCCTGTCTTCAAATTGAATCATTCACTTTTTAGATTAGTATTGCCCAATGCTCATATTTTATTCAGCTAGTATGTTATTTAACCTCTGACCTCATTCCCTGCATCAGGGCTTCTGGAGGTTTTTTTAGAGTTGTTCTCTGAAAGCTTTTAAAAGAATAAATCACAGAGACATATTTAAACTAGAATGTCTTCAGTTTGCTCTGAGGATTTGTTTTAAAAGCTGCTTATGTATTCTTCTTGACTTAGAAGGCAAGATGTTTATACTGTAACATTCACCTCTCAACTACTGGTAATGACAGGTCTCATTATAGTCTTCAAACATTACGTTCGAGGACAGATTGCAATTTATTGTATATTTGATTGGGGTCTATTTAACTTTAAACAAATGCTTCAGTGAGTTATGCTGACTATAGCATTTATCTACTCACAAGGACATGCATCTAACATGTAGGAATTTCCAGAATTGCATACATGCAAAGTATCTCATAGACAGTGGGTCATGCAAACCATAAAATTAGGATCCAGATTTTGAGCAAAATTTTCACAGACTCCAAGGCCATAAGGAACCATTGTGATAATTTTGTCTGATCCCTTGTAATAGCACTGCCCATACAACGTCCCTGAATTAGTTCCTGTTTAAACAAGAGCATTTCTTTTAGAAAAATGTCAGATCTCAAATTTAAACTTACCAGTGCTGGAAAATCTATCACAACACTTGATACATTGTGCCAATAGTTAATTACTCTGTTAAAATGTACATCTTATTTCCAGAATTGGTCTAGCATTAACTTCCAGCCATTGGATTGTGCTATCCCTTTGCCTATAGATTAAAGATTATTAAATTTCTATTCCTCACATAGGTACTTACAGACTACGATTAAGGAACAACTTAATCTTCAGAGATCACCAAAAGAAATTAATAGGCAGCAGGTTTAAAACATAAGGAATTATTTCTTCACACAATGCACAGTCTATGGAATAGGTTGCAAGTGGATGTAGTGAAGGCCAAAAGTTCCTCAAATCATATTTTCCAATTTTTAATTGCTCTTTTGCTTCTTCTCCAATTCCTCTCTAATTTATCAACATCATTAAATTCCAATAGCAGTAACCTCAGTACTACATACAGAAGTAATATAACCACTCTACTACAGTAAGAGATTCGCCTTTTTATACATCTAAAGATCATATTAGTGTCTTTGACCATAGAACACACTAGTGTCTTTGGCCATAGCACTGGGAGCTCATGTTCAGCTAATTATCCACCACTATTATTATTTGCATTTCTAGGCAGACTAGTCATGGACCAGGACCTCATTGTGCTAGGTGCTGCACAAAACCTAGAAGAATTGGAGGACAGAAATAAATAATTTGCTCCATATTACAAAAGAATTGTAAGACAGAGTTGCAGACCTCTTGACTTTTAGATAGGTACCTTAATCACAAGATCATCTTTCCCCTAAATAGAAAGATGGCTATTGATTTCACAGACTTTCAAGCTCTTAAAATGTAACCAGCAAATGACACTATTCATCTCACATTGGTGCTCTAAAACTGTATCAGCCAGGACAACTCATACATTTGTTTGTAAACAGTCCTCTGAAAGGGAAAAGCAACCATATTTTAATGGATTTAAATTATATTTTTTAACTTTCCATTCTTTAAAAACAACAAGTAGTTCTGTGGGACCTTAGAGAAAACAAAAATATATAGGACCATGAGTTTTCGTGGGTAAGATCCATTTCATCAGATGAGTTGGAGTAGAAATAACAGAATCCAAGATATATAACAGCATAAGAAGTACCTGACAATTGTAGGACCTATGTTAGTGAAACTAATTAAGTGGGCTGGATGTGTCCCATTCATAGCTTTTGATGTGAAAATGTGAATGTCAAAAGTCGGGAAAATTGGCTTTTTAGTACATTAACCAGTTAATGTCTTTAGCTCAGGGTAATTATGTCAAATTTGTAGATGAACACCCGTTCTGTCAGCTGTCTCTGTAATTGGGTGGTGAAATTCCTCTGCAGAAGAATGGTTACTTTTAAATCCATGATAGTGTGAGCAGAGAGGTTAAAGTGCTCCCCTAAGGGTCTATGTGTGTTACCATTCCTGATGTCTGATTTGTGTCCATTTATCCTTTGTCACAGAGACTCTCCAGTTTGGCCAATATACATGTCAGTGGGGCATTGCTGGCACTTGATGGCGTATATCACATTAGAGGATGTGCAGTTTTTTCAGCCCCTGATGTTATCACTTTATATAGTAAGTCCTGTTATGATGTCACTTGTATAGATATGTGGACAGAGTTGGCAACGGGGTTTGCTACAGATATAGGTTCCTGAGGTTTGGTGTGTGGCTGCTGGTAAGCATTTGCTTCAGATTGCAATGGGGCTGGGGGGTGACCTCTCCATCTTGGCCCATTATTTCTTGGTTGTCATTCATACAGAAAATCGTTGCCTATGTGGCCTCTAATAAGATCCAAATAGGATGCTGCCAATCTCCTCACCACCCCTATTCTCTGGTAACACAGAGACCAGCCATCTTGCCTGCTGGCAAACCCCTCATCATGCTGCCCCAAGAGCACAACCTTCATTTATAGAACAGCAAGAAAGAGTTAGTTTCTGTGCTTTGCAGCAGCTAGGCTGGAACACAAACAAGTCAATCAAGATGCAAGGAGAAGCAGATCAATCAGCAGATCCCATTGTTGGCCATGTAGCTTATTGGTTGCCTCATTGCTCCCTCCCTCATGACACCAGAGGGATTCAAGCTTTGTCCCCTGCATCATTACAGAATGAAGCATGAAGACAATATCCCATATCCTCTTTGTTCTCCCTTGCATCTGCAGACAAGTTGGACTGCAGCTTCAGGGACAGCTATAACTGCTGCATTTATTTTTGGTATGTATACCTAAATAGCCAGTCCCCATCACAAGAAGAAACAAGACCATTTGCTAATTTATCTGGCTGTCAAGAGTGGAGAAACATCAGCAAAAGGTGTACACAGCAACAGAAAATCAAAACCCAGTGTAGAGTGTCAACAGATTAAAGGCCTGCTTGTATCCAGATTACAGAGAGTATGGATGAGAGCAAATAGAATAATGTTCACAGTGAATAACTTACTCTATGAATTTAGGTCATGGTTTTCAAACTTGGATACCTTTTTTCTAGACCCCTATTTGGGCACAGAAGTAAATGGACTTTTGGCCTTTGTTCTTGTGACGGGGTGTGCATACCCAGCACTGAATCAGGTAGGGTTAACACCCCGTGGGAGGAGGAAGTCCCACCCCTTCAGCCAGACTCGGCATGCTCCAAATGCTGGGGCAGCATAAAAGGCAGTAGAGCAGCTCAGTCTGGGGTGGCCACCAAAGGAGGACTTCCTTCTATGAGGAGCTCCAGACCAGCACCAGCCAGAGAGATGGATGGTGGAACCCAGAGACCCAGGAGACCACCACAAGCTACCTGTGCTGGAGGAGCCCCAGGGAGAGATGACTGTAGTAGAGTCAGAGGATCCAGAGACTACCTGGGAGAGACTTACACCAGGGCTGGTATGAAGTCACCTAGGAAGGGTGTTGGAGTGGTATCTCCTACCCAGGTGAGCTTGGGGTGTTTTGGTCAGACTCCCTGCTGAGTGAGTGGTCTAAAGCACAGCCACTCACTGGGCCCTAGGTCAGAACCTGGTGAAGTAGGGTGGGCCCGGGTCCCCCTACTGAGGCAGCTGGCCCCAACCCCAACTTATTGGCTTTGACTGCTAGGCTGTGCCAAAGGGCCACCCCATATTGACTTTGGTCATTAGGCCATGCTGCCCTGAGTTAAAGGACCACCCCATATTGACTGTGGTTACTATACTGCAATTGTTCTGAACCAAGGGCTACCCCTTATGGACTCTGGCTGGCAGATCATACTGCTTGGACTAAGGGCTTCCCTATTAACTTTATTGGGCTTCACTACCCTAGGGTGAGGGTTGGTTTTCATGGACTAGGGGAGATGGTCAATGGCCCGGCAGCCAACAGGGTGATGTCCAAACCCCAGAGTACACCACCCCCCAGGGACAGGGTGTGCATATGCTGCAACAGTTCTCCATTTTTCCTGCTCACACAACGATGGCTAGCACTCAGCAATAACATCAGTTTATTCATTATTCAAATTTGCTTGACAATTTAATTACTCAAGAGATTACAGGCAGTCCCCGAATTACGCGGATCTGATTTACATTGGATCCGCAGTTACGAACGGGGCTTTTCTCGCCCCGGAGGACTCGAGTGGCGGGACGCCCAGATGCGCCGCGATCCGGCCGCCCGCGTCCTCCGGGGTGAGAAAAGCTGCTCCGCGTTTCCCTGGTCTCCCCCCAGCAGACCAGGGAGACGCGGAGAAAAGCTGCGGAGGATGCGGGCAGCAGGACAGCCCAGACGCGCCGCGGCTGTCCCGCTGCTGGTGTCCTCCGAGGCTTTGCTCCCCGTCTCCCTGGTCTGCTGGGGGGAGCCCCCCCCCCAGCAGACCAGGGAGACGCGGAGCAAAGCCGCGGAAGATGCGGGCGGGACCGCGGCGCGTCTCGGCGGTCCCGCCACCCGTGTCTCCCTGGTCTGCTGGGGGGGGCGCAGTTAGTGCATCCCCCCCCAGCAGACCAGGCTTTTCTCACCGACGACGCCTGGGGTAGAGCAGCTGGGGCGCTGCTGGGTTGGTTCTGCAGCGCCGCTCCTTGGCGCTACTGGACCAACCCAGCAGCACCCCAGCTGCTCTACCCCAGGTGTCCCCAAGTCAGCCGCTGCTGAAACTGACCAGCGGCTGACTACAGGAAGCCCAAGGCAGAGTTGCTCTGCCCCGGGCTTCCTGGAATCAGCCGCTGATCAGTTTCAGCAGCGGCTGACTTGGGGACACCTGGGGTAGAGCAGCTGGGGTGCTTCTGGGTTGGTCCCTGCAGTGCTGAGGTGCTGCAATGCGGGGACCTACCCAGCAGCGCCGCAGCTGCTCTGTCCCAGGCGTCCAAATTCAGCTGCTGTTGAAACTGATCAGCGGCTGATTCCAGGAAGGCCAGGGCAGAGCAACTCTGCCTCGGGCTTCCTGTAGTCAGCCACTGGTCAGTTTCAGCAGCGGCTGAATCTGGACGCCAGTTCCGACTTACATACAAATTCAACTTAAGAACAAACCTACAGTCCCTATCTTGTACGTAACCCGGGGACTGCCTGTAATCACTAATATTTTTCTGGAAATATTTAATCATCTACATCAACATGTTGAACTATGTTTGTTGTGACTGATCATAGTCACACTGTTTATTTTTCCTGAAAACTATTTAAAAATCAAGACTCCCATTGACTTGGATTGCCTTTAGATTAAGCCATACAAGTCTAAAATCTCTTATACTATCTTAGGGTGTATCTAAACTACATGGCTCCATTGATGGAGCCATGTAGATTAGGCTGATCGGCAAAGGGAAATGAAGCCGCGATTTAAATAATCGCGGCTTCATTTAAATTTAAATGGTTGCCGCGTTGAGCCAACAAACAGCTGATCAGCTGTTTGTCGGCTCAGCACGCTAGTCTGGATGCTCCCGCACCAACCTGAAAGTCCTTTATCGACCTCCCCGTTATGCCTCGTAGGATGAGGTTTACCTGGGAGGTCGATAAAGGGCTTTCATGTCGGCAGGGGAGTGTCCAGACTGCCCCAATCTGCCGACAAACAGCTGATCAGCAGTGCGGGGCAGCCATTTAAATTTAAATGAAGCTGCTGAACAAACAAATCTACATGGCTCCGTCGACGGAGCCATGGAGTTTAGATGTACCCTTACTGTACATACTACCTGAAATTGCTCATATCACTAGTTTTTTTAACTATATATGTGCCCTAAATTCCTTCTAGAAACACCTATGTTGATTTGGGCATTTGTCTCCTTGAAACAATCAGCGTGGCCTACAAAAGAGGCAGTTGATGGCTACTGCTGCAATACTCTCCAAGTCAATGTAGATTTTGTAACAGCAACCTAAACTATATTACATTAAGCATGTTGACACAGTTAATGCCACTGTTGCTGTTATGTTCTGTGCACATCAAAACAATATGTAATGGAAAACCTCACAAAACAGCACTGGTATTATTAGTTCTGATGCAGACTGTCAGTCTAAGAAAATCAGTTATACTATTGATCTAATAAATACTATTAAAACTTCAAGATCTCTTGTGAGAATAACAACTGACAATCATGCTGCAGGAATTAGGCATGGAGACACTGAATTTCTGAGACCTCAAGGTAAAACAATCTCTGATCCATCTGCAATAAAGGGAAGAATGTCTCAGATTGGGGAAGTGAGATGGAATAGTAAATAATACATTGAGTTCAGGTTTATGCAGTAAGATAGTACTTTTTCTTCCTTAAAAAAACAGTGCAATAACTGGGTAACTGATACTTCCTCTCCTCCTCCCATTCCTACACAGAAAGACAGAACACATCTGAAATAACTGTGGTTCTCTGAGATATTATCTCAGTGGAGATCCACGACCTGCCCTCCATGCCCATTTCGGCAACCATGAGATTGAAATTTTGAAGGAACCTAAGGCAGGATCATGACCACTCTGTCCTTTTTACTCTCATACTGGAACATGAGCTGATGGACACTGTTTAAAAAAAATCCAGTCTCGTGCCTGTTCACCAACAGTGGAATCCACACTAACAGCATCTCCTCAAAAGACAGTTAAGGTACGGTAAGTGACCATTCTTTATCACAGATTCACTGGTACCATGTGCTTTTCCCATTTGTCTCTTCTCTTATAGTTACATCTTGAGGTAAGGGCCTCTCTCTGCATTTTGTTAATACCCATTCAACATTCTCTGGGTATGTCTACACTACCACCCTAGTTCGAACTAGGGTGGTAATGTAGGCAACCGGAGTTGCAAATGAAGCCCGGGATTTGAATTTCCCGGGCTTCATTTGCTTATTGCCGGGCGCCGCCATTTTTAAATGTCTGCTAGTTTGGACTCCGTGCCCTGTGGCTACACGCAGCACGAACTAGGTAGCTTGGACTACGCCACGCGCCCCTTACAGCTGCCATCAGGCGCCCCCCCCCCATCGGTTAGCGCCCCGGGCAGCTGCCCAACTCGCCCGCCCCTCAGTCCAGCCCTGCCTCTAATAATACAAATCCAGAGAAGCAGAGGTTTCCATGGTAAGAAAAAAACTGTAAAATTATTACGGGAATTCATTGCTTGCAGCATAAATTACAAAACAAAAATAAAACACAAGACTTAGAGTACAAAATCAATGAATAATACCCATTTATTAATACATGATACTAAATGTTTCTGTGGTACTTAAAGTCAAAAGGAACTGAGAAAACTCTAAGTACCTAGTGATAAATTGTAAAGAATTCTTAAATCATAAAAATGGTTCTTAAGTAATTCACAAGTAACATTTACAATTATATTTATTTTTGTATAAATATCTTTACAAAACATACATGGACTGAAATTTAGCAAATAGTTAAGCATGTACATAAGTGTATTTATACAAGCAGTCCCACTGAGTTCAGGGCAATTATTTACATAAATCAGGACATGTGCTTGCATGTTTGCAGGATTGAATTGAGTTAGTAACTTATAATGGAGGACAGAAAAACAATACAGGGGGGAAAAATGTTTCACCACCCAGAGGAAAAGTACAGGTTAACAATGAGGTTATGAGTAAAATTAATGATAATTCTAAAATGACTAAGGCCCAGATCTTCAACAATTTTTAGATTCCTAAATATTCAATGGAAGTTGGGCATGTAAATACTTTTCAAGATCTGGGCCTAAGATATGACACTACATTAATTCTGTATTGGTCCATTGGTTCTTCCTTACAGATGGTGTAGTGTGAGTAGTTCATTGGTCTCGAATAAGAAAAGAAATATTGAAAGTTAGGAAATCATGAAGGCCTTGTAAAATTATATATTTATAATCAACAGGAAAGGGAATAATGGGTTCAGATGTACGATGGGCTCAGGATTAGGGTCTGTGGGTTTGCAGGAGTGTTATGATGCTGTGGCCAGATGGGGGCTTGGCCCAAATTGGGGGCTTGTTGGTCAGGTTTCATTTTTAAATAAAATATTACGTCCAATACAAAACGTTTCAGCGTTGTCTTTATGGGAGTGGTGGGAAACCTGTTTTGCGTCAGGGGCCACTGACCCACAGAAAAATCAGTCAGGGAATGAGATGCAAAAAAACAACCCCTCCAAAAAACCCCAAGCCTCACTGATGTGGCTCCAATTGAGACACCTCACTCCCCTGGCACTCCAGCCCACAGGGAGGGTAGGCAGGACTGAGGTTCAAGGCCTCAGGACAGATTAACTCTTTTGGGTTCCAGGGTTAGTGGAATTTGTGGGCCCCTCTTCACTCTGAGGTGGGGACAAAAATGAGGGATTCAGTGTGCAGGACAGGGCTGCCAGTGAGTGGGATAGGGATGGGTGTGCAGAAACTGGGTAGAAAATAGAGTACAGCAGCATGCTGGGGGCAGGTGTCTGGCAAGGAGGGAGAGGGCAGGAGCAGGTTACTGGTGGGTATTTGGCCAGGGGGAAGGAAGAAAGGGTTCTGGTGAGGGCCTGGCCAGAGGGAGGGGTCAGGGTGATAGTGGGGGGTCTGGCCAGGGGGCAGGATGCTGGTGGGGGTTTGGCCAGGGGGGAGGGAGCCAGGTGATGGTGGGAGTCTAGCCAGGGGGAGGAGCAGGGTGATGGTGGGATTCTGGCCAAGAGGCAGGATGCTGGCGGGGATCTGGCTGGGGAAGGAGGCAAGGTTATGGTGGGAGTCTGGCCAGGGGGGAGAAGGGCAGGGTGATGGTGAGAGTCTGGCCATGGGCAGCTGGTCAGATCGGCTGCCCCTCTTTGCTCCACCCCAGCTGGAGCGTGGCACAGCCTCTGGGGGGCAGAATGCCACAGCCAGCTGACCGGGCAGCCACTCCTCTTTTCTCCAGCCCAGCTGGAGCACGGAACAGCCTAGCTGTAGCAGAGAGGGGCAGCCACCCAGCCAGCTGGATGTGGCGTGCAGTCCATGGATACTGCAACGCACTCTAGCTGGGGTGGAGCAAAGAGGGGCAGCATGGCGCAGCCTCAGTAGGATGAATGCCATGGTCATCTGGCTGCCCCTCTTTGATCCAGCCCAGCTGGCCGGGGTGTTCAGCCCTCCGATGTTGCCTCAGTAGTTCCCAACAAGGGGAAATGAAGATCGACCTATGGAGACTCCAAGATCGACTGGTGGGTGACCACGGAAGTAAAATAATGGAACAGATATTAAGAATACAAATTATTAAACAAATATAAGATAATGAATTAGTTTATCTCCTTAGTTAAATAAAAATGCCAGACAAAATCTTTTGTTTTTTGAAAGTGCTGAACATTGCAAATGGAATGTGGCTGGGTCCCTGGTGGCTGTGCAGCCTAGTGACTTGGTCACAGAGTAAACAGGCAAAAAAGGGGGGCACTGCCCCCCACCCCCCGCTGCCTGTGCTCTTGGCCCAAGAACTCTGAATCACTCCCTGTTCAAGTCCATATGTCTGGGGCATGGCCCCAAGAGTCCAGATTCCCCATAGTTGGGGCTTCTTCCCTTTCCCAAAGGGGTGAGAGTGGGGCTGAGACTGCTGAGCAGATAGACTCTGGTTCATGTTCCTTAGACTGCTGAACTGGGCATTTGCCTCCTTGCTAGTCAGGCCCACACTGAGCCAGCCTCCTTTCTTTTCTCCTCCCTTCATTGGTTGCAGGCAAAGCGGAGTGGGGCTGGCTGGGCACAGGGGCTTTAACCCCTGGGTCACTGGGCCCTCCTTTCTCTGCTGCCTCTCATGCAACCTCATCTTTTAAATCCTGCTAAATAAAAACAGTAAATCAAATAGTTTGAATGTGAATCCTGGCACATACCAGTGGACTTTAAATTGGTGAAGAGAGCCCATCGTGAATGAGGGAAAAGATGTCTACCTTGATAGAGACTCAGGACTGTGGCGAGATTTCACAGGCCTCTGGTCATGGTAGGAGGGGGCTCAATTCCATGCCCCTGCAAGGGATGGGAGCCGCACGTGGAAGGGATGGGACTGTGACTGGCCTCCCCCAGCCAACCCTTCAGGGACACCCAAAGTATGCCGACGGGGCTTTGGAAGCAATTTAAAGAACCTAGGGCTCCAGCCATTGCTGCTCCCATAGCAGCAGCTGGGAGCCTAGGGCCCTTTTATGTTTCCAGGCTTTAGAGCAACCGCCCCTTTTCCTCCCTTTTGACAAACCTGTAAACAGTGTTTCCCAAATGGTGTTCTTCAGAACCCAGGGGTGCCACAAAGTGAAAATCAGGGTTCCGCAAGAAAATTCCATTACAGTAACATTTTATGTTTTAAAAAAAATTGCACACATTAAATGTGATGTTTGTTTTTTAAATATGTGCAGTTAAACTAAATATTGATTTCATGACCTTGTTTAGCATTTGTTTATTATTATCCTTACTTATTTGTGGTCTACTTTTTCAGCTCCATATATTAGACTGTTATTAGGGGTTCCACAAAATTATTTCGCGTTTAAAAGGGTTCCGTGGCCAAATAAAATTGGGAAACACTAGAGACTTCATAACAGTATTTTCTGAATATATATACAGACCTCATTATGCAGTATCTCTACATAACATTTCACTGTGATAATTACTCCAGCTTTCATTTAAGACCTCTCTTTGGTAAAACAGAATGTAGCTACCAGAATCCAGACAAAAATCCACAAATGACGCACATTTTCAGTATGATCCACTGGGAATGAGACAAACAACTCCTCTTTTATTTGTGCTATATCCTGATGCACTGTGCTAACAATGGAGTCACAACATATGCTAAATTGTCCAAAATTCTGTGTTGCAAAGCCATTGAGAACTATGATTTGTATGTCACCCTCTGACCCTATATAGGAAAATTATGTCCCTTTGGCAAGAAATAATTTGTGGAGCACTCGCACCTGAACTTAGTGTGTATTTTGTTACTTGTCAAAACTTTGAGATATTTTACTTGGTAAGTAAAATTAATGTACAAGGAAAGGTATTTCAACTCATGTATTGCTGCACATATAACAGAATTCCCTGATTTTCTTGCTGACAGAGGGCAGTTATGACTTAAAAGTTGTATTTCATATGAATTGATATTCAGCTATCAAATGATACTGCTGGAGTATGATGGATTGTCCTGATAAATTGTCAAAACATGATATATCATATTCAGTTTCCCTTCCATAAACATATTACAATCTATTTTGATAGTGAAGGGATATAGTTTAATTATTTGTTTTTCATATGACTTCAGACTTGACATATGGTACCTCATTAAGCTCTTTTTTACTTGTTATGGTAAGAACAACAAGCTCTGAAGAGGACATAAAACTTCTGGCTTAGAAGATAGTTTTAAAAACTTACAGTACCATTCACGAGCCCAGTAATCTTGAATGAATCCAGAATGACACTTGGTTTTGCAAGGTTTCTTATAACTCAGTTCCACAATAAACACTGGCTCTTGGCATTGTCTTTTTTGGCGAGGGCTGAAAGAGATTATCAAAATAAAATGAATGAAAATCAAAGGGAGATAAGGTTCTTTTATTCCTTTCAGCAATTTTTCCTTGTTGGAATTTGATTTTTTGCCATAATTTAAAAATAGGTACAAAATTCACTATGAAAATGAGACTCAATTCCAAAGTTTCTGAACACAATTCAAAGAGAAAGATATCATGGAAAATTTGTTTGCCAAGTAAGACTATTACTATCATACACAGTTTTCTGAAGTACAAACTGTCATATGTCATTCATTATAGAAGGTATTAGAAGGTAAGGTCTAAGAAGTGTATGATTGCCTATGACCCAGTGAGGGATTATTCCATTTTATTTCGCCATCTATCATTTACTTTGTACCCATCATCCTTTCCCATCCACCAGGCTGCAGATGTACTTCCTCCTCTCTCCAAGCATTGACTCTTCCTTTCTCTCTTCATCCCATACATTAAAGCTTAGGGCCACTCCACTGCTATCTCTTCAACCATTCAGATAATCCACGGCTACCCTGGGTGAGTCTAGACTACAGAGTTTTGTCGACAAAAGTTTGCTTTTGTCGACAAAACTATACCTGCGTCTACACTACCGCTGCATTCTGTTGACTGCAAGTCGACAGAATGCAGCAGTTTTGTTGACAGCGGTAAACCTCATTTTATGAGGAATAACGCCTTTTTTCAAAAGTACTCTTTTGAAAAAAGGTGCTATTGCATGCAAACAGTGCTTTTTCAAAAGAGATCATCTAGACTCTCTTTTGAAGAAGTGGTTTGCTTTGTCAACAATATTGATCGTAATCCAGATGATCGTAATCCAGATACTGTCAACAAAACCTGTGTCGAAAAAGGTGTGAAATCTAGACGTAACCCCTGGCTCTGACAGTCCCTCTCAGTTAAAGTAGCATTTACTATCCTGTACCAATTTCCTTTCTCATCCTTATGAAAGATATAGTTGAATTTAAGGAGGTCAACATTTTCATTTGTGAAAACCAGACACTGGGGGTTGGAAGCTTCTCTTTCCCCTGCTTCACCTTTCCCCTTGATGCCCTAGCCCTTGTGCCACCTCTTTCCCTCAAGACTCTGCTCCCTGCTCATCTTCCCCCCACACACACTTTGTTGCTTTCTGCTCTCTTCACCACCAACGCCCGGTCAATTGAGGGCACTCTGGGATGGAAGGGTAAGTGACGCAGGGTGGGGGAAGGGAAGACATGCCTCTGGGATGTGAGAGATGATCGGGCAAGATGAAGGGGGAGCTGTGCTCAGAGCTGGATGGGGGATCCACTAGTACCTCTCTCTGCCAGTGCCGTTCCTGAGTGCTCCCCTGCTTCTCCAGGCTTACGTAGCAACAGCTACTTTTTCCTACCTGGCAACCCTAGTGGAACTCTATGCTAAAAAATGCTTCAGAGATAGTGGAATCCTTTTTTTGCATGCATGGAAGTGAGATAAGGAAATAAAGCTAGGCAGTGAAACCCTCACAAACTCCAATTCAGTGATGGACACCTTGGTAACCAAATGCTGAAAAAGTGAGTAACTGTTACCAGAGTGAGCATAAAAGCTTTGCCTGAGATGAATTTAATCTAAGATACTGCTTAACCAAGGCACATTTTTTGTATTAGTGACCAAATTACATATGTTATTAATATGACAAGGAACAGAATAGCTCACCAGTTTCTTTCAGGCATTGAAAGCAGCATTTGTGGGTGTAAATTATTCCTTAGGTCTGAACAAATTTACACCCACGTTTGGACTCTCAGCATCTGATCTGTGGTGGGATATAAAAGACATATTCCTGGTAAAGGTCTAGAGAACATGACCTATGAAGGAAGCCTGAAAGAATTGGGTTTGTTTAGTTTGGAAAAGAGAAGATTGAGGGTGACATGATAGCCGTTTTCAGGTATTTAAAAGGGTATCATAAGGAGGAGGGAGAAAACTTGTTCATCTTGGCTTCTGAGGAGAGATCAAGTAGTAATGGAGGTTTAGGTTGGATGTTAGGAAAAAGTGCCTAACTGTCAAGGTAGTTAAACACTGGAATAAATTGCCCAGGGAGGTTGTGGAATCTCCATCTATGGAGATATTTAAGAGTAGGTTAGATAAATGTCTATCAGGGATGGTCTAGACAGTACTTTGTCCTTCCATGAGGGCAGGGGACTGGACTCAATGACCTCTCGAGGTCCCTTCGAGTCCTAGTATTCTATGATTCTATGATTTATGAGAGTCTTTCTAAATCTGAATACAATACTTGCTAAGTCACCAACAATCACAACTAAAGGGGACAAAGAGGATCTATATAAGCATGGAGCAGTAAAGCGCTCATAATGGAAACTTTGAAGAATGCTGGACCATACGATCCATGTATTTTTAACATTACCTGCAGAGGCAATTAAAAAAATTCTTGGTTAAAACACATTTGCAAAAGTTACCACATTTGCTAATTACTTTGGGGTATGCTCACTTTTTAAGATTCCTCAGTGAGAGAGGTGATATTTCTAATAGTGTGGTGCTTGTGTTACTTGCACTCTCATCTGGAGCTTTACTCTTTCCTTCTGCCACTTCCCTCCCAATGGAGGTATTCTATGGGATTTAGGTTCCCTAGGGCTGGGTTCTTCCCACCCTGGAATCAGGTGAACACACAGACACTCATACCCACTATCAGAGCATGTCTTAGAGGACTGGTTAATCAGCACTCCCGAGCTGATCCATTATATGTCCCTTAACTCAGTAGGCTGGGTTGCACAGTAATGCCCAGCTGTTAGCCTCGTGTGCCTGTGAACTAAGTGGGTTGGGTTAAACAGCACTTTAAGCTGCTACACTTATACACACCCGGGTTCAGCAACTCCTTGTCTCCACTTTCACAACATGGCCGTTCTGCTAGTAACCCACTTAATGAGTAAACCACACTGGAGGTGGGGCACTATAGGAATCTTTAGTTTAGGTACAAGGAGTGTTGTTACAAAGTGAATGGAGAAGCCAAAACAACCCCAACAGAGATGGAAAGGAAGGGAGAAGGGGAAGAGAGAGAATTAAAAAGAGAGCAAAACAACCAGTTTAACCATGAACATTATTTATTTTAGGTAGTAACCATACAAAGGAATCCAAACAAATAAAACAGTTACAATATTAAATTTAACTTAACACTGACTATATGATGCCATCTACATGTTTTATTAGTCTATAAAGTGCTACCAGACTATTTATTGTTTTTTAAGTTTACCCCGTACAGACTAACTCAGCTACTAACTATTTATGTTAGGTGCAAACCATAACTGATCACATAAAGCAGGGTCAGGGAGCTATACCCAGCGGGGCAAGGGAGAGAGCAGAGAGATATCTCATCCTTCTGTGAAGCTTGAACTGACTGGGGTTCCCAGCTAGTGATGGTAGCTGGGGGTCCAGGTTGTCAGAGGGTATGTCTAGACTACATGGCTCCATCGACAGAGCCATGTAGATGAGTTTACTAGACATAGGAAAATGAAGCAACAATTTAAATAATCACCATCAAAATGGCCACTGCACTGTGCCAATCAGCTGTTTGGTGGCACAGCAGGGAAGTCTGGATGCACTGCGGTTGACAAGGGAAGCCTTTGTAGACCACTCCGGTATGCCTCATGAAATGAGGCAATCAATGAGAAAATGAAGTTCCAATGGAATTGACTATAGGTCCAGGCAGCAGAACACTTTACTTGAGCATGGGTAGGGGGTTTTGTAGGGAAACAACAATGGTTCAAGAAGGAACACTACATTTGTTTATGGAAAAACTAAAAGTTCAAAGGAGTATTCTAAAGTTGTTGTGTTTAGGCTAGACAATATTAATGTACTCATTCTTAACTATGGGTGGTATTCCCTTGAGGAAGCTCATAATGCAGTTAGGCAATTTCAATATTTTTGATACCAGTAGAGGCTTTATTATTAAAATTGGTCTGGGTGTGGGTTCATTAACAATGGAAGCAGATGTAATTCTTTTCTTTATCCCAGAGTTCAGTGTGATTCTTGCTTTGGAATCTCTGTTCTCCATTCTCTATGCTAATGGAGATGTCTTTCTGTTCCATCTTCAATGCAAATGAAGCTAGGGGTGCCTCCTTAATCCTATCACCCTTTTCTGGAAGGGATTAGGTCTGCCTTCTCCTGCCTTTCCATTGCTTTTTATACTGGCTTAGATTCAAGCAAAGGCCAATGAGAGGGCCTTCCATGAGTACTATTGCCTGGTTCCCCAAGAACACAGAGCTGGTAGGTAACTCAAAATACTTTAAAATGACCTCAGAGAAGTTTTGATGAGAGCCAGTTGTGTGTGTGGTTTTTTTTTGTTTTTTTTTTGTTTTTTGCAAAAGAGAATTATTTTTCTGAAATGAAACTTTTGGTTTAGTTGCCAACATTGTCAAAACATTATATTTTTGTATTCTAGCACTTTTCTTGAAAATGTTATTTTCATTTTGAATTTATGGTGTCAAAACCATAGATTTCAGTAAGTGTATAGGAATAGATATAGTTTTAAAATGAAAATGAAGTCATTAAAAATAATGGCAAAATCCAAACACACAAAAATTGGAAAATGGGTCCATTTTAAACTCTGAAAAAGTGAAATAATTTCAAGGGTTTTTTTCCAGCAAATATTTCACCATTGTTTCACCTGTTCTATTTACACTGAAAGTAAAATGTTAAGTGGTAAAACAAACAAAAATTATAGCAAGCACCACTCTGGCAGCTGTTGGAAAATTATTGTTTTAAAACTGGAAAAGAATAATGAAAAATTATTTGCCATGCTTAACAATTACTTACACCCTATGACAAGTGTTTAAATCCTGTAGAAACATCAAAATAAATGACATCAAGTAAACATTGGAGAGGAGTATTTATAAATTAATTTACCAGATATGATGCATATTTGTTCCATATTATTTTTATAACAAAATATTTTGCTTATAAGCAAACTCTCAATTACAAAGAGTGAAGAAATTATGGCAGATCAATTACCCAAATGATCACCTCCATCATATTTCATGTGTGACTCTGGCTTATATATCCGATGTTCATTACACTAACATAGAAGCCACAGTAATTTTGCCACAGACAATTTTGACTGTTCTAAAATATTATTTACCAGTTGGGATCTGTTTGCAGTTGCTAGATAAGTGTCTAAAATATTTACTTCCACAGCTGAACACAGAGGAAGAATACAAACCCACTATTTATAGATTCCTGATGATTGTTATAAAACCAGATGCACATTACAGTTATTTCTAAGCCTCATTGTGTTGGCATATATACCAATCAGAATTTTTGAATGAAAAGACTTTTTCATAAAAATGACCTTTCTAAAAGCCAAATTTTGTGAAAAATTATCTATTTTGATATAATGTTGTACCTTGTTTCAATCTTTTTATGCGGGCAAGTGCAGGTAAATGAAATGTTCTGGTAACCATTTCAATAATATTTTTGTTAAAAAGCAATTTTTTAAAATCCTGAGACAGGGAAACCATTAAAATGAAAAACTGGCCCTTTAAAATAAACACAACTTTGACATTTTTCATTAACATGAGTTCATTTTTTGACCAGTTCTGCTGAAAGCATGTCACACTTCATGCTTGTCTATTTACATCACTAAAGGTTTGTTTTGTTTTGTTTTGTTTTGCTTTGCTTTGTTTTGTTTTGGTAGGGGGAAAATTCTTGAAGATAAATTCAGCCCTGCTCACCCTTTTCCTGCTAAGTATGTTCCGAGGGCCACAGATGGCAAAGTGTAGCCTTACCGAGGACTGTTGTAGCGTTAGTAGAGCAGTTGTGCTAAAACACTCTGCAGTCTATGGAGTAACGAGAATTCCTTCTTCCCACCCCTACAAACAAAGTAAACGGAGCTACAAGCAAAGTAAACGGTATATGGCTCAAGTGGATCAACAAGGATAAAGATGCACTTGCAAATATTAAGAACATCAGTTAATGTTTTTATTTCTTACTTTAACTGCAGCAGACACCTTTCCTCTATTATGGGAAACTATAAGTCAGTTATACAAGGGAGAACCAATTTGCCCCTAAATTTTACTCACATTTAGTCATGGTAGTTGCATGTGCAAAATACATTTGTGTGTGCAACCAACTGCTTTGCAGTCAGTAATTCTACATATGAAATTAGCTCTTTGTGTATCCATATTGTGCAAGTGCATTCTAGGGACTTTATCTGGGGAAATCTGTCCCAGAAAGGTTATTTAATGTCTTAATCCATCTTCACCTCAGACGCACATGAGAAGCTAGAAACACCATTTTGTCACACCATCAAATCTCACTTTCCTTGCTCTTTGTGCTTATTTTGGCTAGAATTTTTTGGCTAGAGTTAATGGGCACAAATTGAAAATGTAACATGCATTGCTACCACACATATCGTCTGGCATAGGTTCTGGAGTTCTTGTCCTGTTAAGAGCTTTCAGTTCTTTAACTGAGAAGAAAGGAAAAAGTAGCAGTCCCTTAATATTCTTTGGCATCAGTTTTAATCAGACTGCACTCCAGTACTGATATATTCAATGTGTTCAAAAGCTGTTCTTTCAGGAGAAAGCACTTCAGTAAAATGGACAGCAGCAAAGTATTTTCAATCTACAAAGGAGCTTTTGGGTGAAAAATGTAAAGGCTGTGGGAATATGAACCCCAAAGGCAGTAACATGCCTATTGAATTATCTGATGTGACTTCTTTCCTCAGTATGTTTTACTCCCTTGGACCTGATTCTATAAACACTAAAATCCATAATAAAGCTCCAATTTAAATTCACTGATGTAAGCTATTGAACTTAGCTTTAACAAGTCACCAACATACGTGGGGGAGGTCAGACTTTGCTGAGGTACAAAACATGTATGCATGTGTACTCATTGCTGCAGCAATTCTGTTGGCACTTTGTGGTACTACGATGAAGTGAAGACAATGCGTTTAGTTTGCTACTGTAAAAGTTACGTGTTTTACCATATGAAGTCCTCAGAGAAACTGATCTAGAAATATTAATTCCTAGCAAACTATTTCAATTGCAACTTTCCAAAGAGAAAAAGAAATACATATATATTTGTTATTGAAAGTGCACCAAAAAGCTGCACTTTTCAACTCTGTACTTTGTGGTGACATTTCTGTTTCTGGTTTCCAATGATCAAAGCAACTCATCCAGGGGCTATGTTAAGCAAATGTTTGCCTAGTGGGGAGACATGGTAAGAATAAAGAAGTCTCTCCTTTGCCCAGTGCTTGAGACTTTCACAAACATAGGCCAATCACAGCAACAACGGCCAATTGCAGTCTGTCTAGCAGTCTTTTTCTAAAATAAATACGTCTCTGGCTTGTGTGCCCATATGAGCTGGACTCCTACTTCAGGCTCCGGAACATGAAAATGTAAGCTCCCTGGTCACCTTTGAAGCTGGTTCTTCCTCACTCACATATAGTCTGGAGTCTTTGGGGCCGTGGAACCACAAGTAGCAGTTATTTGGGGAAAAAGAAAAATCCAAACAAAGAAACACAATAGCCATACGTACACAATTACCTACAATAAAACAAGCAAAACGCAATCAGTGTGTTAGGAGTTTGGCCAGCCAACATAGTTTCAAGTATTAATTGTTTTGTTTCTTGAGGTCCAGCCTTCTTAGTAACAAAGCAATCCCCTCCCCCATAATCCCCAACTCACAGGTCTACTTAGATTCAGTAGTCATCAGAGAGTGACTGTTCTCTGCTGTCAACAGGTGCAGGCAAAGGGGGCAACTGACCCAGAGACTGGCAATTCAAAAGGGACTGGGGATCCTGGTCACCAGCACTGCTGCAACAGCAGCAACAACAGAGCCTGGAGTCCCAGGCCCTTTAATTCACCAGTGGAGTGCTGCCCAGCAGGCTCTAGGTGTCTCTAAAGGCTGGATGAGGGGGAAGGAGGAGTAGGGTGTGGCATGGTCTGGGTGGCACTGAGAGCTGGCTGTCCCAGCCCTGCTCCTTCCACCTGTGGCTCCACCCCTTGCAGGAGCATGGAGCCCACCATACACCTTAACCTGTGGCCTGGCAATTCTGTCAGTCCCGCCCCATCCCACTCAACTGTCGTCCCAAAAGATCTACAGCACCATAACCTTCTTCTATGCCACTGTTGGCCTGAACTGCTCTGCCCTGCCACCTGTAAGACCTCACTGTGAAGCCAGCTCTATGCTGCCATAGCTGGTCTGGCCAGGCTGTAAAGTTAACTATGTGCTAGGACCCACCAGTTGAGCCTCATTCTGTCCAGTCCTGCAAGCTCACTCTACACAGAGTTCAGAATCTCTAGATGGGGAACCCAGTGTAAAGCAGAATGGCAGAATAATGTAATATGTAACAAATATGTAACAATTCAACAACTATGTATTGTAAATGTAACCAAGTGAATGCAATTGTAACACCTAATGTGAGTTCACAATGTACCACCCTGTACAATGTTTATAGATGATATAGGATTGGACTACATGAATGTATATGCATCTAAGGTCTAGTCACGTCCCACAAATACTTGTTTACTTATTCAGTTAAGTTTTGAAAATAACAACTAAGATTATGAATATGCATGAGCTAAAAGTGCCAGCCAATAATTTTAAACTATGCTGAAAAAGCATCAGGTTGCACCACGGAACTAATGAATATTAATGAACCCAGACTATATAAGCCTCTGCCGCGCAGCAGTTGCTGTCGCGTCGGGTTCGTCAGGGTTTGTCGGTTCCATCAGGATAGGCTTAGCTTATCTTAGGAGAGAGAGTGAGAATTTATGGAAGTGGTCCTGTAAAGTCATTCTTCTGGAGAAGTTAACAGAAGGTTATGCTCCCTCCATTTAAGGGTTAATATAGTCCTTGAGTTAGGCTGATGGAAGGTCAAACCTTTCTTACTTAGGTTAGGCTTAGGTAGTTTAGTATATTAGGTACTTTAGATACCATCTTCGAGTTTGTTCGGTAGGCTGCGTCGGTCCACGCATGTCGGCCGTCATCGAGCTTGTCCATTGGGTGCATCATGGTTTAGATAGGGTTTTCTTTTAGGATAGGGTTAGAGTAGAATAGTACAGAGTCATCCATCGCCTGATCCCACTACACCGAAGCGCAGGAAGAGGATCCAGAGGCGAGACTGCTTCACGGAAGGTGAACCAGACATCACCGAACTCAACCTGTCTTTGTGGGATCTCCTTGGCTGTTCCTCTCCCATGGCTTCACATTAGCCAAGGGATTGTAGGTCGCCAAGCGCCAAAGATCATCCACCGAGGGATGCCTGGTAGTCCCTCCCTTAAGGCTTTAATTAGCCAAGAGGTTGTAGGTCACCAGCATCACCCCAATCGCCCTCGCGTCGGAGACTCTGTAAGCTTAGTTACGAGACCTTTGGGGGACTGCTCCTCAAGGCTCATTCGAGGTGTATTTTTTTAAGTTTTTATTTTTAAACAATATAGCCTAGTGGTTATCACTTAAATTTATGTTGTTAAGTTTTTATTTATACGCGCCCTATAACCTTGAGAAATTACACTCCTGGTGATTAGATATGGTAGAGGGTCCGCACCTAAGATACCATCCCTTAGCGGATGAGACTAGGTTACGGTTTAATGTAACTATCCAGAGTAGCTAGTCTTCATGACACTTCTCTAATCTGTTTCAAAGAGATAGAGCGTAACACCAGAGTCCCCCATGATTGAGGTCCGAGCCCCCTACTTTGCCTCGTTGAACTTGAATCCCCTTCACAAATGAGAGTTCACTACCTGTAAAGTCAGGGTGCCCCATTTTCTTCTAGGCATCTCTCATACAAGTCCTGTGCCCTTTCCTGGGTACATCTCACAATAACAATCAGAAAATATTCCAATTACAGCAACAAAACAAAATACAGTACGTGGAAATATGCATAAGCAACTTTAAAGTTTGTGTTCGTGAAGCCGGCAAAAGGTTAGTTTTCTTCAAATAACAGAGAGGTTCATCACTCTAAGCTTTCTAGATGTGGGACCCAAACTAACTACAGTATAACAATAAATGTATCTATGGCATTCCCTAATCAATACAACGATAATGAAACATTTCTGACCCTCTACCACACAGTGGTGTCAGTCTTCCTCAGTCCTGATGGAAAACATGTCCTTTCATCTAATTCTGATTCTTCTTGCTATAATGTGCATTACAGTAGCATCTACAGACTAACTACTATCAGGACACCAGTGTGCTAGACACACACAGACTAAGGGTATGTCTACACTACAAAGTTAATTCGAACTAAGAGCCATTAGTTCGAATTAACTTTAATAGGCGCTACACATGCAAACCGCTAGTTCGAACTTAATTCGAACTAGCGGAGCGCTTAATTCGAACTAGGTAAACCTCATTCTACGAGGACAAATGCCTAGTTCAAATTAAGTAGTTTGAATTAAAGGCTGTGTAGCCACTTAATTCGAACAATTTGGAGGCTAGCCTTTCCCAGCTTGTCCTGGTGGCCACTCTGGGCACAACCAGGGAAATTCTTCTGCCCCGCTCCCAGCCCCGGAGACCTTAAGGGGCACGGTCTGGCAACGGTGCCCATGCCAGAAGCAAGCCTGCCAGCACCCAGCCAGCAGATCCTGCACCTGGCACGGCACGAACCAGCCACCCGCTGCCACCCAACCCTCCTCCTCTTCCCGGGACCAGGCTGGTGGCTCCCAGGAGCCTGCCCAGGACTGCAAGAGGCAGACGCCTGCCTGGTCTAGTGTGGAGATCGTGGACCTCATCCAGGTTTGGGGGGAGGCCTCCAATGTCCACAACCTCCACACTAGGTACAGGAAAGTGGCTGTCTAGGGCAGGATAGCTGCCAGCCTGGCCACCAAAGGCCACATGCGAACTCAGGAGCAGGTTTGCATGAATATCAAGGTGGTCCAGTGAGCCCCCCGACCCTGAGCCCTGAGCTTAGAACATAATAACATAAGAACGGCTGAACTGGGTCAGACCAAAGGTCCATCTAGTCCAGTAGCCTGTCTGCCGACAGCGGCCAACACCAGCTACCCTGGAGGAGATGGACTGAAGACAATGACCGAGCCATTTGTCTCATGCCATCCATCTCCAGCCTTCCACAAACAGAGGCCAGGGACACCGTTCCTACCCCCTGGTTAATAGCACTCCATGGACCCAACCTCCATGACTTGATCTCACTTCTCTTTAAACTCTGTTCTAGTTCTAGCCTTCTCAGCCTAGAGTTCCACAGGTTGACTATTTGCTTTGTGAAGAAGGACTTTCTGTTATTAGTTTGAAGCCTACTACCCATTCATTTCATTTGGTGTCCTCTAGTCCTTCTATTATGGGAACTAATGAAGAACTTTTCTTTATGCACCTTCTCCACACCACTCATGATTTTATAGACCTCTATCATATCCCCCCTCAATCTCCTCTTTTCCAAACTGAAAAGTCCCAGTCACTTTAGCCTCTCCTCATATGGGACCTGTTCCAAACACCTGATCATTTTAGTTGCCCTTTTCGGAACTCTTTCCAAGGCCAAAATATATTTTCTGGGGTGAGGAGATCACATCTGTTCACACTACTGAAGATGTGGGCGTACCATCGTTTTATACTTCCCCTCCTCCTTCTTCCCCTGGCTTCCCCCTTCCAGCTCCCTCCTCCCAGGTTTCCCCCTCCCCTCTCCCTTCTCCTTTCCCACCTCCTTCTCCCAGTCTCCTCAGGGGTTAATTTCCCCCCTCCCCGCCCCCCACTCCCAGTTTTGTTAAATAAAGAGAGTTTCTCTTTTTGAACACACGTGTCCTTTATTTTTTACATCAGGAAGGGGGGCTAGGGAGGGGTAAGTGGAAGGAGGTGAGGGAGGAATGGGGTACAAGCCTCCGATGGGGAGGACTGGGGTGGCTCTGCGGCCTCCTCGGGGTGGAAGCTCTCCTGCAGGGTCTCCTGGATCCTGACAGCCCCCCGATTGACCCCCCTGGATAGCAGCCTGTGGCAAATGCAGCCGGGGTGACGGTCGAGTGCTGTGATGTGCCGAGTGTGGGCACTCAGGGCACTCCAAGACAGGACCGCTTTGCTGTCCCTCATTGAGGTAGACAAGCAAGCAGGGAACCCTGAGAACTGTCTGTCCGGGCTGGGGGTCCCGTCCCTTTAAGCACAGCCCTCGGCTAGCCTGAGACAGCAGCTCCATGCTCTAAGTCGTAACCTGATGCCCTGCTGGCACTGCTTCTGGCCAGCCTTAACTTCGTTTCAGGGTCTGTTTGAATTAGTGCTGTAGTGTAGACATGGTGTGTCTAGACTACATGCCTCCTTCGACGGAGGCATGTAGATTAGCCAGATCGGAAGAGGGAAATGAAGCCGCGATTAAAATAATCGCGGCTTCATTTAAATTTAAATGGCTGCCCCGATCTGCCGATCAGCTGTTTGTCGGCAGATCGGGGCAGTCTGGACGCGATGCGCCGACAAAGAAGCCTTTCTTCATCGGCACAGGTAAGCCTCGTGAAACCAGGTTTACCTGTGCCGATGAAGAAAGGCTTCTTTGTCGGCGCATCGCGTCCAGACTGCCCCGATCTGCCGACAAACAGCTGATCGGCAGATCGGGGCAGCCATTTAAATTTAAATGAAGCCGCGATTATTTTAATCGCGGCTTCATTTCCCTCTTCCGATCTGGCTAATCTACATGCCTCCGTCGAAGGAGGCATGTAGTCTAGATACACCCTAAGAGACTATGTGAGACAAAGAGTAACAGTCTACCTAGACAAGATAAAGAGAAGCAGAAAAAAGAAATATCTCCACTTTACTCATAGGGGAAACTAAGGCACAGAAATTAAGTGATTTCCCCAAGATCAACAGAAAATCTAGATCACAGAATTGATCCCAGATCCCATACTTTCAGTGCAATATATTAACCCCAGATCATCCAATCATACAGACTCCTCAAAAGCTAAATATGTCAGTTTCTCTGAGTCATACAGAGGTTCTTTGATGCAGATAAATAGTAAGTGAAATAAATATTCATTTGATATTGGGTAAGACTATTCAGACTTATCAGTTTTCCGATGGCAATACACATGTGAATTAACTTGCTAACCCCAGCTGTATTTTCTAAAAATTGTTTTTAAAAACACCATAGAATCCTTCACCCTCCTTCCATTTCTGTGTTCACTTACTGGCACATTATTTGGAAGTGTCACTTAAAGCCCAAGCTTAGTAAATGTTATGCTTTATATGTG
Source organism: Pelodiscus sinensis (assembly GCF_052426305.1). Lineage (NCBI taxonomy): Eukaryota > Metazoa > Chordata > Testudines > Trionychidae > Pelodiscus > Pelodiscus sinensis. The sequence continues at coordinate 33,481,936 of NC_143054.1, forward strand.
GCCTCAAATGAATTGCTTAAACTGCTCAACCAGTCCACTGATGGTTAAAATTTTTGCAAAGAAATAGTAAGCTCATATTCTTAGAGACATTGTTTGTATTCTATTAAATCTGCACTTTCAAAGTTTTGCAGTAGTTGGATAATTCAGAGCCATAAAACATACTTATCTGTCATACCACATCATTTACAATAGACCATTATATTTACTCAGAAGTCATTTACTTTCTCTTGGGTACCCCTATATTGAGCCTAATAACTTATCTTTGACTAAAGTATAAGCTGTGCTTGGTCAAAGTAGATCTTTCAAACAGGCATCAAATCTTGATTTGATGGAAAATCCACTAGTTTGTTCCAAAGATTCATTGCCTTCACTGTTAAAAGTGTACATTTAATTGCCAATATAAATTTGTCCGGCTTCAGCTTTCCAACAATGGATCTTATTATGCTTTGTATGACTAGATTAAAGAGCCTATATTATTTGGTATTATCTGGTATTTTCTCTCCAGGAAGATACTGATAGATTCAGAGAATAAAAGACCGGGAGAGAACATCCCAATCATCTAGTCTGTCATCCTTATACAAAGCCATAGAACTTCCCCAAAATATTACCTAGAACAAGGCTACTCAACTTTGGAAGCTCCAGGGGCTGCAATGATACTCACAGCACATGCCAATGTCCAGAACTTAAGTGTGGTTGCATATACATACAAATATATGCAAATAGCTTCTTTCACACTGATGGGCATGAATACAAAGATTAAGGCAAGACTACACAACATGCAGGCCCCATTTAAATCAGTTCTGCTGATATTAATAAAATGCAATATTTATCCGATTTCCACCCAGATGAGAGCACTTTTAATGAGCAATGACAGTCCAGCAATTTAACTATTAAAATGCATATCAACAGAAGACCATTATATTGACTACTTTTTTATTTTGGCTCCCACCTGCAAATGGCACCGTGGGCTGCACACAAATGGGCTGCAGGCCATATGTGGCCCACAGGCTGCGTGTTGAGTAGTCTTAACCTAGAACATAATCTCAAAAAAATCTCATATGCTATCATGTCACCTCTCAGTCTTCTTTTTGATAAACTAAATAGATTGAGCAATTTAAATCTCTTATTTTAAGGCATTTTAACCTCCTCTCAGATCATTTTTGTGTGTCTACACCTTATATAACATCCATATTACAATGTGTACCTCCTAACTAGACACAGTATTTCCTATATCAGTCACACCAGTGCTATACTTAGAGGGGAAAAATCACCCCCTTTCTCTTAGTCTCCACTCCACTATGCATTTTAGGATTGTGTTAACCCTTTTTGTCTCAACATCATACTGAGAGAACATGTTTGCTCACTATGACTCTAAAGCCTTTTCAGAGTTATTTTCCAGCATATAGTGCCCCAGTTCTGCGGGTATGACCTCCATTCTTTGTTCCTACGTGTATATCTTTGAATTTAGCTGTACTGAAATATATTTTATCTGAATGTGCCCAGTTTAGCAAGCAGTTCAAAACACTCCATATGACTGCTCTCTCTTCATCACTACCATTCTACCAATCAGTGTGTCATACACAAATTTTATATTTAGTTTCAACTCCTTGAGGAAAATGTTGAATAGTATTGGGCCAAGTACTGATCCCCATGGAACACCACTAGGAAAAACTCTGATTCAACAATTATTCCATTTTTGAGACCTGTCAGTCAGTGAGTCCTTCATCTATTTAACATCTGCTCTATCAATATTGTAGAGTGCTTATTTTTTAAACCAGAATGTCATTCAGTACTAAATCAACCAAAATTGTGATTTAATCAAAAAATGAAATCAGATTTTTTTAACATGGCCTATTTTCTATAAAACTATTGACTGGCACCAATTATGTTCCCAGTGTTCAACTGTTTATTGACTGAATGCTGTACTAGCTTTTCTGTTATTTTTCCTAGGATTGCTACCAGGCTAGCCAGCCTATAGGTATTCAGGTCATCCTGCTCACCCTTTACAATTATTATCAGAAGATTAGCAATCTTTCAGTTTCCTGGAATGTCTGAGATTTTTGTAAAAATTAACAGCAGCAAGCCAGAGATGTCCCCACCTAACTCTTTTAGGACTTTTGGGTACAAGTTATTTGGTCCTTATTTAAAAATATTTATTTCTGGTAGATTTCATCTAGCATCCTCCTCAGTTACTAATGGACTGAAAATATATTATTTTCATATGATACAAGGGCATTATCTTGGTTCTTTCCAAATGCAGAATAGAAATATTTATTGAACTTAATCTCTTCTATATCATTATTAACAATTTTATCTTTTCCATATAATAATGGGTTGATGTTATTGATAGGAATTCTCTTCTTGGTAATATTCCTTATTGTCCTAAGACCTTTCAGCTATAGTTTTTTTTATTTCTTATATCTTTAATTCCCTTCTAAATTTTGAACTTCTAGTACTTGTGCATGCGAGCAGCTGATTTTTAGGGTAGAGAACCCAGCCACTCCTTCTGGGACTCCTTTCTCCTGCAGTATCTAGCTCTAATACAGTTGGAACTTTGTATGTCTCTGACTCTTGTTCTCTCTGCCTCTTCTTCTCTCTCCAACCTTCTAAATGGGGAGGCTTTTAAAGATCTCCAGAAGGCCTGAATTGCAGTCAGCTGGCCCTAATCTGCCTGACCCAGCTCCCTACCAGCTGCTTCTAATTGTCCTGCAGCCCTATACTTCTAATTAGAAGGCCTTTTACTCATTTGGGTTGGCTTTTTCCTGCTCTGTAACAGCCCCCTGGCTTGACCTTGTCTCTCTCTATATATATACACACACACACACACACCCATTTGCTACATATTGCTTTTTTATTTCTAACTGCTTATTTGACTTCACAAGGATGGGCTCTTAGTCAAAATTGTCCTCTCTCTTGATTGTGGAATTCTGGCTTTTTGGCCATCTAATAAATTATTTTCTAAGAATTTGTAATTTTCATTCATGTTTTACTGTCTAAATGTTTCCTTCCTAATCAATTTCACTCATAATTTTCGGAAAATTAACCTGTCTGAAGTACCACATATATACATTAAAAGTTGGGAGTCTTTTCTGTTTGCCATGTTGAATGTAATCAGGAGATGATCATTGGTTCCTAGGCAACAGCCTACTTCCAGTCCACTGATTAATTCATGTTTATCCATCATAATGTAGTCCAAAATTGTTACCATCTTTTGAGTGAAATGTTTGGTGCTAGAAAATCATCTATAATTTTTAAAAACTAATGATTTTTACTATGTATGTCTCTCAAATTGAAGTTTTCCATAACAGTTTTTTCTTTTTGTACATTACAAATAGGAGTTAAGGAGTTACTCATTCTGTTCTCTGGTTAGATCCAGTAGCCTGTAATAGGCCCCCACAATCACATCGTAGACTAATGAATCAAGCTATTAGCCTTCATTATCTGGTTATGAGCAAAAAATGCAATGGGACTGGTAAAAATTTGGGCCTAAAACTTTTAAGGGAATGCTGGATTATATTATGAGCTCGGGAAACAGGTCTTACAAAAAGACTGAGAATCTTGTTTTCCTTTACCATATAATACCAAAAATCTATAACTCTGAGGTACACCTGAAAAAAGTTTTTAGCTTAAATACCCAAAGATACATCAGCCTATTTGTAATTCAGTTCAGTTAGATTTAAGATTTTCTGGTAGAGCCCGTACACCCTTTGTTAACCAAGAAATGCTGAACAGACCTGAATAACTGTAAAAAGTCTGCAAAAGCAACGAGGAGTCCTATGGCATCTTATAGACTAACTGAAGTGTAGGAGCATAAGCTTTCGTGGGCAAAGACCCACTTCGTCAGATGCATGTAGTGGAAATTTCCAGAGGCAGGTATAAATATGCAGGCCAGGATCAGGCTGGAGATGACGAGGTGGATCTAATCAAGGAGGATGAGGCCCACTTCTAGCAGCTGATCTGGAGGTGTGAATTCCAAGAGAGCAGAAGCTGCTTTTGTAGTTAGCAAGCCATTCACAGTCTTTGTTTAATCCAGAGTTGATTGTGTCAAACTTAAAGATGAACTGTAGCTCAGCAGTTTCTCTTTGAAGTCTGGTCCTGAAGTTTTTTTGCTGCAGGATGGCTACTTTTAGATCTGCAATTGTGTGTCCAGGAAGATTGAAGTGTTCCCCTACAGGTTTTTGTATGTTGCCATTCCTAATATCAGATTGCAGCTTCTGCTCTCTTGGAATTCACACTTCCAGATCAGCTGCTAGAAGTGGGCCTCATCCTCCTTGATTGGATCCACCTCGTCATCTCCAGCCTGATCCTGGCCTGCATATTTATACCTGCCTCTGGAAATTTCCACTACATGCATCTGACGAAGTGGGTCTTTGCCCACGAAAGCTTATGCTCCTACACTTCAGTTAGTCTATAAGGTGCCATAGGACTCCTCATCGCTTTTGCAGATTCAGACTAACACGGCTACCCCTCTGATACTTGTAAAAAGTCTCTTTCACCAGGACTCCACCCTTTTGTCTCTGTGTAGGGACACCAGTTTCTGGACAGTCATCCTCAGGTTTGAAGAAGGCAGCCGAGGTCTACTGGAAGCTTCTAGGAGTTCTACAGGAAGATGCTAACTAAAGATTTTACAGTGCCTCTACCTCCGGAAATAATCTGTAAATGCTGAATGCATACTTTAGTTCCTTCAGGAAACATTAAAAGGAAATCCAGGGTAACCTAATTACATTATTGCCTACCGTAAAATTGCATAGTTAAAATATAGGAGGTGGCGTTATTTAAATTAAAAATGGAAGAAGAAAACTGAAAATAGGAAAATATAGAAAGAGTCTGGAGAAACATGAAATGCATTCAACTTAAACCTTTGCATATACTGCATTTTCTCCAACCTTTAGTAAATGGTAGCACTATCTAAAGATTCAGCGAAGTGCACACTATTACTAAACTTCCAATAAGGAAGGGTGGAAGGACCTTTAGGAGTAAAAAGGACAAATGATTAATGTCAGCAGTTCGAGGTGTCCAATCAACATAATTAATCTTGCTGTGATTGGCCCTAATGATGACTTTCCTGAATGTGCAGTTGTTGGGGCAAATTGGGTCTAAAATGAGGACACTTGTATACTGAGAGTCAGAGCACACTGTAGACTTACTGTATTTAATTATCTCCTAGCAGGAGTCACCAAAACCATGGGAGGATTTCAGTTCTCGAAGCAGGAGCAAGACACCCAAAGGCCTGAACATATTGAATTTATAAAAATGTTTTTTCTGTAGATAGGGAAACCTATATTAAAGTAAAAAAAATCTAATCCCCACGCTGTGCTGAAATATGTCACTGTCCTATTACAATCTTTATCTCCCTGTTTAAAGTTCTCCACTAGGCAGAATCCTGGTTTCTAATCTGACTGAGTCACTGACTCAGTCTGCGACCTTGAGCTAATCACTTGACCTTTTTGTGAATCAGTCAAGCCAGCTGGAAAATTGGGGAAAAACATCACCACTCTGAAAATCAGATGCTGCACCTAAGATGAGTTTTTCTTGGGAAAATAAACTACAGAGAAGAAAATAAATTATTTATCCTGAACTCTGGGTTAGATGGCCAAACAAATAATTTGGTGTTCATTCCGCAATGTATGATACGTGCCACATAAATACTATGAAACTACAGAGAATTGACCACGTAATTAAACTGTCTGCTGTTACCTTGTATGCAAGAAATAGTCACATAATTCATTGGTCTTCTAGTTTTAAAGGGGTAGTGTGTTAATTTTATACAATTTTTAACTTCTCCATCCCTGCTTGAGACATCCTCAATGATGATTTGGAAAAAGCTCATAGATTTAAAGTAACAGATTATAAAGCCAGTAGGGACAGCTGTGATCATGTATTCTGACCTCTTGCATAACACAGGCCACAGAAGTTACTGCAATTAATTTCTGTTTGAACTACAGAACGTCTCTTAGAAAAATATGCAATCTTAATTTAAAAATTGCTGATGATGGAGAATCCATCACATCTCTTGGTAAGTAGTTCCAATAAATAATTATCTTTCTTTTAGATATGTGTGATATATTTCCATTCTGAATGTGTCTAGCTTCAACTTTCTGGAATTGGAAATTGTTATACCTTCTGTGCAACTTTTGCAGTGGAAATCAAAAACAGGGCAAACTCATCTATTACACCCTAAACAGTCAGATCAGGCTAAAAAATAGAAATGCTCAAAAACTAGTATAAATGACATTTACCCAAATCTACAGAAACTGAGACCAGAAAAATCTTTGTAGTTTGTTTATGTAATGTTTATTTTATATCCAGTCTGTGGACACTAGATACAGTATTGTTTATTATTAATGTTGTCTTTTTCCATTTGTCAAATATTCATTCGCCCCCTCACCTTCTGCTCTAATACAGATGGAATCATTTATATTATGGCTCCAGAAAAGGCAATAATGTAGTTTTATTAAATTTTGTATATGCATCCTTAGGTATGGTCAAGTGGGTATATTTATGAATAATAAGCATTAAAGCTGTCACGTTATTCGAAAAATTAATCTCAATTAGTGTTAAACAATAATGAATACCATTTATTTAAATATTTTTCATGTTTTCTGCATTTACAGATACATTGATTTCAATTACAACACTGAATAAAGTGTACAGTGCTTACTTTATATTCATTTTGATCAATTATTTGCAATGTGAAATCTAAAGAAATAGATTTTTAAATTCCCTATCAAAAGTACAGAAGTGAAATATCTTTATCATGAGAGATGAACTTACAAATGCTGAATTATGTAGAAAAACCCCCTGTATTCTAAAAATGAAACATTGTAAAACTTTAGAGCCTGCAAGTCCACTCAGTCTTGTTCAGCTAGTCAGGCAAACAAGTTGTTTTACATTTGCAGGAGATAATGCTGTCCATTGCTTGTTTACAATGTAATCTGAAAGTGAAAAAGGTATTCACATAGCACTGTTGTAGCTGACATCACAAGATATTTATGTCCCAGATGTGCTAATGAAGTTTATCTGGTAAGATCTCAAAAAAAATTGTCGATTTTGAACTTTAAAGCCTACGTCCCCCTGGGGGGGGGGCGTGAAGAAATTCCAGGGGGGGTACGAAGTGACCCGGTCCCCCCTCCATCAATCCCTCCTCTCCTCCCCTGAAAAAAGAGCCCGGTGTCCAGTCTGTCCGGTAAAAAAAATTCAGAAAATGCCATGTGAAATGTCTGGTATTTTCTGTTTTTCCTGGTCGGCCGACTGCCGGAACACATGCAGCTCGGGCTGGCCAGGATGGGGGGAGGATGGAGCATCCTGGGCAGACTTCAAAATGGCTGCCTTAAAAGGGCAATGCCTGCTCTGCTCCAAAAGGACAACCGTTTCTATTTTTGGACAACAACATTTCCCCTGGAGTACTGGCACCTTATTTTTACACTGGTCACGGGAATTAAAAGGGGCCGTGACTGTTTTTCGGCCTCAGTCAGTTCCTTTTCTTTCTTTCTTTTTTTTTGCTCAACAAGTTTTGCTGCTTTTTGGGGGGGGGGGGGGGGGGGGGGAGACGTGATGCCAAAAGGTTTGGGAACCATTGCCTTAAAGGGATGTTGCAGAGCAGGTACGGCTCAAAGCTAGACCTTTTTTGAAAAATACTTTTTTGCTGTCCTATACAGGGATTGTTTTTAATGCAGCTTGGATTTTTGTTCTATATGAGAAAAGAGTTTCTGTAATGAAGTCACTTGCAGATGGCCTTTATGGAAACAGGAAGACTACTGGACAACTGTTTCTGCTAATCTGATTTAAAGAGTAGAGAGCGCTTGTTTCAAAACCTTCTGTATGTAGATAATCTCTCACAATTGGCTGCAACATTCAACCCTTTAATTTGGGTCTATTCCTCCTTTGATGCAAATGTCCACTTGCATGTTAATGAAAGCTTCTGCACTTGCATAGAGGGTACAGTAGTGACTTTAGGGATTTAGTGTAGGGTCAAGGCAAGTTTGGTTGTAAAAATCTGGAAATTTCATTAAAAAATAAACCTCTCTAACATTAAAAGAAGAAAATCATTTTTGTATTGCAGTTTTCATGAATAAAATTTATGTTGGAGCTTATAGAAAAGCTTATTCCCTTCACCAACTGGTGTCAGCATTATTAACGGTAATGTTTATATGGGACAGGCTTACTGCAATGACAAATTATCTCATTTATAGTAGTGTCCAGAAGTTCCCTTGTTATAAAAGTTACAAATTATGCCAATTATTCATCACTTGCTTATAATACCTACTTGACACACAATATAAATTTGTTCATAAAAATATGATTTCCTCTCCTCAGTCCTCCACATTTCATTTAGATGATGGCGGTGAGAGCCTGACTGAAGATAATGGTTTTGGGTCCTCAATTGGTGCAGCTACAAAGTGTTTGTGCTGCAAGTAATTAAAGAAATTAGAGATGGATCTAAGTAATCTTGAAGATCTATTGCTGAATAAATCTATTTTGGAGAGGAACTGTGCTGGGGCTGATTTTCAGAGGTTCTCAGCACCTCCTTCTCCTATTGATGACAGAGCTGTGGGTGCTTGGCTTATCTGAAAGTGACACTATACAGCAGCAGAATTACTCCATAGCTACTAGTGGAAACTGAGCTTGTGGTGCCAAAAATAAAGCACTTTTGAGGGCATTCATCTGGTAAATCAAGTGGATGGCAGTTGCTTTTCCAGTGAGGTACGGCCCAGCCCGTGGGCTGATGTAGCCAGGTCCCACATCATTTCTGTAAAACTATGCAGAAAGCCTCTTGTAGAGCACAGCTTTGTGGCTTGCAGACTGTGCAGACACTTTGTGGAGGAGTTCCAGCATCTTACCTACCGGGCAATGGAAATGGACCAATTCTATAGCCTGTTGGGTCTTATGCGCTGTCAGGGAGCGCTGGGGTGGGGGAGGGAGGAGAGACAGGAATGTTGGGATTTTAACAAAACAGTGCACATAGTCAATTAAGTGGGAAGTGACATATCATAAAGTGAAAAAAAAAATGTTTGGTGAAAAAGATTTAAGGCCTGGTTCCAAGACATGTTCTATGTCTATACCAGTAACTCCTACTGAAATGATTCAGAGTTACATGCATGAAATGCACCTCAGGCTCTCCAAGTAAGTTTTTAAATTTAAATGGGTCTGCTGTATGGTATCAAGGGTTCTGACAGACTTAGTGTCTATACTGGTTACATAAAAAAATGTGTATGTTTTAATGTAATACTTCGCACCTTATACTGTCAGTAGAACTGAGCATATACTGAAAACAAATTTCCAGAAATATTCCTTCACATTTTAGTCTAAATTATCTTCTATCATGTTTTTCCACCTTTTTCTTTTGTATCCTATGTGATCACAAGATTTACTAGCACAAATTTTAACAGAAAATACATTTAAGATTTTTCCCTTGAATATTTTTCCCTTGAATCTTCACAGAAAATATACCTTACATTCATTTTCTGCAGGCATCCATTGTTTATTATAAAAAGTATACTTATCCGATAATGCCATATCTCTTATGTAACTAATCACGAGACCACAAGATCTCAATTTTTATTTCAAACACAAGTCATGAAGTTTAAAAAGGTTGTGAAACATTTTGTAGGTCATTTGAAAATATAAATTTGAGAGAATCATCAGCTATTTACATATTGCATAAAATGAAAATTGTCAGAAAGTATGTCATTTAAATTATGTTATGAATTATCCACTCAGTTCTAATTGTTAGTAGTTGTCATTGGCTTATTGAATTATTAGATGGATATCTTTTTATTGTGAAAGATAGAATTTAAGATCTAGTTCTGAAGCTTAATGGTTGGGAAAAAATGCTAAATTTAAATGAATATACCATTGCAATATGTTAGTCTCTAAAATAAATGTGAACCATTTGGTGTTTAAAAAAATAAATGTGAAACATTTGGGATATTTAACTTTGAAAATTAGCAGCTGTGTATAGTTCCCTAAGGGCAGAAGTTCTAAACCACTCTTTTGATTTGTACACCCATGATCAATGACAGGTGCAGCATAGCTGAGATGATCAATTAGTAACATGATCCGGTGGTTATATATCTGAATTCTACCATGTGCACCCACAAGTCTTAATCTGTAATTCCAGTGATTGAAGAATTACTGCAAGAGCATTACATTGTTCAAAGTTATTCTGTTGGGTCACTATACAGAACTGAACTTCACACTTAGCACAGGTTGTGAAGCAGGATCTCCAGAACAGACTTCTTTTCAGAATGGATAATAAAAGCAGACAATGTGAAGAATTATTCATGGACTTCAAGAAATATCTCAATACATTCCCAATGAAAGATTCATGTATTAATTTGTAATGTGGAATACTAAAAGGGCTAAAAACAATTGACTTTTTAAGAGAAGTTCCATGTAGGCAACTTTATAAAAAAAAAGGGGGCGAAGATAGACATCATCTACCTATATCATAATCCCCTAATTAATATCTAGGTTAAACGATGTAACAATCTACATTTTGGTGATTAGTCTCAATTTGTACTTTCTAAACTTGTATTTAATAACCAACTATACTGATAAATTGAACAACAAAAACATAATGTAGACTAACTCAGTAGCTTTTCTTTTATTATGGCTTTCAGGAATGACTTGCCCTGCACCAGAAATGATTTATTGAAAAATATAATAAAAAACAAACAAAAACCCCTGTAGCTCGCATTCAACGAGCTACTTTCCAAAAGGAGTTATAAAACAATGAAGGTATTGTGCCAATTCCACCTTCATTTCATGGCTTCATATTAGAATGTTATTATGAGACTCAGAAAGTGTGCTTGTCTGTTGGTTTGTGTTTCACTGAAATGATGTGTTATACTTTAAATTATTCCAGAATTATTCCAGTAAAGATGTAAAGATTTAGACATCTTTTTTTTCACCCCCTTTTTTTTCTTAATACAGGGTTACGTACAAGATAGGGACTGTAGGTTTGTTCTTAAGTTGAATCTGTATGTAAGTCGGAACTGGCGTCCAGATTCAGCCGCTGCTGAAACTGACCAGTGGCTGACTACAGGAAGCCCGAGGCAGGGTTGCTCTGCCCCGGGCTTCCTGGAATCAGCCGCTGATCAGTTTCAACAGGCTGAATCTGGACACCAGTTCCGACTTCCATACAGATTCAACTTAAGAACCCCAGGTGTCCCCAAGTCAGCTGTTGCTGAAACTGATCAGCGGCTGATTCCAGGAAGCCCAGGGCAGAGCAACTCTGCCTCGGGCTTCCTGTAGTCAGCGCTGGTCAGTTTCAGCAGCGGCTGACTTGGGGACGCCTGGGGCAGAGCAGCTGGGGTGCTGCTGGGTTGCTCCAGCAGCGCCGCTCCTCGGCGCTACTGGACCAACCCAGCAGCACCCAAGCTGCTCTGCTCCAGGTGCCCTGATTCAGCCGCTGCTGAAACTGACCAGCAGCGGCTGAATCAGGACACCTGGGGCAGAGCAGCTGGGGTGCTGCCGGGTTGGTCGAGTCGTGCCCAGAGCGGCTGTGGGACCAACCGGCAGCGCCCCAGCTGCTCTACCACAGGCGTCTGGAGAAAAGCCTGGTCTGGGGGGGGGAGGGTGCACTAGCTGCGCCCTTCCCCCCCCAGCAGACCAGGGAGACGCGGGCGGTGGACCGAGACGCACCGCGGTCCCGCCGCCCGGGTCCTCCGCGGCTTTGCTCCACATCTCCCTGGTCTGCTGGAGACCAGCAGACCAGGGAGACGGGGAGCAAAGCCATGGAGCATGCGGGCAGCGGGACAGCCCAGATGCGCCCCGGCTGTCCCGCTGCCGGCGTCCTCCGAGGCTTTGCTCCCTGTCTCCCTGGTCTGCTGAGCAAAGCCGCAGAGCATGCGGGCAGCGGGACAGCCCAGACGTGCCGCGGCTGTCTTTGCTCCCCGTCTCCCTGATCTGCTGTCTCCAGCAGACCAGGGAGAAGGGGAGCAAAGCCTCGGAGGATGCCGGCAGTGGGACAGCCGCAGCGCGTCTGGGCTATCCCGCTGCCCGCGTGCTCCGCGGCTTTGCTCAGCGTCTCTCTGGTCTGCTGAGGGGGGCTCCGCCCCCCAGCAGACCAGAGAGATGCGGAGCAGCTTTTCTCGCCCCGGAGGACGTGGGCGGCGGGACCGCGGCGCATCTGGGCGTCCCGCCGCTCCCATCCTCCAGGGCGAGAAAACCCCCGTTCGTTACTGCGGATCTGACATAAGTCAGATCCGCGTAATTCGGGGGACTGCCTGTACTCTTAGTGCACATATACACTACATAGAAGATCGACATTGCCAGATTGGTGTAGAATAGACCCGCTATTCAAAGTCTCAAATTCAAAGAGAGACTTCATTGGTGCAGGAGTAAGAGAAAATGCTCCCATTGACCACCCATTAAGTGGGCAGGAGTTTAAGATATGCAACTCCAGACATGTAAATTATATATCTGGAGCTGCATATCTTACTTGGACCTTCCCATGTGGTGTAGATCAAACCTTATTGTCTAAGGCTCAGAGAAGTATGTAAAAAGCATTATGACTGAAAAATGTTTCATATTAGAAGGAATTTGCAGGGAATAAACAATCCAGATCAGGACATGAAGCTGTTCTTACAGATGAAGCTTAGGTGAATTTAGGCCTGTTGCTTCATATATTCATGTGTTAGTTTTCTTTGTCTCTTAAAGAACTCCAACGTCTCTGGTTGACTAGTCCTCCATTACTGGAGAATAAGCTAATTGGTCAACCTGAGAAAGATCGTTATGTTGGCAAACAACCAGAAAAAAAATGTAATAGAAAGATGCAAATTAATTGAAAGAGTCTGTCTGGCAGTTTCATTATGGACTTTTTCTAAAAAGCCATCAATACTTTCATGAAGTGCATTTATTCTCATATGGTTGGCAGTAACTCCAGCTCTGAAACACTATTTTATATTAATGATAATGTACTTTGCAATGGTGGCAAAATAAGTGTTGATATTATTTTTATGATGTCTTCAGTAGGTAACCATATGCACTGACATCAATATGGAAATCAAAGCAGCAAAATAATGTTGATCGACTACTTTATATGAATGTCATGCTGCACTTATGTAAAGGAACATTAATGCCAATGCCAAAAAATACATTGGATATAATATCAATATTGATGTTCTGTGAACTCCATTTCTTACTTGTTTTGTAAATGGTACTCTCATAAAAATAAAACACTATTTACAGTGAAGCCATATGAATAAAAAGAAAAACATCATGATGGGAGAATAAGTGCACAGACGTAACCATGGTAACATGATAGAACAAATAATTCACAGCATTTAATTCATTCAATGAATTTAGCCTCTTTTTTGACTTCTGGAATAGATTCCAGCAGATAACTTTTGAGGGGATATTACAGTCTGTTTTCCAAATTTAACTGACAACTACTTTTTTGTGGTTTGTGATCACTAACAGTTTACTATATTTGATGCTTGATACTCTAAAATTGAGCTTCAGCTAGCCCCATAGCAGCTGAGCCCCTTTCTTTTAGGGACGAATCCAGCTGATTCTTTTCATTTTTAAGGAAGTTAGATCAGGTTGGAGTGCCACGTTGCTTCTGCTTCCTGCATCCCAACCTCATTCCTCAGCCTAGAGCCTACACCCAAACGCCCTCCAAGACCCTGTACTATGTTGGCCCTCTTGCATTAAAAATCCCAGACTCTGCATGCTGCATTGCCTCCCACACACAAATGCCCTTGCAGAATCCACATCTGAACCCTCTCCCACACCTCAACCCTCAGCGCAGCTTGGTGAAAGTGAAACAAAAAACAGGACTATGTAGCACTTTAAAGACTAATAAGATGGCTTATTAGGTGATGAGTTTTCATGGGCCAGACCCACTTCCTCAGATCAAATAGTGGAAGAAAATTGTCACAACCATATATACCAAAGGATAAAATTAAAAAAATGAACACATATGAAAAGGACAAATCAAATTTCAGAACAGAAGGAGGATGGGGGGGGGGAGAAAGGTAAATGTCTGTGAGCTAATGATATTAGAGGTGATAATTGGGGAAGCTATCTTTGTAATGGGTAAGATAATTGATGTCTTTGTTTAAGCTTAGGTGTAAAGTGTCGAATTTAAGTATGAATGACAGTTCAGAGGATTCTCTTTCAAGTGTAGTCTTAAAAGGTCTTTGAAGCAGGATGCAGGTAGTTAAGTCGTTGAGACAATGTCCTTTCTGGTTGAAATGGCAAGAAACTGTTTTTTTCTTTGTGATCCTAATATCTGTTTTGTGGGCATTGATTCTTTGGCGAAGTGTCTGAGATGTTTATCCAATGTACATAGCAGACAGACACTTTCGGCACATGATAGCATAAATTAAATTTCTAGATGAGCAGGAATATGTGTTCTTGATCTTATAACTCACTTGTTTAGGTCCAATAATGGTATCAGCAGAGTGAATATGTGGACAAAGCTGGCAACAGGGTTTGTTGCAAGGGAAGGTACCAGGGTTGGTATTAGTGTGGTATGTTCTGTGGTTGTTGCTAAGAATCAGCTTGAGGTCTATAGGAGACTATGGGTCTGTCTCCCAGAGACTCTTGGAGTTCAGTATCCTGTTCCAGTATAGGCTGTAGTTTATTGATAATGTGTTGGACAGGTTTAAGTTGGGGGCTGTAGGTGATGACAAGTGGTGTTCTATTGTTGGTTTTCTTGGGTCTGTCTTGAAGTAGTTGGTTTCTAGGTATTCGTCTGGCTCTTTCAATTTGCTTTTTTATTTCTCCGGGTGGGTAGTTGAGATTTATAAATGCTTGGTAGAGATCCTGAAGTTTCTGTTCTCTGTCAGTGGCCCTATGGCCTGTTGGGCAATCAGTACAACAGCAAGACACCACGGAGAGAGCATCCCACCAAAGAACAGTTTGGGTTATGATTCAGGTCTCTTTTTGTATGCTTCTCAACCACATGCATTGGGAACTGGAGAAGAGAGTTTGCCTCTATGAGCTACCCTTGAAGAATATGTCCATGTATTGCCCTTATTGCCATGTGCTTGTACCTTAAATAATGTGATTTGGCTCTTCTGAGAATTAAATAACAAGGTAAGATTTTATATAGTTCTTTTAGCATCATACAGTTAGCTAATAATATCTTCCAGTACTGCTGAAGAGGTTATCACATGTGGCTGGGGCTGTTTTACTGTAAATGATGAGTGCTGTTTATTATTAAAGTAAAACAATTTGGCTATTTCCATCGAGACACACCTTTTCTATTGTAGGCTTATATTGATCTGCATTAACCACAGCTTAGACAGGCAGCACCCTTGATCAAGATATACTTGGGTTGACTGAGAAATAGTAGTTCACATTCATCAAAAACTCACATAGTCCTACTATTGCATTTTTGGTTTTCATGATCCTGTAGGTGTATCTTCTCACATTAGAGCCACTCTAAACTCTCTCTGAGAAACACCACAAATATGCGACTGAATGAACTCTTTAGTCTTCTTCATAAGTGTGTATGGTTTCTATCAAAGTTCTACATGGAGATAAGGCACGATTTTCAGAAAGACTCTTGTGTAAATGACATTGCCATGGGATAAGAGGGAAGGTCCTTTCATGGATTGAAAACTGGTTAAAAGACAGAAAACAAAAGGTAGGAATAAATGGTAAATTTTCAGAATGGAGAGGGGTAACTAGTGGTGTCCTCCAAGGGTCAGTCCTGGGACCAATCCTGTTCAACTTATTCATAAATGATCTGGAGAAAGGGTTAAGCAGCAAGGTGGTAAAGTTTGCAGATGATACTAAACTGTTTAAGATAGTCAAGACAGAAGCAGATTGTGAAGAACTTCAAAAAGATCTCACCAAATTGAGTGATTGGGCAACAAAATGGCAAATGAAATTTAATGTGGGTAAGTGTAAAGTAATGCACGTTGGAAAAAATAATCCCAACTATACATACAGTATGATGGGGCTAATTAGGCTATGACAAATCAGGAAAGAGATCTTGGAGTTATTGTGGATAATTCTCTGAAAACTTCCACACAGTGTGCAGCGGTGGTCAAAAAGGCAAATAGGATGTTAGGAATTATTAAGAAAGGGATAGAAAATAAGACACAGAATAACTTACTGCCTCTGTATAAAACTATGGTATGTCCACATCTTGAATACTATGTACAGATGTGGTCTCCTCACCTCAAAAAAGATATTTTGGCCTTAGAAAGGGTTCAGAAAAGGGAAACTAAAATGATTAGGAGTTTGGAACGGGTCCCATATGAAGAGAGGTTAAAGCAACTGGGGCTTTTCAGTTTAGAAAAGAGGAGACTGAGGGGGGATATGATAGAGGTATATAAAATCATGTGTGGTGTTGAGAGGGTGAATAAAGAAAAGTTATTTATTAGTTCCCTTAATAGAAGAACTATAGGACACCAAATGAAGTTAATGGGTAGCAGGTTTAAAACTAATAAAAGAAAATTCTTCTTCACACAGCGCGTAGTCAATCTGTGGAACTCCTTGCCAGAGGAGGCTCTGAAGGCTAGGACTATAACAGAGTTTAAAGAGAAGCTAGATAATTTCATGGAGGTTAGGTCCATAAAAGGCTATTGGCCAGGGGATAGAAATGGTGTCCTTGGCCTCTGTTTGTCAGAGGCTGGAGAAGGATGGCAGGAGACAAATCGCTTGATCATTGTCTTCGGTCCACCCCCTCCGGAGCACCTGGTGCTGGCCTCTGTCAGCAGACAGGCTACTGGGCTAGATGGACCTTTGGTCTGACCCAGTACAGCCATTCTTATGTTCTTATGTAAGCACAAAAGGGATTTAGGAGACCAAGTTCCCAGGAAATCTCCTGCATAAGGCCCAGTCAAGCGATGAACTTATGTGCACACTAAACTTTGAGCATATGCATAAGTGCCTTGCTGGATCAAAACCTCCTCTGTCTTTATTGAAAAGACTAAAACTAAACCAAACAGAATATGAGCTATTTAGAGTCATAGACTTTGGGTACATACACAGCCCACAGAAGCAAAACTTTCAGTCTGGGTGGACAGACTTTAGCTATCGATGCTTGGACCAGTGCCCTAAAAATAGCGGTGTGTACAGAACCATGAACTGGAGTTCAAACCCTGAAGCTCTTCTCTCTTCCCCACCCCACCTGAGACTTCAGAGTCCAAGCTCCAGCCTAACCCACTACCTCAATGTAATATCTACGTTTATAGTGCTAGCACCAACTCCACTAACCCAAGTCTATCAGATTGGGCTGGGAGGCTCACTCCTGTGGCCAGTGTAGACCTACCCTTCAGGGCTAGAAGGGACCGTTGCGATCATCTAGTTGACCACCTACATAACACAGGCCAGAGGTCCTGACCCAATACTTTCTAAAACAAGCCCATAACTCTGTTTAAACTGTTATAACTTGTCTTGTTTTAAAGACTGCACGTGACAGAGAATCCACCATAACCTGGGTAAATTATCCTAGAGGTTTAATTACTCTCACTATGACAAATATGCACCTTATTCCTCATTTGCATTTGTCTAACTTCAGGCTCTTATTTAATGGATTAATATGTTTTCTTTTATACAATAGGCCTAATATTTGAGCAAAAAATTAAAGATAAATAAATGTGATTTTAATGAACTTTTGCATTACGCTGTATTTTTAAATTCAGTTTTCAGCATATAAAATATACATATTAATTGAGAAATAAAAATCAATTATTTTTTCTTGTCAGGATCTCCCACTAAAGATAACTTTCTCTAATTCCTACTGTTTCACCATTAATGAGGCAGCCAGTTTAGCAGTATAGTATTATATGGTTTTATATTTTTTTTAATTTCTTCTCCATATACCTTGTAGAAGTATTGTTTATTTATTTTCAGGTTTTGATCAGCAAAATTGTCTCAGGTGACATCCAAAATACTAGGATAGTAGAGTTTATAATCAATAAAACTATTTATGTATACAGATTTCAGAATTAAGGCACATATACAAATTTTGAGAAATGGAAATAGTAAAATATGGGGTGCATACAGAACAAATGCACTGGAGCACAGAGTAAAGGTTTTGTCAGGAATTATTTTGGTATGGCCTACACAAGTCATTTATGACTTCACCTCTACTAACTAATGTGGCCCCATCCAATCTGACACTGATAAAACCTAGAAACAATCCACACATTCCATTATGTGTTTTTCCCTCTCCCAATATCATTCTACTTTTCAGTGAGAAAAAAAATCATTTTTGGATGGAATTTGAAAGGGCACAAGAGAGGGGGCATACAGAAGAAGAGAAATCCAAATATAAGAAAAACAAGAATGGATCTGAAGCTGTAAGCGGGGCAAACAGATGACATGAACATCGAGACCAGTGGAATTGGCGGAACACAAGGTACAGAATGGAGTGCAGAAGGAAATCTGACTAGAGATACAAAAGGAGGAGAAAACTTGTGGAGAGCTAAATCTAGTGATGGAGAAGCAAAGATTAGAAGTGAGTGTACTTTTCAACAAAAATGGATTTTTGGTGAGAAGTATACATTTCTGTGGCAATTTAAAGTTTTTCATCTTAAAATGGAATTTCCCAACATGCTCTCATATTTATACTGTGTCCATCATTTGGCACATGAGCACATAAGATTACATGAAGTCTAGCGGTGGGTCTCTCACTGACCCTCTTCTTCACTATTGCTGAAAGAGGAGAGTGACTGTTTCAAGATTCATGTTGGCCCCCCAATCCACACCGTGAGCTAATTATGGGAAGAATAGAGTATGGCCAAGAGATTAACTTTTCATTTTTTCCCAAAGGCTTATCAGGTTGTATTATGGCTAAGCCAGAAGCCAAGGGGGCTTTGTATCTGGCTTTCACAGACCTCACCGTGATTGCTGAATGTTCTACTGGCTGTGAAGATAGCAGCAGAGTTGACTAGAATTCCTCCTGGAGGATTCCAGGGTGTACAAGCTGGTGCAGTAGCTCCACCACTCTGCGAAGGGGTAGAGTGGCCTGCCTTAGCAGCTCTGCTGGCTGATGAGGAAGAGACAGGCCCATTAAAATGGGACAGGCTCACCATCAGCCAGTGCATAATCCCACTCTATTCTAGTAGCTTTCACCATGAGGATGCTAACAACAAGCAGTAATTAGATTCCCCAGGAAGAGTGGGGGCATGGCAACCGGGAATAGGTTGTTTTCATATCCTCTCCCACCTCCTTCTGATGCATCAATGCTGGACTAAGCACTAAGGCCTCAGTCCTGTCAGAAGTTCTGCATGAGTAGACCCCTGCACCCAGCTGTAGACCCAAAGAAGTCACGTCTTTGCACGGGTGTTCTGAACATGTTCCAGGTTCAGAGACTTAATCTGAGATAGGAACTCTGTCTCTGACCTACCTTGGGTTCTGATTTCAATCAAAAATGTCCCCCTACCTACTAAGGTACTTTATAAAATACTGCACTGGCCAACAGATATAGTTAATTGAACTAACATGAGATTTTCAATGTATTTTAATACAGCAGCAGTCTATTTACTGGTTTTATTAGTGACTAAGCTCTTGGCTAGCTTAAGGAAAGACTGTAAAAAATTGATTGACCTAAATTCTCTGCAAGATAGATTTTTCATTCTTCCCTTTTTGTGTGTGCATAAGGCATCAGAGGGTTTTTCATTCCACACGCTGAATAGTAGTTATAGATTGAATTAAATGTACTGCAAATATATTATGCTTTCTGCACCTGCACCATGTGAAATGGACTGAATTCCCCCTACTGTGAGAGAATCTTCTTTTTCTCAGTATGGTTTGGATTTCTGGTAACTAGGCAGCTAATTTTTTGGAGGTAGACAGCTCGGATGAAGAAAAAGATTACGAGAGTATTCCTTTGTGCTTTAAAAACAGAATGTGAAGTTTCATTGTTTTCCTCTGTACATGGGAACCATGTTAAGTAGCTTTCATAGTAAACAACTGAAATGCTCAGGTGCCATTGATTCCAGAACTGCTTCTGTAACAATGTTGAAACTCGCAAACCTAGATTTACATTAAACACTAAATAAAAGCCCCACAGAGGGTCAATTAACATATCAGGATAGTTGTCTGATGCATATCAAGAAGTTCCAGAATTATATATATCCCTGAGCATCCTTACAATTAGAAAAAAAAGTACTTACAGTTCATTGAGTGGGAAAGAATAAGGGAAATAGAACAGCTTCACTGGGTGATTGGTAGAAGGGTGTTGTGCTGCTAGGGGAAATAGATTGGTGATGGCATGCTGTTTTAAAGTTCAATAAATTCACCTCCAGAGCAAAGAATGGTATTACAAAAGGATGGATTGTTCAGTTGGTGGACTGGGATGGCTGTATTTAATATGGTAGAAGCCTTTCTAAGGAGGTCAATAGTCATAGGCTTATATATATATAAAAAGGAAATTATAGGCCTGCATTTAAAAGGAAATATACTTTCTAGATGGTAGTGGAAAACAATTGCAAGTACTCCTGGCTTGAACAGATTGCCTAAAGATGCAGCATGCTGGCCCTTTTAAAACATCCAATAAACACACAGAACTGTTTCAACAAGACACCAGAGAGAGAATTTAATTGGAACCGATAAAGAATTCAAAATTCAATATTCAACAAATTGCCTCACCCATTATTGAGGTGCTGATTGTGACTCCAGACTTAAGGGGTTTTGTGTACTTACAGCAGGGATTCAACCTCTTTGTTTTGTATGAAGAAAACAGCTCACTATGTTCAAGTTTACAGGACCTACTCCAAGTACTGAATGAATATTCTGAGAATTTACAGGAAAAAACTATTTACATATGATATAATCAAATTATTAGAAAGTACTTGTTCAGTTTGGGTATGACATTTTCAATACTTAAAAAACCAAATTTCTAGAACCAAAGCTACAATAAAATGCAGTTAGATTACTGATTTATATTCCAAACTTTAAAGAGTAAAAATATTCCAGGAATGTTATAATTATTCTAAAACCAACCACTGCAAACCAAGAAAATTCAGAATTACAGTTACAGTTAAAGAAACTCCACTGATGTTATGGTACAAAATGCACAGTACCCTTACCAATGCCCTATAGCAACTTAATGAAGGGAGGAGGAGAAAAAGATAGAATAAAACTTTAATAAGGAATTCGATCTAATCTGGGACTGCTACACTAAAATGACAATCACAGTAATGATTGGCCAGAAACAACTGGCCAAGAGGAACTGACCCCAGCCAACCTCTTAGCTCCTATTGACTGGAAACAGACAGCCTATAGGAGCTGAAAAATTGGCCTAAGGGATAGGGGCAACACAAGCCTCTTCCACCTCCTGGAGTTGACAGTGACATAGAGGGAGCAGTCTGCAGTTCAAAGTGATCTGGGGCTGCAGCAGGTAGGGAGCCCAGTCTGCCTTGGGGGTGCTGCAGGGCTGCTGGCTGGGAGATGCTTAGGTAAGTGCCTCCCAGCCAAAGCCTGCTCCTGGCATCCCTGTCCCTCCTGCACCCCAACTCACTCTTCCAGGTCACCATCCAAAACTTCTGTACCCCCTGCTCCAAGTCACAATCCCCTCCCAGACTTGTACCCCATCCTACACTCTTCCCTAAGCCAGAATCCTCTCCTGCACCCATGGCCCCTCCCTGAGCATAGATCCCAACCCCCTGACCCAGGTCACAACCCCCTCCTTCACCCAAACTCCTTTTCAGACCTCACACCATCTCCTGCACCCCAGTCCCTTATCCAATGTGCCATTCTATATCCACCGTAGACCCTGCAAATTCACCACAGAAAATTGAGGTCCTTGACCAATTTCCTAAATCTCGGTGTGGCCCCCCCCCCCACCAAAAATTATTACCGACCCCTGATCTAACTGAACTTTCTGAGTTTTCTTGTGAATGGTTTTGTGATAATTACAACATTCCTGTAAGAGTCTCCTCCTTAAATTACTGATCTTTAGTCTAAACCATAGCTCCATTTTAACAAAATTATTTTTTAGCCAAGAATAAAATAATTAATGCTACTACAATTACTAAACCAAAAGCAGAAGCTCAGAGAAAAAATATACAATTCAACAGAAAAAAAAACCCTCAGCATTTTGCTTTTTGCAGCTGCCAACATGAATTCTGTTTCATTCTGGATTTTGTATACCTTTAATTTCACAGTTTCATTTTGGTCATCATTTAGGGACTGCTCTTTACATGTCCATATACATAGCTTGAGGATCCGGTCTGAAGTATAGCCAGTTGTGTAATAGGTCTGGACTCTGGAGATCTGCTGTGAGAAATTTAAGGTGCTGAGCTACATCCTGTATCTGCTCTCAATTTGAGGGGGTATGGTAAGATGAGGCTACTGTATTTGCTGGGTGCATCTCAATAATGGACATGGAGCCTACAAACCTTAAAAGAAAACAAATGTATCAGGAATGGGGAACAGCAGGGTTTAGTGGAAGGAGTGGAATGGGGGTGAGTTGAGGCTGAGCAGAGGTGGGGTGCACCTGTGGCAGGGGGTTGCCCCGGGCCTTGCATCCACCCTAGGGGTGGCCTTAAGTTGAGTCCCACTTAAGGTTGCCAACACTATTTAAAAAAATATGGAACAGACCTCAGATTTCTCCAATCTTGCCTGGAACCTCTGGGGGCAAATCCCTTTCCCCCTTGCACCCATGATTCCTAGGTTGCTGCAGAGAGTCCAGAGGTCAGGTGCTGAGCCAGCTGCTGATACAACTCTCTTTCAGGTTCTGCACCGGGGCCAGGAGTTGAGCTGGAGGCTGTAGTTGCTGGTCTTTGTCTTCTGCAATGTTGTGTACTCTGCAGGGGGTGTTGGCAGAGATTCTGTGAGCAGGAAGGCTATACCCCACTGATCTCACTGCCAGATAGCGCTCCTTCCTGCCCTCAGCCTTTCAGCATAGCTCCAAGGCACACAGACCCATCCACTTGCTCTATCAGACAGCCTTTGCAGGGAAAGCTGGTGGGGCTGTGCTCAATGGCTAACGTCAGCAGGGGCCTCAGTCCAGCAGGGGGCCTGCACTCATGGGCTCATCTTTCCATGCCCTTCCTAACCTTGGCTTTTGAGAATGATGCCATCTGCTTTCCCTGTGCTGCACTGGAAGGCCAGAGTCGGAAAAGATCCACTCATGCGTACTAGACCCTTGCTGTTGAAATACAGAATAAAAGGCATCCCATACTGATTTAGTATGACACAGGCAATTTTCTATTTAAATAAAGGATGTCCCAGGTAATATAGTACTGCTGGCAACTGTACTCCCACTCCAACTACTAGGTCTCACTGCCTACGATCCCATCTCTTGTGCTAGCTCTTTGTGGTGGATGTGTACTTTCCTCTGTGCAGCTGCTGCTAGAAGGAGGGAGGGAAGTGAAACTGCAGTATTATTACTCAGGCTTTAAAGTCTCCGCATACTGCAATAGCTGGATTTTCTGATTCCCTGGTCTGCAGGGAATTATTCTTTCCTTTGAGTTGTTATGACTAGGACTGACAGAATTCAAGAATGAACGGCTCCTAGTCCCTTCGCTCAGTCCACTGGACCATGCCACCTGCAATTTAAAAACATTGGATTAGCTGACTGTTAGAGAACTCTGATCATTCTAGGGGTGTGTAGTCCATTCTCAGTCTCAGCTGTAGGTGTCCTTTGCCATGTATCCAATTTTAGAATGAATCACTACACTACAGCACCCCTCTTTCTCAGAGCCACATTACTTCCAGCAAGGCCTCCTCTTCTCTAGAATTCTCTACAGGAACTTTTGGACAGTATGAAAATGCAGTGACTTAGAACACTTAAAAAAATGATTTATTTACCCCTGGCTATGTCTAGACTGCAAGCCTCTTTCGAAAAAGAGCGTCTAGACTGCAAGCAGTACTTTCAAAAAAGCAAGTCACTTTTTCGAAAGAAAGCAGCGAGTGAGTCTGGATGCTCTCTTTCTAAAAAGCCCTGTTGGCATTCAAGAACGCCTTTTTTCGAAAGAGCACTTTCGAAAAAAGGCGTTCTTCCTCGTAAAATGAGGTTTACCGCCATCGAAAGAAAAGCCGCGTTCTTTCGATTTAATTTCGAAAGAACGCGGCTGCAGTCTAGACGCAGGTGAATTTTTTTCGAAAAAAGGCTACTTTTTTCGAAAAACCCCCTGAGTCTGGACACAGCCCCTAGGAACATCACAATCAGAAAGAAAAGGACTAAAATAATAAGTCTAAACATGTTGTCTTACCTTAATGGCCTTTAAAGTCTTAGGTAGGCTCACATCATTGGGGGGTGGGGGGACAAGGCACTCCATCCAGGCAACCTATATATCTCAGTCTGATTCTCCCTGCCACTGTCTTTCCTCCTTAGCTGAAAGACATTTATCCATTCCAAAGACCCTTTACTCAAGATTTTAGAGTTCCCCTGGGTTCCTGGACTTAATTCTTAGGGTTCCATTGAAACCAGGCACACAATGACAGCTAACCCCAAAGAGATATATATTAGATGCTGAAAAAAGTAATTTGATCAATTCCCACATTCTTCACAAGCACTGTGTAGTCCTTTAAAAGGGAAAGTGCTATATGAGTGAAATATATTAATTACTATTACTATCAAGAAGTAAAATTAAAACTGACGAGGTATACATAAAGGAGTTTAAATCAATAATTTAGCAAAATGGCTACCATCTTCATTGAAATTGGACACATATGTGACTTTAGTATAATTGATCATAAAATACCATCTATAATTCCTAGCATTTAAAATGATAATTCTTACCTGTAGAAGAGTCTACTTACCCCTTTTGTAGAGAGAAATGACAAGGCAAACAGTAATACGTGCAATGGTATGCTTTCAAAAGGAAATGAAAGCTATTAGACAAAGGAACTACAGTGTATAATCATCTGGCAAATGTGAAAACTTTATTGCAGAATTAAAATGAAGCTTAAGAAAAACAGATGAGAAGGTAGATGAACTAGAACAAAGATTGGAAGACAAAACAGAGTGAAGTGCAGTCATAATCACAACATGCTACTTTCCTTAATGAGTCGTGTATAAAATGTGATGATTTAGAAAACAAACCAAGAAGACATAAAAGAGGAATGTATATGGTGTTTTGCCTATAGTCCTTAGAGTGCGATTATGAGTTTAACAGCAACACCAATAAGAATTTATATTTCAGAATATTTTGTTCTATACTTAAAATCAAACATACATGAACGACCACACCAAAAAGATCAGTTAGGATATGTCTACACTTGCTCCTTAGTTCGAGCTAGGGATGCAAATGTAGCCAACCGAAATTGCTAATGAAGCAGGGATTTAAGTATCTCGCGCTTCATTAGCATAATCTCGCTTGAGCATTGTTCCGCTCAACAGCTGATTCTAACCAGGAAATGCGCTCCTGGAAGCGTAAGTTTGAATCAAATCCCATGGTTTGAACTAACGTTACTCCTCAAAAAATGACGAAAAATAACATGTCCAGGAGTTCACTTCCTGGTTCGAATCAGCTGTTGAGTGGAATAACGCATGGGCAAGATTATGCTTATGAAGTGCAGGATATTTAAATCCCCTCTTCATTAGCAATTTCGGTTGGCTACGTTTGCATCCCTCATTCGAACTAGGGAGCAAGTGTAGACCTACCCTTACTCAATTGAACTACTAACTTTGGTGAAATACTCACACAAGTATCCCATTTGTCTAAAGCAGGGTTTCCCAACCTATTTGTCAGGACCCAAATATGGGTCACCATTATATTTCAAAAGGGTCACCAAGTGTCTCCACAGGTGGCTCTGCCCTCTCTCCTCGCCCCATTTTTTAATTGTCTTGGATTATCAAATCTTCCTGAATTGTCAAAATGGGTCCCCATCTGGAAAAGGTTGGGAACTGCTGCTCTAAGGCATAATTAAATAAATACCTTCAAAGGTAGATTCTCAAAGCTGCTTGAAATTAATGGAAGTTACATCTAAATCCCCCATGGGTATTAGACAGCCCAAACTGTGAAGGGGAAGGAAATGTCTAGTTTCTACAGAGAGCCACAACTCCAGAACTGGTTGTGGGGCCTTCAAAAGTATCCTATGAACTAGGCCCCAAGAACTGTTCTCAGTGGGATAGAAAAGGTGGGTTCCAACACAAACTTCTAAAATATTGATTCTCGTGCTGTGAAAATGCATTGACTGTGCTGAATTCAAGTTTCTGTGTACCACAGAGAAAGAAATCAGATTTCCCTATGTGCAATGCATCTATTAACAATCACTGTTATATTGTATTTTTTTAAAATGAATTGCATCAGTGGTTGAATCTAAATCAAATGTTACACATACATATATAGATTTTAAGGCAGAAAGAAATATTATGATAATCTGGTTTAAAATATTATGATAATCTGCATCAAAAAACAGAGAACCTCACTCATTAAGCCCATTTGCACTACCATTTCTTTTAGAAAGATGTCCAGTGTTGATACAAAGACTGCAAATGATGGAGAATCTACCCTGTCCCTCAGTAACTTGTTCGAATTGCTAAATACCTCCACTGTTTAAAAAAATTTCACCTTATTTGTAGTGTGAATATTTCTAACTTCATCTTCCAATGATGGATCTTGTTATTCTTTTTTCTGCTACATTTGAAGAGCCATCTACTAGCAGAAATGTTCTACCCATGTAGGTAATTTAAGAGATGTTTTGATCACAGTCTACACCTTCTCCTGAATAAATGAAGTCTCTTGCTATTAGGCATATTTTCCAAGTCTTCAGACTCTTCTTGTAGCTCTTTTTTTGGAAACCCTTTCCAGTTGTGACCATGCAAATACTACCTCCCTACTTCTAATAGCTATCCTCCTGTATATCCCCACAGATCATGTTAGCCACCTTAGCTATACCATTGATCAGCCCCCACAAGGGACCGTGGCAACATATCCAAATAGAAATATTAGGGGATTTTGATGATAATTGAAACATTTCCATAAAAAGAAGATACTTTTCACAAAACACTATGTTCAGTCAGAAATGCAGTTTTCTGTCAAAAAAATTTAAATCAGCCCTAATTAAAATGCACATTGGTCACACTGGCCCATCTTATCAAATGATCTAGACCGAGCTGCATAACAGCCTGTTTCCGTCATTTATCATAAATACCCCAATTTGTGTCACCTGCAGATTTTACCACCAATTGTTTTATGTTTTCTTGCACATCACTGACAGTGCTGAAAACATTAAACAAAATACTTAGGTGTTTTTTTAAACAATCAGCAATTTCCTTTAAGGGTCTTTAACCATAGCTTCAACAATATTATGCCCAATATGCTGAAAAAGTTCTGTTTTGTGTAGCAATTAGGCAATGATCACATTACATGAGAGATTATCCCATCCTATTTACAGTAAATAGCTTCAAGTAAAAAAAAATAGAGGTTCCATTCATGACTGATTTATATGCAGCTTCTTTTCATGGATTTGCATTATTCAAGTAGAAAATTGTGTCCAGAATAGTAAAGACACGCTATAATTTGCTGTATGCAACCAGAGCTGAAGGTATGCATTAGATTCCCCAAATTGTCTTTTAATACTTTAAAACCTTGGACAAAATGCCTTCACTTGGCTTGCTGCTTTTTAAATTCTCCTTTCTTTCCACCAAATCTCATTTAGGTCTTAATTTCTACATATTCCATTTACAGAGAAAGATTTTCAGGTGGTAAAAGTTGGCAAGATGATAGAGCCAACTGTACCTAAGTCTATGGTAAGAGCACAGGTAAACGATTGCTGCTCAGATAAGCATTCTCTGCTTAGTACTTCCACTAGGCTGAATCTTAGTACATTCCTAAGATATTGTCTGATTGGTGCAGGAGACCAATAGCTAACTCTAAAACTGTGAGAAACGCAGAGAATAAATCCACAAAGCACTCATCCGTGTCTAAATAATTCAGAATTGAGATTTTGATATTTTAGTTGTCACTTACATTTTGATATTTTAGTGCCACATCACAGACGGTTGTGGAAATGGTTGAGAGCAGAAAATCTGAATTCTGTCATTGACTCTGGCACTGATTTCCTATAATGTTGTAAAAGTTACTCATCCACTTTGTTCCCCAGTTCAACCTTCTATTAAAGTGGATAATAATATGGCCCCAGCTTTTTAAAGTGAGTTGAGCCCTATTGTTTAGTGTTTGTATTAATTTAGCCTGTCCTGTGTACATGGCACTGTCCAAATACAGATAAGACACATATTGTTCACAATCTAAGAATCTACTGATGAAAAGTACTTTATCATTGTAATGATGACATTTTAAAATATTTTTACTATTGTGTTTCTCACTCATTACTCTTACTTTTATTGCATATTTCTTAGTCTATTAAACAGCATTATTCTCATACCAAGAATTTTCCTTGAGTTTATTTTTTTCATCCTCTAATTTTCCAGAAAATTCTCCTAGGGTCTAGTCTTGCTTCCATTTAAGTCAATAGCAAATCTCTCATCATCTTTGGCAGTGGAAGATCAAACCCTATGGCTTAGCTTTTTCCCTATCTAAAATACTGCAGTGATATGATACTGAATAAAAAACTATGCTAAAAATATTCTTCCTTATTTCTCTGACAAACTGAAAAAACTTGGAGGTGAGGAAGGGAGACAAATTTCTTTACTGAAAAGTATCACTGGAATATTTGCATTAAATTGATTTGACACCTCTTAATACTCCTAAAAATAAATATTCAAGTGAAGGAACAAATGTTTAGATGAAGGCCCCCTGCTCTTGTTGAGGTCACTGGAAGTTTTGCTATTGACTTCAATGGCAGCAAAATCAACCCTAAATTTGTTTATCAGGACTGTAACTTACTTAGAGCTGCTACAGGGATTTAAAAGGTCTGTTACTTGCACTTAGCTCTTATCTTCACCTAAATGTGTGGTCTGAGTCTATAATGCTTAACTGAGAGGATGAGAAGTGGGGCAAGAGAGTGAATTAGCTATCAGTTATGCCTCTTTGTGTATCCCGGGATTAGGTGGAACCTTGAGCTCCGTAAATAGTAATGGGAAGAGTAAATAAACTCGTCTTTAAATTAATCAATGACATATGAAGCAATAAACTAGCACAACTGCACATTTTCAAAGTGACCTTTGCTTTTCTTACTCCTCAGCAGTCTCCTTCTAGAGACAGGACCCAAAAAGACAACCATGACAATGAGCTCTGTAGTCAAGTGCGACATTTAAAACTCAAGAGAGAAAACATGTTTTTCCCCGGTAAGGTACAATACATTTGTTTGTAATTCCTTATGAAGAGCTTAACAGAAATCCAGTATAAGTATGTAAATTCTAAATTCTCTATTACCTTTGTATATATTCATTGAGCCCACTCCTACTCCCACTGGGATCAATGGGTAAATCTTCTGTTGAATACAGTGGACTGGGATTCGGCCACTGGAGTTTTAACTATCAGATTGTTTTCCTGACAAGCTTGACATATTCATAGTAACAAAACCATGCACTTAGCCTGTCCAAGAAATGTAGCTACAAGACAGTCAGAAGAAAGTCCTTGTAAATGAAGATATAAGACTAAGGTACATATTGTCAATTGATAAGCCTTGTTACAGGAGGGGACGGAAAAATAATCACTAACAACAAGCACTGTAGTTATGACTGAATCAGAAATGTATTTTGTTTCTCCATATATCTCATATTTAGTTCTCTAAACAAATCTGGTTAAAGGAAACATCAAAGATATTTCCTGTATAATACAATTGAAAAATATAAATTCAGTCCAGATGGCTTTTTCCTTAAGTCCTATCAAAGAGAATCCATATGTTTCTTTTCTGCTAACTCTCAGGGTCAGATTCTTGGGTGCTGTGTGGTTGTTTTGCTCCATACTGATGAAATAATGGGGCCATAAAGATGACATGCCTGGCCGTGGGAAGTTTAGGGGGGACTTTCTACAATTGCAGGGCTGGCACAAAACCCCCATAGGGCCAGCACTGGCAATCTGCCTAATTTAGAGTAGTATTTAGGCTGTTCTAGTTGCTAGAACCCTGCCTGGATACAAAATTTGTATCTGCATACAATCCACAGTCTGCAAATATGGCCTGCTGATATAAAGCAGATATGCAAGACTCTGCTAATTGATCTTGGCAACATGTGCACCATACAACATGCATGGGATCAAAGGAGGGCAAAGGTGAGCCTCAATGCATCTTTGAATCCCTTCCTCTGAACAGCAATGTGTTCTCTTTGGGCACAGTCACAGATCTAATCGTCTGTGAACAGACTGCCTTAACAATACGAATTAAAATTTCACAGTTACATCAAGGCAATTAGAACTTCAGTGATTGGTAAAAGTAGAATCAGATGCCCTACTTTTACTATGAGCTATCAGCTGTTTCAAAATGATTTTGCTTATATGGTTTCATTCTCTCAAGTACATTTTTCCCCATCTGTTTTCTGAAATTACATGTACAAATGTTGATGAAGAGTCTGGCTCAAGCATAAAGAACATTCTCATTACAATACACAAAGTTTTACTTCTCTGATTTCACCAGATTATATCGTAAACCCTTAAGCAGAACGCTTAGTACTAAGAACAAATAGGAATACAGAACCTAGCTTTTTTACCAACCAATTGTGTCACAGAATCTATTGTCTTGACATTCAGCAA
Organism: Pelodiscus sinensis; assembly: GCF_052426305.1. Lineage (NCBI taxonomy): Eukaryota > Metazoa > Chordata > Testudines > Trionychidae > Pelodiscus > Pelodiscus sinensis. The sequence continues at coordinate 33,512,454 of NC_143054.1, forward strand.
ATGTAAAAAGTGCCTTTTTCATAAATTAGCAATTGACTTTGTTCCTATGTTCAACTCACTTCTTTATGATGCAAACAACAAAGGTAGAGTAACTTTGCCAACAAAAAACTATTCTATTAAATTACCCTGAACTTGCTACCTGGTTGTTGCCTGGGTCTATTGCTGGCTGCAGTGCTTGGAGAAAACCTGAACTCTAAGGAAAAAGCAGAACAAGTGAAACTGTGATCTTCCCTATAAAGCAGTGTTATATGATACCTAATTAAAATCTCTCTGGCCACAGAAAGGGCTAAATAACAAAATGAACAATGCAGTAATTAATGATGTATCCAGTGATAAGCCTTCAGTACCATTGATCATTAGGAAGATGCCCATGTGTCATGCTGTGTGAACCATGTATAAGAATGGACATCCATCTGATTGAAGGACTCAGCCTCTGTAGTCCAGCTCAAAATGTTCAAGTCCAGTACAACTTCTTCAAATTATAAATTGTAATTATAGTTATTATAATTATAGTTAAAAGGTGTCAGAAATCTTACGTTATTGGACAACCTCAAAATACAACAATCAGCACTAGTCCCTGAATCTCCTTTCTGTCCATCCTTCAGCCAGATAAACAGGATGAAACACTGAAATAGGAAAAAAATTGACGAGGAGGAAATGGATAAAAAACATTCTACTGCCACAATCTAAGCAAAAACCTCTTTTCCTTAACAAAAAAAAATTATGTTTTTCAGGCATCCAACCAACCACCTTCTCTTGTCTTTTTATTCAAAGGTTAGATTTCCTTTTGTAGCCCCCCTTGTATAGTCACATTTATTATACACTATTTTTATTCTTTATTAAATCTCTCTCCCAAAATAGTTCAGATTTTAGTGTGATAGGATATTTTTGCATGTAATGTTTTTGGTTGAAAAAAATTGCTATAAAATTCAATTTTAATTACACTTTCCACAACACTATGGCAGTAACATTTTTATCAACATCATTTAAAAATTATTTATGGTTTTTTTTCCCATTTACCAAAACCTAGTTTTAAAATGTCTTTAAAAGTCTCATGGAATGTTTCACAAAATGGGTTAATTTCAAACTCTGTAAATAATTCATTTCAATTAAACTTTCCAGGAAAAGTCAGGCTCTTGGCAGGGAGATCTATGTCCAGCATCCCGTTGGCCACCCCGTTCCCAGTGGGTAGGAGGGAGCCAAGAAGCTTGGTGCAGCCGCTCTGTTCCCCCTGAGTAGAGGAGAACCTGGGAGAGCAGTAGGGCTCCAGCAGGGCAATCCACACACAGAGTCCATTTAGCTGCCCTGTTCCTGGTGGGAAGTGGAGAGCTGAGAGTCTAGGCAGCCACCTGAATCAGAGAAGGGAGCTGGGAGCCTGGGGGCAGCAGGTCTCCCTTTGGGGAACAGGCACCCCGGGCAGCAGAACAGATCCCGAAGCCTGGGTGGCAGCCTATCTTGGCACAGAGATTGTGTAGCTGCTGAGCTAGGGCTCCAGAAGCCATGAAATTGAAAAGAATGACAGCCAATAGCTATACAGATGTAAGTAACACTGGATCAACAGAGACTGCATCAGCCTAACACCAACATAAGCCTTATGTCTCTCATGGAGGTGGAGTTATTGTGTTGGAAAAGTAGGGCACTGTAACGGGGCTACACACACCACTCACGAGCACCTCCTAGCTGACTGTGTGTGCCTACACATTCTCGCTCTGTTTACGGTGGGTCCTTGTTGACTCAGACCTCTGGTATGTCTGTGAGATAAAAGCAATGCAAACCCCTTCCACAGTACAAGTCCAACAGAGGCCTCTCTCACTGCCCTCTGTAATGTCTCTTCACTTTGTCACAGCTCCAAAATAGAGCCGTGCCCCAGCTCCTTCCCTGGAGGCCATGTCTTCACCCTCTTAGGGCATGCCAGCCCCCAACTCTTCAGAAGTGCCACTACCATTTAGTCCCTATTCTGGGGTGCCCTTTTCTGGCAGTAGCAAGATTACAAGTACACTAGCAGGGGGTCTCTGGGCCGTGTCCTCCCTGTCACAGGCATTTACATTGGTGGGAGCAAGGCAATAGTGCATACACTGATATAATTAGATTGCTGTAAGATGATTTATGTTAACTTAATGCTACAGTGTAGATGGGTTCTAAGACTGAGGGTATGTCTACACTACCCTCCTAGTTCGAACTAGCAGGGTAATGTAGGCATACCGCACTTGCAAATGAAACCCGGGATTTGAATTTCCCGGGCTTCATTTGCATAAACTAGGCGCCGCCATTTTTAAATCCCCGCTCGTTCGAACCCCGTGCCGCGCGGCTACACGCGGCACGGACTAGGTAGTTCAGACTAGGCTTCCTAGTCCGAACTACCGTTACTCCTCATTCCACGAGGAGTAACGGTAGTTCGGACTAGGAAGCCTAGTCTGAACTATCTAGTCCATGCCGCGAGTAGCCGCGCTGCACGGGGTTCGAACGAGCAGGGATTTAAAAATGGCGGCGCCCAGTTTATGCAAATGAAGCCCGGGAAATTCAAATCCCGGGTTTCATTTGCAAGTGCGGTATGCCTACATTACCCTGCTAGTTCGAACTAGCGGGGTAGTGTAAACATACCCTGAGTGTTTGAATGTGCTTGGCATAATGGAATACCTTAAGGTTAAAAATGTGATCCCTGAAGTTGAATCACTTTGTTTCTAAAGGAGCGTGTCACAAATCTAATATCTGAAATCTAATTTCCTTGTTTATTCGCAGAAGAAATGCTCTTCAGAAGTTCTTGTCTCCCATATCAAGAAAACAGAAAATTATGAAAGTATGCAAGAATTGTGTTTATGTATCATGGAGTACGGATTTTAAAAAATATATAGTTATTATAAAGGTCACAGCTTGTAACAGCTTTTTCAAAGCCTATCTTGAGTTGTGTGAGAATTTAATAATAAATTATTATGCAAACATTAGTAGCAAAGGCAAGTTTAAGAAAAACTTATATCTTATTTCAAAATGTTAGCATGTAAGAGTTTAGAATCACTGAAGTGAAACTTCATATTCTTTCTCAGAATTTGTTCCTCATTATCATCATCCCCATTTTTATACATGAGAAAATTGATCTGAGAAGCCCAGTATGAAAGGTAATTTGAGTTTACATTCTTCAATGAGTCTAAGGGTATGTTTGTGTAATGTGAATACTGTAGATCCAGAGAAAGTATAAATTACATCAATTTAGATTAACTTAAGTCTATAATCTGATCTCAGTTACACAGGTATGGCTATGTTAAAGAGTGGGAAAAACACAATGACTTCTGTATCATTTTATCCCAGTTGTATCTGTTTGACCTATGAGATTTTCACTGTCACACTATTTGTCTGAAATAACTTGTGCTGAACTAATCAGTTTGTCTTCAACATTTTCCCACACTGTGTTTGATTTAGCTCTCTCTCTCTCTCTCTCTCCCTCTCCCTGTTAGTGACAAGTGACCTACACAGAACTGGGGGATAGTACAAGATATTTAATTTGGCAGGTAGATGTGTACCATGGACTTACTCAACTGTTTACTTGCACATTACATACAGGCCTACTCCATTTCTGATAACCACCTAATAGCAGGTAAACAGAATTGTATCTCTGCCAGTCATAAACTAATACCAGTCAGTTCCCAAAGTTAGCCCCTTTTCTCTATTTCACCTCTTTCCATAAGGGAGCAAGCAGTTTTTCAAGCTTTCTGGTTAAACTGTCCAATTTTTAAGTATGTTTTTTCCATCAGAAGAATATGTCTTCAATTAACAACAGAAAGGAACTGCAGACTAGTATTAATATGATGTAAACCTCTCCAGATGTATTTAAAGACTTACTGAAATGTCATAAAAACATTGAACAACATTCTTTTTGGAGACAAATGTGCACATTCAGTGACCCTGAAAGGACTTATTGAACAAAGACCTCAGCATGAACTGCTAGAACAAAATATGCTAATGTTATACTTGGATGCATAAACAGGGAAGCAATGAGTAGGAATAGGAAGGTGATTTTACCTCTACCTACTACATGGGTGAAGCAGACACTGGAATACCATGGACATTCTGCTCATTTTAAAAGCTATTAAAAATTGGAAAGGATGCAAAAAAATAAACAATTATTCTTTGGGAGCTGGAGAAAATGTCTCAGAGTGACAGATTTAAAGACCTCAATATATTTAGTTTATCAAAAAAGATTGAACAGTAGCTTTATTACAGTATATAAAGTACCTTCATAGGGAAAAATACCATGTATCAAAGAGCTCTTTAATCAAGTAGTGAAAAGCATAATAAGAACCAATGTCTGGGACACCCATTTCCTACTTCCCTTCTCTACCACTTTCCTGGGCCACTAGTGGGGCCCTGGGAGCTGCATAAGCAGAGGCAAGGAATGATGTTCTATCCCACTACCCAAAGAACTACAAGACTCGTGTAAAGGGTTCAAGGTCATTGGGAGGCCACGCTGACTCCCTAGAGTGCCCTGCCAGAGGGCAGTTGAGGCGCCACAGTTGCCAAAAAGTTTGCTTGGCATGCCTCGGCCTAGCCATAGGCCAAGTGACAGGGTTTAAGGCCCAGCCTGATGTGCAGCCTGGGCTAACAGTTTATAAGGCCCGGCTCTGGGTCAGGGCAGGGTGACGAGATAAGTGTTTTACACAAGCAGTTCAATATTTACGGTTTATAGGGCCCAGCCCTGGGTCAAGGCAGAGCGAACAAATATTTTCCATAACCAGTTCAACAGTTTAGAGCTCCAGCCGGGTTCCATCCAGGCAGGGGTCGGGTTCCCTCCACTGGCAGAGAGCTGACAAGCGCAGAGGTTTTTGCTCCACAGAGGGAACCTGCCACCCAAGGGAAGAGGTGGCCGGGGGGAACACAGGCCCACCTGCTCCACTACATCCCAGCCCAGGGCCCTGACAATGGCAATGCTGCAGCTACTGGGTCGGCGGGGATCCGGGCCACAACATGCCAACTAGATCTGTGGGTCAGCAGGGATCCAAGCCGCAATGAGCTGCCCACCTGACCTCCATCTCCTCAGCCGCCCCGGGGTCGGCTCTCCAAGCCACTTGCCAGTTCTCCCTGGGAGCCTACCAGGCTCAGGCGCTGCTCCTCAGGGTCAGCTGGGGATGGAGGTACTAGCATGGTGTCCATGGGTTCCGGCCCAGGCAGGGGCCCAGCTGGACCATTCCAGTCATTGGGGCCCAGCGAGGGTCCAGGAGGACTCAGCATGTCTTCAGGCTATGGTAACAGTCTCAGCAGCCCAGGCCAGGGATCGGGGGCCAACAGGGGTCCTGGTGGACCAACCCAGTCCTCCCATCAGGTGCAGCGTGGCTGAACCCTTCGCTGCAGGAGCTGGGGCCAAGTGTCTGCTCTGTTTGGCTGCCAGGCTCTGACCGAGCTCTTAACTCTTATACTCTAGTCCTGCCCTCCAGCTTCTTGTGGATGGAGCTAGATGAGGATGGGCCACCCACCAATGGGTCTCAGAGGGCCCTTCTTCTTCCAGGTCAGAGGGAGGCCATGTTGCTGTCCCAAATTCATTACAACCCATCATACAAATATTAGCCATTTCGTCACAATACATTGAGACAAAGGGTGCATTTAGACAGCACCCTTCTGTCGGAATAAGCTACGCAATTTGCAATATGCAAATTGCATAGCTTATTCCAAGTCTTGGCCAAAAGAGCTTATTTTGAAATTTGGTGCTGTGTAGACAGCGCCAAATTGCAAAATAAGGCACTATTCCAACAAATCCCGTGACCCTCATGGAATGAAGAATACGGAGATGCCAGAATAGCACACCCGCTATTTTGGGAAATAGTGGGTGCATTTAAAGACATGGCATTGCTATTTTGGGATATTTTTGGTATCCCGAAATAGTGCTGCAGTCTATATGTACCCAAATATGAGTTTTTCACATCAACAACTTGTACATGTAATTCATGCCATGGGCTTAATTAAATTGCCAGAAAAAGAGAAGGCATTTCTCCAAGCATTTTTGCCAGAGAAGCTGTCTCCATTACATTCATTCTTAGGACTTAATTATTATGGTTTATTTTTGCCTAATTTAGCGACGGTATTGGCAACTTTACAAGAGGTGTTACAAGCAAAGAAAAAATGGAAACTGATGGAAAAGTGAGTGTGCATTTAAGGAAGCAAAGAAATGCTGACAAACCAATGTTCTTATGCATGTTGATACTTTACTACCATTGCAATTGGCTTGTAATGCTTCACTATATGGAGTAGGTGCAATTTTTTTCCTAACAACATGGAAAATTCATTTGCCCTTGCTTCCCAAAAACTCATTATGCCTGAGAAGAAGAACTATGTGCAAATAAAGTGAGAAGCTCTCAGCATTATCTTTGGAATTTGGAACTTTCATAAATATTTCATGGTAAATATTTACCTTCCTGATAGATCATTGCTTATTAATTGCTATTTTTGGACCAGTTCATGGAATTCAATCATGCTCGCAGGTCATGAAAGGCATTGCTACATTCAGCTGCTTCCTATACTATTAAATTCCTTAAAAAGATTCAACATAGCAATGCCGGCGGACTATCAAACCTGCTGTGCCCACATCCACATCGACCCAAAAAATCTTTGGACAAAGTATTTTATCTCAATTTGATGGATCAGTTGTTATCCATCACTAACAGAGATATCAACAAAGACCCTGTTAACAAAGATGTACTCTCTCGTGAAAGGGGATAGTACTACTAGGTATTGTGTTAGATCGTAGAATTCTTCAGTTTACACAATTTGTATCAGATCACTGTGAATGATCTGTGAATCCTAGTTGCATCTAATGGGCTATGCAAGTGATCATTGCAAGAGAACTTCAATCTCAGGTTTTGGAAGCTCATCACTAACGTAATCTTGGCATTGTATGAATGAAGGTCACAGCCCATGTGTAGTGGCTAACAGGGAGGCGACAGAATTTCCGGGCCGCTGGGAAAAGTAGTGGGGTCCTGGTTTTGTGCTATTGGAAGGGTACGGGGCCTTGGCAGAAGAGGCAGGGTCACAATTGCCCCAAGCCAGACTTCAGTGCCACCCAAAGTGCCACCCAAGGAACCCAGGGCTCCAGCAACCCCACTGCCGCAGTAGTGGCAGCACTGGCTGCAAGCCCTGGGGCCTTTTTAATCACTGGGCTCCAAGACAGCTGCCTTCTCCTTCCCTTTCCCCCAGTCAGTGGGCCTGCTGGCTGAGGATTGGCTTAGACACTAAGGGGAAGACATAGTGTACTATAAGGCTATGTCTATACAGCAGCATTATTTTGGAATAACTGATATTCTGAAATAACATAACTACACACAAGCAGTTATTTTGACATAATATTGAAATAATATTGAGCTGGAGGACTGCTTGCTCTGACTCAGATAACCCTAATTGTATGAGGAGTAAGGGAAGTCAGAGGAAGAGTGCTCTATCTCAAAATAACTGCTGTGTAGACAGCGCCAAAAGTCAAAATAAGCTATTTCTACTTAAGCTTAGTTCGCGTTGTGTACCTTATTTCAAATTTAGCCCTGCTGTGTAGATGTGCCCTAAAAGTGCTTTAAAAGTGTTGTAATAAATATCAGCAAATTCAGCATGATCCCAGCCTAGCTCATCTGCACTCTTGATTGTAGCCTTACACTTCTTGGACACCTATTGACATGGACTTTGCCAGACCTTTAGAAGTTTTTTTTTCATTCATAATCAATGTCCCTTCAAAATGGCTAGAAATGTTCAGGATGTTCAGCTACCAGGACCACTGAACATATTTGTGCTTTGTTTAGCTTATTTGGCTTACTATTGCAGGTGGTGAGTCACAAAGGACCTGAATTCTGCTCTAAAGAATTTCAGAGACTGTATGCTTCAAATTAAATTCAGCACATATGTTCTTCTCCATACCATCCTGCTATAAATAGATTAGCAAAATGCTACATACAAACACTTAAGAATACCTTAAAAACGAACAAGTCTAATTTGAATAATCTGCAGAGATTGGACAGTTTATTCCAAGTCTACAGGAACATTCTATTACCCTGGAATAACCTCTAAATCTTTTCTTGAAGTAATCTTTGCATACCTGTTTGGACCTACTACCTCTTGATGTTACCTCACATGTACCCAAGCTATAGAAACTGATCAATAATGTAAGACTCATAATCATTCTTTTTAAACTGAAGATTTCATGTGGGCTCACAACTACAGTTGTGAAGCAAAATGTATATCTGGAAAACTTGCAGAATACACAAGACCTGTTTTTGTTCATGATAAAGCTATCCAGCAATATTTTTTATGGAAACTAAACATGGCATCACTTTGGCTATCCTCTTGTCATTTGGTACAGAGTCTGATTTAAGCTATACAGTACATATACAAATCTATGGCTTGTTAGTAGTTCTGCAGTTTCACATTTGAGTTTCTTCAGAACAATGAGGTGAATACCATCTGGTCCTGATGACTTATTACTGTTTAATTTATCAGTTTGTTCTAAAACTTCCTCAGTTTTGTGCCTCAGATTTGTCCGCTAAAAAATAATGGCTCAGGTGAGAGAATCTCCCTGACATCCTCTGAAGTGAAGACTGACACAAAGAGTTCAGCCTTATCTTTTTGGAGTGGCCCATTAGCATCTCTATCATCCAGTGGCCCCCTCTGATTGTTTGGCTTCTTCTGACGCACTTTTAAAAATTGCTATTTGTGTATGTGTCTTTTGCTAGTTGCTCTTCAGATTCTTTTTGGCCTATCTAATTATGCTTTTACACTTGACTTGTCAGAGTTCATGTTTCTTTCCAGCTTCCTCAATAGGATATCACTTTCAATTTTTAACAGTTGTCTTTTGTCTCTAACTACCCATTTTTCACTGTTGTTTAGCAAGGGCGGCATTTTTTAGTCTATTGTTTTGAGTTTTTTAGATTTTTTTAATTGAGATATTTTGCTTTAGCCTCTGTTATGATATTTTTTTAAAAGTTTCCATACAGCTTGCAGCCATTTCACTCTTTTGACTGTTCCTTTTAACTTCCACTTAATTTATGTCCTCTTTTTTGTGTAGCTTCCCTTTTCTTTAGTATTTCCCCCCCCCTCCAAAAAAATGTTAAATTTAATTACATTTATGTTTGCTAGTCTCCAGAGGTTCACCTTTATTCACATCTTGGACCAGATCCTGTTCTCCACTGAGATGCCTAATAAGTCTAAGGCATGGGCTTAAGTCTGCTGTACACAGAGATGCTCCCTGCTGGGGTCAGGGGAGAGGTGTGCTCCCCTCCAGACCCAGTAAGGACATTCTGCACATGGAAATGAGACGTGTTCCCCTAACCCCAGGAGGGAGCTGCTGCAGCCTGGGAACAGATGCGCTCCTCTGGCCCTTAGATTAAGAAAGGGCTTTAGAGACTACACCCTGGGGACCTCCATTAGCCCAGAACCCCAGGATGCTGCCACTAAAGCCCTTCCTAGCAGGAGGTGGTGGTTCCACATCCTGCCATTCCTCTTTCCCCTGGCTGGAGTCATGTTGCTAGAAGTGCAGGGAAACTCTGTCCTTGTGCTTCCCTCACCTCAAGGCTCCATCCCCGCAGCTCTCATTGGCCAGGAATCACAGCCCATGGCAGCAGCAGGTGAGCATAGAGAAGCCTGGGTCATGTGGAGCTACCTGTTCTCCATCATCACCAAACAGGAGCTGCCCCAAGTAACTGCCCCACACCGCAAACCCCAGTCCCAGGCTTGAGCTCCCTCCTGCTCCCTAAGTCCCTAATTTCTTCCCAGACTTGCACCCCAAACCCTGAACATGCTACACCAGCCCAGAGTTCATATCCCCAACTAGAGTCCTTATCCTCCCCAACCTTGAGCACCTCCCTACCTGCACTCCAAGCTCCTTGGCCCTACCCTCACCACAAATTTTGTTATGTATACAGGCAGTCCCCGACTTACGCGGATCCGACTTACATCGGATCCGCACTTACGAACGGGGCTTTCTCGCCCCGGAGGTCGGGGCGAGAAAGCCCCGTTTGTAAGCTGCTCCGGTGCCCCTGGTCTGCTGGAGACCCTCTCCAGCAGACCAGGGGCACCGGGCGGGTTCCCGCACTTCTGAGGCTTTGCCAGAGCAAAGCCTCAGAGGCGCGGGGAACCGCCGCTGCTGCCGCTTCAGTCTGGGTGCCTGTGGTCTGCTGGGGACAGTCCCCAGCAGACCACAGGCACCGGGACTGAAGCCGCAGCCGCGGCGGGGTCCCTCGCCTCTGAGGCTTTGCCAGAGCAAAGCCTCAGAGGCGCGGCACCCCGCTGCCGCTGCGGCTCTGCTCCCCGTGTCCCTGGTCTGCTGGGGGGGGGGAGCGCAGCTAGTGTGCTCCCCCCCCCAGCAGACCAGGCTTTTGTTTTGGACTCTGGGGCAGAGCAGCTGGGGCGCTGCCAATTGGTCCTGCAGCGCCCGCTCTGGGCACTACTGGACCAACCCGGCAGCACCCCAGCTGCTCTGCCCCAGGTCCTGATTCAGCCGCTGCTGGTCAGTTTCAGCAGCGGCTGAATCAGGACACCTGGGGCAGAGCAGATGGGGTGCTGCTGGGTTGTTCCAGTAGCACCGAGGAGCGGCGCTACTGGAGCAACCCAGCAGCACCCCAGCTGCTCTGCCCCAGGCGTCCCCAAGTCAGCTTCTGCTGAAACTGACCAGCGCTGACTACAGGACGCCCCAGGCAGAGTTGCTCTGCCCCGGGCTTCCTGGAATCAACTCCTGATCAGTTTCAGCAGCAGCTGACTTGGGGACGCCTGGGGTTCTTAAGTTGATTCTGTATGTAAGTCAGAACTGGCGGTCAGTTTCAGCAGCGGCTGAATCTGGACGCCAGTTCCGACTTACATACAGATTCAACTTAAGAACAAACCTACAGTCCCTATCTTGTACGTAACCCGGGGACTGCCTGTACCAATATAGAGGCAATATGTTGCACATCATCCCCAAACTGGTGCACATAAAATTTATTCCACACATGGACATAAAAAATTAGAGGTAACACTGATCTGGCATTTCCCTTTTAATACATCCTCCCTAAAGGAATGTCAGTGTCTGAACCATATGCTCCTCCCAGGCCTTAATGTGAAAATTCCTCTTCGATCTTTCTTAAATTTATATTCCAGCAACCTGGTTTCATTTTATTTTAGGGAGAGCCCATCCATCATGCATAAGCTTCTCCTTTTCCCAAAGGTCATTTCCAGATAACCCTATTTCTTGTTCTTTGGATAATTTAGAGATACCAAGGAATTTAATAAAGTTGTGAATCTGATTGACTCACTATGGTTCTATACCACCATAACTCCTCTAAATTTAACTGAATGAATTTCTGATTTCCACTGAGAAATCACAAAAATGCTCTTTGTGTTCAGTCTCATACCATTTTATGGCAAATCCCTTAGTAGTTGGGCAGTTACTGCCTGCCCACTATAAATCAAATAATAACGCTATACAAAATGTAAGATTTGAGCCATTTACAGTGCAGTCTGCAAAGTAACCATACTGTGTTTAATGCAGGGGTGGGCCTCTGGCTTGCCTGGATCTGGCCGCCAAAGTTCAGGGCTCCCCACCTAGCATTGGGAATCCTATGCCTACTGAGGGACTATAGCACACAAAATGTACTAGCCTGGGCCCCACTAGGCTCTGGTGTGCAAGGGTATGTGGGGAGTGTCTTTCTCCTTCTCAGTCAGAGGCTACGTCAGTGAGGGTCGGGGGTAGGTTTTTTTTTTGGGGGGGGGGCCTCTCACTTGTCTGCGGCCCCCAACTGATTTTTCTGTCAGTCAGCGGCTCCCAACCCAAAAAGGATTCCCCAGCCCTGACCTGATTTAATGTCTCAGGATCTCCTCCACATGAACTTCCTTGGAAGGGTTTACCATTAGCATATGTGTTGAAGGTGTATCCTTTGAAAAGATCAAATAATGAAATCCGGAGAGATATCTGTGTGATTTTTGTGCACTCTGATAACCTGTTCTTCAAGAGTTTGAAAATATCCCAGAAAAAGAAAAGCATCACATTATGTGGTTCAGACATCCTTGTCTTTCATCTCAACACAGCAAGACAAAACTTGACCCTCAGATTGATCTTGCAGCACACAAATGAAAAGGAACTGTTTGGCAACAACGCCCACCTCAAATAAAAAGAGCTAAATGGAAAAAAAGAAACAGATAAGCCAATCTGCAAGCATGAATCACAACTAAAAGTGACGTTAAATGGTTCATCTATCATTTTGTTAGCTGAAAAGTAATTTAATTTTTAAAATATTGGAAAAGAGGATAATTTATGCTTAGTTTATCAAGTGTATTAGAACTTAGGGAGCAGTTCACCCACCATCCACAAGGCAATCCAGGGATATTCACCATAGGCAACTTTTGGTTAAAGTCTAACTACCACCAACATTTCAGTAAGCACTTCAACGCCATACTGACAGGTGACCTGAGTTCCCCTGGTAGAAGGCACATCCAAAGCTCTATTTTACCAAGATAGTGACAGAAGAAAAATGCAGAAAGGAGGCACCTTCTTTCAAGATTGGATTGTTTAGTGCTTGCTCTTTTTGTCTAAGCTAATAAAGGGGAAGCAGTACTGGGAACTCCCTTAGGAGTTTTCCAAAGGCTGACTTCTAGGTGAGGTGGACCTTGCTGAGACACTTTTGGAAATATTTTTTCTCTAAAGATGCCATCCGTGCAGGAGTCTGAAAAGCAGAACTCCAAGCTTTGTTCAGGGTGGAAGGGGAGGTCACTAAAGGCCGTGACAGTAGATAGAAGCATGAGCCACCACTTCCACTGATGATTACAAGCCACCACAAAACATAACTGCTGTGTCTGGAACTTTCCAGTCAGTTCCCTCTCGACCATGGCCAGCAAAGGAACACCCCTCCCTTGTACCTTCTCTGCACTAGCTTTTCAACAAGCTCAATAGCTACAGTGGCTTAGGGGTGCTAAGGTATTACAAGCAGTGGGGAAAAGGGCAAGCAGATCCTGCTCTTTGGGAGGTGCTGGAACAAGAAATATCTTCATGAATATTAGATGGCCATCCAACAGTTAGCAGATAAAAGAAGTTGGTCCATCAGTGGTGCAAAGCAATGGCAAACCTTTCTACGGTGGCTACCGGCCCACTCACCAGCTGAAAGTTGAAGCATACTCTGCTTCCTGGCCCACCTGTGGGCCTCCACCTGAACTCTGTGATAGTTCTCTGTGGTGAAATGAACCAATCTTAACCCATCTTCTCCAGATTGAATGTCTGTGAATTTCCCTAGCTGTTAGGAGGAATGCTGAATTTCTTGAGGCATTGGTTGACATTGCTGTATCAGAGTTTAGGCCTTTCTCTATGTAGCCTCTCCTTTTCACTAGCCCAGTATGAGGTTATTCAACATAGGGGAAGCCTTGTGACCTTTACACAACTCTGGGCCCTGATCTACATTAGGACCTTATTCCAAAATAGCGCCCCCATTTGATTTTATAAGCGGTGAGTACACACTACTAAGCCCATTATTTTGAAATAATGTGCCATGGAAGTCAAACTCTGTACTCCTGCGTTTCACAAGGAGTAACACTAATTCCGAAACAGTAATTTCGAAATAACATTACTGTGGAGCTCCAGTGCTCTAACTCAAACTTATTGGCCACTGGGAGGCCTCACACAATTCCCCAGAGTGCTTCCTGGGGCTCTAAGACCGAGATAGTATGTCCACATTAATGGAGTCTGCCTCAGACTAATTTCGATGCTTCCCCCACAGTGAAGACATGCTAGCTTGAATTTGCTAAATCGGGAGTTCTTAAGTCAAATTTAGTAATTTTGAAATAGTTTCCTAATGTAGACAGCCTGGGAGACTCGACCTGAGACTCCTCTGTGTACTCTACATTGTGTGTCAGTGTGTGCACGTAAGAGCAGACCCACTCAGACAAACCACCAGAACACAGAACAGGACTGCAGTTCAGCAGCCTCCTCTCTGCTTGTAGCGGAGGTGTTCCAAGATTAGTCAGTGCTGAGACCCTGCTGGGAAGGAACCAAGAAGTTCTTCCAATATGCCATAGTTCGCAGTTCCCAACTTGTAGTTCCCAAGGCTGTTCCTGAAGCACACTGAAACTTGGGTTACACCTATATCAGGGTAGTTCTTAAATGGGCCATAGAGCAGAGCCTTTAGCAAATGGGCTTGAGGCATGCACACCATGGCTATGTCTACACTTGCGGCTTCTTGCGCAAGTAATATGCAAATGAGACTAAGCGTAGAATATCGCCGAGCCTCATTTGCATACCTAATGAGCCACCATTTTTTTCAGAAGAGGTTCTTGTGCAAGAAGGAGCATCTACACTGCCCCTTCTTGCGCAAGAAAAACCCTTTTGCGCAATGCTGTTCTTCCTGAAAAGTAATAGGTATAACAGCATTGCACAAGAGGGTTTTTCTTGAGCAAGAAGGGGCAGTGTAGACGCTCCTTCTTGCGCAAGAGCCTCTTCTGAAAAAAATGGTGGCTCATTAGGTATGCAAATGAGGCTCGGTGATATTCCATGCTCAGCCTCATTTGCATATTACTCGCGCAAGAAGCTGCGAGTGTAGACATAGCCCAAGTGTCCTAACCAGAAAAGCCGGAGAACATCTAGCATCTTATTGAATTTCATCCTATTTATTTCAGATCATTTCTCCAGTTCGACCAGATCATTTTGAATTTTAAACCTATCCTCCAAAGCACTTACAACCCCTCCCAACTCAGTATCATCCACAAACTTTATTAATTCTTTCTATGCCATTATCTAAATCACCGATGAATATAGTGAACTGAACTGGATCTAGAACTGATCCCTGCCGGACCCCCCTTTTTATGCCCTTCCGGTTTGACCATGATGCCTGTATGCATTCATCTGATATTTGTAAAACTTCAGAGGGTTAGTCAAACTAGTCTATAACAGGAAAAACTTTAAACACAACAAATATTCTAGTAGCACCTTTAAGACTAACAAAACAGGTAGATGGTATCATGAGCTTTCGTGAGCGCAACCCACTTCTTCACATGCCGAGGGCCGCAACTTAAGTGTGGTTGCATATACATGCAAATATATGCAAATAGCTTCTTTCACACAATGCTCTGGCGCCCACGGCACCACCTCCCTGGGGGCTAGAAATGCTGACACTCTGTACCCGTCCGTTCTAGCCAGCCCGTCCGCTTGCATCTTTCAATACTCACCCCACCTGGGAGATGCCTTACTGTTGTGGAGTGTGTTTCCAGTGGAGGCCATGTTCAAGGGATCCCACCGGTGGGCTGCATATTGAGCCCCGCATAAATTCAAACTGCCCCGCGGGCCACAAACAAGCAGGTCGTGGGCCGCATGCGGCTCACAGGCTGCAAGTTGAGTAGCCATGATCTACATGTTTTGTTAGTCTTTAAGGTACTACTAGATATTTGTTGTTTTTTATGTTTTTTCTGATTTTTTTGTAAGTATAAGTTCTGGTCATTCATTAAAATGTTAAATGGAAAGAAAATGGAGTAATGTTCAGGTAAATCATCTTATAAATATACATTCTTCTGAAAAATAAAGACTTCCATTTGCAAGGGAAGGGATATTTCTGGGGCTCGATTAATGAGTCAGTCCTCTAATACTGAAAGTTATGATTTTCACCATAAGTAGAGTTTCTGCTTATAGTAAATTCCTTAACACATACTGTTTGCTTTTCCTTTAGTTTAAACTGGAATCTTGGATTATAATTTTTTTATTTCTTTTTTTGAAAGTTCCATTATGTTTTTTCTAATTATATGTCTCTCTTCTTGGTCAGCATGCCCCTTTTCATCCTAATGGTACAAAATCATAGATAAACTCATTTCCCAAATGGTGGAGTCTTTCAGAGGCAAATAAAAAAGGTAACAAAAAGGCAGAAAATCAGCAATGGCATGTCTACACTGGAAATAACAAGGCAAGCATCTACACTACCAAGCCTGATATTTCAAAATAACTCCTGCTTGTGAAGAAGAATAAGGTTATTTCAAAATAGTTATTTCAGGAGTTATTATTTCAAAATAACATTTTTCGAACTAACCTGGTAGTGAAGACATAGCCCAAGAGCACAGAAGGTAATGTACAAATATATAAAATAGGAAAGGAGTACTGCGGGGATACTAATAAGGAGGGGGGGGGGGGAATGAAAAGTGAAAATGGCTATACTTTTTTTTTACTTTGCTTTCAGAGGGTTAATAAAGAAAAGTGTTATAAGCAGATAAAAATAAATATGACTGATTTAATAAAAATTCCATTTTAAAAAACGGTACATACGGAAATGTAAGGTATACAAGTCAGCAGACCTGTGCGAAAAAAAAACCAAGTTTCTTTGATCAAAGGAAGAGTTGGCTAATGAGGACAGTAATGAACTGAGACTCAGGAAATTTGTGTTCAGTTCCCAGTTCAGTCCTGTGTGTAACTCTGGACAATCAGTTAATTGTCATTTAATCTTCCTTCTGCCTCAGTTCCCCTACCTCTAAAATGGGGACATTACCTTCCTACCTGATAGTGGGTATTTGTATGCTTGTAAGTTACTCATGCATTAAAGATAAATGCCTTATCAAAAACAAAATTCTTACACAAACAATATTCTTACTTTAAAAAATAATGCAAATTTGTTTGGCTATTAAGTTTTTTATAAGTATTAAAAATTGCCTAATGGACAGCAACTATTGTCCATTCTATGAGGTACAATAGAGATAAGTATTAGGCCAAATCTTATTTAGCCTAAATATTTAATTTAGCAACATTCTTAAGCATATAAGTAATGCCGTTGTCTTCAGGAGAGCGATACATGATTTTAAAGTTAGGCATGTATTTGTGAGCTTTGATGAATCAGGGCCATAATTATTAGTAACCTGAGAAAAGACATAAAAGGCACATTAATTAAGTTCACACATGAAGCATTCTTGGGAAATATATCAAACATCAGCGAAAATCAAAAAAATACAAAGGAACCTAACATAGTTAAAAGCAAGATCAAGAAGTAAGAAAATGAGATTCAGCTTATAAAAATACTGCCTTTCCCCCAATCCTGCAATAATTTGTGCAGATGCTTTATTTTATGCACTGTAAGCAGTCCCATTAACACACTACTCAAAGTAAGGGTGACATAATTTGGTCAATACAGAACATTCCTGCTTTGTGTAAAATAGGAAAATATGGTTATACTTCATGTATATTTATTCTTAAAAAAGGCTTAATAATAGTTTATAAATAAGTTAAGGCCTTTCAATGAGCCTAATGTTATACCAAAAATCATAGATTTTTTTCTGTACAAGCTTACTAAACTATAAATTAATAAAATAGATTGCAAGATGGAATGTGTAGCTGTGTAGAAATAAGAATTATGGTCTCAGATCACTCAGAGCAAGCGGCAAACTTAGTTTCTGTTAAAAGAATTCTCTCTCATTGGTGATTTTCCTTATCCTTACTATACTTTGCAATAGTTTTTCCTGTGGGATGACAGAAATTTAAAAGAGTGGCCCCTTTAAGAAATACTTTTGAGGCTTTTTGGCCCTAACAGGCTGCTGGCAGCCGTCTGCCATCTTGTCTACCTGTCCAGGCCAGAACGCTCCCCTGCAGAACCAGGTAAGCACTTGGCATTTTTGCCTCCTGGCTGGGAAAAAAAATCAGAAAATACCAGACATTTTAGGTGTCCAGTATTTTCTGAATTTTTTTACCGGACAAGAGGCGAAAATACCGGACTGTCCAAGGCAATACTGGACACATGGCAGCCCTACACAGGAGCAAGGCCTGGCAAGCTATGCCACCAGGCCACTGGAGTAAGTTAGGCCACGGTGGGGAGGAGAGAGGGACAAGGGGGCCCTGGCTGGTGGAGGGGCAGGGGGAGAAACAACGGCACCCTGGCTGGTGGGCAGGGGGAAGGGAGAGGGACAAGGGAGCCCTGGTTGGCGTGGGGATGGGTGAGAGATAAAGGATCCCTGGCTGGTGGGGAGAGGGAGGGACAAGGGGGCCCTGGCTGGTGGGTGGAGTGGGGGGACATGGACCCTGGCGGGTGGAGGGAAGGGGGGAAGGAAAAGGGGGCCCTGGCAGATGGAAAAGGGGCCCGGGCTGGCGCAGTCACAGCCAGGCCCTTCCTGATGGCTGGGGTTGGCTTTGCAGGGGCTCGGGTGAGGGGTAGGGGTGGGACACATGGGAGCTGTGGAGCCTTGCCAGAACTTGGGTGGGGGGAGGGGACACACAGGACACATGTGGCATCCCTGGAGGAAACAGGGACGCACGGAAACCACGTGATCTGGCCGCTCACTGGTGGGAGGCTGGAGCCATATCCCGTTCCCTCTCCCTGCCTGAGAGAGCGAGGTAGGAGCCATGCCCACCCCACCAGAGGGAGAGAGCTGGGCCAGCTTCAGTCCAGTCCAACCCCTCCCCCCTCCAGCAGCCAGAGTGAGGAGAGGTAGGTCTGCCACAGCCACGGTCTGGCCCACCCCCATGGCGGCCCCAGAGAGGAGAGCCAAGGCTTCATACCCCTGGAGAGGGGAGGGTTGGTAAATGCAGCGAGTAGGGGAAATAGCTCCTTAGTAGTTTCCTATCATGAAAATTGAAATTTGATCTCAGGTACTTTTGATTTTGTCCTCCAGAACAAATTATACCTATTTCCCTCATCTAAAAACTGAGGACAGGGGTGCCGACAGCCTCCGTGGGCCCTGGGCAATGTGGAGGGGGGGCAGCTCTGTGCTTCTAGAAGGGGTGGAGCCTCAGGCGGAAGAAGCAGGGCAGGTGGCATCCAGTCCTCCACATCGCACAGAGCAGGCCATGCCATGGCCCTCCCCCAACCCTCAGAGCCACACGGAGCACACGGCACAGTGCTTTGCTGGTGATTTAAAGGGCCCAAGACTCTGGCTGCTGCTGATTTGCACAAGGACAGATAAGTCCAATCAGGGCAATGCCATCTACCTATCTTGGATACTTAGATGCTACTATACACTGTTTATCTTGGGTACTAGCGCCTCACAATCTTTAATATATGTTTCATCACAGCAGCCCAGGAGATAGGCAAGTGCAATTATCCCCATTTTAGAGAAGTGTCCTGACACACAGGGGGTGTGTCTAGACTGGCAAGATTTTGCACAAAAGCGGCTGATTTTGCGCAAAAACTTGCCAGCTGTCTACACTGGCTGCTTGAATTTGCGCAAGAGCACTGACTTTATAATGTACAAAATCAGTGCTTCTTACGCAAATACTTTTACACTCCCACTCAGGAAAAAGCCCTCTTGAGCAAGTGTAGACAGGGAAGAACTGTTTTGTGCAAAAAAGCCCCAATGGCTAAAATGGCGATTGGGCTTTTTTGCGCAAAATCGCGTCTAGACTAGCCCCGGATGCTTTTGCGCAAAAGCATCCGTGCCAACCTAGAAATGCTTTTGTGGAAATACTTTTAACAGAAAAATTTTTCCGTTAAAAGTATTTCCGCAAAATCATGCCAGTCTAGATGCAGCCAGAGAGTAGTGTATACACTATTAGCTAGGGGTGTGATTCCCATACACTCATGCTAACTCTTTTTAAGCTAGCCCAGTGAAAACGGTAATGTAGCCATGGTTGCATGGGCAGTAGTGACCACTGGCAGAAGCTAGCCACATTGAGCACATGCCCACAGGGTTTAGGTAGGTTAGTACTTGAGCCTAGAGGCTCAAGGACTCATTCACCACTGCTTATACTACCATGGCTACATTATTATTTTAGAGGATGAAAGCTAGCATGATTATATCTACAGGAACAGGGAATCACAATGGTACATGTAGCCTAAGCCTATGTCTGCACTAGAACTGAAAGGCGTGATTTCCAGCCTAAAGAGACATAACTACACTAACCTTCTTACTCCGACTCCTGTAACCCCCAGTTCACAAAGAGTAAGGGAAGTTGAAGGAACAGTGTTCTTAATTTGACTTTTGCCCTGCCCTGAGCTAGCATAGTAATAATAGAAGCATGGCTAAGGTGGTGCAAAGGGCTAGTCACCCTGTGTATGATTCCGTCCATAAGTGTAGGTATGTGTTTGGGACAGCTAATCTCTCCTGCCATGCCACATTTCAGTTGTCAGCACATTAGCTCCAGCAGAGTTAGTGTAGGTATGTTACAACTTCCAGCTCTAGTGCAGACATATATTTGAAATGATTTGCCTAAGATCACACCAGAAATCTGTGGAGAAGCAGGTATTTGAAGCCCTGGGTCCCAAGTTCTGAGAAAGTACAGGCAGTCCCCGGGTTACGCGGATCCGACTTATGTCGGATCCGTACTTACGAACGGGGCTTTTCTCACCCCGGAGGACGCGGGCGGCGGGACCGCCCAGACGTGCCGCGGTCCCGCCGCCCGCGTCCTCCGGGGCGAGAAAAGCTGCTCCGCATCTCCCTAGTCTGCAGAGAAACCCTGCCTCGGGCTTCCTGTAGTCAGCCGCTGGTCAGTTTCAGCAGCGGCTGAATCTGGACGCCAGTTCCAACTTATGTACAAATTCCACTTAAGAACAAACCTACAGTCCCTATATTGTACATAACCCGGGGACTGCCTGTACTCTAGCTACTGGAGTATCTTTCCCCAGGTTAAATTCAAAGCACAGGCATCCCTGACTGTCAATCTTTCATTCCTTTCTGCAGATTAAATTGCTATAAGGCTGATTCTACTACAATGAAGGAAAACGAACATTAGAAAAAAATCAAAATTTGGTAGAGAGCTTTTGAAGCCCACTAACTTTCTTTAGAGTCCTACCAGCTGCAATAAATTTTCCTTTACTTCTCTCAAAGTCACAATTTTTCTCAGCAAAAATGTGAATAATATTCTTATTAAAATAATCCACGTAGCGGTTAACTACTTCTGAATACTCCATTGCAACTGCTTCATTTTACTGAAATATTTAAAATTAATCTTTCGTATTTTCCCACAGATGTCCTCTCTAATTCTTCTAATTTCAACATATTTCAGTCTACTGCAGCCTTAACTGCATCATCTTGATGTATGGAAATGGATTCGCCTTGCTTACAGACAAGAGCAAACTGCAGGCATTCGTAAACTAGCAATTGGATCCATTATATTCTAGTCTAGCGGGGCAAAATGCTGGTAAACAGCATCTGTCAGCTCACTGAGCTGAGGACAAGAGGAATTGAAAAAGACAGTTGCTCCTCTTCTTTCTTCCAACATACAATCTCTCTCACTGACCCCTTAGCCTACAGCAGATAATTTTCCAAATGATTCCATTACTTGTAGTAATTGTAGTATAAATTGAAGCCATGCAATGTTCTTTCAATCTCATGCTCAATCGGCACATTTCAAAACCTACCAGTTTCATCAGACCAGTTGCTTAATTTGCAATGGGACAAAAAAACAAGTCTGGTCCCATCCCTTTCCTCCCCACTCATACAAGTAGAGCCTTGCCCTCCAGTTTCAGAAATCTAGTCTTGTAGTCACACTTTGTGTCCTTACTCTAGGAGACAGCACATCATTCTGATGTCCACTTGTCCCCTGCAGAACATTCTTTTCATCCTTCTTCTTATAGATTCCCCAACAAGGATCATCTCTCTCTCTTTTGCTAATGGTTGGAAATCTCTTTGATGGCATGCCTGACTACTGTGCAGAACGGGCTGAGCCTCAGGCACATCCCATACAAAAACCCTTTACACAAAAAGAAATAGCAGAAAATATGCTAATGAGATTGCGACTTATGCTACTAGGTCCCTCATTAGCATATTTCTGCCAGAAGAACTGGCAGTAAAGATGAAGCCCTAGTATGAGTCACTGTCCCAAGTAATGGCACTTAGACCACTTACAGCAAGAGATAAGAACAAGAGAGCTCTACAGCCTAAGTTAAGAGCCAGCTGGCTTTATAGTTTAAGATATAGACTCAAAGGCTCCTACACTAAGCTCCAGAGGTCCCTGGTTCAAAGCCATCTGGTGGTTACACACAGTTAAGTATTTTGCTGAGGTAGGACTTTAGTTTTCTTTCAAACAAAGACAATATAATAATATGGCTAAATTAGAAATGTTTCAGATAAGCTAAAGGCGAGAAAGCCTCCTTTCAAAAGAGGGAATCCCAGTGACCACAAGACAAAAGTTCAGCCCATTCTCCTAGAATTTCTCTCATAACCACAGAACCCAAGTCTTCTGGATTTGATCCTACCAGTTGTTGATGGGATTACTGATGAAGATTAAAGCTTTTATATTCTTTGCTGGATTAAGCCAGAGTGTTTAGCATAACAGAATCATTTTTCTATCTAATTTCTTAGAGCATTTCACAGCAGGATCTCATGTGATATTTTTAGTACAAATTATACTCTTATGTTTTCTTTATATGTATAGTCAAAGTCACATGTCATTGAAATGATAAAGTACTCAGTCTGTCTACAGGCACAGACAGTTCAGCATGATTGTCTAGGCAGGTTGTGGAATTTCCATCATGGGAGATTTTTAAGAGCAGGTTAGACAAACACCTGTGAGAAATGATTCATATACTACTTAGTCCTCCCCTGAGTGCAGGGAACTGGAATTGAAGACCTCTAGAGGCCTCTTCTGATTATATGACAAAATTCCACCTAAAAGACATCTTCACTGGAAAGAACCAAAATAATGCAATTAGGTAAATACTAGTTACATTGAACAGGTTTTAAGTGTTAAAAAAACAAAACAGGGCAGTTAACTTTTGTGGACAAAACCATAAAATTCATATTTAATTCAGAATCTCACTCTCCCAGAATAGAATTCATTCTGCTAAATTATATATATTAACCCAGCAGAAATACTCTGTTTCTAGGTGTAAGTATTGGGACTATTAAAATATTCGCCAATAAATCGTTCCTATAAAACTCAGTCAGAACAATTTGATGGAGGCATGGGGTGAGATAAGGACAGCTCAGAAACAGAAAATATACTGATACTTTTCTCTCTCTATAGTAGGTGTACTTGAGCTACAGCCATTACTCCCTAATTCCATACACTGAACATAAGTCAGCATCCAATGTTCTACACTTGCCCACAAATGAATAATAGAGTATTTTGGCTGGAACTGAATATTGTGTTGACTGGGCCAAAGTGGTACCATAATGTTCAGTATCTCCACCTCTCACAACAGCTGCTAAAAGTTGTTTTGTCCTTGTTATGTCTGCAGGAAAGGCAAATGACACAGTGGCAACATTCTGCGGTATGACCAGTGTCTTTAGGCTGGCAATCAGCATGAACAAACATTTTATTCATTTAGAGTCTTATTTTTCATGAGCAGTGTCCTAATAATGACACTGGGCAGAGCAATAAGTGCAAAAGCATTCAGCCTTGTCCATGTATATGGACAATGAATGAAAACAATTCATGGTGAAGAGATGGGAACAAAGGCAAATTTCTCTTTTGTACATTGAGTAAGAAATAATGCTTTATGGCTGGCCAGAAACGTATACCAGTGCATCGGGGAGATAAACATTGCAGAGACATACATTACACACATCTGACTGAAAGAAAAAACATACAAAATGGCAATGATTGGTTTGTGCCTCTAGATTGTTGCTGCTGAGGTATAAAATAGTGTATTATTTTGTTTTTTGCTTTGTGTACATGAATGAACATGTTCTATTGCCATACATTGGCAATGCAATCACAGACTTAGGATTCTCTGAATTTTGTGTTGGGTTCTAGCATGCTTTATTGTGGTAAATTTCACCATATAACTAATGAGCCACTCTTTCTCAGTATTGATTCTTTGCATCTCTAAGGACCCTGCAGGGAGGTCAGGTGTTTTGTTTTTAGGTCAGTGTTGCCACAGGGGAGACATATAAACTGTGAACTCTCTTATGAAGACTTTGCTCTTGTTCTTTCTAGTTTTGTTGTTCTCAGATTTAAAATAAAAGCTACCTACAGTGAAAGTATTGATTTGTTCTTTGTGTATGCCATTCGCCATTGGCATTGGCTTCCACAGGAGCAGAAATACTGAGCATTTCTGAGAATACTTCATAATATTTATAAAATGACCTAGAGGCCAACTAAGGTTTGAAGTTAAGTTGTACACACACAATATACAAATATTCAGACTTCAGAACTTCTCAATAGCAGACATCAAAGTCTGGCAGATATTTAGACTGTGCCAGAATTTTTAATACTGGGGCCAGGACTTCAACCACCCATCTGCATGCACATCATACCTCCACAGACTCCTACACCGTGCATTTGCAGAGTGGCCTTATTCTGGGGCAGACAGGGTTAAATCACCATTAGACTCAACTAACCCCTGTCCCGTCCTCCTTGCAGGAAGTGAAGGGGCAGGGCTGGAAGTATACAAGCAGAGTCCTGCAGCAAAGTTGTAGTCAGACCAGGGAAGAAGCCAGATATCATTGTCAGGGAGCAGAACTACCAGAGCAGCCTACAACTGGTAGTGGTGGGCAATGACTCTCCTAAACCAGCCTGAAGAGAAGACAAACTGCTGCCCTCAGAGACTTAAAACCCCAAAGAGTAAGTGGACAGTGGACACACTGGCAAGGAGACTGGAAAACAGGTCCAAGCAGCCATAGAGCAGCCCTATCAGATACTGATAGGAACTGGCCCATGAAAATGAGACATTGGTCCTGTTGTGCTGCTGAGAGGTGAGGTAGCTACCCTGTGTTTCCCCATAAACCCTGTTACAGAGTCACCCTTTGCTTCTAGAGCCCAGGTCTGGGACCCAGTGAAGCAGAGAGGGCCTGGGTCACCCTTCCCTGGCTCACACCTGGGGCTGGGTGAGCACCAACTATTCAGCTGAGTGGTCTCAGCTATTGACTGAGTGGTTGCTCAGGCATCCCCTTGAAGATCTAAGCTGTTACTTACTCAGTTCCCCCTCCATCAGCCAGGATGCCCGATAGACTGCAAAGGCATCAGTGCTGATTCTCCAATGCAGTAACTTTACATCACACTATAAAATCTGT
This sequence comes from Pelodiscus sinensis, assembly GCF_052426305.1. Taxonomy (NCBI): domain Eukaryota; kingdom Metazoa; phylum Chordata; order Testudines; family Trionychidae; genus Pelodiscus; species Pelodiscus sinensis. The sequence goes on from NC_143054.1 coordinate 33,537,285, forward strand.
AATACTGCATTTTCCTCCTATCAATATACATTAAACCATGCACTATCCACACAAACACAACCTTTGGCACAGATCACAAACCACACCAAAATTCCTTAATGACCATGGCAATACCTTCTGAGATAATGGACTTTATGGAAGTAAAGTCCATGAATTTGTTAAATTTACTGAGATATGCAGACTAGTTAATCCTGCAATCATATTAGAAGGATTAAAAGATTTTTAAAATTCTAGCAGGTCATCACAGTGAACTGTTAAAGTCTCAAGCTGAATTCTTCAGTCTCTAGTTATGTAGATGCTATATATGTAATGGATGGAAAATACGTATTTTTCATTGTGCCATAATTCAAGAAGGTGGTAGCTCATATTCTGATGGCTGACAAGGTATGATGTGCTGGCATATACAGTCTCATGGTTTGGGCTGGGACAACAGAAGGGGATATAGAGACAAACTTAAGATTGTCTGGGGTAACCTGACTTTCATCAACATGTATTCGTACCTCACTTTTGACATTCATAATTATTCAATCAAAGAGGTACAATGTACAGTGAAAGAATTTTTATGTAGATGGCAAAACCAGTAATAGGGCTCTCAGAAGAGGGAAAGAGACACATACTGCATTAGAATAATGATACTCCCTGTTTTGAAAAACAAATTCAATATCTCTTGTATTAATAGAACAGGAAGAGAGAATGAAAGTCATCAAGATTTTTATTTCCAGAAAACCCCAATTACACCCAAGGAAACTACAGTACAAGTAAAAAGTCTTAGTGCTGGATAAACATGATCTCCTTAGAAATTTTATTTCAATCTCCTTAGATATAATTCAGTTTACATGACAACTAAGGCATTTATTTTACTTACAGGTATCCTATAAGATCAGGCTGACATTTTGGCTCCAAAAGCTTCTGTCCAAAAGATCAGTTCCCATTTTTGAAACTGAGTCATTGGCTGCCTGTCTTTAGTAGCTACTTATAAGGAAACACATGAGTCAATACAGGAATTTAAATATATTGAATTTAGTTGCTGAGATACTGAATGTGAACATGATCTTTACAGTATTTATACAGCTTGGGCGAATAAAGTGATGTAGCTAAATATCAGCTCTTAGTTTATAGAAGGGATTAATGTGTTTTGAAATATTTTCAAACTTTGTTAATGCTAATGTAATATTAAGAAGCATCAATAAACATAAACACAAGTCAACCCAGTTACTTTTTACAGATTTCTTTGTTTTATTAATAAAATCACCTTTTTAAACACTAGGATCTGATTCCTGGGTCCTAGAAGGCAGGAGGTTCTGTGTGCACATGCCTAGGACTGAAGGTCAGCTACAGGTTGGACCTCCCTAGTTCAGCATCCTCAGGACCTGACTGGTCCCAAATGAGGGGATTTGCTGGACCAGGGGAGGTCCTTCTTCTCATGGCCCATGCTGAATGCTGCCCCCCGGCTAGGGCTACAGTCTGGCCCCACACTGCCTGGCGGGCCACCGCTCCCCAGGCTGTAGCTCCCTAGTCATTGCAACTGGGGCCGGAGCTGCACGACTGGGGCCAGAGCTCCTTGGCTGCTGCCAGGGCCAAAGCAGTGCAGCTACAGCTCCACAGCCACTGCCAGCTCCCTGCTACTGCCTAGCCACTGGGCCCAGAACTCCCTGTTGTGCCGCTCAGTTTCCCACCTGCCCCAATACAAAGCTACTGGTTTGATTCGCCAGCTTCTTCGCCATGCTCCTGCCCTACAGGCAGACTTGGGCTCTGTAGTCCGGGAACATCTGTGGTCCTGTCAGACCACAGATGTTGCCAGACCAGAGAGTCCTAATAAAGGGAGGTACAACATGTATTAAGAAATTATAGTTTGTTTTCAAGCTCTCTCCTGAGGAAGGGCTAGAGAGCTTGGTGTTACTCCACAGGATGAAATTCCCAAGAGCATGTTCCTTCCTCTCAAGGGGTTTTGGCATTTGGGTGGTGGCAGCATACCACCCAAGGCCAGGGATTCTGTGATCTCGAGGATTTTTTTAAGCAGCAGCCTTTAGAGGAGAGGCATTTTAAGGTCTCTTGCAGGCCGCCTCCTTCTGCACTCCAAGTGCCACATCTGAAAACAGCCTTGACATGTGTGATGGAAGGAAGAATTCTTTATGAGAGTTCATGATTAGAAATGTTAGCTTTGTAATTCTAAGAGAACAAAGAGCAAGGAGAGAAGCCTGGTGGCTGTGTCAATACAGCAGGGGGCATTACTAGTATGGCCATGTGGAAATGGCATCAGGGAACTGTACTGCAGTTCATAAAGTCCAAAATGGGTAATGAAGCCTGATGGAGCTAGATACCTGAAAAAGACCTAGCAGGGTTGCCAGGTGTCCGGTTTTGAACAGGACAGTCCGGTATTTGAGCTTTCTTTCTGGGAAACAAATTGAGAAAATACCGGACATATAAATGTCCGGTATTTTCTAATTAATTTTTTATTATTATCATGAGTATCAATACGTAGTTACGTAGTTGCATCCTGAGTGAGCATGTCTACCAGCCACGTAGTACGCAACTATGCAGTAGAGAGGAGCGGGGTGGGGCCAGGCTTGGGGCTGGGGCGTGATGGAATTCCCGGGGCCAGACTCGCCTATGCGCCCCTACGGGACCATGCATAGGACGGACAGCACCCCGGGATCTGCGTGCACCCGGGCCAGCCCCACTCCCTGGCAGCTGGTTCCCCCTCCCTCCCACTCCTCCACCCCGGCCAGCCCTGCTCCCTCCACCCTCCTCCCGGCGAGCCCTGCTTCCCGCCAGCCGGTTCCCTTCCCACCCTCCCCTCTCCTTTCTCCCCCCCCCCCCGATCTCCTCTGGCCATCCCCGCTCTCTGTGACCCGCTCCCGGCCAGCCCCGCTACCCTCTCGGCCAGTCCCCCCACCCCCCTGATCTGAGATCAAGTGTGTCTGGGTTTTTTTAAACCATCTGGTAACCCTATTTATATCAATTGTAATAGGGTTGCTTGCCTCTGTAAAAGCTAGGAGCCTGGGGCCAGCCAATTCAGGACAGCTGGAGTCAGAACGCTGTCAGGTTGACTTGTTCTGCACTCTTGAATGGATCCATGTATTGACAATCTAGTTGGCAGATGAGTGAGAGATTCTGAGATGCTTAGCATACTGCCAGACCTTATCATCCACTCTTAATGTCAGGGTAACTTGGTAGTCCCAGTCATTTATATGTTTCCTTGATCGCTTCCAGAGACTTTGTAGGTTCCTGGTGAATATGGTGAAGGTCAGTAATGAAGTCTGTCACAACAGAAACTTGTGAGTCTGCAAGTGTGACTAAATGGAGACGAAGGTGAAAATAGTAACTGGCATATAATGAACTGTGTTGGATGATGGTGAAAATAGAATTATTGAAAGCAAATTTAGCATCTGGCTGGCAAATGATCAAGTCATTCTGTTAATAGTTAAGGAAGCATCAAGCTATTGCTTGAGGAGTTTATTTACGGTCTCCTTCTTCCCTTTAATCTGCAAGAGCTAGACTCATAGAGTCATAGACTTTAAGGTCAGAAGGGACCATTATGATCATCTAGTCTGACCCCCTGCACAGTGTAGGCCACAAAATCTCACCCACCCCTCCTAGAATAATCCTCTCACCTATATCTCAGATATTGAAGCCTTCAAATACTTTGAAGACCCCAAGATGCAGAGAATCCTGTACCCCATGCTACAGATCTGTACCCCATGCTACAGAAGAAGGCGAAAAACCTCCAGGGCCTCTGCCAATCTATCCTGGAGGAAAATTCCTTCCCGACCCCAAATATGGCGATCAGTTAAACCCTGAGCATGTGGGCAAGACTCATCAGCCAGACACCCAGAAAGTTCTCTATAGTAACTCCTATCATCCCTCCATTGACCTATTTCCCACTGATAATGAATGGTCAATTAGTTACCAAAATCATGTTATCTCATCAAACCATCTCCTTCATAAACCCATCTAGTTTAATCTTGAAACCAGATAGATCTTTTGCCCCCACTACTTCCCTTGGAAGGCCGTTCCAGAACCTCACTCCTCTAATGGTTAGAAACCTTTGTCTAATCTCAAGTCTAAACTTCCTACTAGCCAGCTTATATCCATTTGTTCTTGTGTCCACATTGGTATTAAACTTAAATAATTCCAAATGGGGTCTCACCAATGCCTTGTATAATGGCACTAACACCTCCTTATCCCTACTGGAAATACCTCGCCTAATACATCCCAAGATCGTATTAGCCTTTTTCACGGCCATGTCACAATGGCGGCTCATAGTCATTCTATAATCAACCAGGACTCCGAGGTCCTTCTCCTCCTCCGTTACTTCCAACTGATGTGTCCCCAGCTTATAACTAAAATTCTTGTTATTAATCTCTAAATGCATAACCTTATACTTCTCACTATTAAATTTCATCCTATTGCTATCACTCCAATTTAAAAGATCATCCAGATCTTCCTGTATGATATCCCGATCCTTTTCTGAATTGGCAATAGCTCCCAACTTTGTGTCATCCGCAAATTTTACTAGGACACTTCCACTTTTGGTGCCAAGATCAGCAATAAAAAGATTAAATAAAATTGGCCCCAAAACTGATCCCTGAGGAACTCCACTAGTAACTTTCCTCCAACCTGACAGTTCACCTTTCACTATGACCCGCTGTAGTCTCCCCTTTAACCAGTTGCTTATCCACCTCTCAACTTTCATATTAATCCCTATCTTTTCCAATTTATCCAATAATTCCCCATGTGGTACTGTATCAAATGCCTTACTAAAGTCGAGGTCGATTAGATCCACTGCATTTCCTTTATCTAAAAAATCTGTTACTTTCTCAAAAAAGGAGATCAGGTTGGTTTGGCACGATCTACCTTTTATAAAACCATGTTGTAATTTGTCCCAATTGCCATTAGTCTCAATGTCTCTAACTACTTTCTCCTTCAAAATTTTTTCCAGGATCTTACATGCTACAGATGTCAAACTAACAGGCCTATAGTTACCTGGGTCACTTTTTTTCCCTTTCTTAAAAATCGGAGCTATATTAGCAATTCTCCAGTCAAATGGTACAACCCATGAGTTTAGAGATTTATTAAAAATTTGCGCTAATGGTCTTGCAAGTTCATGTGCCAGTTCCTTTAATATTCTTGGATGAAGATTATCTGGGCCCACCGATTTACTCCCATTAAGCTGTTCAAGTTTGGCTTTTACCTCGGATATGGTAATATCTACCTCCTTATCTTTAGTCCCATTTGTTAATTTACCATTATCCCTAAGCTCTTCATTAGCCTCATTAAAGACTGAAGCAAAATATTTGTTCAAATATTGGGCCATTCCTAGATTATCCTTAACCTCCACTCCATCCTTAGTAATTAGCGGCCCTACTTCTTCTTTTTTTTTTGTTTTTTTCCTATTTATATGGCTATAAAACCTTTTACTATTGGTTTTAATTCCCTTTGCAAGGTCCAACTCTACCTGACTTTTAGCCTTTCTCACTTTATCCCTACATGCTCTAACCTCAATAATGTAGCTTTCTTTACTGATCCCTCCCATTTTCCACTCCTTATATGCTTTCTGCTTTTTCTTAATCACCTCTCTGAGATGCTTGCTCATCCTGCTTGGTCTAACACACCTGCCTATAAATGTTTTCCCTTTTCTAGGGATACAGGCTTCTGACAGCTTCTGCAACTTTAACTTAAAATAATTCCAGGCCTCCTCCACTTTAAGATCCATAATTTCTTTAGTCCAATCAACTTCCCTAACTAATTTACTTAATTTACTAAAGTTAGCCCTTTTGAAATCAAAAACCATAGTCTCAGATTTATTTTTGTTTATCCTTCCATTTAATTTAAACTGAATTAGCTCATGATCACTCGAGCCAAGGTTGTCTCCTACAATCATTTCATCTATGAGGTCCTCGCTACTCACCAAAACCAAATCTAAAATAGCATCCCCCCTTGTTGGTTCAGCAACTACTTGATGAAGGAATTCATCAGCTATCACATCTAGGAAAATCTGAGCCCTATTATTATTACTAGCACTTGTTCTCCAGTCTATATCTGGAAAGTTGAAATCTCCCATGATTACACAGTTTCCATGAGTATTTACTTCATTAAAAACATTAAAGAGGTCTCTATCCATATCCAAATTGGATCCTGGTGGCCTATAACACACCCCAAGCACTATCCCAGGGGAGGATCTGATAGTTTTCTTCCCCAATGTGATTTTTGCCCAAACGGACTCTGTCTTCTCCATTCCATCACTTTTTATTTCTTTACAATCTACCTAATCTTTGATATACAATGTGACTCCACCACCCTTACCCTTATTTCTGTCTTTCCTAAACAGCACATACCCTTCAATACCTGTACTCGAGTCATGCCTAGTATTCCACCATGTTTCTGTTATTCCTATAATATCTGGTTTCACTTCCTGGACTAATAGCTCTAGTTCCTCCTTTTTGTTACCTAGGCTCCTCGCATTGGTGTACAAACATCTTAATTTTTGCTGTTTGGCCTCATTCACTGAGGAGGTAAAGAGTCAATATCTAGGAATTTACAGAATTTGTCAGAATTGGAAAGTGGATTGTGGACTCCAATCAAGTTGGCAATCTGTGAAGCCAAAAACCATAATTTATAATCAATTAAAATCTTTCTTCATGTAGCTATTAAAATTGTTTTATCTAAACCTGTGAGTTTGGATTGACGTTTTTGGCACATTCCATTTAAGAAAACAGTGGTTGTGCATTGCATTTTCTATTAATACAATTATGGACTTTCTATGAGTTTGTATTATCCAGAAGTAAAAAACTACGTACAGTAGACTTCCGATAATCCAGAACCTATGGGACCTAGGTGGTGCCGGATTATCAGATATGCTGGAGTATCAGGAGGTACAATAAACTGGTTATATATATACTGTATATAGTATATATTGTATATAAAGTATTCTTAACCCTTTTTATTGTACATACTGTATACAGTATACTGTAATGTTTTAGTTTTTTTAACCCTTTTTTACCCTTTTCGCTCAGTTCAGCTGCTGCCATTGTTACCTTGTGACTCATTTTTTGCCGAAGCTCACTCACTAGGCTCTTGCCATTTTGATGCCGGACTATCAGGAGTGCCAGACTATTGGATGCCAGACTATTGGAGTTTTACTGTAATACAAGACACACATTTCTGGGGACAAGTCTGAGATTGGGAATTTGCCAGTTTTTCTCTCCAACATAATTCAGATAGGACTAATTTGCACGCTAGGGCCATTACAATTCAAGTCTCTGAAAATAATCACCATGACTTAGGGTATGTCTAGACTGCGTTATTATTTTCCAGAATCCTGAAATAGCAACGCCGGGTTTTTAAAAGTGCCCACTATTTAAGGGATTTGTCAGAGTAGTGCATTATTTTGAAATTTTGCACTGTGTAGTCAGCACCAAATTTCAAAATAAGTTCTTTCAATTTAAACTCAGAATAAACTACACAATAATACAAATTGCATAGCTTATTCCAACAGAAGGGTGCTGTCTAGATGCCCCCTTAGATGAAATCCACACATTGTCCGAGCAAGGCTGATAACAAGCCACAATTGGCTCTGGTCAGTGGGAAATTATAGGGATCATGTCATGAACAAGACCTGAGACTGATTCAGAAAGTGATGCAACTTCTCAAGATCACTTTCAAACTGGACCAGAACTGGAATCTTTGCTTCCACTGGGTCTAGGCAAAGGGTTGCAAGACTGGTGTGTGAGGGACCACAATCTGGTCTGCAGCCTCTGAAAGGTGTCCCTTAGCTTCATTAGGAAGAAGGAGGTTTTAACAGCCAAGCCTGGTCTTCAGTCTTTGAAGTGCTCAAATGATCAGGATTACAATTAGAATATAGTTAGGATGACTATGTCTGGAGGTTAGAGTGTAATTGACCTGGAGTCAAGAATCAGGACCATAGGACATCTGAGGGCATAATCAAAAGACAAGCTAAGGGTCAGAACGAGGAATCAGAAACTAAATGCCATAGCCAATAGGCAAGCCAAAGATGTGGTTGAGAAGCAGAGGTGTGTGTGGGGGGGGGGGGAGGGGGGGTAATCATGGATAGAGAAGGACAGGAACTTCTCATAGACTTTAAGGTCAGAAGGGACAATTTTGATCATCTAGTCTGACCCCCTGCACAATGCAGGCCACAGAATCTCACCCACCCACTGCTAGAATAATCCTCTCACCTATATCTCAGATATTAAAGTCCTTGAAACGATGGTTCAAAGACCCCAAGATGCAGAGAATCCTCCCACTAGTGACCCTTGCCCCATGCTGGAGGAAGGCGAAAAACCTCCAGGGCCTCTGCCAATCTACCCTGGAGGAAAATTCCTTCCCAACCCCAAATATGGCAATCAGCTGAACCCTGAGCATGTGGGCAAGACTCACCAACCAGACACCCAGAAAAAAGTTCTGTATATCAACTCCTATCTTCCCACCATTGGCCACTGGAACTGAAGCAGGCACAAGAACAGGTTGGGCAGGAACCTGGAAAGAGATCTAAGCATAGCTGCAGGAGAGGAATGTATTGAGCAGCTAGTGAGCTCTGGATGCTGCTGGATCATGTAGTAGCTATTGTTACCTCTCCACTAAGCAGCAAATATAGTCAAACAGGTAGCCCCTGCCACGATCAGCTGTGCCTAGTGTCGTTAGGAGATTAACTCTGCTTCAGCTGGTTTACTGACCGAGGGGCATATACATGCTGCTGGAAAGGAGTAAGCTCCATTAGAGAAATCTGTAGCTTCTGGTCTGGGATCAGAGGTTAAATGGATGGAGTTGAAGTAAGACTTGAGAATTTTATTTTGAAGGATTGTTATGTTAATAAAACTTGACCTCCAGGAGGGGAGAATGGACAGAAATGTCTGTGAATTATTAAAGGTGTTCCTTGAAGGGGTAACTGACAGGAGGTTGCTTGCCATGTCATCCCAAGGCCACAATGGGGCATGCAGGAGGCAGCATACTGTATGATACCAATATAACAGTGTCCCCACGCCAAGTGGTTGTGATACCTTAATTATACTACGGTCACGCCTATACCAGTATAACTATATCCAGACTAGGAAGTTATACCAATTTTGAACTGACGTTGTTAAAGCAGTACAAAACCTGTGTGTAGATAATCCCCTAGTGAGAGGGAGAGAGAGAGAGAGAGAGAGCCTGGCACATGTGAAAAGATCCATCAGCCATGACTGATTTAGAAACTAAATGGATTTGTTCCCTCCTCCTCCTTCCCCTGCCCCCAAAAAAGCAAGAAAAACCTAGATGTTTTTAGGAAGCAGACAAAATTCTATGTACTAAAACCAAGGACAATTCTAGGAGAAGGATTCTTGACAAGCTGAAAGTGAGAAATAAGACCTTAGAGGGAGAGAGAAGAGGTCCAGATTTAAAAAGATGAGGAACCTGATCCTATTCCCATTGAAACTAATGACAAAAATAACCTTCAAAAAACAAAGTAACAATACAAGAAAATCTGCCTGTCTAAATTTGATTTTTTTATTTTAATTTATTTTCTTCCAAGTCACAATATAAATTAAAATGCTAAAAAATGTCTTGTCCAGGGATTCTTGTTGACTTCATACATTTTTAGACAATACATTTAAATATAAAAATAAAATTATTCAATATCTGTAGAACTCTTTGAAAAGTTCTATAGGTATCACGGGGTGCCAACAGCTGACTTCGCTGAACTGTGGTTAACATTCCATTTACATGATGTAGAATCAAGTGCCAATGTCCATGTGACTGTGAGAGACTCATTACTCAGAGTGTTACAGGATAGAATACTTGAATGTCACCTGGTTCAAATATTTGACTTATCTAGCACTAAATGCCAGGGTTATTTGCTAACAAGATAGTGACTTGGTGTTAAAGTGGAATGAGAAACCTTTATGTGAACTGCGGGGTCACCCATGGACACTTAGCTGCCTATCAGCCTCAGACAGCATGACAGTGTCTGCCAGAAAACAGCACATTGGCCCCCTCCGTGTCACAGCAAACTTTCTGTCTAGCAGCTGTGGCATGTCAGAACAACTTGCCTGCTCGCTCATTGTTTTGTTTGTTACATCAACTGAGTTTCTTAAAAATTTCACAGTAGAAGATATATTTTTTTTCAAAAGCAGTTAGCCTTAAAGAAGCTATACAGGCATGTTAAAAATAGTAGTGAACATACATAAGTTGTTCCACTCTAAACATGGATTCAGCAAACAGAGACACACTAAATAAGATTCTTTGTAACACAGTATTCAGTTTCCGATCTTAGCTCCTAAATTACTGTCGGAGGGTTTGGAGATGGTTTAAGTTAATGGAAAGTTCTGAAAGGGAAACAAAACTTACTCAGTTTAGTCCTCTCCCTTTAACAAATGATAGTACAACTACTGAATTCCACGGCAAGGTGTGGAGGGTGGTAAACTATAGAAGGAGTAAACCTATAGGCTGCGTCTAGACTGGCAAGTTTTTCCACAAAAGCACCAGCTTTTGTGGGAAAACTTGCCAGCTGTCTACACTGGCCGCTTGAATTTGCGCAAGAACACTAACTATCTAATGTAAGAGTGTCAGTGTTCTTGCGCAAATACTATGCTGCTCCCGTTTGGGGAAAAGCCCTCTTACGCAAATGTATTTGCGCAAGAGGGCCAGTGTAGACAGCTAAAAACTGTTTTGCACAAAAAAGCCCCGATGGTGAAAATGGCGATCAGGGCTTTCTTGCGCAAAACCATGTCTAGATTGGCACAGACACTTTTCCGCAAAAAGCGTCCATGCCAATCTAGATGCTCTTTTCTGCAAATGCTTTTAACGGAAATCTTTTCCGTTAAAACCATTTGCGGAAAATCATGCCAGTCTAGACGCAGCCATATAGCGAAGAAGGAAAAAGCACATGCCTCCTAGAGCTCATCCACCACAGGCTTCCTTCCACATAGTACGAAAGAGTGGAGCCCTAGCTCATCATACCCTGTTTCTCCATGGGTCGGGCTGGGCAGAATTCCAACAGGAAGTCCACCTGAGCATCTGACTGCTAATTAGTTCAACAGTAACTCACCTGACTACAACTGAAAACTCTTTCCCTAAACCTCACTGGGCTTTAGTGGACCGGACAGCATAGGTTGCCTGGCACTGAAAAGGGTTACTGAGAAAATAGAAATACAGATTTTGTGCTTCCTGCCTCTGACACTTCCCATTCCACTTTACATTAAAGTTGTTGAGCAATCTCAGGGCCAATGAAATAGGATTAGGAGTGAGTGCTGCTTACTTAGATTCCGGGGAAAAGGTGGAAATTTCCATCTACTTTGAACAGAGGGAGAGCTGTGCTCACCGCCTTGTCTTAATACCTGCTCAGGCTGTTCTAAGTTGTGCCTGGCTATCAATGACCCCAACGGGCCATGCTGGCTGGCAAAGCTTGCCACAGCACAGCAGTACTCCAGTCACACTCTCAGCACAATCATTCTATCAGGGGCTGAAAGTTGGTCTAGAGCCAGCTGTGCTCACCGTATGCCACATAGGAATTATGCTGCACCCCAGAAATGCCAGACAAAACAATGCAAATGGATAGTAACAGAAGCCAAGAAGTTGATTCCAAAAGTCCTGCACTGAGCTCATTGTAAAACCAAGGATAAATTCTCTGGATAGCAAACTGATGATTTCAAAGTCCAGGCCAGGAAGCAGAAGGGGATGACTCCAAGGCTTTGCAGGCATAGTTTCAATACTGATCTATCCAATAAACTTTTCATGACACTGATAATTTTTCATCTTGAAAGACCTTCTCATAAGCTCAGTCTCCATGCTTCACAGAAAATAGCCAACAAATCCAGTACATTAGCCTCCTTCTTGGCCAATGAACAAGCATCACACTATTTGTCAGCTCAGACTGGCTCAATTAAAGTGTCTTATAGGGCAGTATTACTAATCAGTGATATCATTTACAGCTCTGCGTGGTGCAGGTTGGCTCTGGAAGCAGGCACTTGCAGAATTGCCAGTGGCAGACAGCAGAGGCTTCACAAGTTTATGTATTTAATACAATGCCTGTCATCAGAAAAGCAGCTGGTAGACAGGGTAGTGATTGTGAAGCAAGAGCCAATCCCCAAAAGTATCAGGTCACATCTGGTGACTGGACTTCTGCCACTGTGATGGATGATGCCCAAGTGTTATATTTAATTGAGAGAGACTTGATCCTTTTCTCAACTATTATATCCCTGGGTACTAGCAGAGGATTTCTCTCCAGGCCCTTGTCCCTCTTGTTTTGGATGGTTTATACTCAGAAAACTTACGGCAAGCTGAAGGGGAAGAAGAAAACACAAAGCATTTACACCATTCCTTTCAGAAAGGGATATGATTTGTGAACCAGAGAGGGGAGGAAGAAGGAGGAAAGATTTATTAAAAATCCTTCAGAGCAGTCTGTAGTGCAGAGGAATTAACTCCTATTACCAGGATTGGCAGGCTTTAGCCCACTGGACAATAGGCTGATTTTCCAGTACCCTGTGGGGAACGAGGTACCACAAAAATATAGGTACTATAAGAAAGTAGCCTTCACCTCTGAAAATATTCAGAATTGGCTGACATCTACTGGTAGAAACTTTACACTGCCAGCACAGCCCCATGCTTCCATGTGTCAGTTTGTGTTCACTGTGACACATATATGAGATGGTCTTGAAGGCAGAGAGTCCTTCAGGTAAATGCAAAATAGGATTACTATTATAAGGCTCTTTTTTCTATGTATATTCAATTTCAGTTGACAAATTTCATCTTGATTCATTCAATTTGCAAAATAATTGGCTTTATATTTTCTCATTATCTAGTAATTAGTGATTTTTTAAAAAAAAATATACTAACAATTTAAAGGTACCATAAAACACAAGCCAGATATAGAAATAGGTATCTCAGCAGAAATGTGTGACTTCTCTAGCACATAAACAGATTAACTATCCATAAACTATCTAATAAAACCTTGTTATGTCCAGGAATATAAAAGCCTTTTTAACAGCCTTTATCTTGATTGATTTATAAGTATGCTTAAGTACTTCAGTATTATGCAAGTTCTTGTAATAGCTGATGGAATTCGCAATACTTCACAGAACTGATTAAAATCATTAAAATATAATGGAAGAGGACTTCATAATACCAATATATGAATTACAATAGGCCAGATACTATAATAATCCATTGACAATTATTTTGATTTCTTTAGCATCTCTCTATAACCCTCCATTCACAGAATACATTTAGCCATCAACATACCGAGTAATAGCACAAACAACAGAAAAAGATATCTGGTTAAATTTATGAATATTGCAACTATTGCAAGTAATAAAATGAAGAACTTACCTTATGACTTTAGAATACTTTTTACTCTATATTACTGATGTTATTCAGTGATGAGTTACTAGTATTCAGTGATAGTTAACATGATTTAAGATAACTTCCATTCTTAAGAGCATTTCCTAAAAGAGCCACTTTTGTTATTAATGTCTTAAATAATACTTAGTCAATACGAAGCTGTTAAGTGGGAAGGTGAAATGAATATCTTAAAGTAACAGTTCAAATGTTTTGTTAATTAAAAATGAAATTATATTCATTTATAAAGGTGAATAAAGGAGATCAAATACATTTAAGCAGCAGCAAAACTGGGGGAACTGTTTATGGAAATAGAAAAATCAAATGAAAGTCAGAGTTTTTTAATGTTTCTGGTTCTGGTTATATAATACTAAAGTACACCTTTGAACATACTATCACACTTTTCACAAACATAAGAGTCAACCTTGGGGTCTTAGCCAAATTATTATGCATGTATTTTCATTTTACCTGCCTAATTTTTGCTCACAATTTTCTTCCCTGCATAGCACCAAAGCAATGTTAAACTGCAATGCTCATCTCAGAGGTACCTGGCCCTTCAACAGTGGGTGATTTCAAGAACATGTGACAGATACCACAGTGATGAGCTTTTCATAAGTTCCAGAACTGAAGAGAAACATCCACCCACACTGCACCCTTTGCAATACTGAGGCCTGAGTTTGTGAAGATTTCTGGGATCCCCTAGCATTAAAGGGGCTATGTAAGTGTAAGCAACTCAGCTGTAAACCATGGGGGAGTTATTTTAGTAGTATAGCTGTATATTTATTACCTTTAGTTCTCCCTTCCATGTCCCAGAATGCCTCACCCCCATGGACAACATACAACCACTTTCCCCAGTAGCCTTCAGGCACACCACCACCACATTAAACTTAAACTAGACTCATAGGGACCACATAAGCAAGTGCTCAGCACTACTGTATGGGGTTGCTCAGAAAGGAGTGAGCATGTTCCTTAAGACTTACACTGAATCTTTCGCTGTATACAACACAGTCCAATCAAAGATATCAGAGTGATGTACAAGGCGTCTGTTTTTATTTTTTCTTCAAACACTATAATTAGTCTCACAGCCTGAGGAAGCCAACACAGAGAAAGACTGAGCATCTTGCCCAAGGCCATATGTCAAGTCACATCAACACCAGAACCAGAATCATAATGTAGAGCTTCAAAATGCCTGTCTTGTTCCTTAACCACAAGTCCAGCCTTCTTAATACTAGAGAAGTGGCTAAGAGACAATAATTATTAAGATAATTGTCCTGAGCTAAATATCTTCAGAAAAACAAGCTACTTTAGGCCATAATTGTCTCAGCCACATAGTCCCATATGACAAGGGGTATGGCGCAACGCTTCCCAGAAGAAGCATGTCACTGCTGCTCCCTTTTAGGGAATTTAGCATATATCTCCATGTGCTACACCAGCTTCGCTAACCAATGCACATGGAAGTGGAGGTAAGCCCTTATTTCCTCCCTGCTCTTTTTGGGCTATAATGTGCTCTTGGGCACATGGAAGAATTGCAAATTTTCCCACAATACTGCACAGCAGGACAAGAAGGGGTTACTTTCCTTCTTTCCCCTTCTACAGAATATCCAGCTTTTGGTATCACAGAATGATAGCGTTGGAAGAGACCTCAGGAGGTCATCAAGTCCAGCCCCCTGTCCAAAGCAGGACCAATCCCAACTAAAGGGTCCCAGCCAGGACTTTGTAAAGCTGGGACTTAAAAATCTCTAGGGATGGAAATTCTACCACCTCCCTAGGTAATGCATTCCAGTGCTTCACCACCCTCCTAGTAAAATAGTTTTTCCCAATATCCAACCCACAGTAACTTGAGACCATTGCTCCTTGTTCTGACATCTGTCACTACTGAGAACAGCCTCTCTCCATCCTCTTTGGAACCTCCATTCAGGTAGTTAAAGGCTGCTATCAAATTCCCCCTCTCTCCAAGATAACAAACATGGTGCAGAGTGTTATTCAACACTAAGAAAACGTTAAAACCACGGTTGGTGGTGTGTCAGTGGAAAGCCTGAATAGGGCATAGACTCAACAAGAGCAGACTTATAACAAGGAGGCCTTCTACTATTTATATGAGTTCCAGACAAGAGACTGAGGGTATGTCTACACTACAAAGTTAATTCAAAATAACAGTAGTTATTTTGAATTAACTTTAATAGCATCTACACAGCCAAACCGCTATTTTGAAATAAATTCGAAATAGTGGAGCACTTATTTCGAATTTGATAAACCTCATTCTATGAGGGTATGTCTACACTAGCCACCCTAGTTCAAACTACCATTACTCCTCATTGCAGGAGGAGTAACGGTAGTCTGAATTAGGGACTTTAGTTCAAACTACCTAGCCCATGCCACGTGTAGCCGTGGGCAGGGAGTCCGAACTAACGGGCATTTAAAAATGGCGGCGCCCGGGAACATGCAAATAAAGCCCGGGATATTGTAATCCTGGGTTTCATTTGCAAGTTCGAATGACTACATTAGCCACCCTACTTCGAACTAGGGTGGCTAGTGTAGACATACCCTTAGGAATAACCCTCCTCGACCTCTCCCTCGACCACAATGCGGGCCCTTTAAGCATGAGCCTCAGATAGCCTCAGACAGCAGCCACACAAAGCAACTACTGACCTGATGCCCTGCTGGAACCAGTTTCAGCTACCCTTAAATGCGATCCAACTTCCAATCAGTGTGGACGCGCTATTTCGAAATACCAAAATGCTATTTTGAATTAGATTTTGTGTTTAGATGCGTTATTTCGAATTAGCTTAATTCCTTTTCTTGTTGACTGACCAACTGATTAGTCCACAGGAGCCACAACTGCACACTGAAGGGACGTAAAGACAGGAAGTAGCCCAGGGAAGCAAACTCAGTTTTGCTCCAAGTAGGGTTGCCAGGTGTCCGGTTTTGAACCGCACAGTCCAGTATTTGAGCTTTCTGTTCGGGAAACAAATTGAGAAAATATAAATGTCCGGTATTTTCTAAATAAGATGTAATGTAGATTGTGATGTAATGTCAAGAGTGTCGGTATTTTTGTTGAAACCATCTGGCAACCCTAGTCTGCAAGGAGAACTCTGCCAGCTTTACTTCCCATGAAATCCTGGGCTGGGACCCATATTCAAGTGAAAAGTTGAAGATTCCCATCCTAAAATCTGGAACAGGCACCTTTTCCATCCTGACAGAGAGGCAATGGTTCAGAAGTTGGGTACACTAGTCACTAGACCATTGGGCTTTCTGAGTCCCCATCACACTGTGACATTCAGTTTATTGTGCTATAAAACACCTCTTGCTAGGTGCAAAGTGCATTATTGCAGGCATAGAAGCAGGATATATTTAGCATTACTCTTGAGTATTCTATCTGAGGGCTACAAGAGTTCTAGGGGGAAGTAATACAGAACAACAAATGTATCTATGCTCCACCCCTACACAGGTTGAACCTTCCTAGTCTGGCACACTAGGGATCTGAGCAGTCTCAAACGAGGCAATTTATATTGCATGCTCTTTGGGACTGGAGCTTTCTCTGTTGTGTGTATGTACAGTTCATAACAAATTAGGCCCCAGGATCTTAGAAGGAGTCTCTTTGCAATACCATAATAATACAATATACAAATACATTTTTACTGAGAAGAGATGGAAAACTATGTCCTTCCTTGGCAAAGCCTTTGAAATGCAACTTTCATATGAAAATTATATTTTATAAGGCACATCGCTACTGTATATCCACTTCATGATCTCTGCCACACAATAAAACTTATGTTAATAATTTTTTTTAAATTTTCAGATTAGAAAATGGAATTGTTGTTTGGCATAAAATATTGACAAACTAATTTAAAATAAAGAGGTTGGGTTTTTTTGTAAAAAAAAAAATAAAAACAAAAAAACTTTATACTCTATTCCAGGCTGACAGTACCAGAATATTCTGTAATGGCAGAATTCTGGCTTTTGGAACCCAAGAATGTCACTCATTCCTCCTTAGCAGCTTGGTGATTGACTTAACACCTCAGGTTGTCGTATCTTGCTAGCAACTTGTGTCATGTTGACTGATGGCAGTCACAGAGATTCTTGCGGATGAAAGTGATGCACTAGTGCGAAGCATAATAAACATATTAAGGAAAACATTGTATGGGCCACATGTTAGCTACCAAGGAAACTTACAGGAAATATTTTCTATAATTATTCCTAAGGAAAAGAAATGGTTTAAGGCAGTCTGAGGGTATGCCTACACTTTAATGCAAACCCAGGGTTAGGTGAACTCAAGCTAGTTGAACCGAGTTAGGGAACGTTGGTCTTGGGCGTTTACATTGCATTTAAACCTATGATATAAAGCTCTGGCATCCATACTGAAATCAAAGTAATCTTGCAAAAAGCTTGATCAGTTCTCTCTCCATTGCAAACCTAGGAGCTCTCTGGTAGCGTACCTGCTGGTCAGTGATCAGATGAGAATGGGTTAATACTGAACAAAGCTGCTACTGCTGGCAAACAGGTGAGGGATGGTTTCCATTTTCAATAGAGTGGATTGCAGATTGTTGGGATAGACCAGGGCTACTCAACACATGGCCCACAGGCTGCATGCGGCCCACTTGTTTGCAGCCCACAATGTGGTTTGGGTTTACATGGGGCTCAACACACAACCCGGGGTGGGATCCTTTGAACATGGACTCCACTGGGAACACACTCCATAATGGCGAGGTATCACTCAGGCGGGGTGAGCACTGAAAGACACAAGCGGATGGCCTGGGTGGAACAGACGGGTACTGGGTGTTGCCGTTTCTAACCGCTAGGGAGGAGGTGCCAGAAGCACCAGAAAATTGGGGGAAATACTGGCTGTTTAGCCTTGTGGGCAGAGCTTGAGAGGTGCACACTGGCTCACACTGGCCACGTTTAGGTCCGATGCCGAAGCTTAACGCTTAATCTTTGTATTCATTCCCATCAGTGTGAAAGAAGCTATTTGTGTTTATTTGCATGTATATGGCACCACACTTAAGTTGCAGCTCTGGGCACGTGCTGAGAGTATCATTGTGGCTCCCGGGGCTTCCAAAGTTGAGTAGCCCTGGGATAGACAGATCTAAGGAAGTTGTACCATGGAATTGTGGGATACTTCTGGCTGATTCCAGGCATCCAAATCAAGTGTGGTCATGTCCTGCTCAGACACTTGAGCCCTGCAAGATCCAAGGACCGTGGGTCGCAGCCCTGAACTAGCACAATTGCAGTGTAGACACAATGGGGGTTATGTTTGAGCCCAGGCTTCATCTTAGGTTTATGCTGTGTACGCTCCATGGAGGCTATGCTTGAAATGGGTCCAAAATCCCAACTTCACCTGGGTGGTGGATGGAAAGACTCTTAGATTATTTGAGCTGAAAGGCTCAGTGTCTGTCTCAGACAGCTAACAACCTCAAAAAATGAGGTTTACAGGATCTTTCAAAAAAGGCTTTTCTTTTTGAAAGAACCATGTCTAGACTGCCGTTTCACTTTTGAAATAGCGTTTTTCAAAAAAGCGCCATGATGCAATTATGCAAATGAAGCACGGAAAATTCGAATCCCAACTTCATTTGCAATTTTGATATTTCTAATTTACGTCCCTCTTTCAAAAGAGGGATGTACTGTAGACATAGCCAAAAAGTAGCATATTCTCATCTGAAGACAAAGGCCCAGATCCTGCAATTCACTGGCTTCCATGGGACTCCATAGATGCAGCAAATTGCAGGACTGAGAGATTTTTATTTCCATTTAACATTGTTAGTTGTTCTTCCTTTCGCTATATAAGCATTGGTCATTCTAGGGAACCCTTTTGTGTTTTCAAACCTGGTTCAATGGTCCTTTGATTATTTTTGTATATTTCCATATAACCCCAGTATTACCGTAATTTAGTGAATATAACCTGCAAGTTATATTCATTTTTACAAACCCCGCACCCTTCCGTAGGGTATACTCGGGTGTGGGGTATACAGAATTTTTTTTACTCACCTGGTGGTGAGTCGCCTCTTCCTGTGGCTGCGCAGCCGCCAGCCTCCAGCATCCAGGTAGGGGAGCACTCACTCCCTAGTTCCTGAGCAGCTGCAGGAAGGGGTAGGGGAGCATTCATCCCCCGGTTCCTGGCTGTCAGCCTCCGAGCGGGGGAGCACTCACCCCGCTGTTCTTGCGCAGTCACAGGAAGGGGTGGAGGATTGCTCATCCCCCTGCCCCTTCCTGAGGCTGCGCAGGAACTGGGCGGTGAGCGCTCCCCCACTCGGAGGCTGGTGAGTACTGCTCCTCCTGCCCTTTCCTGCGCCTGCGGAGGAACCTGCGGAATGAGCGCTCCCCTGCCAGGAGGCTGGCGGCTGCACTGGAACCTGGGGTACTGAGTGGCTAATTCCCGCCCACCCCCAGCACCGTAAATATGCCCCCAGCAAATACACCCTTGGCACATAAAAGTCTTGTATACCCCGCGGGTTATTAGTGTGTGAAGTATACAAGATTTTTTTTTACTGAAATAGAAACAAATGTGGAGTATATTCGGGTGCGGGTTATATTCGCTAAATTACAGTACTCGCTGCTGTAAATGTATTTTATAAGAACATAAGAATGGCCGTACTGGGTCAGACCAAAGGTCCATCTAGCCCAGTATCCTGTCTGCCGACAGTGGCCAGCACCAGGTGCCCCAGAGAGGGTGGACCGAAGACAATGATCAAGTGATTTGTCTCCTGCCATCCAAGGACACCATTTTATCCCCTGGCTAATAGCCTTTTATGGACCTAACCTCCATGAAATTATCTAGCTTCTCTTTAAACTCTATTATAGTCCTAGCCATCACAGCCTCCACTTGCAAGGTGTTCCACAGGTTGACTACACGCTGTGTGAAGAAGAACTTTCTTTCATTAGTTTTAAACCTGCTACCCATTAATTTCATTTGGTGTCCTCTAGTTCTTCTATTTAGGGAACTAATAAATAACTTTTCTTTATCTGTCCTCTCCACACCACTCATGATTTTATAGACCTCTATCATATCTCCCCTCAGTCTCCTCTTTGCTAAACTGATAAGTCCCAGTTGCTTTAACCTCTCCTCATATGGGACCCATTCCGAACCCCTAATCATTTTAGTTGCCCTTTTCTGAACCCTTTCCGAGGCCAAAATATCTTTTTTGAGGTGAGGAGACCACATCTGTATACAGTATTCAAGATGTGGGTGTGCCATAGTTTTATACAGGGGCAGTAAGATATTCTGGGTCTTATTTTCTATCCCTTTCCTAATAATTCCTAGCATCCTATTTGCCTTTTTGACCGCCGCTGCACACTGTGTGGAAGTTTTCAGAGAACTGTCCACAATAACGCCAAGATCTCTTTCCTGATTTGTCGTAGCCAAATTAGCCCCCATCATACTGTACGTATAGTTGGGGTTATTTTTCCTGATGTGGATTACTTTACACTTATCCACATTAAATTTCATTTGCCATTTTGTTGCCCAATCACTCAGTTTGGTGAGATCTTCTTGGAGTCCCTTATAGACTGCTTCTGTCTTGACTATCATAAACAGTTTGGTATCATCTGCAAACTTTACCACCTCACTGCTTACCCCTTTATCTTTATATATTGTCCCTGAGACATTGGGAATACACTCTCTAGTAGCTAAAAAGACAGATCTAACATGCCTGACTTCAAATTATACAGGGACATGAGTCTTAGGCTTGGGAATCATGAACACCTGAAATAAAGGTTAATTTATAACTTGGCAAAGAACCCAATTCTGAATCATTTATTTTGAACTAGGTTGTTCTTTTAGGCAAAGCCTGGAGTAAAGGGTGATGCTATAACTGAGGCACAATTCTTCCCTGCTCCGTGGAAGAATTAAGTTACTTATAGTGCTTCAAAACATAGGTGCCATCTTTGTGAGTTGATGGGGGGTGATATGTCCCTGGCTCTACCCCTACTCCACCCCTTCCACCAAGCCTCCACTTGTGCCCTGCCTCTTCTCACTCCTACTATCCTCACCTCTGCCTCACTCCTGGCTGATCTGCTGCAGGCAGGAGGCAGTGATGAAAAGGGAGAAGCTAATCAGTGGGGCTGCCATTGGGTACTGAGCACCCACTATTCTTTTTCCATAGGTGCTCCAGCCCCAGAGCACTCACAGAATCCGTGTCTATGCTTCACAGGTTAGAAGTATCTTACTCCTCACATTTGGCTAGTGATAGAAGGTCCTGTGTATGGAATAGAAGTTCTACCCCTTCCTCTCCCTTTTCTGCATCTTGGCAGATCTTGTGTTGCCAACAAGAAGTATCCAAAGGGATCCAAGGCCCAAGATCCAGGTAGATTGTATACAGTCATGCAGGAAGGTAGAGAGGAATCTTCTTTCCTCCTAACTGCTACTAGTATAATCCTGTGACGCAGAGTGGATAATACACTATTGATGTAAAAGGCACTATTTGTTAAGCTATAATATTTTCACTTCATAGACTTAATAATCATAACATACCCACAGTACGATCAGAAAATAAAAGCAACTGTGCTTCTGCATATTTTTGTTTTTAATTTGTTCAACCCATAACAGAAATTAATTTACAAAAACCTAACTAAAATCATTCTACTCTTTCCCCCCAAAAAACTATATTTGTTTTGTCTTATCTGAAAGGCTGTGGTTTTTATTGTATTTTATAAAGGAAGAAAAGGCAGTGCTAGCTAGTCCTTATCTTCATCTAATAGTTTCATATCTTTGCTTTGATTGCCACTATTGACCTTCAATCATCTCTTATTGCATTATATCCATAAGTTTATTTTACTATTTTCACTTGGTCTAATTACCTGGATCATTCTATATCATTCCCTGCAGGGAAATATACTGCTGAAGTTTGGGGTTTTAAATACTAATTTAAAAAATCATTAGTATGAGAATTAATTTCCTCTCTTTGTATCTTTCTCTCCCTCTTGATAGCCATAAGAATTTGATAAGCAATTTACTTGTTGAGATCCAGAACTCCCTTTAATTACTGTGGTAAGATTCCCACGTCAACCAATGGTGTCATGAAATAAACCTAAGTCTGCAGAATCTAAATAACAACAATCAAATCTGTGAATCAAATAAGGCCCAAATGAAAGTATTTTAACTTTTCTTTGCATCCTTAGATAATAGATTAGGTATGAAGACTAGACTCGTAAATCTTGTTTGTTGTAACAAGATATTCGCAAATGCACACAGACCCTGTGTCACACCACTAAAGTGCTCTCCCTTTAGATCAGGTCTATTTGTCAGATATATATTTCTCACAAACAGTTTCATATGGGTGACTTTTAAGGATGCAGGAACATAGCAGTGTTTTTCTGGAAGTGATCTGTTTTATAAAATATCTGTACTGCCACTGTTGGGTTACTGATGATCTGATCCACCTTCTAATGGCAGGTGACCTATTGACATAGGACTTAAGCTTGTCATGATGAATGGAGTCACTTCAGGCTTATGGAATGCGCATTGAAAAGGCAAAGCACTAGAAGTTGGTGAAGGCCATCACTTTGACGTGCTCCTGCAAGCAATCTACATTTATGAAATATCATTAGAAGGGCAACAGAAAGAGGAATTGCTTCCTGATCTCTTCCCTCACAATTGCTGTTCCTTTCTGTCCTTCTCCACCTGAACCTGGTTCATGGAGCTGAGGTTGAAAGAAGCAGAGCGTCAGACCAGTCATGGATGAGGTTGGAAAATACTTTTCAAAGGATTTTAAAAACTAAAATCTTCCTACATTGTCTGTTTCCAAAGGATAAAGACTTGCAAAGGATTATTCAAGTTCATTCTGAGCACCACCATGGCTACATAATAGGCATGGGAAGATGCTGCTGCTGCTCCTACCTGTACAGATCTCCTCTATGGCTGCAGGAGCTGTGTGCCTTTTCTATGGACTAGTGGTGAGGAGTGTGTGCAGTGATAATGGGGAAAGCAGGAAGATTTGGAGAAGTATAGTAGAGCAGGGTAATGGCCTCTTTTCCTCCTCCTGAGACTGCATGAAGAAAACCTCTCACCTTGATTGGCTCTATCTGATTCCCAGCCCTGACTCTGAAGCTTCTGACAAGCTAGTATTAGCTCATGTGTTCCTGAGACTACATGCTGGTGTTATTACATTAGAATGCTGATAACTATGAAAATAAGCATCTAATCAGCTAATCTTTAGTTTTCTGCTCAAGATCTGAACTATATTATTCTAATCAAACATAACTGCTCCATATCTTCTTTTTTTTTTGTTTGCTTGCTAGAAAGCACCAAAAGATCATTAGAAGAATTTTGTTGTGCCATAATTAATAAGGTCTCTTTGGCCTCCATCAATTTCTACTACATTTAATAGAAAAATGTAGCTTTGTGAATGGAGGCTTTATAGTTCATGAAAAAGAAGGAAACAGATGAGTTAGTTCTGATGTCATTCAGGCAAAAATATTTTTGAAATACGCCATTGTTCATTTGAAAGCATATATGGGTCCACTTCTTCACTCCAACATACCAGTTTATATCAGTGTAACTCCACTGAAATGAATGAAGTTACACTAGCATAACACTGCAAGTACACTTTAGTGAACAAGGATATGTCTGATGACTTTTTAAAACAATACTCTCTGTTTTAAGGGAGAGAAATTGCAATAGGAGGTTGAGATGAAGCAAATATTCAGGACGGTTCCATGAGGACAAGGTGTATTATAGTTTTCTTAGTAATTCACGCAGAAATTGAGGAGGAGAATGGCAACCTCACAAAAGCAGATGCAACATACTGAAAATATGTTGCGTGACTTCAGAGGAGAGCACACACCAAATGGTTCAAATTAAGTAGGTCTGAATGAGAAATCATAGTTCTATCTTCCTTGACAAGCAGAAATAAGTCAATATCCTTCTCTCACCCCCAATTTAAGGAAATTAGCAGTGGCCTTTGAGGTTTTCTGTTAAAGAATTCAATAGATTATTGACTTTTTTATGAGTCTTGTAGCTGAAGTCATGCTTTGCTTCTCACACGCATTTCTGCTAGTGCTCAGTTTCTACTTGGGTGCTTAAATACAAAAGAGGATTTTCTTCTACCCATTCAGCAAGATGTGTCATTTACATTCCATTTTTGCAAACTATCCAGTGAAAAACATCAATCTGCTAATGTTCAGAGTTATTGCTAGCTGAGATTGACAATGTTATTTTAATAGTTGAAGATAAATTATTGCAGATCACTAGGTGTCTGACACTTACAAATGTTTCTTTCTCCATCCCTGAAGATTAATTTTTTTTAAAGTTTATCTCATGATTTACCCATTAAAAACAGACTTCATGTTCCTTGTATTTGAAACAGGAAAAATTCTTATCAATACAATAAAATACAACCATTTACATCATGTCTTCTTCCCAATGCATATTGTAGCCTAGACAACAGGCAAGATAATAGCTCAGGCCAGAAAATAAAGCATTGCCTTGGCATACAGAACACATTATGAAATAATTTTCATACAGGAAATTCATGGAAACTATATGTTCCATGTTTGCTTCTACTTCCATAAACTCTTATTGCTATATTTACATTTGGAACGTATTTGCTGTTATAGAGAGATGCACAAACGAAGATGGAAACAGTGTCACCATAATGAAGAACAGCAGCAATAAATATAAAAAAGGATAAACATTTGTCATTCTCTGGTGAGGACATGGCTTACATGTCTCAACATTCTGCAGTAAATCAGAACTCTGTATTTTTATGAGAAATTGCTTAAGCAGAGTGTAAATTCACAGCTGTAAAAGTCATGCAGTAAATACAATTGAAAGTGAATTTTTTGATTCTGAGCACCAGTGACTTCAAATGAAGTAAATGGGAGCTGTGCGTGCTTGTGACCTGTGAAAATAATTCCTTAATTAAACTGTCCATATGCGTAACGTTGGCAGACCCCAGGCATCTGTGGACAGTATGGAGCCTGGGGATTTCAGGCGCTTAGAATATGAGCCTCTATTGCAAATGAAAAGTCAGCTGGCTATGAGCTAAGGATATAGAGAAGACTCAGTCTCTCAGTAAATGGTCTCAGTTCCACTTCATGGGTCAGAACATCATACTCAGTAGATGTGTGGGTTACATATGAACCATGGAGAACACTTGGCTATGGACTTGCTTCACTTAACTCTTCTCTCAATTGTTAGTTATAGTAGGACTTATTTCTTCAGTCTAGTTACCAATGTACAAGACACATATTCAATTATAAAGGGGTATGGCCATCTCCTAATAGGTCTTAATAGTCTATAAAGGCAAGTGCAATCTTTGCCTAGAATCACTTGATCTCAAACTCTCAAGAGTCTACAGGAAACCTGGAACAATCATTCTGGGTATGTCTACACTACCCCGCTAGTTGAACTAGCGGGGTAATGTAGGCATACCGCAATTGCAAATGAAGCCCGGGATTTGAATTTCCCGGGCTTCATTTGCATAAGCCGGGCGCCGCCATTTTTAAATCCCAGCTAGTTCGAACCCCGTGCCGTGCGGCTACACGCGGCACGGAGTAGCTAGTTCGGATTAGGAGCTACGGGGTTCGAACTAGCTGGGATTTAAAAATGGCAGCGTCCGGCTTATGCAAATGAAGCCCGGGAAATTCAAATCCTGGGCTTCATTTGCAAGTGCGGTATGCCTACATTACCCTCCTAGTTCGAATTAGGAGGGTAGTGTAGACATACCCTCTGAGAGGTACAAATGGCCCAGTTCATATCAATGAGGTATGAATATCTGTATCCATAGTTCCCTCTAAGGTGCGTGCATGTGTGGGCACACAAAGGAAATTTCTATCCCACCCACCTCCTAAGCAGAGCCATGCAGCAATGCGGTGGGTGGCAGGCGGCTGCTCCAGCAGCCAGGACAAAGGAGTCACGTGATATGCGGCAGGCTGCTGCTCCAGTGGCCGGGGTTAGGGCTGGGGTTGGAGCCGTGTGGCTGGGGCTGGAGCCACATGGCAGGTGGCTGCTTCAGTGGCTGGGGCCAGGGTCAGAAGCTTGGGGTGGACGGGTGTGGCTGGGGCTGGCTAGGGCCAGAGCCGCATGGCAGGCGGCTGAAGCCACAAGGCGGGAGCAGCTGGGAAGTCACCACATGGCTCTGGCTCCAACTTCACACCTATACACACAGCACCTGTTACTGGGGAGCCAGATGAGCCAGGATCATGCTGGGCATGGGGAAACTCCTGGCTCTAGCTCAATGAAGCCACAGTGGCAGCGAGCAAGGTGCCCACATCAAATGAATTTGGTAGGTTTTAACCTGGCCATTAGCCAAGCCCACACTGCAAAAAGCACCACAGATAGAGGCCAAGCTGGACCTAGCACTTTCTGAAAATCTGGCCCCCACGAGACCTCAGTTGAGTACCCCCAAACTTAATGTCTACCCAGATCACTAATGACTTTTGAAAATCTATGCCAGAGTGCAATATGAACACTGGGGTCTACATATACATGCCTATGCACACCTACACTTTTCTTAAATACAATTTTAAAATAAGTATTTTAATAAAGTAAATATACAATTCTTGGAAGTGTTACAGACATTCAATTCAGTAAGGGGATTTAGAGTTTGATCCTGACAACCCAGGCAATCCAGGGGCCCAGGCACAGATAGTCCTCAGTGGGCCATGGCTTATGTTCTAGAACTTGTCTCTCTCAGCCTGTCCAACACTCTTACCACGGAGTAGGGTCAGGGCGCTGGGGCTTGCCCAATGCCTGTGCTCCAGCTGAGAGAAAGGGTCAGGCCATGGGGTCTTGCCCTGCTTTGCCCATCTGGCACTCCTGTCAAGGTCTGGGGTAGGGGTGCAGGGCTTGCCTCCACTCTGCCAGTCTGGCGCTCCAGCCACAAAGCTGGGCAAGCCGCAGTACCCCAACTCCACTAGCCTGGTGGGAGTGCTGGGTAGTACAGTGTAGGCTCCTGACTCCAGGGGCGGATATAGGGCGGGGCGAGCGGGGCGTGCTTCAAGAAGCCCCGCGCATGCACCGTGGCGCCACCGCGCATGCGCCGTGGCACCACCGCGCATGCGCCATGTCAAAGGGGGGGCCTCCGCGAAATTGTGCTGCCCTGGGCCCCACAAAATCGTCATCTGCCCCTGCCTGACTCTACTCCCCAAGTGGGGGACAGCACAGATGGGGGTGAACTTCCCCCCCATTTTTCCAGGACCCTTGGCCAGATCAATTATCACCTTCCAAGGGTCTGGAGGGAGGGGAGAGGTGGCTCCAATGGCTCCTGCCTGTGTCCTCTTTGCCCATCCACTCTAAATTTTGGCCCACCCAAGTGTCCCAATCTGCCTATGCCACTGGGACAATCTAGTCACATTCACAAGGGCTTGCAGCATCAGTATTATTCTGTCATCTGTAAACACCAGAGCAAATTAAAAGTGACACCACCTAGCACATGTTTGCATTAATTCACATCATGTGGCATTCCCACTATCTCACATAGATACACTGTCTCCTCCTATGCTAAGCACAGGCTGGTACAGTTCAATAACAAATGTGTGTAGAGCCTAAAGAGATGATTTCAGTTTGTTGTTATCTAGCTGGGTCAGAGATTAGATGGGGAGGACAGAAGTCAAAAGAGGCCGTCAACATAGGTGGCCTGTAGATAAAGAGTTTCATTCCTCAGTGCAATCAATCACTTCCAGAAACATAAAGTTTGCTTCATGAGCCCAAAAGGAAATAAATATGACTGAAGGATTTAAACCTGCTTTGAAGAGACATACTTGGGTCTGCCTGAGTAGTGATGTTCCAGTTCCATCTTTAAAATTCACTTGAGAGTAACACAATCTAAATGCATGCACACAGTTATGTTTTCATGTACCATAGCTTCGCACCTGTGTCACTCCATCAGCTTAAATGGAACAACTCCAAATTCCTATCAGTCCAGATTCAGGCCAAGCATACTTGATGCCTGTGTGACAGGACTGATTTATCACATGCCAGATTATAGTTGTCCCTCCTTAAAAGTTAACTGGATAATGTTCAAAAGGTTTTGAATGAAGAATGATACATCATACTTCAAAATGGGGTCTTAAAGTATGTTAATACATTCTGAGCACAATCCACATAACCTGTTTAAGAGAAAATATTTTAATATCGAGTCAAAGCAGACAAGACATAGTGCATATTGTTCATTTCATTGGTAAAAGAAGTAGAAAATAATAGATTAGGACCAAAATATTCAAACTTAGCTGCCTGAAACTACAGCCAATATTTCAGTCCAGATCTTCCACTAACAATTGTTTGGGCAGGCAGACCCTGTTAAATTTTATGACATAGACAGAGCAGTTAGGAAAAAACATAAAACCTGCATGCTGGACAATTGCAACTTAACACTATTTTATTTCCTAGAATTCATAGAATGATAACACACAACTAAGCTAAATCAGAGAGACAGACAAAGCAGCCTGCTCCCCAGAAAAGTGTGACACAACTCACTCCACTTTACTCAAGGCTTGATGTCTACAAAATGACTGCTAGTAGCATGCTTCTCTATGCTGTCCTCTGTTTAAAAATATATTATTGTATAATTTTTTCCACAGCTAAATTTGCATCTTTTTTTTTTTTTTTTTTGTAAAGTTCAAAGACTGGAAGTTTTATATTATAAAAGATGACCTCGGAAGGAATAAAAATTAAGCTGAGAGTTCAATTAAATTCATAAGTTGGTTACTAAATAGTACATTTGTCAAAAATGTACTAATACCATAACAAATGAAAGAGACAAAACATGACGTTTTTTGTTTATTGAATTCATTGTTTTCTGCCTGGAAGATGTTCAAAGGTCATTTACATCTCTGAATGGGAAATTATTACAGTTGACATACAAGTCAGTGTAACTTGTAAGAATTAACGACGAGGAGTCCTGTGGCACCTTATAGACTAACTGAAGTGTAGGAGCATAAGCTTTCGTGGGCAAAGACCCACTTCGTCAGATGCATGTTCTTAATTGTAAGAATTAAGAATGTATCCTGTGCCTCAATACTTTTCCTGTTTAGGATGAATATTATTCTCATTAAAATGGAAGGGAGAAAAACATAAGAAAATGTGTGAGCTTATGTAACTCACACACCTAGTGTGGTTACGAGCAATGCAAGTGGTACCTAGACCACAGCAGCAGTTAAGATCAAGAGATCTCTATAGCATAGGCTCAGAGCCAGCTGACTTTTAGCTCAGAGAGTAGAGGCTCCTATACTCAGCTCCAGAGATACCAGGTTCAAATCCACCCAGTTGGCAGTTACACTTACACTTGATCACCTTGGAAGAAAGCCACTTCTCAGGGGCTCAAAAGATCTAGATTCTGCTCCTAGGGTCTGTCCCATATTTTCTTCATGCTTTTCAACCAGTCACTTAAGACCCTGATCTTGTACACACTGAGTTCACTGTGGCTCAGTTTCTCATATGAAAACGGAGACTAATAATTACTCCTTTTCCCCCCATCCTTTTTCTACCTTTGCAAGCAG
The DNA here is from genome assembly GCF_052426305.1 of Pelodiscus sinensis. Lineage (NCBI taxonomy): Eukaryota > Metazoa > Chordata > Testudines > Trionychidae > Pelodiscus > Pelodiscus sinensis. Next base: position 33,567,048 of record NC_143054.1, read on the forward strand.
GGAGTCTCTTTTTCTCTCTCTCTCTTTTTGTACAGCACTTAGCATAATGGGGCCCCAATGCTCTAAAGCAATAAAATATAATAGTAAATATTCACTTTTACATGACAGCTTTCATCATATCCTTGTTTTCTCTACAAGCCGAGGGACAAGCAGACGGACCTGAAGGTTAGCAGCCCTTGGCTATTTCGGAATAAACAGAGGAATAAGTTCCGAAGTGGAGACTGCTCATGGAAAATATCTGGAGGTTAGCTCCCTCATTTATACTGAGATGGCTCCAAGGTGAGCACCTCAACTGACTAAAATTCTGGAAATATGGACCCCTCCTGTAGAGAGCTCCTAATCTAAGGCATGTGTTTGAGTGGTCTCGAAGAGGGCTGAGGGTGTTTCCTTAATGAAGAAGGTATGGGAGAGGAGTTTCTCTAGTGTCTAGTGGCTGAATTCCTATTGAAATGACTATTAAGACACCTGGGACTTTGTGTTAGTAAATAGAGCCTTGAGTAGGCATCGTTATTATTTTAAGTCTAAATAATTATATAAAGGCCTTTTAAATTAAATTTACAATCCTAAACTCCATGCAGAAACAATTAGGCAGGCAGCACTGGTATCATGTGTTTCCAGCACAATGTACAGCATGATAAGCAAACTATTGCGTTCTAGAAGAGCTTCTGTTTACAGGCTGTTTTAAAGGACAGGCCAACGTATAGTGCACTGCAAGTAGACTAGTCTTGAGATGACAAAGAAAGGGTGTTACGGTAGCCAGATTCATATCCAAAACTCCCCTGGTTTGCAGAACATGGCAGAAATCCTTTTTACTGCTGCTAGATGATCATAAACAATAGCTTGGGATCTGAGACATCTCCTAATTATTACTATAAGAAGGGCAGATGTAACCCTCATCACATTTTCTTGTTACCTCCCACATTTTATCACTATCCCATCAATCCTATCCACACCCAACTCGCATCAATGCTGCAATTACAACCAGACATGGGTAGTGCAATCAGCAGCAGTGCCTGGACTGTGGTAGGTTGGATGCCCTCGGCTTGATGAAAACACTATTACCTAACAATAAAAGTAAAAAGAGAAAAGTAACAGACACAAATAAATATATCTGAGCTTGAAATGATACCTTGGCAACATTTGTGAAAAACATTATTATAGCTCCCATCAACATTGTGAGAGAAACTAGATGCATGCATTCAGCTAACTCGCAGAGTGAATATGTTGTCAAATAACATTGTTCTCCTTCAAATTTATAGAAAATCCTTGTTTTGCTCTTTAGGAAATCTATGTCATAAATATCTATTGTAAGAGCAGTCTTAAAACACAGAGTATTAGAAGGATAAACTAAAACTAGTATTTTCAGCTAAAACAATAAGAATGACCACAAGGAACCTACGCAGCTCCAGGAAAACATTTAAATCAGTAAGAACCCATGATACTTTGCTTGTTCTGACTATAGTTAACATTTGATTAGGTAGATGTCTTGAGTTAATGCTCTTCTTAATTAAATTGGACTCCTCCTCCCTCACCCCAAGGGGGAAAAAAAGATTGATCTTGGTTTTTTTCAAATGCTAATTATAATAAGCAATGAAAGTCCTAAATCAGGTTTTATTCAGTCCTGCTGCTTCATCTATTTGGATCCCACTCACATTTCCATTGGAGGTTTGTTCTTTTGTATCTGTGATAATAGGCACAGATGTTGTGTCCATCTTATGCAAAGCAACTTTTGCTTAATGACCACCTTGAATGTGTCTCAGTTGCACCTGTTCAGCAATTTTAAAATAAAACAGAGCACTTGATTGCCTCCAAAAATCTTGTCCACTTTTTGTGAACCTGATTATGCTGCCATAAAAGGAAGGGATAATCTAAGCAGCAGCCACTATATTAGTTGGAGCAAGGCCTAGCTCATCAGCACTGTAAGCATTTTTAGTTGTTGTTCACAATCTGACTACAGAGGTACTGTAGGTTAATTGCAACATTAAATGACACTTTTAGTGTACAGAGTTGTTAAAAGAGTACCAAAGGGAACCACATGCAATTACTCATTATGCATTAAATGGATGAGGAATGGCAATATGTAGGATGATCATTATGATCTCAATATGACATTTTTGCACAGCTGCTTTTTTGTCTCCTGTAGAAATGTACCAGCATTCTTATCTGCTACCATCTCATGTAAGTGCAACGCACTTTGATACCTTCCTTTATTTTATTTACTTTCTATCTTCCTACAAGGCTTTCTCTATTATAGTACTCTAACACTAACTAGAATAATTGAGAGTTGAATTCCTTCTGATTTCCCATACAGAGTATTTTTAATGTAATTATTGTAGATGTAGTGGAAGTACCTCCTATTATGAAGGATTCCAGCGGCTAGAGCTGTGTGGACAATGGAAATTTCATGTCATGAAAAATTGTGAGATTTTAGGTTGACTTTGTTCCAAATAAAAATAAAAACCCAGGTTTTTTAAAATCTTTGATATAGAAGATTCTGTAACAAATTTCTATTTGTTCAGTTGAAAGGTTTCATTGACAGATTAAAAACAAGTTTTGTTTGTAGTTAGCCTTTTTTTAATATAATTGAGTAAAATATAAGACAAAGGACAAATTTAAATGTCATTTCTAAACAAAAAATAAAATGGGAAATTTTACTTTTTCCCCAGTGTTTCTCCAAATGAAATTTCCATGAAATTGACATGATTTTATGAAGTCTTTCAATTTCAGTGGAACCATATTCTTTGACAGAAAATGGTTATGTCAAAGGTTTTCCCATCAACTCAGTACCTTACACTTCTCATACTAAAATCCCTGATTTCAGCTGAAAATTTTAATCACTTGGGCTCTGTTTTTCCATGCCAAATATATGTATCAGACTGAAATATTCTGGAACATTTCAGCTAAAACAATTCAGCAATTTCAAAGAATGAGATCAGGGAAATAATAAACTTTGCCCATGTTTAAAAAAATGTTCTGACAATATTTCCTTGACAAACAAGATATAAACCTGGGTGTAGTGTGGTCCTTTGTGTCAGAGTTGTGTCTTTTGTTGTCCCCGTCAGAAATGGCCCACATTTAGCAAAGTTATAAGCATTTGAAAATAAATCTTACTTTGTGCATGCTGAATAAAGGATTTAATTTGCTGCCCTTTTTAATATGAATTACAATACAGTCTCTAACGTTATCAGATACCATGTTTCCACAGGATGTCTGGCTCATTAAGGGTCATCTACACTGCACCCATAGCTTGAAATAAGCTACACAATTTGAGCCACACAAAGTGGGTAGCTTATTTCGAGCTAATTTAGAAATAGCATATTTTGAAATTTGGCGCGGTCTACACAACACCAAATTTCGAAAAGAAAGCGTGATTCCAAAACCTCCCTTACTCCCTGTGGAATGAGATTTACAGAGACATCAGAATAGCGAGCCTGTTATATATCAAAATGATAGGCTCTCTCAAAAGATGAGGAATAGCTATTTCGGGATACCAGAAGTATCCAGAAATAGCTCCGCAGTGTAGATATAGCCTCAGTGCACTGGCTTTGATGTGCTAGTGGCTCTCAACCTTTCCAGGCTACTGTTTCCTCTTTCAAGAGTCTGATTTGTCTTGCATATCCCAAGTTTCACATCTCTTAAAAATTACTGTTCGCTATTTTTACAAAATTAGGCATAAAACTACTGAAAAAATACTTATTACTGAAAATGTGCTTACTTTCTCATTTTTTGCCATATAATTATAAAAATAAATAAACTGGAACATAAATATTGTACTTACCTTTCCATGTCTAGTACAGTATATAGAAAAAAATCCTTGTATGAAATTTTTATTGGTACTGACTTCACCAATGCTTTTTATATAGCCTGTTGTAAAAGTAGGCAATTATCTAGTAGAGTTTTTACGTAGACCCTGGAAGACTTCTGCATACTGCCAGGGGTACACATATCCCTCAATGAGAAATACTACACTAGGATACAAAATTAAAGCAACCTAATGTTCAAAGGTCGAACAAATTTCTTTAATTTTTTAATGTAACCTTTAACTTGCACAATACTTTCATGGTTATTTACACCCTAGAAAAGACTATGATGGAATCTATACCTCTGAATTTAAGAACATAAGAATGGCCATACTGGGTCAGACCAAAGGTCCATCTAGCCCAGTATCTTGTCTGCCGACAGTGGCCAGTACCAGGTGCCCCAGAGGGGGTGGGCCAAAGATAATGATCAAGCAATTTGTCTCTTGCCATCCATCTCCAGCCTTTGACAAACAGAGGCCAGGGGCACCATTCCTTATCCCCTGGCTAATGTCTTTTATAGACCTAACCTCCATAAATGTATCTAGCTCTTTTTAAAACTCTGTTATAGTCCTGGCCTTCACAGTGTCCTCTGGCAAGGAGTTCCACAGGTAGACTGTGTACTGTGTGAAGAACTTTCTTTTATTAGTTTTAAACCTGCTACCGATTTATTTCATTTGGTGTCCTCTAGTTCTTACATTATGGGAACAAGAAAATAACTTTTCTTTATTCACCCTCTCCACACCACACATGATTTTATAGACCTCTATCATATTCCCCCTCAGTCTCCTCTTTTCTAAACTGAAAAGTCCCAGTTTCTTTAACCTCTTCACATATGGGACCCATTGCAAACCCCTAATCATTTTAGTTGCCCTTTTCTGAACCTTTTCTAATGCCAAAATATTTTTTTGAGGTGAGGAGACTACATCTGTATGCAATATTCAAGATGGGGTGTACCATTTATTGGATGTTGTGAAATAAATTGGGTATAGGCTATTAACTGAATAATAATAATGAAAATATTCAACAACTGGCCTTTTTCTCTGAGCTCCGTCCATACTCTGTCCTGAAGGAGTCAGCATTCCAGTAAGAATAAAATTATAAAACTAAAAACTATATCATACACACAAAAGGCAAAACAAAGTTTTGTGTGGGAAATCCTCATCCTGTCATCTCCTAGCTTTGGGGTGCATGGATTGCAACTGATTTAAGGTTTTTAAGGTTTTTAATATGCAATTCCTAAACAGAACAATTTAAATACAGCTCCCCCTTATACATACCCATCTTATATATTTTATCCAGTATTTCATAAAGTAAAACAATGAGAATTAATTGTTCTTATCTAATCTGAAAAAGGAGTGTTCTTTAGATGGATGGATATTCACGTCATTATTTCATTTTGCCATGTGTTTATAAATCATGTCATATCCTATTGCAAGGCAAAGTCACATGACATAAGTTACAAATTACATGCAATGCAAACTGTCAAAAACAAAAGGAACACAGTTATTTTGTTATTGATACCAAATGTCTGATAGCTACCCTTTAACTTACTGAAACATATGCATTTGGCCATTCAAATATTTATAGTGTTTTCTTTTTTCTTTGTTGAAAAAAGAAAAATAAGAAGCATATGTAGTGTTATATATACACAAGGACAGAATAGGTCATGCTGGTGGGGGAGTGGCAGTATACATGAAAGAAAATGTAGACTCAACTGAAGTAAAAATCTTAAATGAGCCAAAAGGTTCCATAGAATCTCTATGGGTAGTAATTCCATGCTCCAATAATAAGAATATAGCTGTAGGGATATATTATCAACAACCTGATCAGGACAGTGATAGTGACCATGAAATGCTAAGGGAGATTAGAGAGGCTATCAAAATTTTAAAAACCATGATAATAGTGGGGGATTTCAACTATCCCCATATTGACGGGTTACACGTCACCTCAGGATGGGATGCAGAGATAAAATTTCTTGATACCTCAATGACTGCTTCTTGGAGCATCTGGTTCTAGAACCCACAAGGGGAGAGGCTATTCTTGATTTAGTCCTAAATGGAGTGCAGGATCTGGTTCAAGAAATAAATATAACTGGACCACTTGGAAATAGTGACCATAATGAAATAAAATTTAAAATCACTATGGTGGGAAAAACACCTCAGCAGCCCAACACTGTGGTATTTAAGTTCAGAAAGGGAAACTACATAAAAATGAGGAAGTTAGTTAAACAGAAATTAAAAGGTACAGTAACAAAAGTAAAATCTCTGCAAGCTGCATGGAAACTTTTCAAAGACACTATAATAGAGGCTCAACTTAATTGTACACTCCAAATTAAAAAACACAGAAAGAGAACCAAAAAAGTTCCATGGTGGCTTAACAACCGGGTTATAGATAAAAATATATCTTTTAAAAAGTGGAATTCAAATTCTAGTGATGAAAATAGAAGGACCATAAACTTTGTCAACTTAAGTGTAAAAATATAGTAAGAAAAGCCAAAAAGGAGTTTGAAGAACAGCTAGACAAACTCAAAAAGTACTAGTAAAATATTTAAGTACATCAGAAGCAAACAACCAGTGGGGCCCTTGGATGATCGAGATGTTAAAGGAGCACTCAAAGATGATAAAGTCATAGCAGATCAGCTAAATGAATTCTTTGCTTCAGCCTTCACAGCTGAGGATACTGGGGAGATTCCAAAACCTGAGCCATTCTTTTTAGGTGACAAATCTGAGGAATTGTCCCAGATTGAGGAGTCATTAGAAGAGGTTCTGGAACAGATTGATAAACTGAACAGTAACAAGTCACTGGGACCAGATAGCATTCACCCAAGAATGAACTCAAATGGGAAATTGCGGAACTACTAACTTTAACCTATCCTTGAAATCAGCTTCCATATCTAATGATTAAAAGATAACTAATGTGGCACTAATATTTAAAAAGAGCTCTAGAGGTGATCCTGGCAATTACAGACTGGTAAGTCTAACATCAGTACTGGGCAAAATTAGTTGAAACTATAATAAAGAATAAAATTGCCAGAAATATGGATGAATATAATTTGTTGGGGGAAAGTCAACATGGTTTCTATAAAGAGAAATCGTACCTTACTAATCAGCTAGAGTTCTTTGATGGGGTCAACAAACATGTGGACAAGGGGGATCCAATGTATATAGTATACTTAGATTTCCAGAAAGCTTTTGACAAAGTCCCTCACCAAAGGCTCTGAAGTAAAGTAAGTTGTCATGGGATAAGAGGGAAGGTACTTTTGTGAACTGATAATAACTGGTTAAAAGACAGGAAACAAAGGGTAGGAATGAATGGTAGGTTTTCCAAGTGAAGAGATGTAAATTATGGGGTCACCCAAGGGTCTGTCCTGGGACTCATCCTATTTGGCTTATTTATAAATGATCTAGAGAAAGGGATAAACAGTCAGGTGGCAAAATTTGCAGATGATACCAGACTGCTCAAGATAGTTAAGACCAAAGCAGACTGTGAAGAGCTTCAGAAATATCTCACTAAACTAAGTGATTGGGCAACAAAATGGCAAATGAAATTTAATGTTGATAAATGTAAAGTAATGCACATTGGAAAAAATAATCCCAACTGTATATAAAATACAATGGGGACTAATTTGGCTACAACTACTCAAGAGAGAGATCCTGGAGTCATTGTGGATAGTTCTCTGAAAACATCCACTCAATGTGTAGCAGTAGTCAAAAAAGTGAAGAGAATGTTAGGAGTCATTAAAAAAGGGATAGAGAATATGACAGAAAATATCTTATTGCTGCTATATAAAACCATTGCACGCCCACATCTTGAATACTACTCCTCTCAAAAGATATATTGATATTGGAAAAGGTTCAGAAAAGGGCAACAAAAATTATCAGGGATTTGGAAGGGGTCCCATATGAGGAGAAATTAAAGAGACAGATTTTCAGCTTGGAAAAGAGGAGACAAAGGGGGGATATGATAGAGGTATATAAAATCATGAGTGGTGTGGAGAGGGTGAATAAAGAAAAGTTATTTACTTTTCCCCACAATATAAAAATTGGGGTCACCAAATGAAATTAATAGGCAGCAGTTTAGAACAAACAAAAGGAAGTTTTTCTTCACACAGCACACAGTCAACCTGTGGAACTCCTTGCCAGAGGATGCAGTGAAGGCTAGAAATTTAACAGGGCTCAAAAAAGTGCTAGATAGCTTCATGGAGGTTAGGTCCATCAATGGCTATTAGCCAGGATGAGTAGGAATGGTATTCCTAGCCTCTGTTTCTCTGGAGGTTGGTGACAGGGGATGGATTACCAGTTGTGATCCCTCCCTCTGGTTCATCTGGTATTGGCCACTGTTGGCAGACAGGATACTGGGCTAGATGGACCTTTGGTCTGACCCACTATGGCCATTCTTATGTTCTTATGTTATAGTCTTTATCAATATTTTTTTTAAAGTAAGAACTATGTTCCCTATATAGCTATTCAATATGCTGCTAAATATGGAACAAACATACCAAATATCATAAAGATAATAGGAGGCACAGATATATAGAGAGTAAACTCCCAATTATTTACTAAAGTACATATTTGTATTCTGTCTGATAAACATAAAATTCAATGTCAGACTATGATAATTCCAACCAAATATTAATGTTATGGCTTAAACCCATTGAGAGTGGTATATGTGAACTCACTCTTCATTTAACATAACTCTAAGCATTAGTACAAAAGGAGTGCAGGAATCCAAGGAGGAAAATTTGACTGATTATTGCTTTGAATAGGTATGGAAGCACGAACAGGTCACACTGAAAATGAGGTCAGAGAAGAATAAAGATACAGTATAAAAGGGCAGCTGAAATAATAATAATAATAATCAGTATTGGGCTTCTTAAAAAATTAATGTTTCCACAGATTACAATAAATCTCAAATGTAAAAAGGTTATGCGTCTTGGTTGGGGGGGGGGGGGTATTTAGTTTTATTTAGAAATTGTATGTAGTATTTTAAATCACACACTGCAGTATTAAGAACCTGAAGATGATATAGACTTTGCAGCTTTTCATTATCTAAACTGAAATTAATTCAGAAAATAAACAAAGGCTTAAAAAGGGCTACACTCCTTTTCACTAGATGAGGTTCTAAGCTGAAGAGCACTAATAGTGCCAATCAAAATTGATTTTTAAAAGTTCTATTACTCTCCATAAATTAAGGTGTTTAGAAATGGATAAATATACTGTTATCACTTTTGACCTGAGTGGTTACACAAGTGTCAATAACTCATGGGTTGTCTTCCTCATGAGGGGCAATTGGTAATGGAGTTAAAACTTTTTATGTGGTTTGCTGGTGGGTTGGTTGTTTTTATTGTACTCCTGTTTATTTACAAAGAATGTACACAAAGTCCTGTTTTCCGAAACACAGCAGAAATCAAACAACAGGAGACAGTTCCTTTGTTTACTTTTTCAAACCATCATCTAGACAGCAGTTCACCCAAACCCACTTTTTTCTCAGCTTTTTCACACCAGTGTTTTCCTGGGTTTTCTTTCTGCTTTCCACCAGTTCCAACAATGTTGCCCGTACCATATTTGAGATCTCTCTCAAAATGGAACTTTGAAAATGGAAGAATATTTAAGTGTGAATTAGATGTACTAGAAATATTTTTAAGTAAATCATTCTAAACTTTCCCCAATGCATGCTTAATCATTAAAAATTCGAACACCACAAATTAAGCTCGTGGTTACAGAAACAGTCAAAAAACCTTCTTCCGGATATGTTCAGCAAATCAGGAACCAGAATCACTGGGCTTTTGATGACTGATCTCAACCAAATAAAATGTTAAATGTAATTAAATATTTGATACAAAATATCGAAACATGCAAATAGAGGGAAAATAGTTATTTTCACAAATGGGATTTTTTAGCCAAGATGTTACAGTTTCACAGAACTTCTACAACTTTTGAAAAAACAAATGCATTTCGATTAAAAATTTTTTTACAAATATTTTGCAAATATCTTCTAGAAAGCAGCACACTAGCAGAAAGAAAGGAAGAGAAAAGAAGAAATAAAGATGGTGATAAAAAAATCCAATTGTCTATTAAGCCATCTGTAGAGGAACAGACTACCTCCCATATGTTAAATTAAGTTCAATTCCCATACGCATATTGATAAATTAAACCACAAGGACCAAAAGATGTCCTGATGTTTCCTACTACTACATCTTCCTCTTCTGTGCTTTTTCCTCAGCAATTCTTAAAACAGAATCCTTGATCCTGCAAATACTTAAGCATATGTTCATAACTATGAGAATGATGTTTCACGTGTGCAAAAGTGTTTGCAGGATCAAAGCCATGATATACTCCTTTTGGAGAGTAGCTACTGGTTTCCCATCATTTTCTAAATCCCTGAACATGCTGAAGCAAAATGCAGGACAATGTAGCAATTTTAAGACTAACAAGATGGTTTATTAGATGATGAGCTTTCGTGGGCCAGACCCACTTCCTCAGATCAAATAGTGGAAGAAAATAGTCACAATCATATATACCAAGGATACAATTTAAAAAAATGAACACATATGAAAAGGACAAATCACATTTCAGAACAGGAGGAGGATGCGGGGGGGGGGGGGGGGGGGGGGGAAGGAAGGAAGGTAAGTGTCTGTGAATTGATGATATTAGAGGTGGGGAGAGTGGGATGTTTGAACTCCATTAAAGGACTTTTTCCATAGTTTGTCTTCATGTTCTCTACTAAGTATATTTAGCTTTTACTTTACCTAGAACTGAATGTGTCTGGAACAAAGATGGCCCAAATTATCTTTAGAAAGAGGCTTGTAGTCTAGATGTACCCTTAGTGCCCACCACATCCAATCCCCACAAATACTATGACAGCTGACCTCTCCCTCTCTCTCTCCAGAAGTTATTTTGATCTTTGTTTTAATTTTTGTGCACCAGCTCAACAGTGCTCGTTTTCTGATTCTGACTCTGTAAGTCCTCCTCCATCTCTATTGCCTAAAGAAAAGCTCAAAAATCCTCCTTCAGTGTCTAAGATTACAAAATCTGACTTAAGAGGCAGCCCAATGAATCAAACCACTTTGTCTTGCATCATGTCTAACGCACTTTCTCCTATGTTTGACTACTATTCTTTGTGTGGCTTGGATTTTCACCTTCTCTGTGCTCTGCAATCTCTTTTTCAGGGAAGCCTACTGTACACATTCCCCATTGTCTTTTTAACTGACTTACTGCAAAGCTGGCAAAGCAACAGTTTTAAGAGTCACTGGCGATTAGCATTTTGGAAACAAAGAAAACAACACTTTATGGATTAACAAAAGCTGCTAAAACCAGTTATTGCTTAGGAAATGTAAAAAAGTTTTGGTGCCATGATTATTTACCCCCTAAATATACATTGAGTGCTTTTTCTCCACTCTCTTTTTCTAAACATTGGGCCAATTGGTTGCTGATCAGTAGTTTTATATACCCTCTCCAATAGGGGGGTTAATTATATTCAGAATGAAAATGTGCTAATAAGACAGTGGAATCTGGGCTGTGAGCAATCAGATATAAATATACTTTTTCATTGTACTATAAATATACCCTTCGTGCATTTTGTGGATTAGAAATTATTTTCCACATTTCTGCATATGAAAATTGGTTCACACTTCCTAATCTTGTTAGCACTGTAGTATGCCATTTGTTGAAGCTTCATTTTAATTCCTAAATTACCAGTCATCTGTTACTCTAAATAGCTTATAGGTTCCATTATATCCATGAAAGCCCTCCCAAAGAACAGTAAAATGCTCTCTAACATACATAAGGTACAAACATGGGCATTTCACGTTAAACATGAAACATGTAGATTTCACACTGAAGGTAAGAGAAAACCACTCACATTATAGAATATAAGTATCTGTCACCATGAACTTTGTCCTCACATGCATTTTCTTTCATTTCCCCCCCCCCCCGCCAAGTTCTATCTGCATTTCTCTTTGTTTCCATTCCATGGCAGTAAACAGTATCAAGCTGGGGAGCCAAATGGATATCTCTGCCTAGCCAGATGCTTTTACTGCATGCTTAAGGGTTTGGCTGATAAGACTCCAGGAGAAATATGGTCAGCACAACTTCTGCTCCAAGACATGGTGTATCAGTTGCTGAAATGAAACTTTGGAAAAATTTAACACACGTACCTGAGATTTTTCCAGCAAGCTAATTGTCTTTTAGTTGTCTTATTTACAATGACTAATAAATATGATTGAGGCTATGTCTACTCTGCAGAGTTTTTCCAGAAAAATGGCTGCTTTTCTGGAAAAACTACATTTATGTCCACACTGTAATTGCATTCTTTTGACAGAAAGTCAAAAGAACGCAGGGGGTTTTCCGACAGCGGTAAACCTCTTTCTAAAAGGAAGAAGCCTTTTTCTGAAAGAGTTCTTTCGGAAAAAGGGGTGTGTGGATGGGGAAGAGGGTTTTTTTTTTCAAAAGAAGAAGCCTCCAGGAAAAAGCACAGGTGCCCTGGTGGCCACTCCTTCCATAGTAATCACTATGGATGCTATCTTTCAATGAATGTGGGATAGCATTCAATCAATGTGGATGCTATATTTCAAAAAAGCAGATCGCTTTTTCGATGCACTTTTGCTGCGTGGATGCTTTCTTTCGAAAGAAGTTTTTCCAGAAGATGTCTTCCAGAAAAGTTTCTTCCAAAAGAAGCCTGCAGTGTAGACATAGACTGAGTGTATAGTCATTTTTATACTCCGTGTTCAAAACAGAGGTTTTGATTCAGGAATGGACACACGATAGTAAACCAGAGAGTAAGGCATCTTATGGGCATTTGATTTCGGTTTGGACTTAGAATAAGAAGGAGGAGGAATACACGTTAATATTCAGAAATCAAAGGCCCAGCTGAGGTGACCATTTGGATAGAAGCCTTCACTAATAGGCTGCGTCTAGACTGGCATGATTTTGCGGAAATACTTTTAACGGAAAAGTTTTTCCATTAAAAGTATTTCCACAAAAGCGCGTCTAGATTGGTACGGATGCTTTTCCATAAAAGCATCCATGGCCAGTCTAGACGCGATTTTGTGCAAGAAAGCCCCAATCGCCATTTTAGCCATCGGGGTTTTTTTGCGCAAAACAGTTCTTCCCTGTCTACACTGACCCTCTTGAGCAAGTATTCTTGCGCAAGAGGGCTTTTCCCCGAGTGGGAGCGTGAAAGTATTTGTGCAAGAAGCACAGATTTTGTACATTACAAAGTCAGTGCTCTTGCGCAAATTCAAGCAGCCAGTGTAGACAGCTGGCAAGTTTTTGCGCAAAAGCGCCTGCTTTTGCGCAAAATCTTGCCAGTCTAGCCGCACCCATGGAGTCTGTGCTAATAACATCTGCAGACTTTCAAGCAAGATAGACTTTTAAAACTCATACTTCAAAGTTAAACTGATCACATGAAAGTTGCAAGAAGGAATTTCTCTCCCTGCTGACTCACCTGATGTACAATATTACACAATTAGCTCTGTGTACTAAGCCTGACAGCACCTCATCTGTGGAATAAATAGCCTAGAGAGATCATGAATTCTCCATCCCTGGAGATATTTAAGAGCAGGTTAGACAGACATTTTTCAGGGATAATCTAGATGGTGTTTAGTCCTGCCATGAGGGCAGAGGACTGGACTTGATGACCTCACAAGGTCCCTTCCAGTTGTAGTATTCTATGAATCTATGATTCCCAATCCATAGAAGATGTGGATGTGTTACTGCACTCAGTCTGCAAGACTGACACTTGCTCCAGCTGTAAAGCTATGTGTTTGGATCTGAAGGTCTCCTATTCAGTCCCCAGTGTCCTAGTGAAGATGGAGGTCATCACAAGGACATTGCAAGGCTAGCACTGTTACTGACCTTGGCTCTGAAGCCAAGGAGGCCAGGGAGTTGGCCATTCTTGGAGAGGAGATCCCAATGGGCCAGTGCAAAGACAAGCTGCAGCCCATGAAGGGAACCACAGTTTAGTTTATTCCACATGTGTGTTGAAAGTGATGGCAGTGTCCTCTGAACCAACAGGTGCTGACTATTGGAGCAAGGATACCAGATTCACTCATTTAATGACTGTCTAGCAATTTTTTTTCATTAATACTCCCTGGCAAAATCAGCACATTCCCTGTTAACCTCCAGTAAAATGACAGGATGAATATTCAGAGAATGGGGAAAGTTTTATAGATGTAACTCCTCTGGCATCTTGTCTTGTTAATGTGGGTGAATTCATTCCTTTCATTATAATTCTTTCATTATTGACTGCATACCAAATACAGTTTTATAATCTCCCAGCCTGAATGGATGTTGAGTCATAAACGTTACTCTTCACCACAGATATTAATATTAGTCTTCTAGTCTGTGGTGAGATATAGTGCCAGGCAGATTTAGATGAAAATTAAAAACATAACATATCAGGTTATCTGTCTCTGTTAGCTTTCTTTTCAACCTACTGAATGGATTTTAATTAATCTTTCTAAAAATAGTTTGGCAAAGGAGAACATTTTTTCCAAGATTAACATTCTAAATGCATCACCAGTTACTTATGGGAATGAACAACACACACATGCACACACAAGTTCTTTAACTCTTTCACTGCAGAAGCACTTACACCAGTAAGAAAATGATCTAGGATTTCTGACTGCCTTATTTGTAACACTGCTTTTTCCATGCCTACAGAAAAAGATGTTTTGTTAATTGGTTAAATTACTATTTATTTCTGAGAAGTAGATAATACAGTATTTAAGGCATATTTTAGTCCATTTATTTCCAATCTCATAATTATGGTAATCCTTTGTAAAAATATCCAAACCTCTAATTTAAATCTTCTGCACCATTTTTTTTTAATTGGAGAGGGTTAGAGCCAATAGTAAAACTGGAAATAAAACAAATAGAACCAGTTTAATGGTTATAGCAATAAATGCTATTTGCAAATTTAAATATTGCTCAGCTATAAATTGAAATTGTTTTAGTAGCATTAGAGAAATGGGCCTAGCTATTTTAATATATTGACAGTTTAGGGGGAAAAACACAAAGGGTGGTGTTTGTTTGGTAGTTCTATAGGCTGTGAGTCACCAATTAGTACTGCTTTTCTTTAATGACTTGGTCTATTAGCTGGACAGTAAACAAAACCCTGCCATCTCTGTCTGCTGTTCAGTCTAGTTAAATCATTTTCTAGAAACAACCTGGCCTGAAGGTCAGGAAGGACATTCATTCCAAGGTTCTAAGTGGGCTAATTGAAGCTAACTCTGAAGAAGAAAGATTCTCTGTTGATTTGGCCTGCATGGGTGAGTGCACAGCAATAGCACAAAGGGCTCCATTATTGCTGTATCAAAGTAAATAGCTGAAAAAAAAGTGAGTCAGGGAGATGAATGATGAGTTAAGTGTTAAGCAGACACTGAGTGCAAACAGTAGCACACAGTTGCACTTAGAAAGAATGTGGTATCTGTTAACTCCTTAAATTCCTCTATATTCCATCTGGTTTTAGAAGGGTCTATACGTCTTTTATGATGAGATTTAAGGAGACACTGTCAACTTTTTTTCTAAGCTTTCCTGCTTTAGCACTTTTTAAATAGCACAGAGTATTCATCAGGTGAGTCATATTTATAGCCTGAGTGGGGGTAATTAGGGTATCAAAGCTCCCTTCAAATAGTGAATTAGATCAGGGATTCTAAACAAAGGGTAGATGTACCCTGGAGGGTATTCCAAAGTCTTCCAGGGGTATCTTAACTCATCTAGATATTTGCCTAGATTTACAATAGGCTGCAAACTCATCTAGATATTTGCCTAGTTTTACAACAGGCTGCATAAAAAGTGCTAGCGAAGTTGGTACAAATTAAAATTTCACAGACAATGGTTGTTTATACTGCTCTATATACTAGACACAGAAATGATTCTATTGGGTGTCCCTATTTATATTCTAGTTGGTTTATTTTATAATTATATGATAAAAATGAGAAGTGAGCAATTTTTCAGTAAGAGGGAGCTGTAACACTTTTGTATTTTTATGTTGGATTTTGTAAACAAGTAGTTTTAAAAAGAGGCAGTGGTGCTGGAACAATTTGTAATGTAGGGGTGATGAATTGCAACCCCATTCCCCTGTCTTACCCAGGACCAGGACCCCATGGATGACAGCAGAGCCCCTAGTGGCCAAGACTCCATGGCCAACCGTGGAGCCCACAGAGCTGGTGGCCAGGATCCCTGAGGCAGCAGGGATGGTGGTTAGGACCCATTGGGGTAGGTGGTCAGGCCTCCTGGCAGCAGCAAGGCCCATGGGCACAGGCTGCTGACTGAGACCCAGATGTGGGGTACAAAACTGGGGATTGCTGCAGCGTGCGTGCGCGTGCACACACACACACACACACACACTCTCTCTCTCCTACTTCCTGCCACTATGAAGGGAGGTGAAACTTGGGGTATGCAAGACAAATCAGACTCCTAAAAGGGAGTACAATAGTTTCGAAAGGTTGAGAGTCACCGAGCTAGGTTGTGCCACTTATGCATATCCCTGCACTGAAGTAAAGGCAAGATGCATAATCTTATACATGTTTAGGATTCTGCATCAGGGAAATATTAGCCTATCAATCTCAAGCTCCACAGTGCATAAACTATACCATCCTTCAGCAGAGTACCACGTGGAGGAACACGGCTCCACTTCTTTTCCACCCATTTATGCCTGAATAGCACACGAGTGGCAGTTGCCCTGGAGCCCAAGAACTGCGTTCATTCCTCACCTTGCATGCTTTACACACCCTGCACAGTGTAGCCAGGGACAATCTTATCCTAAGGCTTTATCTAGACAAAGATTTAATTATGTGTTAGACCCTAAAGTTGAGTTTAGTCAAGTTGTCACATACTTTATAAAATGATCAACTGGTCAAGATAATGCATATGGGAACAGACTATACTAGACTTTTAGAACACTCTCATTAACATGCACTAGCTAATGCATTGTAACACACTTTAAATTGCAGTTTAGGCAAACAGCACTCAAGAGTTTGTTAAATAACCATTTCTAACATCAGACATTTTCAAATCAGCCAGAGTGGATAACTGACATCCAAGAGTTTTAAAGGGCTGGCCAAATGACCCAATGCACCACAAAGAATGGCAACACACAAATTGTCAATCCACAAATTGAGAAGTGATGGTGAAGTCTCAGGCCAGCATACTAGAATTTAAGCATTCACTCACACTTTTGGCCAAGCTGAAATAAATTTTCCAAGAAGTCCCTGCTACTTTTCCTTTCTGGCATTCTTTTATCAATGAAGCATTCACTGTCCATTACAAGCAGAAAATAGATGGGTTTTGGTAGTCCTTTATGTTATTGACTTATAGTTTTTATCGTACCTATAAACTGTGTGTAAAGAGATGAAAATCTTTCCAAATACTTGTATTAATCAATTCTTCCTACTATGGAATAGTATGTTAGCAGGTATCTCAACTAAACTTATTTCCGAACTTGACATTTAATTATGTCCCATCTCATTTAAATATTTGGTCAGCTGATTACCTCATTTGCATGGGTGGTGGGAAATGTAGACAAAGGAAGACATTGCCTTCTCCACAATGCTTACATTCCATGGCTTCCAGGGAAGGGTGGGGCTGCAATGTAGCAGCCCGGCTTCCTGGCCAGCTGGGGCTTGGCTCCACTGGGGTGGAGGGGAGGAGTGGGGCCTGGGGTGGAGGGTCAGGACTAGGGCTTGCCTTCCCCAGCTGGGCCTTCACCCACTGCCCATGCTGATTTGAATTGTATTTACTCTTTCAAGTCAAGTGAGTTCAGTAGCAAAGCAGTTAACAGTAAGGGCGTCTCTAGACTACAGGGTTTTGTCGACAAAAGTGGACTTTTGTCGACAAAACTGCTGCCGAGTTCTATCGACAGCAAGTTCACAGAAAGCAGCAGTTTTGTCAATGGCGGTAAACCTCATTCTATGAGGAATAATGCCTTTTGTCAACAGAGTTCTGTTGACAAAAGGCGCTATTGCACCCACGCTGTGCTTTTTCAGAAGAGAACATCTAGACTGTCTGTCGAAAAAGCGGCTTCCTTTGTCGACAGAACTGGCTGTAGTCTAGATGCTCTTTGTCGACAGAGGTTTTGTCGACAGTATCTGTCGACAAAGCCTCTGTCGACAAAAACCTGTAGTCTAGACATACCCTAAGAGAAGGATTTCAAAGGCACAGATAACATTTGGGTCTTCCTTATCTTTATTTTCTAAGACACCTCCTCAAATTACATCCACAATGTAGAATACTTGCTCGCAGATCTCAGAGGAAGAGGATAATCTGGGACTGGTTGACAGAATGTTGGATTTTAGATTAATTTTTTTCTGGGTAAAGTATCTTTCTTCAAAAAAAAATCAACATTTTGTTGAAAATTTGCAAAAATGTACAGTTTACAGGTAAAAAAAAGTACAGCTTTCTGATTCAACAAAAAGCCTTTTCTGTGGAAAAACATGGAAGAAATCAATTGAAAACAACTTATCTAAATTTAGATAGAGAATAAAGCTATTTTCCAAACAGCTCATGGGTAAATTATTGAAAGATATAAAAATGTAATAGAAAATCTTTGTGATCGATTTACATGCATTTTTTTTGTTTTTGGGGGGGAGGGATTGCATAAGCATAAAAGGGCAATGAGATTTTTTCCAACCTGTGGAATACATTCTCAGGGATGCCATGACAGTTAAAAGTATAATTGAATTTAAAAAAGAATTAGATACGGCCATAGAGGATAGGTTCATCAATGGTTATTACCCAAGATGGTCAAGGACACAACCTCATGCTCTGGGTGTTCCTAAACCTGTCATTGTCAGAAGCTGGCACTGGATGACAGGGGATGGAATACACAAAAAATGCCTTATTCTGTTTATTCCTTTTGAATTATGCAGCACTGGCCATTGCTGGAAAAAGAGAATGGTGGGCTAGAATGGCTACTGGCCTGATCCAACATGGTCATTCATATACTGAAGTTTCACAGAGAGATATGGAAGAACAAATTACATACGGCCTTATAGAGGGGCAAGGAAATGCTTGCCTACAGTTATACTAGTATACTGGTCTACTTTTTCTAATATAGTTAAACTGCTATTTTTGTAGCAATATAAAACTCTTATTCCAGAATAAGAGTAGCTTTTCTCAGTGTAGCTTAACTCCCCAAGCAATGTAAGATAAACTGAAAAAGGTCCTGTATATCAGAATAAAATTGTATACATAGATGTTGATACCAGTACTAATAATAACGGTTTAAATTCACATCTTAGATTTTATCGTTATAACTTTCGTTATGTGTCCCAGGTATTTCTCTTGCTTGTAAAAGTATTTTCCTTAAATCTTCACTTTAGAAATGAAATGATTTCCTTTCCACCTATGTAAATTAAGATAAAAGATTTGTTTTTACTTGTATAGTTCTCTATTGAAACTGAAGGAGCATGAGAAAGAAAACCAGCAGTGCTTCATTTTACCTTTCCATTCTCTTCTGAGTCTTTTCACTCAGGCTTCAAGTATCCCTTGAATTGCATGAAACATTTGCATCAAAAACTCCTAAACACACAAGCCCTCCTTCATTTCAGCTTCCAACTCTGACCGGCATCATTTAAATCTTTGCTAAGGGTCCACAAACCTTTTGACTAAGCCCAGGCTTCCATTTTAACATGCTGAGGCTGATTTACGGTTTTGCATCAGAATCAAGTGAATTTCACACTCTCATGTGGTTTCAAAGGAAAAAGTAGGTGAAACTCATTTCTTTGGGATGCTGAGGTTATTAACATCTGATATTCAAAGCAAAAATTGAGAGTTCTGAAACTCAATGGAATGCTTGAACGAGCCTCTTTAAAGCTCATTTGTTTCTCTGCTGGATGACGTGTGTATGAAGTTAAACTGCAATAGAACTTGAGCTCCCGTCCAGTTCTTTAAATGGAAGGGGCCCTCCTCCTACACTTAGAAACAAAATTTCCCTGCTAATTGCTGAAACCTTGGGTTCTGTTCTCCCAGTGTAGGATACAAGCAACAATAGAGAGAAGAGGAGGGAAGAAAATGGGCACCTTTTAAAATGAAGAAAATAAAAAGAGGATGGGGGAGGAGAAGAAAGGGAGCATTCACTACCTGGCTTTCATTATGTATAAGGACTGCAACAGCTGTAGTAACATCTGGATAAGGTTGGCTATACCACATTGAGCAGACATTAATTTGAAAGCCATTTTAAGAGAAAGAGGCAGGTAGGCCACGTGACTAAAGGTCACTGACGATTTGAGCTATTGCTACATATAACCATGTAAGCTAGCTACTCAAGGCAGCAGATGTGAAGTGATCAGAGTGCTCCGAGATTCTCTGTCTGTTATACATTGCAGACATTGTTACTAGGAAAGAAGACAAATGATCATGCACTGCAGCAAGAAAGAAGAAACTGATTGCTGCTGTAGCAGCGTTAAAGAAAACTAGCGGATATATTTCAGGGACGTATCAAGGAGAGATGGTGAGCCTTCAGTGAAAACAACAGTGCAAGGGAAAACTGCAGGCTAGAAGTAGGAGCACAGAGTAGGTCAATGTGACAGGATTGGTGACAAGCAGTGAGGGAATGTCAGCACTGGTGAATCATGATGTAAAGGGTGCCCTCTGAGTGTATGGAGGCACTTGATAAAGATGACTATATGTAATTTCTCAAACTGTGAGCAGTTTAGTTAAGAAATGTATGAAATGTAGCTGAGTGACCCTTTGAGTGCCTTGCAAACAAGATAGCACTTTTATCTAATTGAAGCTGTGCATTTCACATAAGAAAATCACATTGATATTGAATAAGATGAGAGAGAGGGAGAGAGAGATTCTGATATAAAGAAGAAGTTTGAAGCATTCCTGACAGCTCTGTAAAGTGCAATATTCTACACACAGGGTAGAAAATCAGCTTTATAGATATCCTACAAATTACAAGTATAAGACATCTGAGTATATTTCTCCAACAGCTTTTCAAATTAATATGGCAATTAAAACAAAATGATATAGCCAGACTGGTGCACACAAGGATTCAACTTTTTGGTGAACCTCAAAAATAAAATTCCAATCATTAATATTTTCTCTAGCATTTAATGTTGTACACTAGAGAAACACATTTAGTGTTGATGGGTTTATACTGTAATCTAACATTAATTAGCTCTTCCATTATTTTTGAAATCCAGTTTTTGAAAAAAAAAACCACATATATTGCCATTTCAGTAATGTGGGTAGTGCTGGAAACATGTTACAAAGATTAGCACTGGAAACATGTTACAAAGATTCTTCACTGATATTTAGGAAAGGATAGTGTTGGTTTATAGGCAAAGATCCCATACACATACACACCTCTTAGAGTGTATTTCCACATGAGCAATTCCATTGACCCGGGACTAGGGACGCAAAGCGCAGCATTGCTGACACATTGTAAAACACAGTTCTACATGGGTTTTTTATCACTAATGTATGAAATATATCCCAGTAAAAAAAAGGCAATTTTCAAGCAAAATCTAGTTTATTTATTAGTGAAAATAAGCGTACATTTACACTCGCTCCCTAGTTCGAACTAACAAAAATGAGGAGTAACATTAGTTCGAACCAAGGGGTTTGGTTTGAACTAATGCATCCCGGCGCACACTTTCACTTTCGAATCAGCTGTTGAGTGGAGTAACGCGCCGACGAGATCATGCTAATGAAGTGCAGGATATTTAAATCCCTGCTTCATTAGCAATTTCTGTCGCCTACATTTGCATCCCTAATTCGAACTAGGGAGCAGTGTAGATGTACCTTAACTGAATAAGGTTTTTCATGGGTGTTTTTTTTTTAAACAAATTGCCTACATTTATGATTACCAAATAATAAATCAAAGTGAAGGTGAGAGTACAAAATTCTGTGAAAGAAAATGGTATACAATTTCATACAAAATTCTGTCAAAAATATTAATTTCATAAAGCTCCTTTAAGAAGCATATATACTGTTGTTAATCCTCATGGTCCTTCACCTAGCCTGTATATTTTTCCATGACAACTTGTTCCACTCTGTCTTACTTGACTTCATAATAACTTGTATTTATGTTGCTCCTCTAACCTGGCCTCTTCTCCAACTCCTTCATTACTCTCTGTAGCTGGGTTTTGCTCATTTGTCTGGAATGTTATGGACTAGATTCCCAAAGGCACCTAGGAAAGTCAACAATATTCACAAAGCATGAGCCATTCAGGCTCCCTATGTAATGAATGGGAAGAAATAGGCACTTCAGAATGGGATTCACAAAAGCCAGCATGCTGCATGCACCATGGTGGTGGAAGCTGGAGCTACCCAGCAATCTGCTCCACTCCACTACCCAACCCACTGCACTCCCATTCACCATGGTGGTAGGATGCAGGGCACTCCAGCCTCCGCCTGTTCCCCTTTGCTTCCCCAAGCCCTGCATTGCTGCTGCCCCATGCCAAACAGTACTGTTGAGGAGGCCGTTGGCAGGCCCCTCAAAGTGCAGGGTCTATGGACGGCTCTGATTACCACAACCACTAAGCTAAAAGTTCTGAGTGTGGGCCTCCTCCCATTCTCCCCACCCCTCGCTGTTTTATATGATCTCACCTATAGGAGCCTAATCCAGGAGGTGAGCTCAGAGCCAGTTTCCCAGATCCGGGGAACGTCCCATCCACATGTCATTCAGGGGCAAAGGTGTCTGGACGTCTAAAACAGAGTGGCTGTGTACACATCCAGAAGCAGAGAAGCAGGCGCCTAGGAAACTTTTACTGCAAAAATTTAAGTGCCTCGCAAGTTTAGGCACCTACAGTTGGAAGCAACTGAGCAGGGCTTCTGTGAATCCCAGTGGAGCCTGGTTCTGGCATTTAGACATCAAAGCGGTAATTAGATATTTAAGTCCTTTTGTGACTCTAGCCATGTGTTCATCTAAGGGTACATCTTCCGCATCTTAACAGCATGCCCGTTATTTCAAAATGCAATCGAAATGCTATTCCAATGTTCCAGTAAACCTCATTTCACGAGGATTAAGGCGCTTGTCAGAATAGCGGTCTACTTCAAAATTTAGTGTTGTGTAGACAGCACCAAATTTCGAATAAGCTGTTTTGAAACACACTCGAAATAAACTATGAAATTTGTGTAGTTCAAATTGTACAACCTATTTCGAGCTACTGGTGCAATGTAGACACACCTTAAGACACTGAGGGTATGTCTACACTACCCCGCTAGTTCGAACTACCTAGTAGTTTCACGAGGAGTAACGGTAGTTCGGAATAGGCACCCTAGTCCGAACTACCTAGTTCGAGCCCCGTGTAGCCGCGCTACACGGGGTTCGAAGCAGCGGGGATTTAAAAATGGCGGCTCCCCGCTTATGCTAATGAAGCCCGGGAAATTCAAATCCCGGGCTTCATTAGCAAGTGCGGTATGCCTACATTACCCTCCTAGTTCGAACTAGGAGGGTAGTGTAGACATACCCTGAACTACTAGCCATCAGATGCTATGAAGATAGATACAGTACTGGCATAGAATTAGCATAGAACAGAGTCTCGTGTGACAAATGCGCTGGGCAAAGTGTCCGTGGCCAATCTAGACGTGCTTTTCGCGATCAGGGCTTTTTTGCGGAAAACAAATCTCTGCTGTCTACACTGGCCCTTTTGCGCAAAAGTTTTATGGAAAAAGACTTTTGCCCGAATGGGAGCAGCATAGTATTTCCGCAAAAGCACTGATAATCTTACATGAGATCATCAGTGCTTTTGCGGAAATTCAAGCAGCCAGTGTAGACAGCGACTGCTTTTCCAGAAAAAGTGGCCAATCTAGACACAGCCTTTCTGTATATGATGTCATCTTTGTTTGTGTGATCATTGTTCTACCAAATTCTGTAATTTGTTTTCTCCAACCATGCTTTCAAAGCATTAACATACCTTGCATGAAAGATGATCTACAACAATAACTGTACTGTATTTGCATGACTCCACACAGCTGGATGATCTCACTCAATCATTTTTACTATAGAAATGTTGTGAAGAACGAAAGATAATAAACTGCATTATTTCCTTTCAGGAACACTCCACATAAATGCTTACTTACTGGAAGTAGAAATGATACTCTGTTACAGCATTTAATAAGCTGTGAAAAGCATTTTATGACTAGTCAATGTTTCTTTACCAGCATTGCTATGTGTGTTGGGACCATATTTCTGAAGAAAATGGAACACTCTTCTAATTGATGTGCTGATTGCTAAGTACCTTAACTAGGAAAGTTCCCCAGGGATAGGCCAATACCTCTTTTCCATAAAATTAATAGATTATAGTTGGAAAATTGCTGATACTTCCAAATATTGTAAATGTATACCTGTGAGTTACTGTTGTCTATGGCCTGGAAGGTGGTTTAAATAGAGAGTAGCTTCCAGTTCAGTGCATTAACTGCATCAAGCTAATTTCCCCATATATATTGTGCTTGATAAATTACAGCTTCTGAAGCAGAGCAAATGACTTCAGCTACCTCTGTCTGCATGTCACAGCTCCTCGAAAAACAAGATGTATTACTGAAAAGATTTTGTGTGTGGGTCCAGATCAAAAACAAACACCACACTCCCTCCTTTAGTTAAATAAAGTATATATGTATATAAATCAAGACTTCTCGCTCATGTTTGATGTAGGCAAACTGGTAAGGTACACAGTTCTTTATGATTAGTGTTCATGAGACCATCTACCCTTTTTTCATGCAAGAATGAAAGAAGTCAAGTCATATCTCAATACACTCTTAAAAATTAATACATACTTAGAAACATGGTGCTGCCAGTACATGCTTGTATATTTTGATACATTCTTAAAACAATGAGAAGTTCATTGGCACCTTAAATACTAACCTATTTATTTGGGCATAAGCTTTTGTAGACAAAAACCCACTTCATTACTCCTCATTGATTTTGCAGATACAGAACTAATGCAGCTACCCTTCTAATACCCTCTCTAATGCTTAGAGATTTGTAAAATATTTTGCACAGGCAATTAAAGAAATTGATTTGATCTTCCAGAACAGGGTTTGGCTGTGCTTGGTTACAAGATTACATTGACAATTTTTGCACACTCTAATCAACGCTCATGTTAAAGACCCATGAAAGTTCAGATGTAGATTTGTACACCCAATTCTTCCTTACATTAAGGTTTCCCTGAAGTCAGCATGGCCGGGCACAGCAGGACTCCCACATCATAGGAGGATCCCGGATAATAGGGTGACCACCTTTTCAAAATACAAAAGTAGGGACACTTGTAGGAGCCCTGTCCCCCTGTGGTCCCATCCCATGCTCTTCCTCCTTCCACTGAGGCCTCACCCCCTTGCCAGGCCAGAGTCAGATAGCAGTAAGAGGCATGTAAGCAGGCATGCCACCAAAAGGCAGGTGTAGGGTTCTGGGGCTTTGGCTCTCCCAACAGAAGCCTGGGTTCCCTGGGCAGCTGTTACTACTACCAGGTTCCAACTTCAGGCCTGGCCAGAGGTAGGACCTTGGAGAGAAGAAGAGAAACAGGGGGGGCCAACTTTAGCGCACTCTTCCAAAAGAGGCTGATGTCACCTCTGATTCTCAGACAGGTGTGGAACGGTCATGCTGTTCTGGAGTCATTCAGCCCAGGGCTCAGACTTGAAATGAACATTTTGGGAATTTCCTGCACAATAAGGACAGGTAAGAAGTCTGCTTGGGAAGTACAGAGTCACATCTCTTCCTACATCACTTTCCTATCAACTGTGAAACAGGCATCTTGGGTGAAAAGGGTGATTAGTGATAGAAATGTAGCCGTGTTAGTCTGGGGTAGCTGAAGCAAAATGCAGGACAATGTAGCACTTTAAAGACTAACAAGATGGTTTATTAGATGATGAGCTTTGGTGGGCCAGACCCACTTCCTCAGATAAACCATCTTGTTAGTCTTTAAAGTGCTACATTGTCCTGCATTTTGCTTCAGGGTGATTAGGGCATCCCTGGCTGCTAGAATTGCAATGGCGTGACAGTAGTTTTAGCAACCTGAAGATCTGACCTAATTTGACTGTATTTCCATTCTTTTAGTTATTACAACCACAATGCTTTTTAATATCATTTGTATTGTGTGACTTTGATTTAATATAATATTAGATAATTGTCTATGTAGATAACACTATTACTGTAGGCCTAATTGTGTAATTAGTGCACATGTATTTACATAATTACAATATTTTATTAAAAAGTGTAATTACACTGTTAATGTGGTTATGCTTAATGACATCCTGAATGTCCTAATGAAATTTTATGAAAAGTAATACCCCAAGAAAGTAATCTATAAAGTAAGCAATTTTTTAAGTTCAGTACCTCAGCCCTCTTTCTCACGAAGCATCACATCATTCTATATGCATTGCTCTCAGCATTATCACTACAGATGCATCAAAACAAATACTTTTGTATCTAGTCTCCAAAACTATGGGAATCTAGTCATAAGAACATAAGAACGGCCATACTGGGTCAGACCAAAGGTCCATCTAGCCCAGTATCCTGTCTGCCGACAGTGGCCAGCACCAGGTGCCCCAGAGAGGGTGGACCGAAGACAATGATCAAGTGATTTGTCTCCTGCCATCCCTCTCCAGACTCTGACAAACAGAGGCCAAGGACACCATTTTATCCCCTGACTAATAGCCTTTTATGGACCTAACCTCCATGAAATTATCTAGCTTCTCTTTAAACTCTATTATAGTCCTAGCCTTCACAGCCTCCTCTGGCAAGGAGTTCCACAGGTTGACTACACACTGTGTGAAGAAGAACTTTCTTTTATTAGTTTTAAACCTGCTACCCATTAAACTATAATCTCCTAAACTATGGGAGCCGCAATAAAATTGAATTATTTTATCTATTTATTTTACTATGACTTATTCTCTTGGACTGAGGAAAAACACCAATGCAAAAAAAGATGCAGAGTATATATTTATAGCCCTAGTTGAGTCTGCTTCTGGTATATCAAAATGAAGCCAGTTAGACAAACTGAACTCTGCAAAGACCTCCTAAATAAGAAATAAAGAAAAAATCTAATAAATAGGGCTGCTCTGATGGATGATATTGATTGTGTTTTATTTGAAAGAGGAACCTAGTATCTTATTGGAAGGCTTGTAATCAGCTAAGACTTTCTTTCACCGTTAATGAGTATTTGACTTCTCAGCTCTGGATACTTCCATAGCAGCTTCATTCCTGCTTCGACCTTAAAGGAAAATACAGTAACCTTTGACTTTTGCCATTGATTGGTTAACATGTTTATTGGCTAAATTCACACTAAAGCTGTCTTTCTGCCTCCAACTTCTATGTTCCACTCAAGAACATCTTTTATATCAGTGCTGTAATTGCGATAGTAGTAAAAGAAAATACTTATATGAAAAATATTCTAGTTAATAAAATAATGGTACAATTTTGACTCTTTCTGGAGACTTTGAACTTGGTCTAGGCTTAATTTTTTTTCCAATATAGCTACCTCAGTTATGACTGTGAAAATATCTTATCCCTAACTGATTAAGGTATGCAAGGGAAAGACCTAGTGTGGATGCAATTAGACCAGGAAAAGGGTTCTTTTGCCAGTAGAACTTATTTTATTTGGGTACTATATATATTTGGTACTATATATTGGTATAGTGCTATATATTTGGTACTATATTTGGTACTATATATTTGGATACTATTTATTTGAGGGAGTTTGTTCATGTGTGTGCCTGTGCATGAGTCTGTCCTTCTGACTGTTCAAGAACTCTTCCTAAACAGTAAAAGCTAGGACCACCAAATTTGGCATATCACTTCCTTTTAGCACTACTTAAAGCACGGTAAGGGTTTTGTTGTGCCACAAAAATGAGATGCACCCAGAATGGGATTGCTTCTTGTAAAACCATACAGAAAAGAGACAATCACCAAGCAATGATGGAGCTGTCAGGAGGGATTCTCCAGTACCATTACCTGCATGAAAAAAAGAATGTGCTTCCCTCCACCTTTTTTCTACAGATTAACCTTGTAGACACATAACTGTGCCTGGTTAACTTTATGAACAATATCAGTGTTAATTCAGCTGTTTCTAACCCTTGGGCAGTTATTGAGAATTATTGTGATTTAGAAAAGCCTCAGGGAATTGTTTTGTATTGTTTGGTGATTTGCTTATTTTTTATTCTGATGACTGTCTGGCGCCCGCGTATGTGACTGAGTTCTCAGTCATTAGCTGTCAGTCATCATTCAAATAAAATCAGTTTTTCTTTTTGCAACCCCAAGTCGTGGTCTCACTCTTTCCGGCATCCCTTTCGAACTTTGTGTATTGCGGGGACTGACACAAAGTGGCAGTTCCACACGGAGCCTGGGATCAGCTGGGGAGTCCCCAGCTGACTCCAGGTTCCACAGAAATGCTACAGGGAGCACAGGGTCAGCGAGGAAGTTCTCAGCTCACCCTGGGCTCTATGTGCACTGCTACTTTGAAACGCCATGGCAGCATTTCAAAGTGGCAGTGCCGCACCACTGATCCTGGGCTCTGTGTGACACTGCCCCTTTGAAATGCCGCCTTGGCATTTCAAACTGGCAGTGCAGCATGGACCACAGGGTTAGCAGGGGACTCATGAGGGCACTTCTGCTTTGAAATGCACAAGAGCCCGTGCTGGGGACACTTGTACATTTCAAAGCTGGCACACCACGTGCAGCCCGGGACCAGCAGGAAGTCCCCTCATGGAGCCTGGAGTCTGGCCCCAGGCTGCACGTGGAGTTCTGCATTCTGGGGCTCTTGTACATTTCAAAGGAGGAATGTGGAAGTGTCTATTGACTTGTCGAGTAGTCAATGGAAACTCCATCGACTACTCAACTAGTAAATTACTCATTAGTTAACATCCTTAAGTTATAACATAATACATCCATGTTATACTTGGCTGCAGAACTTACAATTATATAGGCTATAAGAAAGTCTCAGAGGGGTAGCCATGTTAGTCTATGACTTAAAAATACTTTAAAAAAAACAAGTGATCTTGTAGCACCTTATTTTGTCTCTAAGGTGCTACAGGCCACTCGTTTAAGTTTTTATATAAGTAGTAAGAAGTTGACATAGGTAATTTTGTATATAATATAATAACTGCTATGAAACTTTTAAACTACTTTAAGAAATCCCAGAACGTGGGGTGGGCATTTACTAAGCACACATTTAGCAGATGGGTTAGTGAACCAATGAGATGTAGGCCTCTAAAGCAGTGATTATTTTTAAGTGTGCATGCATTCTCAGACACAAGACACCCAGGCTGAGATTCTGTATGGTGCTTTTGGGAGGTGTGGCACTGAACTTATGGCTAAAGGCAAAGAAACGTCAAGGGACCTCCAGCGTAAGTTAAGTAGTACCTATATGGAGAATGTCCATATAGCTGTGTACCTAACACCTCCAGACCTTAGCGTGTTTCCTACTCCAGGGCTTGTGAGGTGCCTCAGACTAGATTAGGGCTGCCTATGCAATGCCTGTATCAAAGACTCCAAGATTGTTACAGTACCTGAACCCTGCCATGGAAGCGCTCAGGACCCATACTGGGAGGGAGAATTGTCCTCCCCAATGTATACTTATATGTATATGTGCACATAGCTTTGCATACTCACAATCCCAGCCTGCACATCTGCAGCAGGGTTTTCTATAATTAATTTGTTCATGCCTGTAGATTCTCTCACACACTTTAAAAATGTAGTCTTAAGCAACTACGCACAGTAATCAGAGCTGTATGGGGTAAAGAAAGCCCCTTTAGAAAGGGGATAAAACACAAAGGATCAAGGATTTTGTTAGCATTGTTTGGTATGCTGCACTTCTACAAGAATACTCAAAGCACGTCTTCTAAATGTCCTTTGCTTTTCATTGACAGCGTATTCTTGAAATGCTTCTTTTAATCAGAAACATTTCGATCACAGCTATTTTCCTTGATCTGTTGCAGCAATGTGAGTAGCTTGGAAATTCTTTTGCTACATTAACTTCAGTGAAAAGTCTCAAACAATTCCATATGCTCACTCAAGGCTCTTGTCTTGTTCTAATGCAGGCAGAATGCAGAAAAGTACAGAAGGACTTCTCCAGAAAAAAAGTATGAAGTAACTAAATCAGGAGCTGGGAAAATGCAGTACTTTTAGGATTCAACCCAGTTTCCCTCTAACTTCTGTCTCATCACTGGAATTCGTTTGTCTAGGAAAGAAGCCTTCTTGTCTGGTTGGTCCATTTTCTTGTTGTTCCAGCTAGCTGTCTAGATGTACAATGTTTCCTTTCTCATCTGTCAGAACCGAACTTTTGAATGAAGTAGCACAAAGGAACATGCATTAAGGAATCGACTGAAAAATGCACATCATTGGCTCATTTTAGCAACTACGTTTAAACTACAATAATCAGTTTAACTATCAGACCAGAAATATTTCAAATAAAATATATTGGTTTTACAATGTATTTCACTATCCTATTGCTCATTATTCTGCTTTTTAAAATTGATTTAAAAATAAAATTGAAATACACCATCCTTTAGTTCATCACAATAACTCTATAATAGCTTTTCTCTTGCATTTGTTTATCACCAGCATGCCACTGTCAGGGTACATTCACAATATCACTTAAATATAGCCAATATTATTTATCCTATATTAGTCAAAATAAGGCATGTAGTGCAAATTCTTTAAGTATTTGTGCATATTTATACTGAATGTGGCATAAGGATGAGTGCTGAACTTGACTGTCCAGATCACAGGTAGAATATGAAAATTCGTCAAAAAAAAGTTTAGTTTGCTGAACAATAGTTTCTCTTTTTCTTATGTTCTCATGGAAGAACACTTTTTGAAAAAATAATGTAGGTCTTGACTATAGATCTTGTCCTCATGTGCAAATTGTTACAATTCTAGGAGATGCAGTTGTGATGGCATGAGGCAGGGCTGGTTCAAGCTATTCCTGTGCCCTGGGCAGCGGGCGCGTGACGCATGCGCAGCTCCGCCCGCGGGAGAACGGCACATGCATGGTCCCACCCCCAGGCGTGCTGCGCACCTTACAACTGCAATTGGGTGCACGGCACCTGATTGCAGCTCTAAGGGGCGCCGCGCGGCTGGCCGCACGGCGCCCCTTACAACTGCCATCAGGCGCCCCCCATAAGTCCGCGCCCTGGGCAGCGGCCCAGCTAGCCCCCCCCCCTTAATCCGGCCCTGGCGTGAGGTCACAACAACTCCTTGGGCGGGTTTCCCAGGGTGCTGACACAGCCACTGCCATTCGCCTTCCCACTCTCTGTGGTTTCTCACCATTTGGTCCTGCTGGACCAGCTCCCTGGTCTCTCCCAGCCAAGGCACAGAACTGAGAATCATGGCCCCCACTGAGAAGCAAAGTAGACAGTGAATTTATTCAGCTCCAAGGAGACCACTCCCCAAATGGGATCAAACCCCAAATAATTAGTTAGTAATCCCCCTTGTACAATGAAAAGAGAAATGTACACACTGATTGCTCCTCAAGGTAATAATTGTTTACACTGAGCTTGATAGTAAATGAAAGTGATTTTACTTAGTACTAGCAGTAGGATTTAAGTGGTAATAAGTGAGAACAGGCAGCTCAAACTAGATTACAATTCAAAAATAACAAAAACCTCTTCGCTAATTCTAATACTAAAATCCTCAGCACAAACTTATTATAAACTCACTCTAAAATTGTTTCTTTTCCAACTGCCTTCCAAACCAGAGTCTTATCCCCTCTCCGGGGTCTCTGGTTCATCCTCCTCAGGTGTGTCCAGCCAGCCAAAGACAAAGGATTCCTACCTTCCTATTCTTTTTAAAGATTCCCCTTATTGCATGGGCAGTCACCTGGCTGCCCCCCATCAACCGCTGCTAAAGGCTATTTGCATAGCCTTTGGACAAAAGTCTATTTGCATATGATAGCCCAGACACTAAAGCCTGCCAGCGGTAGAATTATTATAAAGTATTCCCTACTCCACATGTCTAATTTTACACACAAGAGTGATACATACACCAAAATAAGATAAACAGAACCAGCAGAATATGACATGAAGATTGATAAGTTACATGAAATAATTTGCTCAAAACAGCTTTGAGTTATCTATATTTATGTCCATAAGTCCCTTCCATAAAGCATGGTGGGGGGTGGTCCATCACAGAAGTAAAAAAGTCACTGCATGCACACATTTTGATTACTTTTATTTGAATGAATAAGCAAGATCAGCAGATGTATACAATACCACAACAAAAGAATACAATTAACTGTAGCTTTTTTAACAGACTAACTAGCTATTGCAAATTGTCAGTCAAATATGGTATATGTCTGTGACTTTTGAATTCTGTAATGTACATTCACCCTATGAGAGATAATATGTATAGATTATAATAAAGAAACAAAGTAACCCTCGAATTACTGTAATGTATTACTCTCCATGAAACACATGAGAAGTGAACCAATCCAAAATAATATCAGACAACTAGGATAAAATTCCAAGTTCAGTAAAACAAGTCACAGAGTCAATAGCAACTGAAAGACCACAAATGCAATTTCAACCTCTAATGGCTTCTCTGCACTCTACATGTTTTTGTATTGTTGATACTAGTTGTAAACACTTTGGGATAGAGTCTTTATTAGGCACCTTCTTCTACAGTGAAGGTATAGAGATCCTAATTCGAACTACCACCTCCGTGCTGCGTGTAGCTGCGAGCACGGAGTTCGGACTAAGGGACATTTAAAAATGGCGGCGCCCGAGAAGATGCAAAAGAAGCCCGGGATATTTAAATCCCTGGCTTCGTTTGCAACTTTGAATGCCTACATTAGCCTCCCTAGTTCGAACTAGGGGGCTAGTGTACTCATACCCACAGTGAAAAAGGAAAATTATTTACTTCTTTCCATAATATAAGAACTAGGGGCCACCAAATGAAACGAATGGGCAGCAGGTTTAAAACAAATAAAAGGAAGTTCTTCTTCACACAGCGTGTAGTCAGTCTGTGGAACTCCTTGCCTGAGGAGGTTGCGAAGGCTAGGACTATAACAGGGTTTAAAAGAGAACTAGATAAATTCATAGAGGTTAAGTCCATAAATGGCTATTAGACAGTATGGGAAAGCAATGTCCCTAGCTAGGTGTCTCTAGCCTCTGTTTGTCAGAGAGTGGAGATGGATGTCAGGAGAGAGATCGCTTCATCATTACCGGTTTGATTCACTCCCTCTGGGACAGCTGGCATTGGCCACTGTTGGCAGACAGGGTACTGGGCTAGATGGACCTTTGGTCTGACCTAGTAGGGCCGTTCTTACGTTCTTATGCTGCTCCCACTGAGATCAGACCATCAACATGTTCTCATTGTGCCGACTCATATTGTCTTTTTTAATCACAATTCTTGTTCTGTTTAAAAGTTCTTTACTATTCAAAACGTGTGGTCCAGTTTTAGATTCTGAGGAAAAAGAATGTTTTAAGTTTTGGCCTCTGTTCTAATACATTTGTGGTATGGAGCTGTACAAGCAACCAAAAGTCTGCATACATTTTAATTACATCTATCTGAATAAATAAGCAAAACCAGATGTATACAGTACCATTGCAAATTAAATTGTATGTGATTATGATTTTGTAGCCATGTTGTCAGCAGTCCCTCTCTAAGCACCCAAAACTGGAGCATTGTGAGCAGTAAATAAACTTAAATGGAGTCACTTGCATGAATAAGCAGCACTCAGCATGTTAGGCATTGTAGAAATGAGCTCTAAATATATGAGTCTAACCTACAGGGTGGAATATGAGATATGGAGTACACAAGGCCCTGGTCTAACTAGGGAGTTACCGTAAATTAGTGAGTACAACACGCGTCCAAGTATAACATGTACTCATGTATTATCCGCAGTTTCTCTATCGGGTGTAAAAAAATATATTAGAATACCCGAGGACGTACATAACCCGCAGAGATTTCTGCCGCCTTCATAAAAGAATCTGGTGGTCTTTGATACCGTTGCTACTTGCCAGCTATAAAGATTGACTATTACGACGTCATGCAGCCTGATAATACTGAGTCTTGTTATACCGGTAATGAACCACGGCTGAGGCCGCTGAGCTATAAAAAGCAATAAGCACTACCCTATTACCAGTATATAAGTCCTACACCAATCACAATGTTTTAAAACTTTTTCAGTTTATAATAAATATTTTAAATATAAACAAATATGCCTAACCGCAAATCATATACAGCCACTTTTAAACTATCTGTTGTTACATATGCAAAATAAAATGGCAATAGAGCAGCAGACAGAAAATTTTCTGTTAATGAAAAGTCTGTTCGCGAGTGGAGAAAAGAAGAAGCAGAGATTGAGAAATTAAATCCTCGCAAAATAGCACACCGAGGAAAGAAAGCAAAGTGGCCAAATCTGGAAGAAAACCTGATGAAGTGGGTTCTTGCACTGAGATAGCAACATGTGGTTTCAACGGTAGCCATAAAGCTCAAGGCTCGACCTATGGCTATGGAGATAAAAATCGATGATTTTCACGGAAGCTCGGGTAAACTGGCTTTACAAATTTATGAAATGAAACAACCTTTCAGTTCAAGCATGGACAAGTGTTGGGAAATGGCTTCCTGATGAATGGGAGAAGGATGATTTCAAAGATTTTGTTCATAAAGAAATTAATCAGCTGGGCCTGAAACCAAATGACATCATTAACATGGACGAGGTGCCCATGTCCTTTGATATACCCGCTACATGGTCTGTTGCTGCAACTGGAGTGAAGACAGTCGGTGTAGCATCTACAGGTCATGAATGCACCTGTTTTACAGTCGTATTGGCGAGCACGGTAGGTGAAAAATTAAAACCAATGATAATTTTTAAGAGGGTGACAATGCCTTGAGAAAAACTTCTAGCCAGCGTGTCTGTGATCTGTAACAAGAAGGGCTGGATGAACACAAAGGTGATGAAGATGTGGACAGACAGCTGCTTTCACGCACAAAAAGGTGGGTTTTTTAAACCCAAACCTCTGCTACTTTTTGATGCGTTGGCATCAAAG
The DNA here is from genome assembly GCF_052426305.1 of Pelodiscus sinensis. Lineage (NCBI taxonomy): Eukaryota > Metazoa > Chordata > Testudines > Trionychidae > Pelodiscus > Pelodiscus sinensis. Next base: position 33,601,783 of record NC_143054.1, read on the forward strand.
AAACTTTGGTTCAAAAACATATCAACGCTGTGGAAGCACTTATCGCCGTAATTCCAGGTGGACTGACCTGCAGGTTGCAACCACCTGATGTAGCTGTCAACCACCCTTTCAAGTGCTTCATCCGTGAGGAATGGGACAATTTGATGACAAACGGGGAGCACACCTTCACTCCAGCAGGTTGACAGCGCCGTGCAACTTACGTTGAAGTTTTCAAATGGGTATTGGCAGCTTGGGAAAGAATAACACCAGCTACTATTCACAATTGATTCCATAAATGTGAAATTCTTGCGGAAGTTGACTTGTCTAGTTCTGACTACGACAGCGAATCAGATGCAGCATCACAGGCCTCAACCGTCAACAAAGCATGCCTAACCAAGGTTATGGATGTTTTTCAAGACAGCAAGTATGATGAAAGTTTTGACAGTTTTGAAAATTCAGACACTGAGGAGGAGGATGCTAGTTATGACTCAAGTGATGCAGAATAAACATATTCAACATGCAGCATGTACTATTTATTTTATGACAATGCGTAGGATGGATTTTTTTAAAGCTGCAGTATCATATGTATTAACATTTATTTATTTAGTAGCTTCACAGTCAGTAACGTTTTAACTTTTATTTTATTTTAGTAAACACAACAACATTGCCGCTCTTATTAAATTATTATTAAATTGAAGATACAGATTTTATTATGTTGATCTTGTCTTCTTGTAATATGAGTAAAAATCAAATTGCATATGACCCGGACATATATACCCCGCGGAGAAGGGGGTGTGGTAGGTAAAAACATGGACAACGCACAGGCTAGATTAGCTAATTCACAGTATTTCGGACTAACCCCTCTTATTCTGAAATAACAAGCGAAGCATCCACACGACCAAGCCCATTAAATAATGGGCTGGTTATTGAGCAATCTGTACTTCTGCTTTCCTGGGGGAATAACACTTATTTCAAAATTGTGATTTCCAAATAGCATTAGTGTGGATGCTTTGGTGCTGCTAATTTGAAATAATTGACCTTCAGAGGCCTTTCAAAGCTGCACCTGTAGCCACATCTGCCAGTTTCACTGCTCCCCTTCTCCTGCGGAACTTAAAGCAGCAGGCTGCAGCAAAAGGGCTTGGAGAAGGGCTTGTGCGAACCTTTGCCAAACAACACCATCCTAGGAGCCATGGCAGACCCCAGTGCTCCCTCTGAGGACCCCACGGCTGCCAGCACTCCCACAGCCTGGACTGGTGCAGAGATCCTGGACTTCATCAAGATCTGGGACAAGGAGATCAAACTCCAGGATCTCTGCACCATAAAGAGAAATGCCGATCTCTACAGCCAGATGGCTACTAGCCTGTTCAACAAAGGACACACCTGGACCCTCGACCAAGTCCAAATGAAAATAAAAGAGCGCTAGCAGGCCTACAACAAGGACAGGGAGCAGAGTGGACACTCTGGGGTGGCACATCACATATGCCAGTGCTATGACCAGCTGGATGCCAACCAGGGAGGGGGGCGGTCACCTCCTCCCTCAGTTGTCTTGCCTTTGTATATCAGAATCTAAGATACTGATTTTATTTTGCCTCTCAGTTTTGCCTAGTCCCTCCTTTTTCTCTGCTATTATAGTCCATGTTCCCTTCCATTTCCAACCCAATTCCCAGGTCTCCATGTTTTTCACTTACCTGTAGGCTTTGGTCACCTGTCCCCGTCGAACCTAGTTTAAATCCCTCCTCACTAGGCTAGCCAGTCTGCAGTATTGCCATTCTAGTGGTCCATCCAATCTAGTGTCCTATCGTCTGGCAGCAGCTAATGCCAAATGCTTCAGAGGGAATGAATAGAACAGGCAATCAAAAGAATTGTCCCCCATCATTCGGCGAGGAGTCCTGTTGCACCTTATAGACTAACTGAAGTGTTGGAGCATAAGCTTTCGTGGACAAAGACCCACTTCGTCAGATGCAACTAGTTAGTCTATAAGGTACCACAGGACTCCTCGCGGCTTTTGCAGATTCAGACAAACACAGCTACCCCTCTGATACTTGACGTCCCTCATCATTCACTCCCAGGTTCTGGCAAACAAAGATACTCAGAACATGGTGCTGAATCCTTTAACCTGCCTGGTTAATAGCCATTGATGGATCTAAAATTTATGAATTTATCTAATTATTTTTTGAGCTGTTCATCATTTTGGCCTTCACAACATCCACTTCAGCAACAAGTTCCATGTGTTGACTGTGTGTTTTGTGAAAAAATATTTACTCAATTCATTTTAAACCTTCTACCTATAATTTCATTGTGACCCCCTAATGGTAGTGTTATCTGAAGGATCAAACTACATTTCTTTATTCACTTTTTCCACACCTGTCAAGATTTTATAGACCTCTATCATATCCCCTCTTTTCCAAACTGCAAAGTCCAGTCTTTTAATCCTGCCTCAAACTGGAGAGATTTAATACTGCCCATATAATGGAGCAGGGTGGAACTGCTGATACCTATTCCTAGCAGGCCAGCAGGCTATATCATGGCATTCCCAGGAGCTGGATAGGATACATTGGCCTAACAAACCACTAGGTCTGAAATATGCTTGTTATAGAAAGAGTACAGCAAGTCAGACTGACTTTTGACCTAGATCTATAAGCCTGACAAGTAGAAATGGTGTTGTATTTCAGATATCAGCTAAATACATTGTGAAGTGAAATATTAGATACCTAGTAGTTCCAGGCCAGACCAAACAGAGAAATACTAGCAGGGCAGTTAAGGAAATAACAAAGTGAGGTTTTTTTTGTGTTTGTTTGTTTTGTTACCACGTAGGGGAGACACATGATAGTACAGGAGAATTCACATCTGGAAGTTATACTTCTCTTTATTACAGACATTGAAGTAGACAAGCAAAGCATAGGGATGAGGTTGTTTTAGCAGTGGACAAGAATAATGAACAACTGGAAACTAGCGCTTGAGTAGACTAACCATACCAAGGCTTAATCCTGTCTCAAGAAACTATTCCTAAGTGTGATCTGCTGTTAAGAACCAACAAAAGCAGCAGATGAAGAGAAGGATGGATTTCATCAATAGTTCAGCAGTATTCCAAACTTTATATGATTTTTAAAATTGGGTGGGAGATATGAATGAAAGGTCAGTAGCCAATATGGTAAACAAATGAACAGTGTACCATATGGGGCCAGCAAGCATAATGGGCAAATGTTCAGAACTTGCTGTGACATGCACAATCAGATTGTTGGCTGTACTCACTTTCCTCACAAAGATACATAGAGTTACACCAGATGGTAAACTAAAAAACAGACTGACCATATTATCATCATTAAAGGCACAGAAGGTCTCTGTTGGATGTTAGAGTCTATACAAGGGCTGAGTGTGGCTGTGATCACGGGAAAGATTAAAAATAAATTAAAGTCTTAAAAATGGGTGGGTGTAATTGGAGCCAAATTTTAACTTGATAAATTAAAGGATAGTTCTCTGAGGGATGCATACAGGGTAATGCTTGAAAGGTGTCTGGGGCCACTAATTTTTCATGAAGAAAATAATTTCTCAGACTGAATGGGAAATACTCAAAGAAGCAATACAAGAGGAACTTCTCAGAGGAGTAGCTGTTTTAATCTGTAATTTTAAAAAATCAAGTAGTCCTGTACCACAGTAAAGACTAACAAATCTATCTGTTTAGCTGCATCATGAACTTTTTGGGGCAAACCCACTTTCTCAGATGGGTTCATGAGCTCCTCTGAGGAAGTGGGTTGTGCCCACAAAAGCTCATGCTAAAAGACTAGTCTTTTTTTTTTAAACAGCAGAGAAAGTTAGTCGAAGGTGTAAGCAAACAAAGAAATGCTAAACAATCCACAAAACAAGAAACTTACATGGAAGACTATAAACAAGCGATGATTTCTGGGAAAGAGGAAGTAGTAAATGTGTTCTAAAGAAATTACAAACATTGGACATGCAAAAGTTCTGGAAAGAAGAGGCATCAGGAAAACAAGTTATAAAAATAATATACAAAACAGGCTAAGTTTTATGAAAACCACAATCAGGCCAGTGATGCAAGTTGTAAGAAATGCCTAAGTGGTGCTGGAGGTATAGAAAGAGCATTTTAACAAAATGCCAAACTCTATAGTTCTCCCAGAGGTGTGCATTCTAGACATACTAGATGAACAGGGCAGCTTGTAAAGCAGGATGGATATTAAAAATATGGGAAAGCTGCAGGAAGATACAACATAGCAGCTGAGCTTCTAAAACTCCATGGGACAAGTGGTATGAAATCATTAGGAAAAATACATAAGAAGGTATGGAAACAAGTCGAGGTACCAGCAACTGGATAAAGGCAATAGCTGTACCAGTCCTGAAGAAAGAAGATCCTGCCATCAAAATAATGATGGAGGTATAAATTTATTTTGAGTACCAGGAAAAATCATTATGAAAGTAACTGTGACTAGATTAGAGGAAGTGGTAAGGGAAGGACAGTGCAGTTTCAGACCTGACCAAAGTTGTACTGATCAGATATTCATACTCCAAGAATTGATGGGAAAAAAGAAAATGGAGATTAAAGATGTTTGCTGTTTTCATCAACTTTATAAAAACATTTGATTCGGTGTGGAGGGAAGTTTTATGGAAAATAGTGAAAACTTCTGAAGTTCCAGATAGGGTAACTGCAATTATAAATGTGATGTATGAAGACTTCTGCAGTACCAGAAAAACTGATGGAAAATTAAACAACTGGTTTAAGACAAAGTTTGGTGACAAAGGGGATGGAAGCCCCATTCATCATGTTCTTAAACTGAACATTAAGAATGGTACATCAGTTGTGGGTATGACATTGGACGATCTAGAGTTTTGTTCATCATACAACTATCAGAAACATTTTAATTAGTGGTGATATTCTACACTACCTTGGAAAAATGGGTGCAGTTAACCTGGGCTTAAAATAAATACTAAGAAGAAAACATGGTATTATCTTGGCAAAGTTTTAGAACAAGTAAAATCTGATGTGAACTTTGAATCTTGATCTGTGTTGATTCCATCAAGGATAAGTTTAAAAGGAGAGGTGCTTTAGTCACAAACGCTGCACATGAACTGATGAAATTATGGACTAATGAAAATATGATGTTTGGTACCAAAGAGAAAGCTTATCAAACCAGTGTTTTAAACATATTTTTTCTGTGGTCTCTGGAAGCAGCAGCATTAAATAAAGCAAACAGCAGAAGGCTGGAGGGAGTAGAGATGAAAGGTTTTCAGATGATGACAGGTAAAAAGTGGAGTGATTTTAAGACAAATGAAGTAGTTAGAAGGAGAGTAGGATATGAAATCAAGGAATGGGATTAGCTGCAAGCAAAAAGAGTATGATGAGGGACCATGCAGAAGTCCAGGTGGGAGCACTCCTGGGGATCTATTACGCATAATCAAATGAAGCCAGGGACCAGAATTCATCACTCCTTATGCACTTCTCTCTAATGTATGGAAAGGAAGACTGTTATGGAGCACTTTTATTTCAGAGATATATGCTGAAGGTCTTATGCAGCCAACCATAAAAGGTTACAAGATTTCCTAAAAAATTTAGATTATTTTTAGAAATATAAAAAGGGACTACACTGAACATAGTGCAACTATTTTGAACCTCATTATGGTGAATAAAGATGAACTGATTAGTGTACAGAAACTTGGGGATCCCTGGAGATCAATGATAGTGATCTGATTACATTCAATATTGGCATATACAAGGCAGTCTCAACCAGTAATGCGTATGTGCTCATGCGCGCACACACAGAGCATCAGAAGAAGTGACTGCCAAAAGCTAAGGAAGATTATTAGCCAAACCAATTAGGAGGAAAAAAATGCAGAAAAAGGTGACCAGAAATTGGGAGTTCTCTAAGGACTATGAACTTGATGGCTAAAAAGCCACAATTCCACAGAATGGGGACAACCTTGGCTAAGAAGCCCGTCTGGTGCATTGATGAAGTGAAGGCAACTGTAGAAATCAAAAAACCCACTACAATATATAAGCAAATGGAAGGGAAGGAAAAAGGTAGAAATCAGAATAAATTAGAGGGTATATAAAAGTTAATAAGGGAAGCTAAAAAAAATCAGGGAACAATCCAGGACTGGAAGGTCTAAGTAAAAAAAAAATTTTTTTGTTTAAAGATTTTAAATATATTATGTACAAAAGAAATTATAACAATGGTATAGGTGCATTTCTGTATGGAGAAGGTAAAACTGTTAATAATGATGCAGAATAGGCAGAAGAAGTCAATAGGTATTTCTGTTTAGTATTTAGAAAGAAGCAGGATGATATGCTTGTATCGCATACCTTTCAGTTCATCAGTAAAAAAAAGGAAGATTTTAGACAACATCTCCTAGGCACAGACATTATTAAATCAGTAGGCCTGGAAAAACTGTGCCCAAGAGCCCGGAAAAGCTGGCTGAGGAGCTTTCTGATCTACCACTCTTCATTTAAATCAAAGGTTTGCAATAGCAGAGAAATTCCAGAAACAAGCATTAGTACACCTGCAGGAATTCCTGGAAGGGCGATGATGTACAGATATTTCAAAAGGTCAAGCAACATGATTTGGGAAGGTTAAATCCTAGAAAAAATAATGAAATATAGGATTCAAGTATCAAGAATGTATATTTTATGGAAAATAGATTTTGTAAAACTAACCTGATTTCATTTTGTCATGAGATTACAATTGTGGTAAATAAAAAAGACTTCACAAGTATAATATACTTAGCCTTTGTACGTCATTTCATTTAATATTGATTGGGTACATATAGACCAATCTGGATTCCTTGCTAAACTCAGCCCATTCAAACAAAATGTATTTTAATACAAACAAATGTTAAGTTACATATCTAGGTATGAGAAATGCAGAATGGGGGGGACTGTCAAGTGGAAAACAACAATTGAAAAACCTTGAGGGATCATAGTGACAAGCAACCTAACAGGGCCTAAAAGTGCAATGTTGTAGCAAAAAGGGCAGAAGTGATCCTTGGGCTATGTCTAGTCTAGCTTCTTTCGTAAGAAGATTTTCCGGAAGAGATCTTCCAGAAAAGCTTATTTCAAAAGTTCTTTCGAAAATGCAATAGCAGTATGGGTGTAAGTATAGTTTTTCCTGTATGAACAGGGGAACAAAGAAGGAAGAAGAGGAAGGTGATTTTATGTCTGTGTATGACATTGGTGAGGTTGACACTGGAATACAGCCACTCCCCGAGTTATGACCACCACTGCTTATGACTATCCGCACTTACAACCAAAGCAGTCGTAAATGCAGATCCGAGTTATGAACAGCGCGGTCGCCATGTAACTCTATGGGATCCAAGTTACGAACACTGAGTTACGGACCAAGTGTTGGTCCATAATTTGTTCGTAACTCGGGGAGCGGCTGTACTGTACAGTTTGGGTGTCCATATTTTTAAAAGATGCTGAAAAATTGGAGAGGGTACAGAAAAGAAATACAAAAATGATTCAAGGACTATAGAAGATGTTAACAGTGGAGTAATTTAGAATTCAATCTGTTTAGTTTATCTAAAAGAGGAACATTTACAGGGGAAAATGCTGCATAATAAATAGATCTAGCAGAGAAGGACTTAACAAGAATCAACAGCTGGAATCTGAACCCAGAGAATTTCATATTAAAAATTAGGTACACATTTTTAACAGTCAGGGTGATTAACCAATGTAACAAATTCACAAGGAAGTGGTGAATTTCTCATTTCCTGGTATCTTCAAATACAGACTGGATAACTTTCTGGTTATATATGTTAGCTAAACAAGTTATCGGATTTCATACACTGGTAAATGGCTTGTAATATACAGAAGTTTAGATGATCTAATGTTCCTTTTTGGTCATAAATGCTATGTATCTCATCTAGGAATTGGACTTCTAATCTCAGTTTTCTGGAAGCTAGATTGCACAGAGATATAACAAAAAATAGCAAGTAACACTTTTAAAATTCAAAGAAAAGTGTTAAGTTTAAGGAAAAAAGTAAAGCAACTTTTTATCCCAAGCAGATCACTAATTCTTAATAATACAAATATCAGTTTTCCCTCCAATATATCAGTTAGTACTTGACCAACTCACTGTGCACTTGCCCCCAAAAGAATCACCCTCAAAGTTTAACTGCAATTCCCAAATTTTCTCATAGAAACACATCCACAGCCTCCTCTAAGAGCTCAGAATATGAGTGTGGAGGTTGGATGAAGAGTTTATATTTTAAAGGTTTTTTTTTTTCTTTAAATTTGAACAATAATTTAAGGCTCACCTTTTTTTCAGATCAAACCTATCAAGGTACTTTGGTCCTAACCATTCACAAAGAAGATTTGCCCATCACATAGTTCAAAACATTATTTAATGTTATATAATTTCTCTTTTAGAGGATATTAATTTATTCATCATTACCTATACAATCTGACACAATACTTAAAACTTCTACTTTTATTTGGACATCTCAAAGTAACACAAAAGCATAATCACATACTTACAAACAACTTGTCTTTATTTAAAATGGAGCAAAGCCAGCAGAGCTAGCAAGCATGTTGCCAATACCTCTATCTGACTACATTAATTCTGTCACCACTCATCAACTGGCTTGTCACGTTTCACACTGCAACACTTCCAGGCACTTAGAGTATTACTACAATCATATTCTATGAAACATGTTGAGTCTGCATTTCTGGGATTCGCAGGAGAATGCACTTAGACTGTATAGAGCAAGCAAAGACATATTTCTAAGGAAGATATCAGTGTAGGAAAAAAAATCACTCTTTGTTTCTCCAACCCATTTGCCAGAACCATATGATTGTTGCTAGAAATGCTCTCTGTATTTTGGCACACAATGTATCACAGAGTATGTCGGACGTGCAGAGATTTTTCTAAAACTTTACATTCTTAAGCCCCTTATGGAGATCTCAAGTCATTGCAGAATAATACTAATATTCAATGAATCCCTTCAGACTCCAAGACAACTAGTTTATGTCAGTGGATAAAATAAAGTACCCAGCTGCTCAGGGACCAGAGAGTTGCAAAGTGAAGGAGTCATCTGTACCTCCTCTCCAAAAACTTACAGTGAGGACTTAGATGCTAATAAGGTTTGTGTGTGTTTCATTAGTTTCCTTCTTGTAAATCTGTTTGAGCAAAATAATCCTTTTGGTTTGTTTACTTCAATGATTAATTAAAAGAAACACAGAGAGGGGCCAGCATTCATTTAAAGGTAAATTCTCCCCTCAAAGTTACAAAAGGGATTCTGATAACTTAACGGGAGATACCTACATGTATTCCAGATCAGGATCTAGTTCTTAGTTCATAATTCAGATACAGAGAACATGTCTGGCTAGATAATTAGTGACTATGATGTTGCCACTAAGAATAAAGTTGCACCTAATAAGCAAATTATTCATATTAAATCCCTAGTGCTTACCATCTGCATATTTGTATGTTGCTTTTTTGGGAACAATTAGAGCTGAAAAGTAAAGCCAGATGGTTTACTGTCTAGTAATGAGTGCATGGTATTTAAATGAGGTATGTTTTAGTAAAGAGAGAATGTGAATCTTAAGGATGCTGAAGGAATTGTAGAGATGTGTGAAAACTCAGTCTAAATCTCCAATAAGAGTAGAACCCAGAATCAGAGCCCCATGGACCAGAGGCTGTGAAAACACGGGGAGACATGATCACTGAAGAACTATAAGTATGCAAATACGAGCAACATATCAAAAGTGGGGGAAATGGAGAAAATTTAGGTACAAGTTTATATATGTGTATATATACACCCACACGCATTTTTAGTTTTGTAATAACATACATAAAGTAGGAATTACCCCACCCACCTCTACTGCACTTGCCAATTTTTTGTTGCTTTCCTGGTGATTCTATGACAGATTAATAGCCTGCATTTCCTTCCACCAAATGTACTTTTGCTGCATCTTCAAGTTTTCTAGCAAATACTTTACATTGGAATTGCATCAGTGCCCCAGTCCTTAACAATATATTTGCAAAGCAGTTTGAAGCAAATGGAAGCAAACCTCCCTGCCTGGGCTGACAGAAAAATGCAGGACAATGTAGCACTTTAAAGACTAACAAGATGGTTTATTAGATGATGAGCTTTCGTGGGCCAGACCCACTTCCTCAGATCAAATAGTGGAAGAAAGTAGTCACAACCATATATACCAAAGGATACAATTAAAAAAAATGAACAAATATGAAAAGGACAAATCACATTGCAGAACAGAAGGGGGATGCGGGCGGGTGGGAAGGGGGAGGAAGGAAGGTGAGTGTCTGTGAATTGCTGATATTAAAGGTAGGGAGAGTGGGATGTTTGTGAGTTAATGGTATTACAGGTGATAATTGGGGAAACTGTCTTGGTAATGGGTGAGAAAGTTCAAAGTTTTGTTAAGTCCTTGTTGGCAAGTGTCGAATTTTAACATGAATGACAGTTCAGAGGATTCCCTTTCAAGTGCAGATGTAAAAGGTCTTTGTAGCAGAATGCAGGTGGCTAAGTCATTTAGAGAGTGTCCTTTCTGGTTAAAGTGGCAAGAAACTGTTTTCTCTTTGTGATCTTCTCTGATATCTGTCTGACAGAGACAGGCTAGTGCAGCTTGCAGAGGTCATCTAAAAATATCTATAAAAACAACCCTTTCCAACTGCACCTCAGGCTGGAGTTCAGCTCCTAAAACCTATGGAGGGCACTGAACTACAGACCCTGAAGTCCAGCTCAAGCCACAGCTTCAAGGTGCTATCTCTTCAGCTATTTGTAGTGATACACTGGCCTCTTAAACAATGGTGCAGGAATTGACTGAAGCCAAATGAAAGGAAATCCCTGGGAATTAGTAGTTGGAGCCCCCCACCAGACATTGTCCCTTAAAGGCTAGGGTTGCCAGGTGTTTGGTTTTGAACCGGACAGTCCAGTATTTGAGCTTTCTGCTCAGGAAACAAATTGAGAAAATACAAATGTCCGGTATTTTCTAAATAGATGTAATGTAGATCATGATGTAATGTCAAGTGTGTCCGGTATTTTTGTTGAAACCATCTGGCAACCCTATAAAGGCCCATCAAAAATGACCATATAGTGGAGGCCAGACAGGGTTCCTGTTTCTCCCAACCATTAAGGAGGAGCTCTCTATATATACACTCATGCTTTGTCACTCAAAACGGAGAAGATAACAAAGACGGATTATGCATAACATGTAAGGTCCAGGGACTGATAGATCTTGCCCTTAGAAGTTGTAAAGATATTCTAGTGAAGAGTTTTTTACGTAAAAAACTCAGAGGGCCTTAAAGTATCATTTCCTTGCAACATCTATCAAGAAAACAAGGAAAATAGGGTCCAGATTTTTTAAAAAAATAAAAGATCCTCTGGAAGCTTTACAATGGTGGTGCTGAGAACCATGGAAGCAAACTGCAAACTCTGGATACAACAGAAACTACTTCAAACCAGGGCTTGTGGCAGCACCTCAGCAGCCCTACAATCCAAAACCTAATCTCTCCTGCTATTCTTTAAGCATATTGGGAAAGGGGCCAGACTCTAAGGCATGAGCAAGACACAAAGAATAGTGTACAGCTGTCAGACTCAGGAGCCTAATCCGTTATGCCACAAAATGCAAGACCTGGGCTGATGCTGACAGGAAAAGGGAGCCTGAGCACAAAGGCTGAGCTCCCAATAGAAAAGGCTGGGAGTAGTGGCTCTGTGCAGAGCAATGTGAGACAGGTCTGGTAGAACAGCCTGAGACAAGTTTGAATCTTTGTAATAGACTTTACCTGAGGGGATTTGTGAATTATTTTTGAACTCTTTCAATTATTAAATCAATCAGGGAGAGGAGGAAGGGTGATTACACAAGAGAGACTGTGTAAAGGGAGCTCTACAGGGCCTTGAAGAAAGGAAACAGGCAAGCTGCTGCAGGATCACCCCTGGCCACAGGGAAGTGCTCAAGAGACAAGTGCCTTCCTACAGGGTGACATGAATAGCAGAGGCCAGCTTTAAAGGGCCAGTTCATCCCCATTGTTATAACAGAAGATCCTCGACTTTCTGTGAGTACTGATGGAATACAATTAATGGCATGTTTTCCTTCATTATGTTCATGCTGACACGGACCAACTCATTGCAATTTGGAATGAAAAGATTGGTATGTTCATTTCTGTTCAGTTTTAATCTTACATACAGATCACTTCCCCAAAACATCAGATATTCTATGAATTACCTGGTCATATTTAAAATACTCTAATTGAACAAGCATATTTTCACCTCTATTGTAATAATATGAACATAGGTTAGAGGAGGTTTTTTATTTCCACTAATTAATTCTAGCATTTTGAAGCTCTGGCATTCATTGACAATCATAAAACCTCAGATTCATTAAGATATGTAATTTAACTACTCAACATTCCTTTAACACTTCTGTACACATATCCACATAGTGCTATGTGGCAAATATTCAAATGATTCTACAGGAACAGATGGTTTAGACACAATTAATAAGAAGCCTTGAGTTATTTGCATATTCATTAGATAATATCAGTTATTCCTCAGCCAGAACAAAGAATAACAGGAGTGTATGTTTCCCTCCATTAGAGCATGAAACGCAAAACGTTTGCTATAAAAACAGGCAAATAGCAATCCTTGAAAATACAAGAATATTATTTAAATATTATCCTAATATTATCCATTCATGTTTCCACGATAACAGAAGCATTATGTTCACATAATGCTCTCTTGCTTTTATAACAGTGAAAATAGACAAAAAGATGCTTCATGCTTCTGGGCTCTTAGTCATACCCATAGATCCCTACTAGTCCAGAGGTTGTGTGCTAGCTAACTAATGGCAAAAATTACAAGTTTAAAGGCTACAGGATAAGTTTATACTAGGACTGCAGAAGTTTAAGTTCAATTCCCAGCACTGCAACTTTTCAGAAGAGTTCAGTACCTACAATCAGGGTCAGATTTAAAAAAAAAAAAAAAAAAAAAAATTTATTGACATTTAGCCATCAAAATAAGTGGCCAGAGTTTCAAGAGTGCAGAATATATATTACTGATTTTTTTTTAAAAGGGGAGTGATAGGGACCATAATGGAAGCTGCTGAGTGAAAATCTGGACTTTATTTATTTAGGTGCCTAAACTGGGAGCAAGGTGGTTTTGAAAATCTGGCCTTGATTACAGATATTGAGCACACAGAAAATCCAGCTCTTCCACTTTATGTTTTAGTAAGGAATTCGCAAAATTAAGATAATAGTTCCTCACCTCCCTCTTTTCTCTTTCTTCTGTTCTACTTGCACTCGAAGCACCTGTGGTCAGGTCCAGACTTTGAATAGGTGTAAATACAGTGCCTATCTCAAAAGATCTCTGAGGCAGGTTAGAGCTTCTGTAAAATAGATAAACTACTGTAAAATAGATAAACTAACCAGAAATAGGTGGAGGTTTTTCCTGAAGTTAAAAGTCACTGCAAACTTTCAAATCTTCCTTGTGAATTAGCAAGACTGAAGCTTCTGATGGGAATTCAAGTTACATGATTTGAGAGATGGGTGAAGGGAAAATGCATAAGGTCAACAAGGATGATACTTCTACATTTTCATAACTTTTAAGCTGAAACTGTAAAAATTACCACAAGTGAGACCAGACTTAGGCTTTCTTACCATGACTATGACAAAGCATATAGCTCCACATTTTCCTTGATAAACAAACCAATGTGGATTTCCAGAGAGAAGGTTGTTAAAGAAGCTTTATTATTTCCAGTAAGGCTTTAATTTAGAACACAGAATCATATTTTCTGGTCCAGATGTCTGCCATCTACCCATCAGAAGAGTGGAAGAGGAAAACTCACTGTAAAAATAGCCCTTGCACAAATATGAAGATTGAAATGAAATTGCTACTTTAAGAGTTCTTTAAAATATTTGTGCCAAATATTTTGAAGTGTTTGGGTCCATTTTGTTTGGGGAGCAGGAGTTGGACTAATGCCAAAACCAACCTTCACATTTATTGATACACATTTCTGTGGACATCTTAGTTTCCCTGTTGGAACGTGATCCATATGGAAGAAAGCATTAATAAAAAGTATACTTAGGCTTTATTCATCTGAATGTGGGTGGGGGGAGGGAGAAATCTGGGATCCATATATTCTTTAATTCACAACTGTGTAAATGCACACTTACAGTTAGTCCCTTAGGGTACATCTACACTTGCTCCCTAGTTCTACTAGGGATGCAAATGTAGGCGACTGAAATTGCTAATGAAGTGGGGATTTAAATATCCTGCACTTCATTAGCATGATCTCGCCAGTGCGTTACTCCGCTCAACAGCTGTTTTGAAAGTGAAAGCGCGTGCCAAGATGTGTTAGTTTGAACCAAAATGAGGAGTAACGTTAGTTCGAACAAAGGGGTTTGGTTTGAACTAACACATCCTGGTGCACACTTTCACTTTCGAAACAGCTGTTGAGTGGAGTAACGCACAGGCGAGATCATCCTAATATTTAAATCCCCGCTTCATTAGCAATTTCGGTCACCTACATTTGCATCCCTAGTTTGAACTAGGGAGCAAGTGTAAACTTACCCTAAGGAATGAAAAGGAACAGAATGACCAGACTGATTCTTTTCTGAGCACCTCTTGGCCCAGAAGAGAGAGTAGAGGACTTTGAATGAATATAGATCAATGTATTAACTAATAAACACAGAGGGCGGGAGAGTGTCAGGGTCCCCAGTGAGAGACAAAAAAGGCAGTTGTTGCAGGGCCCAGCAATTTAAGAGTTCTGTGGTGGCCGGAACCCAAGACTATTTACACTGCTGCCAGAACCCCGGCTTGTGCTGAGGGCTGATTCAGGGAGGCACAGCATGATCCATGTAGTGTGGAGGGCTGGGTGCTATAGACCTACCCTCTTCCACCCAGAGGGGAAGAGTTGCTCCCAGCCGGCACACTAAGGGGATGCCGGGAAAGGGTGACCCTATGTGACCCACAGCGGGGAGGGAAGCACTTCCCCTCCCCAAAGGAGCCGGCATACGCTGCCTGAACAGTTGAGGCAGTGGCACCGGGTAACTTAGATCCACGGCCTTTCTGCACAGTCAGGAGACCTGGGGCTGTGCAGCTCCAACTGTGCAGGCAGCGCTCTCTGTCCTGGGCCTCCCCCCCCCCCCAATAGGACGGCATTGTGGAAGTAAGTTGCTGGAGTACAACAGCCCCTGCTGTTCAGGCAGCATGCACACCAGCTGTTTCGGGAGGGGAAGTCCAGTCGCACACTTCCTGGAACCCAGAGGTGCTACAGGATTGCCAGGTACTGGTCCCAGCTGCCCCTGTCTCCTGCCCCCACCAGCACTGTCCCCAGCACCCAGCAGCACCCTGTCCCCAGCCACAGCACCCTGCCATCCACCCCAGGACCCTATCCCTGGCCCCAGCACCCTGTGACTCACCCCAGCACCCAGCAGCACCCTGTTCCCAGCCCCAGCACCCTGCCACCCACCCCAGCACCACCCTCTCCCCAGCCCCAGCAGCCTGCCACCCATCCCAGCACCCAGTATTACCCTGCCACCCACCCCAGCACCCAGCAGCACCCTGTCCCCAGCCCCAGCACCCAGCCACACACCCCAGGACCCTGTCCTTTGGACCAGCACCCTGCCACTCACCCCAGCACTCAGCAGTACCCTGTCTCTGGCCCCAGCACCCTGCCATCCACCCTAACACTCTGCACCACCCTGTCCCTGTCCCCAGCACCCAGCACCACCCTGTCCCCAGCACCCAGCACCCTGCCATCCACCCTAGCACCCATCAGCACACTGTCCCTGACCCCAGCAGCCTGCTACCCACCACAGCACCCACCCCAGTGTCCAGCAACACCATGTCCCTGACCTCAGCATCCTGCCCCAGCACCCCACCATCTGTGTCAACATCCTGCCACCCAGTTCTAGCACCCACTAGCACCCTGTCCCCTGTCCCCACCAGCACAGTTGGGACTACATTAGTGATGCTTGGAGGTTTTGGCGGGGTTTTTTCGCATCTCACTCGTGTGGCCCCAACTGACTTTTCTGTGGGTCAGTGACCCTTGACTCAAAACAGGTTCCCCACACCTCTGATAAAGACAATGCTAAAACCTTTTGAGTTTGACATAATATTTTATTTAAAAATGAAGCCTGGCCAACAAGCCCCCAATTGGGGCCAAATCCCCATCTCACTGCAGCATCATAACGCTCCTGCACCACCTGACCCCAAATCTGAGCCTATCCTACACTGGAACCCCTGTCCTGAGCCTCTTATATCCCCAAACTCCTGCATCCCCACATCCTCAGGTGCCACAAAACTCTTGCACCATCCACACATCACAAATCTGCACCATCCACACATCACCATACACACATCACACCTGAGCCCATCACACTCACAGCATCCTTGTCCTGAGCCCCTCACATATCTAACCCAAACTCCTGCACCCGCATATCCACGAGCCTGTGACTTGCTCGGCACCCCAACCTTCAACATGAGTCCAACACTCCCCAGCCTGCAGCTCCCTCCCCGAGCCAGCATCCCTTTCTCCTGCATCCAAATTCCCTCCCAGAGCTTGCACTTCTCACCCCTTCCCACACCCAAATACCTCATTCCCAGCCCACAGCCCGCACCTCCTGTCTCAACCCAGTGAGAGTGTATAAGGGCTGGGGCTAGCAAGTGATAGAGAGGAGGGGAACAGAGAGGATGGGGCCTCAAAGGGGTCGGAGTCTTGGGGAAGGAATGTGATTTTCATGCATTGGTGAGTTCTGCTCCTTTTTTGTTGTTGTTTTGTTTTGTTTTTTTGCTTGACAAACCTAGGGGTTTCTTGAAATTCTGAAAAGCTGAAAAGGGGTCCATGGCCAAATAAAATTGGGAAACTGCCTTAAGCATTTCCTTCTAACCTGTAAACAGAAAAATTGTGTTATGGTGGTGTGGCATACTGGGGTACAATCCAGCCTAGTGAGAGACTGTATCACCCCTGCTCTGTAACTCCGGGTGCCTTACAAAGCCTTGCTAAAGTAGCTCTCTTCTGAGCTGCTCCCAGTGTCCCTGCATACAAGCCTCTTGAGCGTTTGTATTTAACTACAGCCTACCAGCCACACTTGGATTGTACTCTGGCTTTTACCAGCTTCAGTTATACTATAGGTTGACCCCCAACCTACTCCCACTCCAAAATTCTCCCCCAGAAATATTTATCTTGTACTGGCCAGTCATCTCCTGGACAGTCCAATATATTAAGTATGTTATTCTTTTAAAGGAATAATATACACTTGCTTGTTATTTTAAGCAGACTTACTCACTTTAAATACACTGGATTAGATAAAACAGAAACAAGCTTATTAACGAGAGAGAGAGAGATTTTAACTAAGTACAAGCAAAGAGGGGAATAAGTCATCAATGGTTAAAAGAAAAATAAAGGAAAGTGTTTCTAATGACTCATTTAGACCATATTAGATCCAAGCAAAGTTTCTCTTTCAGCAGCATTACTGACCAAAATCTCTAGGTCAGGACCCCTGCACAAGAGTCCAGTGACTGTCTTCTTGGGTGCTGAGAATAAGGTGGGCACGACAGAGGTCTTGTTTGCCCTTTCATTTTTAAGTATTTTTGTCTTTTATAAATCATTTAAAGCTAAGGATGAGGAGACTGCTGGAAGATATTCTACACTGTTTCTGGATCTCTTTGTCCCTGACCTATATCCTTGACAAAGACTGGCCAATTGATAAGTCCACTAGTTTTGTTGACACCTGGCTTCCCTTTGTCTTTGAACAACTGTTTTTGCCACTTCTGAGATTTATCTGGAAAACACACTTCAGTCATTACTTAAATTATTCAAATGATACCTTACAAGGCATACCTTGTACAAAGATTACTGCAATAGTGTTTAGGGAATATTCCATCACACAGGAATTATGATAAAAACATATGCTAGATATCTCATGTAGCCAATAGTAAAATATTATTCAAATTTCTACAAATTATAGATTTTCTAATACAAAAGATTTTGCACCCAACATGAAGTAACTATTCTGCATTTCATCATAACAGAAAAAGATGAGTTAATCGTTGGATTAGAACTCTGTGGTTGCATAAGGACTCAGACTCAGGTTCATGACCTGATTTTATTCAATATGAGCAAAAAGAGAACAGAACCCAACCAGTAATAAATATATATATGTGTGTGTATATATATAGTTCAAAGTGATTTCCTAAAAAAACCTAGGAAAACTATGAGCCAAATTGATTGGGCAAAAGAAAAATGTGACAGAACATTGGGCATTTGTTAAGGAGAGGTCATTTGTTAGCTGGGGTCAAAAGTCCTCTTCCACAGCCAACAAAGAGGACAACTTTGGCTAAAAGGCCATCCTAATTCAGTGGCAAAATAAAAGTATTTAGAAAATTTAAAAAGCACTATATGTAACAAGAAGAAATAAGAGGCAATAGGTAGGAACAAATATAAATTAGAAGGTATGATGTGCAGAAAAAACTGAAGACATCAGCAAAAAAAACCCCCTATGTTCAGCAAGAAACAAGACACTATGAAGGAGAGTTTTTTTATTATATTAGGAATTGGGTATTACACATCTCAGAATATTTGTCCTTTTGCAACTTGTTCCTGCTCATATTCAATTTGTGATGCAATATAAGCCCCAGGCCCTTTTCAGCAGTACTACTGCTTAGCCAGTTATGTCATTTTCTAGTTGTGAATTTGATTTTGCCCTCCTAAGTGTAGCACTTGCATTGCCTTTATTGAATTTAATCTTGATTTCAGACCAATTCTTCAATTTGTCAAGGTAATTTTGAATTCTAATCCTACCCTCCATATGGCTTGCAGCCCCTCCCATCTTGCTATTATCTACAAATTATATAAGTATATGCTCCACTCCATTGTCTGGCACATTAATGAAAATATTGACTAGCACCGGATCCAGGACAGACCATTGTAAGACTAGATACAACCCCCCAGTTTGACAGCATGGCATTGATAACAAGTCTGAGTATGGTCTTTCAAACAGTTATGCTCCCACCACCTAGTAATAATGTCATTAATTTAAATTTTTCTAGTTTACTTGCGTAAAACTGTGCAAAAAACCCTACTAAAATCAAGATACAACATCTATAGCTTCCCCTCCCACTGTCCACTATGCCAGTAATCCTGTCAAGGATGGAAATTAGTTGGTTTGGCACAATTTATTCTTGAAAAGGCCAAGTTGGCTATTACTTATCATGCTATAATCCTCCCCTATTATCCTTTCTGTGCTTACAAATTGATTATCTAATAATTTGTTCCACTATCTCTCCAGATATCAAAGTTAGTTGGATTGGCCTATAATTATTTGGTCCTCTTTGTTCTCCTTCTTAATGATAGGTACTATGTTTGCCCTTCTCCAGTCCTCTGGGACCTGACCCACCCACCATGAGTTCTTAAAGATAATCACTAATGGTATCAAGACTACTTAAACTAACTCCTTAGGTATCATAAGATGAATTTCATTAGGCCCTACTAACTTGAGTACAGGCAGTCCCCGGGTTACGTACAAGATAGGGACTGTAGGTTTGTTCTTAAGTTGAATCTGTATGTAAGTCGGAACTGGCGTCCAGATTCAGCCGCTGCTGAAACTGATCAGTTTCAACAGCGGCTGAATCTGGATGCCAGTTCTGACTTACATACAGATTCAACTTAAGAACCCCAGGCATCCCCAAGTCAGCTGCTGCTGAAACTGATCAGCGGCTGATTCCAGGAAGCCCGGGGCAGGGGCTTCCTGTAGTCAGCCACTGGTCAGTTTCAGCAGCGGCTGACTTGGAGACGCCTGGGGCAGAGCAGCTGAGTGCTGCTGGGCTGGTCCAGTAGCGCCGCCACTCTTCGGCGCTACTGGAGCAACCCAGCAGCACCCCAGCTGCTCTGCCCCAGGCGTCCTGATTCAGCCGCTGCTGAAACTGACCAGCAGTGGCTGAATCAGGACGTCTGGGGCAGAGCAGCTGGGGTGCTGCCGGGTTGGTCCAGTAGCGCCCAGAGCAGCGCTACGGGACCAACCGGCAGCGCCCCAGCTGCTGCACCACAGGCGTCGGGAGCAAAGCCGCGGAGCACGGGGGCAGC
Source organism: Pelodiscus sinensis (assembly GCF_052426305.1). Classification (NCBI taxonomy): domain Eukaryota; kingdom Metazoa; phylum Chordata; order Testudines; family Trionychidae; genus Pelodiscus; species Pelodiscus sinensis. The sequence goes on from NC_143054.1 coordinate 33,621,812, forward strand.
GGGACAGCCCAGACGCGCCGTGGCTGTCCTGCTGCCCTCGGGCTCCGCGGCTTTGCTCTGCTTTGCTCCCCGTCTCCCTGGTCTACAGACCAGGGGGACGGGGAGCAAAGCGGTAGAACATGCGGGCAGCGGACAGCCCAAAGCAGAGCAAAGCCACGGAGCATGCGGGCAGCGGACAGCCCAGACGTGTCTGGGCTGTCTGCTGCCCGCGTGTTCCGCCGCTTTGCTCCCCGTCCCCCTGGTCTGCAGACCGCTGGTCTGGGCTGTCCGCTGCCCACGTGCTCTGCCGCTTTGCTTCCTCCCCCTGGTCTGCTGGAGACCAGGGAGACGGCCCGTTCGTAACTGCAGATCCGACATAAGTCGGATCCGCGTAACTCGGGGACTGCCTGTATATCTACCTTATCTAGTTATTCTTTAATCTGCTCTTTCCCTATTCAGCCTTATGATCTTTCTCCCTTAATATTAATTGTATTGAGTAGCTGCTCCCCATTAATCCTTTTAGTAAAGACTAAAGCCAAACAATTAGGCATCACTGCAGCCTCCTTGATGTTATCTATTATTACCTTTCCCACCTCTCTAAGGGTAAGCCTACACCACAACATTATTTTGAAATAACTAGCATTATTTCGAATTAGCTTAGTCTGCATCTACATAGGAAGCAGATATTTCAAAATAATGTTAAAATACTGTCAAGCTAGAGGATTTCTTACTCTGACTCCTGTAACCCTCATTGTTCAAGGACTAAGAGAAGATGAAGACTGTTCTAACTGCTGTGTATATGCTCCCTATTTCGAAATAACTTGAGCTCAATTTGCGTAGTTTATTTCAGGTTAAGCCCTGATATGTAGATGCACCTTTAGTAGTGGACCTAAACTTTCTTTTATCTTTTCTCTGGTGCCTAATGTATTTATAAAACCTCTTCTCATGACCTTTTATATCCCTTGCTAAGTATAGCTCATTTTGTGTTTCAGTATTTCTGATGTGGTCTCTATATCCTACTACTCCTTTTGAAGTCATTCTTAGCAGGTTGTCCATATTTCTACTTTTTTATTTCTTTTTCATTTTTAGATCATTAAATTGCTCCTCATGGAAACCTATTGGCCTTTTACTATTCTTCCTATCTTTCTTCACATATGGGTGGTTTATTACTTATGACTTTCACATTGTCTCTGAGGATACATCTACATAGTGGGACTATTTCAGGATATTGGAAGTATCCCATATAGTTACCCTGCATCTTTTGAAGGCGCCAGCTATTTTGAAATAGGTCTCCACGATGGTTAAAGGATGTCTCGAAATAGCAAATTATTTTGAAATTTGGCACTGTGTAGATGCACCAAATTTGAAATACACTATTTCAAAATTCAATCAAAATAAGATACACAATTTACATAGTGAAAATTGCATATCTTATTTTGAGTTTAGGGTTCTGTATAGATGCACCTGAGAAACTGTCAAATTTCTTGAACTCCTTTTGCTTTAGATTTAGGAGCTTGGAGATGTGGAAGGCTCAGTACAGGAGGCTGGGGATGTGGGGGTTTCAGGAATTAGTGTTGGGGGTATGGAAGGATTCCGGGCAGAGGCTTTGTGATCAGGGATCAGGGCAGGGGGTGGGGATGATCAGCAGCTTCTCCCTGGTGCCAGCCAGGGCAGTGGGAGCCATGGAGTCCGCACACTGGCTACCCTATGGGGTGGCAGACACAGACACTCTGTCAGAAATACTAGGCAACAGGAGTGATCCTGGCCAGTCAATACCAAGTGCTCCAGAAGGAATGAAAAGAAGAGGGAAATTGCTGGAGTGATCCATCATTTACTGTCCTGGAAATCAGAGGTTTAGGGCACTCAGAGCTTGGAGCACCTGATTACCTTGGCTAATGTCTATTTATAGACCTATCATCCATGAATTTATGTAATTTCTTTTGCTCTCTGTTATGCTTTTGTCCTCCACAATATCCCCTGGCAAAGAGTCTACAGGTTCACTGTGCGTTAAGTAGGTATGTTTAAAACTGTGTAATACAGTAACCATGTAACCAGTAAAAATCTTAGTGGCCTGTTAGAAGCATTCAGAAAACAGTAGACAGGTAAAATCAAATCCCATCTTGAACGGATTTCCATGTAGTTCAGAACTGGAATAAAAAAAAAATTCCTTTTCCTTAGACAAAAATAAAGGATTGTATTAAAAATTATGACTTATTATAAACTATAATTGTTATTCTTTTGCAATGATCATTATTGGAGTTGTCTAATGCTGTATAGATGAGCAAACACTATTTATAATTTCAAGAATAAAATTTCTTATGGATTTTTTTGCAAGCCTGATTTTTTTATTTATATTTGCCAATGAGCTCCTACTGTGATGATGATCGAGGTATGCAACAGGGCATGAAAAATAGTTTATAAAATGCTGCTTCACGTTAATGAAGTCATTTAGTTTTGTTCATTCCTGTTCCAGTTAGATACATTCTGTGACTTGTGTGCCATATAATTTTAGTGGGAAGCTTGTTCATATGTCTGTTTTAACAGGAGAATTAAACTTGCCTAATCTTAGTTCTGAATCCTTTCCAATTATGCCAGTTAATACACTTTAAAACTTAATCAGAGCTACATAAATCCAGACAAAAAGCAAATTTTGTACTCTACTAAATACAAAAGGAATAAATAGAAAGTTAGCAAGAGAAATGGAAAACAAAGTTCTCTGAAATCCAGATAAGCACCAAATAATTTCTGCAAAAATCTGTCATAAAAGTTGTTCACCCAATAGATTACATTCTTTATATGAATGTTTGTTTGTTTGACTCAAAGAGAGCTGATAAAACCAACATTTTAAACAGGAAAGCACTGTGCTGCAGAAAGCAATGTACTACATCACAGGCCACTGAAACAGATATTAATTTAGGGCTAATGAAGACTACGCTCAAGATTCGAAAGAGGATATGAAAATTCCATGGGAATTTGAATATCTTCTTCCAATCTCACTTTCGAAAACTCCGTTTTTGAAAGTGAAAGTAGTCAGGACGCGTTTTTTTGGCAACCCCCCTTTTTCGAAAAGCCGCTCTTCCTCAAAAAATGAGGTTTACGCAGCTTTTCGAAAAGGAGGGGGGTTGCCAAAAAACCCATGTCTTGGCTACTTTCACTTTCAAAAATGGAGCTTTCGAAAGTGAGATCGGAAGAAGATATGCAAATTCCCACGGAATCTGCATATCCTCTTTCGAAACTTCAGCGTAGTTTAGACATAGCCTTTGAGGTTGTTCATGTTCATTCATTGTTGTGCTGAGACATGGAGACAAGTGACCACTATGCTAAATATGTACTCTGGAACTCAGAGCCAACAAGATGCTGAGCTGAAAAGAAAGTTATTTTGACTACTGTAGATTTGGTTCAGGAGGATTGTATGACCAACCATAATGACTAATGCTCAGTATGCAGGGCAGTATATTTATGTGCTGTATGTTACGGTCCGCAGGACCATAACAATCAGACTATGCTGTCATGGTACAAGAAACTAACCAAGAGACATTTTTTGTGTGAAAGACATCTAGTGTTCTACAAGGGTAATGCAGACCTTTTAATTGCTTCATGCAAAACCTCTGGCATCTGGTGCTCTGCCATGGAAAGATGAGAAAATTCACTGATACTGAATTTTTGTTTCAAAATACTGTGAACATCACCATCTTCAAAACAACACTGACATTTTGAAAGGAAATTGTGTTCAATTTAGCTGTCATAACTCAGTGACTTTTTACAAGAAAATGATGGAAGACTGTATTACAAAAAAGAAAACAAAAAAAGCAAAAGAGTGAAATTGATGTCACTGCAAGACTTTGGAAAACAACATTAAAATGTCAAGATGCAATAAAATACAACTTTGCAAAATAGAAATGTAGGAAGATAGTTTTATATCAAATCTAAGTGAGGAAAGACAAACCTAGTCTGTGACAGCATCACAGTAGAACAATAAAAGTGTATGAACTGTACTTCCAAGAATTTGTCAAGGGTGCCCAGATCCTGGGTGAGTGCTCTTCTATGTAGCCACTACAAATATGACTAATTAGGGATATGCTTTCCTAATTTGCTTATGTTAAAAACAGGACTAAAAAGATTTAGATTCAGACTTTTAAATCTGAAAGGTCCATTATGATCATCTAGTCTAATCTTCCACATAACACTGGCTAAAGACATTATCCAAATAATCCTAATTATGGCATTATAAGGGGAAAACCCTGTTTTTTTATTCCCAAGCCTACATCTAATTGTTCTTCTACACATGCCCATCTACTCCAGTAGTATTTTTGTACATAGCTATTTAAAAAACAAAGTGAATTAAGCATATATACTCTATATTCTGTATTTGTTTGGAAGAACCATTGCAATACAGTAAAAGTGTTTCTTTGGTTTTTTCCAGTACATTGTTTACTGCACACTATTTGCTTCATGTGCACCATGGGGGGAGCACATTACTTAGCATTTATCTGGAATTGTAGAATACCAAGCTAGTGACGACAGCAGCCTTCTGTCGTCTTAAAGGATTTAAAGCTCATAGCTCCAGGCCTAAGATATTATATAACAGTTCATATACAAATCATTACTGCTTGGTATTTTGATTAACAATCTTGCAGCAGATTTTATGGTGGTAAAACATTTTTGCAAGTTATGACAAAGATAAAAATGCAGGTTCATCAATCACTTATGGATCAATTTCTCTGTTTATTTTTTATCTTTCAAACAAAAAAAGTTGTATTACAACAATATTAGTAGCACTGTGAAGACATAGCAGAATTGCGCCGTGGCAAAGGGGGGGGATCCCGCAGAATTATGCTGTCCGGGGCCCCGCAAAAAGGTCATCTGCCCCTGGCCACACGGTCTGGGGATGGCTGAGAATCGCATGACAGCGACAGCGGTGCCTCCAGCCTCTGGGGCCATCCCTGGACCATGTGGCTGCGGCACTGGAGTTTCCAGGGCTGACCCTGGACCACATGGGCCCTGGCAGTGACAGTGGGGCCTCCCTTCACGGTGGCCAAGGACAGCATGGCCATGGCTGCAAGGGGGCGCAAAGCCAAGTAAGGTTCCCTCCTCATGCCCAGACCCCCCCAAACTCCAATCCCCTCTCAAGACCCTGCACTCCCAGCTTGCTCTGATACCCTCCTTTGTTCGTGTACCCTCCTTTCTGGCCAGACACCTCCACCCTGCTCCTACATCCACAATTGCTGCTGCATCCTCTTTCCTGGCCACACAGTGCACCCTCCCTTGCTCCTGCTCCTTTCACCTGGCCAGACACCCTACTCCCAGCCTGCTTCTGCACCCTTCCTCCCACGTAGACCTCTCAATTTCTCCCCCTTATGCACCCTACCTCCCTCCCATATCCTGCACCCCATCCCTATCCTACTTGCTAGCAGCTCTGTCCCACGCACTGTACCCCTCATTTTTGTCCCTACCCCAGAGTCTAAGAGAGTCCATAAAATCTACTAACTCCAGAACCCCAGAAAAGTAAATCTGGTCTACAGGAAGCCCTGAACCTCAATCTCCCCCTTCCCTTCCCCTCACTCTATGAGGCTGGGGCACCAGAGGAGTGAGATGTCTCAGTTGGGGCCACATCAGTGAGGTGTAAGGGTTTTTGGAGGAGTTTTTTTGCTTCTCACTTGTGTGGTCCCCAACAGATTTTTCTGTGGGTGAGTGGTCCTTGACCAAAAAAAGGTTCCCCACCCCTGCTGTAAATAAAGAAAACATGGAAGCCTTTTGTGTTGGACATAATATTTTACTTTGAGAAACTAACATGAGAAAGTTACCAGGCTTAATCTGTTCCATAATTTAAATTAAACTATTCTCCAGCTGCAACTGGTTCAGAAAATATGGTCACCATACCAAACCCGCCCTTGCCTCCCCTCCCTTCTCCTGCCCACCAGTACACAGATCCGTGGATAAGTTAAATCTTGGCACTTCTGAAAGACTGCCAAACCCTGCACTAATAGGTAAGATCTGCATCTTTCTTTATTAATGAAACTGCTGTAAGTAGGACTATCATTGCCTTTAAAAAGTATCACCGGCATTCTGATCCGTACATAGAGGTGAAGAAGTCAAATCTCGGCACTCCACCTCTGAAAGGTTGCTGACCCCTGCTCTAGAGGCAGCTAACCATACCATGGTTAAATACTTCCACCTAGGATACCCTTGGAAACTACTACTTTGTGTAATCCTTGCAAGTGCCCATCTACAACAAAAAAATTGAGGAGTCCTCAAGGCAAACATATTGCTTCTAATGCCAATCTCTGCAGAATGATTGACCACACAAACTGTCAGCATCAAAATTATCTTTTTCCAAGCCACAGGGGGCAGCACGAGCCAATCCTCTCTAGCAGCAGCCCCGGAAGTCTCCAAAACAGAAAAGTTCACAACTGAATCAACCTGCTGGCAGAAGTTTGGAAATTGTTCTGTCACTTCCCCTGTTTGTGTCACTTCATTCTTAAGTGCTACTATATTTGTGCTCCCCACTTCCCTTCAATCATGTAATGATTAAATATTTCCTTGTTGGCCATAACTACTTTATTATGACATCAATAGAGAGCACTGAAGTATGAGTTTTTACTAGTTAGGCACATCAAAGTGTATAAATTCATATGCAAGAGAACGAGAGCAGCAGAAATTACACCTGTCTTATTTCCATGACAGTAAATGTCAGTCTACTGTCTATAGAAACTATTTCACTGCTTCACATTTCATACTGACTTATTACACTTTTTCCCTCAAAATCTGCTTTATTTTAGCTTAGTAAGCATTACATTATTGCCAGAATGAGTTAAAGGACAAAAACGGTATGCACAAGAAGATATGATTACCTAAACAACTCATTTCCAGTAGTTGTACAAAGTTTTCAGATGTCTGCTAATAGGCTATATCTGGAAGTTTACTGTTCCCAGAGGGCCAATACCCAGTTTTATAGTATCACACTAACAACTGCTGATTTGTAACAACTTATTTTGAATAAAGTTATTTTACAAAAAATCTCTAGAGAGATCAAGTTATTTTGCTTTTTTTAGAAGAAAACACAAACCTTCAATCCAATTATTCATTTTAGTACTTTTCTATAGCATAACAAAAGCTTACAGGAAACACAAATTTAGCCCTGGTCTACACTAGGACCTTATTTCAAAATAATCCCCTAAATTCAAATTTATAAGCCGTGCATCCGCACTACCAAGCCTGTTGTTTCGAAATAATGGGCTATGGAATTCGAACTCTGTACTCCTGCTTTTCATGGGGAGTAATGCTAATTCCGAAATAGTAATTTCAAAATAATAGTAGTGTGGATGCTCTGGGGTGCCACTAATTCAAACTTATTGGCTTCCCACAGCTCCCCAGAGTGCTTCCTGTGCATCTAAGTCCATGAATCCCCATTAACAAGCCTGCCTTGGACTAATTTTGATGCTTCCCTGTAATGAGGACACACTAGTTCGAATTTGTTAAATGGGAGTTCATAAGTTGAATTTAGTAATTTTGAAATAGTTTCCTAGTGTAGACATGGCCTCAGAGTATAATTCTGGAGTAAAAATTAATTCCCATTCACTTTAATTACAAAGTAAAAGTGAAAGCTGGAAAAAATCTACTTTATCTGTTAACAGATGTCAGTGAATGTCTGTGAAAAATATCATCATTCACAAGATCAGATAATCTTAAAAAAGTGCAAACGGGTTCCCATTTCAAAGCCTCACAGGTGGCAGAAATAAAGTTGTTAAAATGCTGCTGCTCCACACAGAAAATGATGGGAGGAGAAGAAGGGAAGGAAAGAGATAATTGTGTGATGCAGGATTACTAATAAAAATGTATAGACACACGCTGAAAACTGAAGATTTTGAACTTCTGAGAATTAACTCCCAATTACAGCTGAGTGAAAGATCTAAATTTCTCTCTTGTGGGAAATTCTGATATTTTGACATTTATTTTTGTCCCTGGTAATTGGGATGAAAAGTCAAACTACTAATCTTTCACAGAATGAAAAGTTCTGAAAAAAAATGTAATTCTAAAATGGCAAATTGAAGTGTTTAGACATTTTCAGCTGAAAAAAACATTTTACGATGCCCGAATCTAAATGTTTCCTTTCAGTATGTTGGCCTGAATGAAAATGTTTCATAACAAGGTGAATCAGTTTGACATTAAACATCATCTGGCAAAGCATGATATAGCTTCCTGAAAGTTGTAGTGTATATGTTTTGTACCCTCATTCTTTTCAATAGGCTGGTCTCCCTACTCAGACTATATCTTCCACAATGCATCATTGGGGTAAGTCAGATGGGAGACCATGCATCATGGAAGATGTACTCTAGTCAAGGAATTCAACTCATAGGACAGAGTGGGGGCATGAATCAATTACAATTCCCATGAGGCAGCATGGCATCTTAGACAGAGGAAAACTATGTTTAATGTTGAACTAACCGAGAACATTTTTTTCAAAATTTCCTAATGCAAAAAACGAAAAATGTCTGCAAAACTGACATTTTCTTGCAGAAATTTTGATTTTGTAAAAACACAGTTTTGCATTTAAAAATGAAAAAAAAAATTTGCGTGAAAATTCCTGACCAGTACCCAAGGGCCTGAGAGTTCACAAATAAATTAATGTCTTCACCTATCACATCATTAATCTGCAGCCAGGATAAAAATAATGGACTAGAATGACATGACTCAGAAACAAGTAAAGTAATTAAACTTTCCCCTACAATGAAATGACATATGTCCTTGTAAATTAGAGACTATGTAATCTTCTAGTCTTCTAGAGCATGTCATTTACACTAGAGAACAGTGTTCCCTCTATGACTTTCCATCCATGAGTGAAGTGAATTTTGTCTTATGCACCAATATTGAGGTCATGTGCACTTGTTCGGATGTGTGCCACAGTGGCATCCAAGTTATTAATAATTATCTTATAAACCTCTCCCTTTCCCCCTCTGTTGCTATGTCTCCCATCCTCCCTTACCCCATCTGCTCCCCTGGTGCCTGCTGCCCCCCACTGCTCACCCTCCTCTGCTGTCCTGACTCCTGCCCTTCCTCACTCCCTTCCCAATCCCCTCTCCTAACATTTCCCTCTACTCACCTGCCCTGCCTTTCTCCTCTGCCCTTTGGTGCCCGTCCCTCCTCGCCATTCCCCTCCCCATGTTTGCCCTTCTGCTTCACCCCCAAAATCCCCCTGGCAATCCCTGCACCCTTCTGGTGCCTCCCCCTTCCCTCACTGTCCCCCAATACTTTCCCCCCTTGCCCTCTTCCCCCCTAGGGCCCACGCCCTAGAATCATAGAATCACAGAGTTTGAAGAGACCTCAGGAGGTCATCAAATCCAGCCCCCTGCCCAAGAAAAGGACCAATCCCAATTAAATGAACCCAGCCAGGGCTTTGTCAAACCAAGACTTCAAAACATCTAGGGATGGAGATTCCACCACCTCCCTAAATAAACAAGTCCAGTACTTCACCACCATTCTAGTGAAATAGTTTTTCCAAATATCCAACCTAGACCTCCCCCACTGTAACTTGAGACCATTGCTCCTTGTTCTGCCATCTCTCACTACTGTGAACAGCCTCTCTCCATCCTCTTTGGAACCTCCCTTCAGGAAGTTGAAGGCTGCTCTCAAATCCCTCCCTCACTCTTCTCTACTGCAGACTAAACAAACCCAAATCCCTCAGTGTCTCCTCATAGATCATGTACTCCAGTCCCCGGTCATTTTGGTTGCCCTCCGTTGGACCCTCTCCAATGCGCCCACATCCTTTTTATAGTGGGGGGCCCAGAACGGGACACAATACTTGAGATGTGGCCTCACGATAGCTGAATAAAGGGGAATAATCACTTCTCTAGATCTGCTGGCAATTCTCCTCCTAATGCACCCCCAATATGCCATTAGCCTTCTTGGCTACAAGGACACACTGTTGACTCATATCTAGCTTCTCATCCACTGTAATCCCCAGGTCTTTTTCTGCGGAACTGCTACTTAGCCATTCGGTCCTGAGCCTGTAACAATGTTTGGGATTCTTCCATCCCAAATGCAGGATTCTACGCTTGCCCTTGTTAAACCTCATCAGCTTTCTTTTGGCCAAGTCCTCTAATCTATCTAGGTCACTCTGGACCCTATCCCTGCTCTCCAACATATCTACCTCTCCCCCAGCTTCGTGTCATCTGCAAACTTGCTGAGGGTGCAATCCATCCAGGTCATTAATAAAGATGTTGAACAAAACCAGCAGATGTTGAACCACCCTCTGTCCTTATTCTCCTCATGCCTCTCTACGCCCTCAAATGACTTGCTCCATCCCCTGCCTTCTTCATGCCCAAATCTCCTTTCAACCCCTCTTCTCCCACCACCCAGTCCTCCGTTCTCCTCTTCATTACTCTTGCCCCCATTTCCCCTACCCTCTCCTCTCCCAGCATCACCCTGTACTCTCCCCTGTCCCCACCCCCACTGATACCTTCCCATTTCCCCCATACCTCACTCCTCCTGCCCTTTCCCCTCATTTTCTCCTCTTGGCTCCCTGGCATTTGTCTCTCCTCCACCTTGCCCTTTGGTGCCTTCCCCTTTCTCTCTCCTTACTACATGCCCCTTCCTCTTCTCACATCCCCTTAGTGCTTTCCCTGCCCCTTCCCTTACCTTCTGCCATCTTGACACCTGCACCCACCAGGCAGGGCAGCATGGCAGATGGCTGCCCTGTGTGCTGGAGCTGGAGCCAGGGTCATGGTGCTATTTTTAGTATTGAAGCCACCACCCAGGAGCAGCTGCACCATGGCCAGTCTCCAGCTCCGGCACATGGGGCAGCACACCCTGTGTGCTGGGACTCAAGCTGGGCCCACAGAGATATTTTTAGTATCGCGGTCCTGGGCGCATCAGCTGCAATGCAGCCACAGCCCCAGCTGCTTCCAAGGGCTGGGCCATGTGGTGGGCAACTTCCCCATGCGCCAGGACTGGAGCTGGGCCCCAATACTATTTTTAGTATTGTAGCTCAGAGTCCAGCTCCGGCAGCCGCCATGCAGGCTGCGTGGTGGCTGCCCAACTGCTCCTGGGGTGGGCAGTCACCTGCCACGCAGCTCCTCTGCTGAGGAGGTGTGCAGGAACAAATTTCTTGGTGCGCAGGTGCACACCTTACAGAGAACCTTGCATATCACATCTATGTCATGTCTACGCTACAAAATCATTTTGAAATAACTAAATTTGAAATAATAATTCCCAAAATAACAAAATCAAAAAAGCGTGTCCCCTCTACAGGGAAGCCTCGAAATTAGTCCAAGGCAGGCTCTGTTATTGTGGATGTGCTACCTCAACTTAGAGCCCCAGGAAGCACTGGGGAGGAATTATTCTTGAGAGTAGTTATTTTGAAATAGCAGCAGCGGAGCATCCACACTAATGCTATTTTGAAATAACAATTTTTAAATAAGTGTTATTCCCCAAGGAAAGCAGGAATATAGATTTTGAAAAAACTATCCCATTGTATTGAAATAATGGGCTTGGTAGTGTGGACACTCCATTTATTATTTCGAAATAAGGGAGGTTATTTTGCAATAACTCCCTACTGTAGACCAGGGCCTAGTTTGCTGTGACCAGCCTGGAAGGACATAAAAGAATGTTACACTGGAGATGAGGTGCAATTTTCAGAGTAAAATCGTAGCTGAGTTACTGACATTAAGACGTTGTACAAAAGCCAGTTATTGCTGAGATTTCTACAAGTTATACAAATTTGTAAAGGATTTATATTAGGATGTTTACCTGAGGGAGGGGCAACCTCACAAATATACTTTTTAGAAAAAAAATGAGGGAAAAAAAGTAAATCATTAAGTACCCATTCCAGTTAATAGAGTTTCATCAAACTGAACCAAAAATTAGGCATTACATAGTAATAGAAATAGGAAACAATTCTGGTTGAACTTCACAGTGCACTAGTTTATAGGCAGAGAAATAATAAGACTTTTAATAAAATTTGGAATACTTGGCTAGATGCAACCCACTTTTAACAAACACGAACAGTACCATTAAACTGGAACTACTTACATGCCCATGAAATAATACTAATAATCATGCTTATTACAGTAGTGCCCAATGACTAAGTGATGCCCAAAAATGGAGTCTCTCTATGCTAGCCACTGTACAAAGACAGTCCTTGGTCCAAGTGCATAAGGCTAAATTAGACAAGACAGATGTGGATTGAGGGAAGGAGTATGAAAAACAACAAGCAAAGTGATCAATGTGACAACGAGTAAACGTCATGTCAATTACATGTTTTGGAGAGTAGGTTTAGTTTGAGGAGGCTTTTCTGGGAGAAGTTGAATGGTCTTGTTTTGCGGGACATACCAGCTAAATGTTAATAAAAGTGAAGAGAGAGGGAAACTGAATATGGGGAAAGTGATATGGCATAGAAGAAGAAGGTAGGAGTGCAGGTAAAGAGTGATATGGTGATGAAGAGACTGTAAGGGAGAGAGAAGACTGATATTAACAGCCAATCAACACGGGGTGGAGAAGAATCAAATGGGTAGAAAGTATTTTGAATGTCTGAAGATCTCTGCTTTGGCTGCTTCTGTTGGAATCTCTGGTTGGTTCTTCTTAGCAAGCCCCTACCCCCTAATCGCATGGTGAGGGACCACTACCTAGATCCTACTATCCTATGCTTTGAAGCAGTCTTCCTTCATAATTATGGCTCCGGATATTCCAGGCTGATGCTGGCCCCATTTTACTTCCCTTCCTATCAGTGCAGCAGTCCCTGATTTGTCTGATTCCAGAAGGTAGAGGCAGTTGCAGACTCTCTGGCTGGTTCCTCTTTTCAGTTATAGTTTTCTCTATAAGCCTTTGATTTCCTCCAAAGGCCAGCTATATATCACCGAAATGTCTGCACATATCTTAAGTAAGAAATGTCTAAAGTATCAAATGTCTTGTGCATTTCCTCCATCAAGCTGCCAAATCAGCAGCATATAAAGATACAAATTTAAATATTTTTTTAAATAAAATGATCAGCCATTGTCCTTTTTGCAGCCCCACCTGCAAGATCTCACTCTGTCATTCCCTTATTACACAATGCTACTAGATACTGTCCTCTTTAAAAACCTTCAAAAAGCCAATCTTCCACCAGTGCTCACCTTCTCCAACTTAATTCTCTTCCAGTAAAGGACCTGAGCAAAATGCAGTGCATGGGGGGAGAAAAATCTCAGATCATGAGTCCTCTTTCTGAGGAATACAAATTCTATAGACAAGCAACAGTGTGCTCACCATTTGGAGGGATTTGTTCACAGAAGTCCTTAGTGTACCACAGCTCTAGGAATTACCTCCAGGCTATCTGGCTTCATGCCCAACCTCTCCACATGAACTTTCCTGAAAATAAAAACACCAGAAAGTATAAAAATGTATTGACTTGTCTGCAGAAAAGATTTGCAGGCTGTTTGCTTTCTTGTAAAGTAAAAAATAACAAGGTTGATGTGAGCAAACAGAGAGGCATAAAGTAGCTAAAACCTGTCAATAAAAAAGACAAAGCATTATTCTGCTGAAAGTCATTCCACTGGGGATTATCTCTAAAAGCCACCTTTGTTTTCAGCACCAGGATTTAGAAAGTACTTCGTTTTATTTATTTATTTTAAGAAATGTGGATAAACTCAAGAACACATGAAAGAGATGGTCAGTGAATATATCCACTGTGATGATTATTTTATCATCTGACTAACAGCAAAGTGCATTGTGAAAAGAAATCCCTATAGAATTCCAAGCCCTTGCTGCAAAAATCATTACAGTGACATATTCCAAAATAACTGAGGAAGGGAGAGAGAAAACAAGTTCTAATTCACATTTTCCTAGAAATTCTTCTGTCAGTGGAATAGAGTTTTCCCCTTCAGAAGCAGCTATGCAGTGCCCCTTCCCACTGCTCCCTTTGAAGCCCTACTGCCAAGGACTGACTATCCAGCTACATTTACCTTGGACTCCCAACCTAATCCAAACTCAGCATTTGTTCTCAACATTTAGAGGCAAATCAGTGAAAGTTGATACAATCATACTTCTCATACATGGGTTTGAGAAGCAGAGTTGACTCAAGAAAAGTAGTGATGACACTCCATGGAACTGAAACCCCACAGAGAAGCTTCTAGAAGGTCAAGGAATGAGGAAAGAATGCAACACACCGCCACCACTGTGGAGATACAGACTCCCCTGTATCACAAACAGAGAACAGCACAGGGCCCATTATCAGCACAATGGGATCCAGATCAGTGACTGGTGTTCAAAAGCACAAAGACCCTACAACTAATAAATTATAATTACAAGTCTGACCCATTCCTGCAGTCATCACTGTTTAGGATAAGGTCGCGTGTATGTGATATGTAATATTTCAGTAGCTTTCCCAATTTGCTTTGCTCAAAGATAGTATGAGCAGCAAAGTGAACTTGCTTTGAACAAAGATGGAGAGAGGTCTTATTTATCAGCACAATAGGTCCACAGCCTGAGCTGTTATAGGGTACATCTAGACTACACCCCTCTGTCAGCAGAGGGATGTAAATGTAGCACTTCGAAAGAGTAAATGAAGCTGGGATTTAAGTATCCCACACTTCGTTTGCATAATCACATCATGGTACTATTTTGAACAAGAGCCATTTTGAAACTGAAACCACAGTTTAGACGCAGTTTTTCAACAACAAGGTGCCTTTTTGAAAGATCCTGTACTCCTCAAAAATCAGTGCCATGACGTGATTATGCAAATGAAGTATGGGATATTTAAATCCCCACTTCATTTGCACTTTCAAAGTGCTTCATTTACATCCCTCTGCCAACAGAGGGGTGTAGTCTAGACATAGCCATAGAAAGAATTCATAGGAGTCTGAGGTTTAAATATTTTTCCACCTTCTTTCTGTTTCAGCTTTATTTCAGGACTTCCGGTTTACCCAAAGCAACACAGACTTGGCAAAACTCCTTGGCTGCTGCATTCCTACCATACCATGGTAAGAATAATTTTTTAAAAAGTAAAATAACTGCAAACAGATTTGCTTTTGTTACACCTGAGAACTGATTCTGGTCAGAAAAACAACACACCTTATCCCATGGGAGCATTCTAGCCACGTGCTAACACACTAATATAACCCACATTCCTACTGGGTATGGTGTTTGGTCCCATCTAGTGGCACTCACAGAATTTACTGAGAAAATAATGAGTTTGCTCTACAGCATAAGCTGAGAGCCAGCTGGCTTTTGGCTCATGTAGTCGAGGCTCAACATGCACAAAAGCTCCGGAGGTCCCAGGTTTAGTTCTGTCTGTCACTGTTACACTAAGCCTAACTACACTCCAGCCCCACATTTAGGTGCTGAGCCTAAATACACTCAGCCACACTTCATTAGTTCCTAAGTGAGAGTTCTCTGAAATGACTCTGGAACCTTGCTGGAAGTTCATATATAAAACTCCAGGCAACTGATTGTAGTTACAGCAATCAAACAATACAGACATGAGACAGAATTGTCCATAAGTCAGTTGAGTGCCCTAACCCTGGACTATTGTGGTACGTCTAGACTACAGGCTTTTGTCGACAGAAGTTTTGTCGACAGATACTGTCGACAAAGCTTCTGTCGACAAAGAGCATCAAGACTATATCCAGTTCTGTCGACAAAGCAAGCTGCTTTGTCGACATGACAGTGTAGACGCCAAGGACAGTGTAGATGCAATAATGCCTTGTGTCGACAGAACTCTGTCGACAAAAGGCGTTATTCCTCACAGAATGAGGTTTACAGCCGTCAACAAAACTGCGGCAGTGTAGACGCAGGTATAGTTTTGTCAACAAAAGTCCACTTTTGTTGACAAAACCCTGTAGTCTAGACACACCCTCGGATAGACAGCAGTGTGACTCTCTCTCTCTTATACCTTGATAAGTGATTTGGCTCATTTTATTCAATAGCAGGCTACTGGAAGTGCCCTTTGTATTGTTTGGGCTAGGCAATTAGTTTTGAATGAATAGCTTATTTTCGTGTCTCTGCTGTGTTTCTGTGTTGATTTTAGTACTGATTTAAATTGTTTTAAAAGTTAAGTCTTTCAGTCATCTGTATATTTATTTCCCAATGAAATTTTTTGAAAGGTCCAGGTTTTTCCCCCTCTTATACAGAACAGAAACAAATGTCAACACCTGAACTTTTTTTGCAAAATGGAATGTTTGTTTTGCTATCTCCTGTCAACCATATTGCTACTGGTCTTGGACAGCATGGAGGATGAAGTTGCTAGATTTGAAAGAAAATAGGACAAGAGGCTGACAAAAGGGAGGAGGAGGAATAGATTGGGACAAAGAGCTAGGGGAAAAAGGGGAACGTCTGGAACCATTTGGATAAAGGCAGCAGGAGACAGATCTCATGAGGAGCTGGAGTGCAGTGGGAGAACTAGGGCTTGCTGGGCAAAGAGAATGGACAAACAGCTGAGGAAAGTGTGGGAGAGAGAAAACTAAGATTGGAGGGGAAATGGGGAATGTAGGGAGGGAAGAGAGATACATACTAGCCGAGGACGCAAACAGAGGTACCTGAGAATGGCTGGGCAAGGAGATTGGGACAGAGAGATAGGGTGGAGACTGAGTCTGAACATGGGGGGAGAAACTGAGTAGGGAGGCTAAAAGAGTGGAGCTAAGACTTTCCTTGGCAAGGAGATCAGGATTCAATGAGAAGCCAGAGAAGTGGAGACAGCTTGCCTGTGTAAACTTAAATTTGTTCCTTTATATGAATGCATTATGAAATAGTCTTAGTTCCATGCTGACATTATTTTTTTCCATAGGACCCCTACTTCATTCAGTGTCCAGGGTGAACAGTGGGAATGAATTAATAATTCAATATTTTCTTTTGTTCAATAAATAAACCATGGGGCCACAAATTGAACACTATTCAACCCTGCTTTGAAGACAGTCAATAATCTCTGTTGTGCAGTGCTCATCATTATACTATGAGTGCTTCACAAACATTGCTTAATTTATTTTCACAGCACCCGTTCAGAAAGAGGAGGTGGTATTTTCCCCTCTTTAAAGATGAGGGGGCAAAGCACAGAGATAAAGGTCAAAAGCATCCACTAATTTTGAATGCCCAGTAAGAGACACGTAGGACTTGATTTTTCAGAGCATGTAGCATTAGGTAGCACTTTATATGTTCAAAGCACATCTCCCTTTGATTCACAGCTTTTCTACCAATCAAAGCTCAGGGTCTATAGTCAGGCAATCAGAAATTATGGAACATACAGATAATGAAAAGTTTGGTTTAAGTCAGGAGATGTGGACCCCAGCTTGCCAATATCTAGCACCTGCGGCTCGGGCTCCCCCACCCCCAGCATTGGGGAGCTCATGCTGGCACTCCAGCCCCCAGCAGACCAGGCTTTTCTCGCGGACGCCTGGGGTAGAGCAGCTGGGGTGCTGCCGGGTTGGTCCCGCAGCGCCACTCCTCGGCGCTACTGGACCAACCTGGCAGCACCCCAGCTGCTCTGCCCCAGGTGTCCTGATTCAGCCGTTGCTGGTCAGTTTCAGCAGTGGCTGAATCAGGACGCCTGGGGTAGAGCAGCTGGGGTGCTGCCGGGTTGGTCCCACAGCACCGCTCCTCGGCGCTACTGGACCAACCCAGCAGCACCCCAGCTGCTCTGCCCCAGGCGTCCCTGATTCAGCCACTGCTGAAACTGACCAGCGGCTGACTACAGGAAGCCGAAGGCAGAGTTGCTCTGCCCCGTGCTTCCTGGAATCAGCCGCTGATCAGTTTCAGCAGCAACTGACTTGGGGACACCTGCGGTAGAGCAGCTGGGGTGCTGCTGGGTTGGTCCCCGCAGCGCCGAGGTGCGGCGCTGCGGGGACCTACCCGGCAGCGTCCCAGCTGCTCTGTTCCAGGCATCCAGATTCAGCCGCTGTTGAAACTGATCAGCGGCTGATTCCAGGAAGCCCGAGGCAGAGAAACTCTGCCTCGGGCTTCCTGTAGTCAGCCGCTGGTCAGTTTCAGCAGCGGCTGAATCTGGACGCCAGTTCCAACTTACGTACAAATTCAACTTAAGAGCAAACCTACAGTCCCTATCTCGTACGTAACCCGGGGACTGCCTGTATACAACTTTCGACTTCTGCAACAAATGAAGTGGGCATGCTACAGACAAATCTCCTTCACTACAAGAACCTGATTCACCCCCAAATCAGGTCCAGCCTGTGCACTGAATGAGGCAGGGAATCTTTGGGTGAAAAACATGTAACCATGTAATGAAAGACTGAATCAGAGTGTGTACATAATAAGGGGGCTGAATTAAAGTTGTATGGGCCACCTTAATGTTGGCATTTTCTAACTCCTAGAGTGCTTTATTCTGCAACAATCATAATAATCTTTTTGAGTGAATTATGTTTATAATACAATTGTACCCAAAGACTTCATTCAGGATCCCATGTGTTAGCTTCTGTAAAATCTAAAATGTAGACATGGCCTCTGCTTCAAATACTGGTGGAAATAAATGACCCAAACTGATGACCCCCAAAACACTAATTTATGGGGTGCATTATTCCACTAGTGACATGATTCAAAATGGCCAGCTTGAAGGATTTACAGTTGCCTTGTTGTATTTTTTGAATACAGTTTGTAACCTGGTTATTGGGAAGCTCACTATATGACTATATATGTAAAAGGGGCAACTGGGGAAAGCAACAGGAAGGGTTTAAGCTAGCTCTCAGTAAACACAAGTCATTCTGAGGGAACACCAGATATTTTGACAATTCTATCTCTAGGTTCAGCCATTCTAAAACACTGGTTTTGATGAAAAAGGCCAAAGCCCAGGGCCACAGAAGAATAAGAGACTATGGGCAGTTTAAAAAGGTGCTCTTCTCAGGAAAGGGGAGTAGCTGTTTAAGACAGCCAGTATACCAAGCATGACTCCTCTGGAAGTTAATTCTGCCTAGGTTACCACCAGGAGATGGTAAGCTAGATATGCATGTATCTAATTTTCTCTAATAGCAAGATTTTATAACCGATGCTATACAGTCATCGGATAGCCTTCTTAACATCAGACTTCCAAAGGGAAGAACCAGAACCCACAGCTGCTGGGTAAGCACACTTGATACACAAGAGCTATTATAACCCTGTCTACACAACAAACTAGGGAGTGAGTTCCCTGCTCACACTGGGATAGTCATTCTAGCTCTGATCAAGTGAGGGCAGGTCTAAATAGGAGTGTAGTTATGGTATCACTGGTAGTGACAGCAGGAGCCAAGTCTCCACTGTTGTTTTCCATGCTGCCGGGGCTACACTAGTATTCATACTCATGCTAGCTCACAGAGCTCACATGAGAATTCACATAGGGGCAGAGGAAGCACACCCCTATCTCATGGTGTAGACATGCCCCATTCTTTGGTTAATTGTGGAATTTTATCTCAGGCCAATGTGACAAAATACACCCTGTATTCACCTCCTACACCGCACTGTAATTATCGTGGAACAAAATATGCCTGGTATTATTTGAAAACCCACAATTTGGTGGTCAGTATTGTCCTGATAAAATCCATGTGGCAACACTATCCTGTATGATATTAACACATTTTCCAAACTTCACGACCCTGCCCAAGCAGAAGTCAGCAAGCAGGTCTGTCCTAAAGAAAGGAACAAAAAAAAATGTGTGCCTTAATTTGCATTTAGGCAATAAACAGACTCTTCAAGCAAGGAAGTAAACAAAGGAAGCTCAAACAGATGAAGAAAAACAGCACATATCAGCCTTCTCTGCAGACTTTCTCTCTCAATTCACAGATGGAAAGGTTTATCATGAGTTGACCAGGAACTATAACAAGCAGGAGTAAAAACTGCAAGGACACTCCTCTTACCAACTGCCCACCTCATTCTCTGCAGCTGAGAAGATACATGGAAACAGCAGTTAGACTGTGGGGAAAAAGTCCTTTACTGAAAGTTTGGTCAGTAATCTGCTGGTGCATGCAGTATGAAAGTCTGCAGAGCAAATATGCTAGTTTCTCAGTAGAGATTAGTATCTTTATTTTTCTTGTAACCGTTTCTGACTTGAAGCCTCATTACTTTATACTGATTTAAAAATCTACTTTTAGTTGTTAAACTTGCTTTACTATTTTCTCTAATTCAGTGTGTTTAAACTGAAGTGTCCAGGAAACTACTTAAGACAAATGGACATATTATTCCTTTACAGGAATAATGGACTTAATATATTTGTACTGTTCAGGAGAGGATTGGGTATGACGGTACATACAGTTCTTGGATAAGATCTGGGATGTCGGGGGGGAGTAGAGGTCATCCTGCCTTATAACCTAGACTGGTGAGAGCCAGGGTGTAGTTGGCGTACACACAATCAGCTCTGGTGGGCAAGCTGGAAGGCTGTTTGTAAGCAGCTGAGGTGAGAGTTACTACTGCAGGGCATTATGCCGCACTCAAGGATTCAAGGCAGGGTGACACAGCCCCTTATTAGTCTAGACTGTGCCCTGATAGGTCACAAGCCTGACATGACAGGGTGCACTCAGAGAGATCAGAAAGGGGACAGAGGTGCAGCTAGCCCTGTAGTTATGCCACAAGGAGAAAATACCCCTTCTGCCGAAGGCCTTGCCCCCTTCTA
This sequence comes from Pelodiscus sinensis, assembly GCF_052426305.1. NCBI lineage: Eukaryota > Metazoa > Chordata > Testudines > Trionychidae > Pelodiscus > Pelodiscus sinensis. Next base: position 33,642,339 of record NC_143054.1, read on the forward strand.
GGGGCCTGGAGCTGGGCCCCAGTACCCATAAGGTTTTTAATTTGCTTTCACCCCTCAAATGGAGTCAAGCATATTTATCCAGTACCCTTTTAAACAGGAGTGGAACAACTCTACAATCTATGCAGGTTTGTTACCAGAATTGGGGCATCTTTTCTATGAATGGGGAATGACATCTACAAGTGGGACTCTCACATCTGCCTGTATGGTTAAAAGTTAGTCCTTTAATGCAGCTTTGCAGCTTATTGACAGGATCTCAGAACTCAAGAGGAGTTAACAGCCATAGTTGTTTTGAAGAACTGTTTGTCCCTTAAGGCAAACAGGGTCGGGTCTAAACTCATAACATACCTTATGGTATTTGTGAACATAAAAAGCAGAGGCTGAGCTATGCAGCCAAGTCTTGATTAGAGAGTGATGGCTTTAGAAGAAGGTGGGAAGACTAAGTAGTCTACTGGGTTGTTATAACTTTTTTATCTTTTGAGAAGAGGAACGATTTATCTGGAAGCTTGCTTTATAAAAAGTAGCTGCTTGGAATGTTATAGAAATAGCCCAAGGGCAGTGGATTAGTGAGAAAAGGGCAGGTGAGGCTCTCAAACATGCGTGATGAGTGTCAGACCTCATGTTAGATAAAATAATAATAATTTGTCTTCCCTGAGACTATTGCTAACAATCCCTGCCATTTTTAAAGCAATGTTTCCTTTTTTCCCCAGAGCTAAATGCAAAATATTCCCCATAACCATTATAATGGCCTATTGTGCAAGTCCAGCCCTGATGATTAGTTAATGGGCCAATGTCTCACAACTCTACGGAGCTATCCAAAGTCACTTTTAGAGACTATTTATAGTTTTCTGTCTGCTGCACAGCTGGATTCATGGGATGAAATTCTGATCCCCACCAGCTGTATTTCATCCATGACACCTAAAGTACCTGGCTTTATTGATATAATGATATGAAAATTGTACCAACAAAAAATAAATACATCTATCTTACAGAAGAAGTGTTTACAAAATTTTAACATGTAGCATATACAGAATCTAGAAAACTCTTTCAAACCTATAAAGGTACTAACTGAAATCGTAAGCAGTTATAGAGTAACAAAGTTCTATATCTAGCATTGGATGCCCATCTGAATTTCTGCATCTTCATTAGAACCCACAGTACATTTAACTGGTTTGCCAAAGCCTTTCTCCAGAAATTATAACTTATTTTTAGAGAGGGTCCTTCATACTAAAGGATCCCAAAGACATTTCTAAACTAAAATATATAATTTCCATCCTATACAAACTTCTAAAATCCTTAGACATGGACCTAAAAACAAATTCCCAGAGCAAAACCTTGGATTCATACCTAAATTATCAGTCCAAATCTTGGAGAAAGTTGGAACATACTTAAATCTGGTTAGATTCTATTTAACTGTGGAACCTTCAACTTCAGCAATATTTTTGGTGAAAAACAAAACAAAAACTCACCATTCTGAGGCAAACACCAGATATGGAAATCTTTAGCCCAAATGGTTAAAGTTTAGAAAACATAAGCTGAATAAGTGGACCACAAGCTAAATATGAGTCAGCAGTGTGATGCTGTTGCAAAAAAAGCAAACATGATTCTGGGATGTGTGAACAGGTGTGTTGTGAGCAAGACACGAGAAGTCATTCTTCCACTCTACTCTGCGCTGGTTAGGCCTCAGTTGGAGTATTGTGTCCAGTTCTGGGCACCACATTTCAAGAAAGATGTGGAGAAATTGGAGAGGGTCCACAGAAGAGCAACAAGAATGATTAAAGGTCTAGAGAACATGACCTATGAAGGAAGCCTGAAAGAATTGGGTTTGTTTAGTTTAGAAAAGAAAAGATTGAGGGGGGACATGATAGCCATTTTCAGGTATCTAAAAGGGTGTCATAAGGAGGAGGGAGAAAACTTGTTCATCTTGGCCTCTGAGGATAGAACAAGAAGCAATGGGCTTAAACTGCAGCAAAGAAGGTTTAGGTTGCACATTAGGAAAAAGTTCCTAACTGTCAGGGTAGTCAGACACTGGAATAAATTGCCCAGGGAGGTTGTGGAATCCCCATCTCTGGAGATACTTTAGAGAAGATTAGACCGTCTATCAGGGACGGTCTAGACAGTATTTGGTCCTGCCATGGGGGCAGGGAACTGGACTCCATGACCTCTCGAGGTCCCTTCCAGTCCTATCGCTCTTCCTCCCACCCCTGCTCCCCCTTCCGCTTCTTCCATCCGGGGTTTACCAGAGTCGTCGACAAAGGCTTCCTCTGTCGACCGTGCCGCATCTAGACTGCCGCGCTGTGCCAGATCAACTGATCGTTGGCACAGCGCGGTGGCCATTTTTATGTTAATGAAGTGGGGATTATTTAAATCCCTGCTTCTTTGACTATGCCAAATAAACTATTTTACATGGCTCCGTCGACGGAGCCATGTGGTCTAGACATAGCCTGGGGTCTGTTTCCACTCTCATGGACAGCTGTGTAAATCAAGAGAAACTCCATTTGTGTCAATTCTGATGAAAAATCAGTGTGCAGTGTGTAGTGTGCAGAGAATTGGGCCCTAGGTTTTGCAGCTGTTTGACCCTTAGCTTTTGTAACCTTCCTCACACTAGATTATAGTCCTGAGTATCTTTAGCAACTAAGAATCTCTAGGACAAGATGTTAAGATATTTTGATGGATGCATCCGTTCTTGTTGAGATGTGTCTATGTGTTTTCCAAAATATACCCATGCTGTACCTCCCCACAATATGGAGTTGGAAGAAGGGAGAGCCAGCTGAGACTTAAGCCAACAGGAGAAATTGGGGAAACCCTTTAACTAGGGACCTTTGGAATCTGATGCCATCAGCGCATTTTCTACAGTTTTAACTGGACTTTCCATATCTAATGCTCATTGGCTGTTTGCTCCAAACCCCTCCCTCCAAATCTCTTGAACTCAGCCTCACTCTACAAGTTCACTTCAGTTCCTGCATCTTCATTCCATCCCTCTTCTCACTTGCTCTATCCCCATTACCCCTATTCTCTTCTGTAATAGGGTCCTTCATGAGCTAGGTGGCGTAGTGGTTAGCATCTACTCTGTCAGGGAAGGTGGCCAGTGGTAGGAGATAACAATCCCTCCCCACTCCACTGCGTTCTGTCTCAGGGTCCAAGGAGGGTCAGAAGCATTGACTGCTGGGGGTGGAGCCCACTGTGTTATCCTGCCTGAATTGCTTCCTACTACTGCGCTCTCTGCTTCTGGTCCCAATAGGAAAAATGCAAAATAGAAAGGAAATCAAACCAAACCATCAGCTCAGTATGCAGCCCACAGTGTGCAGTACCCTAGCCTGCACACTCTGATCTGCTTTGCTCTCTTTTTTCAACCCTGTTTCCTGGGACAGGACATATTCTGCACGGTTGAAGGAGTGGGGCTAGCTAGGTCAAGTATTGTCTTTTAACCCTTTCTGTCCCAATGTGAGATTTGGATACCCAATCACACCTTCCCTTTTCTTTCCATGTAATTGATCCCTTCCAAAGTAAATTCATCCAAAAAACCAACCAAAAGCACTGAAATAACAGAGTAACATGAAATCTGGTATCCTCACATTGCTCACTCTGCTTCTGTTATAGTCCTAACTCCACCGTGCATCAGGCTTGCCAACTAAAATGGAAAGCTAGGGGTGGGGGTTAAGGAAAATCTCCTATTCTGTTTCTACAGTGCATGCAGTGGAGCCTCATTCTCAGTTGGTCTATACAGAATATCATGATAAACACAATGCAATCTGCATAGTGTCTCTGATCACATGTTCCACTGGGTTCATTCAGTTGAATTCACAGAATCGGTTTTTCCCTTCCATTATCACGAACGTGGTATAAGGCTTCATTAAATAAGTATTAGAAAACATGGACAATTAAGGTCAATACAAGTTTTAACTTCTCTTGTCCAGCACCTACTTCCATTGCTAACTGGGTTCTTAGAAGGCATTTAGGGGTAAATTAGGGCTAAATGACAGAACAGAACACTGAGAGCAGGATTGGGTGCTCTGAACAAACTTTCTGGGACCATAGGAAAGTTGGCCACACCCATGATAAGTGGACATCCAGCTAACTAAAATCATGCTGGATCATTGATGTTGCCATACCAGAGAAGCTACGGCTACCCTGCAATTTTTTTTTTGGAAGAAGATATGCAAATCATGTTCACATTTGCTTATCTTCTTCTGATTCTTTTTGTGGAAGAGGTTTTCCTGATATTTGGCCTCGTGTAAGTGGGGCTAAATGTCAGAAAAAACCCTCTTTAGCAAGACCCCTTATTCCTCGTAAATCAAGATTTACAGGGTCTTGCAAAAGAGCGGGTTTTTTCCAACATTTGGCCCCATCTACACGAGGCTTAATATCGGAAAAGCCTTTTTAGTAAAAAGAATCAGAAGAAGATATGCAAATGCGAGTGCAATTTGCGTCTCTTCTTCCAAAAAAAATGGCAGTATAGCTGTAGCCAGAGTGCTGGATTAGAGAGGTTCAACTTGTAGTAAACCTGGAGTTCCTGGCTCTCAGCTGTGCGCACATTCCCCTATGCCCACAGAAAATTAGGGATAAGCAAAGAAAGATTCCTTTCACAAAACTTGTGTTTTCCCTGAAATACAGGAAACCTCCGAGACGCGACCGCCTGAGTTGTGACCTTCCCCCCCCCCCCACACACACACACACACTTACAAAAATGGTTGTAAGTGCAGAAGGGACTGAAAACCTCCAACTTATGTCCTTGGCCTGCATTTACGATGGCACGCGAAGCCTATCGTAAATGAGGGTTCGAGTTATGACGCCCCTGATTTGCAACGCTTCCCCAGGAACCGATTGCGTTGCAAGTCAGGGACTGCCTGTACTTAGAAATTAATTTGAGCCATTTCAGAATAATTCAGGGGACTAAGAAATTGAGTACATATTGGATTTAAACTAAAACCCAACAATAAAATACAAGCACAGTCTGCTGCACATTTAGGGAGTATGATTTCAAATCCTCATAACTTTGTCAAATCAAAAATCAGCATCAGCTGGAGCAGAAAAAAAAGGCATTTCTGACTATGGACTATTTCCCTGGTAAATGTTACCTTCCTATCACAAGCCTTTTCAGTACTACAGCTGCTTAATAAAATTCTCACAAGATTTTTTTTCTAATAGGAAAAGTTCATTTTTTCTACCCTTCTCTAGTTCAAAATTCTCTGAACATTTATTTGATCAAACTTGCAAGGCGCAATTCACCTTCATGCAGAAATCAAGCTTAGAAAAATTCAGCCCCAAAGGAGAAATTTTCAGAAAGTTATGAGAGAGATTAAACATTGGGGATTATAATGGAAACCAATTATGCAACCTTAAGTACAGGAGCCACAACTGCCTCTTGCTCTAATGCAGTCACTTTACACTAACATAACTAATAGTTATCACAGCTGAAAGCATGGCCAGCAGACAGCTACAAAACTAGGAATATCCAAAACTAGGGATATCACATGTGAACATTTGAAAAATAAAAAAAACTCAGCTCAAACATTTTTCAATTTAATTCTCCACAATTTTGCAATTTGTGACAAAGGAGGGGGATTTTTCAGTATTAAAAATAATTTTACAATCATTAAACAATTTTTCTTTAGCTTCTTTTATCCTAATGATTCTACTCAGTCTGTTTCTCTTTTAGGGGGTTACTTCATTCAATTAGGTCTTTGTTTATTTAAAAACTCTGTTTGGACACTCCTTAAAAAATGCCAGACTATCCTTTGTTTACTCTTGGATACAGTTGATGTGATAACTTGCCTCTTCCATCAGTTCTGTCATCCGGTATGTAAACATTAGAGTAACAAGGTCTTTGTGAGGGTCTCTTTCAACTCAGGTGTTAGCAAGACTGTGCAGCCATGTGAAACTGCTTCAAGTTTAAACAGATCCCTAGAGATATATGTATCATTGGGCCCATATTTTTAGAAGTTTGCTACAACCCATCTTTAGGATTCAGTGTACAATTCTTGGTCTTCTCAATTGTTTCTCTCAATATATCCCCAACTAGGGACCAGCCAAAATGGTGACTAAGCAATCCTTTCAAAAGACCACATTATGCCACTCTTACTCAGATCAGGTAGCACTTTGCTCTGTGGGCAATCACAAAGAAGCCATTAGAACAGCTCTGTGAATAAGGTATTACTCAAATTAAGTAATAGCTGTAGAGTGCGGCTGTATGAAAAGCAAATGGATAGAGGAGCATTAATAAATGGACTACAATGTAGCATATGGATCCCTACCGTATGGAACATATTGACTGACAGTCACAGACCATGTACACTTAGTCAAGGGCCCAACTTGAAAGTCCAATATATTTTTGAATGTGTGACTAGAATTCAGTTGTCAGCATATTCCATTTTATTAGTTCATATAGAAATAATATCACCAGGAAAATATTTGTGAATGACCAGACAATGGGTTAATATTTTCTAATTAACCCTTTTCTAATTTGGATTCTGATCCAAAAATGCTTATGATGTCCATAACATCTCATTGAACTCCACAGAAATACTCAAGAGTATAAAGCTGATCATGTGCATTAGTGTCTACAGATTCGTGTATAAATTATTTTCATAATCTTGCCTCATTTCCTTTAATTTCAGAAAGGGCAGCATTAATTACCTCAGACGGGAAATGTCAAACTGCTGTGCAAAGACCCAGGACCCTTAGCCTACACCTGATGAAGTCATTGGGAGAAGTAACAGGCTCTTAGGCTGCATTCCTGGAGAGCTTTTTGGCCATTAGAATTCTTGGCTTTCTATATGAAAAAGAACGGGTCAGAAATAACCAAATGTAGTCATCAAGATTAAAAGCAACTGCACAGATTACAATGAAATAAAGCTTGGAAGATTTAAAAAAAATGGCTCTTAAAAATACAGAGCACCTCTATCCCATACTGCAATAACTTGTTTTATGTGACAATTGATTTGAACATACTATTTAGTAAAACTTGAGGTCAAAACAGTAATGGCATCTGGCAGAAGCTCTACTTTTGACTGACCATGTTTCATCAAGATTATTATTAACTATTTCAAAGCCTGGATGACTTGCTTCAGCCCCTCTGCATTCAAACTAGTCAATGTATCTATACTAACATCTTTTAATCAAGCTGTTCTCATTCTAATGTGCCTGGGTTCTCGTCTGCTACAACTGACTCTTATGTGTCAGCATTTGTATTACTGTAAGGAATAGTTGTTTGTTGGGACACTTTTTATTTACTTCTAAATAGGCTGATTCTGGCAAATTTGTGAAGGGTCAAATCTGGCCCAGTACATGGATTTTACAGGATATACCCAGTTCACCACTCCCTTAATGTGACGAGAAAAATGCATACTTGTGCTAACCAAACTGAGATTCTTCTCCAGACACCTTAATCTCAAACACACTGATTTGGATTAAGACATAAAATATGTTTATTAACTACAAAAAGCTAGGTTTTAAGTGACAGCAAAAAAATCAAAGCAGATTAGTTTGTAAATAAAAAACACAAATTGAATTTAACATACTAGATAGATAGTGTATGAATTAGCCAGTTCTCGCCTTGGTTGGTAGATTCTTGAGGCACAAGCTGCCTTTACTTTGTAGCTTGAGTTTCCCAGGTTTTTTTTCATACTCAAGCTAGAAATTCCTTGAGCCTGGGAACATCACTTTCCCCAGAGCAGTTTTTATTCCTCAGTTGTTTCCGGGTGTGTTGCTGTAGACAGCATGAGATTCCTCCATGATGTCATATTTTATATCTTCTTCCCACTTGCTGGAAAGCTTTTTGGCCATGACCTGGGTCAAACATTTCCCATTGTGTAGTGCCATCTCTGAGAGGGTTCTGTTGTACACAGTTCTTCGGGCAATCCTGGTGCTGCTATGCATTTCCTCAATAAACCATTAACATTGCTTGGCCTTTTCATTGTTGTACTTGAAAGGCTGCTTGTAGGTGTTTACAACCTCACAACATGCATTTAATAATGCATACATAGCCAAATTTCATAACTTCACACACGATGACAGCACATACAATTCAACTAGATATTAATGTCTAGGAGATCAAGACTTTTAGACTGAAACTTCAAAAGGCATATTTTGAGCAAAACTTATCTTAATTATAGGACAGTGGGGAATAAGGGTTTGCCAGGCTTTCACATCCTGCAAATGGCATAATTTCAACCATAAAGAAGAAATACAAATCCTCTAATTCCATTGAAACTTGTTATCACAATGGGGAGGGATCAAAGGCAAAAATAGGGAAAGTACAAGTTAAGAATTTCTTAAATGAGTTAGTTAAAACTAACCCAGCTACATTTCTATCACTATTTTAAATGAGTTAAAGCAAAATGCAGGACAATGTAGCACTTTAAAGACTAACAAGATGGTTTATTAGATGATGAGCTTTCGTGGGCCAGACCCACTTCCTCAGATCAATTTGATCTGAGGAAATGGTTCTGGCCCACGAAAGCTCATCATCTAATAAACCATCTTGTTAGTCTTTAAAGTGCTACATAGTCCTGCATTTTGCTTCAGCTACCCCAGACTAACACGGCTACATTTCTATCACTATTCTTAAATGAGTTAGATATCTTCAAGTCCTAGAATACTTAAGGAACAGGTGAAAGAGACCTCTGAGCCATTAACTATTATCTCTGAGAGCTCAAGGAGGATGGAGAGAGCCCAGAGAACTGGAAAAGGACAAATATAGTTCCTATCTATGAAAAGGGGAATAAGAACAACCCAGGAATTGGTAGTCCAGTCCGCTTAACTTCGGTACCCAGTACGACAGTGGGGAAAATAGTCAAATATCAGTTTACAAGCCCCTAGAAGATAGGTGACACTCAACATGGAATTATCAAGAGGTTAAGGGGGACAGAGTAGATGTGATAGATATTGACTTCAGTAAGGCTCCTGATGCTCTCTCACATAATCTTCTCAGAAACAAACTAAATAGGGAAATACAGCCTAGATGAACCTACCATAAAGTGGATGCTCAACTGGTTGGAAAAGCATACCCAGAGGTTCAATGGCACAGAGTGGGGTCCAACAGGGATCAGTCTTGTATCCAGTTCTGTTTAATATGTTCACAAATGATTTGGATAACGGTACGGAGAACATACTTATAAAGTTGGATGATACCATGCTCGAAGGGGTTGCAGGCACTTTGGAGGACAGGCTTTAGAATTCAAAGTGACATTGAAAAACTGCAGAAATGATCTGAAATAAATAGGATCAATTTCAAAAAAGGACAAATGCCAAGAACTATTCTTAGGAAGCAATAGTCAATTGCACAAATACAAAATGGGAAATGACTGCCTAGGAAGGAGCACTGCAGAAAAAGGTCTGGGGATTATAGTAGATCACAAACTAAATCCGAGTCTAACATATCTATGATTCTATTATATTTTTGTCTTCTAAACATGCATCTGACTATTTCAGGCAAATTATATGGTTCCAAAGAACACCTTTGTAGAGAATAATGAGCTTTCGTGGGCCAGATCATACATATATTTCAAGCAATAATATGCTGCTTTAATCTAAAATTTATCACCAACACCATTACAGATAAGGAAGATAAACAGCCATTGGAAAAAATAGCAGACAGGTACCTGATGCAGAGGTAGTCTGGCTGATTAGAGCTAAAAGTGCTGTAGAAAGTGTTACTATTTACTATTCACATAAATTAATGTCTATACCTATTATGTTCAGATAAAACTACAGATTTTTATTGAGAGAATAAAAGTCATTGCTCCTTTTTAAATAAAATGGATTATATGGGGAAGTAAGGTCATCAAAATATTTTCAGTGAGTAGCAACATTTAAACATGTGATAATACTCAATGCATGATTCTTTTACTGACATTAATCTGAGGAAGCAACAATTATTTATTTAATGTATAAATTCCACTCTATCTTATACTTGGAAAATATTCCAGATTTTGGGTTGAAAATTCCAGCAGCATTAAAGCAATATAATTTGATCAGTTAACCACTTAACACTCTTGAACAATGCAAGTTCACCTTCCACAGGTCTGAAATGCACTGCCTATCAAATGTTTAGGAAAGGTAGTGAGGAGCAGAGGGGATTCAGTAGTTCTATGTGAGCTCAATATAGTCTTTGCAGTGGGATTTTGCATAGGTTTTGGAAGTGGAGGATTCGTGGTGGGGCAAGCAATAGGTCACATTAGTGATTCTTCTTGCCAGCCTTCAATATTCTTGCATGTCTGTAAGACACCTAATGTGCTTTTAGTGCTATATAAATAGTAATGATAGCAGCGGCTGAATGGTAGTGCACAAGCTACTGTGCTGCACTTTTGTCTGAGTGCTCTGTTCCTCAGTTCCCTCCGTGTACTTCCCTGAGCTCACAGCCAGTTTACTCAGACATGACAGGAAATAACACCTCTTTTGGATGAATCTTCTCTAACCTATTTAATACAGTTGTTCCACTTGATACTTTGCGACCAGGCTGATGCAGTGAAAATGAAAGTTGCTTTGTCCCTTTTCAGCTTCCTGATTTCTGTTGGGTTAAAGTAACTGAAGGAATTGTGAACAGTAGAGGACTTGGCGAGGAAAAAAGCATCTGTTATCAAACCTGGACTTCCCTGGAACAAAATCTCTTATAGCTGTTGTTCAGGTTCATCAAAAGCAAGTTGATTGCAAGAAGTCTCTATTTGAGAAAAATATGCTGCAGGACTTCGTTCTTTGGGAATCAGGAAATATCATGAATAAAAGTCTTTCCTTTTGTGGTGGCAAAGAGCTTTCTTTATTTCTCCCAACTGCATAAGATTACAGCTCCTGAAATAAAACAGTCTCATGCAATAGGCCACTGAACATGTACAAGGAATTTGGTTTGGGAAAAAAAGGTTGACCTATTGCGGTGGTATTGAGGAATAATGATATTAGTATCCTATTAATGGTTAGATCAAAGTTTTATTGGAATATCAGAGTACTGTAAAAGTGTTGCTAATGGAAGAGGTTTTTCTGCTGGAGTGGTCCTTAGCACAAGTTTCTTTATACAAAATAATCCAAAGACCTTACACTATCTGGCTAACTCTAACTAGTCATAGAATCACAGGGCTGGAAGAGACCTCAGAAGGTCACTGAGTCCAACCCCCTACTCAAACCTAACTAGCCTATTCTAGCTTTTATTCAAACAAGCTTATTTAAAGTAAGATGAGCAAAGCTGTCTGAGACAGTATTAAATGAGCATCAATATGCAACATTCCCCATGGAAAAATTATTAAACCCTATTCATTATCAATATTCATGACAAGAGATTAATTAATTCCTTACATGTTCACTCTAGTTGACAATATATGTATTTTTCTCAGTTAAGGGGTATGCAGCCATCTTTTATAAAAGAAGTAAAGCTTATCCAAAAGTCTTCAGACTTCTGCATAAGCTCTCTGACATCTGACCTGGGCCTCAGAGGAGGTCATGACCTTTATTTGAGCTGGACATAATTATCAGTGACAATAGCTTGAAGCTATATTTTTCTTTGGTCCTAGTTAGAGAGAAAAGAATGGGCACAGCAGATTAGGGGTTGGGCAGCAATCCAATTTGTAGGTTATTAGTCTTAAAGGCATATTTTTCCCCTTGACAGACAAGCCTCATTTAGAAGCTTGTCTCATACAAACTGTGGTCACAGGGCAAAACATGTGATATGAAGTCTTCTCAGTCACTGAATTCCAGTCAAATGTTACATCTACATACCTGACACAGTATCAGTGAATAACAAGTTGAAAAATGTTGGTGTCTCTGTCAAATAGCTCATTTTCCAATCGGATTCTAAGAAAAGATTATAAATACTTTTGAATGTTTTCTCTGACAGCTTCCATGCACAGGACAGTTCAGTCTCACTTCTGAGAAAACATCATATGGACATAAAGTGAATAATATCAGAATTATAAGCATTCTAGTAAAAAATTCAAACAATTGCAAAATTTAATGCAACATAATATTAGCTCTCATGACCAGAGTTTAATCCTTACGGTGAAGTTCAGCCCCACATATCAAGACTTTAGCAAGGCTTTTGATACGGTCTCCCACAATATTCTTGCCAGCAAGTTAAGGGAATGTGGATTGGATAAACGGATGGTAAGATGGATAGAAAGCTGGCTAGAAGGCCGGGCCCAGCGGGTAGTGATCAACGGCTCTATGTCAGGATGACGGTCGGTTTCTAGTGAAGTGCCCCAAGATTCGGTTCTAGAAACAGTTTTGTTCAATATCTTTATTAATGACCTGGATGAGGGGATGGATTGCACCCTCAGAAGTTTGCAGATGACACTAAGCCAGGGGGAGAGGTAGATACGCTTGAGGGCAGAGATAGTGTCCACAGTGACTTAGACAAATTGGAGGATTGGGCCACAAGAAATCTGATGAGGTTCAACAAAGTCAAGTGCAGAGTCCTGCACTTGGGACGGAAGAATCCCAAACATTATTACAGGCTGGGGACCAACCAGCTAAGTAGTAGTTCTGCAGAAAAGGACCTGGGGGTTACAGTGGACGAGAAGCTGGATATGAGTCAACAATGTGCTTTTGTAGCCAAGAAGGCTAATGGCATATTAAGTTGCATTAGGAGGAGCATTGCTAGCAGATCCAGAGATGTCATTATTCCCCTTTATTTGGCTCTGGTGAGGCCACATCTGGAGTATTGTGGACATCTGGACCCCCCACTACAAAAAGGATGTGGATGCATTGGAGAGGGTCCAGTGGAGGGCAACTAAAATGATTAGGGGGCTGGAGCACATGACCTACGAGGAGAGGCTGAGGGAGTTAGGTCTGTTTAGTCTTCAGAAGCAAAGGGTGAGGGAAGATTTGATAACAGCCTTCAACTTCCTGAAGGGAGGTTCCAAAGAGGATGCAGAAAGGCTGTTCTCAGTAGTGACAGATGGCAGAACAAAGAGCAATCGTCTCAAGTTGGGGTGGGAGAGGTCCAGGTTGGATATTAGGAAAAACTATTTCACTAGGGCTATGTCTAGACTGCAGGCTTCTTTCGAAAGAGCACGTCTAGACTACAATACGCGGATCGAAAAATTGATCCGCTTTTTCGAAAAAGAGCGTCCTGACTGCTGGACGCTCTTTCGAAATTGAAAGCCACCCGGAACTGCTTCTGCCAGGGCATGGGGGCAGCATTTCCTTCCGGGTGCTGCCTGCCTGCCCTTTGCAGAGACGCGTGGTGAAAGGGACACTCCTGAACACCCGTTGCTCTGCTCCTGCAGCTGCCTTTGCTGTCCCTCGAGGAAGTAAGCAAGGCATTGCAGTGCTGGTTTGGAGTGCTCGGCTTCCTGGGACACCCCAGCAGCTTTTTTCTCGGGAGGTTTTTCTGCTTTAGACCCATTTTTGTGGCATGGAGCCAGAGCTGCCCCTGGGCAGGCGATGGCCCCACACCACCATACTGCAGCTGTTGCTGCATCTGGATGACACAGTCATGAGACTACTTCCTGAGCTGGACCCAGACCAGAGGTACGAGGGGCTCCTCCGTCAAGCAGCCGTACTGCCCTTGCCTCCGAACTTTTTCATGGACAGGCGTGTTTGGAGGTTTGACACCAGCTCTGACTGGTGGGACTGGCTCGTGATGGAGATCTGGGATGACCAAGACTGGCTACGCAACTTCAGGATGCGAAAGACCACTTTCCAGGAGCTGTGTACCTGGCTCGCCCCTGCTCTGCAACGGCAAGACACCCACCTGCGGCCCGCCATCCCCCTGGAAAAGAGGATCGCCATTGCCCTCTGGAAGCTGGCAACCCCCGACAGCTACCACTCCGTGGGACACCAATTTGGAGTGGGCAGGTCTACCGTAGGATCCATCCTGATGGAGGTAAGTCATTGTCTGGGGACAGTCACAGTTTGGGGTGGGGGGAAGGGAGACTGTCAGGAAGGGCCAAGTGGAGTGGGAGTGGGAGGGAGCTCCTCCACTCACCCTGAATTGTTGGGGGGGGGGTTCTGAGGAGGGGATTCCCGGGGTGTTTGAGAGGGAAGGTGGGCGGTGGGTTCTCCTCCTAAGAGATAAGGCACCCCTTCTAACATTTTGTTGTCTGTCTCATTCTGCAGGTGGTGAGGGCCATCAATTCAGAGCTGCTCAACAGGCTCATCTGTCTGCCAGATCTGGACAGCGTCATGGCCGGCTTTGCTGCCCTCGGCTTCCCGAATTGTGGAGGAGCGCTCGATGGGACACACATTGCAATCCGTGCACCGCCCCATCGAGCAGCCCAATTCATAAACAGAAAGGGCTACTTTTCTATGGTCCTCCAGGCCCTGGTCGACCATCGTGGCCAGTTTTCGGACATTTGTGTTGGGTGGTCAGGGCGGGCACATGATGCCCGCATCTTCAGGAACTCGTACCTCTACCGGAGGCTTCAGGCAGGAACATTTTTCCCGCATCACGAGTTTGCGGTTGGGGATGTGCACATGCCGGTGTGCATAGTGTCTGATGCCGCCTATCCCCTGATGCCGTGGCTGATGAAGCCCTACACCGGCCACCTGGATGCGAGCAAGGAGCGGTTTAATGCTCACCTTAACCGGGCTCGCAACCAGGTGGAATGTGCGTTCGGACGTTTAAAAGGCAGATTCCGGTGCTTGCTCACACGCCTAGACATGGGGGAGAGCAACATCCCTGAGGTGGTGGCCGTGTGTTGCGTTCTCCATAACCTGGTGGAGAGGAAAGGGGGGGCCTTCCTACCAGGGTGGGGTAGAGGTGCTAATGGCCAGGAGAGGCCCTTTGCCCAGCCCCGACAGCTGCCATCCGCCAGGCTCACCGGTCTGCTGTTGTCATACGGGAGGCCCTCCGGGAGCAATTTTCCAGTGGAGGCCATTGACTGTAGTGAGGGGCTTCTGCCTGGGGACTGGGCCCTGGCCCAATAGAAGCTTCCCTCCACAACCCGTCTCCTGACCCTGTTTGGACACATCAGTAACACCAGGGTGTGTTGAAAAATAAAATGTTCTGTTTAATTTTTGTACATATTCTCAAACAATAGTATACATGTAGCAAACATAACAAAATTTTTTTTCATTTTTGTTGTTGAAAAAACTATTTACAATAAACAAACATTTTGTTGAACCCTTTGTTTGTGCTTTAACTGGGGTGCTTGAAACCTGGAGGGGGGAAGGGGACTGGAAACCTGGAGGGGGGAAGGGGATCAGGTTGCACAGTGCTTGCCAGATTTCCCTCTCCTGCCTGGGCCTCGTGTTTGGGGTGCTCCCCGGCTACGGGATCGGGTGGTGCACCTGTCGGTTGGCTGGCTGGGGTGCTCTTGGGACGTGGAAGCCTGGGGGAGAGGAGGGCCAGGGGGAGAGAGGGGCTGGGGAACTGTGGGGGCTGGGGGAGAGGGAGGTCCAAGGGGGGAAAGGGATGCTGTTGTGGAAGGGGGGTTTGGTGGGACGGGGTCATGGGGTGCTGGAGGAGCAGGACCAGGCACAGGAGCAGGCAAGCCGCAGACCTCCCTGAGAGTGGCGCACAGGGACGGGCGCTGCAGGACCAGCTCGTCCATGAGCCGGTCACGCCAGCGATCCTCTGCCTCCGCCCTCTCTCTCAGGATGGAGTTGAGGTCCTGCACGGCCTCCACGTGCTGCCTGAGGATGTCCGCATAGACACGCCTGTGTCTGCGGCTCCCATGTCCCCGAGATGGAGATGGAGGTGGGGTTGGGGTTCTGTGGCCCTCTTCCATGGCTGGTCCGGCTGTGGAGGAAAAGAAGAAGACACAATCAGTCCTAAAAACTGGACTCTGTAGCACTTAAAATACTAACAGGATGGTTTATTAGGGGATGAGCTTTCCTGGGCCAGACCCACTTCCTCAGATCAGAGTAACACGGCTACATTTCTATCACAATCAGTCATGTGTGCAACAGCTGTCCAAAAGGGCATGACCTCTCCCTTGAGACAGGGGAATCAGACATTCTGAAGGTTACACTGTGTGTGTGAGACCTGGGCATCAGCCTGAGCATTACAGGTTTCCCTTGTGCATCACTCACTGTGCACCCACCTACCTCCCCCCGCCCCCCGGGTGTTACACAACCTCACTGTACTCACCTGCTGCTTCCTCTCCTGCGCCAGATGACGCCTGGGAGGCCTCTGGGGTCTGGGTGACTGGTTCCAGGGTGAGGGTCACCGTCTCCTCACTGTCCTCCTCCTCTGGCACCATGTCCCCGTCTCCAGACTGCTCTGGGTCCTGCTCGGCAGCGTCCACCACGGGGTCTGCCAATCCAGACTGGACGAACTGCCGTGGTGTGCGTGCTTCGCCACTGCCACCCAGGATCTGGTCCAGCTCGGGGTAGTAGGGGCAGTAGTAGGGGGCTGCCCCAGAACGGGAGCTCTCCTCCCTGGCTTTGACGTACCCCTGGCACAGCTCTTTTACTTTGGACCGCACCTGGTCCTGGGTGCGGGGGTAGTGGCCCTTCTGGGCCAGGGCTTCTGCCATGCGGCCATAAATATCGGCATTTCGCCGCCGGCTTTTGAGGGCCTGTAAGGCCTCCTCCTCTCCCCAGAGCTCCAGCAGGCTCTTGATCTCTGAGCCAGACCAGGATGGTGCCCGGCGTTTGGAGCCCTTGGCTGGGTCCGCAGAAGGCTCGGTGGAAGGGCCAGGACGGTCTTGGGGCTGGGACATGCTGCAGCAAAGTAGCCATGTGCTCTGGCTCCTTCTCTGCAAAAAGTGGCTGTGAGGGTGCCTGTCCCTTTAAGGAATGGCTGCAGCCAGGAACCACAGACAAGCAACCCATAGCCCAGATTGTCCACCAGGGCTTCTTCCTGGAGGCCAATACTTTCGAAAAAAAGGGCTCCCCCCGTCCACACTCACTTACTTTCGACGGATCTCCCTTGAAAAAGGCGTTCTTCCTCGTAGAATTAGGTGTACTGCCGTCGAAAGAAAAGCCGCATTCTTTCGATTTAATTTCAAAAGAACGCGGCTTGAGTCTGGACGCAGGGGAAGTTTTTTTCAAAAAAAGGCTACTTTTTTCGAAAAAACCCCTGAGTCTGGACACAGCCTAGGAGAGTGGTGAAGCACTGGAATGGATTACCTAGGGAAGTAGTGGAGTCTCCATCCCTAGCAGTGTTTAAGTCGTGGCTTGACAAAGCCCTGGCTACGTTGATTTAGCTGGGATTGGTCCTGCCTTGAGCAGGGGGTTGGACTTGATGACCTTCTGAGGTCTTTTCCAGCTCTATGGTTCTATGATTCTATGAAATTCTGTTATATCAAACACACACATACCAAAGCTATATGCCACTTAACTACCATTCAAGCTACCAAAATTGGACTTCCCATGGGCAGTGTTACCCAGGGATAGGTTTTTCAATAGAGCACAAGAATCTATTTTTTCTTAGATACTGCAATAACTGAGCAAATCACACCCCTCCATGGTGAGAAAGGGAAAAGCTACTACCTCCATTTTATAGATGGTGACTTGAGAGACTAAGTGACGTACATGTGTCACACAGGCAGACTGCGGTGAACTAGGAATTTGAACCTAGCTCTCTCAAGTCTTTCGCAAGTACCCTCACCACTAGACTATTCTTCCCTGCATAAATATTGGTGTTTAGTGCTCTGTCCTAATATCCATAGTCCCCTTCATTAGTCTTGCCAACTCCTTCCCTTTCATCAAATGGGACCCCTCCTATTTACACAGTCAGACCTAAGACTCCTTACCAGAGTGGTGATGATACACATCTACAGTATAACATCATTCATGTTCCCTGCCTGCCCACAAGCACCTACTGCCCCTCTTTCTGTTGATACCACATCAGTTATTGCATGAGAACCAGCAACCAAGCAGTATAGGACTGGGGAAGCAGCATGGACTGTGACTGATTCCTTCCAAGAGCTTCAACACACCCTATCATCCAGCAGCCAGCTGGCCTTCCTTCTTCCTAGAATGGTGCCTCCCAGTAGTGTAACTGAAAGTCTAAGAAAATGGTGAGTTCTCAACAAGTGAGGGCTAGAGCTTGTTTTAAGAGAGAAAATATTATGGGCCATTTGGCATAACTTCCATGGAGTTAAACCAGTTTGCACTATCAAGGGATTTGGCCCAGTATATTCATCTGTAATGAAAAGGCAGATGGAACAGAGAGTTCTGCTTGTTAATTAACTAGTCTCTCAACTCAGCAGTACTGGCCCTCATAAAAGTTTGCCAGTTTGGCTAGGTCTACATTACCAGGTTATTTCGAAATAATAACTCACAAAATAACTATTTCAAAATCTGCTTGTGAAGAGGAATAAGCTTGAGTTAGTATTTTGAAATAACCAGCCCGTTACTTCGAAATCACAGGCTTTGTAGTGTGGGTGCTCACCTTGTTATTTCAAAATAAGGGGAGTTATTTCAAAGTAACTCCCCAGTGTTTAAATGCCTTTTGACACCCTAGAATAAGTTCTCTCAAATGAATGGCCCTACTTTAATGCTGCTGTCATTACTGCCGTGTATACTGTGAAATGCAAATAATTTATTCAAATATTTAATAGTCAAAATATATAATAGGCACCACACATATCAGTTCATCAGTTAATTAAGTCATATTATGAACCTTTGAGTTACTGAGATAAGAGCTTCTGTTTTTGGACAAACTAGCATAGCTGGACATTTAAAAAATATTGTTTAAGCCTGTGCACATTTCATCTGTGCACAGTAAAGTTTTCTGTTAAAAAAAAACAATATTTTTAAATGTCACTATGAGAGATGGTTTAAACTTTTAAAAGGAACTATTTTAAATTAGAAATGAACATTTCACAGGACAACCAAAAATGGCAGCTATAGAGAAAAACTATTGAGGCCCTTTATCAGTACAATAGCATAAGAGGATTACACTTATACTATTCATAATTTTTTTAACTTTGTTGAGGGGGAGAGGGAATATAAGCAGCTTCAGATAACTTTCACAGAAGAGTTTTTGCTCATCCACTATCACTACCAAGTAATAGTCGCTGGTAGCTAAGGGAGATTTTAAAAAGTATTTTAGATAAATAGTGGGTGAAATCATGGCTTGTTGAAGTCAATAGCAAAACACCTAGGCTATGTCTACACTTGCAGCTTCTTGCGTGAGTAATATGCAAATGAGGCTAAGGGTGGAATATCGCCGAGCCTCATTTGCATACCTAATGAGCCACCTTTTTTTTTCAGAAGAGGCTTTTGCGCAAGACGGAGCATCTACACTGCCCCTTCTTGTGCAAGAAAAACCCTCTTGCACAATGCCATTCTTCCTGAAAAGTAACAGATGTAACGGCATTGCGCAAATGAGGCTCGGCGATATTCCACGTTTAGCCTCATTTGCATATTACTCACGCAAGAAGCCGCGAGTGTAGACGTAGCCCGATTGTTTGTAGCCACTGGTTTTGTGTAATAAGAGTCCATCACCCACACCTGTGTCCCTCCCCTAGTCTTCTCCAGTATCTTCTCCATCCTGGACAATGCAGAAATAGAAAGGAGCCCTATTTCCCTATGGGGAGTGGGGAGAAGGGAGAGTGAAAAGTTTCCATACACACTTGCCCCTTTTGGGCAGTTGTGCTGTATTTCAGGCCTAACCCAACTTCTGTATTGCTGGATAAAATTTTCCTTAAGTATCACCAGCCTCTCTTCTCAGATGGTTATATGTATGAGCTATGCACCAGTTAGGTGTTTGCTATTTGTGCATAAAAGGTAATAGTGCCCAATGTTTGTGCAGCATTTGTACTTCCCTACTTCTAAAAGTATGACCATAGTTAAAGAAGCTGAGTCTCCAAAGTAAACTGACATTCTGATTACCAGCAGCTGGTGGTGCAGCACAGTCAGTAAAAATAAGCTAATTGTTTCAACTATAAATCAAGTGTACGTATTGCCTTGTAATTGCTAAGATTGTTCATTTTACCAGTAAATAAGTTAAAATGACCCCATTTACTAGTGACAAGCATAATTTTCAGTCAAAAACCTGTTAGAGAAGTCATTTAATTACCAAGTAACAGCAAAGCTAGCATAAGAATGTTTTTATTATTGTCATCGGTGGGAGGAAGTGATATAACCATGGTATGCGTTAAATAAACAGAAGAAAATCAAACTGCATCATGTTGTATAAATATTCCGTAGTGTCAGATGCCATTGCTTTTAGTTCTACACACTTAGACTCAGTGTTTTAAAATGAAATGTACAGAATAAAATTCGATTTTAAATTGTAAAGTTAAAATTTTAGTAGATGGACCTAAACAAAATTATTTGAATTGGGAAACATTTTAAATTGATAATACCTTCGTATCCTAATTCCAGTAATTATAATACACATTCAGAATTGTTACCACTGAATACTACTTATTGTATTTTATACGAATATTATCATTTTGCTAACGGCAAAGAAAAACAGCAATTTTTTTAATCTTCAGTTTTATAATGCTTAATATATATGGTATATAAAATAATTACATAGCCTTGATTAAATTTGCTTAATGACCAAACTTGTGAATCCAAGACAGATAAAGAAATCTTCCTGATACCATGGAAATAAGTGCATTTTAAGACAATGAAGAACAAAAAGGTCATCAAGAAAATAAAGTGAATCATAATTTTGTAGTATTTATTCATTCTTCTTAATCAATCCCCCTTAATTCTGTTTTTAAATACATATAAAAATAAAACACGTGGCCTGTTCTCCCTGCTGTCTCTCTCTAGATTTTTGAATACTGCAATTAGCACCATAGCATTTTAGATCCTTACACATTTTTAAAAGAACTCACAGAATCTCACTGACTATCTCCCAAATTGAGGGAATTTGTTTTCTTTTTATTTGTGTGCCCCAAAGATGAAAGAAGCCTCCTCTGTATTTCATTCTGTGGACATGGAGGTTTGTATCTACCCTAATGTAGTCTGGGACCAAAGTTGGGGAGGGAGAAGTTTTTGAATGAATTGTTTATTTGCTGAAAAACACAGTTTTAGTTTGAATGGTGCTGTTCAAAGAGATGAGGTGAGTGAGGGAAACTCTGCTATTGGACCAACTTCTATTGAGCTAAATACAAGGTGAGCTAAATACAAGGTGGCTTAGATTGTTAAGCACAAGAAGTTCATTTCAAATTCACTGAATAGTTTTTCCTTTGGGGGAAGGCAAATGAGTTCTAGATTCACAGGATTTGGGAGATTGTCACATAACTGGGGAAGTACCTATGGGGCAGAGATCTGTGGCATGCGGCTCCCCTGCGGGTCCTAGAGACCTCCTCTTCATAGTCGTATTAGAGTACACAGCTACAGTTCCCACTCTGCCAGATTCAGAGCAGGGCCTTGAAGTTGGCTCTCATATGCCCTAACAACCGAGCTATTCTGGGTTGAGCAGCTTTCCATTTCTCTGTTGAACCTGTTTCACTTGTATAACTACTTCATGCAATCAGAGAGGATCCCTTATGGCTGAGAGTCTTGCTTCAAAGGGCAGGAGGAAAAAGGCACCTGCTTTCCTCTCTGCTCTGTGACCATTATATCAGAAAGCGAGGACTGGACATCCCACACCCTAGCTGAGTGCTCTAACCACTAGCGTATGGAGTGGGCCTCCTCCTCCTTGGTTTTGTGAATGGTGTTTCACAATTTCCTTTGTCTTTCAAACAAAACTAAGCTTTGCCGTTCAGATCAAGCAAAACGTTTCATTCAATCCAAAACACATGTGTCCGTTTTTCTGGGAACAAACATTTGTTTTGGGCTGATCCAAAACAATGTTAAATCTATTATTGCTAGGTACAGAGGTGTGCATGAGCCCTGCAGTCACTGACCAAATGCTGAAAAAATATCTCCACCTCCATATCTCTGTCTCCAGAACTTACTGGTCTCTCCCTTGTGGCTGGCAATTCTGTGGCTCAAGTGGACTTTAGCTGTTGAAGCCATAGAAGGGCAAGTGGTAGACCCTCAGGTACCTTGGGTTATTTTCAGAGGCATTTGAAGATGACAGATAAAGTCTTCAGCTTGTCTGTATTCCACTTAGAACCAGTGTAAAGACTAGCATATAGAGAGAAAAGCTACCAGTCTTCTACTGCTGAGCTCCTGCATTCTGAACAGTGGAATGCAGACTGTCCAGAATGGGCAGAGAGCTAGAATCAAATACAGGTTGTAACTCTCTTAACCGGGATTCTCTGGTTTGGCAACATCCATGGTCCAGCATGGATTTTGCAGGACCAGAGAGTCACGGTGAAGGGCCAATGACAAGGATCCCTGAAGGGCTGGCACAGCGGGCTGCCTGCAGTGAGCCTGCCATCAGCGCATGGCAGCAGGTCCATCCAGCAGGGCTGGGAGACACATGCGTGGCTGCTTAGCGGAAATGGGAGCTGCGGTAGGTCAGTGGGGCAGGGATCTGCAGCACACAGCTGCCCTGCAGGTCCTAGAGCCCCAGCATGGTGTGTGTGGCTGCCTGGTGGATCCCAGAGCCCCAGTGCAGCAAGCATAGCTGCCCGGTGCATCCCAGTCTCAGCAGGGCTGGCAGGACATGAGAAGCAGGTTGGAAGGCCAGCGGGCCAGGTGGGGGTGGGGGGACAGCAGCAAAGGATTTAAGAAATAACCTCCCCTAGTCCAGCAAAATCCCTCATATGGGACAGGACAGGTCCCAAGGGTGCTGGAACAGGCAGGTCCAACCTGTAAAGAGGAAAGCTGGTCCAGGAGTTAGAGTACTGGCCTAGGACTCTAAAAATCTCAATGCATAGTCTCTTCCCTGTCCAAGACTTCCTTTGTGGCTGTCGACAAGTTACTTAGGTTCAAATCTTCAAAGGTATTTAGGCGTCTAAGTCTCTCTGAGACCTGGTCTACACTCAGAATTTACATTGCCTTCAGCCTCATATGATTGATTTTCTAAGGGATGCCTTCCCACTGTCGCATTGACCTTAAGGGCCACAGAAGTTGACTTCATTACTCTTGCTTTTCACAAGGGGTAACGCTATTCTCAACCTTTCACAATCGAATTTAGGCTAGTGTAGATGCAGCCTTGCCAGCAAGTCAAAATTAGCCTCCAGGAGGCATCCCGCAGTTTTCCACTCTCAGCACACTAGCCAGCACTTGCACCTCTACTGCTCAGCTCTAAAAGGCCAGGAAATAGTGGACTGGCCATTCCTACGTCATGAGTGTTGCACACTGCAGCATGCAGAGATGAGTTCCAACAATCAGACCAACAGTTTGATGTCTTCAAGGGCTTCTGCTGCCACCGGCTCCAATTCCTGAGGGTGCAGAAGAGCACCAGCATGGAGTGTCCAGGAGATCATGGAGCTCCTTGAGGTGTGGGAGGTAAAGCCATCCTCCCTGAGCTCTGAACCAACAAGGAGAATGAAGAGATTTACATCAGGATAGCAAGCTGCATGGGAGCTAAATGCTATTCCAGGAAATGTTCAGCATTGCAGAGTTAAAATCAAGGAGCTGCACCAGTCCTACCATAGGGTGAAGGAGGAGAGCAGAAAGTTTGGAGCAGCACCTTACATTTGGCTGCTTCTACAACCAGCTGGATGATATTTTGGAGGGTCCAGCCAGCATCCCCAGCATGGACGTGGAGTCTGGCCAAGACACGCCTGGCATCAGCCTGGAGGACCCTGTGATGGCAGAGGGGCAGGAAGAAGAAGAGGAGACGACAAGCCAGCCAGTGACTAAGGAAAGTCAGGAGCTGTTCTTGACCGTGGAGCCAGTCCCCTCCTCTCAGTCCAGCATCGACCTCCAGGGAGGGCACTTCTGGTGAGTTCAGAAACTTTTTCTAACTGCAAATGGGTAAGGCAATAGGTATAATGTGTAGCTCATTCTGGGCATGTCTAGACTGCCCATAGCTTTCGAAAGAAGATATGCAAATTCATTGTGAATTTGCATATCTTCTTCCGATCCCATTTTTGGAAGAGATTTTTCAGAAAAAAAAAGCAGTTTAGACGTGGTTCTTTCAGGAAAAAAAAACCCTTGTCGAAAGAACCCTTCTTCCTGAAAAAATGAGGTGCAAAGCAAACATTTTGCTTTTCATGGAACACATATCATTAGGGGTAAGCTTAACATAATGTATCTGCTGTAATGTCTGCCCTGACAACTTTTCTTTGCAACTGGGCCAGCATCCAGCTTGATGTGTTCTTCTCCTCCTACAGCATCTGCCTGCCTGGCTCAAATCTGCAGCAAAAATGCACAAGAGAGGAGATGTTCCTGCATGCACTCCCTCATGGTGGAGATGCAGGCAGAGTGGCAGGACCAGATCGCAGAGTGCCAGGAGAGGAGTGCTGCCAGGGAGCAACTCACAAAACAGTACAAGACCATGTTCACTGTGCTGGAGTGTGAGACGTCCTTTCTAGAGTATGCATCCTCCCAGAACCCCGCCTACCCTAATGACACCCCTTGTCCCTCCTCAACCAGCCCCGTGGCTTCCATACCCAGGATCCCCAGGGGCTGATAGTGCCCTAGGAAATGGGGAGGAGGACTCAAGGTGAGCTGGACCCTTCAGGTCCTTGAGAATCAGTTGGCAGACTCACTCCCTTTCCTGAGCCCCCCCATCCCTTTCCGATTCCCAGTTCTTCCACTTGCCTATTTTCCCCTAATAAACACTAATGTTCATTGAACAATGGTCTCTTTATTGCTTGAACTGCAGGGGTGGGGTGGGGATTAAAGGAAAGCACAGGGAATACAGGGGTAACTTGTGGAGAGTTACATGGAAGAGTCTCAAAAGAGGTGTTGCATAAAACTGTCTTTCAAGACCTCTGATTTGCACTGCCCCTTGCTGTTGTCTCCTGATCATGCTGGAGTCTGCTGCTCAAACACTCTGGCTGGGTGCTCTGCCTCAGCCCCCACCCTACCAGATACATTTCTCCCTTACTCTAGCACAGGTTATGGAGCACACAACATGTTGCCACCACAAAGGGACTGTTGTATTCACTGAGGTTCAACCAAGTCTGGAGAATCCTGAACCTCCCCTTGCAGTTTGCTTGTCTCAGTGCCAGAACCAGCATTGCACTGTGTCCAGAGGATTGACTGCCAGTTGCACTAGCATGAGTGCCAGGACTTGCCTCCATGCCACAGCACGCTTTGTCCTTGTCCTCTTTCTGGTGGAGCAACATGCATAAACTCTCAAGTACAGTGCCATTAGGTGCATTACGACTCGCATGAATATGACAATGCTTTCCTGCCAACCAGGCTCCATTCTCATGCTGCTGTGGCATCTATACAGGAAACCAGGCACAAGCACAATTCCTCCCCTTTATCTCATGCAAGGAGGGAAGAACTAGATGAGTGCCTTATGGGACACTGGTCACCTAGTTTGAGATCCTTTTGAAGCTCTTTACAGTCAGCTTTGGACTTAACTACCTTGAACAGTTTGGCATCATCTGCAAATTTTGCCACCTCACTGTTTACACCTTTCTTCAGATCATTTATAAATATGTTGAATAAGATTGGTCCCAGTACAGACCCCTGAAGATTAGCAGTAGTTACCTCTCTCCATTCTGAAAACGGGCCATTTATTCCAAACCTTTTTACCTATCTTAACTATTTATCAATCCATCTTATTTGACCACAGCTTCTTTTGCTTTGGTGAGGGATCTTTTCAAGGGCTTTCTAAAAATCTAAGTACACTATAATCACTGGATATCCTTTGTCCACATGCTTGTTGACCCTCCTCAGAGAATTCTAGTAGGCATGATTTTCCTTTACAGAAATCATGTTGACTTTTCCTTAAAAAATCATGTCCATCTATAAGTTTGACAATTCTGTTCTGTTCAACTAATTTGCCCAGTACTGAATTTAGACTAACCGGCTTGTAATTGCCAGGATCACCTCTAGAGCTCTCTTTAAAGATTAGCTATCTTCCAATAATTTGGGACAGAAGATACTTTAAAGGATAGGTTACAAATCATAGTTAGTAGTTCTGCAATTTCACATTTGAGTTCTTTTAGAGCTCTTGGGTGAATGCCATCTGGTCCCACTGATTTGTTACTGTTCAGTTTAATCAATTTGTTTCAAAACCTCCTCTTACTGACACCTCAATCTGGACAGTTCCTCAGATTTGTCACCTAAAAAGAATGGCTCGGGTTTGGGCATCTCCCTCACATCCCAGCCATGAAGACCAATGCAAAGAGTTCATTTAGATTCTCTATAATGACCTTATTGTCCTTCAGTGATCCTTTAACATCTCGATCATCCAAAGGCTCCACTAGTTTATCAGGCTTCTTTCTTCCGGTGTACTTTCAAAATATGCTATTACTTTCTGAGTTTTTGGTCTTCTTAATTATATTTTTAAACTCTGTCAAATAAAGTGCATACTCCTTCCTACTTTCCTCATCAGAATTTAACTTCCACTTTTCAAATGATGCCTTTTTATCTCTCACTGCTTCTTTTACTTGGTTGTTAATCTGCAATGGCACTTTTTTGGTTCTCTTATTAGGTGTTGTGGTTCAGGTGGTCAGATTTAGGTGATCACAATGGTTCCATCTGACCTTGGTCCCTATGAATCTCTGGAAAGCATTTTGACATATGACAGTTAAAATACCAAGTTCAATGTACAGGCAGTCTCCGACTTACGCGGATCCGACTTATGTCGGATCCGCAGTTACGAACGGGGGCTGCCCCGGAGTACGCGGACTGCGGGACCTCACGGTCCTGCCGCCCGTGTACTCTGGGGCTTTCTCTGCGTCTCCCTGGTCTGCAGACCAGGAAGACACAGAGCAAAGCCGCGGAGGGGCTCGGGCAGCGAGGCAGCCCAGGCGCGCCTGGAGTGCTCCGCTGCCGGCTTCCCCGCGGCTTTGCAAAGCTGAGGGGGGGAGGGCTCGGGCAGCGAGGCAGCCCAGGCACGCCTGGACTGCTCCGCTGCCGGCTTCCCCGTGGCTTTGCAAAGCTGAGGAGGGAGGAGGGGGGCTCGGGCAGCGAGGCAGCCCAGGCATGCCTGGGCTGCTCCGCTGCCGGCTTCCCCGAGGTTTTGCAAAGCTGCGAGGGAAGCCGGCAGCGGGACAGCCCAGACGCCCCGCAGCTGTCCCGCTGCCGGCGTCCTCAGAGGCTTTGCTCCCCGTCTCCCTGGTCTGCTGGTCTCCAGGACCCAGGCGGCGGGAGCACGGTGCGTCTCGGTCCGCCGCCCGTGTCTTCCTGGTCTGCTGGGGTGGGGGGGCGCAGCTAGTACGCCCGCCTCCCCCCCCCCCCAGCAGACTAGGCTTTTCTCCGGACGCCTGTGGCAGAGCAGCTGGGGTGCTGCCGGTTGGTCCCGCAGCGCCGCTCTGGGCGCTACTGGTCCAACCCAGCAGCACCCCAGCTGCTCTGGTCCTGATTCAGCCGCTGCTGGTCAGTTTCAGCAGTGGCTGAATCAGGACGCCTGGGGCAGAGCAGATGGGGTGCTGCTGGGTTGGTCCAGTAGTGCCGAGGAGCGGCGCTACTGGAGCAACCCAGCAGCACCCGAGCTGCTCTGCCGCAGGCGTCCTGATTTAGCCGCTGCTGAAACTGACCAGCGCTGACTACAGGAAGCCCGAGGCAGAGTTGCTCTGCCCCGGGCTTCCTGGAATCAGCTGCTGATCAGTTTCAGCAGCAGCTGACTTGGGGACGCTTGGGGTTCTTAAGTTGATTCTGTATGTAAGTCAGAACTGGTGGTCAGTTTCAGCAGCGGCTGAATCTGGACGCCAGATCCGACTTACATACAGATTCAACTTAAGAACAAACCTACAGTCCCTATCTTGTAAGTAACCCGGGGACTGCCAGTATTGCATTTGATTGGTGTGTTCAAGAAATAAAAACTTCTGTACTAAAAACTCCCAAAATTTAAAACAGCGGAGTAAATAAATCATATCTTATTTCACTTAAATGTTATCTGAACTCTGCAAATTCAGTACAATTAAGCTCTTGAAATTTAGGTCACATGGAATATACTCTGAGTAATTTGTAGATGAAAAGATACAGAGATAGTGAAATTCAAAGGATGCATTTGTTAAGTCATCATGGATTAGTTAATAATCCAGTTGTTTAATTAAGTAATTAGATTTAGCATTCAATTGCCATGAACAATTAACTTAATTACAGTATAGGCTTAAAAATCAATTCTGTAAAAGGCAAAATTTTATTCTGGAACTCTCGTATCAGTTTTTCAAATATTCTGGAGTAAAGATGTGAAATGTTTAAGGTACCACTAAATATACATTAAAAGATATATACTTTGTGCAATACATTTTTTAAGGGGAAAAAAAGACAGCCATGTGTCAAATGTATAGGCTATTTAGTTTATCTTCTAGAGAGCACTAATAATGAAGCTAATGCAGTATTCTAATTGTATCTGGAACAGCACATACAGAAAGACAAACAATAAATTAAATACTAAATAAATGTAGCCTGCACTAAAGAAGTGGGAAAATGCAGTATTTTGTGCTACTAATCTAGAGTGATGCTGATTAAAACAAGAGCTATTTCTAGACATACAATTCAGTCAAACTTGAATAACAATTTGCCTCAAATGCACTAATCAGCTAGAAAATGGCTAAGATCATTTAGCTGAGTTCACACAGGTATTACAAAACGATGAGGGAAATCTTCAAACCTTGATTGAGTGATCCTAGCCAGATGTGCCATTTTAAAAATAGGCTGGCAAACTTAACAGGGCTGATTGGCATTTTGGTAATATGCACTTGAGAATAGGTTAAAAACAGCAATAAAGCAGTTCAG
Source organism: Pelodiscus sinensis (assembly GCF_052426305.1). Lineage (NCBI taxonomy): Eukaryota > Metazoa > Chordata > Testudines > Trionychidae > Pelodiscus > Pelodiscus sinensis. Next base: position 33,670,887 of record NC_143054.1, read on the forward strand.
TTTATGTCTTTCATCCCAAAGACATTTTACAGACATGGGGAGCAGAATAGCATCACCATTTATTCTTTTCCATGGTTTGTTTCTCCACTGAGCCCAGCTTGCTCATGTCTCACCTTCTAGTTAGTGGTCCACTTCATATGTCTTGTCTAAAATCCATAGTCAGTGTCAAGACTCTCATTGATATTGGTGTATTTTGGATCAGGCTTCATCAGGTTATGAGAGTGAGCAGAAGATTAATATTGTGCTGACTGCCAGTGAATGGTGGGAATAACAGCAGAAAATAAGTCCATTATGTATTCTGTGAATTTTGCGTTGTGTTTATGAAAGGGATCAAGGAGCAATTAATTTGTTAAGTGAATAAAAATAACTTGTGATTTACAGGCCTGATCTAATTTCCATTGTGGCCAATGGAAAGAATCTCCTTTATTTTGTAACCTGTAGATTATATCCTCCAGTGTGAATCATGTACCCAAAGATGCTTTAGGAGCTGTTCATTTCTCCTTTTTCTTTCAGAAGGAAAGGAGAAGTTGAAATGATCAGCTCCTAGAACACTTATAGAAGCAAAACTATTTAATTATTCAATTTGTATCAGACAATATGAGTTTTCTTTCGAATATTGTGTTCAACGCTGTATTTCTTCATCAAAGTTGGACGTCCAAATTCTCCACCCGGCGAACCGTGTTGCTGGTTAGATTGTGGATATTCTCCAATGAGCCAATAAATTTTCGTGTCGAGCATTCTATAACAATGTGGTACATAGTTTGCAGACCGCCACAAAGTGGAGATGGCAACAAATTCCACTTATGCAGTAGATAACCGCACCTGCCCTGACCGGTCCTACGCCAGTTTAGAACACACACCAGTCTCTGGGGAAGATCAAAACCTTTCTGCTCAGTGGTGGGATCTGACACAAGATGTTTGTTTGAGACATCTACTTGCTGCCATTCAGCTCACCATAGTTCCTTAACATTGGCCGTGACTTCCTTTGCTCGTCACCAAGGGAGTTTGTGGAATTTTAGACATGATGTTGGAGGCTGATCAAGGTACTTCTGGATGGGAAGAGGTTGGCTGCTGCAGCTGATACATTGGTATAATCCACATTCCTGCTCCCATCAACAGATGCTTGGTGGGGCAATGTTTGCCAGCGGCGGTAACCATTCTATGGCAGTGGGCTTTAAAGTTCCCGTTATCACTCGCATGGTGCTATTCACTTGAGTTTCAACTAGCTTTGTGGGGGCACTTTGTGACCACACTGGAGAGCAATATTCAGCAACAGAGTACACCAGGGCTATTGCTGAGGCTCTCAAGGTATGTGCTCTACCTCCTTAGCTGGCTGGGGTGAGTTTTCTTAGGAGGTTGATCCTTGGCATTAGTTTCTCCTTTGTTTGTTCTGGATGACATTGGAAGGAGAACGTGCCATCAAGTGTTATGCCTAGGTATTTGGGATGAAGCTTGTAGGCAATCTTTTTCCCACAAAAACCATCAAGTTTTGCAGTGGTGTTACAATTGTTTAGATGAAAAGCTGTAACCCCAGTTTTGTATGGGTTCGGTTTGAGCTGCCACTTCTGTAGGTTGTCGGTATGATCAATAGGTCGGATGTTGGCATCTGGCAGACAGTTTTGAGAGAATGCGATTGTACAGCCAGTGTGATATCATATGCGTAAATAAACATTGAAGAGACGGTTTTTGGGATATCACTGAGATAGATGTTGAATAACAATGGTGCTAGTACGGAGCCCTGAGGGAGACAGTTGTTCAGTATTCTGGATCTGCTAATGCTGTTGCTGAGGTGCACACGAAACCGGTGGTCGCCAAGCATTGCTGTCAATAGCCGAAGCGTCTTCCAGCACTGAATCAACCTCGATAGTTTGCACAGTTGTCCCTTGCACCACACTGTGTCCTATGCAGCTGACAGCTCTACAAGAGTTGTGCTGGTCTTCATTTTTGGCTGGTAGCCAGCTTCAACTGTGGTTTTGAGGGCCAACACCTGGTCGCACGTACTTCTGCCTGATCTTTTGATATCCCAGCCTCTACGATGGCAGACAAACAAGCCAGTAGTGCTTGCTCCATCACTTTGCTGGTAGTGGAAAGGAGTGCTATTGGTCTGTAGCTGGTGGTTTTCCATTTTTAAGAATTGCGATCATCTTTGCTTGTTTCCAGTCTATAGGAAGGCAGCTTGTTTGGTGGACAGACGTGAAAAGTGCAGCCAGCCAGTTCCTCTCCTTCATTCCTAAGTGCTTCAGAAACTCAAGGAATATTCCATCTGCACTATTGGCTTTCTTGTTCTTTGTAGCTGCTAATGCTATTTTAATTTCTTCTTCTGTGTATGCAGCAGAGAAAGCGCTGTATTCTGGGCATCACTGGAAGTTTTGAGTGTACTCCCTTTCGATCTCTCACCTGCTGTCTTTGATGTTCTGAGGAAATGGGAACCAAATTGACTGGGAATTACCGCTGATGGTCGTAGCTTTGGTGGCACATCCGCTCCCAAATAACGAAGCAAGGCACACACTTTCCTGCCGGAATATGTCAAATTTAACCCCTCCACTGTTTCCTTCCATCTCTCGAGGTGCTCTTCATCCATCTGTTTTAAGAGTGCTGTGGCTTGCTCAGCAGCGCTGGTCTTTTCATGTTGCTTTAGTAGTTCTTCTGTGTTGGATGACTAGCAAGGTGTGTAACTCTTTGTGAAAACCACACAGAATATTATTTGCTGCTTTCTTGATAATTCCCATGAAGTGCTGGTAATTTTTGGGAGATGGCTCTATCCAATGGATGCAATCTTCAGCTGCATTTCTGAAACCTTCCCAGTTGGCCTTGCAGAAGTTCCATCATGGTCTTGGAAGCGCTTCGATGACAGGGATTTCCAGGCCAATTTGATTAACCATAGGGCGATGTTGACTATGTGGGAATGGCTCAAGCACAGTCTTTGGAGTAGTGAGTGGTAGTCCTTGGAGATCTTTAGTGATGGACAGATCTGGATTGTGCATTGTGTTCCAAAGTGCAGAGAGGAATGTCGCTGGCTGTTTAGAATTGAAGAGCAGCTCTACATCTGCTGCTGATGCCCAGTTTGTCAGCTGTTCACCTGCCCTGTCGTTGGTACGGTAACCCCAATTGATATAGTGGCTGTCACCACTGTGGAATGCTAGATAGGTCAGACTAGGAAGTGTCTGAATCTAAATCACAAACCACTCACTTCAGACACCACTGAAATGTAACTGTTCACTACAAAATAGGACAAGAAGTGAAGAATAATTCATTCCAGGGAAATGCTCTTTTAGCTAGGCAGAAATCCAGGTTTTCCTGGCCATATTCTAATACCTTGCGGTTCAAGAGGTATTTCATCTTTAAGATCAGGGCCGTGACCAGAATGCATCCAGAAGTGGGTAAGAGATACTTGTACTGCTGTCATAATGGGAAGTTTGAAACTATACAAATAGATAATGTTCCAGATAATTGGGATGGCTCTTGGGTACATGATTCTCACTGGAAAATATAATCTACAGGTTCATAGCAGCCGACCCTACTGGCAAGGTTTTCTGTTCTGTCCTAAGCAGGGACCTGCTGCTGTTCCTGAGGGAGAAGTGCCCCTCTCCCAGCCAGGCAGCTCCATTGCAACAGCCCTGAGCCCCTGAACAGGGTATGGAGCCATGCTGCCATGCAGCTTAGAGGGAACCTTGCCTACTGGCTTCTGTTCCTAGTGATAGACGACACCATCCTGGGATGTTAAATTTAGATTAATTAACTAATTGAATAGTTGATGGGATTTTAATCAACTATTCACTTAGTTGATAAGGGCACCTCTGCCTTTGAGCTCTAAAAGCAGAAGCCCCGCCGGGAGTGCCAGATCAGAGGGGACTCCCCTGCTGTCCACACGCTCCCTGCTGTGCCTGTGCCTTTGACATGTGCAAGAGTCCCAGCGGGGCTCTTGTACATTTCAAAAGGAAGCCCCACAGGGAGCATGGGGCCAGTGGGGGTGTCCCCCTCTGGTCTGGCGCTCCCTGTGGGGCTTCTGCTTTTGAAATGTACAAGAGCCCTGCAAGAATGCTTGTACATTTCAAAAGCAGAATTACAGCAGAAGCGGCACAAGCAGGGACTGCTTCAGTCCCCTGCTTGCGCCGTTTCCCACTGTGACTCTCCCTCTCCTGCCCCCCACAGAGATAGTGCTGGGGGCAACTGGCTTGTGGACACCAACAACCTCAGGAGCCTACTTCCAAGCATACTGGCAACAGAAAGATGAATTATTTGTTTACATAAGGGATTAATAATAAAGATAAATAAACTGTGGTAAGAATTAGAAGCCACATAGTAAAGAATGTGTGGGAACAGTTTACAATTTATCTTGTGTACAGCTGGTTGCCTACTAGGAATGCAATCTCTGAGGCAGAAGCCTGTATTCTTCTTACGTCTGTAAAATCATGTATTCTACTCAGAATTGTTCTACAAATAAATAGTAAAAACTAATATGAATGGAGGAATTTTAGATGAAATAGGTTTAGAGCAACACGGTTTTACTGCAAAATACCTATGGGCTAGATTGTGGCTTTAGGCACAGCCCTGTGTGTGAGGGAGACATTTTGCAGGAAACAGCCTTACTCCATGTGTGTGCATGTGTCTAGTAATTCACTACTTGCCACTAACAATACCAAATTACAACACCCCTGTGCCAGTTCAGCTGGGCTGACCAGTGTATTGGGAAAAGGTAAAGACAGGGCCAAGGCCCACCTGTCTCATAAGTGTGTAACAAGTACATAGCACCTATTCATGACTGCTAGGATTCCATGTCTGGGTAGCCCGTTCAGAGATGTAAGAGGCATTCTTACACTCAATCTCCTGTCTGGGCATGAAATCCATCTTGGAAGCAAACCCTACATAATTTACAGCAGTGCAGGTAATTAACCCTGATGTAAAAAGGCTGTTTGTCAACCAGAGCCCATATATTCCCCATTTAGTAGAAAAAGGGCTGACTGGTTACTATCCTGTGAATAACTGGTTCTTTTGGTTTTAAAAAAATGTAGCTGCTTTCTCTGTTGTGAGATTCCCCCACCCCACCCCCTTTTTTTAAGGCCTATGCTACTATTAGGGAATTATATTTTTTTCTAAAAACTTACTTCGCATACAAAGGATGTCCAAAAGGCTAAATATGGCTATATGCTTTATTACCACAATTTACTGAGGGTTTTTATAACTTTGTTTCATTCTCCCACTCATATGTGTGAGTAACAGAAATCATTTATAATGTGTAAAAATAACGGATCAAATCCTCAGTAGGTATATATCATCATAGCCCCATGGAAGTCAATACAGTCATATTGATGCACACTAGCAAGGATCTCGCCCTTCTATGGCCATGTATTCACTAAGCAGGAGATCGATGCTGCCACAATCAATCTTCTGGAGTTTGATTTAGTGGGTCTAGTAAGTGTAGCTGGCCGGATATGCCCCACCCCCCCCATTTAGGTATAGTCAGCTGGATACAATACTCCTGTTTCTACCTCCCCCTTCCTTTAGCTCTGGTTCTCTCAGCTACAATTTAAGTATGCTTCTTGTTGAACTGAACAAATGTGGTTTAAGTAGCTTCCTGTTATGTTGAGACAGTGGAAAACCCTAATAAGATCAGGCACTTGCTTAGAAACTGCATTGTTTTAATTCATGCTTATGAATAAGTATGTAACCTACAGAATGCATGAGGAAGTGTGAATGAGGAACACCCAATCATAAGGTGGTTCACCACGTGTTGCCTTTTATGGCCAAGGAAGAATTCTGCAAAGTGCTTAAATGGATGTAACAGATGGCCAGGTGTGATGTCTTCCCTCAGAAAGATGTAACAACACGCCAAGCCCAGGAAAAGACTACAAGCAGTACAGCCCCCCCGTGGATCTGAAGGGACCCCAGAGCACTCTCGTCACCAAATCTCAGGGGGCTGTTATCTGGCCAGTTTCAGCCACCTGTGAAACAGAATTAACTCTCGCAGCCTGAGCCTGCCTCCAAACTGCCAGCATAATGTAATGTGTTTGTGTGAGTACTGCCATACCATTAAGAATCTGTACTAATGCTGCTCAAGTTTACCCTTTGTCTAGATTTTTTTCCCTTGGCTAGTCCAAGGTCATGTAACAGTAAAGACCTGCTAAATAGAACTCAGAGGGTGCCCGCATCAGCAGCTGATATTCCTGCTCCTGCAAGGAGTAAGGGAAGTTGATGGGAATGCTTGCTTTCATTGGCCTCCCATTGTGGGGACAGGGGCAAGGGGAGGAGGAGAACTCAAATCAAAGTACGTTGCCGGAGTTGCATATCTTGATTTGACCTTCTCCTTTAGTGTAGATCTGGCCTTGGTCTACAATAGTTTTTTGTTTACTCTGACCTATAGTCACACATATTACGCTCTTGTTATTTGTACCCTACAACTGCCATCATAAGAAACACATGTTAAGCATGCTGAACTGCCTCTACTAGAAGTACATTTACTGTGCAATTTTTCCATGTACATAACATTCCTACAGCATATCCAAAAAGTGTTTAGAACTTATTCAGCAGGCAGTAAAGAATCGGAGCCTATATCCTGTGGTAGTCACAGTATCTTCAATTTAATTTAAGAGATACATTGCTGATGGCCAGAACTATTTGTATTAGTCTTCTGAAAATGTTTCATCTCTCCTGGGCCCCTCTGATCAGGAACAAATGCCAAAACATTTAAGATGCAAAGAAGCTTGCTGTTCAACACAAGCAGCAAGTCATCCTACTGGCCATCATATTGTTCACAGAGCTGAGGCACTGACATAGGCACTTTCAATTACAAGGCACTCAAGCATCTTGCCCAGAATTTCATAGAAACAAGGTGTGTTTGAGACCTTCCCAGATGCCTTTGGAGTGCACTTTAACTGAAGTGATTATAACAACTTGTGAACTGGTTACAGTTGTCCTTTTTCAGGTACCCCTGTGCAGTGAGTCATGCACAAACACGCCATGCTGAAGCAAGAAATTGGGTCCATGGGATGGCTTCTCACAAGTATTGGCAAGTGAGCCAATTTAAACAATTCTCGTTTCACCAGAAAATGACACTCACCAGAAAATGAGTCTCACATAAAATGAATGTGTGCAGACAGTTGTTTAATGAGCCCACTTCATTTAACAACATGTCATTCATTTTAGACTTGTAAACATATAGGCCTCGTATTGCAACTTATTGCCACTTCTCCCAGCTGGTTGTTAAAACACAAACTTACTCTAATCAGCTACACTGAACAAAGCAAATTGTTCCTTGCACTAATCCTACATGCAAATTCCCAAGATTGTAAGTCTCCTTAAGTACATATGGCTCTTCTTGGAATGGAGCGTCCCATATAGAAACATCAAACTCCTTTCCTTCAGCAATATCATTAGCACTCCAGATTCAACACAAGCTAAAGAAACTCTTTTTTCCACTCTGGCAAGCCAAGTTCACATGTAGACGTAGCTCAGAAGTTGACTGATCATTCCCTCAGATTCATTTAAGTGGCTGGTGAGGGAGGGACTGAGGCTTGGTGGGAGGGAAAAAGACAGAGATGATATCTTAAATGGAGGGGGCAAACTAAAGAGTTGGGATTTGTCTTCAATTGATTGATGTGTCTCAGAAATATCTGGTGATTCCTGATTCCATTTCCCATTCTCAAAATGGAAACCAAAGAAATGTCTCTGCCTTCCTGCCCCAGCCTATTCATACAATTGGTTTTATTCCTATTTGACACTACAGAGGTTAAGGTTCCCCTTAGGAGGACCTGCGATGTAAAACCTGATTAGGGATTACAACAAGCAAGCAATACCAGAGTGCATGTAACAGCTCCTTGGAGTAGCTGGTAAGTAGCACCATTTAAAGCAGCCTTTAGAGTACCTGACACAAAGCAGAGTAGTTTCAAAGCCACCTCTCCTAAGTTGCAGTGTGCATGCACTCTTTAGAAGCAACCAGTATTAGTGCCTGTCTTTTTGCTATGTGAGAAATGAACAAATCCTGCTCTTGCTTGAAAATATTAGAACCAAAAAAAGGTAGGAGCCCACCATTTCCATTACACTTGTGACTGATGCAGCACAAGGTCTCCACGTCCTTGTGGATAAGAAGTGAGTTCTGATTATCTTTTCAAAGCCAAGTGTACAAACATCTCTAGAGAGAAGATTCTTAAATTTAGTGATAGCCCAGAACAAAAAGGCAAGTTAGTTTGATATTAGATAGAGATGTTCTCCCTCCTCGCATATATGGGAAGTTATTCTAATTGGAGTGAAAAGGCAGTGCTTTCAGAAGGCCCTGGAGATTTTTCATACTAGAAAACAACATGATTTTGTTTTGGGTTGCCAGGTGGTTGAACCAAAAATACCAAACACCCTCACCAGCAAACAAACATCAGGGAAAAAATTCTGTTAAGGGGGAAAAAGGGGGGGGGGGGGGGGAGACCAGAGTTGTTGAGCAAAAAGACTCCAAGACTTATTAAGCAAAAAAAATAAATAAATAAAACAATAAAACAAACAGCATTAAAACAGCATGGCCCCTTCCTTCCCCTTGGTCTTTAGGCTTTTTGCCGACAGCCATTTTGTGTTCTTGTTCAAGCCAGAACTTAGCTTCCCTGCGGAACCAGGAAAGCATGGGATCCAGGAGCAGAGGGTGTCGGGGTTTGGGAGTGAGGAGAGGCTGGGGGCTGGGCCCAGGTGTTGCTAGGTGTCCAGTATTTTCGCCTCCTGGCCAGACAAAAAAAATCAGAAAATACCAGAAATTTTACATGTCCGGTATTTTCTAATTTTTTTTTTTAAATAGGACTGTCTGGGTCAATACCGGACACCTGGCAACCCTAATTTTGGTTTTTATAGCAGTACCCAACATTACGTATATCAATAGAGAATGACACACTGAAACTTTGTCTGCCACTCCCTTCTGGGGTGGAGCACAGCACCTATATAACTATTTGTTTAGAACTACAGGTGAAAGAATTGACTGCAAGGCCTAAAGGGAACCATTTTTTCAACTGTCTCCACTGCCTTTAAATATAAGAATCTTGACCACTAACTGGAAATAAACTCCATATTTCTAAACAAGCTGGTGTTAAAACTGTTTAAGAGCAATATTAACTTCTGCACTACTATTTACATAAAGTTTGTGGCCTACCAATTATTTCTGGGTCATCTACAGAAGAAGCTGCCCCCTTCTTTTTAGTAGTGAATGTATATAGAAATTATTTGTGGGTTACTGCACACATCTCTAGTCATTAGTTCACCATTCATTTGGTAGGAGAGTGATTATTTTAACAAGCTAAGCATCACAAGACACTTGGTGATATACTAGACATTTTATTTTCCAACAAACATTATTTGTGAAATGCGTTTGTGGAAACTGTCTTTTCTTTTGAAAAAGTAACTGGAGTGCCTATGAATTAAAGACAAAGCTTTTTCTTCATAGCAAATTTTGAAGATGAAAGGGAACTACTTGCACATATGTAATCTGCATAGAATGAAAATGAAAGGAGAATTCCAGTGACCTCAATGCAATGCAACATATTAAATATAATACAAGAATCAATTCATTCATTCCTCACACTTATACCATCAATTTTTAATTCTTCCTCCACTCTCATTGCTCTCTAGTGTCTTGCATAGAAATCTTACAATGCAAATTTCTTTGTAACACGTCACTAAACAGGTATCAAGCATTCTATGCACAAACCTTGTACATTAAAACTTATCTATTAATTTCTTATATTAAATCCTTGGTTATGCCAACAGATTTGAGGAACAAATCTCTTGGGATTATGCAGTGCTCCTAAAAGTGTTCTTCTACAGGTGTTCATCTCTTATATTGGGGTTAACAAATCCTCAAACAGGAGCATTTTAAGCATTGCATAGCACTAAATCACATTCTACTATCCTGACGTTGGAATAAATGAAAATCAATTCACATGACATTACTGCAGTTTTGTTATGGATTAATTGATAAACAGCAGTAATTTCTTCTGTTTTAGTTAGACTGTTGTACTGTACCCACCACTGTAATATTTGAGGGTCTTCTCAAACCGAACCAAGAGTGGAGTCAGGTTATTTGCCCAGAAGTCCCTAGGGAAGCATTAGCACTCAAGCACACCTACTAAATAGGCACTAGTTTAACTAGCTATATTTGTTGCAAACATGTTAGTTATATTTGTGACATTTTTCTGTTAATGAGTTATCCATGAACTGATGGTGATCTTTATGGGTTTATTATTCATTGAACAGTTCTTGCAATCATAATAATTTCTAGTAAAAAAAAGTGTAAGAAAAGAATTCCTACAATTTTCTATCCCTGCTTATCTTATCACTGAGTCCAAGGCAAGCACCTCCACCAATGGACAATGCTGCCTTTCTTTATGTAAGGAGATTTGTTAGGTTATCCAGTGAGAGAATAGATGTAGGTGCCCAATCACACAGACCAAATATCACATTTTTAAAGAACATTTGCTATGCACCATCATGATCTATGGGTTTGCATGATGCTCAGAGTTTTAAACTTTAAAGAAAAATAAAAAAGGAATGTTTAGGATGAACTGGGCAGGTTTACTAAAGAAAGCAACAGTTACCAGCTACCTGTGTATTTATAAATTTAGAAGGAATACTGTTAAATGATTTGGCCAATCATGGCCAAATTCTGCTCTTAGATACACCAGCATAAATCTAACAACTTTCCCCCATTAAAAGCAACAGGACTTACACTGGTATAGCTAAGAATAATTTGGGTCCATTGGGTAGGAAAATCTGAAGCCTGCTTACCTCAAATATGAAAGGAATTGTCATTTTGTGGAATGTTTTGTGCCTATTATTAAAAGGAAAACCATGTCACACAGCTGCCTTTGCTGGCTCTGAGCTGAAAGCTAGGGTATGCTTGACCTCACACAGAACTGACATGACACAGTCAAAAAGCATCTATGGAACATGACTTTCCCTCCTGCAACCTGCATTCAATATGTCAATAATGCTACAACCTTTACTGCAGTTTTGGTGTTTGGCAGGATGTTTTCACTAAAATGATCAGCAGCTAAATAGATATCTAACTTGTCTAAGTAATTTTTAACTTGTTCTTTTTCTATTTTATCTTCTGATCCTAGGCCATCTATCTAGTTTCAAACCTATAGCATCTGAATAGCAAACCTTCCTCTGTGCACGTACAAAAATGCATGTTTTTTGTATCTACTGCTCCTAATGCCGTTATGTTTATTATGGAGACAATGTATAGATTCTGAAGTCCTTACTCATTAATTATTCATTTCCTTGCATTAGCATGCCTGGATTTTGTTAATTATGTGATAACTAAATATATTATTGTGTCTCAGGAGCCTTATCAACTTTACTTTAACTACATTTTTGTTTCATTTTGGAATATCCCAGGATTTTTTAAAAAATATCTTCCACTTTTACTTTTGTATTTACAATTAAGAAATGGGAGGATGGCCCTAAGCTGTTACTAACAGGAGTAGTCCCCCTGTAGGTAATGGAGCTGCACTGATTGACACCAGCTGGGGATCTGGCCCATGGTTTTGTATATGCCAATTTAAGGACATGAAATAGGTCATATAATGCTAAATTAAAAGAGTAAACAGAGCTGGCCCAGCTCAACAGGAAATTAAAATTTATAATCGCCTAGTAGCTTTAAAATTGTTGCAAAAAGAATGTATCAGTGAAAATGTGCTGTCTTGTAGCAATGAATCACCCTAGTACATCTGTAGGGCTAGTGGAAAGCCCATTGTATGTCACCAATACATCATCCGGTACTTTTGCTTTAGCTGAAGAAAGAATTTTTTCATGATAGTAGCCATGACTATATTCTGTCTGCCTTTTTATTTTTTCTTGAAGCTCCCATAATGGGAAATATTGTCTCATTTTCAAATAACTCCAGTTTCCTAAACATTTGACTACTCCTCTCATTGAACACTTCCTGTTGTAGAAGCCAATGTGAGAATCTAATCTATAGGCATTGATAAAATGCCTATCTAAATTCCATGAGAAGTTTGAAGAAGTAATAAACATGCCATTTCTGAGAGCGAGGGAAACAAGAGAGTTAGACAAAGTACAGAGTAAATATTGAATTTTCTTTATAAACTTTGCATAAAGTTCTTCTTTGTCTTCAAAGTAATCTGGCATGTTTCAGGCCAAACATATTTCAAGATACATTTAAACACGTGTCTAAATAGGGCTCTTAGGAAAGGTGATTGAAGATTGATGCCTCTCTATATTAAAAAGGCCAACATCATTACATCCACTCTCCATTTTTATACACAGGTAAAGCAACAGAAAGCAAAGAGATACTACTAAGTTATTTAAAAGAGGCAAGAAGAGCTCAGGACAGTGCATAATTATATAGCATTGTCAGACAGTTACCTACTCCCTGTCTTTATAGCACAAGAGGAATTAATATTGTAGGGACAATAGAGAAGGAATAGCCTTAGGAAAAATGGCTATAAAATATTAGACAAAGCTGAAGGGCTAGATAATATGCATTAATTAATATTATAGGAAAGAAGGAAGGAAATTGGTAAACCTTTCAATTATATTTTATAAAAGTTCAATAGCTTCAAGAAAGATTGAAGAGTAGCAAAGATAGGTCTGTTTTAAAAAGATCAAAGAAACAACCCAAGGACCTAGAAACAGATTAAATTAAGAACTATTACAGACAAAATTTTGGAAAATTATGCTAAGGGATGATCACACCTGGATAAGCACAGTGATTTGAGGGAATCAGACTGGGAATCCATAGTTAATTAGCCTACTTAGAGTTCTTTGCTATGATACACTAGAGAAACTCAGAAGAATACAATAGACTGTACCTATATTTTCTACTTCCCCATTGGAGTGATTAATGACTGATAAAGAGTGATGGAGCAGCAGATAGGGATAGGTACACAGTATTAGGATATTTGTAATCAAGACTAATAGGTGATTTTCTTATGGCCTTGTACACTCTGAGATATCATATCATTCGGATATTAAAGAGCAACTGTGAGGAGAGGGGGCCATGCAAGTAAGCCACACCTCTACCTGCAAGAACTAGGAAGGGTGAGGTTTATTTCGTTTTCCCAATAAGGCCAACAGAGTTGATTAAGAATGTGATGATTCCTGTTTCTCTGACGATCAAAGGAGAGGTGTTAGCCTGCAGGTCCCAGCCTGCAGGTCCCTCTTCCTCATCTTCATAGGAGTGGAGGAAGGTCACGCCAGGAGAGATGCTACGTAAATTCTCCTTTCTCCACTTCATGTGGGAGAAAGAAGGGAAAGGTCCATATGTGGAGGGCTTTACTTTCCCATGTACAGTTAAGAAGAGAAAAGCAGAACAAGCATATCTGTTTGGCCAGGCTGGGAGACACTGCCAACTGCTATTCAAACATTTCTGAAAAGACCTAGCCAGGGGCTTTATCTCCAACTCATCAGATATTGAAAGCTGGGCAGGACAGTGAGAGACTCAATGCCTGTTGCACCAGATAACAGAGTGATCAGGTAAGGCTGTTCAGGAATAGGTGCCACAAACCCTTTAAAGGAACTATGTTCCAACACTTCCTCCAACCAGGCTCATACATGGCTTTGGGTCCCTTCTTGTCATCCTGGAGCAGCTTAGAATGCAAGTCCTCATGGAGGGCTCTGCAGACATCCCTTTGCTCCAAGATCCTTTGGGGACAAAAGGAGCTGAGGCTCTAGCTCCTCTACCCCAGTGTCTCATGTAGAGAAACTTGGGGCAGAAAGACACCTGGCACAGAGGAGATTGGGAGCTGAAAGGAGTGCCCTTAATCCATGATGCTTGATGCTGGTGCAAAAAGAAACAGCAGATATAATGAATCAAAGATCTCCCCTTGGTTTTCATAGCATGGCCAAATCATTCCAACGGAGACTACCATCAAGAGCAGACCACTACAGGGAAAAAGTCCCTAAGAATCTATGGCCTATTCAGCAGAAGTTGTGGGAAACTGTCTGCCAAAATCTTGGCTGTGTTGGATCTCAGGGTCACTGGAGAATCCCCTAGTACAGCCTCTTTCAAACATTGGTCTTCCAGCCCAAAAGAGGTGGGTGAGCGCAGAAGAAGAGTGCAGAGTGTAGAAGGGTCACTAGCTGTCCAGGTTTTCCCAAACATGACCTCTTTTTTGGTCTTTATGTCTTCCTCTGGGCAGATTTTGGAAATAATAGAAATGATTTTTTGACTCACCTTTCAAGCTGGGGGGCTGGAGAGCAGTGTCCAATATCAGGCCACCTGATTCGGATGATAGCACCACTGCCAGGAGCAGCACAGAGGGATAAGTCACACGCCTTTTGATAGAGCTGGCAGCAAAGCAGTGGCTGCTGGCAGGTCACCAAGCTCAGAAGTCAGTGCCACTAGCCACAGCACAGAAGGAAGGTTGAAATGACATGGCATTGCCTCCCTTCCTTCTGTACTGCTGCTGGTGGTGAGGCTGCCTCCTGAACTGGGTGGTCACAAAGTAGTGGCTGTTGGCCAGGTGCCCAGCTCAGATGGCAGCATCATTGCCAACAGCAGTGTTGAAGGAAGGATGGCATGTTATGGCATTGCCTTGCTTCCTTCTGCACCGTTGCTGGTGATGGGACTGTCTTCCGTGCTGAGTGTCCTGCAAGCGGCCACTACTCTCTGGCCATCCTGCTCGGCAGGCAGTGCTGCTATCAACAGCAGTGCAGAAGGAAGTGCAGCATGACCAGACAGCAGGTGCCACTGGCCAGGTGCCTTCCTCAGACAGAATTGCCACCGCTAGCAGCAGCGCAAAAGGTAGGGTAGAGCTGCATGGTACTGTCATTCCTGGTAGCGGCTCTACCTTTTTTAACAGGTCAGACAAAGTCAGTGCCATCACCAGCAGCAGTGGAGAAGGAAGGGTGGCATGGCTTGGTCTGGTCTCCCTTCCTTCTGTGTCACTGCAAGTGGCAGCACTGAATTCCAAAGTGAGAGGCCACAGAGTGGCAGCCTGTGGCCAGGCACCTGGCTTGAAAGGCAGTACTGCCACCAGCAGCAGTGGATACAAGCCCTGAGCCATTCACAGGAAACAAATGTTTTAATACACGTTATTTAAAAACAAATGATTTAATACACAAGTTAACAAGAGCTATTGCTTCCCAGAGAACTTTTCTCCTTTTTGATGTTACAGAATCACTGACTGTGTCTTTGAAATGCAGCAACTGAGGCAAATCGTTTTCAATAGAGGTTAGCGATAACCCATTCAGTATCCTGTCTCATGGTTGACCTCAGCCTGGTTTTGATCAGAGTTTCAGAGCAGGGGGGACCATTCACCTTCACAGTCTGACACAGAGTCAGGTAAATTGAAAGTTATTCATGTACATGTAGAAAAACAGATTGTATGCTATTTGATATTCTCATGAAGTTATTCAGAGCATGGCATTTTGTCATTAAACTAAATAAATTCATCAACAAACTTGGGCTCCAACTCTTTTCAGTATTTAGCAGCAGCTTGTACGTCACTGGTGAATGCTATTCAGAATATCAGAATAACTATAGGTAGAAAACTCACCCACACTTCTTGAAAGTACAGCTCCTTGAACAGATTGGAGATATGAATGCACATTTTCAATGGACCTTTCAATGCCACACCATGTGAAAAAGCGAGTGACACAGTCAGAATTGCTTTCTTCTTCTTTTTTTCAAATGTTTGTTTAGGAATCTGAAGTATTAGTAGCATTAGCCCAGGATTTGAAATTAGCCAAATAGACCACAGGATTCGTTTTGATTTTGGTACAAGATCAATATCTCAAAATGCACATTTAGATAGCACACAATCTATGTTTTAATTGTTGACAAACAGCTTTCAATTTACCTGTCTCTGATAACAATATACTCCAGTTTCAAAAGTCTAATACTTTACCCATGAACTCTGCTGGCTCAATTATAACAGGAAATTTTATAATAGCTGTTTTCAGCATGCAGAGTACATGTGGCCCTTTTTAAGGCTGTCAATGTGGATTGTATTGACTAAAATGTTTATTTGCTTCCATGTGTATACAGTATGCAATAACCACAGAGTGGGGAAAGTATCTGTTTAAAAATGAAGAGTAATTAGATATTAGATTGGAATGGGATATGATGAAGAAAGATCCAGTGCTAATCAGATTTGAAGATTATGTAAATTGCACCGTCACCACAAATACTAAAGTAGACTTTGGGAAGTGTAGATAATTATATACCCTAAACCCTGGTCTATGCTATGGAGTTGTTATTTAGAAGTAACAAACACAGAATGCACACTACCAAGCCCATTACTTCGAAATACGGGGCTGGCTATTTCAAAATAATAACTCCTGCTTTTCAACAGGGATAACTCTTATTTCATTTCAAAATAGTAGTAGTGTGGATGCTCCACTTCTGCTATTTAAAATTAACTACTTCCCAGAGTCAGTCACAGTAATTAGTCCCAAGAGCTTCTTGGGTAAGTAGCACATTGACATTAAGGGAGCCTGCTTCAGACTAATTTTGAGGATTCCCTGTAGTGTGGGCACACTACAGGCAGTCCCCGGGTTACGTACAAGATAGGGACTGTAGGTTTGTTCTTAAGTTGAATTTGTATGTAAGTCGGAACTGGTACATATTGTAGGGGAAACTCTAGCCAAACATTTTTTTTAGTTTTGGATAGCATAGGGAAAGGTTAACTCCCCTCTAATGTTTGTTTTGCTGTCTGTTCCCCTGTTCAGAAGATTTCACATCTATTTCTGTCCCTGTGACAAACTCAGGACTAAAGGAGTAACTCATCAAATACCAAACAGCTCTGCACCATGCTTTGAGCTAATAGCTTTATTTCCACACACCACCCAGGGTTCTAGGAGGAGGGTCCTTTTTTTTGCTAACACAATGAGGCCAGCACTTTGTTTGTTTTGGTGGAGTCTTTGTTTGCCCAGGGAGCCCAGCATGTATAGGGGGAGGAGGGGTGGAGAGGCTGCTTTTGTCTGCTGTTCGGCAGCCTGTTGCTCAGGGGAGGGGGCAGCCTGTTGCTGGCAGGGGGGAGGGGGGAGGCGTGCAGGATGCGAGGCCGCGGGGGGGGGGCAGGGGGCGTGGGGAGGCACTTTTCCTCTGCCCGGCAGCTCTGCGGGATCCCTGTCCCTGTGGCCAGCTGCTGCAGGCAGAGACCAGTTGGAGCCGGCCGAAGAGGAGGAGAAGGTGGATTCTAGGACCCAGGTGAGCGAGCCCCGGGGACGCTGCTGCGCTCCGGGAGCCCGGCATGTATAGAGGGGAGGAGGGGCAGAGAGGCTGCTTTTGTCTGTTCGGCAGCCTGTTGCTCAGGGGAGGGGGCAGCCTGTTGCTGGCAGGGGGGTGGGGGGAGGCACTTTTCCTCTGCCCGGCAGCTCTGCGGGACCCCAGTCGGAGCTGGCCCGAGGAGGAGGAGGATCCTAGGACCCAGGTGAGCGAGCCCTGGGAATGCTGCTGCGCATGTGCGGGAGTTGCCTCGCCCCGTTCGTATCTAGGGATCCGACGTAAGTCGGATCCACGTAAGTCGGGGACTGCCTGTATTTCAAAATAGTTATTTCTGGAATTATTACTTCAAAATAATTTCCTAGTGTAGACATGCCCTAAAAGAGGTCAGAGCAATTTGTTAAACTGACTATTCTGATTCATGCAACATCTCTTTCTGGGACCCTGTCTGAACCAATACACCGAAAGTGGTCAAACTAAAAAATTTTCTGCTCTTTCCCAAGTAATGTCTCAGAATTCCATAATTTATGTTTATATCTATAAATATTTAAGCATAAATCTATATGTGCCCAACTTTTGTTATTTTTTCCCCATTAAATGTTTATAATTTGCCAATAAAATACTTTTTCTATCCAACGCTATAATAGAGTCTTAAACTTACTTGTGGTACACATTGTGGACTGGTCTGGAAGAAGAATGAGGGAAGGCTGTGTTTTATGCATGATCTAATACACAAAGGACCTTATGGTTCTCCCTCCACAAACGGCTACAGAAGGATTAGCAAGGACCATAGCCATTATAGGTGTAAAGCTGCTGGAGTTGGATTTTGGGGACATCTAAAGGATCTCTCCCCAGCCTATGGGGAGGATCCATAGAACCCAAAACACTAAATGATTATGGGGGACAAATTAAGAAAAAACAGAAATGGCTGTGGATGTCGAAGGGCTAAAATGAAGGAACTGGATGGGAACGCTGAGCATAGAACCCTGGACAGCGCCCACTGCCCCTCAAAGACCTCGAGAGAGCCAGTGGATGCCTCTCAGTGGAACTCTGCCATGATGCAAGAATGGATACAGGAATAGAAATAGGCCCCACAGTCGCAGACCCCTCCTTCAGAGAACCCCTGCTCCTTGGTCTTATAAATGGCTGTCTTGGCCATAGCCAGGAGGAGGTTGATGAGGCGGCCCTGTGACTCCATGGGGCCACAGATGGGGTGTGCATCAATTAAACGATGAGGGGAGAAGTACAGCCAGAATCTCATCAAGAGGTTTTGGAGGAGCTGAAAGAGATGCTGTAACCTGGCACACTGGGATGCAAACATTAAAGAGGAAAGATATTCAATAAGGCAGAATTTTAAAGAAGCCTTATTGAAGGCACAGGAAAAAACCATCCTGATGCACAGTAAGAAAAGCAAATACGGTAGGCGACCTGATTGGCTTACTGGGGAAATCCTTGGTGAGCTTAAACACAAAAAGAAAGCTCATAAGAAGTAGAAACTTGGAAAGATGACTAGGAAAGAGTACAAATATATAGCTCAAAAATGCAGGTGAGGATTCAGGAAAGCAAAAGCACAATTTGAATTGCAGCTAGCAAGAGATATGAAGGGTAACAAGAAAGGTTTCTATAGCATGTTGGCAATAAGAGGGTGATCAGAGAAGGTGCGGGGCCCTTACTGGATAAGGGAGGTACCTAGTGACAGATGATGTGGGAAAAGCTGAAGTACTCAATGCTTTTTTTGACTCTGTCCTCACAGACAAGGTCAGCTCCCAGACTACTGAACGAGGCAACACAGTATGGGAAGGAGGTGGGCAGCCCTCGGTGGAGAAAGAACAGGTTAAGAAATATTTAGAAAAGCTAGACCTACACAAATCCATGGATCCAGAATTAATGCATCCGAGGGCACTGAGAGAATTGGCAAAAGTCATTGCAGAGCCTTTGGCCATGATCTTTGAAAACTTGTGCAGATCGGGAGAGAGTCTAGATTATTGGAAAAAGGTGAATGTAGTGCCCATTTTTTAAAAACAGAAGACGGACAACTCAGGGAACTACAAACCAGTCAACCTTACCTCAGTCCCTAGAAAAATCTTGGAGGGGATCCTCAAGGAAACCATTTTGAAGCACTTGGAAGAGGGAAATGTGATCAGGAATAGTCAACGTGGATTTACTAAGGGCAAGTCATGCCTGACCAATCTGATCTGCTTCTATAATGAGGTAACTGGCTCTGTGGACACGGGGAAGTCAGTAGATGTGATATACCTTGACTTTAGCAAAGCTTTTGATATGATCTCCCACAATATTCTTGCTAGCAAGTTAAGGAAATATGGATTAGACAAGTGGACTGTAATGTGGATAGAAAGCTGGCTAGATTGTCAGGCCCAATGGGTAGTGATCAATGGCTCGATGTCTGGTTGGTAGTCGGTTTCAAGTGGAGTGCCCCAAGGATCGGTTCTAGGGCCGGTTTTAGTCAACACCTTCATTAATGACCTGGAGGAGGGGATGGATTGTACCCTCAGCAAGTTTGAGGAGAGGTAGATACACTGGAGAGCAGGGTCCAGAGTGACCTAGTCAGATTAAAGGATTGGACCAAAAGAAATCTGATGAGGTTCAAAAAGGACAAGTACAGAGTCCTGCACTTGGGATGGAAGAATCCCAAGCATAGTTACAGGCTTGGGACTGACTGACTAGATAGCAGTTCAGCAGAAAAGGACCTGGGAATTACAATGGATGAGAAGCTGGATATGAGTCAAGAGTGTGCCCTTGTAGCCAAAAAGACTAACAACATATTAGGAGGAGCACTGTCAGCAGAGCTAGAGAAGTGATTATTCCTCTTTCTTTGGCACTAGCGAGGCCGCATCCGGAATATTGCCTCCAATTCTGGGCACCCCTCTACAAAAAGGAGGTGGACACATTGGAGAGGGTCCACTAGAGGGTGACCAAAATGATTAGGGGACTGGAGCACATGACCAACGAGGAGAGGCTGAGGGATTTGGGCTTATTTAGTATGCAGAAGAGAAGAGTGAGGGGGATTTGAGAGCAACCTTCAACTTCCTGAAGGGAGGTTCCAGAGAGGATGGAGAGAGGCTGTTCTCAGTAGTGACTGATGGCAGAACAAGGAGCAATGGTCTCAAGTTACAGTGGGGAGAAGTCTAAGTTGGATATTAGGAAAAACTATTTTACTGGGAGGTTGGTGAAGCACTGGAATGGGTTACCTAGGGAGATGGTGGAATCTCCATCCCTAGAGGTTTTTAAGTCTCAGCTTGACAAAGCCCTGGCTAGAATGATTTAATTGGGGTTGGTCCTGCTTTGGGCTGGTGGCTAGACTAGATGTCCTTCTGAGGTTTCTTCCAGCCCTATGATTGTATGATTCTTCACTAAAGGTAGATGTGTGCCATGTGCCAGGGTCTCCCTCATGCCACAGAAGAGGCAAGTGTTGGGAACAGAGGAGAATTGCACCAAGTACATGCCCATCCTCACATTGCCATGGAGGATTCTCCAGCTAATGTGCCCAGCAGGCCACAGAACCAAGGTGGAGTAAAAACTGGCCCACCGAGACTCCCCACCTACCGTCAGTGGTAAGAGGTCCCACCCTCTGGTATCTAGGCAGGACACGAGGGTGGCAAAGTGAAAAGCGTGAAGCACAAGCATGTACAGATGACTTTTTGGTGTGGTTTGAAAGGGGACCAGCTGCAATGCGTGCAGCTGGTTCAGGTGATGAGGGGCAGGCGGTCAGGAAGGCACACAAGACTGGGGGCTGCTGGAGACGAGTAACTGGCAGATGAAATTAAACCTGGGACCTTAGGAGCTAAAGTCATGAGTCTCTACCTAATGAGCTAAAGGAGTATCGCAGACTTCACTCTTTTCTCAGAGCCTCTGGGTTACCTACAAAACAGCAGGCAACCTGGAAGATACTGGGCACAGTTCTAATTGCCTTTCTATTCCTTTTATAAAACTTTTCTCCTACTTAGAATTAAGTACCAGAAACAAACTCTCAGAATGAGTTGCCAGATTGTACCAGTCATTAAAACAAAGCATTCAGACTGAGCTTGTTGCCCTGAATGAACACTTACTAAGTCAAAAGTTTGCAGGAATTTTATTTCAGAAAACCTTCAAATTCTCCAATTCTCAGTTGAGCTCTAGTTCCATGCTTGAAAATATAGTGTACCATTGAGAATCAAGTCAAGCAGAATAGATAAAGTGAGATGTGACTCTCCTTAAAGAAGCAGTTTGCCAGATAGTGTTTAAAATTCCCCACTAATCCAGCTAGTATCAATAACCAAATGAATAAAGCATTTCATTTCTACTCAGCTAGAAATATTTTATATTCTAGAAGGCTATGAAAAATGCATGCTAATCATTTTATTCTCATGTCAGTTACTTAATAGACTGTATATAAATCAGCCTGCTAGATACAGAATTTAATCTTTCCTGGTGTTATTGCTTTACCATGTCACAGTATTTATCTTACATTTTGGAGAAATGAAACTTTGATTTAAGATTTACGTTGTGTGGTCCTGCGAGTTTGGAGCGGTGCATAATGACAGCTTAGATGATTACTCTAAGTATATGGGGGGAGAGCACATTTTTAAGTTGCTGGTCATCCATGGAGCCATTCTTTTGAGGATCCTTAAACATTTCTGATTTGTTAGTCAATTCACATTATGTATGCACACAATCCAATATGTTCTCTGGTGGCCTGGATGATCTCTTATTGGCTATCTGTGCACTGACTAGCTCAGATAGACCCCTACTCTTGTCTGTGTCTTTTAGGGGTAGGTCTACACTTCAAGCTTCTTTCAAAATAAGCTTTTCCAGAAGATATCTTCTGGGAAAGCTTATTCCAAAATAGAGCGCCCACACATAAAAAGCGCAAAAAAACCAGGGATTTGCTACTTCGAAAGATAGTGTCCACACTGATTGGACGCTATCTCGCATTTAAAGCCACCCAGAACCAATTCAGGCAGGGCATCAGGTCAGCAGTTGCTTCCTGGAGCTGCTGCCTGAGGCTGACATGCATGATTAAAGGGACCCCAAGGACAGCCATTTTCAGGTTATTCTGCTTGCTTGCCTATCTTTCTAAGGGACTACAAAGCATTTGCACTGCGTGATTTGATTGCCCTGCTTTTGGACACAACAGCACTCCCTGCTGTGAAGCTAGAGCTTCCCCTGGGCATGCAATGGCCCCAGTCTGCTGTGCTGCAGTTTCTGCAGCACTTTCTGCAGGCTGCCCTCCTGGCCCTGCAAGAACACAACCCCAAGGTGCTCAAAGAGAACCTCAGCATGTGTGTGGGAGCGCTGCACTTGCAGCCGCACCCCACTGTGGAGCAACACTTCTGGCGGCTGGACACCAGTTTCGACTGGTGGGACCGGCTGGTGATGGAGTGATGGGACACTCAGCAGAGGCTCCAGAATTTCTGTACGAGGAAGGAGACATTCCTGGAGCTGTGTGCCTGGCTCTTTCCTGCCCTCACCTGACAGGACACTGAGATGCGACCTGCCATCCCCCTGGAGAAGTGGGTCACTATCGCCATCTGGAAGCTCACCACGCCAGATAGTTACCAATCCGTGGGCAGCCAGTTCAGCATGGGGAAATCGACCTCCAGGGCCCTCATCATGTAGCTGATCAGCTGTTTGTCGGCTCAGCGCGGCAGCCATGTAAATGTAAATGAAGCCGCGATCATTTAAATCGCGGCTTCATTTGCCTTTGCTGATCTGTCTTATCTACATGCCTCTGCCAACTGTGGCATGTAGTCTCGACACAGCCTAATATATGCCCCTGCTTTTCCTACACATAGGCATATATACACACCTCATCTATCCCCACCCATGGTAACCTGACACACGTACAAACTATCCTTAGTCTCATAGACATACATGGATTCTTCATGCCTGACAGCCTCATTCACAATTCCCATTTACATAGCAACACCCAAATACACACGCCAGGAAAAACTTTCTAATGACTTTAGTGACCATTTGATTTAGTCCATGCCAGTATTCCCTCTAACATTTTTTATCCTTGGGCAGGCTGGATTTTCTTTTGGTCTGGTTGAAATTTCTTGGTGCACGTCCAATATTGAGTTTAAAAATATAAGAACATAAGAACGGCCATACTGGGTCAGATCAAAGGTCCATCCAGCCCAGTATCCTGTCTGCTGACAGTAGCCAATGCCTGATACCGCAGAGGGAGTGAATCAAACAGGTAATGATCAAGCGATCTCTCTCCTGCCATCCATCTCCACCCTCTGACAAACAGAGGCTAGGGACACCATTCCTTACCCGTACTGGCTAATAGCCATTAATGGACTTAACCTCCATGAATTTATCTAGTTCTCTTTTAAACTCTGTTATAGTTCTAGCCTTCACAACCTCTTCAGGCAAGGAGTTCCACAGGGTGACTGTGCACTGTGTGAAGAAGAGGTTGTGGAGGAAGGGGGGGAGAAGAGATGTTCACCACCAATACAAACAAAACACACACAATTTTAATCAGTCCATATGTGTGAAAGAAAATATATGAAAAACAAGGGATATTTAACAAGGAGCAATGCATGATATTTAGTATGAAATCAAATGAAGAAGAAAATTAACACTACCCTAGAAGTATATGTATTAACCTTTCTAACAGTTCAAGCTAGTACTTGCTACTTCTGGCTCATAAGAGCTAGGACTCTATCAAATAGCAAAGACCTGGTCTTAATGCAACACAATATACTATGCATTAATTAGTAACAGATATTTTAAAAATAATTAAGGTCAGTGTTTTAGATATCTGTAACACTCCAAAAATATTCTGTTGAAAGAATCTTTTCCTTTTTTATCTTAAGCCATTGACACCTGTGCAAACTTTGTTTGAAATGCAATCACGCAAATGTCCTGGCACACACACTTTCTTTACAGCCTGCTTCCCCACTCAACCCAGTCCGACAGAGAAATGCTAGTCAAACACCCCCAACAAACTGCTGCCTGCCTCTACCTCATTGCACAGATGCCAGCACTCACCCACCCTCTCTTTCCCTAACCTACCTCATGCAATCAGCCTCTTATCTCCCCCTTCCCAGGAGGCTTGAGTGCTGAGTTTCTGATTCTCTCTCCTCTTGCAGAGAGACTCTCTACACTCCCCTCCGACTCATCAGCCAATTCATTACTTACTCATTCCCCAACCCCCCAGACACTAAATTATTTCCTTATCTCCCTTTTTACCGGCTCTGGGAACTCCTCAGTTCAAGCAGGCAGCTAGCTCCTTTTAGTGGCTTGCTTGGTGAGATACCCTTCCCCCTCACCAATCAGCTGACCTTCCTGCCTGCATGGGAGCTTTGAACTTCTGAGCAGAGCTCAGAAAACTGCTGCATGAGCACACAGCTTACAGGGAACCTTGGTCCATGCTGCCCCCAATCAATGCCAAAACACAGTACCATTCATATTTAATGTCACACACATATGATGCCCACTGCAGGGATTTGCTGGTGGGCATCAGTTGAAAGAAAGAGAAAGGAACATTATCGTGTCATAGTGAGGAGAATGAACTGAAATGCTATGTATACAAATAATGTGTAAATTTTAGGTATTTAATTAATGTTGAGAATTTCTTTTATGATGATTGTGGTTCCTGCTGCTTGCAACGCCAAGTCTCCTTTAATAAGGTATTTATAAATAAGTGTCCCACTCTTCATTATGCATTGTTACACTATTCACCCTGCACATTATGAATACGTCTAGACTACAGGCTTTTGTCGACAGAAGTTTTGTCGACAGATATTGTCGACAAAGCTTCGGTCAAAAAAGAGCGTCTAGACTACATCCAGTTCTGCAGACAAAGCAAGCCTCTTTGTTGACATGACAGTGGAGACGCAAAGGACAGTGTAGATGCAATAACGCCTTCTGTCAACAGAACTCTGTCGACAAAAGGTGTTATTCCTTGTAGAATGAGGTTTACATCCATCAACAAAACTGCTGAGTTTTCTCAACGTTATGTCGACAGAACTCAGCAGCAGTGTAGACGCAGGTATAGTTTTGTTGACAAAAGTCCACTTTTGTTGACAAAACCCTGTAGTCTAGACACACCCTATATGAGGCAGTTGTGCTGCAGAAGTTTCAGTATGAGATTCAGGTGTGTGATAGTAAGGCCAGACGGGATCATGGTGAGCATCTAACCTGACCACCTATAACACGGACCATAGGACTTCCTGATTAATTCCTGCTCCCAGTCCAATAGCTGTGGTTAAACTGTAGTGCATCTTTTAGAAAAACATCCAAGAGCCATTTAGTCATTTCCAGGAATGCCAAATCTACCACAACACACAGTAGATTGTTCCATCTTGTAATTACTCTCACAGTTACATAGTTGTACCTTACTTCTAGTCTGAATTTTTCTACTTCAACTTTCGGCCATGGCTTATTACATCAAGTCATTAAATAAAAACATAATGCATACACACAAGAGAACAGAAGAATTAAGGTTGCAAGGGCAACCTTCACAATTTTTGCTTTTGAGAGCTAAATTTTGCAGTTTTTATGTTCAAGTTTGATATTGATATTCTTATCAGCACTAGTACTGATCTATAATTATTATTTAATATGTGTATTATGATCCTGAAATTGAAGCCCCAGGCACAGATATTGTACAGTGAATAAAAGATGGTCACTGTCCCAGAAAGCTTACGAACTAATCTATAATCCACAGATCTGCATGATGTTTCAGAGACAAAAATATAAAGATTCACCTCAAATCTAAATACAGCTGTATTACAAGGTAGCCATTATTCTGTTGACAACATTTAAAAAACACTCAGTAAACAGCACCAATCTACCCACGATAGAATAAGGAATAACTGTATTAAGGCAAAGGACATAATTCATTATCTCAAGTACTAAAGTTTGCCACACTACTAATAAAATACGCTTTTTTAATATAAAAATGACCAATGAAGAGACACCATAGTTGAGAATGACCTGGGCAATTCACCATTTTATAATTGTTCTGTATCCTACAGCTTTAAATGTGGCTAGCGAACTAAGTGTTCTCTCATAGTTTTCCTTAGAACAGATGGTAAGCTGTAAAACTGTTGCAAAGATTATTTATTTTAGAATATTTCATCAGGAAAAACACATTGAGATGACACAGCTCATTTCCAAGAGTACCCTGGGGCAACAAATGAGAGACGCCCATTTGCATCAACACACTGTTTAAAAAAATAAACTAAATAACACATACAAAAATAATTATAAACAGTTATCAGTTCTTTAGTCAATAAGGCATTAAAAGCTATAAGGCTAAAAGCCTCATACTCTTTTATGTTAATGGTAGTTTGTGTATTCTCATCCAGAACGGCTGTGTAATATGCAGTGTCTATTCACTTCATACTCATTAGCTCTCTAAACTAGGAAATATTTGTCCATCTAATAAGTCACTTGTTTGTGCTTTTAATTACATTTTTGTGTACTAAACACTCAGGTCCAAATCCTGCTCTCATATTCACAACTCATAGAGCTTCAAAGGGGGCTGAACTCATATACAGGAGGTCAGTATATGGCTTTACAGAAACAATATGATAAATAGTACAAGCATTATTACATTGTGTATTACAATAGCTCACAGGGGCCCGATGAGACAGGGCCCCCCCCCCCCCATCCTGAAAGACACTGTATACATAAATAGACAGTACCTTCAAAGAGCTTATGATCTAAATGGACAAGACAAAGGGTGGAGGAAGACAGGATTCATTAGCAGAGCAAATAGATTCATAGAATCACAGAACCATAGACCTGGAAGAGACCTCAGAAGGTCATCAAGTCCAGCCCCCTGCTCTAGGCAGGACCAATCCCAACTAAATCAACCCGGCCAGGGCTTTGTCAAGGCAAGACTTAAACACCTCTAGGGATGGAGACTCCACTACTTCCCTAGGTAACCCATTCCAGTGCTTCACGACCCTCCTAGTGAAATAGTTTTTCCTAATATCCAACGTGGACCTCTCCCACCACAACTTGAGACCATTGCTCCTTGTTCTACCATCTGTCACTACTGAGAACAGCCTCTCTCCAGCCTCTTTGGAACCTCTCTTCAGGAAGTTGAAGGCTGCTATCAAATCTCCCCTCACTCTTCGCTTCTGCAGACTAAATAGACCCAAGTCCCTCAGCCTCTACTCATAAGTCATATGCTCCAACCCCCTAATCATTTTGGTTGCTCTCTGCTAGACCCTCTCCAATGCGTCCTTTTTGTAGTGGGGGGCCCAGATGTCCACAATACTCCAGATGTGGCCTCACCAATGCCGAATAAAGGGAAAAAATGACATCTCTGGATCTGCTGCCAATACTACTCTTAATCCAAACTAATATGCCATTAGCCTTCTTGGCTACAAGGGCACACTGTTGACTCATATCCAGCTTCTCATCCACTGTAACCCTTAGGTCCTTTTCTGCAGAACTTAACTGGTTGGTCCCCAGCTTGTAACTATGCTTGGGATTCTTCCGTCCCAAGTGCAGGACTCTGCACTTGTCCTTGTTGAACCTCATCAGATTTCTTGTGGCCCAATCTTCCAATTTGTCCAAGTCACTCTGGACCCTATCTCTGCCCTCAAGTGTATGTACCTCTCCCCCTAGTTTAGTGTCATCCGCAAACTTGCTGAGGGTGCAATCCATCCCCTCATCTAGGTCATTAATAAAGATATTGAACAAAACCAGTCCTAGAACCAAACCTTGGGGCACTCCGCTAGAAACAGACCGCCATCCTGACATTGAGCCGTTGATCACTACCTGGTTTCTATCTATCTTACTGTCCATTTATCCAATCCACATTCCCTTAACTTGCTGGCAAGAATATTGTGGGAGACCGTATCAAAAGCCTTGCTAAAGTCAAGATATATCACATCCACTTGATTGTTTACTAAGTCATGGTGTATTTTCATAATTTTCATTTTGGAGTAAAGGTGGTTGATGACAGGGTCTTGTTTGTTTTTGTTTTGTTTTAATTCTTTAGGGGGTACATCTAAACTGCACCTGTAGCTTGAAATAAGATGCTCAATTGAGTTACACAAATTGCATCTCTTATTTCAATCTTATTTCAAAATAGTTTATTTGTAATTTGGTGGCATCTCCACAGGGCCAAATTTTGAAATAAAATGCTGTTCCAAAATCTCCCTTAATCCTTGTGCAATGAGGTTTTCAGGGACATCAGAATTGTGAGCTCGTTATACTTTGATATAACGGGCTTGCTCTTAAGATGTGGAATAGCCATTTCGAGATACCGCAGTATAGACGTAGCCTAGATGGCATTATTAGGAGGTGATTAGCTAAACGGAAATCGAAGGAAGGGGGAATGGCATGAAGAGAAGTTCTAAGGAGCTAGGATAGGGAGAAGAAGAAAGGATGCATGGAGAGAGGCTGAGATGGAAAACATGAAGAGGGGGTAAGAAAGTGTGGGAAGAAAGAATGGCTAAGCACAGGGAGAGAATGGACAATCAACACTATAGAAAGCAGCCTATCAGTGTCCAACAGTCACAGCTAATCCCAAGCATTCAGAAATCATGTCAGGTCCCAAACAATCATTTGATTGACTAAAAAAATCAGGACATTTACCAAGAAAATAAATTTGGCATTCTTCATGTATTCCTTCTAGTCTGTGAGCCTTTAGCTCACGCCACTCAGGTCCTGTTGCAAGCTTCACTATACCTCCATGTGGGAGTGGGGTGTGAGGAAAGCAGTCCGAGATCTGCCCATAGCACTAAAAAAAAGCATTGGTTCTTTTTGGATTTAGCATGAAGAGGCCTATCTAATTAGTCACAAAACTATTTCCTGCAGTACCTATATTCTCCTTGGAGGTCTCCTATGTAGGTATTAGTGAGTTTATAGAAGAGGCTGTGAGTTACTATGAGTTACTTTATAAGAATGAGAAGTGATGATTTCCATTTACAAGCTAGTCAGCCTTGTAGCAGAGAGGCCTGTTGGGAGTTTGAATCCCAGATAAGCACCTGCTTTTGCAACAATAGATTCTTGGTTGTCCTAGAGAATTGAGCCAGTAACCTCTGGAGCTACATCATGAGTCTCCAGAGCTGAAGCTAAAGAACTAGCTTCTCTGCAGCAGTCTCAGACTGTCTGGCTCAGGCACAGATGGGGGAGTACATGAGCACACTTGGATGCAGTAATGTGCGGGCACCGAACAAAATGAAAATGGTTCTCTGATTCTTTTCTACTATAATTGGTAACACAAATCTCCCATTTTCTAAATAAGATAAAGTTTATGGAATGGATAAATTCGCTAAAGCAAAAAATATTTTATTTTACAAATGTATACCAGACATTTTTAAAAAATGGTTTACATCCCTTAGTTGGTTGTGTTTTTTTCCTTCCCCTTTGTACCAATCATAAATCAAAGTCATTTATAATGTTCTCCAGCATTACAAGATTGTTTTACATAAATGGATTTATTGTACCATCATGTTTTTGCATGTATTGGGTTAGACTCTCGAATGCTACTGATTAGCTTACCTTAGCTTATTTGTACCTTCTATGTAGGTTTATGCAAATGTGCGCTACTTCGATGTCTGGCCCACTATATTTATTCTTAAGTACACACACTTATACTGTGTATTTATTAAATGATTTTATGACAGGAAATGCCACTTCCACTGATAGTTCACTGGTCCCTTTGTACTAGTTTGATTTGTCAATAACATAAAAGTACAAAGGTTATAACAAACTTCTAATACACATATAGTGCTGGTCCAGATTTAAACATCAGTCAAATTAAAAAATGATTGGACTTCCCCCACTCCCACACCTCCCCAAAATATTGTGTCTTGCTCTGTGCCATATTTCATATTAAGCAAAAAGAGTTATTAGCATGCTGAAAGGAAGTGATTACAGGAAGTGTTCCTTTAATGTGTTTGTAGAACATTTCAAAATACTGAACTAAGTTCAGATATAATTATATGGCCCAGGGCTAGTGTTCATCGGCATCATTCCTTTCATTTCATTGGCAGCATTCCAAGTTACAGATGATGAGCTGGCATAAAAAAGGGCCTGTGGTGCTCAATACTATATACAGCAAAAAACAACTGGCCCTAAGGCAAGTGAAAGATGACACAATATCTAATTCTAGGGAGTCCAGAGAACAGAACTGGAATAGAAATAATGTGGATGCAGGGAGAGTAGACGTGGCATGTCCACGAGCCACGCCAGGAAGAACCCGCTACACCACATTTTAAATCCCCCAGCCCCGGCCATGCGGGGATGGGGGTAGAGTGCGGACGGAGCATGCGAGGCATGTTCTCACGCCACGAGGGAGCTGAGAGGAGAGGTGCCCTGGCGTGACGCAACGTCAGGGCACCAGGAGTCAAAAGGGGCCAGACCAGAGAAGGGGGGGGGGAGACATCATGAGGTTGCACCTCCTGAAAGATCTCCAAGCACCAGAGGCAGACCCAGAAGGGACAGGGGCGATGCAGATGTCCCGGCACTGACTGGTTGGTGGACCAGGTAAGGGGAGAGGAAGCAGCCCAGGGCAGGGTGTTATTAGCCAGCGGGATGGCGCGTTACAACAGGAAGCCCTGCCAGCCGGACCGGACCTAAACAGGTCCGCGTCCTTATGGCCCTGGGCTGGGGTCGGTGAGTGAGGGTGGGCCCAGACCACACTCTCCCCGCTGTCAGAGGCAATGCAAGAAACCTTGGGCATATTCGGGCCAGGCTGGCCCACGGAGCGGAATGCAATAGAGAGGACTTAGACGAGGAGACTTGGCACAAGTTGGACTCTTGTACGGGTATAGGGTGGGAGAGGGGTAAATAAAGGCACAAGTGGGCCAGGGTCTACACGTGTACAGACAACCACAAAATAAGGTGTGCTAGACAAGAGTTAGTTTTTCAATTAGAAAAAAACCTAGTCTCTCATTTGGAGATCCTAACCATTGGTATAAATAATGGAGGTGGTGGAAGTGATAGCAATCCTTATTTTACCTTGTGTCTTTGCATATATACCTTTAGGAGGACACCAGTGGGTGTTGTCCACAGAGGGCATGTCTACACTAGGAAATTATTTTGAAATAACTCCCAAAATGCTACTTCGAAATAGTGCCGTCCACACTACAGTGAAGACTTGAAGTTAGTCCGAGGCAGGCTTCCTTAATATGGCCACGCTAACTTGACTTACTCCTCAGTGCTTCCTCAGGCTCTAATTACTTTGAATGACTCTGAGTAGTTATTTTGAAATAGCAGCAGTAGAGCATCCACACTACTGCTATTTTGAAGTAACTATTTCAAAATATCAGAGGGTTAGCCATGTTAGTCTGAATCTGCAAAAGCGGCGAGGAGTCCTGTGGCACCTTATAGACTAACTGAAGTGTAGGAGCATAAGCTTTCGTGGGCAAAGACCCACTTCATCAGATGCATGTACCTGCCTCTGGAAATTTCCACTACATGCATCTGACAAAGTGCATCTTTGCCCACGAAAGGTAATGTTCCTACACTTCAGTTAGTCTATAAGGTGCCACAGGACTCCTCGCCGCTATTTCAAAATAAGCATTAATACTTCTGGAAAGCAGGAATTATTTCGAAATAACCAATCTATTATTTCAAAATAACAGGCATAGTATACTGCTTCCTCTTATCATAACTTAAGGCAAGGGAGGTATGTTCCAGGACAATGGGATGTGCTTGGAATTCGATGGTTTCTCATTAAATGGAAAGGAAGGGGTCTTGTAGGAGGGAGTTATACCATAGTATGACCACAGTGGACAGCAAGATGCCAGAGAGGGGGACCAGGCAGAGTATGTCTACACTACCACCCTAGTTCAAACTAGGGTGGTTAATGTAGTCAACCAGAGTTGCAAATGAAGCCCGGGATTTGAATTTCCCGGGCTTCATTTGCATGTTGCCGGGCGCCGCCATTTTTAATTGTCCGCTAGTTCGGACTCCGTGCTCGTGGCTACACGCAGAACGAGGTGTACAGATAGTTCGGAATAGGAAGCCTAATCCGAACTACCTAGTTCGTGCCGCGTGTACCCGTGGGCACAGAGTCCGAACTAGCGGACATTTAAAAATGACGGCGCTCGGCAACATGCAAATGAAGCCCGGGAAATTCAAATCCCGGGCTTCATTTGCAACTCCGGTTGACTACATTAACCACCCTAGTTCGAACTAGGGTGGTAGTGTAGACATACCCGCAGCTATAACCCCACTGGACCAGCATGGGGTTTGGGGTGGATTTATCTGGATGTCTGTCTATCCTCCAGCCATGGGAAAAGCCCCCCTTCCCTGGCTATGCCCACTGCAGTGGCCATGGACAGGCACTTCTCAACTGTCCACAAGCAGCTGTGGTGAGAGGGCTGTGGTTCTCCTCTCTCCCCACGGCAGCCTGCATACTGAACCCATCATCCCTAGCCCTACCCCAGAGTGATGATTTAAATGAAGAAAAACAAAACGTAGCGTTAAGGACCTGAGCAATGCCAGGTAAATCTTCTAGGGTATGTCTACACTGCATTCCTCTTTTGAGAGAGGAATGCAAATGAAGCTGAGCAAAATTGCAAATGAAGTGCAGATTTGAATTTCCCGTGCTTCATTTGCTTTAAATCTCATTTTAGAAGGAGTAAGGGTAATTTCAAAAGAAGGGTTTTCTTTTGAAATAACCACGTCTAGACAGCGTTTCTTATTTCTTATTTCAAAATAGGGTATTTCAAAATAACACCCAGATGCGATTATGCAAATGAAGTACGGAAATTCATATCTGCACTTCATTTGCAATTTTGTTCCTCTACATTTGCATTCCTCTCTCGAAAGAGGAATGCAGTGTAGATACACCCCTCGTGAATTATATAATACATAATGAATTTCTGTGTTAATATACTGTTGACTTCTTACAAATAAATTTTTCAATGTTTTTAGAATTAAACTATCTATTATGGAACAAACAAAAATAACCCTTCAAATGAAATGATATTGAAAAGCTTTTTAATTATGAAACAAAACCATCTATTGTATGACTGCTTCAAAAGAAACCTTTCATTAAAAACTATAGTCAAACAAAACATTAAGGGCAACAATACAGTGAAACGTAGAGCACCTACCTAGGCTTGACTCTGAAGGGAATGGCCTGGCGAGCACTGTTGAGGGGGATAGAGCTGGTTGGACTTGCTGATGTTGCCAGTATCCTAGAGTACCTAAGGGTTAAAGAACACGGCTGAGTCCTGCTTTACAAGACTACAGTTCTTGCTGCCCCGACAGTAACATGTGCTGCAATGGAACCTTCTGGCTTTATATTGCCTCCAGGAGTTTCCTCTGCATCTTTTTCTGATACCATCCTTGCCATGCCAGTGCTGTTTCTGGAATCTGCTACTCTGTTCTTTGCCACTGCCACAATCTCTGTAGAGAGCTCCCTGTCTATTTCCCAATCTGTCCTCAAATGCTGCCTCCACCTCTTTACTATTTTCAGGGAAGGTTGGTATTCTGTTATGATGCCCACGAACTTTGTCACAAGTTCTCCATTTCCTTTCCTCAGATTAGCCAGCAATAAAGGTCCTGTCCTTGAAGGCCTAGCCAATGCAGGTGCCATGGCGGTGGAGTATTAACAGACACAAATGTTTATTCATATTCTAGGGAAGTGGTGATGGTTCTTTTTTACATAAGTTTCCGACTTTCCCTCGCTGAAATTTTTCCCGGACCTGGGGTAAACTGAAAGATAAATCATGCCTTGAAGGCTGGGGGCATGGTGTTGGGAATCATGAGGGATTAAGTTCTAGCCTGGCTGTCTGGCTTTTCTTGGATTCTTGATGTTATACTGGGGCAGATGACAATAAGACAAAGTGGCCTTATAGGGTGTGTCTACACTGCACCGTAACTTGAAGTAAGATACGCAATTTGCGAAGCTCAAATTGCTTATCTTATTTCGATGCTATTTTGAAATAGCTTATTTCATCATTTGGCACTGTCTACACAGCACCAAATTTCAAAATAAAGCATTATTCCAAAACGTTCCTTACTCCTCACAGAATGAGGTTTACAGGGACATCGGAATAGCAAGCCCAAAATAACGGGCTTGCTGTGAAGACACAGGATAGCTATTTTGGGAAATGCCAGTATCCTGAAATAGCATTGCATTGTAGACGTACCCATAGGGCATACCAGCAAAATATGCTGTAAACTTAGGCACCAGCATATTCTTCTCAGAAATGTTGCAAGAGAAGAGAGTTATGAGTTATACCAAAGTGCTACAACATGCAGCTATTCCTCATAATTACCCGAGAAATAGTCTCAGATTTTTCTTTATCTTCCCTGTAGGCATGGTGGAAGTGCAGAGAAAAATAGAAAAGGTTCTATAATGATTGTCTAAAGCATTTACTGTTACCAGACTTTCTCTGTGTAAGCCTGTGAAAAGCCATTAAGAGCTTTACTATCCCTTTATTTAAGCTTTTGTACTGTAATGCGTTAAAGGACTTTCATATCTCCGTAAGGAGCTGTACTCTTTGAAACTTTATGGGCATGTAATGTCCATGCCTGCCTCATGTAAAGTGAGAATACTAACTAACTAAATTTCCTGTCGCCTGTTTCTCTGACTTTTTCATTTTGTAAAAAGAATATTTTCATTTTTTCAATCTGCCACTGAAGGGGGGTAGAGTAGAACCAGTGGCTGTGCCATGCTGCTGGCTCCCATTTGAAGTTGGCAAACAGCCTTTTGTTTTTTGGGGGGAGGGAAGGGGAGGAGAAAGAGTCTACATTATACAGAACAGATTAGGGAAGGAGAAAGGATAAAAAGTACATGGGCACATGCCTTATGTGGTATGGACCTAAAAATCAGTTTATATCCTGGTCTTTAACATGAGACAGAGGCCAATTGCCTCATGAAAGCAGCTTTTGAAAACACATACAGGATAGTCTCAATGGACCGCATGGGCTGAGGGAAGAAGGAAGTCAGGGCCTTGGATTCAGAAAGACTCCTACCTCGCATCTGCCTACAATGGCTATAGTCATGAGGCACCATAACAGGAGGCAGCACAGCAGTATAGTACAACAATAATAAAGAGTAAAGTTAGATACTTGTATCCCAAGGTGATAGCCATACAATTGGCCTCTTCTGTCCTGGCTTTGGTGACTGCCTGGGATGTGGATTGGTTGCTGCAGGGTAGGAATCGGACTCACCCTACAGAATAGGTCAACAGACTGGGTCAGAAACAAAATAGCATGGGACAGCCATTGGAGGACTGCTAAAGCAATGCACAGCAGCTCTGCATGCACACAAACAGAGTCACAGCACATAGCTACCTTGACTCAAGTCATAGCAAGAGTTAGTTCACTTTGGAAGAGAACTCCAGACTTTGTGATAAGTACATAGTTAGGGTGCTACAATGGACTGAGTCATGTACACATGAGCATTTTCAAATCAGATTAATTTAGCTTAAATCAGTTCAAACTTGCCTATTAATACAAGCCATAAACAGACTAATGCAGAGTACTAGCTCCCTCGTCACTTGCAACAGCTTCCCTGAAGAATTACAGCAGAAAACCAACTACACAGCATTGCCTTTCAAGTCCACAAACTAGTGTGTCTTTGCTCACACACTAAAAAAGAGAAATTACAAAACCGGATATAACACCACCATTTAGTAATCCTTGCTTTAGTAATCCTTCCCTCTCACTAAAGACTTGCTCCACAGCTCTTTGATATGAGGGACAGTCTTTCCATTAATGCAACAGGCTCCAGTAAAAATCCTCCCCAGCACACACAGTGCACTTTATAATGTTAATCACAGAATCAGTAAAATCTCAGAATTAACTATTTCGTTTCTCTTTGCTACAGTTTTAAATTCCCTCACAGAAGGTACAATATGTGCATTTGTGTTCCTGTGTGGCACCTGTTACATACAAGTAGGCATGTTGCCTGCCCCTCCCCAATTGTCATTGAGGCCTGGTCTACACTACAGTGGAAGATCCAATTAAAGATACACAACTCTAACTATGTTAATTACATAGCTGGAGTCAATATATTTTAAATCATA
This sequence comes from Pelodiscus sinensis, assembly GCF_052426305.1. Classification (NCBI taxonomy): domain Eukaryota; kingdom Metazoa; phylum Chordata; order Testudines; family Trionychidae; genus Pelodiscus; species Pelodiscus sinensis. The sequence goes on from NC_143054.1 coordinate 33,707,016, forward strand.
TTTCCATGCTACCATTGGCTTCCCTTACTCCTTGCGAGAAGCCGGGGTACCAGCACTGACAGGAGCACTCTGAGTTCGATTTAGTGGATCTTAACTGGATATAAATCAAACCGCTAAATCAAACCCCAGGAGATCGACTTCAGCAGTGTCAATCTTCCATGTAGTGAAGTCATGGCCATAGGTAATGCATTTGTGGCAGTTTCTACTACAAGGGCTCAATCATCCCTTCCTTGCACAAACGTTCCATTGAAGTCAATGGAAAAGCTGGGTGACATGTACCATGGCTATAAGGTGAGCTGCACTTTAGATCTCTTTTTGTCCCTCTCAAGTATGCCTTTCAGATGACTGATCTGGCTTCCTTCACCTTTCTCAAGGGTGGAACAATTCAGACTAGATTTCTGGGCCCACTTTAAAGCCTCCTGTTCTTTAGTTTGATGTACTTAGGCAGGATAATATTGCATAGCTAAACTGATGTTCATATGATATTTAGAAAAAATATCGTAATAATAATTCAGTATTCACCTATGTCTGGATCTGTGTGCTACCCCAAAAAGAAACAAGGAATATTTCATGATGGAATGATGAACCTATATTTTCAGTGCCAGTATGAAATTAACTCACGGGAAACAATGCTGCACTGAAAGGAAAATTGTGTTAAGTACATGTTAATGCCATTTACTGCTCCATTTGGAACCTCTAATTAAAACTATTTATTAAACAAATAGCTAATTATATTAGACTTGCAAAATAATTAAACATTCAGAACATGAGATTCACAAAGGCTGGAGATTAGCAATTAAATGTGATACCCAGTTTGATCTAAAATGTGAAAACAACAGATTAAACCATATTGATCAGAAATGGATCACCCCAGGAAGGAGGGGGGGCACCTGAAAAACTTATAGAGTATGCTAGGAACATGGCAAGAGTGCCTGTGATGGTTTTCCACGTCTGAATGAATGCCATATACCTGCAGTGCTGTTGCACCACATCTATATACAAACCCATGGGGTGGTGAAGATCAACCATTTTGGATTACAATTCATCAGGTCCTGCTTCCATCACTGACTCAAGTGACAGTTTATTTTCCCGTTCGCAAGGCTTGGCTTTCACATTGGTGCCCTATCTCAAGGTCAGTGCATTAAAAAGGAAAGTGTTTATTTTTTCCTGTATTCTTCCTTTGAATACTTACTTAGCCTGTTAGCTTGTAAACTCTTTGAAGCAGAATTGATCATAATTCATTCTGTCCCCTGGAAAATTATGCAGAAGTTATTAGGCTCATCAGATCTGGTCTGCAAGATTCATCTGACCAACTGCAGCTTCATTCTGGTTACCGTTAGGCCTTAGTCTGTGAATAACTGGCTGAAAACCTTTGTGCTAGCACATCTGTGCCACAGCCAGACTCTGTGCTTCCTCACATCTTCCAGTGTAGAAGGCATGCCAGTGACAGAGAGGGGACATGGCAGGGTTCTGCTTTACTATGCCCATTATTGAATGGAATAGGATCCAAGGAGTCTCTGCAGCAGCCTAAGATAGAGTTGGTGCTAAGCAACTGTAACTGGCATTGGGGTTGGGTGAGGCCCTCATAACCAGAGAGCTCTAACCCACTCCCTATTCCTGACCTTCTATATAGAGCATACATTTAAGGGTCATCACTCCTACAGTTACCCACTTTCTGGGGCTCAGTGGCTAAACTAGGGATAGTTCTGGGGATTAACAAAATATTGGCATTATTCTGACATAATTCCACAGATTTCAGTAAGACCATTCTTGATTTACAGCAGAGAAATCTCAGAAGCAGGCCTCAGAGTTTAGTTCAACTTGTCCATAGCCAAATATGCTGAAAATGTATTTCAAGTGCTTTGTCTTAGGTCTTGTTTACGCTGGCAAGTTTTGTTGCCAAAACCCCTTTTTGGTGACAAAACCAGAGAGCATTCACATTGCAATGCAACAAATCATGGAAAATGACCAGTTTTGGCAACAAAACAAAAAAACTTCCACCACTGAGAGTGACTTTTGTCTCTTTCCCCCCCTTTACTGTTGACAAACATGCAGTACATACTATGGTAGGCTTTTTTCGAGTTTATTGAACTCCAACATGTTTGCCACAATACCCAATTAGCCACTCTGGCCAGGGCTTTGAACTCTGCTGTTCTGCCCAAATGTAAACAGAAATGCACCCCTCCTTCCTGCAAGCGCCAGGAACTTTAAAATCCATATCTTGTTAGCACGGAGAGCGCCTCATGCATCTCTTCAGGGAAACAGGGGTGGCAATCACTCAAGACACTCCTTCTTGGAGCTCCCCAGAACTTTTGGATCTTACCAATGTGTGGGATGAAGAATCGGTGCAATCAAAACTGCAAGTGACCCATAGGAACTGGAACTGGGACACATACAGTCACATTTCTCGAGCCCTGTTTGAAAAGGGGTATAAAAGAAACACCCTGGCTACGTCTAGACTACATCCCTTTTTCGGAAAAGGGATGTAAATTAGACGTATCACAATTGCTAACGAAGCGGGGATTTAAATCTCCCGCGCTTCATTCGCATAAAAATGGCTGCCGCTTTTTTCCGGCATGGAGCTTTGTCGGAGAAAAGCGCCAGTCTAAACGCTGATCTTTCGAAAAATAAAACCTTTTCTGAAAGATCCCTTATCCCTTATTTCAAGAGGTGCTGCACCCAAGACCAGCTCTTTATAAAAATGGCAGGACATAAACCTGGGTGGGGACCCCTCATCTACAGCAAAGGATCCTATGGACACTTCCCATAGCACAGAATCAGCAAAACAGGAGTTAACCCTGAGGCAGAAGTTCTTGATGAAGAGGTGGAAGGAGAGGAGGAGGAAGGGATCACTGCAGGGTCACCTAGTGGCCAAGCAGCCCAGCACATGGGTCTGCCTGGGAGAGGGAGTGGAGGAAGTGTTGCAGGCACAATAGCCCAGCAGATGGGCCTGGCTGAGATGGAGGAGGTGCTATTTCTATAAGCAGTCAGTGATGGCGGTAGCCAGGGATATCCAGGAGAATTGGCCTCCCACAGTGTAAACGTCTCACCTACACCCCCTCGGGGGCGTGCTTGCCCTTACAGTCTTTCTCCCGGTCCCTGTGAACCCATCACCTGAGGTTCGCCTCGCGGTGTCCCAGTCAACTGTCTTAGTAGCTTTCCCGATCTCCTTTGGGTGGGAGGTCGGTTCACTTCCCACGGCAGGGAGAGGGGGGTCCGGGCCTGCCCCCTCTCACAGACCCCAGCCCAGGGCCCTAAGGACACAGACGTCATGGTTGCCCGGACCAGCTGGCAGGGCGTCAGCCTTAACGCGCCAGCCCGCAGGCTCTCTTTGCCCGCCTTGGGCTGCTTCCTCTTCCCACCTGGGTTCCATCCGCCGAGCCGGAGCTTACTTTCTCGGCTCCAAGCCTATCCAGTGTCCCCTCGCCGGGGAAGACGCTAGCGGTGCTCTCCCCTGCTCTCCCCTCAGTCCGGGGTTTAAATCTCCGCGGCCAGGGCCCCGCCCGGAGCCCGTGACGTCAGCAGGATTCCCTGGGCCACCCTGACGTCTGGCTGCAGCAGCCGCCCGGGAGCACCTGGCACACCGCCGCGCGGCTTGCATTGGAGCTGCTCGCACGGCAGGATGCGGGCTATCCGACTCCACCATTTCCCGCCCCGCCCCAAGAGCCGCCAGACATATGGCCCCCGGGCGCTCCAGAGTGCGGGGCGTTTCTGCCCCGTCACACAGAGTCAAATATCCCTCTGCCTCCCAACTCCACTGCTGACTCCCTCCACCCCATTATCCCACCAAACCTACCAGCCTACCTTTTCCACCTTCTCTTACCTACTAGATCAGGATCCAGGAGGAAGAAGCTAATTAGTGGAGCCATGCAGCATGCCTCCACTAATGAGGTGGGCAAATATTAATTGCTTCTTGCACAGCCATGCACTTTGCAGGGAACTATAGTTGATAGGGTTGCCAACTTGCTAATATTTAAAAAATAGACACTCCAGTAGGAATGCTGGAACCTTACCTGCTGCATCTCTTCAGTTGAAGGCCCTACCCTTGCCCTGCTTCCTGCCCTCATCCATTCCTCTTCACCTGTTGTTCACTGCTTTTCTTCTCCCGCTCATAACTGCCACAACAGTCAGGAGAAATTATCCAGCAGAGCTGGGGCTAGGATCTGTAGCTGCCCAACACAGGTAAGAGGCAGCCTCGGCTCAGTAGGGACTGGCACAGGTGAAGAGCCAGCACCTCTCCCTACCTCACCCAGCAAACATACTTTGGGTGTCCAATCAGTAGATCTGACAGGACATTCTGATCGAAAGCCAGGTACCTGGCCACCCTAGTGATGGAGTGGGAGATAATCTAGCTCTAGAGTTCAAGAACCAGAAAATGAAAATAATCTTGTAGTGTAAAAACTGAGGTAAGTGCAAAAAAAGCACACAAGCAGCACAAGGGTGGTATTTACAGGTCTGAGTTCGCATTCCCGCCCTCCCCCCCGAGGCTCAGCTACTGTTAAATCAATGGGAGCTGAGTCTCAGTACAGACCGCATTAGCAAGACCTACATTAAAATTTCCAAATTATTTCATTTTCATTAATCAGTGTGACTACAAGTTAAAGAATTTTGTTAAAAATTCAGATGATTTTCACCTTGACAGTGTCCCTTTAATAAATTAATGCAATACCTTTTAATTATTTATGTGCTTTGAAATATATAAAATAGCTCTGCTGAAAATTACCACACTTATTCAGTAAAACTCCAACTGTCTGGCATCCAGTGGTCTGGAACTTCTGATAGTCCAGCACCAACTGGAACCCGGAAGTGCTCCGACCAGCCGGACAATTGGAGCTGCTCTGCCCCTGGCTTCTCCAAGTCAGCCACTGCTGAAACTGACCAGCGGCTGACTTGGGGAAGCTGGGGGCAGAGCAGCTGGGGTGCTGCTGGGTTGGTCCAGTGCAGTTCCCCACCGACCCCCTCCCCGATCCCAGGACCCTCATAGCCCCCCTTCCAGTACTCCGACATATCCAATAATCCGGCACCCCCTGGGTCCTAAAGGTGCCGGATTATCGGAGGTTTACTGTACTTATAGAATACTAACTCTGAGAGAATAAAAAATTTTACAATGCTGGTTTTATATATGGGGAATCAGTAATTAGCAGTGTTTAAATTGATGCTACTGGTTCAGTTTTAGTGCAATGAGCACAAATGGAAAAACAAATGCAAAAAACTCAAAGTCCTAGGAAGTTCAGAAATCAAACGAGTTCCCCACTCCAAATTGGTTCAGTAAGCAAATGCCACTAGTACAGGTAGAAAAGAGCTTATAAAACAAAATTGACAGCAGTGGGAATTACAGTAGTGGGCACTGGGGTTATTCAATTTTTCAGATCTAGGAAAATAAACATCAGCTTTCAAAAACATGCTACCAAGACCTCTCTCTTCTCCCATCCCCATGTTTTCCCAAACAAACAAAAAACAAAACAGAAAAAGAGCGAGAGAGAGAGAGAGAGAGAGAGAGAGAGAGGAGATGGACATTTTGTATAAAATATGATCTATCTAGTCCTGCACATGAGACTTTTGCTGATTTCAATGGAAACACAAGGAACACACAATTGGGTCCAAGGTTTGATGCATTCTTTAAACCTTCTCCGTTACAATAAAATGAATGGACGCTATTAAAATTGGATTTCGACCGTTGCTAATATCCTGAAAAATGCTCTAGACAAGACAACCTAAATCCATCAACACCAGAGAACACTGAAGGTGGGCTCCCAACTATAGTGCTTTAACATTCACTAAGGCTAAATAATACTGGTCTAGTTAGAGGTTTACAGAGCAAAATGCTCAAGACGGCAATCCCAGGAGCAGAGTCCGGTAAGGCTGAAAGCCGACAACACTCATCCCTATCACGTAACTAATGCACCATCAATATTTCAGATGTAATTTCAGATGAGTAAATAGCTTTCTGCAAGTTGCATAATTTGCTCATAATCTCAGTGCCTCTTGATCCATTTAAAACTAAGTGCTACCATTTTTAATACATGTCCCTACAAGAATGATTCAGTTTAGCCAAGGAAGACTGTACCACAGAAAATTCCCTACCTCATTCTCTTGCTACTACCCATCTTTAAAGCCCATACAGACAACTGACCCCAATGCAAACTCCAAAATGTGGCCAAGCAACTGAACGTAACAAACATTTTGTATTGTTATCTTTAGTCACTCGGAAGAGGGTAAGACAGAAAAGCTAAGAACTGACATATGAGGTATGTTACATATAGGAAGGATAATGAAACTGAGGGCTCAGCCATTAACCTTCAAGGAAGAAAAGCTAGGCCTGGTGCTTTAAAAATTACTGGGACAATATTTCACCATGACAAGCACTAGTAATGAATAATTAAACATTTAATATAACGTTGCTTTGGTGAAAAATGATAATTTTACAATTGATGACCTTAAACCTATTCAGTCTTATTATCTTGTATTAAAAGGGGCGGGAGGAAGGAAACAGTGAGAAATGAAATAAATTTTATTTGATGGGAGGACTGAAGCAACTATGGTTATTAGGTTCAAAATCTTTTCAGAGCTGAACAGTGGGGTCCTGCTGAGAGAATTTCATGAAAAATTTAAGAAGGCAAATTCAGCCTGAAACAGTCTTATGTCTCACACCAGCTTGCCTGAGGTCAAACTGTGTTTTTCCCCATAATACTCAATTAATGTCAGGGAAATAAATCAGTCAGCAGATGCAGATCCTGAAACCCTCAGAAAAGAAACTTTAACAAATTCACTCAGGAATCTATTTTGATTGAGCAATGCAGTTATTTAAAACAAGTTAACAGATGCTTTCTCACTTAACTCACCATAATGAAATGTTTATTGCAGAGGAAATATTTGAGTAGTACTTTTTATATTTAATCGTACTGTAAGAATGCTGCAGTTCACAAAATTGAAATATGTTCTAGGTTGCAGAGCCTGAGTGCATTTCCTCACTCCTTTTCCTTACCATCATATATCAGACTACTGGTCCCTCAATTCCTACTTCTTAAACCTGGTCTATACTAAACTAAGCAGGTCAGCTTAAGATATGCTTAAAATATCTTAAACCGAGATGCTGCAGTGTCTTCACTGTGGGAGGCCAATGGGAGCACATGCTCCCATCAACTTCCCTTACTCCTTATAGAACGAGGGGTACAGGATGCCACTGTGGCCCTCAGCATTGAATTTAGGAGGTCTACACTAGACCCACTAAATCAAACACTAGAAGATCAACCTCCAGAGGATTGATGCCCTTAGAGATCACTTCCTGATAGTAAAAGGGTAAATAAATTAACAAACACTATATGCACCTGATCACACTTTGCATGGGTGAGGGAGAGATTTCTTACTGTTTCCTGGAGTGATCAGTTTTGATTCTTGGACATGGTAATCACCACTAGCATACTGGGCACGTTTAGTTCTGATTCTCATTACAAGTAAATGAGGGTTCTCAGTATATCAAAGAATTAGGCCCCGTTCACACAGTAGGGGTGTGATTGGACTTCATCCCTTTTCTCGAAAAAGGGATATAAATTAGACACTTCAAAATTGCAAATGAAGCCGGGATTTAAATTTCCCGCACTTCATTTGCATAATGGCAGCTGCGTTTTTTTTCAACACGGCAGTTTAGACGGGGATCTTTAGAAATAAAACCCTTTTTCAAAAGATCCTGTAAACCTCATTTTATTGCTCATTCTGAGAGCCAAGGAGCTGACTAAGACAAACTAACATGCCCAAAGCTAGAATATGCATAGTTTGAAACAATACTCAGAAGGCCACTAGCAAAGCCAGAATAAAATCCATGTCTCCTGAGTCCCAGAACAGTGTTCCATTCACTATGCCATACCACCTCTATATTTATTGGATGTTAGCAGTTTGCTGGGCTTAAAGTTTATTCCCATCACATCTCACAGTTTCATCTAAAAAACTGAAAAGAAGCACTGGGGCTGATTCAGAGATCCCCAAGTAATTTATTCCTCTTCTAACCTGACTTCAGAACAACTCACACATTCCATCCTGTGTCTGCTATAAGAAGATACACAATATCACCAGAAAAAAAATCTCAGAGAAATCAATGAAGAAGGCAGAAGGAAAATAAAACAATTAATAAGAGATTTATTTTATTTCATGTGACTCTTAAACCTTTAGTTTGTAATGGTTTATAATCACAATCCGAGGTATCCTTTGTGACAGATCTGTAACTTTTCATGCATTAAACTGAAATTAAATTTTCTCTTTTCACCCTTCTTAATTAGTGAGAGATGACCCGACTGTACTTAAATTAAAGCCTTTCTGATCAGCATATTGCCTACAAATTGTAATCTCACAAACTTGTCATTAGAAGTGCAGAAATAGTTTTCTTACAAAATAGAGCAGTTAATTACAGCTCATTTTGTTCAGCCACCAGCTAAACCAGTTGGATTAGTGTTTATATGAAGTATAGCTATTCACCTATACAATCATTAATTGAAAAATAAATGTTCATAGACTGATGACGTGTCTGTAACATCAAAAGATGAAAGTTTTTAAATGTATTGTCCAGTTCTGCAACCCTTACTCACAGAAGTAGAGTAAAATCTGGCTCCACAGAAGACAGTGATAAAATTCCCATTGATATCAATAAGGGCAGGATTTGACCCAAAGGCTACGTCTAGACTGGCATGATTTAACGGAAGTTTTCCGTTAAAAGCATTTTCAGAAAAGAGCGTCTAGATTGGCACGGATGCTTTTCTGCAAAAGCACTTTTTGCGGAAAAGCATCCGTGCCAATCTAGACGCGCTTTTCCACAAAAAAGCCCCAATCGCCATTTTCGCGATCGAGGCTTTTTTGCAGAAAACAAATCTGGGCTGTCTACACTGGCCCTTTTGCCCAAACGGGAGCAGCATAGTATTTCTGCAAGAACACTGACAATCTTACATGAGATCGTCAGTGCTTTTGCGGAAATTCAAGCGGCCAGTGTAGATAGCTGGCAAGTTTTTCCGGAAAAGCGGCTGATTTTCCGGAAAAACTGGCCAGTCTAGACACAGCCAAAGCGTTTACCTCACAGGAGTAGACAGACTTACCTACATTCCTCAACATTTTCAAATATCTTCAGGCCGCCTATGTGCTCTGGCAGCTTGAAAGGAATTCCTCAGCTCTACAAAAGATTAAATCCCAGTGATCAATAATTGAGGTGCTTTACTCTTTGACAGAGGAAAGCAGGTGTTAAATTATTTTATCCACATAAAAATTCAGTTTCAGCTGGTTCACGCTACACTACACTTCAGTTTCAGCTGTTTCACTCTATATTACACTGCTCTTCCAGACAAAGCTACGCAAATTGCAAACCGCAATTTGTGTAGTTTTTTCTGCTTTTTTCGGAAGAGGCTTTTCCAACATTTGGCCCATCTCCACTTGGCCAAATGTTGGGGGAAAAAAACCCTTTCAGAACATCCCTTCTTCCTTGCAAAACGAGGTTTACAGGGATGCCGAAAAAGTGCGTCTGCTCTTCCGAAAAACAAGTTGGAAGAGCAGACGCATTCCCTGGATGCGGCAGAGTTTTTCCGGGATACCAGAGGTATCCCGGAAAAACTCTGTAGTGTAGACATAGCTATGGTTAGAAGGTGATATTCAAGAAACCAAAATTTTACCAAGGATTGTTGGAATCCTCTGAAATTGTCTGCATAACATCTTAATGTGGCCATCTTGTATGTTAATTTTATATTGTAGTATTCTTTCATGCACAGATTTGTGGTCACAAGGAACAGTATGTATTCAATTAGGAACCAAGCTTGCTTTTAGTAACAAATACAGAGCTTTCATCCCCTCTGAATATACCTTAACTCCTTTCATTCCTATGCTGCATAAAAAAAATGGTAGTGTGAAAATCTCAGCTAGCATGGGGACCCACACAAAGTTGAGGAGAAAAATAAATAGTGCAATTCTTATTGTAATTACCAAATGGCAAATGTAAGAAAAGAATACGGAGGAAAGGAAAAATACTTGACCTGTCTGTAAAGCAACTGAATGTTAAAACCAGGCAACAGTTTAGAGGGGCTGGGGAATTTCCCTGATTCCCCCCCCTCCCCCATCAAATTCACCCACTTATGGGAGTCATAAGTGGAGAGCTGATAGTATTTTCCCTATGTCTTCAGTACATAAAACAAGTAAGAGAGCACCTATTTCTGCTATTTACAGGGAACAATTATAGGCCACAGAGAGTGCTTGGGAGGAATATTTGCTAACACTACACATGCAGCCTTCTGTATGCAGAAAAGTCAGCACTACCAGACAAGGCGAGTTAAAATTCTGTATTATAAAATATGACTGAACTGCACTTCTATTTTCCTTTCATTTTTGTATTTTCATCGCTTTTTAGTAATTATTTGCTTTTCCAAAAATATTCTTCTGCAAAGCATGTCATTATTAAGATTAAGAATAGCCTAGTGGCTAAGGCACTGTGCTTGGACACAAGAGATGCAAGTTTAGTAGCTGGCCCAAACACAGATTCCTGTGTGACCTTGGACAAGTTATTTAATCTTCACAGAGCTTCTCAACTTGCTATACTAGGGTCAGTGTAAGAAGTGCATCTATGGGTGAACTAAAGAATTTTGTGGCTGCACCTAAGTAGCAGCAGTGTTTGTTTTTGTTATGCATATGCCACTTTGAGTGGCAGAAACTGAACTATAAAAAGAAAAAAATGAAGCTATAGCTCTGACTCAACTGGCAATATTTTTCTACAATATCTTGCAATTAATTTCTTCTTTCAAGACGACCATGACAGATTCATTATGTGGACCAGAGGATCTGATAAATTGCTGAAATGTGTTCACCTGGACTGTGTGATTCATTGTGTATTTGAACATAATACCATTCTGTGTTCACTGAGGCAAGTGGGTAGTACTGTGAGTGTGTTTCATTTTACTCTTCTAAATTTCACAATAGCTTTTAACACATGTAACACCTTTGACAATAGGACCTACTGGCTTTAGTAGCAGGCCTTTGAGAAAACACTCAAAAAATCTCACACAGTGCCTTGTGTATATGTGAAAAGGGACTGCATGCTTTTAGGGAGTGTATTATAGAATTTGCTTAGATTTTGCAGGACAAAAGATTCCTGTCTCAATAGAGGCAACATCCAACCCTGAGATCCCTGTGGATGAATCAATACCTAGAAGTGTAGCCATGACAACCATGGAGATCAAATAGTCTCAGCACACAGAGTATTCACAGTATTGATTTTCCAGCACAAGACAATACAGTGCTCTCAGTATCTGAATATGAATGAAGAGTATCTGGCTGAAGCAAAATACTGCAAAGACTAAAGTGATACAGGTGAAGAAAAAGGACTTCAAAGAATTCAGCACCACTATAAAAATCACTCTCCAGCAAAGGGAGTCTGTTCTCTAATCATTAAGATACTGCAGGCTTCAGGGACTGCGAGACAAACTAGCCATGATCATGGAAAATGGCTTTTTCCTGCTCTCTGGAATCTGACTTCGCCATGCTGCTGCATGCATTTATAACAGGAAGGCTTGAGCCCTGAAATTCTCTGTGCCTCCATATGAAACCACTGGCCTTAAAAATGCAGGCATTTAAAAAGCTACAATTCAGAACACAGCAGGCCTGTGTTGAAGATGGACTATGAGGGTACCTGTACATTGCAATGCTATTTCAGAATACCAGAGTACCCCAAATAGCTATCCTGCATCTTCACAGCAAGCCTGTTGTTCCGAGCTCGCTATTCCAACATCCCTGTAAATCTCATTCTATGCAGAATAAGGGACATTTCGAAAAATGATTAAATATATTATTTCAAAATCAAATTGTGTATCTTATTTTGAGTTATGGTGCAGTGTAGATGCACCCCAAGACCTCATCACTGTAGTGATACATGCTAGTCCCGCACAAAAACTTCGTATTTATTTGCCAAGTCCTCTAAAATCACTCACATGATCATCATCTTGAGTCACCCTCAGGGCTTTCTTAATACAATTAATCATAGTTATAACCCTGCATGATCACGACTGTTCCATCTCTGATGAAAAATTGAGATTTTGATTAAATACATTTTTATAAAGGAATCTGCTGTGGAATTTAAACTTACAGTTAAAAAAAAACAAACAAAAACCAAGCACCCCAAAAGTTTTCAATTTTAGGGGTAAAAAGGAAAAAAGATTTTTCAGTCAAACACACACACACTTTGATTAAGAAATATCAGTATGGTGCCTCAAGAGAGTTGTTGCTCTTCTGCCTCATGGCACCATTCTTCTCTATGACCCAAGTTCCCTGTCCAGACCACCTCCCATGATGTCTCACAGCAGCTCAGCAAGAAGGAAAAGTGTGATGCATTGTAGGAAACGTGGTTCAATCAACAGGGAAAAATGAAGCCATGGCACTGATGATCTATAACATTAATGAGGCACATGGTGGCATTTTTAACATTTTCTATTTTGATTTGTCAAGAAGTTAAAATTTTCTATAGTGTATTTAGACAACTGAGTTTTCTTCACTATTAACATTTTCTGTAGGAAAACAATTTCAGACAAGCTCTAAAACAAAGAAATATATATATATATTTTATATATATATATACACACCTTTGGGGACACTCAGTTACTATGGTAACAGGCACCTAAACAGGAATATATCCATTATTAATATCACATGCTGATAAGAAGCATATTACAGAGTGGACAGGAAATTCCAGTGGGTTTACAATATTATACACCAAGGCAGTCAACACTGTGAACTTCCAGTTTTAGAGATGAACAAAAATTTTATTTCTCATTTTGCTGGTTTGCTCAGTTTAACCTAAAGATTGTGCAGGATAGAAATTGGCTTTTACAAATTCATTGTTTTGACACTGTTAGTTGATATTTCACCATGGGGGCTACATCCACATTGAAATGTGCTTTTGCACAAGAGATGTGCTTTTGTTAAAGAGAGCATCCACACTGCCATCAGAGCACCTGTGCTTTTTCCAATAGACGTTTCTTGCACAAGAAACCTCTGTGTCCGTCCACACATGCTTTTTTGTGCAAGAGCTCTTGCACAAAAAGGATTATTCCTCACAGAAAGAGGAATAACTCTTGTGCAAAAAGACCTGTCTTCTGACGATCTACTGTACTTTTTCTTGTGCAAAAATGCACTTATAGTGTGGATGCTCCACAAGTTTTTGCGCAAAACTCTGCAGTGTAAACGTAGCCCAAGAGAGCACTGTGGCAAATACCCTATTTCTCTTGCCAGCCTCAACACTTCTTCCCGTTGGTAAGATGGGCCTTAGGTAAAGCACCCCATAGCAGTCAGCTTTCCCCTTTTCCCCCAAACATTTAGGGTCATCGCCTTCCCCTAATATAAGAAGTCCAGCCTCTCTTCCTGAAGCTGCTCACTCCTCAACTGTGTGTGGCTTAGTAACCACTTGGGTGTATGTTTATAGATCTCTTTTCTTCTCCTCCTCCTCTCCCTTTCTCCTAACAGGGAAGGGTTTAAAAAAAGGCCTGAGACAAACTGAAATGGAATCAGTTTATTCCTAGTGGGCCAAGGTAGCCCTGTCTCAGCTGATCCTAATTTGCCTGACATAACCCCTTTTTAGCTGATCCTAAGTGTCCTGCAGTAACCCACTTCTAGTTAATAGGGGAGTGGGCCTTTTACCCTTCTAGGGCTGCCTTTTCCCACTCTGTTGCAGTCATCTGGCCTGACTTTGTCACCATATTTTAAAAGAAAGATTCAGATACTCTGGGCATGTCTTCACTTGCACCCTCTTTCGAGAGAGGGATGCAAATGAAGACATTAGAAATTGCAAATGAAGCCGGGATTTAAATATCCCACGCTTCATTTGTATAATTCCGTTATAGCACTATTTCAAAATAGTGCTATTTTGAGATAACAGACGCTGTTAAGACACGGTTATTCCAAGGAAAAACCCTTCTCTTGAAATAACCCTTATTCCTCATACAATGAGGTTTACCAGTTATTTTGAGAGAAGGGTTTTCTCTCGAAATAACCGCGTCTTAACAGCATCTGTTATTTCAAAATAGCAGCATAATGTGAATATGAAAATGAAGCACAGTATACATAAATCCCGGCTTTATTTGCCATTTCGAATGTCTTCATTTACATCCCTCTCTCGAAAGAGGGTGCAAGTGTAGACATACCTTAAATAAAATATCAGTAGTTAGTTACTGCCTATAATAATGGCAGTATCTGTCTTCTCATTGGAAATAGGATACACATCCACAAGGATGCACATCCACACAGAGAAAAAAAATAAAGGAGTGAATTTTACTGTCTGTCAGAGGAAGTCAAAACAAGAACAATTCTTCTATTAGGAATATGGAAACTGTTTGCATTGGTTTCCTTCCATCCTATTTCCACTCTGAACTAATGCTAAATTACAATATTGTGAGCCTGGACCACATTTTCAACTGGCATAAATCATCCCAGCTCCTTTGATTCCTATGGAGCTATGCCAATTTATACGAAGTGAGAACCTGGACTTTTTCTTTTTTTTTTTTTTAATAAAGAGAAAGCTGAAAATACCATCACTTGTGAATGCCAAAGGTCTCATTTAGATTAATCAATACTAATAGATTGTATAGATTATTTAGACTGTAAATTCCTTGTGGGACAAGGACCATTCTGAAAAATACTTACATCTGGAAAAGGAATCAGATAGTGAGGGCTTTATAATCTTGCTGACAAAGGCAAAACAAGATCCCATGGCTGAAAGTTGAAGTTAGGCAGATTTAGCCTTGAAATAAGACAATTTCCTAGCAATTAATGTAATTAAACTTTTGAACAACTGACCCACCATTCATTGCAATCTGTAAGGTGAGATTATATAGCTTTCTAAAGGGTATGTTTTAGTTCAGCTTCTGAAAAAAATTCCATGTCCTGGGTGTGTGGTGGACTAGTTTGGAAGGCTGTGGTGGCTTCGGAATTTGTGGATTTATGAACTCTCCCATTCATCATCTTCTGTCATGGTCCATTGGGACAAAAGGACTTCCTGGAGTTCCCTCATCATTCTCATAAGTCTTGTCGCTCTACAGTAAGACAATGACAATAATTAGCTAGCATGCTTCAGGGCTTCAGCTAGTTGCAAACTAAGATCCAGATTTCTCTCCATTTTCCTTCAGGACAGAATGTCCTACCCTCTACTGTCCTCTGTAATATGTGGCATGGTTCACTGGATAGGACCATATGGGCCTGTCTGACCTAATCAATGCCTGACACTGCAGGGGCCTCAGACATTTGTGGCAGCTTTTATTCTCCTGTCCTCTGCCTGTGGCAAACAGGTTAGACTCCTGGACTACATCTAGACTGGCATGATTTTCCGCAAATGCTTTTAATGGAAAAGTTTTCTGTTAAAAGCATTTGCAGAAAAGAGCGTCTAGATTGGCACGGATGCTTTTCCGCAAAAGCACTTTTTGCGGAAAAGTGTCTGTGCCAATCTAGACGCGCTTTTGCGCAAAAAAGCCCCAATTGCTATTTTAGCCATTGGGGCTTTTTTGCACAAAACAGTACTGTGCTGTCTACACTGGCCCTCTTGCGCAAATCATTTGCGCAAGAGGGCTTTTGCCCGAACGGAAGCAGCATATAGTATTTCCGCAAGAAGCTCTGATTTCTTACAGTAGGAAGTCAGTGTTCTTGCAGAAATTCAAGCGGCCAGTGTAGACAGCTGGCAAGTTTTTCCGCAAAAGCAGCTGATTTTGCGGAAAAACTCTCCAGTCTAGACACAGCCCTGAGGACTGAAATGCTTTGGTTTGACTAAAGTTATTGGAATAGTTATAGAAGTATCTCGCTGAAATTCAATGACCTGTGAAATACAGGAGTTCTGACTGGATCATCTAATGACCACTTCTGAGCCATAAACTCTATGGAATCCACCTCTTATTTTCTATTAATAGTGAGGAGCCCTGATCTAATTGAGGACCTCAAGAACCTCCTAGAGTATAGATGTTTGCTTAGTGTTATTACTAATACTACAACTATGGGTCCTCTCACATAGTATGCATCTTCTCCTCTCTTAGTTCTCCTTCCCTTACTCCACTCTCAGGCAGATTTCAGCACCCAGGACTGGGAAGGAAACGGGGAGCCTTGGGAGACAACTATCATCTGCATAGAAAAAGGAGAGATCTACACAGAGGGACTATAGAGGTGAGAGCTGGCAGGTGGCTTTTCCAGAATGGACAGCCATATATGTGTTAACTATGATCAAGTTAGTGTGCTAAAAATAGAAGTGTAGTTGCAGCAGATTGAATAATGGAAGGAACTAGGTAACTGATATGTACCTATGGTCTCAGACAGGATTATACTCAGGGCAGTAGCTCAACCCACTGCTTGCACTGCCACAGCTACACTTCAATTACACTCAGCAGAAGCATATCTTCCCAAGTCAAAAATTATACTTTCCACATCCAGCAGAGACATGGCTGTAGATCACAGAGGCAGGATCTGTCCCTGGGTCATTTACAGGGATCATAGAATCCTAGAACCATAGAGCTGGAAGAGACCTCAGAAGGTCATCAAGTCCATCCCCCCACTCTAGGCAGGACCAATCCCAACTAAATCAACCCGGCCAGGGCTTTGTCAAGCTAAGACTTAAACACCTCTAGAGATGGAGACTCCATTACTTCCCTAGGTAACCCATTCCAGTGCTTCACTACCCTCCTAGTGAAATAGTTTTCATCTATAGTTGGGATCACCACATCTACCAACCCTACTGCATTTAGAATAACAACTATAAGGATACTGAATACTAGAATTTCTTAATACTTACTTATGGGATCACAGAGATGTATTGGGACACTCCAGCACACAGGCAGGGGTGAACTTCTTGCAAATCCTCCAGGTCAGATCAAAACTACATTTTAGAAATGTCTGTCTGTCCATCTGGGAGTGTTTGTTCAAGAACTCCTCCTAAATGGTAAGAGCTAGAACAGGGGCAGCCCATGACTACAGGTGGACGCAGCCATTGCCTAGGGCGCCTGGGGCACCGGTGATGACGTCATTCCATTGACGGCCGTGCAGGTGGAGGCGCCAATCGTGCATTCCGCCTGGGGCGCCAACTGCCACAGCCCACCTCAGGCCGCTCCTGAGCTAGAACCACCAGATTTGGTATGCAGCCTTCTCTTATCCTAACTTAAAGCAAGGTCAGGGTTTGGTTGCGCCTAACAAATGCGAAGTGCTGGGAAATGGGTCTGTTTTCTATAATATGGAAAGGAAGGGGTCAGAGAGAGGAAGAATGTGACATTGAGAACAGCCACTGGAGGCAGCCACACCACCAAGAGAGTGGCCAACAGGGCTAGGGCTCGGCCAGCTTACCTGCCACCAAACCAAAGTAAGTAGTCCCCCACCCCAAACCTTTCCCACCCTACCCCTCACCCCGCCAGCCTTTGGCTACAGTGCTAGAGGGACAGAAAGGCCCCTGGCAGCCAGAGCTGTTGTGAGGAGATGGGAGAAGGAGGTCCCTAGTGGCCGGGAGGGAGAACAAGGCCCACTGGATGGGACCTCCCACCCTGAGCCCCTCTTCACTCCCCAAGTCTCACTTTTACACTCCCACACTCTTAGCCTCCTGACCTGACACTTCCACCCAAAACGCCTTTCCCTGACTCCTGCACCCCCCATAACATCAGCCCCCTACCCTGAAGGACCTGGGCAATGCCAAGTCAGTCTTCTAGAAAATACATGCCAGAGAACAACTTATAAACAGCATAAATGTATAGCACCATCTACACTAAACATTACAATACTCTGACCATTCTCTTACCATTCCAAAGGACAGCAAATAAAAATGCTGGTGTTTCCAATGAAACATTGGCTCAAAACCAATGGTAAAAATATTGCCCGGAGCATTTCAATTAACTCATATTTTAAGCTCAGTGGCATACTCCATGCCATGCAACAATGAGCTATAATTGCAGTTATAGGCAAATGAACTCATTCAGTTTTGCGACATGCTTCATAATGCACCTGAGATAAGTGTTAATGGCCTATGACACTTTTGCACTTATTCTCCTTTCTGTTGATTTGTACTCCTTTATTGAAAATAATGTGCTTTACTTTATAATTACATGCATCTCTCCACAGCTGAACAAGGACTAATTCTTCCTAATTAGTAGTTATTGAAATTATTACTAAATAATTTGTTTGCATTTTTTGCTTTCCCGGTTTGTAGTTTAATCTCAATTAGAATCTCAAGTCCATGTATCTAAATACCTCTGTATTCATATATTTTATTGGAAAATGTGATTACTACAGGGTTAGGCAATAATTTGAATGGGGGCCACTTCAAAAATTTGTGAAGTGGTCATGGGCTGTCATGGAAGGGAAGGGGCCTCGGACAGAAGGGGAGGAGCCTTTAAATAGCAGGAGTTGAAAGGGCTCCCCTATGGCTCCCAGGCATCACATTAGCCAGAGACAGGGGCTGCAAAAGCTTTCAATTCCTGCTATTTAAAGGGCTCACTGTTCCTGGCCTCGCTGCTAGCACATTGCCTGGGAACTGGGGACATACGAGCCCTTTCAACTGCTTCTATTTAAAGGGCTTGCACCTTCTCTAGGGCTGTTGCCTGCCAGATACCAGGAAGGTGCAAGCCCTTTAAATAGAAGCGACGAGGAGTCCTGTGGCCTTTAAATAGAAGTAGTTGAAAGGGCTCGCATGTCCCTGGCTCGCAGGCAATGTGGGGCTGGAGCTGCGAGCCCTTTCAATTGCTTCTATTTAAAGGGCTTGTGCCTGCCAGGTGGCTGACAAGCAATTGTGCAGTAGGAACTTATGGTAAGCGTTTTAAATTATGTCTCCAATATACTATCTAAGCACCAGCAGCATGAACTAGACAGGGATAAGAGTAATTATACCTCACTCCTTCAGAGAATATGCTGTCGGAAAGGGGTTGGGTCAACGAAGCCCTTATTTTATCTGTGGATATAGTTTTACCCAATATTTTAGTATCTAGACACAAGACCCAACATATAAGATATGACACACAGGTGTGCTGGGAACCAGACGAACGTCACATAACTGGAGCTACACAATTTAAAAAAAGGTCGCTTACAAGCTTTCCCGTGTCACTCCTCTCTTACAGAGATGGGATCCCTCATCAGGGTAGAAAAATTAGTTACCTGCAAGGCTAGTACCTATTCATCACAAAAAAGGAAATATATATATATATTTTTTTTTAAAAAAAAACATGTTAGTATGGAGATACCTCATGTGAGAAAACAATGATTATCTGGTGACATCAAGAAATATAAAACAAGGAATATTAAAAAAATGGTACTCACCATTGGGTTCATAAATGAACTAATAAAGCAAGATGCTTTAAATCAGTGTTTCTTAAACTTTTTAAGACTGAGGAACACCAAAATATTTTTTATGAGGAACACCAAGGATTTTTTATTGAACCAAAAAAGGTGGGGTGGAGGGAAAATTATTGAGAAAAAAAAAGGTCACCTGCCCCTTTAAGGGTGGCCATTTTGAACTCTGTTCTCTGTGGCACACCTCCGACTGCCTCGCAGCACACCGGTGTGCTGCAGCTCACAGTTTAAGAAATACTGCTTTAAATGTACTTTTAGGGTACATCTACACTGCATCCCTAATTCAGGCTAGGGATGCAAATGGAGACGACCGAAGTAGTTAATGAAGCGGGGATTTAAATATTCCGCACTTCATTAACATGATCTCACCGGCGCGCTAGTTCAAATCACAGCTGATTTGAACCAGGAAGTGCACGCCGGGACGCGTTAGTTCAGACTAAAGCCTTTAGTCCGAACTAACGTTGCTCCTCAAAAAAATTTTTGGTCCCTTTACATTGGTCTCTAAGTGCTAGAGGTACTCAAAATTATTAACCACTTTTGAAGCTGATCCAAGAATTCCAACCTAAACTTTTGCCTTTTTAACTCAACCTTCTGAAATGTTTAGATACCTTTTCCCTCCTATTCTCTAAACATATTGGATTTGTTACAGATGGCAACTGAAATTGATGAAATATTTGAAGAGAAGCTGTTCTTAAAGCAGTTCTAGTTGGAACAGAAGCAGAATTGCTAGAAATCTGCTAAGACACTGTGGGTCCTAGAGGTCTAATTCATTGTTGTACATCATTTAAATGTCTATACAAGAGGCAAAGTGAGTTTACGTCATCCCAAATCTGATGTAAACAATTACAGTAGATGCAGAGCAACAGAAAAATCAGATCCAAGAAGTTTACAGAAGCATCTGAACCTTGAAAACGTATCTAAATTAAAACTGAACTCTGAGTCACATCAGTTTCACCAATCACTTCTGGATAATCCACTACATACATAGTGTGAGAAGCAGCATTATATCTATCACTATAACACAAGTGGTTGGATAAAATAATTCTCTAGTATCAGACATTTAGAAAATGGTTTGAAATGTAGTTGTATAGGGAAGGTCTTTCTGCCCATAACACTTGCATATTTACACTTACATAAAGATACATAATGCCCTTTTCCCAATCACTCAGTTAAGCCATGCCTATGAAGAATACACTTAAGTCATAATTCTATATTTAAATTGGCAAATATCAAGCACTTTAAAGAAATAAATGGAACATTTGGGCATTGTGTTTTTACATTAGCTAAAGGGACTGGAAAGTATTTTATACTCTGTTACAATTTTCTTTTTATAGTTTTCACTATAGGAGGAGGTAGCTTATTTCCAGCTATTTGATACCAGCAAATTAGGTGATATTTCTACACTCAGGTTTGGGGAAACTGGATGGAATTGTATATTAATTTTTAGATTGAATTGTCTGGTAGATTTCCAAGAACTGGGAGGTTGAATAGGTTGACAGTCATGCCTGTAGCAATCTTCCTATTTGTCTCTTTGCTGCATGAAATTCTCTCTCCCTCCCAGGCTATAGTCTCAAATCAATTCCCATTCTTTTCCACTGGATTTCAGCATGAGAGAAACCTACAGGGAGGTGGGTCTATTTGGGGACTTATGCAAGGTCACTGGGAAGGGAACTGACATAGACCCAGAAGCAGGTCTCTTCTGTAACCCTTACTCAGAAGATCAAGAGTTTGCACTTCAGAAGGGATCATTGTATTATATTGGGTGAGGGGGATGGAAGAGGGTTCTGTTTTGATGGTAGAAAAGAGATGGTAGAAAGATGTTAAGAGGGTCAAAGGTAGCAGGGAGAAGCAAAAAACAAGTAAATAATACTGGTCATCTGCCCCTCATTGTATAAGAAGGCTGAGTATATGATAGCTGCTAAACAGGTGCTGTGCTTTTGTGAAAACTGTCCATAATTCCACTGAAAATCATGGTACTTTTAGAGAGTCATGGTAATGAGATGCGCACTGCAATGAATTGGTCTCCACTGTAATTACTCACTTCTGTTGTGAAGATCTCTCTCAGCTAGAAGTCATGTGATTATGTTGAGAGTGATAGTTAGTCTTTCTTGACCTCTATTCTTATAGGTGTCCTTCACAATTCAACCGTAATTGGTATGTAGAGTATCTATTCAAAAGTGACTCTGCTTTTGAGTTACAGGCCTCAGACTCAGCTTTAGTCATTCTTTATGTACCGTAGTCCAGCTCAGTAAACAATGTAATGAAATGCTTCTGCTACTAAGATACTGTAGTAGTGGATTTGAGTAACTAAAAAGTATATGTACAATGTATTACACTTTACTGTTTATGTCCCAAGTATAAAATGGTACAGCAGATACCAGTGTTTACAGTTCCTACTTAATGACATGTCAAATAAATACACAAAAATCCACACAATTTGTCTCTGCAGTAAGTTAGACAATCTCAGTTTTCTAAAATTGTCTAATTTCATGAATTAATGTATGTAGTTTGTTATAGCAGCATGTGTCCACAGAGTTTACAGTTGCATCAGCACTTTCTGATGTTATTTAACTCCATTATCAAAGGACATCATCACTCACCACTTGATTTGAGACAGAGAACTGGTGTAATTCAGTGGGGCGGGCAGACAGCCACTGCAGGCTCTGGGGCAAGGTGTGGGGTGGCAGCTCTGCACCCCCTGAAGAGGCCAGGAGTAGGGCCAGGGCAGCCCTCAGCACAACATGAACAAGTGTGCCGTGCCATGCCCTCCCCCTCGCCCATCCCAGGCCTCAGCTTCATGGAGCAGTGGAGCAGCACTCCGACATTCCAGGAGCAATTCAAAGGGAGCCAGAGCTCCAGCCACCACCACTGCCTCAGTAGAAACAGCGGTGGCCAAGAGCTGCAGGCCCCTTTAAATATCTGGGCCCTGGGGCAAATGCCCTCTCATTCTCCCACCCACCCCCACATAGTCAGTGGACCTTTGTGTATTTGTCCATGTTATACAATTGCAACACAATGAGTTTTACTCACTTTATATTTTAAATTATGCAAGTACAGTCAAGCATATAGTAAAATATAAAGTTTGTATATTCAGAAAACAAAAAACATACAAGAAATTCATCACTAAGAGTATGTCTCTCTTCAGTAACTAATGAATGTAGGAATAGCCCTACTGGTGAGACCAATAATACATTTACCCAATATCTTGGCTTCTGATAGTTGCCAGTGCCAAAGGCTTCAGCGAGAGAACGAGCAGAACAGAGCATTGTCAATAGATCCATCCTTATAGTCAATGCAAGTTCCTAGCAGAAAGAAGTTTAAGGATAGCCAGAGCATAAGATTAGTTTGGCTAATAACTACTGATGAAGTTATCCACCGTTAACTTACTAATTCTTTTTTAGCCAAGTCATACATTTGGCATTCACAACATCCCCAGTCAACAAATCCACACTTGGGATGTGTGTTGTGTGTTTTATAAGTCAGTTAAACAGAAATGGTATTTCCTCGTATTTGGTTTAATCCTACTGTTTATTTCATGGGGCCATCTATGGTTCTTGTGTTATATGAAAAGGTAAACACCACTTTGTTTTTCCATTTTCTTTGTACCAGTCATGATTTTCTTTGCTATCCTAGCTCCTCTGTCATTTTTTTTTCCACCCAAACTGAATAGTCCCAGTTTTTTTAACCTTTC
Source organism: Pelodiscus sinensis (assembly GCF_052426305.1). Taxonomy (NCBI): domain Eukaryota; kingdom Metazoa; phylum Chordata; order Testudines; family Trionychidae; genus Pelodiscus; species Pelodiscus sinensis. The sequence continues at coordinate 33,730,018 of NC_143054.1, forward strand.
CTTATATGGAAACTATGTAGTCCTGTATACATAAATGTAGAGAGGTAATAGTGTAGTCGGTTAAACGATTAACCAATAACTGAAACCTTTTTGGTAAATGCTACTAACTATACACATTTCCTCCTGTGGCGGGAAGCTCCCCACTGCCCCCCCAGCAGACAGCAGGAGGCCCCGCCCCAATGTGTGCAGTTCAATACAGTCCCACAAGGCCAGGCCCTCCGGCCCCTGCCACCACGCACCACCCAGTATGGCCCTTTAAGACTAGGCCCACTGGCCCAAGTCAATATACACAGTTCAGTATGGCCCGTTAAGGCTAGGCCTGCCCTGACAGGTCAGGGTTATAGTGGGGCTGTGCCCCTGGTAGGGGGACCCAGGCCCACCCTACTCCACCGGGTCCCGGCCCAGGGCCCTGAGAGTGACAGGACAGCATGCCACTCCCTCAGTGAGGAAGTCCTGCTGAAATGTGCTGAGGTTTATGGAGTGGAAGAGGTGGCTCCCACTCCTGCCCTGCACCACTTCCTACCTGGTTCACTGGGGTAACTTCCCCCATACTTGCCCAGCTCTCTACCTTCACAGTGAGAATGTCTCCTTGACAAGCAACCTCTGCAATATCCCCACTGGCCTCGGTGTCTCCGCGGGCTTCTATTGGGGTTGCCGGTCGCTGCAGGTCAGGAGCTCCCTCTGTAGGTCTTCTTCCTCCAGCTGCCAGCCCAGACTGAGGCCTTCCCCAGGCTTTTATAGTTGAGCTGCAGCCTGGGCATGCTCAGTAGGGCTGCAGAGGCAGGGCCTCTGCAGCCAGGTAACTCTGGCTTGGCCCTGCAGATTCAATGCAAGGCTGCCTCGCCCCATCACACCTCCACTCCTCCATGTCTCTGCCAGTAGGGTTGCCAGATGGTTTCAACAAAAATACCAGACACACTTGACATTATATCACAATCTACATTACATCTTATTTAGAAGATACCAGACATTTATATTTCCTCAATTTGTTTGAGAAAGCTCAAATACTGGACTGTCCAGTCCTGGATGTCAAGACAGGAAGAGATCAGAAGGTTCCTTGTGAATCCCTTTTAGCCTTAAGATAATTCTTTTCTTTTAATTTTAGGTTGTAATAATTACAAGGAGGTTTCTTTGTTATGAAAAAGCTTGTAAAAGTTGCTTGGAGAATGTTCTGTACTAGTGTACCATATAGCTAAAGTGTGGTCTTAGGCAATGTAACGCTGTCAGGCACTCTGTATACGCTGTCAGGCACTCTGACTAGCAGGAAAGACCAGCCAAGTATCATTGGTAAAGACGCATTTAACAAGTGGTCTGTGTTTGTTACTAATGTTAGGCAGGAACAGAGCAGAAGGCTCTTCATAACTCACTACGTTCACCCTTAGAGGATTTCTCTTTTCTTTAATTTAAGAGCGTCGGAATGTCTTTTGTATTATGAAAGTTTTTAATAGTGGTACATTAATTTTAGAATATTTTGTATATAGTCTAGATCTGTTTTTTACAAAAGCAACGATGTAATCCTTGCTTGTGTGAAGCAGCTTTGTAATTCTTATTTGTGAGAGTGAAGAATGTGTTTTAAAAGAGATTAATCTGAAGTCCAGCACAGCATCCAGATAGTCAGTGGAGGGGCTGCAGATTGGGAGTGGAAAGCAGCCTGATGACCTCCTCAGTGGAGAGAGACCCCACACATCAACCAACTGAATCTTTCTGAACACATCATACTGTCTCAAACATAGAATCATAGAGCTGGAAGAGACCTCAGAAGATCAAGTCCAGCCCCCTGGCCACATTGTGCCAACGATCAGCTGATCAGTTTCACGAGGCATACCGGAGTGGTTGACAAAGGCATCCCTTGTTGACCATGCCTTGTCTAGACTGCTGCATTGTGCCAGATCGTCGGCACAGCATGCAGGCCATTTTTATTTTAATGAAGCGGGGATTATTTAAATCCCCACTTCTTTGACTATGCCCAGTAAACTATTTTACATGGCTCCGGCGACAGAGCCATGTAGTCTAGATGTACCGTAGGAGGGTGGTAAAGCACTGGAATGGGTTACCTAGGGAGGTGGAAGAATTTCCATCCCTAAAGGTTTTTAAGTCATAGTTTGACAAAGCCCTGCCTGGGATGATTTAGTTGGGATTGGTCCTGGTTGGGAAGAGGGCTGGACTTGCTAATCTTCAGAGGTCTCTTCCAGCTCTGTGATTCTATGTTTGAGACAGTATGATGTGTTCAGAAAGATTCAGCTGGTTGTTGTGTGGGGTCTCTACATGGAGGAGGTCATCAGGCTGCTTTCCACTATTTAGAATCTGCACATTCTTCACTGTACAGTAAGTGGCTGTTTGTTACTGTGCATTCTCTCACAGCCTCATTCTAGCTGTCCTGCATGCTCCCTTGTTTCCTTTTCTATCTTCCCTCCTCCCTTCCTTTATTGTTCCAGCTCGCTATTCCTTTCCTTACAAAACCCCCATCTCAAGATTTAAAAAGACAAAAACAAAAAATAGGGGAACGAACATGAAAGTTACAGACTGAAACTTCGTTTCTATGTCATATCCACTTCCTGAGCCCTTTGTCTCTTTAGATCAGTGTTTCTTAAACTGTGTGCCGTGGCACATGTGTGCGCGCTGCGAGGCAGTCGGAGGTGTGCTGCAGAGAACAAGAGTTCAAAATGGCCACCCTTAAAGGGGCAGGCAACTTATATTTATTTATTTAGCTCAATAACTTCCCCCTGATCCTTCCCCTGCCCCTGACCCCCCCCCCCTTTTTTTTTTTTTTTTTTGGTACAACAAAAAATCCTTGGTGTTTCTCATATAAAAAATTTGGTGTTCCTCAGTCTTAAAAAGTTTAAGCAACACTGCTTTGGATTGTAAATGCTTTGGAGCAAGGATTGTCTATTAGCTCCCTTGGCACTAACATAATTATGAGACTATATATCCTACTTTGAGCTCATCGGACCCAATTTTTCATGTGGTGACATGGAGAATTCTTTTCAAGACAGCTAGAAAATCCTGATTTTTCTCCTCAACAATCATTTGAGTTTTTTATAGCTATAACTGTTCAAGACTTATTGCTGCATTGATACATAATGTATATTAAACCAGTCTCACTTTCATAATTAAAAAAAAACAGTAGCTTAGTAGCGCCATAAAGACTAACAAAACAACATGTCTTGAAGGTGCAACTAGACTATTTGTTGTTTAAGTTTTTCCTGTTACAGACTAACTTGGCTACCGCGCTGAAGCTTTCATAATATAGTGAGTGTGCATTTCTCACCATCTATAGCTCAAAGGTAAAACTTCTTGCTATCAGTCTCCAATAATACAAGTATTAGAATAAATGACGACGCCCAAACAATACAAAATCCTACTTCTGGCCCCAAGGAGGGGTTCTGGCCCCACATAGGTGGTGGCAGTCCTTGCATTATTTGCTTCTTCTCTCTTGGGTTGCTTGAGCCAAGGCCAAGAGATGTGGGAAATCAAAGAACAAAGTCACAAGGTTCAAGGACAAAGCTTGGCTCTTCTCCTTGCCCCACATTGTAATTTTCTTACCTCAGCAGAGCAGATCAAACCCAGGAACCAGCATGCAAAAAATGTAACTAGTCCATGATGTGTTTTGCCACAGAAGTTTCTCTTTATTAAAATGTTCCCTATCTTTAGGAAAATGTTTCTGATATTAATCTAATCTATGCACAGTATATTTGGACATCTTGATGATACACACCTCATAAATACACACACACACACACACACACACACACACACACACACACCCGTATGCTAGGCTACTTGAAAGTTTAATATTTTTCTAATGCATCACAAAATCCAGCAGGATGATCATAAGATACAGAGGTAAGTATGTGATACATCTTTACAGTAACAAACACCCCTTGAAGGGCTTGATGAGATTCCTGTTACGGTCAGTAGAAAGGCTTCCACTGAAGGAGCTTGATCAGCTACTGAAAGGCTGAGTTTTAAACACTACGAGGACGGAGAGAATCTAAAGCAGGAAAGACAGTGGAAAAATTGAGGATGGAGGTAGAGGGGAGAAGTGTAATAGGGCCCTGTGCTTAAGCATTTACTGCAGTCTATCCAGAACCCTGTCCATTTGCAGTCTCTCTAGAATGCACAGGCCCTATACCAAATGAAGCCCTGGAGACACATACTGATTTATTCTCAAGTGATTTGGGAAAGATACTTCATAGGCAAAACATTTACTGAGGCTTTCAAAATCTTTTCCTTGGTGCACACAAAAAATGCCAAGTACCCATAGGCATGTTTCTGCAATCCTGGATCAGAATAAGTTTTTTTTATTTCCTTCCAAGCACAGGTAGGGGTGTGTGTGTGTGTGTGCGCGCCATTCCCTCCTCTCTTAAGAAGCTCTCTCAATTATAAAATAAACATTGCTGTTCTAACCACAGCAACAAATATGGAAGAAGTCACTATACTGTTGGCAAAATTATTATACTGAAAACACTGTAAATACTACATAACAGTCTCTAGTCCAGACAGGAGGTCATCTGGGTCTGACAGACCATTTCTCAAACCCCATTTCTAGTGCAATGTCTTGTTGTGTTGGTACTATGGTGAAGTCATCCAACGCGGACTGGGTGTTGCACCTACCTATGTACCAAGAGGAGAGGATGCCAAGATAAGAAGCATTCCATACCCACCCATCAGAAAGTCGATAGGTATAAGGTCCCCTCTTCTCAATGATTTTAAGATGTGAATTTATGGTCTCCTTTGCATAAAATTCCAGATTTTCTTACTCTAATGAAGGAACCACACTCAAACTTTGGTTCCTTAGCACCCCTACATTTGTCTGTGAAAGCCATACACTTTCCTCAGTTCTGTTCAACTGTTCTCACATCATATGCATTTGGTGCATCAGGTCTTGCCATTAACAATCCAGCAATGTTCGGTTTAGTATTAATCTGTTTTCCATGCAGTAACTCTGTGGGTGATCTTTGCATTGTGGCATGTCATGTAGTCCTATATGCTTACAAGAAATTAGTAGTGAAGGTTATCCACGATCACCCTTCCAGTTTAGTCGTTTGCAAACTTTTTCAAGCTTCCATTAAACCTTTCGATTTTCCCCATTACCTTGAGGGTAATACAGGGATGATCTTCTATGTAAAATGTTCCTCTCTGCTAGAAGTGTTTCAAATTCCAGGGAAGTAAACCGACTACCATTATCTGAAACCAGTTCTTCGGGGTTACCGTCCCTACTAAAATCTGTAGAGAGGAACTTAATTACTGTAGCAGAAGAGATTTGCTATGTAAATGCCACTTCAGGCCATTTTCTGAAATAGTCTATTAAAGTGATGGCATAACAACAGTCAATTGGAGCAGCAGCAAAGGATCCTACGATGTCAATTGCAACTTTTTCCCCATGCACAATGAGGAAGAGGAACAGGCTGTAATGGTGGCGTACATGTCACTGCTGTCTTATCATGCATCTTGCAAGTGACACAGGATTTTATGATTGCTTCAGTTTGGGAGTCCATCTCTTGTAACTGCAGAAAGAGGGCTTGTAGTAAGTGCAACTACTTCATCCTCATCCTCCAGTGGACCATCTGGTGAATACAAAGGCAGGCAAGAAACGCAATCAGCTATCACATTTTGGTTTCCAGGCATATATTCCAGTTCATAGTTGAATGAGACTAGTCTTGCAGACCATCTAGCAATACGATTTCCTGCTCTTCCCAGTCCTTTTGTGGTTAGTAATGTTGTCAAAGGGCTGTGGTCTAAGGGGCGCTGTGCAGCTGGGTGTGTGGCACCCCTTACAGCTGCCATCAGGCACCCCCCCATAGGTTGGGGCCCAGGGCAGCTGCCCAGCTAGCCCTCCCCTTAATGCAGCCCTGTACACCACACTAACGTACCCAAATCTGTTTGGTCAAAGCCATTGGCAGACTCACATAAATAGAATCTGTGGTCCAGCTAATGAAGGATAGTAGTTGTACCATTTAAATAGGGGTCATGTACAGAAATGCATGTATTGAGACATCTCTTATGACCTGCTAGTGCAAATATTTTCATATATGCTTAAGGGGAGTTCAGAAAGACTACTTATCTATAGACAGTTCGTTGCAACTGTGTTTGCAGGATTAGGACCAAAGGATGAAATAAATCCAGTGTCACAATATGGAAAGCCCTGATGGGTCCAAAGGGAGCTGCTGTTTGCTACAACCCTGCTGGGAAAGTGGGGAGACAAACTGGCCTGCCTTAACAGAAGGAAAAGAGTGTGGCCCAAAAGCACAGAGCCCATTTAGTCACTTGTATTGTGCCCAAAGCCAGCCTACTCCTTGGGTCTTTATAAGGACCCAATATTGCTGCCATTGACTTGAATAGGTGTAAGGAAAGGGCCTACAATATTATCAAATATTAAAAACATTCAAAGACAATGAAGTTTACAGATTCGCTTACCTTTGTGTTTAATAATGAAGTTTCCAATATAGGGAGCAGGATGTCATAGAATATCAGCCAGAGCTAACCATAGTATTTCAATATGTCTAGGTTTGGAAGAAGGTGAGCCTCTCCCCACCCCCTCCCCCCCTTCCAACAAGTAAGCTGGTCCCCATTGGGCAGGACAATTAACGTAAGTCATGTAGCTCCTGAACACAGATCAGCAGCAGCACCAGACCTGGAGCGCGTACACCCCTCCCCCCCCCCCCAATCAGGTTTAAAGGGTTTGATTCCGTACAGTGCTGAACACCCTCTGTTCATGATTGCTCAGTGTTTCACAAGGGAGAATTTAACACCATACAGGATTGTACCTAAACTACACATTCCTTATTTCTGCAGATTAGTCTCGTCACTATAAAACATTCCTTAGCTCAAGTTAAAACTTTCCCTGTTTTTACACCATTGCCATGTATTTATACAGTTGTTGTAATTGGGGCTAATTACATAATTATTGTAACATATGTGATCACATAATCAGAATGTGTAATTATGATGTGCAATTACATAATTACTGTGTGTAATGACAGACTATAAATATCCTTCTAAAATTGTTATGAAACAATGCATGGCAAGGGCAGAAGAGCTGGTTTTTAAAATTTAGTTCTAAAAACAATTTCAGGTTTCCCCATGGAAAATAAACTACATTATGAATAAAAACAAGGAGTCTGTTGTCACTTTAAAGACTAACAAATTCATTTGGGTATTAGAGCAAAAGTGCTGTTGTCTCATTATCATCTCTAGCCTTCCCTCCTCCCCTGGCTTTGACTTTGTAGCTCACAAAAGCTTATGCTCCAATACCTAGTACATTTGTTAGTCTTTAAAATGCCACCAACTCCTTGTTTTTTTTTTTTTTTTTTTTTTTGCTGAAGCAGACTAACACGTCCACCTCTCTGAAACCTACATTATGAATGGATTTCCTCAAGACAGGAAGGCAAAATGGTTTAAACTGATTTTGATGGAGTGCTGCCATTTACAGCAGCAAAGAATCTGACCCACTGTAACCAAATGAGATAGAGAGAAAAAAGTTCCTATAGCAAGGATAAACCTTATGATATATGGCTAAAGAATTTTATTTTATTTTTTTAGAAAGGAAAATTTTTTATTCCGGAGTAAAATTCAGACTGAAAGTTTAAAAAACTTTTAAGTTAAAAATACAACTTTTACTAGAGACGTACCACTGTCTACAGCTGTAAAACTGAACTGTATAAAATATCCCAACAGTGAAACGAGGACCTGATCCCAGTCTCCCATGTGAGAGCAACTTACCCATCTCAGGACCAGATCAACACTCCTGCAGACACACCCACAGGAGTACCATGATCTCATGGATTGTCCCAAAAATCATTTCTTGTGCCCCCTACCAGTGTTCCTTTTAATTTTTTTCTGTCCATGTACCGAATAAATGTCGTGCACACCAAAATGTGTATGGATGTTCACAACCAATAGAAACATACTGCCAACCGGGGGTTGCTAAGGAAGCTCTGCTAATCAGCAGGATGGCATTTGAATCCCTCCCAATCACACAGCTTTCAGAGAATACTTCCCTCCCCACCACACACACACACACACACACACACACACACACACACACACACACACTCACTATCAATTAAGCACTGTGTGTGTGTAAGAGGTGCCAATCCTCAAGCAATTAGGTACCAAGGCTCCAGATTCTTATCTTTATAACCAATGCAGCAAGCCCAGAGGTGCTACAGTTATGAACCGCCAAGCCTAGATCTACTAGAGTTCAGAACAGGTTTCTTAAGCTGTGTTCCGTGGCACACTGGTATGCTACAAGGCAGTTGGAGGTGTACCATAGAGAACAGAGTTCAAAATGGCCACCCCTTTTTGCTCAATAACTTTCCCCCAAACCTATTTTTCTTTTTCCTTTTTTTTTTGCTCAATAACTTTTCCCCATACTCTTTATTTATTTATTGCTCAACAAAAAATCCTTTGTGTTCCTCAAAAAAGTTTGTTTCGTGCTCCTCCATCTTAAAACGTTTAAGAAACGTTTAGAACTTGCACAAATAAAGCACTGCTCCTACTTCTGGGAAATGGTTTTCAATTTCCCCTCATGTCCTCAAAAACAGGGCTTCCAGGAGCACAAGGCTATCTGTAGGGAGGCCCTATGGTTCTGTGACCACCTGAGCTCCCCCAGTGCTCCACCCCAACACTTTAAAATGTGGTGCTTCTCTGAAAAGGTGATAGACCAAGAATAGCATAATTTTATTCAATGAGCCTGCTCATGCTCTTTGCCTTCGTCATTTCAACTAGGAAAGTAACCAGAAGATCAATTTTACTCCAGTCGGCACTAAAAGCCTGCCACTAAAAGCTACAGGAGAGTAAGCTCGATTCAGTTTCAACTACAGAAAATGTATTGCTGGTGTTGACAGCCAGAAAGTGTTGAGCGGTCTCAGTGAGATTGCAGTGTTGGCAATTCGGGACACCTCCCATTTGTGGGTCAAATTAATAAACCTGATAAGTTTTTCAATTAAAATTTTTCCCATCAGAAAATGTAGTTTTGCCTAAATCAATTTACATGGGCAAATGCTTATTTAAACACCACATTTTTTCTGATGGGAGAATTCACAGTGAAAGATGTTACAAACTTTCATTTCAAAATGTCAAATTCAGTTTTGTTTGAACTTAAATGGGCCTGCACTGCGGCTTTTGGAAGATGAAGAGTACCTTATTTCAATTAGTAATTTGAAAATGGAAAAAACCTCCCCCCTTTATGCTACTGGAAAAGAGAAGGGAAATAAAGGGTGAGAATCTTTTCATGGGGGAAAAAAGGTTATGTAACCAGCTCTAAAAAAGAGCATATTGATTTGTAATCACTAAGCAACATAGAGAAAATGCTGAGTAACATTCCGTGACTATTTATTGAAATTCACATATTGCACAGCATTCATGATGTATGTGTGTCCCATGCACAATCAGCAGTTTCTCCCACTGAGTATCCATGGGGGCATCATGAGCGCACTTTGTCATCATACACCACTTTGTGTGGGTATAAAGGGCCCAGCCTGGCAGCGACCCAAGAATGTAAAGGGGTATGAAGGTGGGTCATGGAATGGGCTTGTATAACACAATCCCAAAGAACAGTCACTATAAGTTTAGTAACTTTTTCCTTCTAAGGCTAAGTCTAAACTACAAGCCTCTTTCGAAAGAGAGCGTCTAGACTACAAGCAGATTTTTTGAAAAAAGTGAGCTGATTTTTCAAAAGAATCTAGACTCTCTTTCAAAAAAGCACAGTTTGCATTCAATAGCACCTTTTTTTGAAAGAGTACTTTCAAAAAAAGGCATTATTCCTCCTAAAATGAGGTTTACTGCCATGGAAAAAACTGCCGCATTTTTTAGATTTACTTTCGAAAGAATGCGGCTGCAGTCTAGATACAGGTGACATTTTTTTGAAAAAAGGCTACTTTAAAAAAAACCAAAAAACCTGTAGTCTAGACACACTCTCAGTGATTGCTTTTTAGTAAAATGCACATGTGCAAACAGCCACTTTACAAGTATCCTGAATAGGAGGTGTTTCTTGTGGTAGCTCAAGGCCACTTGTGGTCTTGTTGAATGTGCAATTAATTAAGCTTTGCCTTCCTGGTCATAACATATACAAATGAAGGACACTATCCACAATTAAATCATCTTTGAAGAGGCTGGTATTTCTTTCTTATCATCTGTGATGGCCATGAGTAGGGGGTGGGTTCACCAAGCGCACTGGTTAGCTCATCTACAGAGATCGCCAAAGCCTTTGGGGGTACAGGCATTGTTCATCTCTACTGAAGTGTGGTTTAGGGAAAAATGTAAGTAGATTGATTAGTGAATAGGAAAGATAAATTCCACTTTAGAGAGCATCTTAGATGAGGGCAAAGGTATAAACAAATTTGTACAGAGGTTCAAATGATATAGCCGGTAGTTCAGCCACCCTCTGAGCTGGAAGAGGAAGAGGTGATCAGTGGGGCTGGTGGACCCCCTGGAGTACCCTTGTGAGATTCCAGTTTGAGAAATGCTGCATTCGAAAGTAAAGAATGCTAGCCTTGATTGAAACTGCACCTGGCTATATCCAGGCACAGAGGCTGCAGTGTGGTGACTTGCAAACAGTGCTTAGGTCATCTTCTAGCTTGGCCTGCACTTCTGGAAGATAAGAGGCTTTGAGATTCACTGAATTGGCAGTTCAAATGTTCCAGAGGTGAACTGCCTTTTGACAAAGCAGAGAAGAGAAAGCTCCTCCCTGCCTATTGAGGCAAAACACTGCCCCTGTGTTGTCTGGGAGCAAGAACAGGCTCTTTCCCTTGACCTGAGATAGGAAAACCTGATAGAGTAGGACAGTGGTCCCCAACCTTTAGAGGATCCCGGGCACCCGGAGGGTGGGGCCACTCACGCACCCGGGGGCGGGGCCACTCGTCCGGGGGCACGCCGGGGCACGGGGATGCCCTTGCACCTGGTGCCGGCATGTGCCCCAGGGCCGGGACTGGGGCTGCCCAAGCACCTTGTGCCGTGGGCTCAGAGCCAGTGCCACCGCCCGAGCCGCGCGCCTGGGGCCAGCACCAGCGCCGCTCGAGCGCCGTGTGCCAGCATATGTCCCAGGGCTAGGGTCGCCCGAGCGCCGCGCACCCGACGCCGGTGTGTGTCGCACGCCTGGGGCCGGCACCTCCCGTGCACCACGCGCTGGGGGCAGGGCCGGCCCAGGTTGTCGGCGGGCACGCACAAATGCCCCGGTGGGCGCCATGGTGCCCACGGACACCGCGTTGGGGACCACTGGAGTAGGTGACTTGCCCTTAGCCTCCTGATGCTGATATTTAGAGAGAAAACCCATGAGAACCTAAGCACTAAGTTTGGAGGAAATCCTGACAGAGTCCTGCATCTGCAAAAATGAGACACGGATTATCTGCATCCATAGGTGTGGCTATTCACAGATATAAAGCAGATAGCTGCACTGTCACAGGGCTCTACCAATGAGCACCCCATACAAGGACAATGCATCTGTCACCAGTGTCAGCAAAGGTTGGGAGCAGACCAAGGGAATGCTTGTACAATGATTCAGTTTGCTTCCCAATCTACAGAATTCAAACTAAGCGGACATTCAGCAGTGAGTTCAAATGGTGCTGAATTGGCAAATAAATGGAGGCCAGCCAACTTTGAAGAATTTTCAGAAGATGTGATGCTAGCAAACTAGATGCTAATGTCTGCCTGCCTCAGTGGAACACAGACAGCTGTAATCATTCTGGCTTACCTGTGTGCCACTACTGTTAAAACAGGTACAGGCAGTACCCAGGTTACGTCAGTCTGACTTAAGTCGGACCCCTAGTTACGAATGGGGGGGCGGAGCTAGTGCGGTGTACCTCCCCCACTGTCGCCGCCTTTGGTGGCGCGGGGGGCGCTTCCCCCCAGCAGACCAGGGAGACGTGGAGCGGCTTTTCTCGCCGTGGAGGAAGCGGGTGGCGGGACCGCGGCGTGTCTCAGCGGTCCCGTCGCCCACGTCCTCCGCAGCAAGAAAAGCCACTCCGCATCTCCCTGGTCTGCTGGGGGGTGGGGGGGGGCGCAGCTAGTGCACACCCCCCCTCCCCCCAACAGACCAGGCTTTTCTCGCCGACGCCTGGGGTAGAGCAGCTGGGGGGCTGCCGGGTTGGTCCCACAGCGCCGAGGTGCGGCGCCACTGGACCAGCCCAGCAGCACTCCAGCTGCTCTGCCCCAGGCGTCCAGATTCAGCCGCTGTTGAAACTGATCAGCGGCTGATTCCAGGAAGCCCGGGGCAGAGCAGCTCTGCCTCGGGCTTCCTGTAGTCAGCCGCTGGTCAGCTTCAGCAGCGGCTGACTTGGGAACACCTGGGGCAGAGCAGCTGGGGTGCTGCCGGGTTGGTCCCGCCGTGCCAAGGGTCGGCACTACCAGACCAACCCAGCAGCACTCCAGCTGCTCCGCTCCGGAAGTGTCCGATTCAGCCGCTGCTGGTCAGTTTCAACAGCAGCTGAATCTGGACGCCAGTTCCCACTTACATACAAATTCAACTTAAGTCCCTATCTTGTACGTAACCCGGGGACTGCCTGTATTAGAATAATGTCTGTATTTAGACTTTAATGCATGTGGCAACTTAGAAATTAAGGAGATTATGAAATACTTGTGTCTCATATTATGAAATCATATTTGAGTGTGTACATTGTAAACTTCTGCATCTGTATAAGTCACCAGACAGGAGAGACATGTTAACTACGGTAACATGCAGATTTCAAACAGAAGGTTTTATATGCTGGCTAACAAGGAAGGCCCATCAACACCAGACAGTGAAATACTGAAGAGGACCAAAAAAAAAAAAAAACCCACAAACACACCACACACACCCCCACACACTTGGTCTACTTTCCACATTCCCACTCCATCCAAAGACGATGAATCTTGCAAGTGAATTCTTCCCATTTGTTGAGTTTGCCCCTCAAAGCAGAGGGAGTAGGGGAGATAAAAACCCTTACGGAGGAACAGCACATTGATGTTGCTTTGACGTGAGGGGGCAAGGATTAGTAGGTGTATGTAAAACAGTTCCTGGGTTAGCCTTAAAGGACATATAGAGTTTGTTTGTCATAAATGCTACTATCACTTTTTGAAATTTAATATTGATAAATATTATGACACTCATTTGTGTATCTATTTTGACCTTGAATACAGGCAGTCCCCGGGTTACGTACAAGATAGGAACTGTAGGTTTGTTCTTAAGTTGAATTTGTATGTAAGTCGGAACTGGTACATATTGTAGGGGAAACTCTAGCCAAACATTTCTCCAGAGCTCAGTTTTATTCTCCCACACCTCACTTCCCTCAGTCCTTTATTCTCAAGATGAGGTGTCTGCTGAGAGAAGCCGCTCTGCGTCTCCCTGGTCTGCTGGAGGGGGAAGCAGCTAGTGCGAGGTTGCCTCACCCCATTTGTAAGTAGGGATCCGATGTAAGTCAGATCCATGTAACCCGGGGACTGCCTGTAAATATAATGGAAACAACCTATTTACATCTGTAGTTAGTTTATTATAGGACTGGCTTCAAGTGTTGTCTTTCATGTTAGAGCTAAATGGCCTGTGGTATGACCAACATGGTCCCTTCTGACCTTAAATCCATGAGACGTGAGCTAAGTGACTGGTTCTTTGGACAGGGAGAACCCAAGCATTGCTATGATCCTTGGTGCAAGGGGCCATCTATCAAAGAAAAACTTACCTGGGAGCACCCCAGGGGTATGTCTGATTCTACATGGCTGAGGAGTTTGCACCGGATACATGGTTGGTAAAATCCAGGTAAACAACTCACTACCAAAGGGAGGTTTGTGCCATTTCCTAGCAGCCCTCCCAGAGATTGAAACTCACATGGTGTGCAGTGACTCAACAAACTTGACAGGTCTGGCATGCAGGACTAATTATGTACTTGAGGCCATAAATGTTCCATGAGCCTCATTGCTTGGTGCTGTTGTGACAGAGTGAACCTTGACATTTGCAACAAGAGAGGAACTGTTGGAACCTTGCTTTTGGAAGAACAGCTCTTACTACTAGGCTCTTATTACTGGAGCATGGGTTTCTATCCCTAGAGAATCCACGGTACCGCTTGATTCATTCTAGATTTGTACTGCATGTGACACCTTACAAAAGTGTCTCATTTGATGTGTATTATATTAATATCCTCATTTATTCATTTCACTGTTTCAGAATTTCCCCACAAACACTGTACATGAGTGCACACACACCTGACCTCACCCAATTGCTCTGGCCTACCAAGCCCTGGGCCCAAATCTCCAGCACCCCAAGGAGATGGGTAGATTCTACAGAATATTGGGCAAAGGGGATAGAGCCAAAGACTCCTTTTATACCTGTTCCATGTTTACAATGGATAGATCCTTTTAGAGAAGGTCCTCCATGCACGCAATTAGCTTGGTGATGTGACCTAATTCACACATCTATAAGTTAAATTGTTTCTAAAGACTTCCTGGCAGGATCCAAACAATATAACCACCCTGCCGACCTTACATAATAGAACATAAAGTGAGACTTCTCTGACCCCAGTTCATGCTGGGATACAGGAGGATTGGTAGTCCTCATAATTATATCCTAGCAAATGCAAATATTATGCCTCCTTATGACGCTTTCTTAAAAAATAATGTGCTTCCTACAAACCAAGCTGCTATGATGTACACTTTATTATAAACCTCTGCAATAGGTTACTATATTTTTACTCTGTTTCTATGTACATAAAAAGTATGTATAATGCCCCCAAAGACAGGACTGTAACATGTAAAGCGAGCTCCTAATTAAGAGATGTTCTATGTCTGAGGGCTTCTGGTTAAATGTCTTTTCTGTTCTTCCCCTCTCAGATGCAGATATTCTTTAGATATATGCCCTTAGAGGAAGCTTTCAATCCGGAAGTAAAAAATCTGAAGCCCTTCTGAAATATTGAATCAGTTGTTAGTATTGGGATTAGGGATGTAAGCAATAGGGACATAAGCAACAAGTCAACTATCCAATAAGCTTACGCTTATCGGATAGTCAACTAGTGATGTGACTAGTTGCTTCCCCGCCCTTGCTGCCTCTATCAGATAGACAGCAACAGGACAGTGAGCAGATGCTGGGAGAAGCCGGCATACAAGTGGTTCCCCCCAGCGCCATGTGAGGGGGGTAAGGGAGGCAGAGGAACAGCAGGAAGTGGCACTAGCAGGGACCGAAGCAGTCTCCGCTCACACCACTTCTGCTGCGATTCTGCTTTTGAAGTATACAGGAGCCTCTGCAGGGCTCTTGTATATTTCAAAGGCTCAGGTGCTACAGGGAGCCTGGGGCTTCTGCTTTTGAAATGTACAATAGTCTGGCAGGGCTCTTGCTACAGTTCAAAAGCCGAGGTGCCCTTATAGACTAATTCAATAGTCAATGACAATCCCATCCTCTATTCAATTAATCTAAATTTAACATGCCTAATTAGGATTACATTGGAAGGATGGTTATATTGTTTGGATCCTGACAAGAAGTCAAGGAATTCCTAATTCTCTTTCCCCACCCCTATTTCACAAGGCAAAAATCAAAGTGAAAGGTCATGTGCATGGAATATTTATCTTATGTTAATAATCGCCCTGCAAACCCTAAAAACACTAGCAAAATAAAGCTAACCTGGTTCCTGGAATTTAAAGACAAACTAAGTTTCTATATCTTTCAACTATGACGAACACCAAAATGACTCACTCCAAGAAAAAAAAATGGCTCTGGAGTGGGAAATTTATTGCCAAACATAATTACTCTCTCAAATGTGATAAATCCTTACAACTCCTCCCCTCATAAATCCAGTGCTATAATACTCTTAAAATGACCACAGATCTTTAATGCAACCATCCCATAAAACTATGGAGTGTTATATTTTATTATGGTGGTTGGTTTAATTGTTCTGATTGAACAATGTAAATGTGAGGAGAAAAGAAGTGCTGAACAAGGATATTATTCTTCCAAATAACCATTATACTGATGTTTAGAATGGTAGATGCTGTGCCCCTTGACAGCATTTATGCTGCGCATGGATAAGATGCTCCAAGTTGTATTTAGTGACATATTGATACTGTACTCAGTTATTTAGTTTTATTTAGTCCCTGTTCTTAGGGCAGCTATATGATGGCTTTATCTGCTGCCCTGAGAGAGACTAGATAGCAGTAAAACAAGAAGATGTGTAAAGCAAAGTCCCTCCTAAGACAAGCCTGACAGCTGCACTAATGTAGTTTAGTTTGGAAGTTGGTTAGGGCTATTAGCAGAAGTGGTGTCCTGCAAGTCTTCATGCATATGCCCCATCCAGGATCTCAAATTGGATCTTAACCATGGTTGTAAAACATTAAAGTTAAAAGGATTGTGTTTGTTTTTAGAGTTATAAAAAGATACCTGACTCTCTCATCTTGTATCCGTCCTCCTTAGTCTGACTTTTCCTACTGCTTCTATTTTCTCTCTCACCCTAACCTTAAGCTGACAGAACCAAAAATGCTAAAGAAAATTATATGCACTTTCTGAAGCCCTGAGGCTGGCTGGTTCTTTTTTCAGGCTACAAAGCTTCAATTCGTAGTACACAGCACTTCACCTGCGTCCTGCCCATTGCAGAGTTGAGGATTTAATTCACATTTGCCAACAATGAATATAGTGCTTTTGAAAGTGAACAGCTTGAAGCAAGAATTACACAGGTACAGACAAGGTAAGCTTACCCCACCACTCTGTCAATTCTGTGATTATTTTGTTATTTCAATTCTCTATCTCCTTTCTGGATGGCTGCTTCTCTTGGGAATATCAGTAAAATGTCAGCAGAGCATCTAAGCAACAGTGTGACCAACTTGTTACAGAGAAGGACAGTTAGTTCAAGAATTTTAAAGTGCTTTTCTTTCACAGTAAGCATCATTGATATGAGCAGCTGAATTTACAAGAAGGAGGGCATACCAGCAAGCTAGGGCAGCCACATGCTGCAAAGGGTAATGGCAGATCTAGTGCTAGCTGCAGGAAAAACATTGGTTAACCATAGCATGACTCATAGGAAGCTGCAGGTTTTGCTGGAAAACTGGTTGCTACCTGAGCAGTAGAAATGCACATTTTCCATACATTTTACTACATGCTGCCATATCTGGAGTTTCCAAAGGAAATCTCTAGTTATATCCTTGAACTGTTAAGAGTTTTCTGATGGTCAGGAAACACTGGCCATACACAGTGGCTGAGTCTAAACTGGCATGATTTTGTGGAAATACTTTTAACGGAAAAACCTTTCCATTAAAAGTATTTCCGCAAAAACGCATCTAGATTGGCATGGATGCTTTTGTGCAAAAAGTGCTTTTGTGCAAAAGCATCCGTGGCCAGTCTAGACGCAATTTTGAGCAAGAAAGCCCCGATCGCATTTTAGCCATCGGGGCTTTTTTGCACAAAACAGTTCTTCCCTGTCTACACTGGCCACTTGCACAAGTATTCTTGCGCAAGAGGGCTTTTTCCCAAGCGGGAGCGTGAAAGTATTTGCACAAGAAGCACTGATTTTGTACATTACAAAGTCAGCGCTCTTGCGCAAATTCAAGCAGCCAGTGTAGACAGCTGGCAAGTATTTGCGCAAAAGTGACCGTTTTTGCGCAAAATCTTGCCAATCTAGATGCACCCACATTGTGTATGTTGGCAGTGGCAAAAAGTAGCACTCTGCCGCCACATCAAATTCGGCACCACTGGTAGTAGGCACAAAACTGAGTGAAGGATGTTGAGACCTGGTGCACCAAGGTCACAGTGTAATCCATGTACTAATAGGGAGATATCTTTAAGAGACACCCCCCCCCCCCAAAGGGGGGGGAGGTAGACATGAATTGTGTCTGGGTCATTGTTACGAGGCAGATTTAGCACTCCACACCCAGCAGCTTCTGGAATCAGGTCTGGTAGTTTAGGGTCTGCTTCAATAGAGCAGTCTCCACGGCTGGGATCTGACTTCGTGGGCAAGCTGGCAGGGAAGCTGCTTTTCTAAGGCCCACGTGAGCTGGGAGAAGCTGAGCCAGGTGTAGAAAGCAGGCTGTTGTCCCTCACTCTGAAGCACTTTGCAGGAGGTAGTAATGATGTTAATCCTCTACCAGGGAACACAGGCAATGTTAACAATAGCAAGGGGAACTGGGAGGGGAAAAAAACTTCTTCTGTTTAGTTGTATGCTGTTTTTATTTTAGCCAAACTGTTCTAGTTAATTCTTTCAGCTAATGTGATTCTTCAGCTCCTCTTTACATGCAGTAAGGGGGAAAGTAATTTCTACTGTATTATTCTCAGTTTTGGTACTTTTTTGCAACAGGGTTTTCTTTAAGTCTGTTCACTTGTGACTTAACTGGCTGGTTAATCAGTTAGCTGGCTGCCTAGCAGTGATCCACAGAAGAGGATAGGTCTGGAGTCACAACTGGAGAGATGGTTCAGATTCAGCATATTGTGCAGATTTAATGATCAGACACACTGATTGAGACTTTGGTGAACTAAATCTAAGATTTTGGGATCTCAGTTTCTTATTGTGTTGTGTGGTCTGAACTGTTCATGAACTATGCAGGTTTTACTTTTGGTTCTCTCTTTGTCTTTGTTTTAACTGTGAAGACAATATCTGTGGGTTATAATAATTTTGTAACAATTAGATTGGTTTCTTCATCATAACATTTTATAGAGTTATTTAATTTCTTAGTTTCTTTTGGGACTTGAATGTATGGAGGCTGATATTGCAATACTTGTTGGAATCCCTTAGGGTATGCCTACACAGCAAAGTTATTTTGAAACAACAGCCGTTATTTCGAAATAGGGGGCCT
The DNA here is from genome assembly GCF_052426305.1 of Pelodiscus sinensis. Taxonomy (NCBI): domain Eukaryota; kingdom Metazoa; phylum Chordata; order Testudines; family Trionychidae; genus Pelodiscus; species Pelodiscus sinensis. The sequence continues at coordinate 33,748,753 of NC_143054.1, forward strand.
CCAGCCTTCCCAGGGTGCCCTGGTGACCACTCCAGCCTCAACCAAGAACACTCCTCTCCCTCCCCGGAGCCCTTAAAGGGGTTGACTCTGGCCACAGTGCCTGTGCCAGCTCCAAGCCTGGCAGCCCAGAGCGAGCAGTCACTACCCCTGACCCAGAGACCCCAAAACATGAGCCAGCAAGTCACTGGCAGCCAGCCCTCCACCTCTCCCTAGGAGCAGTCTGCCAGCTCCCAGGAGCCTTCCAGGGCCTGAAGAAGGTGGGCACCTTCCTGGTCCAGGATGGAGATCGTGGACCTTATTCATGGTTGGGGGGAGGGGAGGGATGCTCCCAACATCCATGATCTCTGCACTAGACAGAGGAATGTGGCCGTCTGTGGCAGGATAGCTGCCAGCCTGGCCACCAAAGGCCATATGCGAACCCAGGAGCAGGTTCGCATGAAAATCAAGTTGGTCCAGCGAGACCCCCCCCAACCCTGAGCTTCCCCTCCCCATTCTTCCCCTGGCCTCCTCCTTCCAGTTTCCTCCTCCCAGGTTTCCCCCTCCCCTCTCACACTTCCTTCCCCCAGTCTCAGAGTTTCGTTCTCTACCCTCCCCCCTCCCCCCGGTTTTGTTAAATAAAGAGTTTGTGGTCACGTAAAATAAAATACACGTATTGTCATCAGGAAGCAGGGGTGTTGAGGCGTAAGTGGAAGGATGTGAGGGAGGAATGAGGCACAAGCCCCAGGTGGGGCAGACCAGGGACGCTCTTAGTGCTCCTCAGGGTGGAAACTCTCCCACCCTGGATACTGACAGACCCCCGATGGACCTCCCAGATGGCAGCCTGCAGAAAATGCAGCCAGGCTCGCAGCAGCGCATCCAAGAGAAGTGCCAGAGTGCCCAGGGGCCAGAAACTGGCCAATGGGAGCCGAGGGATTGTGTTGGGGGTGGGGACAGCATGCAAAGCTCTCTCCGCCCTGCCCAGACTGCATAGCAAGGAGCAGCCTGCTGTTTAAAGTGTCTGCAGCTGCTCTGAAGTAATGGTGCCAGAGAGGTGGCCACAGGCCAGATCTGGTGGTTTAGATCCAGCCCACTAGCCACATTTTGCACACCCATGTAATACAGTATAACTATCCCTGACAGCAGAGACTTCCCTGACCATTTTATGAGAAACAATCCCATTCCAAGCATATCCCAGTGTCCTTGCACAACACAATTCTCCCCTTGCTTTTAAGTTGTGAGAAGAGGAAGCTGCATACCAAATGTGGTGGTCCTAGTTCTTACTGTTTAGGATGAGTTTTTGAACAAACAGACACTCTCAAATACATAGTAGATTGGGTTCCTACATTACATTTACATTACTCTGTTAAGGTTGATAGGCTCATAATATTTTAGGACAGAGGTTACCAAACCCCAGACCCTGGGGCTAGGTCATCATAGGGCAGCTAACAGTAATTAGCAGAAGCACTTCCTAGCTGGAAGGGGAGACAAGCCAGATATGAGGCTGAAGGGAGCTCACTAGCAAGGTGTGAAGAGGCACGCATGGAATGCAAGTACTTTCCCCTCACTTCCTGATAGTCCAGGAAATGGAATGAAAAGCAAGCTGAGTCTCACAGCGCAAGGCTGCTGCCCTCCATCCTCTTGAAACTCTGCCCATGAAAGTAGCAGCACTGAGATTGCAGCCCTTCCTGGCAGCTGCAAATGGTCTTTCTGGGTGCCAAAACCAGCTAGAGGAAGGGACAGCTGGGCACTTAGTACCCACTCCTGACACAAGTTAACATAAGGGAAGGGATGAGTGTGAATCAGGATGTCCTGCTTCCTCCAGACACCTGGCACCAGTGTTCCCTCTATGCTGTGGGGCAGCACAGCTTCACAGGTAATCAATGAGTCCCACCCAGTCAGAGGCTGAGGGCTCCCTGCACAGAAGCTGGGCTGATTAATCACCTGTGAAGCTGTGCTGCCCCACAGTATAGAGGGAACACTGCCTGGCACCCATTCTTGTCTTGCCTCTGATCAATTGCTTCCTGCCTTCTAGTCTCCAATATTAGGTGACTGTGCTATCCCACATCTGCCTCTGTGGGAAGAAGGGGACAAAACACAAATGTCTAATGTGTAGTGGGCACAATGCAAAAAAGTGCTGAGAAACTGAAGCAGAAGTTCAATTATGTCCTGCTACTACACCTCACCAGGTTCTTGTCAAAAAACCATTTGAAAGCATGATAAATGTTTCCCCCCCAGTCAGGTGTAGGAAAGAAAGCCTTGTACTTATTAATACAGGGCATCCTCACTAGAAGTCCTAGATATGCTCCAAAAGACTTGGACTTATAGAGCAACAACTTAAAGCGGGGAATTCCCCCCCCCCCCCCCAGAGCTGACTTCCATTTAAGCAAATTGGGGAGAGTGTTTTGCACCACTTATAGAGGGGAATGGAAGGACTTATATTGCATCCGTTCCTACAAATGCCAATGACTTTACTGTGGAATGGATGTATACCAGGGTGACTTATAGCAGGGATCCCCTGCATTAGCATAGAAAGAGACACTGCTCAAGTCTGAGTATAATCTTTCATAGGCTGAGAATTCTATATTGCAATATGTAGCCATTTTATGTTTAATCTTATATATCCTCAACAGTCTTATGGTCATTACATAAAAAGAAATGAGGTAAGTTACAATACCCTTGAAGTGTTGCAACATTGTTTTGTTTCTTAGACTTAAGAACCTTAAAACTAAGAACCTCAACACACAGGGCGAAAGCGGACTGCTCCTTAAAGAAAGGGAACCAACTCGTCCCATTTTACTGTAACCTGTCTCTTTGCAAACTGACTATATATAACTGAGATCACACACTTCTCTGTAGAGCCCACTAGCCAACGAGCAGGACTAGGAAACCCCTTAGTATTATGAGCTATCATTTTTAAGTGAAACAATTTTCAGTACGCTTCATAAAAAACAATGAGGTAAATTTTTAACAGTGAAGGTTTACCAAAGGTTATGATGATTCTCCAACATTGACAACTTATAATTTATAGTCAGATTTTTTTTTCCTAATAGGAATTAATTCAAAAGAGTCCTATGATCTGCGTTACGCAAGAAATCAGAGTAGAGGATCACAGTGGTCCTTTCTGCCCTTACAATCTATGAATAAGGTAGTGGAGTAATTCAGTGTGGTACTGCTGAGGCATATTAAACACTTGGAATCTTTTTTATTAATATATAAAGGTTATACTTTCCCTCTTCAATAAAACTGACCTTTGCTAGAGCTTTCTGTCCCCTCTGAGTGTCTGTTGGCATTCTAAAGTCATTAATTCAGGATCATACTTCCTTTGTTTTCATACAAGGCTGGAGACCTGAACAATCAGGATTATAATTTTACACTCTTGTTTGTTTTACCACTTGTGATAACATGATTTAAACAGTAATTGTCAATTTGTTCTTCAGATAAATTAGCACATATAACACAGGCATAATATGTCAGATACATTTTGTTCCCAGCTTTTTAAAGGGTTGAATACCGATTACCCACATACTGCATAGGAAACATGAACAAAGTTGAAAGTCCAAATTCTGTGCCCTTTAAGCTTTCCTGTGGCACTTATTACTTCACATATTGGGGGAGGAGGTGGTGAGTCAACATAGCTTTTGAAAAGGAAATCATGCCTCAAATCTACTAGAATTCTTTGAGAGGGTCAACGAGCATGTGAGAAGAAGGATTCAGTGGACAGAATACTTGGATTTTCAGAAAGCCTTTGACAAGATCCCTCACCAAAAGCTCTGAAGGAAAAGTAGGTGGTCATGGGATAGAAGGAAGGTCCTTTCATGGATTAATAAGTGGTCAAAAGATAGGAAACAAAGGGCGGGAATAAATAGACTGTTTTCAGAGTGAAGAGAGGAAATTATTCGTGTCCCCCAAAGGTCTGTGCCAGAACTAATGCTGTTCAATATATCCATAAATATGGAAAACGCATGAACAGCAAGTTGGCAAAATTTGCAGAGGATTCAAAACTATGCAAGATTGTAACTTCACAGTCTTTGGATTTGACTAAGGAATCTGACCCAACTGGTTAACTAGAAAAAAAAGGCAGATGAAGTTCAAATGGTGATAAATGCAAAGTAATGCACAATGGAAAAGTTAATCCTAACTGTACCTATATCAGGAGTTGGCAAACTCTAGCCTGTGGACCAGAGCCAGGCTGCCTGGTTAGCTCCTGGTAGGCCTCCACTGCTGTATTTACTTGCAAGCCACATGTACCAGTGATCACAGATCCTATTGGCTGTGGATCACCATTCCCAGCCAGTGGGAACAGTGGGACATGGTGCCCTGATATGTGCGGCTTCCTGCCATTCCCATGGACCAGTGATCTACAGCCAGCAGAAGCTGCGACCACCAGTACCTGTGGCTGTGCAGGTAAACATAGTGGCAGTGGTACACCAGGGCTAACCATCACCATATTATTGCCTACCCCAATCTATGTTAATATATGATTTAATCTAAATTAGGTGTTACCACTCAAGATCTTTCTTGAGGTCATCATGGATAGTTCTCTGAAAAAATCCTCTCAATATATAGTGGCAGTCAAAAAAGCTAACCAAATGTTGGAAATCGTTAGAAAATGGATAGCTAGTAAGACAGGAAATATATTGCCTCTATATAAATCCATGGTTTGCCCACATCTTGAATACTACATGCAAATCTAGACACTCCTTCTCAAAAAAGATGTACTGAAATTGGAAGAGTACAGAAAAAGGCAACAAAAATCTCAAAGCTATGCAACAGCTTCCATATAAAGAGAGATTAATAAAACTGAGATGTTTCTGCTTCGAAAAGCTAGCCAAAGGAAGATATAATACAGGTATATAGAATCATGACTGGTGTGGAGAAAGCTAATAAAGTAATATTATTTACTCTTTCCATAATACCAAGTTAGGGATCAAATTAAATTACTAGGCAACAGGCTTAAAACATACACGAGGAAATATTTCTTCACTCAGTGCTGACTCAACTCTGGTGTCTCTTTGCCAGAGGATATTGTAATGGCCAAGACTGTAACAGTGTTAAAAATGAGCTAAGTTCATGGAGGATAGGTCCACCAATGGTTAATTGCCAGAGTGGACAGAAAGGTAAAGCCATGCTTTGAAGTGTCCTTAGTGTTGGTTTCCCAGAAGCTGGGAATGGGTGACCGAGGATGGATTACATGATGGTTACCTGTTTTGTCCATTCCCTCAGAAGCACCTGGCATTTCATACCAGGACATTTGGTCTGACTCAGTATGATCATTCTTATAAATGAGTTAATGCTCAATACCCCGTGAGCTCAGCATTGTTATTCCTGCTATTCTCCACAGTCGTTAAGAAGCCAGCAGCTTCTTCTTCTGAGACTCTGGGTTACCAGAGATTCTAATTACCTTAGAGTGAAATATCGAACATTGACTGAGTAGGTTTCAAGTGATGCCTGTGGCAGCAGAACCTTATGGCTGGAGAACACCCTGGTACAGGCTTTGTATTTAACTTTTTTCCTCTTCCAGCTGGTAACATATCCAGCTGTGCATTGCACTGCAGCAGGACTGAGGGGATCTATGTACCCAGAACACCTATCTTTTGAGTTCTTTGCCAAATATGTTGCTCTGTTATTACAATTTCATCAAGTGTTTGTAATAACAAACACATCCCAGCTGAGCAAACTGCCTTCCTCCAATCCTTGCAAATGTGCTAGCAGAGTTGACAGAAGAGCGCAATCCTCATTGAGGAAACCCAGTTGAGAAATTCCTTGAAGCAGACAAAGCAATCATAACCCTGCTCTATAGCCAATTAAAAAATTTAAAATACTCAAACTAGGACAAATGGTTTCCCTTTTTGAGGCCTTTGCTTTATCCTACAAAACCTAAGTGCATGTCTACACTTCAGGGCAAAAGTTGAATTAAAATACTCAACTTCAGCTACATCAATTACGTAGATGAAGTTGAAATAGCTTAATGTGGCTTTTGGTGCTGTCTACGCAGCAACAAGTCAAAGAAAGAACAGTCTTCCTTTGACTTCCCTTACTCGAAAAAATGATGGAGGAAGTCCTCCATCTTGACATTTCAAAATAACAGCTTGTGAAGATGTGCACTATATTATTTTGAAATAACATCAGTTACTCCAAAATTATGCTGCTGTGTAGATGTACCCTAAGTTATTATGTGACCTGAAGATACCTTCCTATTGAGTCTGCAGCCTAAGTAAGGTCATTGAAGCAAGTCAATGAGCCTATTCATGTGCTTAAAGTTCAGCACATGCACAAGTGTTTTGCTAAGCCAGGGCTGTTTGTGAGAACTAGAGGTATATATTGATGCATAACTTTCAGAGGAAGAGATTAAAGTAGTACAAGAATTAGAATAATGATTAAGCAAGTCCACCATGACCCACTTTAACACAGATTACTTATTTCCCTTAAGTGAAGATGTATTCATGCTAATTCTTAGTTTTATTTTAAATCTTCAACACAAAGATATGTCTTTTAAGTGATAAAATCAGAGGATTTTAGGTACCTCCATTTTTGGAAGCACTGATCTTGATTTCAGGAGTGCTGGTTCTCAACTCTAACTTCAACTTCAGTGACAAGTGGTCATAACTCATAAATTGAGCTCCAGGTGCCACCAGCCCCAATCTATTAGATAATTGCAAGTAGTTTGGTTTTCTTTTGATAGTATCCCAATCCACAATTTAATGGAAATTAACAGGACTCCCCACCCTCCCAGACAGGCAACCATATTTTAAGAATTTGTCCTAATTGAAAAATGGTTTGTCCTCACTGGAAACAAAATTTGTATCTTGCCAGATTAAATGCATTACACAGAAAACAAGAAGGGTCCATTCACTTTCAAGCTTTCTCAAGTCAGATGAAACAAGGTTAAATTACTGCAGGGATAGCCTGTAATATTACTTTTAGAGTAAGTTTCCCTAGAGTGTGTACTACATGCAATCTCTTCTTTTAAAAAGCCACTTCCAGATGTGTGTTCAGATGAACAAGGAATTTTACAGAAAGCAAGAACATGAGCTTAGCAGTGTTAATAACTAGCTTTACATTTATGATCCCAATAATGAATGCAAAGTGTAGAGTCAGGCAAAAGGGGGGAAAAAAACCCACCCACACAACTTAGATGCCATATCTTAGCCTGCCGTTCCCAGAAGCTAAAACCACTGATCGTTCATTTTAAATGAAGTTTTTATATTTCTGCTCCATACTAGTATAGAATTTATAGACTCATTTCTGTGGGGGAATAATTGCATTCAAGCACTTGAAGGACAAACAGCTAGTGGCATTATTTGGACAGCCCTAAAAAGTATACTTAGGAATAATGTGATAAAATTAAAGGACATTTAGCAAGACAACTTTTCACTCCAATTTGTGATTAATAGACTGTGGGTACATCTACACTGCCATAACTCCCCACTCCCTGCAGTTTTATAGCTCTGCAACTCAACTCCTGAAAAACTAAGTCGGCTGTGGCCATGCCATGGATCTTTCACTGCAGCATAGATGTGCCCCAAGAGACCAGACACCTGTTCTTGGTCTCATGCCAATGTGCTCTGTCCCACCCTTATTCTGGTGTTGTTTCTGTGGGTACTGTTAAGTTTGTTGCCAGTTTTCCCTAGTGCTTCCTTATAAGCAATTGGTTCCCTGACACACTTGTAGCTAGAGTTCTTTGAGTACATTTCTTCTTCGTAGAAGCTCTTCACCTCTACCAAGAGTGATAATCAATGTAGCTGGATGAATACACCCATACACTCATCCAAACAGATCACACAATACTACATACAAGCCAGCATTCCTATGCATTCAGTGACATGGAACTCCCTGAAAGGAATTCCAAGGAATTGGGAAAGTGGATGTTAAAATATAAGACCATGCACTCAGAACTCTACTGCTGGGTAGTAATCTTTCAAGACAGCAAGGATTGGCTCTGAAGATCTCCAATCTTGACACAGGTTAACAGTAACAACCCCAGAGGCAGGCTTAATGAAATATAGAGTGAAGGGGTGGTTCCCAACAGATTTATTGCATTGGAGAGTTAAAAATATGGGTGCTTTTGTGCTTAATACTAGGCACGAAACAGTTCTAGTCTCAGACAGGTAAAGAGGGGGAGGGAATACAAGTAGAAGTGACTTGCTCAGGATTACACAGAAGAGTATCAGAGGGGTAGCCGTGTACTCCTCTACTACAGAAGAGTAGTGACAGAAATGAAACCCATTCAGTGCCCTATCCCTTAAATCCTACCACCTCCAAAAATGGTATTGAAGGAAAGGATAAAGCCAAAGCAGAGCAATAAAGCAGGCCTAAAACACAATTTCAGAGATACAGATGCAACACGTGTCCTCTAAGTAGTATTATTCTAGACAATCCTGGATCTCCAAGGATGCTCCTTCCCCTTATGCAAGGACTGTAGCCACAAGACCTATGTGGGGAAGGTATTTTGGTTGCAACTGTGAGGTTCCTCTGAGCGTGTGTGAAATGTTCTCCTTTTTCCAAGAAAATCTACCTCAAAACCATAACTGCACAAAATGTATGAGGAAAGGGCAGGAAACAGACCACATGTTCTAGTATATACTAGAACATGGAAATTCTAGCACTCAGTATAGAATAACCCACAGCATTTAAACTGTGGCTTTTACTTTGGCCCCAAAAAACTGAAGCAGTAAAGAAGTGAGATGGATTTTAGTTTGAATCATTTTGTCGCTGCACATAGGCACAGAGCATGGCAACTCAGCTAAAAAGGCACAAACATCCAGAAGTAGACTGTGGCAGTTCCTAGATAAACTCCATTGCAGTTTCAGGAACCACATAGAAACGTAACTTCACGGGCAAGAGGAGCCTTGCAAATCCTGCATATATTCATCATTTGAGAGCTCTGCCCAACAAAGGTTGAGGAGGAAGAGATGTTATAAATAATAAAAACATCCCTCTATTGGACATCTTGGACATCTGATTGACCAGGACCACCAGATGCGTCTACGGGTCCCAACACCTGTACCACTTTGGATATGGTCACCAGCAACGGAGAGTCAGTCAACCATAAACCCTATGTCTGGACTGCTGCTAGCTATGGAGATCCCCAGACTGTTGGGTTTCTGAAGTACTTGAAAGGACTGAAGTATTGCCATTCTCCTCAAACTCTGAAAAATCCAAATGACACACTGCGGTCACTATAGAGACTGAGAAATCTCTGCAAGGAAATCAAAGGAGAATATGTTTGTACATGTCAATGTACAGGAGTGTAAATAATATTTTGGAGCCTTGTTTAAATGCAACAGCAACAAAAAGGGGGAAATCTGTATAAGGAATACTAGTAGATTTACTGTTTATAAAGTTACTTATAGTATTCCAAACTGTTTACAATGGTGTATATATGAATTGTTTACTAAGTTATATGGTAGGCTTAAATTGACTAGAAAGTATGAACACCTACTTCTCAGGATTTTACACACACACAATAGCCCCAAAGTTTAACTACGTAATGCTTTCCGAGAGATCCTGAAAACAGAACCCTTTGGCCTGTGCTTCAACACAGAGCTAAGATGAGGTGCAAGAAGATGGAGTTTTACACTTATTGTCTCAACCTTCTAATACCCCCTCATATCACCTTTGAGCTAGTTTGGACACATGCACACAAGCATCCAAGACTCATTCTAGTGGTATAGCAGTGCTGCACATTAAGTGGTCCTCACTGACCCTGCCAGTATACTTTCAGTAGCAAGGTCTGAAGCCATGCTAGATGAAGAAAACAGGCCAATTTGTGTTCAACTCATTAGTGCACTTAATAAATCTAAGCCCCATAGAACACTCTCTCTCATCATGTAGACAAGTCCATGGTTTGGTGGATAGGGCATGGGGCTGGTAATCCTAAACTTTAAGTTTAATTCCAAACTCTGCCACTGATCCACCATGTGACTTTGGGCAAAGCGTAACCCACACATCTTCTAGATGTGGGCTATGTCTACTCTGAAGTCTTCTTACAGTGTAGCCTTTTGCGCAAGAGTTTTAGCCCAAAAACTTCTTGCACAAGAGCACATGCACACCTCAAAGTGCATCACAAAAGCATTGTGATTTTGCGCAAGAGAGCGTCCACACTGCATGGATGCTCTTGCGCAAGAAAGCTCCGATGACCATTCTATGAATGGTCATCAGAGCACCTGTGCTTTTTCCCATAGGGGTTTCTTGAACAGGAACCCCCTCTGGAGTCTCCACACTTGCCTTTTTGTGCAATAGTTGTAGTACAAAAGGGAGTTATGCCTCATAGAAGGAGGTTTACCTACACCGGCAAAAGCCCTCTGTTCTGTCATTTTACTGCTGATTTACTTGCACAAAAGCACATTTGAGGTGTGGAAGCTCTGCAGGTTTTTGCTCAAAAAAGGCTATTTTTTGTTGAAAAACTTTGCAGTGTAGACGTAGCCATGGTGTTCTGTCTCATCTACTGGCACCAAGACCACTTAGAGAATAATGAATCTGCTCTGCAGCCTTCATGTTCTAGAATCCATGGGTCCCAGGTTTGATTCTGCCTCAAATTACTCCAGTTCACATTTACCGAGAGTTTAATCTCATTTGAGGTCTTAGATCTTAATGCTTCTACATTTTGAAGGAAGAGTTTGAAACAGGATCCAGATGAGAGCTTTGCACGCCACTATTTATATTTGGAATAGGAATCAGTTGACTAACAATATGGGCCTTCTCTCTAACTTCTATTATCTGGCTATCAGCAGCAAACCCTGTTAACACCTCACTTCCTGCTTAAAAAACAAACAAACAAACAAACAAAAACACATTGTTACTTCATAACATTTACATTCCAAAAAGGCTCCCGAGCTCTGTGTTGACCATTGGTAAAAACAAGTTTGTGGGAGTTTTAGGGTATCAGATCCAAATGCATTGCTTAAAAAGTCTAACAGAGCAAGTAGAAGGACAAACAATGGATAAGGAATTCTCAACTTTCTGCCTGGCTAAAAGGGACAATTTGTGGCTAATGATTTCACAGTTCATTGAACATAACAGCAAACAAAGCCAATGTTTCCTGCCCATTTTACAACATGGTATCATAGACTAAAATTGTAATATTCCTTGTGAGTGGTCATTAGATTGACCATTACATAGAGGGCTAGTACATAATTGCTCCCGTCATATCGTGCTCAAGTAGCAGATGCAGCTGGTTATAGCTCCAGGGTCAGAAACCACAAGCACTTACTGTGATTGCAGTCAAAGGTCTCATGTGTGTCCAGATTACTCATTTCTTTTCCAAGAGAAAACTTCAGTTAACCAGCATAATAAAGCAGTACAGCATTTCCATTTAAAGAGATAGCATGTTCATTCCTGTCCACCTGTGACTGGAATAAAAACACCCCTCCACACAACCACCTTTACTTCCAAAGTCCCATCTGTACAACAGGGCAACTCTTAGCTTGTGTAAATGAGCCTTGTTCCACTGATGCACTGGAGATGCATCTATTTATAATAGTGAGGGTTCTGGCCTGTTATACTACCATGTGAGAAAAATATTTTTAATATGAACTCAGTATTTTTTTTAAAGTGATTTTTGCTACAGTGTTTAAACAGACTTCTGTGCCAGCCACACACCAGCACAACCATTTTAGTGTAAGCCCTTTTTAAAATGGTTTATTTGCCATGAGAAATAACAGAATGAAGATCAGACCTGCTACCACACCCACCCTGCATCTGTAACTAGGGAGAAATACTCTTTGCTGCCATGCAGAGGACCAGATTATAATCCCTAGTCCTGGACTTGTTCCCGTGCCCAGCAAGATGAGTTTACAATGAAGGCAGGGTGCTTACCATTTGTGGCAGTTTCATTAATACAAAGGAATAATTCCAGTGCACCAAGGAGAAACCACAATGGGCTCTGAGGAAGTAGGAGAGAGGACTCCCCCAAATGGCCAGCGTTGCCAAATCTTAGATCAGAAATTCATAAGTAGTTACCACCTGTAGGGTTGACAGTTCCTGTGTCCCAGGATCAGGCCCTGTTTTGGTTATTCTATACTTGGGAACCCTAATGTGCACAGTTGCAACACACACTATAGGAACTGTTGCACATTTACAAATATAGTTTAATGCATTTAGCAAACCGTCACAAACATCCCAACATAGGAAATGTACATCTATATTTCCATAGACTCACACCATTCCTTGTAGAACTACCTGAAGTGTTAACCATCACCAGTAGCTATCATTCTGATACTTCGGAAGGACTACATCTCTTTTCTCCTACCATCCCTAGACTTGGTTGCCACTTTTATAATATGTTATGTTGGATACATGTTCAGTAGGAGATGTTTCCTTTTCTCCTTATTTATATTTCCTCACCTTACTAATTGTGAAGTGTCTTTTTCCTATAGGTTAGTATATCATTGATCTCAGCTTATACACATCAATTCATTATCATGGGCCTTTTGTGGTTGTCTGTCACATTTATTATTTCTGTTCTACATGATTATTCCTTAACCAATTATTTTGACTTTTCCTAAGAAGTGATGTACCTGCTAAGTTTGAGGGTATTCTGAGAAGCCTCTATACCCTTGAGGATTGCTTTGTCTAGATGAAAGGTCCCAAATATATGAGCATTGACTTTTCTATGTGGGTGAAAGGTCCCAAGCATGTGTATGCTAGCTTTGTCTTAGCTCAACATACAGGACATGGCCTGTGCGTCCCCTGCGTTACAACCAAACCGCTAATATAAACCTACAGTAAATTATAATAAACATAATCAAACCCATAAGCAAGCAAGCAGGTTAGTCCTATAGGCTATAATAGCTACCACCTCACAGAACTGACAAGCAGCTGAAATAGAGAATATTCAGTCAGAAAATTAAGACATGGAAATGCCATTCAAAAACACATTGCAAACTACTTTACAATGGAGGACAAATGTTTGTCCTTTCATTAGGCTATATTTTAGTTTTCCTCACATGCTTGAGTAAACCTTGTAGGTAAAAATAATGAGCAGTTAGTAAATAAATTCAAAGTAGGATGTCAGTTCCAGCTGCTTTTTCCTTGAGAAAGGACAGAAAACATCAAATACCCTGGGGTAACTTGTTTCAACCTTCTGCTGCTGTACAATATCAATCAGTAATGCAGAGACAACCAAAAATAAATTTACAGTCTCATTCTCTTGGATTGTTGGGTTTTTGTCCCCATCCCCTCCATACCCTTCTGATGTCACATCTCCTTGCCTGGTATCAATGGCCTTTGGAGAAGTTTAATGATGAGGGAAAGACCTACACTTTCTACTCACAGTCAAGCCTGAAATTATAACAAATTAATGGATACTTGGAACTCATTCTCAGTATTGGAACAGTCATGCTAGAACAGTGACTACTACAATCATTCAAGCATTGAATTAATCTTATTCATGCCATCACATTTCATATACTCACAGATTCCAAGACACCTTAGCAGCCAAATTTTGTCTGATACTATGATAGAAGATGAAGATTACTTCAGTTTTAATAGAAGTCTATATGTTATTAAGAAAGCTGGAAGAAAAATAGTGCTAGTATCAGCTGTTTTGAATTAAATCTTTATAGGATTATATTCTGAGAGGTGCCAAGTGTGCTCAAAAGCTTCTATTGGGAGAGAAAGTCAGCTGAGGATGCTTTAAACCTCTCAGAAGAAACTTACAATCTGCAGGATTGTCCTTTAAACCCTGAAGTTGTTACTGAAATTTTACTCACTTTCCTGGGGGTGGAGGGGAGAAAGGGAAGAGCTTTCAGTGTCTCCTGTGGAAGCGGTTCCACTTTTTATAGTCAGTGGAGTAGGTATTGAAACCCAGGTGTTCCTCCTCCCAGCTGAGAGTCCTAACCTCTCAGTCACTCTAGCTCAATTTTTTTTATTCATACCAAGAGGAGCAGCTTCAACAGCACACATTGAGGGGGAAAAAACCCACCAGCTGTTGACTATCCTGGTGTTGTAGGGCATTCACCCAAGAGATGTAGGATCAAATCCTTGTATCAGTGCAGGGAATCAAACCTAGGTCTCACCCATGCCAGATGGGTGGCCTCACTACAGGCCTACTGTCTGTGCAGCTTTTTGCTTTTATTAGAGGTGAAAAATTCCTGAACACAATATGCTTAATGTCAGGTTGAACAGTGTTTTGCTCAACCCAAAATTTCCCCCAATTGCTCCAATTCAATCCAAACTGAGTTCTCAGCATTTTGGAACTGCCAGTAAACAGAAGCCAGCTATTCCTCCATCTGAGGAAAAAGGAAGCAGCGCTGCAGAATTAAGTCCTCCATTTTGGGCAGAATGCAGCAAGTAGAGAGCCTTGATTTCATAACCCCCAGTGGCCTAGCTAAACATGTTGGAAAACACACACAGTGTGACTTCCCAGTTTCTTCCTTCTCCAGTGCCCAGACCTCATCCACTTACTCTGGGCACAAACTAGCCTTACTAACCTAGTTTAGACACTGTAAGGCTTAGTTGGCTTGCCCTCCATAATCATGTTATCTCTTACACAAAACTATTGCCATATAGTCTAAAGAAGCAGAAATTGTTTTGAACACTTTCGCTTTCACACTTTCCTCCCTGATGACTTTGGTAAGAGAAGTGTGGAGTTGGCTGCACAGAAGATGCCTGATTCCCAGAAGCCATGCAGTAGGGATCAGGCATGACACAACTTTGGCACCTCTAACTTTTATCTCAAATTAAGATCAACAGCAGCTTCTAACATCTTTGGCCTAGTGTGCTCTTTACAACATGCCTGACATTTCAGATACAGTGATTAAATACAAGTTGAATTACAGACCTACAATTATACACTTTTCACAAACAAGGAAACAAATAGACTCTTTGGGAAAAATTAAATGATAAAGGAGTGTTTAAGGTGAAACTAAATAATTTGCTGCAGTATCAGGGTACAAGTGTACTGTAATCCAGAAAAAAAACTGCTATCATAGGAGCTGAACATGTTTTGATAACTTAGTTTGCCTTCAAGTTTTACTGAAAAACACTGTCCAGAAAAATTGTGTGTGAACTCTCTAGGGATTTTTTTTAAATGCAGGAGTGGAAATACTAGCACAAATCTCACTCTAACTACAAGTATTATGTGTCTGTCCCTCTGGTGTGCCACTTGGAACACTGAATCTTCCAGATGACAATATGACACTATTCCAAAAGCTCTTGGGGAAGTATAGGATTCTCCTGAGCAATTTAATGATTAGAAAGCAACAGAACAGAGAAAGAAGAAGCAATGACAGACTAACCCTAGTTCAGGAGTGAAATGGTGGTATAAGTAACAACCAGGTGTCTCAGAGGAAGTTCTTGAAAGGCAGTGTAAGCTGGTATTACTTACACACTACGGTATAGCACAAAAAGCAGCTAGCAGACAGGCCAAGTTAAGAGGGCAGTCAGTTTGTTATGCACAGTCTCAGAGATTTATCAGTGCATAGCTTGCATCACCTCTGAATGTGGTCACGTACTTCTGAGTTTTAGAATGGAAGGATTATTCATGATTTTTAGATCAGAAATGTACCTTGTCTGTCCTCTCGCATAACCCATGTGATAGAACCTCACCAGGTAATTCTCACATCAAGGCCAGTACTTTGAAGCTGAGATAACATATAAAATCCAGTCTTGTGCAGAAGATTTCAAGCAATGAGGAAGCCCACACATCACCTGGAAATACAAACCCCATACGGGTCATCAGCATGGCTGGAAGCCAGCACCTCCAGCTTTCCATCACCCAGGCTACAGAAGTAACTAAACAATGCTATGTTATTTGTTTGCTGATTTCTCCCCACTCCCCGATGTTGGGGATCTATAGTTGCAGTTACAATGATGATTTTAAAATATTAACACACACAGGCCCAAGTCCTTCCACAAGTGTCATACAGAAAAGCCTTGCCCCCACACAGCTCCACTGTACTCCCTGGGGCTCCACAAAGGCAGAAGTTTCATGGAGCATTCATTGCAAGGGGACAGTCATAAACCAATGTGCAAAGACTGAGCTGCTGGGAAAGAGAGGAAAAAAAACCTGTCACTCTCTTCATATTCCTTCATTTAGGGCTTGCTTTCCACCCCCCACCCTCCCAATCAGAACCTAGTCTATTGGCTAGTAATAACCCATGACTTTTCCCGAGTGAGTCAGCTGGAGGGGAACAGAGCATACCCTTCCCCATGGTAGATTCCTTTCTATCAGCTTCCCCTTTCCTCTTATAACCCAGCCTGATCAGAGAGATGATAGACAAGAGCCCATTAACCCCTTATATGCTGACGGGCCTTTAGACCTCACACAGATCTTTTAGGATAACAGCATGTCACATGATGACCACCTGTCCCCTTCAGGATTTGGGCATCAGGCCTTGAAGTCCCCTCAAAGGATGCTCAACCCTGCATATGTATCAGGTTCAACAGCCCGAGGGCCAGCTAACTACACCCCTTCATGGTGAGGCAGTCATGTCTAGCAGCCACAGTCAATAACACTCCTTCCCTGGAGGGCAGTGGAGCTTAGCAGCCTGAGTCAATAGGAACACTCCCAGCCTTCAGGGTAGTGTGGCCTATCAGCTAGAGTTAATAACAACAATCCCTTCTTTCAAGGCAGCAGGGCCTACTGACTACAGTCACCAAGTCAGAAAAAAAAAACCCTTTGCATAGGGCAGTGTGGCAAAACACCAGAGTCAATATCAACACATCCCTTTCCCAAGGCAGCTGGGCCTGGTGGGTCCAGTCAGTAGCAACAATGCCCCTTTACGCAGGGCAGCATGGCCTAGCAGACAGAGTCAGTAAGCACCCTTTCTTCCTTCAGGGTGGCAGGAGCCTAGCACCCACAGTCAACAACAACAGGTTGATGGGGCAGAGGGACCTTTCCACCAGGTCCCAGCCCATGGCCCTGTCAGTGGTAGAGCAGTCCACCACTAGCTATGTGGTAAATCCAACCAAAACACACTAAGCTCTCTGAAGGTAATGCCCTGCCTTGGGCTACTTCTTACCAGGTTCACTATTGCAGTCCCTTGACACTTTCCTCCAGAGTAGTGGCTTTTCCTTGCTGACTGATCTCCATGTCTAGGTCCATCTGTAACTCTGTCTCAGGAGCTCCGACTGCTCTTCCTTCCCCTGTGGCAGTCAGCCCAGGCTGAGCTGCTCCACAGGCCTTTAAAGCTGGCCTCCAGTTGCAGCATGTACAGCAGAGCTGTGGGGGTGGGGTCTTCTCAGCCAGGTAACAAGGGTTAACCTTGCAGCCCCAGTGCAGGATTGGTAAACCCTGTCACACAGAAACAAAAAGTGACTTATTACTTATAAAGAGCAATCCCAAACCAACTCAGAAACCTTTGTTACCATTATAAAATGTGTGACTGAAGGGACTGCAATTGATATACACTATTAACTGCAGATATAGACTGCAGCAAAGCATTGAGCACAACAGTAGTAGGGTTGTAATTAATTCAGCACCCCATCATAGCCTGAGGTCACTCTGCAGACACCCTGACCCTGTTGGCCTTGATGTCCCTGAAAACTACTATAGTCTGTGTCATGGCTAATAACACACCAACCCAGGTCTGGTTTAATTACAAAAATGGTTCAAACACTCCTCAGCACCCCAAAATAAAGATTAGAATTATAATACTGGGAGTCATACTCAACCCTAGCTCTTCTGCCACATACAGAGCAGGAATTCCTGTGCTAGTTTACTCTACCCAAAGCCACCACCCCCTTCTGCCAGAGCCTAACCCTCTAGCTTCCTCACATGTCAGTCACACTCTGCTCACAGAAACTAGCCAAAGCAGTTGTGATGATTGTGCTGGGAGTGGTGGCAGCACATGCAGTCTCCCCGCACTGGGGCACAACACAGAAAGGCACATGGAACAGCCAGACACATTGAGGTACAAATCCATGGAGCCTGCTTAAAAGTCTCACTGGGTTCTCACTCCCTGCCCCAGTCACCACCCCCTCATACACCTCTCCCCCAGGTCAAAATCCTCTCCTGTACCCAGACCCTCAGGCTCCAAACCCCCTCCTGAATCCCAATTCCCTACACCAAGCTCCCTTCTGCACCCAACCTTCATCCTAGACCTTGTACCCCCTCCATAGAAAAGTTCAGCCCTTGACCACTTATCAAAATCTTGGAATGCTCCCTCCATGAAAAATTATTGTCTACCCCTAGTCTATCCCTTAATTGTAGCCAACTGCTGACCTTTACAGGGAATTACCTGATCCAACCCAGATATGCAACCTTAGTAATTAGCATTCAGTAGACCCAGGACTTCCAGTGCATACCATCTAAGATACATTGAAGACAATACAATGAAATGGATCAAGGTGTGGTTGAAAGATGAGTTAACAGTCTATAAATGCAGAACAGTTACAAATCACACTGCAGTGCTGGGGAAGTATCTAGTGAAAAGATGGAGGATCCTTGCTTTCTTTTTTGGCTCATTTACAGATAATACCAGGTTAAGGTAGGAGAGGCTGAATCCAAAAACAAAAGTCAACATAAGCAAATCTACAGACAATTGTGAAGTATGCAGATTAATAAAGGGAATGTTAGCTGGGAAAAAATAAAGGATTATACATATGGACAAGAAACATCTTAAATAAAGGAAACAGTTAGATTGTTGGCTAGAAAGCAGACAAGTGCAAAAAAAAACCCCTTAAAGCCAAAGTTATATGGAAACAGATTCATAGAGGTAGATCAAAAGGAAATTCCTCTCTATTCAGGAACAGATTGTCATTCTTGTTTATGTTCAGTGGGTACATTTTGTATAGTCCTACTATGGACACATGAAGCTAATGGGGCAACATGTGGATTCAAGCACTATTCAGGGTCAGAATCAAGCCAGCAGCATTACTGTGATCATACTTTGAGCACCTTTGGGCAACTTGAGACAGGAAAAAGATGAGTAGGAGAGGATCTAGGAAAGAGTAAACAAGATGAAAGAATTGGGATGGGGGGGTAAGGAAAGCTCAGAAATCCTCTAAAAAGGTACATTATATGTGGTGATTTGACAACTGTCCACTGATAATGAGTCATGCTTAATACAAATTTAGAGAGGGCCTTTAATCTCATGAAATAATGTAAAGGAAACTATTGCCTGGAGATTATGTAAAGTATTTTCATATTGAAGTCAATTTGACTATGGACTAATCTCCCACAGTATGTTACTGACATTCCATCACTGGAGTTATTCAAAACAAAACTCTTGAGGATGTAAAGTAGAGACAACCCTCAGAGAGAGAAACAAAGTGATCTAACAGATCTAGTCTAGCTAGGGTTGCCAGATGGTTTAACCAAAAATACTAAACACCCTTTTTCCTCTCTCCCTCCCCCCTCCAAAAAAAAAAAACACCGGGGAAAAAATTCTGTTGAGAAAAAAAAGGGGGAGACCAAAGTGGTTGAGCAAAAAAATAAAAACAAAAAACAAAAAAAGTGTGGCTCCTTTAAGAAACACCTTTGCGGCTTTTTGGCCCTAACAGGCTCCCTGCTCCGGGCCAGATAGCTCCCTGCAGAACAAGGTAAGTACTCGGAATTTTCGCCTTCTGGCCCGGAAAAAATCAGAAAATACCAGACATTTCAGGTGTCCGGTATTGTCTGAATTTTTTTACTGGACAGGAGGCAAAAATACCGGACTGTCCGGGTCAATACTGGACATCTGGCAGCCCTAAGTCTAGCCCTAATAATCAATGGCAATGGCAGAAATTTACACTTGGGGAGTTCAGTGTCTAAAGGGTTGGGAGAAAAACAAGACTGATTATAAAGTTATAAAGAAGAAAGACTCAGACTAATATGTTGGGGAGAGAGCACTTAGAGAGAAAGTTTATTAACAAGCAATGAGTTGAATTAATGACAACTCAGCAATTTATATACTGAACTCCTTAACAAGACAAAAAAATAAGTTTACGCAATTAAAATGAAAAAGAAGAACTTACAAAATAATTATTGAAAATGAGCAGAGAAAGGGCAATTTGAACAAAACAAACTGATCACATGGCTGAATAGGGTATTAAAAT
Source organism: Pelodiscus sinensis (assembly GCF_052426305.1). NCBI lineage: Eukaryota > Metazoa > Chordata > Testudines > Trionychidae > Pelodiscus > Pelodiscus sinensis. Next base: position 33,768,712 of record NC_143054.1, read on the forward strand.
AATTTCTAAATGATAAGAAATTACTGTAAGCTGGGGAGAAGACAACTAGAGAGAAGTGAACGTAGTGCCAAGTTTTTAAAAAGAATGATCCCAACAATGATTATCTAAATTCTATTCCTATTAAACAAGGAATTTGTATTTAAAAAGAATATTACCCAATCTTTTAAAATGGACCGGAAAAAAAAGGAAGTTGCAGGACGGTAGGACATCTCTGGACAACAGTGGGATCAGCCCTAGAAGGCACATAAATGTGACAAGTGCTTTCCAACATTTTTAAGTTTAATCTTGATTTAAAATTCCCTGAATTTTCATATTTGCTTTTGGTTACAATTTCTGTTTGTTACAAAGTTCATGAAAGATTCTCTTTACATGACTGATATATATTTACAACTTAACTCCACTCTTTAAACTTGTTTCTTGTTTGTTTTCAAGTATTTGTTGTTGTTGTTGTTTTGTTTTTTCCACCTAGGAATATCCCTAGCTTCATAAGAACATGTCTAAGCATTGCACAGTAATGGTCCCTATAGAACATGTAATAACATTTTGGGGAATATTTAATCTGAAACCTTCAGAGGCTTATTTCATAAATAAAATTATGAATATTGTCTTTGGCTTCAATAAACAGACACATAAAAGTAATTCCCTTTCACCATATTTGAAATGTATTCTAATATCTATGTAACTTTGAGCACTGTGTCTCAATTTCAGTCCGTGTTGATTCATTTCCAGTGCCCGTTATTGCAGAATACTGAGCAGAGTCTACAGTACTACAGTGATAAATCAGAGTACTGTATAGTTAGTCTAGGATGCTCACTCTACACAATGTGAAATTTTAATTGAGGGGGCACCTACAACATGCAGTTGCCACTAACACTTTAACAAGAATGTGCACAAACTCTTTGTGAAACTAATTTGTACAGAGGGTTCCTCTAGGTTCAGCTGTCTCCATTCCCTCCCCTTCATTTTCACAGATAAATATGCCAAACCTTAATCATCCCTTTGTTTTGCATTTGATATAATATAGTTAACTGACTGGCACTATATTCTACTGGTTATAATGCAAACTGTCAGCTGTGTGGAGCTGGATATTTAAAACTATCCTCACTGTCAGTGACATTCCAAGCAGCCATGGTGTGCAACCTGGTGATGAACATGAAGTCCTAGGTGGCCATGGGCTTGTCACAATCATCTGATTCCCCTCTAAAATACATGCCATGAAATGAAGAATGCTGCATGAAGGACTGTCTGTTTTGTCATGTGATGCACATTTGCTGCATTAATCAAACTTTGGGAGGCAATCTTCCATATCTTCTGTGAAATCATGGGAGAGGTATCTCCCATGGGCTGAACTTACTAGCTGTAATATTTTCCCCCCATTCGCCATAGAAGCTTTACTCATTGGGATAAGAGTTAACATCTATGTGTTTTCAAAGTTAATTTCTTCAATGAGGTTAGGCGCATAGCTGCAATGGGCTGTTAAAGAAAAGTTTACCTTTGACTGACTGACTGGAATTTGATGCGGCAATCTTCAATTATTGTTTACTAAAATCTGCTGCACTTACAGATCTACTTTAAACATCTCTCCCTCTCCTCCTGGCAGAAGAAAGTTTAAATTCAACAAAACATTGTATTGAGGTTACTAAATCTGAATGCATACACTGGTAAAATAAAACGTAAAGAAATGCTTTAATTTCTGAGCTACTTTACAGTATAAAACAAAAATAAATCATTTTCTGTTTCAAATTTCAAGCGTGGTGGTATGATCCAGCTAAACATCTAAACCTCTCCTTCAGTTCTGAATGAAAAACAAAGCCACTACATTCTGAATTTAGTAAATCAGCATATTTGGTCTTTTCTTCATAGTTGATTGATGAAAGAGCTTGTTTGATAAGAGCAGACATTATATGGACTTGCTTCAACCGCTCTCTGTGTGTGTGTCCAGGTGAAGGATCAGGTGATGTGTCCATGGAGAAACAGCGACATCCTGTGGCCAGATTAGTCAACCACTTGTGTTTCTTTGGCTATAAAATATACACACATACCCTGAAGCAATACAATAAGATACAATAAAACTGAAAATACTTGCAGAGTCAGTCACCAAAAAAAACAACCCCTAAATCCAACTCTTTCACAATGTATATGGCTCTTCACATATACATTGAGCTGATTCAGCTGCCCAAATCCAGCCTATCCCTGACCTCTATGAAAGCTAGGATTCAGTCAGATTTTGAACTTGCTTCCATCTCTAGTTTTAAGGTCCTTTGAATCAAAACACCAGTTTCTAGCACTCCTACTGCTTTAATGAAGCAGTTACCCCAGTGGTCTTCTATATAAAGATTCAAGGATTATCATTTTTATGTAACTCTGAAGTCTAAAATGTCTGTTGAGTCAATGTGAAATGATGGAAAGAATTACAAACATGGCTGAGAAATGCTCAGAATTTTACTGGGCTCACTCATTTCTGAGATTCAATCTGTTACCATCCAATTTTTATGTTCTCAGCCTTTTTAACTTTGTGAATTACACCAATATAACACTAAGAAAGAATCTATGCCATGCCTAGGGTCTGATACCATTGTGACATCAGAGGTAATTCAACTAATCACTACCCTTAATCTACAGCTAATTTATATGCACAGTTTCATTGGTTGTCAGAGGGAGATTGCACAGAAGACTAATTACTATACTGACCCACCATACTTGATCAACAGCAAGAACTTTCAGCTAGTAAGAGTAAAATAATAGTTGCAACATGCACACTATGTCATTACTGAAAGCTGTCTAAAAATGATTGGGAAAAGAAATGGTAGTTTATTCTGAAGCAGTTTTGGAGGGGAGCTGTTTGTTGTTGGCTAGTTGGTTTTTGTTCTTTTAATAAGTCATCACTAAAGTACCTGCTGTGTACAACAGTTCTATAGTCTTTTGATCATGTCTTGTGCAATGCGCTTCTGTAACTATTAACAGATTCTCTAGTCAGGTTGCTACATGGATTTATTATGAAGAATGAGCTTGGTGAGACATTCAGAAACATGAAAATCTTTACTCAGCACTCAAATATGTCAAAAAAATCAGCACACACAATATAGATATGAAAAATATAATAACTACAAATATTAAAATACAACATTGTGAAGATAATTGGAAACCAAAACTGAAGAAAACATTAAGTGGAGAACATCATAAATTGGAAGCGATAATCCAAGATTTCACCATCTCATTACTCCGATATACCATTAGAGGTTAAAAATAAACCTGTTTTATATCCTTTTTCCTATACAGCCACACATGTCCAGTGACCATATTTATATTACTTCCCAGGCTTCTGTCCATGTCCATATATGGTATTCCAGGGAACCATAACTGGGGTTCCAATCATTGATAGTAAGTAATTTGCTTCAATGCATTTCCCAATATTTCCATCATATTAATAGTTAGCCTCATAGTTATATATGCCAAAATTACCTGAAAAGCCATTATTTTAAGCTTGTTTTTGTTCTTTTGATGTTTACTCATTTATTGTAAAGCACAATATTGCAAACAGTCCTTATAACCTAGGTCAAGTACCTGTGCTAATTTGTGCCTGATTTTACTAACTGTCAGGCCCTACCAGGCTTTCTGATCATGGCAAAGCCTATTTTCAAAAATGGTTTCAATAACAGCATCCTCCATTTGCACAGTAGCATTTCCAGAAGCAGCTTAGAAATATTCTAATATATGACTAATATAAAAAGCCTTTATATGAAAAGTTCCAAGAGGGGCATGGATCAAAGGCCAAGATTTCTCAATACTTAAAAAAGCACAAGTTAGCATTAAGTAGCATTTTTATTTGTTTTTCCTTGTGGAAAATTAGTTTCTCCCTCCTTATATTCTTCCCTCACCAATTTCTACATTTCTGTTCAGACAAGTCCTAAAGCATGTGCATGAAAACTGTATTTTCATATTATACTTTTAATTGCATTTCTCAGTGTGGTCTTTAACAGAGCCTGTCATTCAGCCAAACTGTCACAGTTGGAATGAAGTAAATTTCAAAAAACTAAGGAATGAGAGTTTTGTTGTCTCTCTCTCAAACTGCAAAATGCAAATTCCGTCTTACAAGGATCAGCACTGGGGGAGAAAGACCTCATCTCAAAGAGGACATTTACCAGATCTGTTCACATGCTAGCTTGCTTCTGAGGAATTCCGATTTTAAAGATGGAAAATCAGACTGGTAATATCTGAGTTCCTAATGAAAGAACCTGAATACAGTAAACTTCCGATAATCCTGCACCTTTAGGACCCAGGGGGTGTCAGATTATCAAATATGCCGGACCATCGGAAGGGGGGGTTTATGAGGGGTCTGGGATGGAGTGGGGGGGATACACCCCTCAGCACTGCGGGACCAACCTGGCAGCACCCCAGCTGCTCTGCCCCAGGCATCCCCAAGTCAGCCACTGCTGAAACTGACCAGCGGCTGACTCTGGAAAGCCCGGGGCAGAGCAGCTGGGGTGCTCTGCCCCGGGCTTCCTGGAGTCAGCCGCTGGTCAGTTTCAGCAGCGGCTGACTTGGGGAAGTCTGGGGCAGAGCAGCTGGGGTGCTGCCGGGTTGGTCCCGCAGCGCCCAGGGGAGGCGCTACAGGACCAACCCGGCAGCACCCCAGCTGCTCTGCCCCTGGCTTCTCCAAGTCAGCCGCTGGTCAGTTTCAGCAGCGGCTGAATCGGAGAAGCTGGGAGCAGAGTAGCTCCAATTGTCTGGCTGCCCGGAGCACTTCGGGGTTCCAGATGGTGCCGGACCATCAGGAGTGCTGGATCACTGGATGCCAGACCACTGGTGTTTTACTGTATATGAAAGAGTATGATCTACAGTGAATAGTGGACAAGTCAAAAAGGTTCCTTGGAAAATGTGGAGTCCCATGAGCAACATAATCATACAGCAAATAAGAAATTATTGCAACTTAGGAAGGATTTTTACAGAAGATCAAAGATCAGACAGTGAGCTCAGCACCAGACTACCAAGAAGGAAAGAGAGGTTCTGGAAGAATAGACTTCTGATGAGAAGAGAATAAATCTGAAAGCTAAATTCCAGCTCCAAAACTTACATTTGTTCTGTATTAAATTTTGGCTCTGAGACACAAACATGCAAAAATCAACAATAAATAAATTACAGTCCTTTAAAGGATGCTGTTATAGAATAATTTCAAAAAGATCTTGTATAGACCATGTACCCAGCGAAAAAGTACTGGAGGCGAATGGAACTCAGGAACACTAAGCAGAGATTTTATGAAGAGAATGATTTGATGTGTGAGGCCCTTTTTAAGAGTTTCAGGAGGTAATGGATAGTCACCAGCTTTGAAAGAGAAAGTTGGTGGCAGAAGAGTGTGTGCAGAAAAAGAAGATCTTGCATGGATGATGTGATATCCTGGGTGGATCAAATATTAATCTACAAAGAGATTAGCAGTGAATCATGCAGAATGGGCTACCATGGTTGCAAACTTCCAGTAATAAGAGATGCCATATAAGAAGATGAATGAAATGCTGCTATAAATATTTAATAACCCATAGCACTCTTATAATTTTCCTCAGATGTTCTCCCTGTCTTATAATAAGATACTCACGTGAAAAATGCCATAGAATGAGACTTTTACAATGCTGAACATGCAGATAATGGGATTAAATATTCTAATGCTGTTAGATGGTAATGGATGGTATTCCCTCACCTTGAATACTGTGTTCAGGTCATCTCATTTCATCTCAGAAGAGATCTAGCAAAAATAGGGCCCAGAGAAGCAACAACAATATTACAGAACCGGAGATTTTCCTACGAAGAAGATCTTTTGTACAAACATGGCCACCGTCAAACTGAATGTTACATGGCGCCCGATCAGAATTCTACACCTACTATGCCCACTGGAGAATCAGGTTCTAGAAATATAGTTTAAAGAGGAAATAAATAAGGAGGGCCAGGACAGATAACTATACAATAATGAAGAGTCAGGCCCATGGACAGGCTGGCAAAGAGGACAGTAGCCCTGGGACAAGGCAATTCAAAAGGGCCCAGGTCTCCCAGCTGCCACTGCCACTACCACAGGAATGGTGACTGCTAGAGCCCTGGGCCCTTTAAATTACCACCAGAGCACCACACTCCAGGCAGCTCTGATGGTTGCCTGGGGGTGGGACGCAGTGTGCTCAGGGCAGTATTGCGGGCTGGCTGCCTCAGTCCCGCCCCTTCTACCTGAGGCCCTGCCCCTTCCAGAAGCATGGAGCCCGCTCCCCACCACCACCTTTCCCAGGGACGTGGCAAGTCTGTAGCCCCCTGTGAATAATCTAGGGTATGTCTACACTACAAAGTTAATTCGAACTAACAGTCATTAGTTAGAATTAACTTTGATAGGTGCTACACATGCAAACCGCTAGTTCGAATTTAATTCAAACTAGCGGAGCGCTTAATTCGAACTAGGTAAACCTCATTCTACGAGGACTAATGCCTAGTTCATATTAACTAGTTCAAATTAAGGGCTGTGTAGCCACTTAATTTGAACTAGTGGGAGGCTAGCCCTTCCCAGGTTGCCCTGGTAGACACTCTGGACAAAACCAGGGAAACTTTTCTGCCCCCCTCCTGGCCCCGGAGCCCTTAAAGGGGCACGGGCTGGCTACAGTGCCCGTGCCAGTTGCAAGCCTGCCAGCACCCAGCCAGCAGACCCTGAACCTGGCACGGAATGAGCCAGCCACCCGCTGCCACCCAGCCCTCCACCTCTTCCCAGGACTAGGCTGGCGGCTCCCAGGAGCCTGCCCAGGGCCACAAGAGGCAGGCGCCCGCCTGGTCTAGTGCAGAGATCATGGACCTCATCCAGGTTTGGGGGGAGACCTCCAACGTCCACGACCTCCACACTAGGCACAGGAATGCGGCTGTCTAGGGCAGGATTGCTGCCAACCTGGCCACCAAAGGCCACATGCGAACCCAGGAGCAGGTTTGCATGAAAACCAAGTTGGTCCAGTGAGACCCCCGACCCTGAGCCCTGAGCTTAGAACATAAGAACATAAGAACGGCCGTACTGGGTCAGACCAAAGGTCCATCTAGCCTAGTAGCCTGTCTGCCGACAGCGGCCAGCACCAGGTACCCCAGAGGGGATGGACCGAAGACAATGACCAAGCGATTTGTCTCGTTGCATCCAACTCCAGCCTTCCACAAACAGAGGCCAGGGACACCGTTCCTACCCCCTGGCTAATAGCACTCCATGGACCCAACCTCCATGAATGTATCTAACTTTTCTTTAAACTCTGTTATAGTTCTAGCCTTCACAGCCTCCTGTGGCAAGGAATTCCACAGGTTGACTATGTGCTGTGTGAAGAAGAACTTTTGCTTATTAGTTTTAAACCTGCTGTCCATTCATTTCATTTGGTGTCCTCTAGTTCTTCTATTATGGGAACTAATGAAGAACTTTTCTTTATTCACCCTTTCCACACCACTCATGATTTTATAGACTTCTAGTATATCCCCCCTCAGTCTCCTCTTTTCTAAGCTGAAAAGTCCCAGTCTCTTTAGCCTCTCTTCGTATGGGACCTGTTCCAAACCCCTATTCATTGTAGTTGCCCTTTTCTGAACTCTTTCCAAGGCCAAAATATCTTTTTTGAGGTGAGACCACATCTGTACACAGTACTGAAGATATGGCGTACCATAATTTTATACTTCCCCTCCTCCTTTTTCTCCTAGCTTCCCCCTTGAAGCTCCCTCCTCCCAGGTTTCCCCTCCCCTCTTCCACCCTCTTTCTTCCCCTCTCCCACCTCCTTTTCCCAGTCTCCCCAGAGGTTAATCCCCCATCCTCCACTCCCACTTTTGTTAAATAAAGAGAGTTTCTATTTTTGAACACACGTGTCCTTTATTTTTTACATCAGGAAAGTGGGCTAGGGAGGAATGGGGCATGAGCCCCCGATGAGGAGGACTGGGGTGGCTCTGCGGGCTCCTCGGGGTGGAAGCTCTCCTGCAGGGCCTCCTGGATCCTGACAGCCCCCCTGATTGACCCTCCTGGATGGCAGCCTGCGGCAAGTGCAGCTGGGCTGATGGCCAAGTGCTGTGATATGTCAAGTGTGGGCACTCAGGGCACTCCAAGACAGGACTGCTTTGCTGTCCCTCATCGAGGTAGACAAGCAAGTGGGGAACCCTGAGAACTGTCTGTCTGGAGTGGGGGTCGGGTCCCTTTAAGCACAGCCCTTGGCTAGCCTAAGTCAACAGCTTCACACTCTAAGTTCTAACCTGATGCCCGGCCAGCACTGGTTCCGGCCAGCCTTAACTTCGGTTCAGGGTCCACTCAAATGTGGACATGCTAGTTCAAATTAGCAAAATGCTAATTCAAATTAGTTTTTAGGTCTAGATGCGCTAATTCTAATTAGCTTAGTTCGAATTAACTAATTCGAATTAAGTTAGTTCGAATTAGTGCTGTAGTGTAGACATACCCCTAGATGAAGCAAGCAGAATCCTGTTCTTCTCATTCAACACTAAAGGAAAATCAGTGAACAAGCAAAACTTAAAATTGGTGCAAGGATCTTTTTGCATGACACATTAACCATCTTTGAACTACTCTGATGAGTCCAAAAGCTTAGCAGAATTTTTTTTAAATTGATACCTATATGGATAATGAGAATATCCACACTTACATTAGATAGGATAAAAGATAGCAGAGATCAGCCATTATGTTTCAAGCAAAACCCAACCACTAACAACAAAGGTCATGAAAAAACTTACGTAATGAGTGGGGGTCTAACAAATTCATGGCCATAAAAAGCAATCATGGATGGTGAAATCTGATCTCCTCCCATGAAAACTAGTTTTGTTGTGCTTTTACCTTATACTTTATTTCACAGGGGAGACCAATTTTTCTCAAGTTGGGGGGTCCTGACCCAAAAAGAGGTTGCAGGGGAATCACAAAGTTCTTTTAGTGGGGTCATGATCAAGGTTCCCTCTAAAATGCATGGTAGCACAGCCCTGCAGCTGCTTAATGAGCCCTGCACAGTCAGTGGCTCAGGGCTCTGTGCACAGAGCTGCCTGGCTGGGGGAGGGGCCCTTCACCCTTAGCCACAGCAGCAACTCCCTGCTGAGGACAGAGCAGCAAGTCTTTCCCAGCTGGTACAGAGGGGCTGTACAGCACAAACTCCTCTCTCTGGCCCCTTCCCTAAGTTGGGCCCAACAGGCTTCTCCCCTCTTCAGCCAGTTCCAGCTCCAGCCCTGCCCTCTCACTCTGGGACCCAAAGCTGCACGGAGTGGGTCCCTCAGTACCTGTGCTGCTCAATCTCCAGCAGGGGCTGGGCCCCACAGGAGTGTTGCATGCGAGTCGGCAAGGGGAACCAGGCTGGACAGGTAAGGGCTGGGCAAGGCAGGGGAGGCAGGATACCTGGAAGTTCGAAAGAGAGGAGAGGAGCAAGTTTGGGCGGTATAGCCAGAAACAGGACTTCACGGAGCCAAGGGGGAGGGGAACAGGGCTGAGTTCTAAACCAGTAGTTTTCAGAGTTGGTTCACGGGCCTACCCAGGTAAGCCACTGGTGGGTTGGGATGCTTTGTTTATCTAACTGTCCATAGCCATGGAGCCTCCAGCTAACACCATCTATACACCCTGCATTTGGGGACCATTTCTTTTAGCTGCTGCTAAAAACCCTACGGCTAAAACAAATCAAGACAGAGTGAGAGGCGTTGCCTTCTTAGTCAGATGTTAGCCACAGGCTGGAGCACTGAATTTATAAAGTCAACATATTTCAAGCTGTGTGTCAGTAAATGAACAAATCTCTGTCAGGAAGAGTTGATATTAATTAGGATTGCTAGATGGTAGAAGCATGGACTGAAATACAGTATGTCTTGGTCAATACCTGTGACTGCTATCTGTGCTGTGGAGGAAATTAAGAATGTTATTACACTAGTGAGACAAAATGAAAAATATAATTACCCTGAGATAAAACTGTGTCTTCTTTGTTGCAAGATTTAGCCAGCTCCCTGGAGGCTAAATCTTAGGTTCTAGACCATATTATTATCTGGGGTTATAACATGGCCAGAACAACACTGCATTGTTCTCTGCACCATCGTTCAAAGGCTTGGACTTTGACTTCCAGTTTAATAACTCATCCATCAACCATGGCGGGGGGAGGAAAAATGGGCATTATTTGTTGGGTTTTATTTTTATTTTCATTGGCTTGCAGTTAATCATAGATTCATAGAATACTACAATGGGATGGAACCTTGAGAGGTCATCGAGTCCAGTCCCCTACCCTCACAGTAGGACCAAGCACCATCTGAGGCTACGTCTACACGGTAAGGTTTTTGTGCACAAACATTTGTTTTTGCACAAGTAAATTGGCAGAATAGAGGGTTTTTGCTGGTAGAGTTATTCCTCTCCCCACAAGGAATAAATCCTTTTTGTGCTAAAAGGCTCTTGAGCAAAAAGGCAGGAGTGGATGCTCCGGAAGGGGTTTTTGCGCAAGAAACCCCTATCGGCAAAAGCACAGGTGCTCTGATGGTCATTCTGTGAATGGCCATCAGAGCCTTATTGTGCAAGCGTGTGCATCCAGTTTGGACACTCTCTTGCGCAAAAGCATATCACTTTTGTGATGCGCTTTGAGGTCTGGACACGGTTTTGTGCAGATAGTTTTTGCAGAAGATCTCTTCCGCAAAAGGCTTCTTGTGCAAAAACGCTGCAGTGTAGACGAAGCCTGAATGTATATATCTTGCTATGGACAGATCGTGTCACCCTTCCACATATAAGTAATCCTTGCTCACATAACAAAACCTGTTGATCTCATTGGAACACTTGTGTGAATAAGGAATACTCATATGGTAAGGGTGTCAGGATGTATTAATATTATTCATTATTTGTATAGTTGTAGCATCTAGGTGCCCTGGTCATGGTCCAGGCCCTATTGTGCTAGGTAATGTGCAGACACAGAATAAAAAGACATTTCCCTATTACAAAGAATTCACAGCCAAAAGGCATGGCTTCACTACAGGCTAAACCAATGGGCAGTGATCAATCCAGTGGGGGGTCAACTTTTTTGCATCTAGTATAGATACAATAAATTGACCAGTGAGCACTGTCCTGTCGACTGGGGTACTCCATAAGAATGAGAAGAGTAAGCAGAGTCAATGGGAGAGCATCAGCTGTTGACTTATGTCTGCTTACTGCGGTATCTTCATCATGGCTAAGCAGGTTAACTGCTGCTAAGTTATTCACATAGCTGAAGTTGCATAATTTAGATTGACAGCTCATGATAATGTAGATAAGGCCTAAGTATCAGACAAGAGACTACAGACAGCTAGATACAAAGAGGGGAGCACAAGGAAACAATGAGACAATACTGGTCTCAGCAAGATAAGCAGTGGTGTCCGGATACCAGTTACCTAAATGTTCTCAAGTTCTTGGTGGCATCTCGATGAAGGAGAGTTTCTAAAAAGGATTTTGAAGAACAATGGGGTGGGTTTGCAAAAAGCAGCCCCAGTGTAAGGGCTGTGATTGGGAGCCAGCTTGTAAGAGGACTGTGCTTAGACTGCTGATGTGGGCACTGTGGAAAGAATTCCATGCACACACCCTTACCCAGCCTATCCAAGTAGCTGTCCCAACTGCAATCTGTATTCTCAGGGACTGCTTCCACTTTTCAAAGGAATTGGGAAGGCTTGAGAAGACAAGGCTTTGGCCTTCTCTTTTCCATCAAGGCTCACAGGGGAAGAGAAAAAGGGATATCAGCAGGCTGCACTGTCTGAACAAATGTCACAGCCTGCACAGAGCTCCTGAAATCAGTGGCACTCAGGGAGGGATTGTGTCACTTTACAGAAATGTCCACAGTCAGGCCAGCAGCTGAATGTCATACCTCTAGTCACCTGTAAGGGTTTCCCAAAGGTCCGGGGATTTTAAATTGACAAATCCTTTTTATCTTATTTTACTTATACAGGTAGTCCCCGAGTTACACGGATCCGACTTATGTCGGATCCGCAGTTACAAACGGGGCTTTTCTCGTCCCGGAGGACGGGAGCAGCGGGATGCCCAGATGAGCCGCAGTCCCCCTGCCTGCATCCTCCAGGGTGAGAAAGCTGCTCCCCATCTCCCTGGTCTGCTGGTCAGACCAGGGAGACGCGGAGCAAAGCCGTGGAGGACGCCCGCAGCGGGACAGCCCAGGCGCGCCGTGGCTGTCCCGCTGCGGGCGTCCTCCGAGGCTTTGCTTCCCGTCTCCCTGGTCTGACCAGCAGATCAGGGAGATGGAGAGCAAATCCTCAGAGGACGCCCGCAGCAGGACAGCCATGGTGCACCTGGGCTGTCCCGCTGTGGGTGTCCTCCGCGGCTTTGCTCTGCGTCTCCCTGGTCTGCTGGGGGGGGGGGGGCACAGCTAGTGCCCCCTCCCACACAGCAGACCAGGCTTTTCTGCCCACGAAGCTTGGGGTAGAGCAGCTGGGGCGCTGCTGGGTTGGTCCCGCAGCGCTGCTCCTCGGCGCTACTGGACCAATCCAGCAGCACCTCAGCTGCTCTGCCCGAGGCATCCTGATTCAACCGCTGCTGGTCAGTTTCAGCAGCGGCTAAATCAGGACGCCTGGGGCAGAGCAGCTGGGGTGCTGCTGGGTTGCTCCAGTAGCGCCGAGGAGCGGCGCTACTGGAGCAGCCCAGCAGCACCCCAGCTGCTCTGCCCCAGGCGTCCCCAAGTCAGCCGCTGCTGAAACTGACCAGCAGCTGACTACAGGAAGCCCGAGGCAGAGTTGCTCTGCCCCCGGCTTCCTGGAATCAGCCGCTGATCAGTTTCAGCAGCAGCTGACTTGGGGACGCCTGGGGTTCTTAAGTTGAATCTGTATGTAAGTCAGAACTGGCATCCAGATTCAGCCGCTGTTGAAACTGATCAGTTTCAGCAGCGGCTGAATCTGGACGCCAGTTCCGACTTACATACAGATTCAACTTAAGAACAAACCTACAGTCCCTATCTTGTACGTAACCCGGGGACTGCCTGTAATAAATAACTGAAAGGCTCACTGTCTTTTAGTCGGTGGTATAGGCTGCCATCCCTTAGTATGTCCCCGTCTGGCCCAGCAGGCTCACTGTCCTCAGTTCTCTCTTGGTTCTTGCCCTAATATACTCCCAGACCTGAGTGTGACATCTTATTAGTAAATCTCTTCTTTAGACTCTCAAATCCAACCCTGCTTTTGAGGCCTGGTTGTTAATTCAGAGTTCCGCTCCTAAGTTCAGCAGTCCAACAACCCTTCTACTGGGGCCTATGTCACCATTCAGGTAGGCTTCCTCTGCTTAATCCCTGGGGGTACGTCTACACTACAGCGCTAGTTCGAACTAACTTAGTTCGAATTAGTTAATTCGAACTAAGCTAGTTCGAACTAACGCATCTAGAACTAAAAACTAGTTCGAACTAGCGTTTTGCTAGTTCGAACTAGTAAGTCCACATTGAGTGGACTCTGAACAGGGCTTAATGATGGCCGGAAGCAGTGCCGGCAGGGCATAAAAGGAGGACTTAGAGCATGGAGATACTGTCTCAGGCTAGCCGAGGGCTGCGCTTAAAGGGTCCCGACCCCCACCCCGGACACACAGTTCTAAGGGGTGCCCCGCTTGCAAAGAAGTTCTGGCTTGGAGTGCCCTGAGTGCCCACACTGGGCACATCACACCACTCGGCCATCAGCCCGGCTGCACTTGCCGCAGGCTGCCATCTGGGGAGAGGGAGTAATTGGGGGGCTGCAGGAGAGCTTCCACCCCCAGAAGCCCGCAGAGCCAGCCCAGTCCTCCCCATCGGGGGCTCGTACCCCATTCCTCCCTCACCTTCTTCCACTTGCCCTTCCCTAGCCCCCCTTCTTATTGATGTACAAAATAAAGATAACGTTTCTTCCAACATTGACTCTGTCTTTATTGAAAAAAACTGGGGGAGACTGGGAAAAGGAGGTGGGAGAGGGGAAGAGAAAGGCTGGGAGAGGGGAGGGCAACTAACATGATCAGGGGTTGGGAACAGGTCCCAGATGAAGAGAGGCTACAGAGACTGGGACTGTTCAGCTTAGAAAAGAGGAGACGGAGGGGGGACAGGATAGAGGGCTCTAAAAGCAGGGGTTGGGTGGAGAGGGTGCATTCAGAAAAGTTCTTCAGGAGTTCCCATAAAGAAGGACTAGAGGACACCAAAGGAAAGGAATGGGTAGCAGGCTTCAAACTAGTAAGAGAAAGTTGTTCTTCACAAAGCAAATAGTTAACCTGTGGAACTCCTTGCTGCAGGAGGCTGTGAAGGCTAGAACTAGAACAGAGTTTAAAGGGAAGTGAGATCAAGTGATGGAGGTTGGGTCCATGGAGTCCTATTAGCCAGAGGGTAGGAGTGGTGTCCCTGCCCAAAGTTTGTGGAAGGCTGGAGAGGGATGGCACGAGACAAATGGCTTGGTCATTGTCTTCGGTCCATCCCCTCCAGGGTCCCTAGGGTTGGCCGCTGTTGGCAGACAGGCTACTGGGCTAGATGGACCTTTGGTCTGACCCAGGACGGCCATTGTAAGCTCAGGGCTCAGGGTCGGGGGTCTCAGTGGACCCCCTTGATTTTCATGCACACCTGCTCCTGGGTGGCCAGGCTGGCAGCTCTCCTGCCCTAGCCGGCCACTTTCCTGTGCCTAGTGCGGAGATCGTGGACGAGGTCCACGATGTCCGCACTAGCCCAGGAAGGTGCCCGCCTCTTGCGGTCCAGGGCAAGCTCCCGGGAGCCGCCAGCCTGGTCCCGGCAAGAGGGGGTGGGCTGGGAGGCATCGGGTGGGTGGCTCTGTGCCGTGCCAGGTGCAGGGTCTGCTAGCTGGGTGCTGGCAGGCTTGCACCTGGCACGGGCACCGTAGCCAGCCCGTGCCCCTTTAAGGGGTCCGGGGCCGGGAGGGGGGCATAGAGTTTCCCTGGTGTTGGCCAGAGTGGCCACCAGGGAAACCTGGGGAGGGCTAGCCTCCCACTAGTTCGAACTAAAGGGCTACACAGCCCTTAGTTCGAACTAGCTAGTTCGAACTAGGCGTTAGTCCTCGTAAAATGAGGTTTTCCTAGTTCGAACTAAGCGCTCCGCTAGTTCGATTCAAATTCGAACTAGCGGAGCGCTAGTGTAGCGCATAGGAAAGTTAGTTCGAACTAACGTCCGTTAGTTCGAACTAACTTTCTAGTGTAGACATACCCTGAGTCTCTGAGCCCTCCTTTTGAAGATAGATTATAATTCAGAGCGGTTGCAGCTCTCAAACAGCTTCTTCTAACTGGTCTCTTTATCTCTAGGAAGAAATGGCAGCATTCTCCTGATAGAATCTTTTCCCCCCCAAGCTATCATCATAAATTTGGGAAAGATTTGCTAAGTCTATACACAATAGCTGCTTTATAGATAACATATGATTTCCAAATGCCGCATTTGCTATGCATTTCCACAACAGAAAGAACAGGATGCTGTTATATTTCCTACTGCTTTTTTCCACCCTTGGGTTCTTTTATCAGCTGTTGCAGATAATTTCTTTCATGTTCTCTGGATTAGTCTATATCTTTTTTCTGGCTATAGAATTAACTTTAAACCCCAAACATTAAAGCACTGGAATAAACACTTTTGGTATGAAAGTGTCTTATAAAATCCTTTTCAATTTCACTCACAAGCCTAAATGTAGCTTTTCCATATGTAATCAAAAGCATTCAGGTATCTGCTTTCAAAGAATTTAGTAGGAAACTGCATGCTTATGATCAGCAAGTTGTGATTCTGCAAAGAGCCTTGTGAATTGACCACATATATAAGAATTCTTCTTGAATTTAAAATCATTTTCTGCTAATGTCATCGAAATATCAAGTGGACAGTATGGTCACCATCCATTATTTCTGAAATAAAAAACAAACTTTTTAGCATTCAAATAAAATTGAATACATTCAGTTATTAGCATAATTTGATTTCACATTTAAAAGGACGACTATCACCCGCAGTTAAACTCCCACCTGTTTAAATTGTTAGCTATTAAAAACACAACTGCACTCCCATATTAGCTGTTTAATTTCCAGATTTAAGCACTCAAAATAGACAATTTTATATAACCATTACCTTGTTGAGATGGGACTTCACCATGCTCCTTCCTATGATATATCCAATATATTTGGCTTTGCCTAGCCCAATTACACACTTTGGGTATGTCTACACTACCACCCTAGTTCGAACTAGGGTGGTTAATGTAGGCAACCGAAGTTGCAAATGAAGCCCGGGATTTAAATATCCCGGGCTTCATTTGCATCTTGCTGGGCGCTGCCATTTTTAAAGCCCCGGTAGTTCGGACTCGTGCCCATGGCTACACGCGGCACGGAGTAGGTACTTTGGATTAGGCTCTCTAATCCGAACTACCAGTACTCCTCGTTCCACGAGGAGTAACGGTAGTTCGAATTAGAGATCCTAATTCGAACTACCTACTCCATGCCTACATTAGCCTACTTTGAATGCCTACATTAGCCTCCCTAGTTCGAACTAGGGGGCTAGTGTAGACATACCCTTAGTAGGGTCCACTGTAAGTCTTGCTCTCCTCAGGGTATCTAACACAGTCTCTACTTTCTCTAGGTGTATATCCCAATCTGGGTTATGGGTAACATCATCATCAAGATACACGGCTGTATACTTAGCATGTGCTAAGTAACAGCTTGTCCATGAGCCTTTGGAACATTGCAGGGGCCCCAAGTAAGCCAAAAAGGAGGACAGTATACTGAAAGAGGCCCTCTGGTGTTCAAAAGGCCATCTTATCTTAGGCTCCCATGGCTAGAGGGATCTTCCAGTAGCCCTTGGTCAAGTCAAGAGTGGACAGAAACCGGGGTTTTCACAGTCAGCCAATTAGTTCATCTACCCACAGCATGAGGAAGGTCTTGAACTTGGACACTTTGTTCAACTTTCGGAAGTCATTGCAGAATGACAGGCTGCCATTGGGCTTGGATACCAAGACAATCCGGCTGGACTACTGGCTATGGGATTCAATGATTCCTAGCTTCAGCATTTTCTTAACTTAATCCTGAACCTCCCCTCTCTTTGCCTCTGGGATTCGGTAGAGCTTAACATTCACCTTCACTTCTGGATCTGTGAGGATGTTGTGATAAACCTCAGTAGTTCTACTGGGCTTTGCCAAAAACATGATACATTTTCTCTTGATCATATCAGCCACTTTTGCAAGTTAGTCCCACTTGCCTTTGAGGGTTTTCCTCGCTGGGCAGTACTCCCAGAGCAACCAACTGTACTTCTGTGTCTTGCCAGGGTTTCAACAGGTTGACATGATAGATTTACTCCAACAATCAGGCTGATGAACCTTGTAGTCTACCTCCTCACTGGCTTCTATCATCTCATATGGCCCCTGTCACCTGGCCAGAAGTTTATTCTCCACCATCGGCACAACAGCATTACCTGGTCTCCCTCTTTGAACTTCCAGGTTTTTGCTCAGTGGTTGTAATAGGAGTGTTGGGCCTCCTGTGCCTTCTCCAAATGTTCCAGTAAGGAAAGTCACCTACTGCCTGGCCCAGCTCCTCGCTGGCTCAGGGTGCTGTTCATGCTATACTGCAGGGCCGCCTACTGCCCAGCAGAGTCCCCTGGCTCCAGAAGACTACAACTCCCAGGAGGCAAAGCAAACCAGGAACGTTCATAACATTGCCCCTACGGGCAATAAGGGTTTGAGTTATGATGGCCTGACTTACAATGGTTCTCCAGGAACCAATTAGGTCATGAGTGCGGGCGTGCCTGTATACAAGTCCCTCATTAACTTGGACACAAGGGGTGTCCCTTGATCCATTAGGATTTCTTTGAGTATCCCCACCCTAGAGAAAATTTGAATCAGCTTCCTAGTGATGGTCTTAGAGTACTGCATAGGGACACAGTCTTTGGATATTGGGCAGTATAGTCCAAAATGATTAGAATGCTCTGATGGCCCTGTGCTGATTTCTCTAGTAGACCAATTATATCCATGGCAATCCTCTCAAAGGGGACTTCAATAATTGGCAGGGATACCAATGAGGCCTTTGGGTGTGGTCGGGGCCCATGTAACTGACACTCAGGGTTGGAAGCACAGTATCTCCAGACTTCCATGTAGACCACTGGCCAAAAGAACCTCTGTAAAATCCAGTCCAGGGTTTTATCTATCTCTAGATGCCACCCAAACAAATGACTGTGGACTAAACCCAATACTGCCCTCCAGTGCTTTTGAGGCACCAAGAGTTCTTCCACTATTTGCTCCTGTACACAAACTATTCAATATCACAGGTTCCTCTTCATTAAATAATAGGGCCCAAGACCTTTGTTCTTTCTTTCCACCAGGACCCCCTTAACTTTGACTATGTCCTTACGGACATTATGGTATATGGGATCATTGGCTTGATTCTGTCCAAAGTTCTCCCATGAGAGTCTGATATGTCTGATATGTCTGGGCACTACCTTGTCTCATGCCTCTCCCCTCCCCCAGGGGCCTGGAAGAACTGGGTCCTGCTTCTGGCTCAACTACTCCCTGGGTTGTCCTACTATCAATTGGACCTACTTCCCCCCGTGCTAGAGCATGCTTCAGGTTTTGGACCAAGATTCTCTTGCCTAACCCTTAGCATTTCCTCTCCCACATTATCTTCCAGGATTTTCCCAGCACAGAGAACAGGTACCAGGCAAATTCATGGAAGATCAGGAGGGAGCTACCTTCTTCTGCTCCATCCAGGGGGAGCAGGCCGCTAAACCCAGGGAAGTCATATCCTAGGACAACTGGATAGGGGAGCCTCAGGACCACCCCTGCAGACATTCTTGTGACACTCCTTTGGACTTCTGTCCTCATGGGGATGGTGGGGTAATAGCTGATGTCCCCATGTACACAGGATATTCCAATGCACTTGGCTCAGGACAGCTGGCCCCACCCCACTAACTTCCTGAGACCAGCATGACTGCACTCCCAGGGTATGTCTAGACTACAGGCTTTTGTCAACAGAAGTTTTGTTGACAGATACTGTCGACAAAGCTTCTGTCGACAAACAGCGTCTAGACTACATCCAGTTCTGTCGACAAAGCAAGCCGCTTTGTCAACATGACAGTGTGGACGCAAAGGACAGTATAGATGCAATAATGCCTTCTTTCGACAGAACCCTGTTGACAAAAGGCGTTATTCCTCGTAGAATGAGGTTTACAGCCATCGACAAAACTGCTGAGTTCTGTCGACGTTATGTCAACAGAACTCAGCAGCAGTATAGACGCAGGTATAGTTTTGTCGACAAAAGTCCCCTTCTGTCGTCAAAACCCTGTAGTCTAGACACACCCCCAGAGTCAACTAACATGGTAGTCTGTCTGCCATTCCTTTTCACTGGTTGGTGTACTGATGGGGGGGGGGCATTGCAATGCTTACAAGGTTTATCAGGGCACAGGGGTCTCACAGGTCCCCTAGGTCACACTCTTCTATATTAGGGCATTGAAATGCTATGTGCCCTACTTCCTCTCCGGCATAATACCTATGTCCTGTGTGGGACATCCCCCTATTCTTTGAGCTGTAGGGGCTCACTCCCTGACCTCTGTACCCCAGCCACCAAATCCCTTTGCAATCTCTGACTGCTCCTCAGCCTCCTTCCTCTCTGACCAAACTCATTCCTAGTCTTTCGAGACATGGACCCTTGAAATTCCTCTAAAGAAATAAGCCATACAAGCAAAAGCATGTACACTACCATTTTTGTTGGCATAGCTGTGCTGGTTAGGGGGATGCTTTTTTTCACACTTCTAACCAACGTAGCTATGCCAAAAAAAACTTTTAAGTGCCTCAGGGTATGTCTACACTACCCCGCTAGTTCGAACTAGCGGGGTAATGTATGCATACCGAACTTGCTAATGAAGCCCGGGATTTGAATTTCCCGGGCTTCATTAGCATAAAGCCGGCGCTGCCATTTTTAAAGCCGGCTAGTGCAAACCCCATGCCGCGCGGCTACACACGGCACGGGCTAGATAGTTCGAACTAGCTAGCCATTCCGAACTATCTGTACGCCTCGTTCCACAAGGTGTACAGATAGTTCGGAATGGCTAGCTAGTTCGAACTATCTAACCCGTGCCGTGTGTAGCCGCGCGGCACGGGGTTCGCACTAGCCGGCTTTTAAAAATGGCGGCGCCGGCTTTATGCTAATGAAGCCCGGGAAATTCAAATCCCGGGCTTCATTAGCAAGTTCGGTATGCATACATTACCCCGCTAGTTCGAACTAGCGGGGTAGTGTAGACATACCCTCAGAGAATCATGCCATCAGGAAGCAAACAGTGCAATGATACAGCCATTACAAAGACCAGTGACTCTAACTGGTATTGTCAAATCTAACTATATTTGCTGGGGGAAGGGGAAATAAGCGGGAAGATACACCCAAGAGACCACAGCATAGTTGTCCAAACTAAAACTACAGATACATACAAGAAAAATTACAAGAAACCTTAAATGTTAAATACTGCTAAGACCTTGAAGCAAATTTGAAATTCCCACAAATAATATTTTTTATTATGTGTACTATGCCCAAATGTTTTCTGTATGAGACTTTATAAATTTCCTACACCATTTGGGCAGTATAGACTTATTATATACTTGCCATTTAGAATCCATCCAGACTCAAAATGGTTTCATAGCAGAGTAATTCAACTATGCAAGGAGATAGATGAGAGAAAAAGACACACAGGGGATGCATAGGAGCCTTAATGTTGAAAAACCTGATGAGCCCAAAATAAATCCAATTAAGACTAAGGGCCCAATTTAGCAAAGCATTTAAAAAAACGTTTAACATTAAAGTCATGCTTAAATTGATCCCGCTTCATCGAGAGCCTGACCCAAAGCCCCTTGATGTCAATACAAAGATGCCCATAAACTTCAACGGGCTATAGATCAGACCTCAAACCATTTAAGTAAATTTAATTTTAAGAATCCACTTAAGTCTTATTGAGTCCAATGGAAATTAGGTATATTTCTTAGCATTAAACCAATGCTTGCTAAGTGCTTTGCTGAATGCAGATGGAAGTCAAGGTAAATGATTTTGATCATTTAAAAATGATCACTGTCTCACTCAAAGTTTGGATGGCGTGTGAACCACCAGCTTGGGGAGGCTAGCCCCATCCCCACCCCTTCTGCCTGGGTAAGGGAACCATTTTGGCAGGGTAGATGGGGCAGCAGCTATGCACTCTAGGACACAGCTTGCTTTTCGTCCTGTTCCCCAGACACTAAGGGAGTGAGGGGAAAGTGCTTACAATCCATGCATGCCTCTCATACCTCGATGGTGAAGGGAGCTCACCAGTCAGGTGTGAGAGGCATGCATGGAATGCACATACTTTCCCCTCACTCCCTTAGGGTGTGTCTAGACTACAAGGTTTTTTCGAAAAAACTTCACCTGTGTCTAGACTGCAGCCGCGTTCTTTCGAAAGTAAATCGAAAGAACGCAGCAGTTTTTTCAATTGCTGCAAACCTCATTTTACAAGGAATAATGCCTTTTTTTGAGAGTACTCTTTTGAAAAAAGGTGCTATTGAATGCAAAATGTGTTTTTTGAAAGAGAGCGTCTAGACTCTCTTTTGAAAAAGTGGCTTGCTTTTTTGAAAAATCTGCTCGTAGTCTAGATGCTCTCTTTCGAAAGAGGCTTGTAGTCTATACATAGCCTTAGCGTCCAGGGAATGGGATGAAAAGCAAACCATGTCCCTGAGGCCATGGCTGCTGCTCCCTACCCTTATGCCAGGGCCATGCCTTCTCTGTGCCCCATCCCATAGACAAGAGCCCCGGGATGGCCACCAATCCCTGCCCCAAGCTAACCCACCACCCCAGAGTGATGGTAGCACATGGTCACAGCCCTGGAGTGCCAGGAGGATGAGTAATGTGTGGCCACAGTCTCCAACCTCTGGTCCCAGAACACAAGAAGGATGGATACCTCATGGCTGCAGGCCCTGAGCCCCAAAGCATAAAGAAGGCAGGTGACATGGCTGTAGTCCCAGAATGGTGCCAGACCCAGGGATGCTGTCAATTTGATGAGATTGTGAGCTGCGTCAAAACTTTCAGGAGTCGACGGCTGTTAGACCTCCTTTATCACTATGTCTGGCACCAGACTCTCTGCACGTCGAGCTCAACTGGTGCCTAGTTAGCCCAGGAGCATCCCGATGTGGAATCACAGCCAAGTGCCCTTCCAAATGGTACACTTCATAGATGTGCTTCAAAGGGGACCTGCCCCTCTGTTGACTCTTCTTCCTCGGTGCCAGAAATTGAGATCAGTGCCTCAGGGTGGAGATCATCAGTGCCTCAGCATGTCTCAGTGCAGTTGATGGTTCATGCACCCAGGCTGGCACACTCTGCACCATTGGTGCTGGGTCTGGTGCCAGCAGTTGAAGGGCGGACTCCATTAAAATGAACTTCAATCGGGAATTGCGTTTCCACTTAGTTCTTCCTTTGAAGCTCCTAAAAATTTGGCAAATGTCTGTGAAATGGCCCTCCCCTAGACACTTTAAACAAGCGTCATGTGGGATGCCGCAGGGCATAGGTATCAAGCACTTAACACATAGCTTGAATCCCCGTGGCTTGGAGAGGGGAGAGATAAAAAGGGGAAAAACTCCCCTAAGAACCACTAAACTATTAAGAACTATTTATACTAAGTAAGAACTTCAACTAATACTGTATACAAAAGACTATCAGTGTAGTCAAGTGCTCCAGGTACCCTCATGGGTGGTAAGAAGGAACTAAGGGCTCAACTAGACTACGCTAAAGCGTCGAAAGAGGATATGAAAATTCAGCAGGAATTTGTATATCTTCTTCCGATCTCACTTTCAAAAGCAGAGCTTTCGAAAGTGAAAGCAGTCTGGACGTGGATTTTTTTTGGCAAACCGCCCTCCCCCCCTTTTTGAAAAGCTGCGTAAACCTCATTTTTTGAGGAAAGTTCAGCATTCAAAAGTGAGATCGAAAGAAGATATGCAAATTCCCGTGGAATTTGAATATCCTCTGTCGACACTTTAGCATAGTCTCGATGAGCCCTAAGGGAGTGGAGGGCCACCAGGGTTATATATGCACAGATATAGCAGCGCCACTCTAGGAGGCCTCCAGAGCTGGCTCACCAGATACTGCTAAGGGATAAAAGCTCCAGGATCCATGCACACACAGCACATGCATACCTAACTGGAATGGACATGAGCAAGCACTCAAAGAAGAATATAGGTGGGGCCACACTTGCCTGTCTGGGGAGACACAGCTTCCCCCAGCCTGTGGTACCTGCCAGCCATGCTTCTAAGTCTCTTATAATTCACTTATCATTGAAATCTGATTGTAATTGCTGAACCATGAATATCATCTTGTTCTTGTGTGAGAGAGAAAAGGAGAGAATTGGTGCACTTATTCTGGAGAAGAAAAATAATATTGCTGATTATTACACAGTGCTTACAGATAGGTAAGAAATAGAAAGAGGCCCAGTTTTAGTCCTGGCAACCTTGACTGCGTCCCTCTCTAATAAAAAAAAAATATGGGATATATCTCAAAGAAGTAAAATACCATAATTCAGTCATACACTCTATGATAGATTGAAATGTGATAAAGATAAGATTGATGCAATTTTGAGTATGCCACTGCCTGAAAATAGGATAGGTTTCTAGGCATGCTGACCTATCTGTGCAAAAGTAATGTATCAGAACATGCAGCACTCCTAAAGAAATTCTTGTAAAAGATGTTGAATGGCTCTGAGAGAAGAATAATGGAAAAGCTCTAGAGAGCTCCTAATGTTATAGATTTAGTATGTCTGTCAGCCAGTAAAACTCACTTTATATGCATCCAGAAAGGAGCAGGTACTGCAAAAAGGAAGGATCAGAGCATAAGCTTCAAAACAAAAGTCAAAACATAGATATTATGGCTACGTCTAGACTGGCATGATTTTCCGGAAATGCTTTTAACGGAAAAGTTTTCCGTTAAAAGCATTTTCGGAACAGTGCGTCTAGATTGGCACGGACGCTTTTCCGCAAAAGCACTTTTTGTGGAAAAGCGTCTGTAGCCAATCTAGATGCGCTTTTCCGCAAAAAAGCCCCAATCGCCATTTTCGTGATCGGAGCTTTTTTGCGGAAAACAAATCTCGGCTGTCTACACTGGCCCTTTTGCGCAAAAGTTTTGCGCAAAAGGGACTTTTGCCTGAACAGGAGCAGCATAGTATTTCCACAAAAAGCACTGATTTCTTACAGTAGGAAGTATGTGCTTTTGCGGAAATTCAAGCGGCCAGTGTAGACAGTTGGCAATTTTTTCCGGAAAAGCGGCTGATTTTCCGGAAAAACTGGCCAGTCTAGACACAGCCTATGTGTTTAAATTGGGGACATGAGGGGGAACAATGCCTGAAACCATGCTCAACTTGGAAAAGTAGGAGAAAAAATATATATATAATGCTAGATTTTATATTGTGGGAATAAGTAAATAACTTATTCACTTTTTCCACACCAGTCACGATTTTATAGACCTCTGTCATATCCCCTCTTAGTCTCCCTCTTTCTAACCTGAAAAGTCCAAGTTCTTTTACTCTCTCTTCATATGGGACCAGTTCCAAACCCCTAATCATTTTTGTTGCCCTTTTCTGAACCTTTTCCAATGTCAATATATCTTTTTTAAAATGAGGTGACCATAACTGTATGCAGTATTCAAGATGTGGGCATACCATGGTTTTATATAGAGCCAATAAGAAATTTTCTGTCTTATTCTCTATCCCTTTTTAATGATTCCTAACATTCTATTCTCTTTTTTGATTGCCACTGTACACTGAGTGGATGTTTTCACAGAACTATCCACAATGGCGCCAAGATTTCTCTCTTGCATGGCTATAGCTAAATTAGCCCTCATCATAGTGTATGTATAGTTGGGATTATTTTTTCCGATGTGCATTACTTTACATTTATCAACATTAAGTTTAATTTGCCATTTTGTTGCCCAATCACTTAGTTTGGTAAGATCTTTTTTAAGCTCTTCAGTCTGCTTTGGTCTTAACTATCTTGAGCAATTTGGTATCGTGTGGAAATTTTGCCACCTGCCTGTTTACCCCTTTCTCTAGATCAGGGCTACTCAACACGTGGTCTGTGGGCTGCATGCGACCCATGGCCTATTTGTTTGCGGCCCATGATGTGGTTTGGGTTTACATGGGGCTCAACATGCGGCTCACGGGTGGGATCCTTTGAACATGGCCTCCACTGGGAACATGCTCCACTACGGCTAGGCATCTCCCAGGTGGGGTGAGCATTGAAAGACATAAACAGACAGTCTGGCTGGAACGGATGGGTACAGAGTGTTGGCATTTCTAGTCCCCAGGAAGGAGATGCCAGGAGAGCCAGGGTATCATGGGAAGTGCTGGCTGCTTAGCTTTGTGGGCAGAGCCTGAGAGGTGCTGACTGGCTCACACTGGCCATGTTTGGGTCCAGCGCCGTGACTGGGCAGCCCTGCCTCCGTTCCGCATGGAGCAACAGACTTCCACATGGGGATGTCAGCCGTGCTGGGAATCCAGGATGAGGCTCTTAGCCACTTTTTTGCCTCTTGTGTCCAGCCAGACTTGCCCACGTTCCTGCCTGCTGCAGATTGGTGTGCTCTGGCTTGGAAACTTTTCTTTTTACAATATAATCACTCCATGAAAGGCACAGCCTGAAGCTTCAAGTTAAACACCCAAAACACTGGTATACAATTTTCTTTTTAATAAGAAGCATTAAAAATGGCAGTATTGTTAAAATTGTGAAGCCAAAACAAAAAAATAGTCAATATAATGGTCTTCTGTTGATATGCATTTTAGTAGTTAAATTCCTGGACTGGATCTAGACTTCTAACACTCCAATCATCTGAAGAAGTGGGTTGTGCCCACAAAAGCTCATGATGCCATCTACATGTTTTTTTAGTCGTTAAGGTGCTACTAGTCTATTTGTTGTTTTTTACAGGTTTTTTGCTCATTAAAAGCGCTGTCATATGGGTGGAAATCGGGTAAATATTGCATTTTATTAATATCAGCAGAACTGACTTAAATGGGGCCTGTGTGTTGTGCAGTCTTGCCTTAATCTTTGTATTCATGCCCGTTAGTGTGAAATAACATATTTACATGAATATGCAACCACATTTAAGTTGTGGCCCTGGGCATGTGCTGAGTATCACTGTGGCCCCTGAGGCTTTCAAAGTTGAGTAGCCCTGCTCTAGATCATTTATAAATAGATTGAATAGGATTGGTCACAGGACAAACCCTTGGGGAACCCCACTAGTTACTGCTGTCCACTCTGAGAACACAGTTTATTCCTACCCTTTTTTTCCTGTCTTTTAACCAGTTATCAATCCATGAAAGGACTTTCCTTCTTATCCCATGATAACTTATTTTACTTAAGAGCCTTTGGCGAGGGACCTTGTCAAAGGCTTTCTGGAAATCTAAGTATACTATATCCACTGTTCCCCCTTGTCCACATTTGTTGACCCCCTCAAAGAACTCTAGCAGATTAGTAAGGTATGATTTCTCTTTATAGAAACCATGTTGACTTTCCCCCAACAAATTATGTTCATCTATGTGTCTGACAATTTTATTTTTTACTATAGTTTCAACTTATTTGCCTGGTACTGGCATTAGACTTACCAGTCTGTAATTGTCAGGATCACCTCTAGAGCACGTTTTATATATTGGGGTCACATTAGCTATCTTCCAGACATAAGGTACGGAAGGTGATTTAAAGGATAGGTTATAAACCACAGTTAGTAGTTCTGCAATTTCCCATTTGAGTTCTTCCAGAACTCTTGGGTGAATGTCATCTGGTCCCGGTGACTTGTTACCGTTAAGTTTATCAATTTGTTCCCAAACCTCTTCTAATGACACCTCAATCTGGGACAATTCCTCATATTTATCACCTAAAAAGAACGGCTCAGGTTTTGGAATCTCCCCAATATCCTCATTCTCAATATCATATGGAAGGGTATGGGTCTTAAACACATACTTAAAATTGTTAGAGAAGAAACAGGTGACCCATGAGCAGATGGGGTAAAAGGAACTGCTTATTGCCCATGCATGTTTATCTCGGACATTCAACACAATGTCCGAGTGGCAACAAATCGGCATTAGTTGGAACCTTTTATCTATTTTAGTATGTTAATTCACATATCGATCACTACTTTTCCTAAACCTTATTTAGTAATGTTAACTCCCATAAGATGAATATTAATAAGCAAATAATGAATACAATTATACCTGTTCCTAATTACTATTTATATAATTTCTAATCAAATCAACATTTTTATCCTACAAACTAACAGGTTACAGAGATTACAAGGAATTTGACCCTGAAGATATATTATGCAGAGCCAATGAGGATAAGCAAGAGACATAACAAAATAGAGCAACTCCATACTTATCTGGTTTCCTAGGCCAGTGTTTCCCAATTTAATTTGACCACAGAACCCTTTTAAACTCGAAAGAATTTTGTGGAACCCCTAATAACACAGTCTTATATATGGACCTGAAAAAATAGACCAAAAACAAGTATTATTGTTATGTATTATACATATATACATTAATCTATCATAGTCAATTTATTTTCGTCATGGTTAAATTTTTAAATACAAGAAATCATGTGACTATACTGAAGTAAAGTATTCGCGAGAGCACTGCCTGCACACTCCCATACAAGCAACTGGTTTGATAGCTGAAGCTTTGACTTTATCTGACGTGGCACTAGTATATTCGTATTCAGTCACCGATGTGATCCATGCTCCCTGACAGTGATTATGGGGATTTACTGTGGAATATAACAGGTGATTGCATCACTGATTGACCACGCGCACAGCACTGAATAGTGACATCATCATCCTCACTCTCTGACTAAGCTGGCATTACACAGGGGGTATGTCTACACTACCCCCCTAGTTCGAACTAGGGGGGTAATGTATGCATACCGAACTTGCTAATGAAGCCCAGGATTTGAATTTCCCGGGCTTCATTAGCATAAAGCCGGCTCCGCCATTTTTAAAAGCCGGCTTGTTCGAATCCCGTGCCGCGTGGCTACACGCGGCATGGGCTAGATAGTTCGAACTATGTAGCCATTCCGATCTATCTGTACACCTCGTGGAACGTGGAACGAGGTGTACAGATAGATCGGAATGGCTACATAGTTCGAACTATCTAGCCCATGCCGCGTGTAGCCGCGCGGCACGGGGTTCGAACAAGCCGGCTTTTAAAAATGGCGGAGCCGGCTTTATGCTAATGAATCCCGGGAAATTCAAATCCCGGGCTTCATTAGCAAGTTCGGTATGCATACATTACCCCCCTAGTTCAAACTAGGGGGGTAGTGTAGACATACCCAGGGATACTTATCGTGGCAAACACAAATGAAAATTGTTTTCAATAAAATTCATACATGCTTAAATTTTTTTAAAAAATCATAAAATGTTATTGTAATGGAATTTTCTCGTGGAACCCTTATTTTCACTTCATGGAATCCCGGGAATCCATGCAACACCATTTGGGAAACACTGTCTTAGGCTATAGTACAGAGAGAGTGAGCAAGTTTATACATCAAAGGATAATACTGGTCTCTACTGGACCCTTAATCTATCTTCCCAAACTACAAAAAACAAAAGGAAAAAGCATGTTTAAGGGCCATTTCAGAACTATTAATTTTTTCACACCCCAACAAAAATTAAGCACAAGTTTAAATTCTTTCATGAATAGGGTTGGACTTCAGAATATACTTATGTGTATTCCTTTATCAGGCCTATATTAATAAAGTTGAGTACTTACAAAAAATCCACAGAGTTTTTCTTCAGATTTATTAACAAATTTGCTTCCCACCGTGTTTGCATCCTATTTGTGTTTAGTTTCTTCAAATGTTCTAGCAAACAATTTTCCTGGTAAGAATGTTTGGGAAAATATCAAGGGAGGCTTGGATAATATTCATAGGCAGTGAATTTACAACAGTATTTTCACACCAGATACCTGACAAATAGATGCTCAGATCTATATTTCAGATGATAATGTGCCAGGAAAAAAACCGCAATTTGGAGCCAGGCTCTTAGAATCTCACCTGTGCAGTTAAGCTCCCTGTGCCTGTGCAGTGAGCTAATTATGCAGTTACATGAAAAAGGCCTAAGTGGGTCAAAACGCTTTACATTCACTTTGTCAATCTATTAGCATTTTAGTTATAAAGCATCTTCCGGGATTAATAACTCTTCCATTAAAAGAAACTCTATGTGTGTTGGAACTTGGATTACACAAACCTACAGCAATTGGGCTTGTATTTAGATGTTAGTTTTTCACTTGTAGCTTGTTGCTTTTTGTAGCTTGTTTCTTTTGGAGAGACAAGGGCAGCAGACAGGGGCAACTAGAAACAGAGGCAAAAAGGGGCAAGAGGAGAGAGTTTCCCAGGCTGCATAGTGAGGGATCTGGTCACACACAATGTTGGGGGTGGGGGGTTAGGGATTGGTTGTTTTTGTTCTTGTTTTGAAACAGGATTAGCTTATATATTGGCTTATTGTGAAATGTCAGGATACTTATTTATGGTGTGAAAGTTGCCAACATGTGCTTTGCACATGGCTATACGTCCTGTGTGGGATCAGAGAAACTGAGACCCAAAAGAAGAAAGCAGACTGTTTTTTTTCCTAACCATGAAGCATTTTGCAGTGTGTTAGTGACATTGTTAGCCTTTTGACAGGGAAGCCCTGGCAAGTGTTAATTACAGAAAGAGAAAACTTAATGTTTTATTTTAATTTTATATTTTTAATGTTTGATTTCAGTCAAACTGTTCGAGTTACATTATCTCAGCTAGTATGATTCATCAACTTTTCTCTTATTTAAATATGATGATGGGGAAAGAGTCACTTAGGCTAGGTCTAGTAAAGACCCATTAAATCAAATGCTGAGGGTTCCCCTGTCAGCGCCGGTATTCCGACTCCTTGTGATGAGCAGACCCTATCAGAAGAGAGACCAGAAAGGCTATTTGGCCACATCCGAGTTTTCATCTGTATGATGGGAGACTGAAGTAGCTTCTGTGATTAGTGATTCTACATTATGAAACACTGTTTACAGTCTTTGCATAGTTTAGAGGTTTTGAAAGTTATAATTAAATCTGTTACTGTAAAGTGATTTTGCTTTGTCTGAGAGTGAGTTTAACCTTTAAATTAAATGTGTATCTCTGCATAGGATTTTTTTTGTATCCCTGGGGTTTTTTTTTAATGTGTCTTTGTATACAAAAA
Organism: Pelodiscus sinensis; assembly: GCF_052426305.1. NCBI lineage: Eukaryota > Metazoa > Chordata > Testudines > Trionychidae > Pelodiscus > Pelodiscus sinensis. The sequence continues at coordinate 33,798,824 of NC_143054.1, forward strand.
CCATATCAGGCTCAGCTGTAAGCTACCTCTTCATCCAGTTTTAGATTAATCTTTAAAGGCTTATTTGTGATGATAAACTTTTAATTCTAGTCATTTAATAAACTTTATATCTAATCTGGCAATCACACCAGTTATTAGAGGAATTTAATAAAAGGAAAATGTTAGCATATGAAATTTCAAGACTTTGAAATAAGGCTATAAGGGTCATTGTAAATAATACCCCCAAATCATCATTATATAATGTTCATTGCGAAGCATATACGATTACAGATGTGTATAACCAATAGCCTTTTACAATTTTGTATAACCAATCATCTTTAGTGAATTAATTTATTATGTGTTACTGTGTTTAAAAAGAACCCCATTATAAAAATAAAGCAAAGATTTGAAAGTCATCTAAGTAAGAGGCGGTGAAAGCAACAGAATAAAGCAGCAGTTAAGAGTTTAAAGCCAATAACACCCTTTCTTGGGGTATGTCTACACTACAACGTTAATTCGAACTAAGCTAATTCGAACTAACGGATCCAGACTAAAAAACTAGTTCGAATTGGCGTTTTGCTAATTCGAACTAGCATGTCCACATTAAGTGGACCCTGAACCGGGCTTAAGGATGGCCGGAAGCAGTGCCGGCAGGGCATCAGATGAGGACTTAAGAGTGTGGAGCTGCTGTCTCAGGCTAGCCGAGGGCTGTGCTTAAAGCGTCCCAACCCCCACCCCGGACAGACAGTTCTCAGGGGTGCCCTGCTTACAAAGCAGTCCTGGCTTGGATTGCCCAGACTACCCACACTGGGCACATCACACCACTCAGCCATCAGACCGGCTGCACTTGCCGCAGGCTGCCATCTGGGGAGAGGAGGCAATTGGGGGGCTGCAGGAGAGCTTCCACCCCCAGAAGCCCGCAAAGCCAGCCCAGTCCTCCCCATCGGGGGCTCGTGCTCCATTCCTCCCTCACCTCCTTCCACTTACCCTTCCCTAGCCCCTCTTCTTGATGTACAAAATAAAGATAACATGTCTTCCAAAATGGAATCTGTCTTTATTGAACAAAACTGGGGGAGACTGGGAAAAGGAGGTGGGAAAGGGGAAGAGAGAGGCTGGGAGAGGGGAGGGCAACTAAAATGATCAGGGGTTGGGAATGGGTCCCATATGAAGACAGGCTAAAGAGACTGGGACTTTTCAGCTTAGAAAAGAGGAGACGGAGGGGGAACAGGATAGAGGTCTCTAAAAGCAGGAGTTGGGTGGAGAGGGTGCATACAGAAAAGTTCTTCATTAGTTCCCATAAAGAAGGACTAGAGGACACCACAGGAAAGGAATGGGTAGCAGGCTTCAAACTAGTAACAGAAAGTTGTTCTTCACAAAGCAAAGAGTCAACCTGTGGAACTCCTTGCTGCAGGAGGCTGTGAAGGCTACAACTAGAACAGAGTTTAAATGGAAGTGAGATCAAGTCATGGAGGTTGGGTCCATGGAGTGCTATTAGCCAGGGGGTAGGAGTGGTGTCCCTGCCCAAAGTTTGTGGAAGGCTGGAGAGGGATGGCACGAGACAAATGGCTTGGTCACTGTCTTCGGTCCATCCCCTCCAGGGTCCGTAGGGTTGGCCACTGTCGGCAGACAGGCTACTGGGCTAGATGGACCTTTGGTCTGACCCAGGATGGCCATTGTAAGCTCAGGGTCAGGGGTCTCACTGGACCCCTTTGATTCTCTTGCACACCTGCTCCTGGGTGGCCAGGCTGGCAGCTATCCTGCCCTAGCCGGCCACTTTCCTGTGCCTAGTGCGGAGATCTTGGACGAGGTCCACGATGTCTGCACTAGCCCAGGCGGGTGCCCGCCTCTTGAGGTCCCGGGCAAGCTCCCGGGAGCCGCCAGCCTGGTCCCGGGAAGAGGTGGAGGGCTGGGGAGCATCGGGTAGGTGGCTCAATCCATGCCAGGTGCAGGGTCTGCTGGCTGGGTGCTGGCAGGCTTGCACCTGGCACAGGCACCGTAGCCAGCCCGTACCCCTTTAAGTGGTCCGGGGCCGGGAGGGGGGCAGACAAGTTTCCCTGGTGTTGGCCTCCCACCAGTTTCCCTTGTGGGCTAGCCTCCCACTAGTTCGAATTAAGGGGCTACACACCCCTTAATTTGAACAAGCTAGTTCGAACTAGGCTTAATCCTCGTAAAATGAGGTTTTCCTAGTTCGAACTAAGCGCTCCTCTAGTTCGATTTAAATTCGAACTAGCGGAGCGCTAGTGTAGCGCCTATTAAAATTAATTCGAACTAACGTCTGTTAGTTCGAATTAACTTTGTAGTGTAGACATACCCTTGTAGAAAAAGGCTCCTCAGTCATTAGATGGTGACAATGCAGACAGTGACACTTCCATTTCTGATGATGAAAACTTTGTACCCACAAATGACATTTCAATGCCACTGCATCAAAATGAGGAGGTCATTAATCAAGATGCAGAAATACCAACAGTAGCAATAGATGTAGAATCTACGCTCGATTTAGAGACTGTGCAGGCAGAAAATGATGTCCTCGGAGATGCTGCGCAGCAAGAGCAAGAACTTATGACTGGCACAAGACACAGTGTAACAACATTGGAATCAGAACCTGATATTGGATTTCTTGATAAAAACAATGCTACTCAAATGCAGTCGTTTCTCAGAGTTAATTGTTTTCAGTTCCAAGTAATATACCTAAAGATGCTGAAAATTATGCTTTTCCCACTTATCTGCTGACAAAAACTCTTCCAAATGGAAAAATCTTCAGAAGAGACTGGCTGTGCTAAAGCATGGAAAAGCAGGCTCTGGTACTTTGCACCCTGTTTTATTTTTAACAGTAATACTTCAAATACATCAGTACTGTCTGATCCATTTGGTTGGAGCATCAGTAGAGGTTGGAGGAAGTTGAAGCCCGAATACTTGCACATACTTCAGTATTACATAAAGATAACTATAAAGATACTTCAGTATTACATAAAGATAACTGGAAATCAGCCAGTAGAGCAGCACTAGCTGACAATTCAATTGAAAACTTACTCCTGAGTGAAATAAACACAGAAACTGATAACTGGAAAAAAATTCTTGAGTGCATATTGAATATCATTCTTTTTCTTTCTGAGAAGAGATTGGCTTTGTTTGGTTCCAGTCAACATACTGCTGACCCTACAAATAGAAACTTTCTTGATATACTTGAACTTCTTAGCAAGTATGACCCACTTTTATCAGGCCATGTTACACGTGTCCGTAAATCATAAGAGAGTAGAAAATGCATGCAAGTTCATTATCTGTCTGCCAGAATACAAAATGAGTTTATTGAGCTATGTGGGACATTTATGCAAACAACAATTCTTGATGAGAGACAACATGCAAAGTACTTTTCAATTATTATTGATGCAACTCCAGATTGTTCTCATAAAGAACAGATGACTTTAGTTGTTCGGTATGTTAAAATTGCAGGAAGTTCAAAAGTTTCAATTGAAGAATGATTCATTTTGTTCAATAATTACACGAAAAAAATGGAAAAGAAATTGCCTCTCGTGTACTAGAAATTCTGGAAGGCTTCAAATTAAATTTTCAAGACTGCATTGGCCAAGACTATGACAATGGATCCAATATGGTTGAGAAGCACAAAAGAGTATAAACAATCCTTCTTGATCAAAATCCAAACTGTATTTTCTCCAGTTGTGACAACCACACTCTAAACATTGTCGGCGTTGATTATGCTGAATCATGAAAGGAAGCAATCACATACTTTGCAACAATCCAGCAATTGTACAACTTCTTCAGTAGCAGTCCTCGAAAGCAGGAAATTCTGAAGCAGTGTCTGCCTGTTTCTCTTCACAGTGTGTCGACAAGATGGTCAGCATAAACTGATGGCGTTAAACCAGATACACAGCATTTGGATTCTGTGAGAAAGGCTTTAAGTGAGCTTGAATCTTTTACTCTCACAGCACTGGATCACACTGAGCTTAAGCCAATTCAGAAATATACATCCAAATTTGAATACATTTTAATGTCATCCATGTGAATGAAATTGCTAATAATGATCGACAAAACTAATTTTGTAATTGAAGCATGCAATGCTACATTAGATGTTGAGAGGGATAACATTAAATGACTTCTAAAAGATATTCAAAAGATTTGTGATCAGTGAGATGTAATCCTTTCGGAATTCAAATCAGTAGCATAGGGTATTGACATTTCATTTAAGTTTTCCACCAATTGCAGCCTCATATCTCAATCTGATGCAGAAAAGCACTATCAAGTCAATTTTTTTTGTTACTATTGATTCCATCAAATCTGGTCTTACACGTTGATTTGAGTCACTGGAACAAATGTGTACCCTTTTTTAATTCCTTTGGGAGTTCAGAGAACTAAGTGATGAAGATCTATATTCAGCAACTGAACAGTTTCAACAATGTCATTTCAAGAGATCTCTGTGATGAGATTGTCTTTCTGAAACGTATACATTCCACCAATTTTAAATTGGACTACAAGCCAAAAGAACTACTTCAAGAATTATTCTCTTGGCCTATTGACTGTATTTCCTAATATCACAATTGCATTACGTATTTTTGTCAGTCTCCCTTCATCAGTGGCTTCAGGTGAATGTGCATTCAGTGTGTTAAAACAAGTAAAGAACTATCATCATTCTACAATGGGACAAGAGTGTTTGAATTGCCTCACAATGCTTAACATTAACAGTGATGTTACACGTAAATTAGAAGTTACCAGGAGTGTTTTTCTCATTCACCTCCACTGTGGGGATGGTGCCAAAGTTCAAATCAAGGTACATATACTCCAGCTATGCAGTTAACTGGATTGCATATATTGATTCAAACTTCCAGGTAAGTATAGAAGTGGACTTATATTTTGCTATTCTCAGCAAATATACTATATTAAACAGAGTGATTTCAGCAGAGGAGGAGGAATTCAAGTTGGAGATTTCTACAAATGAGGGAAGAGAAGATATTGTTAGTGCTTTTGACTGAGCAGACTGTATAGATTTGATGATCAAAGATGCTATCTGAAAGTCAGGTAAACTTCAACCTAAGCCTTTGAGAACCCTGTTTTTTGGATTGGAGATGCTCTCTTATCTAGATTATAAACTTTGTGGGAGACAGACTGCCTTGTTTTTCTGTATTTGTACAACACCTTGCACAATGGGATCCTGGGCCATGACTAGGATTCACAGGCACTATGATAATACTAATAAAAACAGAATCTCTTTTAGCATCAACAGTCAAACTTACACCCTGACCTTCTCACAGGAGAGACAATTGAACCTTTAATCTAAGCATGCCAACATTTAGAATATTCACCAAGCCAGCATATGACTTCACCTCATGCAAAGCCACCTCCCAAGCTAACTTAAATCATCTCGTTTTCTCTTAGGAAAACTTCCAGAACGTGCATCTTATAAATGTATTGGTAATTGGCCTGAAGCCAGCATACAATTCACTGGCATGTGCTCATTAAACTTCTCAGTGAGGATTAATTGCTACTGCAAAAGCACTTTGAAAATGAATTGTGTGATATACATACGAAAGGATTATCATCGTTATAACATTGTATGAAAATTAGCAATGACTAAGGGATAGTGTATAAGAATTCCCCCTGAAAATTAACCTAGGTGGCCTATTTTTCAGACAAAATCTAAATAAGAATCGCACACAACTTCACATGAATTCTGAATCTGTTTCTCTGGGCTGGGCAGGATGCCATCTTTGATCAGCCAGGGTGAGGCCAGCTGTCTGAGAAATGTGGTCATCGAAAAAAGGGAAAAAGGTTTGTTGGGGAATATTAGAAGTAACTCACAAGACACTTGGCCATTTTGCTTGTATGCTCGTGATCTGCTATTTAGATGTCATGTTGGATGGGGTCTACAAACCTCATGCTGAGTTTAGGCAAGAGGGAGAAAGGTGCCTTTCCTCTCTACAGACAAGCAATTTGAGGACACCCACATGCAGCTGCCAGAACTGCCTGTCACACAGTTTGTCATTCACAGCTCCTGCACCCAATAGAGAAAACAACGCCTATTGAAGGAGAGTGCAGAGAAAGAAAGGGAAGCAGAAAAGGAATAACATCTCTGTACCAGGTTGCTTCCTTGTGCATAGCTAAGAAACTGAGGCACACTTCTGGACTCAGTCAAAAAACTGTTCTGACCAAGGGTAAATTAAGGGGATCCCAGTAAATGCAGCAGTGACCCTTCTAAGGAACACAACAGGTGTCAGATACACTTCCATATACATTTTAAGCTCTTTGGGACCTGATTCAAAAACTGCCTTCCACTATGTGCTTGCATAGTACTTAATACAACAGGTCCTCTCCATCATCATTTTCTTAGAAGAAGACGACTCATACTTGGCATCCACATAAAGCATACATTTTTCACAGTCTCATTCATGGAGCTGGAAAATATTAGTGTCTTCGACATCTAAAAAACTCACATCAGGCTCATCCTCTTCACAGACAGTAAAGACTGAGGTAATGTAAAACTTTAGAGTCTACAACTCCATTCAGGTACAAGAAAAACACTGAGAATAGCAAAATATAAATGAATCTTTCTATATGAAAGCATTTAAATAAGCAAAAAGTTGATGACTCATACTAGCTTGGTTAATGTAATTAAAGTAGTTTGGCTGAAATCAAACATTTAAATATAATATTTTCTTAATGTTTCTTATAATATTGCCTATTTCTCCTGCTGTCTCGGCAGAAAAAAATATAAAAAGCAGCCCTCTGACACCTTGACCCTCTCTCTAAATGATCTTTTTCTCCCTCTCCAATATAATTTACTGATTCACTATTTCTTCTTTTTAGTCAGATAATGGGAATAGTGGAGATTTCTGGGATACACTGTACTGCCAATACATGATACTGGAATCCAGCAAAGAAGGAGATAGACACAGAGGGAGCAGTTAGAAACACAGCTGTCTGCTGTTATAGCTTTATTTTTCTGCCAGTAAAACAGATTCTGGAACTAAAGTGATGATCTTGTCTAATAGGGTATGTCTACACTAAAGAGAAGATTGAAGCTGCTACTGTCTATCTTCCAGGGTTTGAATTAGCAGGTCTAGTGAAAAGAGCTAATTCAAACTGAGAAGGACACTCCTGTCAATGCTGTTAGTCCTGCTTCCATGAGGAGTAAGGGAATTCCAAAGAAGAGTTTCTCCTTTCAACTTCCTGCACTGTGGATGGCACCAGAAATCGAGTTAAGGTACTTTGACTTCAGCTACACAATTAAGTGAGCTGAAGTTGTGTATCTTAATTCAACTATATCCAGTAGCATAAGCATACCCTAAGTAAGCACAGATTCCAAATATTTAAAGAGGACTTCACAATAGGGAAGCTATTGTTTCAGGCTCTCTGCAAAGCAAGAATGTGTTGTTTACACTCTGGTCACATTTTGAAAGTTTTCTTCACAATCACCAATCATTAAAATCAGAGACAATTTTTTTTCATTAAAAGAAATCTAAGGCTCTGGAGAACAGCTGAATAGGAGAGCTCAGGCTGTGTCTACTGTAGCGGCTTCCCGCTCGCCACAGCGCCACCTGCCGTCGAGTTGGGGAATTAGCACTGCTGGCAGGTGGCCGGATCTCTTTCAGGATACTGCCCTCCGGCAATGTCCACAACAGCCTGAGCTTTCCCCCCCTTCCAGGGGCAGTTTATGATAGGCCGGTAGGCCTTCAGGAGGCGGCTCCTCCACCTCCAGCACAGGGAGAGACGTGTCTGCCTCCCTGCGTTACCGCGCCTTAAACTAGTCCAGGCAGGCGAGTCTCTTCCCGACCTTCCTTCAGGTCGGGGCAAGAGGTAATTGTTCGCGTGCCCGGCCTTGCTTCAGGTCCGGGCCGCAGAGAAATAAGCCCACCACTTGTCAGTCTAGTATCATACAGTTTTGGGCAGGGCAACCATTCTAGTCCTGTCCCTTTAAGAGCTCCCGCCCGATGCACAGACGGTCCCAAACGCACCGCAGTTAAGCCCGGGCTCTTGAGCAGGGCGGTCAACAAATACCGCCAGCCAAACCCAGGCCCTAACTCCAGGCGGGACGGTAAATGGCAGCCAGGCCCTGACGCCAGGCGTGGCAGCACCCAAACCCCAGTTCGTAGAAGCTCCTCTTTCAGAAGCGGGCCCAGGAGGGCACCGGCAGCAGCAGCGGTGAGGGGGAGACTTCCACCCGATTAGGGAGTGGCAGGGGGGTGCAGGCCCACTCACCTCACTGCGCCCCGGCCCAGGGACCCTGATGGCAGCAGTGCAGCTGCGACTGGCTCAGCAGGGCTCCGGCCCGTAACTTGCTGGCCACGGGCGGCTCTCCGCCCGGACTACCCCCTGGGCCACTCTCATCTCCCCCTTCCCAGGTACCTGTAGCTTCAGCAGGTTCGTCGGGCAGTCGAGGCCGGTGTCATCCCATCAGGGTCCGGGCGGCCCAATCCAGGGGTCAAGGGGTTGGAGCTCAGCAGCGTCCCGTGGGCTCGTCCGGCCCCAGCGTTTCAATACCCATCGGGGTTCCAGCCAGTCCCCCGGCTCGGGCCAGTCCTCTGGGTCCCTGGGAGGTTCTGTTGGCTGGCTTGGCCCGGCCTCCGTAGCCCTGGCAGGGACGCCTTGGCTGGCCTCCGGGGAGGCCGCTGAGAGCGGCCTAGCCCCGGTCGTACTCTCCCCAGGCAGGAGCTCTGGACAGGCCTCCGTCTCCTTCAGAGGCTGCGCCCTGACTGAGCTACCTGGCAGCCTTCTTATAGGTGAGGGGGCGGGGCTAGTCTGGGCCCAAAATGGCTCCTGGAGGGGTTCCTGCGCCTCCGGCTCAGTGGGGGACCACTCTACCCCACTACACTACGCTACAAAGAAAAGTCAGAAAAAGATACACAAATTGCCAACTGCAATTTGCATATCTTTTTCTGTTTTTCTTCTGAAAGAGGCTTTTGCAATATTTGGCCCGTCTACACAGGACCAAATGTCAGAAAAAAAAACTCTTACGGACCTTCCCTTCTTCCTCGTAAAACGAGGTTTACGGGGATGCTGAAAAAATGTGTCTGCTTTTCCGAATTTTTTTTTGGAAAAGCAGATATGTTCCTTGGAGACAGCAGACCCTTTCTGGGATACCTTTGGTATCCTGGAAAAACTCTGTAGTCTAGACGTACCCTCAGTCTACATGCCCCCATCTTGTCTTTAACTCACTCAATTCCTCACAGGGGTGCACCCTACACTTTAAAAAACACCAGCTTAATAAGTGATAAGGTTGATAGTAAATCTCCACAACAAGCCAGAGTAATCAATTCCCAAAGCATTATCTAGGAGTAAAGTGCAGTTGGCATTGACCCCATGATCTTGTCTGTTGTCCTTCCAACTAAATGGATGAGGATACCTGAAATAGCTGTAGTACTGCTTGATTTGTCTTCCCAGCATTTAATTTAAGCCAAAGTTAGTTTTCTTGTAAGGCCTCATGTTGCTAATTAAATAATGTGCCTATATAAAAAACTGTTTTGGTTTCTTTTTCTCTTTTCTGTTTCTCAGAGAGAGGATATTCTCAAAGGCATACATTATTGCTTAGTGGAGAGGTGGTGTCACACAGCTAGCTATTTTTAGATTCCATTTGTCAACTCCCCATTTAAGCAGGCATCACATGTGTGAGGGAGGAATCTGTGGCAAGATATAGATGGGGAGCATATTCAGCACTTTCTATGGCATAAAATATGGGGTACTATGCATGAAATATAACCCAAAGCACAGCTCTGAATCTCTTACTATATGAAATGTGTTAGTGGTTATGTACAAGCACAGAGCATGCAAACAAATGTAATGTCCTTATACATAATCTGCTTTGGATGAAGGAGGTGACAGAAAGATGGACATCCTTTAGATTCTAGATCTTGGTTATCACTGCCCTTGGAAGTTATTTGTAGCTGGCTTTATTATAAGTGCATCACAGACACATTTGTGGACACATCATTTAGTCACCAATGCACATCATTTAGTCACTGAATGCAATTTCTAGAATCATTTGGGTTTGAAGAAACTTCTAGTTGGTCATTAATCTACCCACTTTCAGTATAAAGTCAGCATATACTCTGGTTTCTCTTCAGATCGTATATATCTAATCACCCCTAAAGCTGAGTATCTATTGTAACCTTGCACTCTCATTGAATTGCTTGTTATAGTTAATTTTTAGCAAAGCTTTGTCTAATGCCTACCCTGCACTTTTCCTTCAGTAGTTTAAGAATGTTTCTTCATCAATCCTCATTTGCTAATGGGACTAATTGATCTTTGTCCTTTTTTGAACATTCTTCGTGCACTGGTGACAGTTATGTTTCTTCCTCAGTTATTTATATAACTTGAGGTTCAAAGAGCATAGTGAGTAAGACTCCCTGACAAGGGAAGTTAAATTATGCATCCCGGAAAGCCTAATCTAAAGACCAATCCTGTCAGGTACTGATCAACTTCTACAAAATGTCGAGCACCCTCAAGTCTCATTGCATAAGTCACTGAGATCTCAGAGAATTCTGCATCTTGGAGGAATATCTGGACCTTACAGATCAGTCCTTGAGTTGTACATCTAGAAAATTACTAGGGTACGTCACACAACCCAGCAAGTAGATAAAATGTGGATGAAGGATCCATGTCAGGGGTTGCATAATTCAGATTGAAATACAAAACACTTTATTTCAGTTGGTCTTTACTAAATGTGATTAAATTTGTGGCACATGGAAAGCTTCCTTGTTGAAAAATCACCTTTTAATTGAAACCAACAATTATTGCATGAAAATGTCAATACAGAAAAAATATTTTTGCGGGGGAAATTTTGAAATGAAAATTTTCATTTCTAAGCAACATTTCAAAGATTGTGGAAGGCTACAAGGAGGGTGAGGGGACTCTTTCCTGCTATTTTGGGTGGAATAGACTTAATAATGGTGTGACTGGTCCACAGCACTAACAATACCTTTAGGAAGTTTGTCCCTCTTTGGGCTTTTCTGACTAAGTGTGTCTTACATGCCTGACTTTGTCTTTTCTGTTCTCTGCCTGTTGCAGTTAACAGTTAAGTCTCCTGAAGCCTGACCTGCTTCAGTTGAAACCAAGTTATTGGGCTCAATATAGGAGTAAATGGCTGAGATTAATGGCCTGCAGTATACTGGACATCAGATTAGATGGTGCCTTTTGGATTTAAACTGTATAAAATATAAAAATCTTTATTCATTATTACTAGAATTTGAGGCCTTTAAGAGATTAGGATAATCTGTGGCCCATCTTCTACTAAAAGCACAAAAACCTGGCAGAAGATATCTTAATGGCTGGGAAGTAGTTGCACTAATCATGCCAGGAATACAACGGGGTTGCTCTCTTCTGTTTGGGTATGTCTACACTGCATTTCTCTTTTGAGAGAGGAATGCAAATGCAACTGAGCGAAATTGCAAATGAAGCGCGTATTTGAATTTCCCATGCTTCATTTGCATAATTGTGTCCGGCTGCTTTTTCAAAATACCCTATTTTGAAAAAAGAAACGCAGTCTAGATGCGGTTATTTCAAAAGAAAACCCTTCTTTCAAAATTACTCTTAAACTTCATTTTATAAGGAGTAAGGATAATTTTGAAAGAAGGGTTTTCTTTCAAAATAACCGCATCTAGACAGCGTTTCTTTTTTCAAAATAGGGTATTTCGAAAAAGCGCCTGGATGTGATTATGCAAATGAAGCGCAGGAAATTCAAATCCGCTCTTCATTGGCAATTTCACTCAGCTGCATTTGCATTCCTTTCTCGAAAGAGGAATGAAGTGTAGACACACCCTTCAAGACTAATCTGCTCAATGGGAGACTGGCCTTAAAAAATTAGTGATGTTTTCAGCTTGCATGCAGCAGAAATTGAATTAAGTGTATCATAGAAAAGTGTGACCCCTAAATTATCCAACCTTATTCCTCATTACAATTTCAATCATCAATAAGGTGCCCAAATGATCTTTTTTGCATGCTGCTAACAGGCCATTCAAAAGAAGCCCCTGAAGAAATTATGACGACCAGTCAGGACAGATACATTTTCAGTGGCATCAAACTATGAATTAAAAAGACATGTCATGAGCAGTAAAATGTTCTTGCTGTGTCTCAGAAGCTGTGTCCTGTATACTGTAATAAGCCAATGAATAGGCATGAAGATATTTACATAAAAAATGTCTGTGTCATTGGAAGAAAACTCAGCAGACCTGAACACATCATTATTATTCTTGTCTGCCCTGCAGGACTAATAGCACCTCTCATAGGTGATATCTGCACATCACTGCCAGCTCATACAGAGAAGCAGCTAAGAAACATTGTGGAGATTAAGGCCCAGTGGGAAGTAGCACCCGAAGGGCCTGGAATGACAACTCATCGCTGTCCTCTGATTGACAAATGCTCACTATTTGACCTTGGAGAGTAGCTCAGACAGTTGTCTGGGCAACTACAAAGATTGTGGGCCTGTTGTAATTTCAAACCTCATCTTACTTTCTGATAGCCAGTCCCTGACACCAGTCTGACCCTAACCCGACATTCTGATTGCAGCATGGTAACTATCTCTGCTCTCTGTTCTCCATCCCCGGCCTGAGTCTTGCATATTGATCCCAGCTTTAGCAACTACACTGATCCCTGCTTGCTGACTAGTGCCTTCTGACTATCCTTGACCTGTGGACATAAGCCTAACTGTCTACACCCTACTCTGATCCCTTACACCACTGTATTTATGAATCCCATCTGTATTTATGACACAAGATGATGTACAAGCATTTTACTATTGCTCGTTCTCTAGTCCACACAGCAAATTAGTCACATAATTTGAAATTGCTCTATTTAAAGAGTTTGGAGTGGGGAGATGGGTAAATGCAGCTTTACATCATTTGTGGCTTCCACGTAATAGGAATGATATAGCCACAAAAATAAATTGGAGTATACTCAGAGCTGCTCTGACTTGGAAGGCTATCCCTGAACAGGCCTCTTCAACAACCTGAAGACAGTAGGGCTCCGGCTACTCTCTTTCCTTGGCCACACACTATCACCAGGGGCTGAAAAGGAAGGGTAGTGTGAACTGCTACACTAATTCCATGCCATCTGGATATTCCTGCTCCATGGAACAGTAGGCAGGGATTCCCAATAGTCAGTTAACCGAGGAAAGTGCTGTAAACAGGCAATATTACAGCAGAGGATTGGTCTCAAAATATCCACAAGATTAGACAATGATAATTTTAAGAACTGGAAGAAATCAGCTGGGGATTTAGTAGTTAGGCTTTTAACCATTCTCCGTTAACTGCAGGTTGGGACTCCTAGATAAGATATAAACAGTTTCTTACAGATTGCCCCAAAATAAAATAAAAAATATTTCCAAAACAAGGTTAAAAAAATAAGTTATCTTGTAAAATCAGCCCATAAGTTTCTTTGCTATCACTGCAGGCAGCAGATGTTATTGGTATATTGTTCCAACTACATAACAGTAGAGAAGTTACCTGGAAAAAGTACTTTTGCTGTGCTACCTGACAGTATAATTTTCCAGGGACAAGAGGGGAAATTTAGGCCTTTCTGCAAAAAATATTGTCAGTATCATGAAGTCTTCGTTCATTGTCAAATTCATCTGTTTTGAATTTGCCTTGTGACCAGCAAAATATGTAGACAACCAGAGAAATATTCAACAGTAGGCAATTTCTATATGCTATTGTCTAAGTATTTGATTCATTTCCCTCCATTACTGGAAACTGTAGTTTCTATAGTTACTATATAAACAGTCCCTCTGAAGTCTGACTACTGAGAAATTCACTGTAGCTCATTGAAATAAAACGTACTGTCAGTGGGACACATATTATTTCATTTTATTGTAACTATTGCTCTTCAACAAATAGAATTTTGTCATGTTGAAAAGTTCTTTTAAAAATTTAGTTTCTATTCAGAATCAGAATAGAAAAATGAATAATTAAAAATAGCTCAGTGGAAATTTTGAAAAGCTTTGAATCAAAAATGAAAAAAAGGAAAATTTCAACAGTTTTAAATTGAAACCAAATTAATTTTTTGTACAAATAGAGGATGATGAAAATGATTCAAATTTTATACTAATAAAGTGACATTTTATGACAAAACATAGAAGTTGTCATTTAATAGGAAAAATTTTATTTCAACATTTATTGCCAAAAAAACTGAATTGTTCCTGTAAAAAAAAGTCTACGTTGGTAAAACTATATTTTTCAATGCGAAAGAATTCTATATGAAAACTGTGGCCAGCTCTTTTATCTGATATTCAAACTACAAAGTAAAAAATATTATCATGGTGTGTGCGCATGCATAAGTGTGTTCAAAAATTTTTCAAGTTACGTTTTCCAATTACATCCAATTTATCAAAATTAAAATCAATATGTTCCTGCAGAAAGTTTAGTTTAAATTTTGTCATGAAAAAATTGAGAAATACTTTGAGAAAATCAAAACATTCCATTTTAACCCAGAACATCTTAATTTTTCATATCAAAATAGCTTTTTGCTTCCAAATGTAATTATAATATGAAAAGTCAAAATAGGAACAATGTTTGATTGAAAAACAATATCTCAATTTACCTCAATCTTTTTTCAAATTTCCTTTCACAAGGAGTTTCAATTTTTATTTTCATTATGATTCAGAGTAAAACCAAATTTTCAATCTCAGAATTTTCTGCAGACTGGAAAAAAATGAGTTTTGAACAGCAGAGTTGTAACAAGCCCATCAATGTGAGTATCAGCCAGGAGACTGAGTGTTACTCTGGCTGTTGGCCCAATGGCAGGAATACAATCACACACACACATTTTTTCTCCTTTTCTTTCACATCCTGCAAGAACTAAGACACACTTTCAATCCAGCAAGACATATTGAACATCAAAACATATCTAAGGAAATGTATACACAGCAGGGCTAAAATTGAATTAAGCTATGCCTGCTGTTGTGGGGAGGGGAGGAACAGCACACAGGCTTCCTGAGACACCGGATTTAGCACACAGGCGCAGGACCTTCTCCCCTGCCCCCACACCACAGGAAGGAAGGTAGGCAGCACAGGGAGGGAAAGGAAGACAAGAAAGTGCTCGTGCCTCCCCTGTCCACAACTGCGCGTGCGCTTTCTTGTCTTCCCTTCCTTCCCTGTGCTCCAGGGAGGCGGGGAGAAGTTAACATGGCAGTGCAGGATCCAGAGTGGCTTCATCTAGTGCTACCCAAAGATCCTCATCCTTGGAGACCCCCCCAGGTACTAGCCAAGCTGTCCCTGCCCCCTTTCCTTTCCAGGCCCCTACCAGCACCTTGCTCCTGCCCCCGGCCAGACCCACCAGCACCCTGTCCCCTGCCCAGATCCCCACCAGTAGCTGGACACATGTCCCCATCCCAAACCCCCACCAGCACCCTGCCCCTGGCTAGATCCCCACCAGCACCCTTCCCAGACACTCAACAGCACCCTGCTCCTGCCCCCTGGCCAGATCCCCACCAGCCAGCATCCTACCACCTGCCCAAACCCCCACCAACACCCTGCCCCCGGCTGGACCCTGACCAGCACTCTGCTCCTGTCCCCTGGCCAGACATCATCCAGCACCCTGTCTCCTGGTCAGACACCCAACAGCATCCTGCTCCTACCCCCTGAACAGACACCAACCAGCACCCTGCACCTGCTCCCTCCCTTCTGGCCAGACACCTACCCCTCGCTTACTCCTGTACCCTATTTTCCACCCAGATTCTTCACCTCCATCCCTATCCCACTCACTGGCAGCTCTGTCCTGCACACAGGACATCCCTCATTTTTGGCCCCACCTCATAGTGTAGAGGGGCCCACAAAATCATAAGAACGGCCATATTGGGTCAGACCAAAGGTCCGTCTAGCCCAGTATCCTGTCTGCTGACAGTGGCCAATACCAGATGCCCGAGAGAGAGGGATCACAACAGGCAATCCTCACACGATCCCTCCCCTGTCACCCACCTCCAGAGAAATAGAGGCTAGGGACACCATTCCTACCCATCCTGGCTAATAGCCATTGATGGATCTAACCTCAATGAATCTATGTAGCTCTTTTTTCAACCCTGTTAAAGTTCTAGCTTTCACGGCATCCTCTGGCAAGGAGTTCCATAGGTTGACTATGCGCTGAGTGAAAAAAAAAGTCCTTTACTTTGTTTTAAACCTGCTGCCTGTGAATTTTCTTTTGGTGACCTCTAGTTCTTATGTATCTTATATATCAAAATCCACTAACCCTGGAACCCGAGAAGAGTTAATCTGGCCTGAGGCACTGAAACTTGGTTCTACCTACCCCTCCCCACACTTCCATTGGGCTAGACTACCAGGAGAGTGAAGTATCTCAGTTGGGGCTACCTTAGTGGGGCTTGGGTGGTTTTGGATGGGTAATTTTTTTGCATCTCACTTGTGTGGTCCCTGACTGATTTTTCTATGGGTCAGTGGCTCCGACCCAAAATAGTTTCCCCGCCACTCCCATAAATAAACACAACATTGAAATGTTTTGAGTTGGACATAATATTTTACTTAAAAATGAAGCCTGACCAACAAGCCCCATTTGGGGCCGAGCCTACATCTGGCCGCAGCAGCATAACACTCCTGCATCCCCCACAAACCCCAACCCTGAACCCATCATATACCTGAACCCCCTGCACCAAGCCCCTCTCATCCCCAAACTCCTGCACCTCCACCTCCCAAGTCTTCTGCCACAACACTCCTGCACTATCCACATACTGCAAATCTGTGTCCTGAGCCCATCATACTCCCAACTCCCCTGCCCTGAGGCCCTCCTACACCCCCATATCCACAAACCTGCGGCTTGCTCAGCACCCCAACCTTCCACCTGAGCCCAACACGCTTCAGTCTGGAGCCCTCGCCCTGAGCCAGCATCCCCCTCTTCATCTCCTCCTGCATCCAAATTCCCTCCCAGAGCTTACACCTCTCAATCCTTCCCACACCCAAATCCCTCATTCCCACCCCAAAACCCATACCTCCTGTCTCAACCCAATGAGAGTGAGTAAGGGCTCAATGGCTCGATGTCAGGATGGCGGTCGGTTTCTAGTGGAGTGCCCCAAGGTTCGGTTCTAGGACCGGTTTTGTTCAATATCTTTATTAATGATCTGGATGAGGGGATGGATTGCATCCTCAGCAAGTTTGCGGATTACTCTAAACTGGGGGGAGAGGTAGATACGCTTAAGGGCAGAGATAGGGTACAGAATGACTTAGACAAACTGGAGGATTGGGCCACAAGAAATCTGATGAGGTTCAATAAGGACAAGTGTAGAGTCCTGCACTTGGGACAGAAGAATCCCAAGCATAGTTACAAGCTGGGGACCAACCGGTTAAGTAGTAGTTCTGCAGAAAAGGACCTGGGGGTTACAGTGGATGAGAAGCTAGATATGAGTCAACAGTGTGCCCTTGTAGCCAAGAAGGCTAATGGCATATTAGGTTGCATTAAGAGGAGCATTGCCAGCAGATCCAGAGATGTCATCATTATCCTTTATTCGGCTTTGGTGAGGCCGCATCTGGAGTATTGTGTCCAGTTCTGAGCCCCCCACTACAGAAAGGATGTTGACGCATTGGAGAGGGTCCAGTGGAGGGCAACCAAAATGATTAGGGGGCTGGAGCATATGACTTATGAGGAGAGGCTGAGGGACTTGGGTCTGTTTAGTCTGCAGAAGCGAAGAGCGAGGGGAGATTTGATAGCAGCCTTCAACTTCCTGAAGGGAGGTTCCAAAGAGGATTTAGAGAGGCTGTTCTCAGTAGTGACAGATGGCAGAACAAGGACCACTGGTCTCAAGTTGTGGAGGGAGAGGTCCAGGTTGGATATTAGGAAAAACTATTTCACTAGGAGGGTGGTGAAGCACTGGAATGGGTTACCTAGGGAAGTAGTGGAGTCTCCATCCCTAGAGGTGTTTAAGTCTCGGCTTGACAAAGCCCTGGCCGGGTTGATTTAGTTGGAATTGGTCCTGCCTAGAGCAGGGGGCTGGACTTGATGACCTTCTGAGGTCTCTTCCAGTTCTATGATTCTATGGGACAGCAAATGATGGAAAGGAGGGGAATGGGGAAGGCGGGGCCTCAAGGAAGGGGTGGATCTTGGGGAAGGGATGAGGTAGATCTTGGCTTGCCCTGACATTTAAAAAGTGATCTTGGGTGTAAAAACACTGGAGACCATTGCTGTATACTGTCCTGCCACACTATGGCTTGGGAGTGGAACCACTGCTCTCTGGTGGAGATAACTTCCTGACAAGGGGTTGAAGAAGAGTAGTCGTTTGCTTATGTAACAGTCATTAACTGCTACAGCTTGAGCTAAAGAACCAGCCTCTGTAGGTGTGGGCTGTAATGGACTTAACCATATTCTGTGTATTGGGCACAGAGAAAAACAAACAACACACTGATGGGTGAGTTAGGCACACATCCACCGCCTGCATTTGTCCAGCATTGCAGAACAAAGTATTCAAACAGTAATATAGCTTCCACTTCAACTTGCACTCCTGCAGACAGAATTGTGGCTGAATCAGCCAGAATTTCTCCTGAGCCTCCAGATGCAGCATGGTCTTTGTTCCCCCCATAGCATTTATATCACACTGTAACCATAAATATACACATTCCTCTTGAGATGGGGTAATAGATTACTTTACGCCTGTGTTTTAAGCTCAGTAACGAAATATATATTGATTTTTTTTAAGATTTACTCCACCCGCAGTTTATAAGATTTATAAACAGCTTGCCTGACTGCCAAAAGAAGCATCTAGCTGAGCATTTTGCATCCAGTTTTCAATAACTGGAATGACTGATTGCAAAAGGATTTAATCTGTTAAATTGTCTCACACTTCACCTCAGTAATGCCAAATGTATTGGGCCTGATTTCTGCTTCCAGCTAAAAATGATAGTTTGTTCAATATCTATCCAGCCCAAACAGAGGTTAAAAAAAGGTGTTAGGTGCCTGATATTTAAACCTGACAGATACCGTCTAAAAATTTTAAGCATTAAAATATCATTCTAGTCCAGGATTTCTTACATTTTTAGCTCTTTGGAATAGGGACCATGTTTTTGTATTGCTTTGTACCATGCCAAGTACAATGAAACTCTGATACCAATTAGGGTCTCTAGGCACCCCAGTAATATAAATAAGGCTAACAATGAAGATAATGGTGCCTTTAGTTTTTGCAGTTTCCATTCCGTTTTTACGGAATAGTAGAAAATAATATAGCATTGAATGCTGCATATCTGAATGATTAGCCTTGATCTGTCTTACAGAAAAATTTAATAGAAAGTCTCTTTATTTTCCAGCATGGCTGGGAGGGATGATTTGTAGTTGTGTCAATGAGCCACTCTACTTACTTGGGTTAACATCTACATTTGAGTGGTCATGCATTTGCTTTAACTGGTGATCATTACCTCATTAGCTCATATGACCTGACTAGCATCATATAAGGAAATAAAAAGTCTTTGCTAGCTAAACAAAAAGTTAGGCAAACAAGATTTGATCCTTTGAATATCTCAGACAAGTAGTCTGTTAAACTACTCACAAGAGAAAGATTGAATATGATTTCCCCTGGAATTTATCTAACAACAAAATGAACAAAAGTAATCTAATACAGATGTAAGAGAACAGAACCACCTACGCTTTTAAACACATTCTTACTTTTAAACTCAAAGAATTTTATGCTATGTAACCCACACCAACTTGCTGTGACACTATCCCCTCTAGTGGTGGAAAGACCACTACCTAGGGATTTCAAGTTCACAGCCCTGGCTAACAGGCCTGAGTCTTCTAGCTTATGCATTAGAATTAGCCTCCACTAGAGAGGAATGACCTTTAACATCAATTAATGGGCTCTCAACATGGACACAAGGCCTTTCACAGATCCAGTGGCAAGATGGAGAATTTGGTTTGTGAAGTGCTTGGCACAATTAGGCTGTGATTCTGTGCGCTAGCACTATCCACTATATATTTTACAGCAGAATTTCTCAATCTTTTTTTTATAAAGTACCCCTTTTTCAAAAAAATTAATTATAAGTACCCTCAGTACCTACAGTTTTCAGGCACAACATTTTTTTTTCTACCATTGTAACACATTTGTTTAAACAACTTAATCGTAGCTGGGCGGGTGATGAAAGGTTTGGGTGTAAAAAGTACAAAAATAATAAAACGCTGTAAAACTTAAAACAAAAATTCAGTTTTCTCCTAATTTCAGTTGTGTTGACATACCTCCCCAGACTTCTCTCAAGCACCCCAAGGGTACTCGTACCACTGGTTGAGAAACACTGTTTTAGAGAGTTTGTGAGGGTCTGTCTGGTTTTTACTGTTTAAGAGGATTTCTTGAACAGCTAAGACCACCAAATTCAGGATACAGCTTCCTTTTATCATAATTGGGAGTGGCAAGACAGCCAACACAGGCCACACCAGGAATGGAGAACTCACCTGGGAAGCGCAGGGTGGTGAGTTAAAGCAAGGTAAGGGTTTGTTTGTGCCAGGAAAATGTTATGTTCCCAGAATAGGATTATTTCTCATAAAACCATACAGAAAAGAGACAGAATCACTA
This sequence comes from Pelodiscus sinensis, assembly GCF_052426305.1. Taxonomy (NCBI): domain Eukaryota; kingdom Metazoa; phylum Chordata; order Testudines; family Trionychidae; genus Pelodiscus; species Pelodiscus sinensis. Next base: position 33,819,294 of record NC_143054.1, read on the forward strand.
GGCAGATGAAAGGGGCTAGCTGGGGCATGCTCCCCCCGCATCAAGGAACTGCCCTAGCCCCAATCCTTCCACACCCCAGGCACCCTTTAGGAAGGTCAGGGGGGACTGAAGCTTCCTCCTTCGGTTATGTCTACACTGCGGTTTTTTTGCAGAAGAGGTTATACAAATGGCACGCTCATTTGCATATCTTCTTCCAATTCTTGTTGCGGAAGAGGTTTTGCTGCTAACAAGCCCCGTGTAGACGGGGCCATTTGTCGGAAAAAAAACAAACCTTTTTCGCAAGATCCCTTATTCCTCAAAAATCAAGGTTCACAGTGTAGACATAGCCTCCAGCCTGATTCCCTTCATCAGGGAATAAGGGAAAGTGCACAGTTCACTGCATTCCTCCCTCTGGTTGGGGAGTGCAGGGGACAGATGAACCTGGACCGGCCCCAGTCAGGGAACATGCATCCCTCTACTGGCTGATGCTTCTCTCCTGCTGCTTCAGTGAGAGAGGGCTGGGGAGACCTCTTTCCCTGGGGCAGCCTGTATACTGAACCCCTCATCTCCAGCTTCTCCCCATAGCAATGATTTCAATGAAGAAAAACAAAAATTAGTTGAGTTAAGGACCCAAGAACACCAGATAAATGTTCTAGAATTAAATATTACAATAAACAAGGCTAATACTCCTGAGGATGCTTGCCTACCTTTTGGTGTAGATATTTATTTGTATTTTTCCTGATGTATACATCTCCATTAATACTAGTGAATGTAAACCATAGTATATCTATATAGCACAAGACATTGCCTGTCAGTCTTAAAAGAGGAAAATGACACATTTTCCATACAAATTAGAAATACTTCAAGGGTTTTTTCCAGCTTTTTTTCAGTTGAAACTGGGAAGTGTAACTTGGGAGATTAGACATATTAATTTAAATCTAAAAATGATTCCTACCCCATAAAATTAAATTACAACCATGAATTTGAGACATGCTTGTATTGCTGCATATGATGAATCTTCCATCATTCTAGGACCTACATGGCAAATTTTACACAAATCGCAGGTTCACCTATTGACTTAGTAGGCTAGTAAAGTTTAAAAGATAAAAACCATTTAAAAATTAACAGGCAACAGGGGGACCTGACCCTGCGCACCTTCTTATGTTCCAAACAATCAGGGGGCTGGTCCGGGAATTTCAGGCTGCCCCCCTGACCATAGTGAGACGATGTCTGAAACTCCTGGGGCACATGGCAGCCTGTACGTACGTGCTTCGGCACGCCAGGTTGAGACTGCACCCGCTCCAGTCGTGGCTGTTGAGCGTTTACAGGCCGGCATGGGACCACATGGACAGGATGGTCACCATCCCGCCAGCGATCCTGACGACACTGGATTGGTGGACAAGGGAGGACGAGGTGTGCAGATGGGTACTATTTGCGCCCCCCCTCCCTGCCATGCAGCTGGGTATGGACGCCTCGGAAGCAGGTTGGGGAGCCCACCTGGATGACCTGAGGACTCAAGGTATGTGGTCCAAGGAGGAGAGGAGGCTGCATATCAATATCCGGGAGTTGCGAGCGGTCCAGCTCGCGTGCATGGCATTTCTCCCCTGCCTCCATGTGTTGGTTCAGATAGACAACATGGCCACTATGTATTATATCAATAGACAAGGTGGTGCTCGCTCCTCTCCCCTGTGCCAGGAGGCAATGGCCTTTTGGGAGTTATGTGTGGTGCACGACATATACATGCAGGTGACCTACCTGCCGGGGGTGGACAACACCCTGATGGACTGGCTCAGCAGAGCTTTTGTGGTCCACAAGCAGTCCCTCAAGGAGGAGGTGGTCAGCTCTCTCTTCCTGAGGTGGGGTGCTCCCCTTCTCGATCTGTTTGCTTCGGACAGCAACAGGAAATGCCCCAGGTTCTACTCGTACTGGGGGAGATGGCCCAAGGGCCTCCTATATGCGTTTCCCCCATTTCCCCTTATTCATGAGGTCCTCTTACGGGTCAGGAGATTCCAGGCAACGGTGATCCTCATTGCCCCGGAGTGGCCCCGCCAACACTGGTACATGACCATACGGGGCCTCGTGACAGAGGACCCCATCCTCCTCCCACCAGCCCTGGACCTACTCACTCAGAACATGGGGCAAGGTCTTCTATGTCACCTGGACCTGCACTCCCTGGACCTCACAGCCTGGAAGATCAGTGGCTGAGAGGGGAGGAACTCCTCTGCTCGGACCTGGTGAAAAGGGTACTGATGGAAAGTAGGAAGCCTTCTACTAGGGCTACCTATCGGGCTAAATGGCGGAGGTTCTTCTCTTGGGCCAGGGAAAGGGAAGTGGACCCCTTGGTGGCCACTACACAGTGTGTCTTGGACTATCTGCTGGAGCTCAGGCAGCAGGGGCTGTCTACCTCCTCTGTTAAGAGTACACTTGGCAGCCATTATGGCCTTTCATCAGGGTGAGCGGGGGTGCTCGGTATTCACCCTGACAATGGCCAAGAGGTTTTTGAAGGGTCTGGACAGTCTATACCCACAGGTCAGACAGCCCGTTCCCCAGTGGGATTTAAACCTAGCGCTTCACAGGCTCATGGGGGCCCCATTCGAGCTGCTCGCTTCTATGTTCACTGTCTCACCTATCCTGGAAGGTGGCATTCCTGATGGCTATTACCTCAGCTAGGAGGGTCTCAGAGTTGCGGGCCCTGTCCTCGGAACCACCATATACGATATTCTCCAGGGACATGGTGACATTCCGCCCTCACCCAACTTTCCTACCTAAAGTAGTGTCCCTGTTTCATATGTCACAAGAGATCTATCTCCCAGTTTTCTACCCTAAACCTCACACGGACAGGAGGGAGCAGGCACTGCACACACTGGACGTTAGGAGAGCAGTGGCATTTTATTTAGGGAGGACAAGAACGTTCCGTAAGTCCACGCAGCTCTTTGTCTCGATAGTGGAGAGAATGAAAGGCTCACCGGTCTCAGCGCAATGTGTCTCCTCGTGGATCACCGCCTGCATCAGGGTATGTTATGAGCTGAACGGGAAACCAGCGCCCCGAGTGACTGCCCATTCCACTAGGGCTTGGGCATCGTCCACGGTGTTCCTAGCCCAGGTGCCAATCCTGAACATATGCAGGGCAGCCACGTGGTCGTCCGTGCACATGTTCACCATGCATTACGCTAACTCACAGCAAGCCCGGCAGAATGTGGCTGTGGGGATGGCTGTGCTACAATCCGTCAATATCTAGACTTCTGACCCCAGCTCCATAGTTATGGCTTGGGAATCACCTACTGGAATGGACATAAGCAAGCACTCTAAGAAGAAAAAACGGTTACTTCCCTTGTAACTGTTGTTCTTAGAGATATGTTGCTTATGTCCATTCCAATCCCGCCCGCCTCCCCTTTATTGGAGTTTCCAGCAAGAAGGAACTGAGCGGGGTTGGAGCCAGCAGGGGTATATATGCGTGGCTATGCTGGCACCACTCTAGGGTGCTCCCCACCTGGCCCCAATGGGTGCCGCTAAAAGTAAAAAAGTTCCGACGACTGTGCATGTGGCACCCGCGCACCTACTGGAATGGACATAAGCAACACATCTCGAAGAACAACAGTTACAAGGTAAGTGACTGTTTTTTCTCCAGAATTACACTAGTGTAACAGAGATCAGGATCTGGTTCCAGTGTAATTCTCACGAAGAATCTGTGGCCATCATCCTAAAATACATTTTAGATGGGGCTTTATTCAATAACTAACATCTGTCACATGTGGTTCATTCTCTCTTATTCTCTTCCCGGGGCAAGACTTTTGTGTGCATTGCAATGGTTTGCTTTGGCAGGGTGATGGTTGTATTTTTGTCTGAATGTGTAAATATTGGTATGTGTTTGTTAGAGAAGACAAGAATGGGGAAATATGCCTTGCAGTCAGAAGATGGTAAGGTTTCTGATGCCTTTTAGTTCCCTGGGACTGTTCATTCTGCAGTCTCAGACCAGTCCCTGAAAAAGTTTTGTCTCCAACTCAGATTGTGCTTTTATCTTGAGGCAATGAGTAGATAATGGAGCTATTCATATACCTAAAAGTGAAGCATGTGTTTCAGGATTAGAGTCTAGATACATATTAATTACAAAGTAGTGGTAAGTATGAGAAATCCAAATGATCTTGATTACTTATTTTCTCATTTACAATACACAGGAGTTTGTTTTTTTGTCCTCACATTCAGTCCTGCTGTGTGAAAGAAGAGTTTGCAATGCATATGCATAAAGGGGACAAATCAATGTAGTTAAAACTGTTGCATATATTTTTACCTTGTTGGTAAAACCAGATTTGCAACATACACTGAACACATAAATGAGACGGGCTGGATTTGTTTGTCCGTGGACAGACTGAGGTCAGAAGCAGGTTTCTAGTGTGTATTTGTCAGGCTCCCGACTATACATTAGGAATTAGCTAACATTCTTGGTAAATAGGAGTTTGTTCATTCACTCTGCTTGCAGAAATGATGATTATACATACAATTAAATATATGCTTGCATTGTCCATCATTGCAGTTGCTTGGGATAAAAGTATTAACAACTTTGCTTATAAAGTATCCTCAGCTTCTCACATTGTCAATTCTGAAATGCATGGGTGGTACCAGTAAGGATGTTAAATATCAGTTAATTGACTAGTCGATTAACCTCATGAATTCTTATCGGTTACTTAACTATTCTATAGTCTACAGGGCTGGGGCCAAGCTCTCCACATAGACTGGCTACCTGTCTGGGGAGGTGGGAGCTGATCTCTCGGACCTGACACAAGCCGGAACTGAGCTGTGCTGCCTGCCCCCTACTACACTTTAAATGCAGAGCCACAGTGGAGGTAGGTCCCAGACCTAGTGTGAGCCAGAACTGAGCTGGGCTGCTGGCCAGCCTGCTAAAAAATTTACTAGTGGGAGGAGGGGTGTGTGTGTGCAGTGCGTGTAGTCTATAACATTAACCTATACACTTTTGCTTATCGGTTAATCAGTTAATCATCTACATTACTACATCCCTAGGCACTAGCATAGCAGAATTACTCACCTGGTGTCTGAAACTAAAGACAATCTTTATACAGAACTCTCCAATGGAATTAACACCCATCTCATGCTGTTGCAGAAAGAGAAACTCCAGTACATTGTCCATTTGCCAACTCTATGATGGACACCTGGGCATCAGTGATTATAGCCTGAATTTTTAAAGGTGTTGCTGCCCTCACTGCTGCAAAACCTGAATGATTTAGGAGCCTATCATTGTCAAAAGGGACTTAGGTACTTAGGCGCCTACATCCATTCGGAAAATAAGATTTAGGTACTATCAGTTAGGTATTGCAGCACTGAGTGCAATGTCAAAATACCTTTACAAATCTGAGTTTATAAGAGTTTTACAATTTTCAGTGAAAGTGTACTTTCGTGCTTGAGACAGGTTCAGCATGATAGCCCTGGGGTTAGAATTCTCCTAACAGACAGATGAGGCAGCATGCTGCCTGATTCTGCCAGACAAATGCTGCCCAAACTGCCACATGAATGCTCCTCAACTCTATTCCAGAGGGGCCAGTTGTTCTTGAGAACATGTCCTTCTCTGCTGAAATGTGCACCGATTGCTTATTACTTCACTTTAACATTTTTTCAAGATTCTCATAGGTTTGGGCATTTTTATTAATCTTTCTTCAATAGCATTTTGGTTTGGTCTAATCTGGAGTGGGTTTTTTTTGTCTCTGATGGGGCTAGATATCTTGTTATAAGTATGTGATGGTGTATCTGTCCCTAATCACAAACGGACAGGGTCATCAGTCATGAAGTAGCCTATATTTGAACTGGGTTAAAGTAAAATGCACAAATCAACTGAACCTCATCGTCTGCTGCCCTTTACTGGTTTTATCATTCTTAAGATTAATTAACCATTTATTAAAGTGAATGTTATAAATGAACATATTTCCAGTTTCTCTTTTTGTATTCATACCAGTAGCTGCTCTTTAATCAATCTAGGTAATTGGTGACTCATATGTTTATTTTCCTCCTTCACTATTTTAGTATTATCAGAATGTGACCTCCTTAATAGATGTGAAAAATGTCCCAGTTTATCACATCGCTTCCAGAGGCTGTCAGAGTCATTTTTAATCTCTAGCTTTTGCTTATAAGTCTGACTCAGAATGGAATGGCCATGCAGTGTCATGTGACAATGACAAAGAATCACAGAAAGGGGAACTTTTTCACTGAATAACTGCCTACATTGGAATAAGAAAAACAGTATTATCCCTAAAGCCACTTTTTCCTTTGTCTTAGAAACATCCCAGAGCCCTGCAGTCTGGACTCCTATTGAAGAGTTAAAGAAACAGTGCATGTATCTTCATGCTCTGGTCTTTGGGGCTCCTTTTTTCTTTCTTTCCTTTTTTTAAATACATACCAAATTCTATGCACAGTTTGAAACCACTGTATTATAAACTCCAATAGTAGCACTGTACCCCAAATCTCAAACTATAATAGATATTATGAAAGACTTTAAAAATTATTAAGATTACCAGAATCTCAACAGCTCTACAAAGGCTGATTACAGATAAGTTCTGACAGCAATGAAGAGGCACAGAAGAAAGGATTCTGTAAAGACTTTATTTTCCTCAGAATTCAGACACCAGTATATTTCACTTTGAAGGAAGACCTCAGTGATGCAACTTAAGGCAGAAATGCAGAGCTCTATTTGTTCTCCGGATCAATCATACACATTCCAGCATCTTAGCTAAGATGTGTGTAAGGCACACATAGCACATTAAATGCATTTCCCTGACACTGCCAGCAAAATTTAGTACATTTTAAAAAGCCCATTTTCGCTAGTCATGTAGGATGTACGGAACAATGGATTTCTGCCAGAGATGAAGTTTGCCCAATTAGTCATTCCAAATTTAAGGCTGAAGTTAGGCTTCTACACAGTATAGTTAAAAACACAAATTTGCACACTTAAATAGACCTAAAAGATGCTTTGATGAACATATTTCATAAATCATTCTAATTCTGTCCATAAAAATATTCTTCTGTAACCCTCCAGTGATGTGGTTAACAGCAGCAAATAAGGGCTGTGTTACTGGTCAGAGGGAGACTCCCCCCTCCAGGGGTCCGTTCTCCCCCCATGATTACTCCGCCCTCCCGGGCGACTTCGAGTAAGCACTGGACCAGCAGTGCCACCAATCCACTGCCTAGACTGAACCTGCCACTATATCCCCACAGACAGAGGCCTTCGTGGCCAGCCAATAGTGGGGGAAGGTAGGAGGGCTCAGGTCCACCCTCACTTTGAGCCCCGACCCAGGGCCCTAAGAACCGGGAATGCATTCCCAGGTCTGGTTGGTGGGGTTGAGACCTGTAACGCACCAACCTCCGGGCTATCCAAAAGCCACGCCCTGGGTCGCTTCCTACCTCCCTCCTTTTATTGAGTTGCTCCTTCCTCACTCCACATTGCGACCCCTTCCTGCCATGGTGGCATCTCTTTTATACATCCCACCGGGGATGCGTCTGATGTGGGGAAGGCCGTGCAGCTGTCTTTGGCCCCTCCCCCTTCCAGCTATCTGGCACATGCACCTGAGCCCATCTCCTCATAAGCTACGGAGCTGGCGCACATGAGCGGAGGCTGAACTGCCACCTCCGCCTCTCCCCTGACCACCAGGGCCAGCATGCAAGGAGTGGGTCGGCACCCATCCCCCTCTCCGGCAGCCACGGAGCATGCGTGGCACAGCCTGGACCGGTGCCGCACAGCCACTTCTCCCCAGAACGCCAGGGCCAGCATGGCCGGCGTGCGGGGCGCCGGGGCATCCCCATCACAGGCTGTGTTCAATATTTCAAGGGTCCCTCTTGTCAAATAGCTAAACTGCAGAGTTGTTGACTCGAATCTCACGACTTGAACTCGAGTCGAACTTAACTTGCAACTTGCCTAGGTGACTCAACTTGAGACTCGAGTCGGGTTCATTGTTTGTGACTTGAGACTTGACTTGAGACTTGCTAATTTTGTTAAATCGACTTGGTGAAAAAATTGTCTGAAAAAGCCGATATTGATGGCTTGTACAAAAGTGACTTGCCTTTTTTTAAATTAAGACTTGAGACTCGACTTGGGACTTGACTTGAAAGTGACTTTAGGGACTCGAGACTCAACTTGAGACTTGAACTATAGTGACTTGAGACTTGACTTGGACTTGACAATGATGATTTGAAGACAACACTGCTAAACTGGCTTGAGACACCACTCAGAAACCTCGGGAAGCTAAATATGTCCTCCCTGAGTGCTCTGACCACAGGGTTTCCCCACTCTCAATTTCTCCAAGAATGGGGAAAGAGTAATACATTTAGAAATATCCAGTAATAAAATATATGTAAATAAAGAGTCCGCCAATGCCAGTGCTGGAGGCATTGGTGCCATTGGAACCCCAGAAGCTCTAGGGTTAATCTGCACCATGAGAAGGCAGTTGGAGTTTGCCCTATCTTTTCTCAGCACCGGAGGCAAAAGCTATGCCAGGGCTCGCAGGGTGCTGGGGATGGTGCCGGCGGCCCGGGGGTGCCAGTGGTGTACCAGTGCCTTTGCTGAATTAGAGCCCTTAGTAGGTGCCCTTTTTGATGGCTAGGGCACATGCATCACACTCCCGGGAGTGGTGCCAGGGCCCAGGGCATACGAATGGCTCGGGCTGGCCCTGGGAACACCATGCACCTCTTGCGCATGCTCAGCTTGACTGCACACTACTATAAAAGTCTCTGATCCGTGGCACCAGGACATGCCCAATACCAACAGTGGAGCACTCACAAAGACATCACTCAGAGAAGAACTAATTCTTTCAATCAACTCTGTACTGATTATGCCTCAGCCGAAGGAGAATTGTCTCCAGTTCTGGGCACCACATTTCAAGAAAGATGTGGAGAAATTGGAGACGGTCCAGAGAAGAACAAAAAAAATTATTAAAGGTCTAGAAAACATGACTCATGAAGGAAGACTGAAAGCACTGGGCTTGTTTAGTTTAGACAAGAGAAGACTGAGCCCTGGTCAACACTAATGAGTTATTTTGAAATAACCCCCCTTATTTCAAAATAATAATCCACACTAACAACCCCGTTATTTCAAAATCTGTACTCCTGCTTTCCTTGGGAAATAAGCTTATTTCCAAAAAGTTATTTGAGGAGTTATTATTTCTAATTTAGGTATTTCAAAATAATTTCTTTGTGTAGGCATGCCCTGAATGGGACATGATAGCAGCTTTCAAGTATCTAAAAGGATTCTTACAAGGAGGAGGGAAAAAATTGTTCTCCTTGGCCTTTGAGGATAGGACAAGAAGTAATGGGCTTAAATTGCAGCAAGGAAGGTTTAGGTTGGACATTACTAAAAACTTCCTAACAATCAGGGTGGTTAAACACTGGAATGAATTGCCTAGGGAGGTTGTAGAATCTCCATTACTGGAGATATTTAAGAGCAGGTTGGATAGACATCTATCAGGGATGATCTAGATGGTGCTTGGTCCTGCTGTGAGGGTAGGGGACTGGACTTGGTGACCTCTCGAGGTCCCTTCCAGTTCTAGTATTCTATGATTCTATGTTGTGATGAGTTACTAAGGAGGGGACTAAAACTCCCATTAGCCCTCTCTCCATTGCACCATCCCTTCCTCCCAGACATGCAGTTGGAAAAATCCTGAACCAAGAAATGGCTGTGCTCTGTTTTGAATTGTCAGCCACCTGGCAAGCCAGGAGATCCCACATTGCAAGTAGAGAGCTGGAGAGAAGTTGAAATAAGAGGTAAATCTCCAGAAACATATGCAGCTGAGTATGGAAAGAATGAAGACTGCCAGACATTACAGCCAGGTGCAGGTCTATGAAGTACTTAAGGGGGAGCAGCAATCAGGAAGCTAGTGCAAGGGGCCCAATTGAGAGATACTGAGTCTGTCTGTAATCCTGCTAGCTCCTGTTTGCTTGGAAATGGAATAGAGACTGGACTGTAGAGAAGCTTCGGGGGGTAGCCAAGTTAGTCTGTACAGAAAAAAACAACAAATGGTCTAATAGCACTTTATAGACTAACAAAATATGTAGATGGTATCATGAGCTTTTGTGGGCACAGCCCACTTTAGATCTGAAGAAGTGGGCTGTGCCCAGAAAGCTCATGATACCATCTATATATTTTGTTAGTCTATAAAGTGCTACCAGACCATTTGTTGGATTTGGACTGTAGAGGTCACCCCAGTCACTAACCCTGAAGATCCCTAACTGTCAACTGGAGACCCCGGAGACCAAAACATTTACAATTATTGCTCACTTTGAACTGTTAACTTTTTGAAGTTTTTGTACCTAAGGTATTTGCAACTTTGATCTTTCCTGCCAGCCCTAGTAAAATATCCTTTTGCTTAGCCATGTGTCTGAGTGATTCCTGGGAATCCGAAGAGCTAGCGCTTACATGGTCCACCTGCTGGAGACCCAACAGTTCTTGCCTCAGAGTCAGGGAATACAGTAAACTTCTGATAATCCAGCACCTTTAGGACCCAGGGGGTGCCAGATTATCAAATATGCCGGACTATCGGAAGAGGGGGCTATGAGGGATCCGGGGTGGTGTGGGGAGATGCCACACCCAGACTCCTCGTAGCCTCCCCTTCCAATAGTCTGGCTCTGCCCCAGGCGTCCCTGATTCAGCCGCTGCTGGTCAGTTTCAGCAGCGGCTGAATCGGGGACGCCTGCGGCAGAGCAGCTGGGGTGCTGCCGGGTTGGTCCGGTAGCGCCACCCCTCTGCGCTGCGAGACCAATCTGGCAGCACCCCAGCTGCTCTTGGGGATGCCTGAGACAGAGCAGCTGGGGTGCTGCCGGGTTGGTCTCGCAGCGCAGAGGGGTGGCACTACGGGACCAACTCGGCAGCACCCCAGCTGCTCTGCCCCAGGCGTCCCCGATTCAGCCGCTGCTGGTCAGTTTCAGCAGCGGCTGAATCAGGGAATCCAGGCTCAGAGCAGCTCCAATTGTCCGGCTGCCCGGAGCACTTCCGGGTTCCTGATGGTACCGGACCATCAGGAATGCCGGAGCATTGGATGCCGGACCAATGGAGTTTTACTGTACTTGGCAAACAACTGGAATCTTTGGCATCTGGTGTACAAAGCTACCCCCATCATTCCAAGTTCTGACTCATGATTTTTGAGTGCCTGGAGTTAGCAATACTGCCTGTACATCCACAGCACAGAATCGAGGCTGCTGCTTTGTTTCCATAATGTCTCATGAATGCACATGATGTAGACAAGCACTAAATGTTGCATGTAAGTCAGAATTTATATTAATTTATTTACAGACAAAATCTGCCTTTTTTCTTGATAGTGTTACACCAAATAATGGCGAGGGCAGGGGAGAGAATTGCTAACAGACACATGTTCACACAGTATCCATTTGAGAAACTCACAAACCAGAAGTAGATCTTGTCCCCAAGACAATAACATACCAGAGTATCTTTAATTGCATGCAGACACTGCTGGTTTTTTCCTTTAAACATATAAATAAAACCAAATTCCTAAAATCTGCACTCCTGCTTTAGCATCTGGCCCTGCTCATGAGAAAATTACTGAAATTCAATAACATAACAATTATACGCAGTCTTATTGAAGAGAATAATGACTGCTGAAATGTGCAATCCCAACAGAAGGCTGCACTTGCTGATAGTGTACTAAATCTTCCACTAAAGCATTGTTTTTATACCTGCACTAAAATCTTTTACATAGATGTGCACTGGATGAAATCAGAAATGAGCATTTTGAACACTGGAGTGACAAATGGAAGTCTTATTATTAAAGCATGGGTCAAAGAGTGAGCTCACCACAGTCATCATCCCCGTTACTATTGCATGCTTCAGTACTCCCAGCCTGACAGACAGACAGAACAAGCTATGAAGTGTGAACAATCATTTTCTCAAATGAGGCATGTCAGAAATGGGCTGAAAGGAAAATAAATTCCTGTCAGCTATGTTACTTTTTTTTTAAACTCTGTCCAGTACACCAAAACTGAGCTATCACATAGTAGAGTCTAGGAAACATGGCTATTATAGAAAAGTACAAAGACAGAGCACTCAAACTTCCTTTGAAATTAACTTTTGTCATTTTAGGAAAGAGCTGTGTCAAATGAGATTCTGCTGTTATAGTTTACTTTAAAAATCATGTACCATATTTTATAGGAAAAAACAGCATCCAGACAAGTTCTAAATAAAACCACATAGTATAGTTTCAGGCTTTAAAAGAAAATGATAGTACACCTTTTTTTACCTTCACAGACTATATCTAATATTCTCCCATTGTTTAGTATGCACAGATCAACCAACATATCTATAGACTGCTAGCATGTGACCCTCAGACAATCTCTAACCCATGCTGAAAATTATATTCCATTCTAGACCAAAGAAAATCTCACTTTTCCATACCCCTCACCTTTATCCTTCAAGATCCAATACTTGGTCATCCTCTTTGAAATTCCTCACACAAATAAACTAGATAGGCCAGTCACTGACACATGTTTTACTCTTACATTTACAGTAAATGTAAGAGGGTCATAAACATTTGACTTTGAATAAGGGATTGCCAATCTGAAAAGTTGAGAAACACCACAAAAGACTATCATCTCTATTGTACCTGTATTTCAACAGCTTCTAAATGCCTGCAATTTCTCTTAGCCACTGAAACTAAGAGGTAGAAACAGGCTAGAGTACTTACCAGTATGAACTTCTCCTCCATATGGAATGAAGGAACCTCTTCAAATGTGACATGCTGCAGCAATGTTAAATAGAAATTCTTTTAAAATAAAAAATGTCATTACTATTACATTTTCATTTAGAAACCTTATGAATTTGACATGTGATCTAGATCATGATTCTCTCCTTTTTTTTCTTTCTGAGGCCCACCCTCAACATACTACAAAAACTCCAAAGCCACCAGTGCCCCAACAGCTATTTTGCTTCATATACAAGTTAGGGCCAACATCAGAAGGCAGAAATCAGGGCAATTACCCAGAGCAATTACCCATGCCACTGGAAGCTAAGTTGCTCAGGCTTTGGCTTCAGCCCCACTAACAGGCCTTAGGGCCCTGGGCTTCAGCCCTGCACAGCAAGACTGCAGCTTTCTGTCTTGGGCCCCAGTGAGTCTGACACTGGCCCTGCTTCGAGGACCACTTAAAACCTACTCACAGCCCCCCAACCTACATGAAAGACAAAGAACCAAACTAGTATAGGAAAAAATAGTTACTTTTGAAAGCAGGTGTGTTGACTGCTTTAAGTAGAGCAATAATGCTCATGCAGTTACCTAATTATGTTAGGTACTAAATCTCATAACATAGTAACTTGTAAACTTAGGCTAGAGAACAAAAAGAAAAACATACTTTGCAACAAGGTAAATGACAAGTTAATTCTAAATACATAAGTCCGTGAGAATTTTTATACCTGATTATGTGCTGGTGAAAGGCAAAGTAATGAAGATCAGACTAAAAAGTGTGAATTTACCTGCTTTTACTAAACCATCAATGAGATCATCAACTCCATCCCCTCAGCCATTTATATTACCTAAGAAGGCCAGAGAAGCATAAAGGTAGCTGAGATGCCTCAGTTACTGCTGACGCAAGAACTGTGTCTTACAAGAACCCCTTCACACCCCTCAGGCAGGAGCAGGAAGGATTGGAGAGTGTGGTGCACAGCACACAAGAGTGAAGAGATACTAGCAAGAGTGATGGCCCATAAGGCAACTCCAAAGTCTCCCTAAGTTGTAGTTAAATCAGGGTCTTCACTTATTGAGCGGGAGGGAGGGCGGAATGCGTGTAGTCTATAGCATTAGCCTATAAGTTTTTGCTTATTAGTTAATCAGTTAATCGACTACACTATTACATCCCTAGCTGGAACAGTGTCTCCAGGGTTCAATTTTGAGGAAGGACCCTTGTCTAAGGATGCTACAGGAGATGCAGGGATGTTGTACGTTCCAGGTGTGAGGCACAACAGAGAGATTTCCTCCATGAGTAGCAGTTTTATTTGCAAATCTCTGGCTCTTCTTGTTCTGGCCATGAGCTTCTTACAGTGGGGGCACTTCTGAGGTAAATGTGCTTTCCCTAAGCAACAGACACACCAGCAAAGGCTGGAATAGACAATCTGCATGTTAAACAATGTTTAAACCTCGGGAACCAGGCATAGCCAAGGGGCCAGTCAGGGACTGCTGAAGCAGGGATCTGACATTTTTTTAAGAAAAGAAAAAGGGAGCCTATAGGACAAGTACTACAAAGGAAGGTAGGTAAGTTTATCTGGTTAGGAGAAGGTTTCCTGAGGGTGCTGTTGTTCCAACTGAAGCCAAAGGCAATAGAAAAGGAACTGAGGGGATAGCTGGCTGCACATGTGGGATGGCTGCTCCAAATGGCATGGGCTGGCTGCCTCACCTATGCAACATACCGAGGGCGCTGCTACCACAAATCTCCTACTAGAGGCAAAGAGGCACTAAGGGTACATCTAGACTACATGCCTCTGTCGCCAGAGACGTGTAGATTAGGCTACCAGGCATAGGAAAATGAAGCAGCGATTTAAATAATCGCCGCTTCATTTAAATTTACATGGCTGCCGCGCTGAGCCGATCAGCTGTTTGTCGGCTCAGCGCGGAAGTCTGGATGCGCGGGTGTCGACATCAAAGGCATTTGTCGACCACCCAGGTATGCCTCATCCCAGGAGGGATACCTGGGTGGTCGACAAATGCCTTTGATGTCAACACCCGCGCGTCCAGACTACCGCGCTGAGCCGACAAACAGCTGATCGGCTCAGCGCGGCAGCCATGTAAATTTAAATGAAGCGGCGATTATTTAAATCGCTGCTTCATTTTCCTATGCCTGGTAGCCTAATCTACATGCCTCTGGCGACAGAGGCATGTAGTCTAGATGTACCCTTAGACACCTAAAGTGGAGCACCCACAGAAGGACTCCTTGAAGAGCTTTGGATTGTTTTTCCTCTGCTGATAGCAACAACAGAGCTCATAATCATACAAGTAAGGTCCTATTTAGAGGGAATTTAGTTAAAAGTTTGAACAAATCCCTTCCCAAAATAGTAATTAAATATCAGTTATTTTCTATTGTGGTTGTGTTATTTGATTCTGAAATCCTGGATGGTTATCAGATCAACCAATTGTTTTATATTAGCAAAATTGTAGTCTAATACGCTTTTTATCTCACATCCTATAATATTGTATGCTTTTGTTAAGGACAGTTGTGTTATTGAAACTAAATGAATGAAAAGAGAGGTGGAACTGGTATTCAGTGAAACAACTTGCTTAATTAAGATTTGTTTTATACCCTATCTTTCTTACAAGGTTCATACTGTAATTAAACAGATTATTGTAGGCAATTGGCCAAGACCTGACGTATCCTCAAGCTTGCAAATTCGTGTAATAAATTCCAAGAATCCTCTCGGATTCCTAAATCTAAGGGTGAACAGTCATGCTTTCTTGAGTTTGAAATCTGACAAAGACAACATTTATTTTGTCGCTTATAAACAAATATTTCTAACTTTTGCCAATGTATTGTGTGGTCTGTGCTGGCTGCTTATTAGTTTCTAGACAGAATAGAGTGTAAGGTATAGATTTTGACCCATAAATCCCTAAATGGCTTCAGGTTTTCTTACTTGAGAGAATGCCTCTTTCCCTGGGCCATATTACCACAAATAAGTAGAAACTCTCAAGTTCAATCATTCTCCTTTTAAAAGCCAGGGAGCTGATAAGAAAATGTTCTCTGGCTGTCATCTATGGACCAGCTCCCCTCTCCTTGGTCTGAGCCCACATCTGCTCAGAGAATGCTGCAAGAGTTATTTACCAAGGGAGCAAAGTGAGGGGTGGCACAGAAGCTGCAATGCCCCAGGACCAGCAATGGAGGCATGGTAATTCAAAGAAATGAACAGTAAATACCACCTACATGCTGATCAATCAATGACTACAAAGATCCCAACCCATACTCAAGCATTGACCTCCCTCAAGCCCCTCCCTCTCCTAAAATATTGAGGCTTGACTGTGCCCATGCCTTATGCAACTGAAGTGCAGGGAAGCAGAAAGGAATAAACCTGACTTTGACCGAGCTATGTAATGGCTCCACAGAATCACAGCCCTGTGATCAGGAGAGAACATAAAGTGCACCTTATCTGCGCCATGGAACAACTGGACAGAGAGGGGCAGCCACGGAGTAGATAGGTTTCTTTTAGATATATATTGACACAGATGGCTACGTCTGGACTGGCATAATTTTCCGCAAATGCTTTTAATGGAAAAGTTTTTCCGTTAAAAGCATTTGCGGAAAAGAGCGTCTAGATTGGCACGGACGCTTTTCCACGAAAGCACTTTTTGCGGAAAAGCGTCCGTGCCAATCTAGATGCAGTTTTGCACAAGAAAGCCCCGATCGCCATTTTCGCCATTGGTGTTTTTTTGCGCAAAACAGTTTTTAGCTGCCTACACTGGCCCTCTTGCGCAAAAACATTTCCGGAAAAGGGCTTTTTCCCGAATGGGAACGTCAAAGCATTTGCGCAAGAAGCACTGATTTCAGACAGTAGAACGTTAGTGCTTTTGCGCAATATCAAGCGGCCAGTGTAGACAGCTGGCAAGTTTTTGGAAAAACTTGCCAGTCTAGACGCAGCCAAATATGTATTAGCTTGAATACTACTTTGCCCATTTTCACAGAGTTTAAGGCCAGAAGGGACCACTAGATCACCTACTTCGTCCTCAATGAAGGCACAGAGAAGTGACTTGTTCAGGGTCACATAGCAAATCAGTAGTAAAGCCAGGAACAGATGCCAGGTCTGCCGCCTCCTAGTCCAGTGCCTTCTGTGCAGCATCACAGAGTCATAGACTCATAGAAAATTAGTGTTGGAAAAGATTCATGAGGCCATCTAGTCCCTCCGCCTGCAATCATACATTGCCAGTTCAGTAACTGAAATTAAGGTACACAGCCCAGCCCATTTTCTGACACAGGGACATTCAGCATTTGTCTTGAGTCCTGTGACAGCAGAAGCTCCGAACCATCTTTTGTTATTTACAAAAAAGTAATAGAAGACAGCCCTAAATAATAACCAATAAATATACACTGACATGAACTGATTCCTGTTACGGAAACAAGAAGTAACTGGGCTCAATTTTTGCAGCAGAAAGCTGGGAAGATATAAAATATCACAGACATTTGTAACAAAAATGAGTTGCTAAGTTTGGTATGTACTCCAACAAATCATGTCATACACCTTCCCTAAAATCCTTAGGACAGTCCACTGTGGAGCAGTATGATCTGGTGAAAAGAAATCAGTCGCCGTTAATTTTTGTGGAGGGATGGCTATCAAACCCTCGTCTGATAAAGAGGGTTTTACCCATGAAAGTTCATGATCCTATATATTTGTTAGTATCTAAGGTGCCATAGGACTACTTGTTATTTATACTTGTTAAAAGGTCAATCTAAGGTCAATTCTGCATGCAAGATAAGAATCCACAGGCTAGAATCTTCTGCTGCTTCTCTGAGACAGGGAAATGAGAAGACCCAGTCATCTGCAAGTCAATTCCTGTATCTGATGCCCATTTTGGCAAGGAACAGTCTGTTGCATCATCCAGCATTTTAACTGAACACAATTCCTATGAACTATGGAGGGAGCTGCCTGGCCACATCTGCAGTGGGAATGGACCCTTTTGCCTCTTTTCCCAGTCTTTTTGTTTGGATGGTTTTTACTTTTGCACAATATAGTGTACTATAGCAATATGATGTAAAACTTCCTATTGCAAGTCAATATCACAACTATCAATACTTTAATAAGCCTTGGAGTTAGAATTCCAAATTCCATTTGGAAATCACTTGCAGCTGTTTTTATGAAATATTTCCTCTAGAAATCAAATTTTCCTGACCTGTTGGCAATTATTGCACTAACATAGAAAGGGTTAGGTTGGACCGAAGGAATTTGCTATTGTGCAGTTCAATCTTGGTGAAGATCCATACTATAAGCAGTTTCTAAGAAATTTCTCAAGAGATGTCAGCTAAGCATGCCAGAGGCTAACCTCTTCTTTTGTGATTTGTGACTTATATTTGCATGATTTCACACTTGATCCATAGCGTAGACTGTCAAATGGATGTTATAACTCAGAATTAGCAATCTAATGTGTGAAGATTGATCGGAAAAGCCTAGAAATCAATTTAAGGTGACATATGAATGTTGAAGCTCAATTTTCAGAATGAGTCCAGATATAGCTCAGCAAAGTGTAGTTTTAGTCCTATTTTTCATTAACAAGTAGTATCTTGTCATATTCATAGGTAGTTATTGGCTTACTTACACCCATATATTTACCACTTGTACAAGAACATGAATTTTTCCTATTTTTCAGTTGGATTTCATAAGCAAGCTTTATTTTAAATCCTGTGAGGCTTCAGAAGACTAATAAGACTATGAACAGTCTAAATGATGACAAAACAAAATTCCTTACTTCCTAATCTAAATTTCTCCCTTTGATTTCAGTCCTATAAGAGGATGAGCACCTCAATAAAGCCTCTGGGAGCTGACCACTCAGATGACTGGGTTCCCTCTCCAAATGTACTTACTGCTCAAAAATAGATACAGCATCTGTTTAAAAAAAACAAGACAAAACCCTGTCTTCAGCACTCAAAATGTTTTATGTTACTTATTATGGTCCAGAAATGTTTAGCAGCTGCCACAAAGGACATTTCAAAAGTTGGTGTATGTGTGAGAGGACGTGATTACAAATATGCTTTTTTTTTCTTATTTCCACAAGAGTCTCTGGCTTTCTTTTGTAGTTCAAAGGTGTGTGGGGCGAGCAACAAAAGATCTTATATGTAAAGGTCAGTTAGTGCGTTTCACATTTTCCATCTAATCCTTATGGTCTTATCTGCTACTGTCTTCAATATTTGCTAAGGTGGGAATTTAAAAGTTGTGAGGAAGGTGAAAATGATTGATAATCTGCATTCTCATGAGTTTAACTATAGCATCCATGCACTTCAGTTCAAATATAAGGTGAAACATGACAACTGCAATGTAGAAATTGATTTTTAAATACTAGTTGGAAATGTCATTTATCAAATAAAGAAGCATCTCATAATTCAATGTCCACTTATGCCCCTTGAGTGACAACAGCTGATTAACATCACAGCTCAGAAAGAACAGGTGTTCTGGTGCTTGCTTATTATGAGCTTAAAGAATATTTTTAATATTTGGAAATTCTTACATATTTTAATATCAAAAGATACCTCTCCATTCCCAATGTTATCTTTGCTATAATCCGTTTGTCTTTAAATTATGTGTACAAAAAAGGATCCAAGTTTTACAGTGGCTATAATGAAAAGGAAACAGATGTCATTTATATGACAAAGGAAAGAGAAGAAAGTCTGTCTTTGTTGTGATCTACTGGTTATTTAACAGGACTGGGAATCAGGTCTCAAAGATCTCAGCCCTAGACAAAATACTTTGTTAAACTGGGGCTAACACAAAGCTTGCACCAATAACATAAGGAAAATAATCCAACCCTACTAGATCAATAAATGAGCCAGTGCTGTGATATTCAGAAATGGAATTTGAAAACTTCCAAATGAAAAGAGTGTTAGGTTCCAGAGTTTTGGGTTAGCCAGCCATAGAGAATAGAACCATCCATTACAGTTTGAGTCTATGATCTGGACCCCCACCACCACCAAAGTTCAGTGATGCTCAGATCAAATGGGCAGTCTAGTTAGAGCTATAACTTCTTTTAAAATAAAACATTTTAAATCAAAGAACTCTAAGTGAGGGTCACCCTTAAATGATTAAAGGTCTGAAAGTTGGAAATGCAGATTTATACAGCCAGATACTCATCTGTTTTCAATTGGCCAACATGCATTGACTTTTATGGTGCTGCACCAATTCACACAAGCTGAGCCTCAAGCCCATAGTTTCTCAAAAAGGAGTGATCCTACCTCTGTGCCTCCAGACTCTACCCATCATGGTCCTAACCTAGGTGTCATCTATTGCCAAATGTCATACCCTTGGTTCTGATTCAAGGATTAGCATCTATGCACAGCATTAAGCATATTGAGTTGTGTCTCTCAGGTTGGAATGCTGGGCCCAGCTGGACCCCTTCAACTAAGAACAAGTTATCTCTGACTCTCACGCACTTTGGCCTTGACAAAGGAACTCAACTCAACTTCCATGGGAACTCAGCTGCCTTGATGTTTCATAGAGATGTACAGTGGCATTGTCAGGGAGAGGACCACATACCCGTTCAGCCATTGATATACTCAAACACAACACGGCATGTGCTACCTTCCTTTTTGCCCAGAAGAGCATGGGGAACCTGAGCCCAATTCCAGCATGTCTTGACAAATCTAGCAGTGCCAGTAGCGGCATTAAGATTAAACTTATTTGTAAAGGATGTTTCACACTTATGAATTCTGGGAAAGTGACCATGTCAGCCCTAATCATATCTTTTTTGTTCCTTTTAAATGTTAATGAACACTGGTTTCATGAGGTTTTATTTGTAGCTAATGTGCTCTGTTTCTAAGGTGGCTGAGGTACATGTGTAAAAGATTTAAATCACATTAAATATACCCAAAATATAAATACCTCCATATTAGTATCTAGATCTCCCTCAACTACATCAAACACATACTATCAGTATTGAGTCAGACTACTCTTTAAAGAAGATGATCTCACATCTGGGTCAAACAAAACACTGCATAATTAGTAAATATCTTGTTCATCTCTTCATTTCCTTTATCTTCAGAGCTCTTCTCAACCTTGATAGCATTAAAACCAACATTGCATTGCTTACTTTAGTTCAGTTAATATGGGTATGTCTACACTGCCACCCTAGTTCGAACTAGGGTGGCTAATGTAGGCATTCAAAGTTGCAAATGAAGCCCGGGATTTAAATATCCTGGGCTTCATTTGCATCTTGCCAGGCGACGCCATTTTTAAATCCCCCTTAGTGCGGACTCCGTAGGCAAGGAGTAGGTAGTTGGAATTAGGCTCTCCAATTCGAACTACCGTTATTCCTCGTGGAACCTCCGCACTAAGGGGGATTTAAAAATGGCGGTGCCCGGCAAGATGCAATGAAGCCCGGGATATTTAAATCCCGGGCTTCATTTGCAACTTCGAATGCCTACATTAGCCACCCTAGTTAGAATTAGGGTGACAGTGTAGACATACCCTAAGATCCTAACCAAAAAACTACAGATTTCACTTTTCTACATAAGATCATGTGTTAAGCATATAAGTGGCATTCAGAAGCTGCGCAACAATGCTTTCCTGTTCACTGCTCTGTAATTATGTCATTTGTACTTTTCTTTTCCTAAGTTAATTTGTTCTGGTAATTTGTATGGGGGAGGGGTTCTTTGCTGAGACACGAGGTGACCTTGTGATTTAAAGAAATTTGTCTAGACCATGATATTACCCTCTATTCCATTTTCTTGAGTCATCTGAGTTTATAAAGGTTAAACCTGATAAAAGCTCCAGAAATAAAAATTTCACAAGTTAGAATGTGAACTGTCCTATATTTCATGCACAGAGATACAAGGTCTGACAGCTACTTAAGAAGGTTATGCAGTTCAAAGTTGTACTAGCTTGTTGTTTCAGAGCTATTTTTATTACACTATAATGGTAAACAAATTTAATTAAATCAGTATGCGTACTTCAAGCTACATTGTATATCCCAAAGTTAGTATTGTTTTCCAACATTCAAATTAAGTTTCGGCTTAGTCGAAAATTGCTTATCTATAATAACTCTGCTGTAAAGATAGCATCGCTTGACTCTGACTCTTGTTCCCTTATGTTGGCAGCACAATTAACAAGAATTCTAGCTTTCAGGAGCACTGCAGTACTGGTATCTGAGCCCTAACCCAAATCCCTCCATTCTAATCTACTATCTGATGAGGTTCAACAAGGACTAGTTCCACTTAGGACTGAAGAATCCCATGCACTGCTACAGGCTGGGGACCAACTTGCTAAGTGGTAATTGTGCAGAAAAGGACCTAGGAATTACAGTAGATAAGAAGCAACCATGGGTATCTGATTCAAAGCAACAGCTCTCACTGCCATAGTTATTTCATCAACGGTTGCCAATGCAAACCAATACCCTACAAAGACCTATTTTTCATTGTATCTCCTGTCTTGGAAAAAGAATTAGTAAATAAGCATTACTCTACTATTATGTATTATATGTATTATCGTAATGCCAAGAAGCCCTAGTCATGGACCGTGACCCTATTGTGCTAACAGCTGTACAAACACAGAAGAAACAGTTCAAAGAGCTTACAATATATGGACTGATGGAGAGTACTAGGGAACAATAAGACAACATTGGACAGCATGATGGGCAGTAGTCTCACCAGCACACCAGCAGCCTAGTCATTGTTCGGTTTTTACTCTGAAATGTGAACTGTCCGTTGGACATAAAAACCTGGCAGTTCAGAGCCCTCAGCACGGCACTGATATTCTGTCCTTCCATTAGAATCCCAGTGTGATGGCCAGTGCCCACTGGAAGCAATGGCTAGAGTGCCTAGGGGTCAGTCTTCTCTCCTGGACCACATTCACATCTGATGTCAGTCTGTCTTTTCCTTTGGTTGGGGTGCAGTCAACCTGCTGGTTAGATTTTCCATTCAATCCCATCTCTTCCTAATGTGGCAGAGTGCCCATTCAGTGCTAGTGCAGGGGTCTATACACCCCATCACAATCAGAAACAATTCTGAGTTTCAAGGATGGTATGTATAACTTTGGTTATCCTTCTGGGTGTGAATGCATAATACATGTTCTCTCACTCTCTTCTTCAAACACTATGTATGTAGGCCCAGAATAAGGAAAACATGGGTCATAAGCATATGCTGAAGCACTGTCCTGAATCAGGGCCTTAGTCACAGACAGCTCAAGGAGTAATATTGCCTGTGTTGTTCCAAATCTTTCATCTCTTGCATGTTAGTTCTCAATCAGAATTGTGCTGGCCTACATCAAACATTTGTATTTTATACAAGAACAGTTACGAGTTCATGAATACTGCATTGTATAAAGATATGGCTAAACTCTGGTGCTTATCATTAGGGAAAATGTGGGTAGGAAAGGATTTATTTTATATGCAGGAAACAACAGCTATTTCATCTTGTTTGTACAGAAGTCTGTCTCCTGCTGATATGAATGCTAGGCTGCAAGCACATTTCTGATCAAGTTTAGTAATTAAATTTAGCAGCAAATATGTTTTCTTACCAGGTTTGAGAATTTTTTGCTATCTCAGTGATTTATGTCATGTTGACCTCGGATCAAGGTATTTTAAATTTAACTGAGGTGAAATTCCTTCATTTTCCAAAAGCATATGGCTTATTGAGGATTCTTTACATTTCCTCGTTATGTTGGGACTGACTTGAAATGGATTGGACTGTTTCTAAAATGCTATTCTTTTTTTGTAAAGGTCATCACATGACAGCAAAGGATCAGCATGTCATTCTGCTTGAGTATGTGATTGTTATTACTTTATTCTACCTAATTTAATCATCAAACTTATTCATCTCATGAGATGGTAATTTTCTTGCAAGTACAATTATATTTCACAGTATGCCTGCTGATTAGGCAGAAACAGAGAAATAACTCATCAGAAAATTGAAAAAAAGAAATTAAGTATCAACAATATGTATAGTAAAGATTATAGTATTTGGCAGTCGCTAATTAAACTCCCTCATTCTCAAATGTATTAGCCATGGCTTAATCGGAAGCATTGTATACATACCCAATGAATAAGTAAAGATCACAAAACCAGCCACTAAAGGTTTACACTTCTAATTGTGCAAGAAAGATGGTGGTTTTATTGTTTGTTTCTTTATGTCATGAGGAACTGTCTTAACTGATGATGTGGAAGATAGTCCCCTGTAGTAAACATGATATTTCATGAGTTGCAAACTATATCCTGGCCTGCAACATTAAAATCCTGAAACAGAGAAATTAAAAGAAAATGTCAAAACATAAATTACTGTTGTGATTACTAAAGTACCCTACAATATGCTAGATGTTGATGTAGGAGAAAGAAAGAGCCTGAAGCATTGGCCAGGTGTTTGAACCAAAGTAAGCAAGAGTTATATACTATGAGTAACAGACAGACCATGTCAAAAGCAAATGTTTGCCTGCAAGTCAGTGTCTCTTGGTACTAGAACTGCTAGCACTGATAAAAACACATGAAATATGAAAATTGCATACCATCAGGAGAGTACAGAGACATCCAGCTTAGTACATGATAAAATAGTTTGAAACAGCAAGAGTGAAAGCATAATAATGGGTAATGAATGCTTTGGAGGAAAGCACAAGGGGATGTACCAAACATGTCATTAATGAGTAAGATGATACGTACAGTGTGTATCATAGATTGTTCATTTCTGTCTATAATGTTGGGGTACCTCACTTAACTATTTTGCCAGCCTAGGGGATGATAGTGAAATCCATACTATTGATTGATCCATGCCTATTGTCCCGGGTACAAACATGTAGGGGCTCGGAGGCCATCTGGCTACCAACAATCATTAATGTACTCCGTTCGACAATAAACCTGACTTGGGTGCCTTCGTATCTTATCTCTGGTATTGGCACGCTCACTACTGGTCTATCCAGCTATGTAGACACTCTTCTCAAACCCTTCGTAACCAATACCCCCAGCTATCTCCGAGACACTACTGACTTCCTAAGGAAACTACAAAACATCGATAACCTCCCCAATAATACCATCCTTGCCACCATGCCACCATGGATGTAGAAGCTCTATATACCAACATCCCACATGAAGAAGGATTACAAGCAATTAGAAACACTATCCCAGAGGACACTACTGCCAACCTGATAGCAGACCTATGTAACTTTGTTCTCACCCACAATTATTTCCAGTTTGAGAACAACTTATACCTCCAGATCAGCGGCACAGCCATGGGTACACGCATGGCCCCACAGTATGCTAACATCTTTATGGCTGACCTAGAACAACGTTTCCTCAACTCCCGTCCCCTTTCACCCCTCCTCTACCTACGGTACATCGATGACATCTTTATGATCTGGACGCATGGCCAAGAAACACTGGAGATATTCCACAGAGATTTCAACAACCTACACCCCACCATCAACCTCAGCCTGGACCATTCTACACGAGAGATCCACTTCCTGGACACCACCGTACAAATCAACAATGGAAAATTAGACACCACTCTCTACAGAAAACCCACCGACTCATACAGTTACCTACATGCATCCAGCTCCCATCCAGAACACACCACACGATCCATCGTCTATAGCCAAGCCCTTCGATACAACCGCATCTGCTCTAATCCCACTGACAGAGACCAGAAGCTTCAGGATCTCTACCAAGCATTTATAAATCTCAACTACCCACCCAGAGAAATAAAAAAGCAAATTGAAAGAGCCAGACGAATACCTAGAAACCATCTACTTCAAGACAGACCCAAGAAAACCAACAATAGAACACCACTTGTCATCACCTACAACCCCCAACTTAAACCTGTCCAACACATTATCAATAAACTACAGCCTATATTGGAACAGGATACCATACTCAAAGAGGCTCTGGGAGACAGACCCATAGTCTCCTATAGACAACCACCTAACCTCAAGATGATTCTTACCAACCACCACAGGACATACCACACTAATACCAACCCTGGTACCTTCCCTTGCAACAAACCCCGTTGCCAGCTTTGTCCACATATTCATTCTGCTGATACCATTATTGGACCTAACCAAGTGAGTTATAAGATCAAGAACACATATTCCTGCGCATCCAGAAATATAATCTATGCTATCATGTGCCGAAAGTGTCCGTCTGCTATGTACATTGGACAAACATCTCAGACACTTCGCCAAAGGATTAATGCCCACAAAACAGATATCAGACAAGATCACAAAGAGAAAACAGTTTCTTGCCACTTTAACCAGAAAGGACACTCTCTAAATGACTTAGCCACCTGCATTCTGCTACAAAGACCTTTTACATCTGCACTTGAAAGGGAATCCTCTGAACTGTCATTCATGTTAAAATTCGACACTTGCCAACAAGGACTTAACAAGAATTTGAACTATCTCACCCATTACCAAGACAGTTTCCCCAATTATCACCTGTAATACCATTAACTCACAAACATCCCACTCTCCCTACCTTTAATATCATCAATTCACAGACACTTACCTTCCTTCCTCCCCCTTCCCCCCCCCCCGCATCCCCCTTCTGTTCTGCAATGTGATTTGTCCTTTTCATATTTGTTCATTTTTTTAATTGTATCCTTTGGTATATATGGTTGTGACTACTTTCTTCCACTATTTGATCTGAGGAAGTGGGTCTGGCCCACGAAAGCTCATCATCTAATAAACCATCTTGTTAGTCTTTAAAGTGCTACATTGTCCTGCATTTTGCTTCTACTACCCCAGACTAACACGGCTACATTTCTATCACTATTCGTATCTTATCTGAGTCTGTGGTCTTTGGGGGCTCTTGTGAAGTCTATCATTGTAGCAACCTGCACAGAAATGGCACAATATACTAAGGGAGCATATGAAAACACACACAGCCAAATGTTTATCATTACTGACGGAACAGAAGGTTGTCAGGACGCCACACCACTGAATCCTGAATTTACTATAGAGCTGTCCTGAACTACTACAGTTGTATACACAAGTAGGATGACATCATAACTACAAATAGCCATTTACAATCTCATTTCTCAATCTTGCTAACTTATACACATACTTACATTTTATGCATTGGGAACATTCCCATTGACCTCAGTTAGATTATTCACATAAAATTAAACTGTCAAAAAAGTCTTTGCAGGATTGGGGCCTAAGGCTCTGGTCTTGCAAGTGACAATACACACGCAGAAGCTACATGCACACAGAGCCCCACACAAGTCAATGGGGCTCTGTAACAGCATATCACACTATAAATTGCAGGTTAGCACCCTAACAAAATGTATATAAAAGTGTACAAACAAAAACTATCACTGGAAAGCACTGAAGAGTTCACCAATTCACCAGTCTAAACAGTTGGATATTTCAAGCTCAATCTTGATCTGAGAGGCTATGTCTACACTACAGTGTTATTTCGAAATAAGCTATTTCGAAATAGTTATTTCGAAATAACTCATTTCGAAATAACGCATCTACACACAAAATGCATTTCAAAATAGCATTTTGCTAAATCGAAATAGCACATTCATACTGAGTAGACGCTGAATTGCATTTAAGGCCGGCCGGAACCAGGTCCGGCAGGGCATCAGGTCAGGAGTGTCTTTGTGTGGCTGCTGCCTGAGGCTCTCTGAGGCCTGTGCTTAAAGGGACCCCCCTGGACAGCCGGGTCTCAGGTTTCCCTGCTTTCTTGCTTGCCTACCTCGATGAGGGACAGGAAAGCATTTTGTCTCTGTGTGATCTGCTTGCCCTCACTCGGGACACCACAGCACTCTGCAACATGGAGCCGGAGCTGCACCCAGGCACTCTGGTGCTTCTCTTGGATGCGTTGCTGTGAGCCTGGCTGCACTTTCTGCAGGCTGCCATCCAGGAGGTCCATCGGGGGGCTGTTAATATCCAGTAGGCCCTGCAGGAGAGCTTCCACCCTGAGGAACACTAACAGTCTCCCTGGTCTGCCCCACTGGGGGCCTGTGCCTCATTCCTCCCTCACATCCTTCCACTTAACCCCCGCCCAGCCAGCCTTCCTGATGTAAAATAAAATACATGTTTTTTCATAAACACAAACTGTCTTTATTTAACAAAACTGGGGGGGGGGGAATGAAACTCTTGTGAGATTGGGGAGAGGGGAGGGAGAAACCTGGGAGGAGGGAGCTGGAAGGGGGTAGCAAAGGGAAGAAGGGGGAGGGGAAGCTCAGGGCTCAGGGGTGGGGGTCTCGCCAGACCAACTTGATTTTCATGCAGACCAGCTCCTGGGTTTGCATGTGGCCTTTGGTGGCCAGGCTGGCAGCTATCCTACCATAGAAGGCTGCGTTCCTAGTGCAGACATCATGGACGTTGGGGGTATCCCCCCCAAACCTGAATAAGGTCCATGATCTCCACCCTTGACCAGGAAGGCGTCCACCTTCTCCGGGCCCTGGCAGGCTCCCGGGGAGCGGTGGAGGGCTGGCTGCCAGTGGCTTGCTGGCTCATGTTCTGGGGCCACTGGGTCAGGGGCAGTGACTGCTGGCTCTGGGCTGGCAGGCTTGGAGCTGGCATAGGCACTGTGGCCGGAGTCTACTCCTTTAAGGGCTCTGGGGAGTAGGGGAGGGAGAGGAGTGTTCTTGGTTGAGGCTGGAGTGGCCACGAGGGCACCCTGAGAAGGCTGGAGGACCCCTATTTCGAAATAAGTGTCTATACAGTACTTATTTCTAAATAGCTATTTCGAATTTGGCTTTATTCCTTGGAGAACAGGTTTACCAAATTCGAAATAAGCGCTCGGCTATTTCTAATTTATTTCGAAATAAAGGTTTGGCTGTATAGACGCTAGGAAAGTTATTTCAAAATAAGGGCTGTTATTTCAAAATAACTTTGCTGTGTAGATATACCCACATAGAGTTCATTGACAGATGAATGAACTCATTGGCACCTGAATGGGTTCCTTCATTCAAGGATCTCAATACAAAAAAGCAGGTATCATTATTACTGTCTTTTTACACAAACGCGAGGCACAAACACACGGGTTCCCCTGAACAATTATATGGCTGAATCAACAGTAGAACTCAAGGTCTCTAAACTCCCAGTCCACTACTGTTATCACTAGACAACACCGTCTCTCTCTCTGGACATATGAATTTGCACGCCCTGTAACTAGCATTACAAGTTATATGGAGATGCATCATTATAATTAATCAATCAGGACTATTTAATGTTTAAATCTAGTTTTCTTATCTCCATTTCCCATCCCCCAAAGACACATCTGCTTAAGAATTTCACTTTTAAGAATTAGTTATTAATGTATTTACATTTATACACACGTTAAAGGGGAAGGCTATGCTGGCAGTGATTTTCCCCATAGAATTTAAGCTAATGATTTAAGATTTACCTACTTGAAAAAAACCCTCTTTCCTAACCTCCCCACTGTTAAGGTGATTCCAGCGGGGCTCCTGAATTGTTATATATTCTAGGAGTCCTTCCCATGAATTAGAGAGACTTACCTCTAAAGTAACACTTCACAGTTCCTAACCAACAGCAATACTATTCCATATAGCCCATAACCAGAAAGCTAGGTAACTTAAAAGCTAAAACCATCATCCTTCTCCAACAATTCACCACTCTCACAATTCTCCTTCGATTTTCTTCACAAAAAATCAAAGACTAGCTTTGCAACATACCCTAACTCTGTGCTATGATGAATGGAGAAAGGATCCTCTGCCCTGAAGCATCTTGCTACATCAGAAGGGCATCATCTCAAGCACCTTTACTGATTTATAGCACAAATGTATGGCATGCTGGGTTGGTGCTTTCTTTGTTCTGTAAAGCCAGTATCTTAAACTCCACCATAAAGCCACCCTTAGGGTCCCCGCTTAGGTCCTGTGTCCAGGAGAACTTGGCCAGTCCTGGGGATCAGACCAGTGTCCAGCAGCTATTGTGAGATGATTGTAGTGCAAATATGACTATTTCACCTTCCCATCCTCAAGAATAGCCCTGCAAATAGGATACTAGGCAAGCTGAATCAATGGATGCTACTAGATATGATGGTGTCCACAAGACAAGGGTAGGGGGAACCCATGCCCTGAAGCACTTATTTTAGCAGTGATAATATGGATCATGATTTTATATCATATAGTTATTACATTTATGGTACAGTATAAAATTTCATTTATGAGGAAAAATATATTTCCTTCATTTTTAGTCAAGAAAGTTCAAACTGGAAAGAAAACACATTTTTAACAGGCAGGATAGTTAACTATTGGAATATCTTCCTAAGTAATGCAGTAACCTTTCCATCACTTGGAATCTTTCCATTGAGACTGGATGGCTTTGTAAAGGTATAAGTTTGTTCAACCAAGGGCTGGGTGAAATTCTCTGACCTGTGTCAATGCAGATGGACAAACTAGACTATCATGGTCCTCTCTGGCCTCAAAATACATAAATCTGTAAGTTTGCTGTGAAATTAAAAAACTGCCTTAAAAATGTGGGTCCCATATCAGTTTAGAAACAAAGGAATATTTTCATTTCAGCCTTGGACAAATGTCAGAGCTGTAGGACAGGTCTACACTTAAAATGATGCAGCAGTGCAACTGTGTCATTACTGTACTTCTGTGAAGATGCCACTAGAACAATGTTTTTCAAAGTGGTCTGCGGACCCACTCTGAGAAAACCGCTACCAGGCTACTTTGGTTTGTTTACTTATTGGCTCCGCAGCCACGGAGTCTCACGGCTCCCATTAGCTGCTGATCACTGTTTGCAGTCAAGGGAAACCGCGGGAAGCAGTATGACCCAGACCGCTGCTTCCCACGACTCCCCTTGGCTGCAAATGATGAACTGCAGCCAATGGGAACCATGAGGCTTCATGGCTGCAGTAAGTAAACAAACTGGAGCGACCCAGTAGCAACTTTTGCAAAGTGGGTCCGTGGACCACTTTGAGAAACACTACACTATGCTGATGGAAGAGCTTCTCTCATCAGCACACTTAATCCATCTCCAGGAGAGCTCGTGGAATGAGGTGTAACAGTTAACTCGAACTAAGGACTTAGTGTAGCCACGGGCAGTTAGTTTGGACTAGGGGGATTTAAAAATGGCGCCCGGACAAGAAGATGCAAATAAGCATTTGCAACTTCGAATGCCTACATTAGCCTCCCTAGTTCGAACTAGGGGACTAGTGTAGACATACCCTCAAATATTAAAATCTCTCTTACCTCTATAGCACAACATGACATGACATTTGAAATCATCTCTTTATGTTTCTTTTTTGTCATTAATTTGTTCTGGTATTGTTTCCTTTTCAGGTTGTTTTTCTTTTTCTTCTTCTTCTTGTTTGGATTCTTCCTTGTTGTCTATAAAATACATAAAAAATGTTATAAAACATTTTATAATCAAATTCTTTGTGTTCCTGTCAAATAAATATACATTTGACAGCAGTAAGCTCTCCCTAACTATGCAAAATACTCCTTTCAAGAAATAACATGTTTAGCTCCAGTAAAAGAAGCTGAAAACAACCTCCATGTTAAATAATCATATGTCAGTGTTCATTAGACATAACAGACTCAGGGTACGTCTACACTGCAGCAATTTTCTGGAATAATGGTCATTATTCTGGAAAAACAGTACTAGTGTCCACACTGCAACTAAGTTATTTTGACAAAACGTTGAAATAACGGAGGGCTTTTTCCAATGGCAGTAAACTTCATTCTATGAGAAATAAGGCTTTTTCCGAAAAAGCTTCTTCAGAAAAAGGCATGTGTGGATGCGGAAGAGGGCGTGCTTATGTAACCCCCAAGGAGATTACCTAGATTCCCGGGGCCTTGTCTGCTGGCAGCTCAGGGAGAGGTACACTGAGTTTGCCTTGGCTCCCCCTCTCTAAAAGGGCAGAGTCTGCCCGAGAACCCATACGGAGTGAAATGCCCCTCCCAGGGAAGTCAGGAGAGGGAGGAGAAGCCATTGTTTGAGGAGTCTGGAGCCAGCCAGGGCATGGGGAAGGCTGGCTGTGTGGGAGCTAGTAAGCCCCAGGCCTGCATGCAGGGTTTTCCCCTGAGAACTAGCCTCCAGGGACCTGAAAGAAAGATCCCTCAGCTGGGTTTTATTTCTCCACTGTTGATTCCCAGTTTGTAGAGTTTGCTGGGAAACTTCCCCAGCCAGATTGAGTTAGCCTTCCAGCTCCATAGGTGAGACCAGTCAACACATGGTCAGCTCTGCTCTGCCTGCTAGTTCAGGGCTGCTGCCTGCCTTATGTGTGTCTGAATGCTGGGGTAGGAGATTAGTTTGAATTGTAGTGCATGGTGTAACCTGCACCTTGAGCCTTGTACCCCTTTGTGGTGAGGGGAAATTCTGGGACCATAGCAGCCTGATCCCTGCCAGAAGAGACCAGCCCCTCTGCAGTGACCGAGTCATCTCTGAACCTGAGGCTCATTCATGGAGTGTGTGAGTGCACCATCTTTTAGTCAGTCAGGGAATTTGTTTGGGGGATTTTATAACCTGCCGCATATTAACCCTGTGGAGGGATTTACCACCTTTTCCCACTTGTGAGTCCTTTGAGCTGTACTGGACCCAGTCAGCCCCACTGCTAAACCACTGCAGAGAAGAATTTTGTGGTCATAAGTCATCAAGGGCCCCAACAAAGTATGCGTGCCAACAGGACACTAATCTTACAGTTGCTGGGCACCGGTGAACTTAAAAATAGCGTTTTACCCTGTTCTGTTATATTTGTCTCCTGTTTAATTTAATTGTGTTTAATATAGTGTATGGCTACGTCTAGACTGGCATGATTTTCTGGAAATGCTTTTAATAGAAAAGTTTTCTGTTAAAAGCATTTTTGGAAAAGCGCGTCTAGATTGGCAGGACGCTTTTCCACAAAAGCACTTTTTGCAGAAAAGCGTCCATGGCCAATTTAGACGCGCTTTTCCACAAAAAAGCCCCGATTGCCATTTTTGCGATCGGGGCTTTTTTGCGGAAAACAAATCTCTGCTGTCTACACTGGCCCTTTTGCGCAAAAGTTTTTCGGCAAAAGTCTTTTGCCTGAATGGGAGCAGCATATTATTTCCACAAAAACACTGATAACCTTACTTGAGATCATCAGTGCTTTTGCGGAAATTCAAGCGGCCAGTGTAGACAGCTGGCAAGTTTTTCCGGAAAAGCAGTTGCTTTTCCAGAAAAAGTGCCCAGTCTAGACACAGCCTATGTGTTTGTGTTATTTTCTGGGAGTCTCCAACTATCTGGCAGGTAAGTGGGGATTCCACTGGGTTAGAATTTTCCTCCCAAGCTGCTCTGGTGACCCTGCCAGGAAGGAGTGAGGGGGGTAGAAGCATCGCCAAATAAATCCATTGGAAGAAATAAAGTTGAGTGGGTGGCAGGATCCAGAAGAACCCAGACCTGTCCATCAAAACCCGTAAGCAGATTGGCATTAAAGAAGGTAATCAGGTAGAGAGGGGATGCTACACTAACAAAAAAAGAGGCCTCAGGAAATAACACAGGTGCCCTACTGGCCACTCCATCCACACTCATCACAACTCTATAGTTCTTGTCTCCTAGCAGCTCTTAAAGCTGCAGACACACGGGACAGGGCTTTTGGCAGGAAGCCAGCCCTGGGAGCTGCAACACACTGTGCGGCTGCCACTGCCAAACATCTGGGACCAACGTCCCAGCCTCAAACCCCCCAAGATCCCACTGGTCCTCACAGGGAGCATACAGGGGCAGGCAAAGGCATTCACCATCTTGGTCTAGAGAGGAGATCCTGGCCCTCGTGGAGGTATAGGGCGAAGAGGGGACCCTCCAGTATCTCCGCCACAGAACACTGGCATCTACGGCCAGACGGCCAACAGCCTGGCCATGAGGGGCCACCACTGCACTCTGGAACAGGTGCATGTGACGGCGGGCTGGACCCCCGCTCTGGAGGCCGCCCGAGTGCAGCTTTTTGGGGAGCACAGACCAGCAAACGCCGAACCTGCCACACATGCGCCAGGGGGCTACCACCCGAACACGGCAGCACTAGGACCCTGCAGCCACCGGCCTCCCTTAGCGTGGGGGCGCTGGATGGTGTATCACGGGGAATTCAAAAGGGAGGGGGGACTGAAGAGGCAGGGGGAGAGCAGGGGCTAATTGTGCTCTCGCCCCCAGGAAGCCCAGAGAAGGTAGCCCGCAAGAAAGGGGCGGACGTGACTGAGAGTGAGCTTCCCAGGCCTGGCAAAGGAGACTGACGGACGAAGGATGCGGAGGAATCCAAACTGATACTTGCAACCAGGCATAAACTTGCGGTGACTGTGGGACGGGTACACTAACAAGTGATAAAAGGAGGACAGAGGCAGAACAAAGGGGGGGGGGGGCTTAGGGTGCACCCCGAACCCTGACTTTGTTACAGTGTGGAGCAAGGTTAAAGAGCACTGACAGGGTTACACTAGGGCCAGGGGCTAGCATCGGCGAGGGAAGCACCTCTGATGGTGGACTCTGAGTTGGAGATGCACATTGTTGACCGCCCAGGGGTCCCAGCCCAGGAGGAGGAGAAGGAGAAGGAGGAGCTGGAGGAGGAGGCAGAGATGGGCAGCACCATCACCACCATCACCCTGTAGCCAGTACCCCAAGTCCTGGATGTCTCCCAAGCATCCTCCGAGGCCGGAGAGGGATCATCAAGTGAGTGCTCTTAGTTTTTCACACACGTAGGGCGAGGGTGCCGGGCACTGAGGGGATGGGGTGCGATCGTTGCTCAGCCTTCTCAGTCTGGCCCTCGTGCTGCAGTCCGTGCACGTAGATGCACGTGAAGCGCCAATCTGCACCATGCAGCCCCAGGAGACAGCCCAGAGCTCCTGCTCACAGGCTTTGGGGAGGCCATGCATGTTTCTGACCCCCAGGGCGGATGCCCTTCCACTAGCAGTCACCACTGGAAGGAGGCTGGGGACAAGGGCACACGCACAGCTGTACACAGGCTCTGGAGTGCTTCATGATGCACACGGGCATGACTGCATGCTCGAGGCACCACCCGCTCCTGTAAACAGCGCTGCCAAGCGCAGGTGTGTGCGCAGCCCCAATGGAAGCCCAGGCTGCACTTCCCTGCCATGCTCAACCCCACTCCAGCCCCCACCTCTTGCCTATGCCCTTATTCTCCCAGGACCCCCCACCCCAGAGGTCACCGAGGTCCCGAGGTGGAACTACCAGCCAAACCATGTGTCAGTCTCAGCCCCAGCTCTGAGCTTCTCCATTGCCCTACAAGGTTCTCACCCCACATCCCCACAGCCAGGTTCTCAGCCTCCTTCTTCCCCAAATCCAGGTTCCCAGCCCCCCTTCCTCCCCAGTTAATTGTATCTCAGAAATTCAAACAAAGACTTATTTAAAAAAAAAACATTGTTTTTATTGAGTGTACAGGGAAAGGGAGAAGTGAGGGGTTGTTGTGCGAAAGGCAAATGGGGTCAAGGTACAGGCCCCTAGTAGGGAGGCTGGGGAGAGTAACTGGGGTCTTTCAGAGAAACTCTCCCTCAGGGCCTCCCCGATGCGCACTGCCACCTGCTGGGCCTGGAAGATGACAGCTGTGCGTGGCTGCTCAAAGGCTCATCTCTCCTGGCTAGCCTCTGTCCCCCACCCTGGAAGGAAGGCCTCCCTCTTCCTCTCCACAATTTTGTGGAGAACACAACATGAAGAGATCACCTGGGGAATGCTGTGCTCCTTCACGTTGAGGAGGGTCAGGAGGCACCTGAACCTTGTCTTCATGCGCCCAAAGGCACATTCCACCTGGATGCAAACCCTGCCCAGGCGGGCAGTGAAACAATGCCTGCTTGGGTCCAGGTGGCTGGTGTACAGCTTCTTAAGCCACAGCATGAGGGATGCACAGTGGCATCTCCATGTTCCCGACCATGAAGTTACGCTGGGGGAAGAATATGCCAGCCTCCGGCTTCTGGTAGAGGCTGGAGTTTCTGAGCATGAGGGCATCATGTGCCCTCCCTGACCAGCCCACGAAAATGTCTGTGAACTGGCCATAGTGGTCAACCAGGGCCTGCAGGACCATCGAGAAATATCCTTTTCTGTTCATATACTGGGTGGCACAGTGGTCGGGGCATGGATGGGGATGTGGTTTCCATCTATCACCCCCCTCCAACCGCCCGCAGCTGGGGAAGCCCAGGGCAGCAAATCCGGTGACGATGGGATCCAGGTCTCCCAGGCAGATGACCCTGCAAGCAGGATGGTGTAAATGGCCCTCACCACCTGCAGGAAGCGACAAAGACACAAAAAAGAGAATAAAAGGTGGTGCCTGAACCCTTGGGAGGTCCTGAGCCATCCTCCTTCTAACCCTCCCACAAACACACCAGGAGCCACCTGCTATAAAGCCGCCTCCCCCTCTCCCCCAGGGCTGTGTGAGGGCATTACTGCAGAATCCCCTGGGGGCAGGGTTTTTTCCCACACACCTCACCCCCCCACACTCCCAACCCACCCTTTCCTCAGGATCCCCCTTTCCAGTACTCCCCCCACCTCCAGGGACTGCAGCCCGACTCCTGCCTTACCTCCATGAGAAGGGCCCCGACGATGGACTTTCCCATGCCAAACTGGTTGCCCATGGACTGACAACTGTCTGGCATGGCAAGCTTTCAGATGGCAATGGCAACCCACTTCTCCAGGGGGATGGCAGGTTGCATCTGGATGTCCCTTCGACGGAGGGCAGGGGCGAGCCAGGCACACAGCTCAATGAGGGTCGCCTTCCTCATACAGAAGTTATAGAGCCACTGCTGGTCGTCCACCGCTCCATCATGAGCCAGTCCCACCAGCTGGAACTGGCGTCCAGCCTTCAAAACTGTCGCTCCATTGTGGGGTGCGGTTACTAAGGCTTTGCTCCCGCACACAGGCAAAGGTTCTCAAGGATAAGCTCGGCATTGTCCTTCCATTGCTCTGCTGCTCCTGCCCAGAGCTTCAGAGCTGCCCCTTGGGAGCCTCCTGCTTGTTGTGCAGAGTGGGGGAGACAGAAGCAGGGGAGCGTTGATGTCACTCTGTCCCTCTCCCCTGTACCCCATCTTCACAGAGTGAGGAGGGTGGGTCCTCAGCAAAGGGATGGAGCAGGGGTACTTGGGTTTGAGAACTGACAAATTCAAAAAGTGATTTTGTGCTTAAAAAGGTTGGCGACCCCTCGTGTATATGACTCTGCTTCCACATGTCAAAAAAATAATGAAAGCACTCTTTATGTTGTTAGTACATTTCTGACACATCCCTCTCATCTACTCATAGCAAGCCAACCAAAGACTGAAGACAAATGAAATCTATATTTGAGTAATGGTGTGTGTTCCATAATATGCTATTAGGCACATCAGTAAAGCTACCAACACAGAGAACAAACAATATTGCAATCGTATTGCAAACCAATCCATGTTACCACTAGTACCTAGAACTGTGCAAATAATGGATTCTTCAGTTTGCTGACAATTGAAATAATTCACACTGCACTGAAAATGAAATTTTCAGCAAACTGAATAGTCAAAAAATTATTTAAGGCAGCTGTTCTCAACTGTGGTTCAGGACCCCAAAGTAGAATGCAATCCCATTTTAATTAGATAGCTAAGGCCCAAGCCCAAGCCCCATTGCCTGGCACAGAAGCTGAAACCCTGCACACAGGGTGCTGTGCAAATTGTGTATCTTATTTTGAATCTATTTCAAAATAGGCTATTTTGAAATTTGGTGCACCTATACAGCACCAAATTTCGAAATAACGCGTTATTTCAAGCTAACCCTTATCCCCTGTGCAACAAGGTTTACCGCGATGACAAAATAGAGCGCCTGTTATTTCAAAAAATATTTCAAAATAAGAGGCAGCTTGTGAAGATGCTGGGTAGCTACTTTGGGATATCATTGACTACATTCAAGACTCTCATTAATGGTAATTTTATCTGCCATACTTGATGCAGGGTATGGCACACAGACATTGTGGAATTTATCTGGCAGCTTAACATGATACATCTAGCAAGTCCAGGGTCTTACAGTTATACAACAAGTTGGACAGCACAACAACTTTACAGAGTTTAACTTAGTTCGAAGCTTAATAACATGTTGCTGCCAGACTGCCTTTTAGTCTGACAAATGATGAATTGGTCTTGTTGGTACAACTTGTCAGCTCCTTGTCTACAGTAACATCATTTGAAAATATACTATCAAGATAGCAAAAGTCTATAACAGCATTCAGCTGTGTGTTGCTGATAGTGACTTTTGGTTTCATGTTGCGTTCCCCTGGTACAGGTTGATACATGACCTCTGTCTCTTTCAGATTGATTGTCAGCCCATACCCTTCTGCAGACTCTGCAAATCTGTCTGTAATCCATTGTATATCTTCTAGAGTATATATCTATAGAACACAGTCATCAGCATACAGCAGCTCATAAATAATTGCCTTCAATACCTTCATAGAAGATTGCAGCCTGTTCAGATTAAATAGTTTTCCTGATAAACTTATCCTAATACAGCATTTATGTCTTTTGTAGCATCATCAAGCATTGTTGCAGAGAAGAAATCGAACAAGAGTGGTCCAGTAATGCAGCCTTGCTTAATACCATTAGTATTAAGAAATAGGTCAGACAGAACACCATCTACATAGACTCATCCAAGCATTCCATCAGAAAAGAGTCTCAGAATGTTGGTGAATTTTTCTGGACAACAAATCTTAAAAAACAATTAGATGGTTTCAAATGCTTTAGCCAGATCAATAGAGATAGTGTAAAAGTCCATTGCTTTTTTTCTGCATTTCTTATACATCTGATGGACTATTGATATCAAGTCATCTGAACCTCGTGTTGGCCCAAAGCTGTATTGCAATTCCATTAATATGAAGTTGGTGGTGTTGCACAGCAGATGATCAAAGAGTACTTTAGTCAGAACCTTTTCAGCCATGAAGAGTATTGAGATTCTGCAACAGTTACCACAATTGGACTTTTCTCTTTTCCTCTTGTATATGGTGACAATGGTGGTATCTTTCAAGGGTTATGATATGTCTTCAGTACTCCATGCATTGAGAAGTAACCCATGCAATCACTGGAGCAGGATCTCACCTCCATACTTGAATATTTCTGCAGGAATGCCATCAGAACCAAGTTCTTCATGGCACGGACTGTAATGCTGAGTTCCCTATGTCATCAGATCTTAGGCATGAATTATTTTTGGTGGTGATGAGTTGTCACACCATCTATATTTTCTTTCTCATTGACTTGTGCTCCAGTGGCATGCATTCCCAAGACAACTGGCAAGAGCTAGGGCTCAGTTATAGCTGTCAAGGTGGAATTGTTCAATGAGTCCTCTAGAGCAGTGGACTTAAGTGACTGTGCCTCACTCCCTTTCTTTGTATCTTTTACATGCACACACAGCAAACCAGTTCTTAATGCAGAGCAGAGAGCAGCAGCAAGGTAGCAGATGCTGGTAGCCCTCACCACGAGGTAGCCCAGGCTAGTGCTGTCCTCTCAGTCCCTCACTTGGAGGTGGCAGGGCTCTGGCTATCAGACTCAGGCTGCCAGCAGCAGTGCAGAAGTAAGGAAGGCAACATGAAAAGTGCTTGTCAGTTTCACTTTTTACAGCAGTCACAACTCCCCATTGCCACTCTTACTTCTGCACTGCTGCTGCCACCCTGAGCCTGACAGCCAGAGCCCTGCC
The DNA here is from genome assembly GCF_052426305.1 of Pelodiscus sinensis. Lineage (NCBI taxonomy): Eukaryota > Metazoa > Chordata > Testudines > Trionychidae > Pelodiscus > Pelodiscus sinensis. The sequence goes on from NC_143054.1 coordinate 33,858,499, forward strand.
ACCTCCAAGTGAGGGACTGAGAGAAGGACAGCGCTAGCCTGGACTACCTCGCAGTGAGGCATCCATGTGGGTGGGGAGAAGAGCCCAAACTTAGTTGGGGAGCTCTGGCTGCTGGCTTGGGGTGCTGATGCTCCAGCTGCCCTTTTTAGACCCACCTCCCAGGTTTGCCCAATGCTTTTACATGAGCCCCAGCTATCAAGGGCTCCTTTTCAAAAAGCATACAGCTTGCACCTCCCTTGATACATTCCTGAACTTGTCTTGGGAGGCTCACTCCATTGTTTGAATGATGTGGCTGGGGTTCTGCTCCTTTTCTCGCTTGGAGGAGTGCTGGGGAAGAAGCATGCTGGCAGCTCCTCCAGTGGCCTGTCCTGCTGTACACAAATGGAGATGCAGCTCTGTGAAAGGGCAGGGCTGGGGGTTCTGCTCCTTTTCTCGCTGCAGTTCCCGGGACAGTCCTGGACTGCAAGGCTCTCCTAGAAACTGCAGTGGAGAAAGGAGCAGAATGCTGGCAGCTCCTCCCTGACATGGCTGTGAGGAAGGATGGGGGCAGTACAGCAACCAAACTGGAAGAGCTGCCAGCATGGGGCTGCTCAATGGCCCCATGTTCTGCTCCGTTCCCAAAGTCTCCAGTGCAGCAAGAGGGGGGCACACCCCATGACCCCCAGGTAAAGGGCATCCTGGGGAAGGTTCTTGAATGCCCAGGCAAATTCTGCAAGGGCTCTGGAAGCAGTATGGGGGGCCCAGACTGAGGATGGCATCACATGGAAGGTCACCTGCCTCCCCTTAGCTGATGCTCCCTCCATAACAGTAAGAAATGGATATTACTTGTACCACTGGTGCCAGGACAGGTTCACTACACTTCTTCCCATACTGCTTTAAGAGTCTTTGCAGAATTTGCCTGGGCATGCAAGGACCCAGTTGGTACCACTTAGAAAGTATTGCGAAGATCTTGCTTATACAGAGGCTATGTAAAAGCAGGGGGGATTTATGCACGTGGCCTTTTTTACATTTGACGAGGCTAGCTGGCAACCCATGACAGTAGTAGAATCACTACCTTGATCACCAGTACTAGATATTTCACATAGGCATGTGTCACTAAAAGTGCCCATGGCATTAACCAAAGGTATGTCTACACTACCCCGCTAGTTCGAACTAGCGGGGGTAATGTAGTCATCCGCAATTGCAAATGAAGCCCGGGATTTGAATTTCCCGGGCTTCATTTGCATGAAGCCGGCCGGCGCCATTTTTAAATGCCAGCTAGTTCGAACCCCGTGCCGTGCGGCTACATGCGGCACTGAGTAGCTAATTCGGATTAGGCTTCTAATCCGAACTAGCTGTACTCCTCGTGGATTAGGAAGCCTCATTCCACGAGGAGTACAGCTAGTTCGGATTAGAAGCCTAATCCGAACTAGCTACACCGTGCCGCGTGTAGCTGCACGGCACGGGGTTCGAACTAGCCGGCATTTAAAAATGGCGCCGGCCGGCTTCATGCAAATGAAGCCCGGGAAATTCAAATCCCGGGCTTCATTTGCAATTGCGGATGCTACATTACCCCCGCTAGTTCAAACTAGCGGGGTAGTGTAGACATACCCCAACTTATTAGCTAGAGAGCATAAAATAACTTTGAAATAAAATTGGCTAGCAAACCGGAAAAGAGCAAATTCATAATTGAGCAACAAGAGAAAAACTGATGCTAACTTCTTGTTTCACTCATACTTAGACCCTCATCGGCCAGTTCAATATACTTATGTATGCAAGCTTGCAGCACACATTCCAAATCTGCTGATTCAAGAGATTCCTAACCTACATGGTTCAGTGTATGAAACCTACAATTCAAGATTTCACTGACAATGTTTACGCAGAAAGGCAAAAGTCTGCTACATATAACACAAACTTAGGTTAATTGCACTACAGTTTTCTGTTCTAAATTTGTCTTGCACATGAAGTTCTTTCTAATCTATCAATAACTATGTAACATACCTTTAGATTCTGCAGGCTTTTTGAGAAAGAATCCAAACATATTCTTGAAGCTCCATTCTTTCTTCTTTTCCTGAAATACAAATCATTAGTATTTTTCTATGCAACCGGTTCAGACATCGTGACAGACCAATTTACATCAGAAAATTAAAAAAACTAACGTATAGAATGGCTACAAGAAAATGAGGGAAGACTTGCTGGCAGTCTATAAATATCTGAAGCACACAAAAAACCAAATTCAAACACAATTTAAATTCTTGACATACAAAATGATATTCTTGACATACAAAAGCAATCCCCACTAAAGTCAGTGGCATGTCCAGAACATTTCCCAAAAAGAATTTGCTCCAAAATTATTAGGGTGTAATTTGGAATAACTGAATGGAATCATAGAAGGCTAGATCTAAAGAAATGCTTCCTGACGGGGAACTATGATAGCAAACTCCTAAGTGAGTGCAAACTTCCTGTCACACCTCTGTGATGTTGTGCCCCAGTATTTTAATGGAAATATGTTTTTGAATATGAATATGCCTAACTCAAATATCTGTTTGATAAATGTAACATGAGACCTATCATTAGAGAGCTTGTACTCCCCTGAATGTGTATATTCTGTTTGTGTGCATGCATCATTCCTGTATTTGAAGTTAGCATTATGATGTATTAACCAGTTTAGTGATCTAAGCATACTGAGTGAGGGTCATTAACAGCACTTAAGAAACTTAATGGCCTGGTATTTGGGACAAAGTTCTGTGAACAGTCTTGCTTTTCCTGTAAGCCCAGACTATGATTGGTCCTATGAAGACATGTGACCATGCCATCTGGTGTTGGAATCCATCTTGAACGTTGTACTTTTCCACAGGGATATGGGGAACTGAACAAAGACTTCCCTCCCTACGGAAATTCTATACAGGTTGAACCACTGTAGTCAGGCACCTTTGGGACCTGACCAGTACCGAACCAGAGAATTTACCAAACCATGAGAGGTCAATATTGTCTAGCAGCATTACCAACATTTCCACTGCTTACTGGACTCTGAGAAGACATTTAGGGGTAAATTAGAGCTAAATAACAGCATAGAACACTGAAAGCCAGAACTGGTGGCTGAAAACAAACTTTATGAGACAATGGGAAACTTGGCCTCACTCATGATAAGTGGACATCTGGCTAACTAAAATCATGCTGGATCATGAATGTAAACTTTATGCAGTGGTAAAGATCTATTTGGGGTTTTGTCCCTTTAGGGCTGTGTACCTGGATGCTGTGTCAAGTCCCTTTGACTGAGCCTTCCCAGAGCTAAGCTGCTCTGAGTGTTTGTGTTGCTCTGCTATGGTCTGTGACCCCAACTCTTTGCTGGGGGAACCCAGGGCTTCTAGTTCACAATGACAAGATGGTGGGCACCTCATTGGTTAGGTAGGTGGGCTCAGTGGTACAATCAGGCCATCAGGTGACAGTCTCAAGGAGATCTCTGTGACCCAGCCCATCACAGTCACTCTTACCATTCATAGAATTTGTCATGCTCCCTCTCCCCCCTCACTCCTATGGCTCACTGTGAAAGCCATCAGAAGTGAGGGTGGCAAGGTGCTTCTGCTGGTGGCAGTATTGTCTTTATAGCTGGCCGATTGAAGAGGGATGGCAGCAGGTAATGGCATCCATGTTGTTTTATGTAATCCTAGTCTCATACCACACTGCAATACCCACACTATTTTTATTTCATTCCCACTATTACTGTGGCAAGTCCTACAGGATCCCAGTTTCTTTGTGCCTTCCCAAAGAAACACGTTTTCCTCCTGAGGAGCAGGCCTCCCATTTCTGCACCAATGCTCTCATAGGAGCCAATTCCACGGGTGCTCCAGGAAGGGGTGACGCGTGGAGAGCATGAGGGATCACATGCCCTCCATACACAGTGGCTGGGAAGGGCCAGCCAGCAACTAAGAGGACTAGTGGGGAGGCCTAGCACCCACCGCAGAGATCCAGCCCTCCTGCACTCGCCAGCAGCAACAGGGGAGCAGCGCAAAGCAGCCTCAGCTCACTCTGCTTTCCAGGTGCACCACAGCCAGGGTCAGGGCAGTACCACCCCCGCACTCACCAGTGGGAAGCAGAGTGATATGGCTGGGGAAGCACAGGAAACTCAGCCACATTGCTCTGCTTCTCCCAGCACTGCCAATGAGGCCGGGTGGGGTTGAGGTAGAGTGGGGATGGGAAGAAACAGGGCGGAGTTATGGGGGAAGACATGGAGTGGGACAGGGCAGGGTCTGAAGCTAAGAACCTCCCCTTGGGGATAATTAGAAGATGGCCCCTGTAACTGCTCTAATTGTTCCATTAATACTTGATAGTCCTCTAAGTTGATATGCTAATGAATATGGATAAAAACCTAAATGGATGGATAGGTCATTTAAAAGTTCACTTTTGAATGTTCTCTTTATTGTTTTCCTGGTTAGCATTATTGATGACTGATGCTTAGTGTATACAATGTCTAGGTGATCAATAGTGACCTTGTCTTCATGGAAGCACTAACATACTTTTATCCACAGAACAGTATGAAGAAACTAAGTGGAGAAAATAATTAAAGATACTGTGTTGGCAACATATTATAAAGTCAATAAACAAAATCAACATGGCTTTGATTTTTTAATCACAAATTTTCTGTGCGAGAGACACTTTATCAAACACTCTGAGCTTTATTGGCAGTTCTAAGATAAATCCTGCAAATCTATTTCAAATATACATTCCAAATACTACTTTTATCATATTCCCTGCCTGAGTATTAAACTCTTCTCCACTTTACCCTCTTAAGAGTTTCCCTGAAGCATTTATGTATCATATACCTGCTGTTTTTGAAAATTAATATTATTTAATATATGTGTTCCACAAATATTGCTGAGATTATGGAAGGGAATAGATATGATAAACTTATTTGAATTTGAATTCTTAAAATCTAGAAATAAGCACAGATCCACACCCCATAAATTACAGATGGTATAGCTGAAAGCAGAATTCTGTACTAAAGGATAATCATGCTGGGGATGTATGTTAATACACACACACAAAGTTGTTTAAAGCCTTGTGTCAAGAAAGAACTTACACGTGTGCTTTACTTTGTCCTTAGTCCTACAGAACTCATGGTCATGATTAATTCTGAGCATTTATCTGAGTCCCCTTGACATCAATGACACTCAAGCACATGCTTAATAGTTAAGAACATGCTTAAGTAGTACATTGAATAAGATGCTTTCCTGAATTGGTGACTGTTAATTGGCTACAGCATATTTGTTTAATTTATTTACTATTTCTGAAACACAAAAAATCATTCTGAATTCAACAAATGTTTGACAGATTATCATATTTAATCCTACTAATGCAGTTTTATTAAGTAATTTTTGTATATTATAGGAAGATATTCCCTCCTAACAATGGGTAATTGTACATTTCAGGCCAAGTTTTCAATGCTAAAATTCCCAGAGGACACAGCATGTATGATTATGTTTCTAACATAGAGAAACAGACTTAAACAAATCATTCTTGGAAATATCACAACTCACTATTGTGAACTCTCTTCTGTGAGAACCTCCAGTTGGTTGCTGCTGTCAACACCCCATGTGAGCTCTCAGGTGAGACGTCAGTGACACAGCCTATTGGTCAAGTCACACACAATATCTATATACCAACAAATCCCTTCCAGGGTAAAAGGTCTAACAGGGCTTATCCTTGTGCCCTTGTTAGTCTTTAGTCTGTCTCTGGGTTCAATCCTCAGGCCCTTCTGAGCTATCTCTAAGTCTGTATCTGCCCTAGTATAAAGCAGTGCCCCCGACCTTCCTTGCTGGATACCTTTTACCATATCAGTTTTTATTGGCCCAGCTCCATCCAGATCACTCCCTCAAGTTCAGTCTCCTTCCTGGGGTAACAAAGTCTAACAAATAATTGTCCTTCTACAGAATCATCAGCCCTACAACCCTTTAAATGCCAGCCCAGTGCTTGGGCTTCTACATGAACCTTATCCCCTTCTCCAGGTTTTGGGCACTGCCACATAACCTCTTCCTCTTCATCCTTCTGGCCTTATCAACAAATGATCTGCTCAGGTCCTGCAGCTCTTTTTAATTGAGCCTTCAGCTGTCTGATTGGCTGTGGGGAAAAAGCCAATCAGGCCAGGCAGGCCTGGAAGACTCACCCTTGCTTCCCCTTTTCTGAGGCAGATGTGGTAGGATCACAGGGACACCCCTTGGAGGCTTCAAAGGGCCTAGTGTACCCTGTCACACACACACTCAGGTTTTACTGTATGCTCCTGGTGCTGACCAACAGTAATGCAAAATAAAGCATCCAAATATGAATGCACTGCACCTTATAAAAATTATTCAAGTATTACATATAATCTATTTCACTTAGATGTTAAGATGTGATTGACTGTAGACAGTGGCACAATGAAACCAATTCCTGTTAAAGAATAATAAGATATATGGAGATATACCATCTCATAGAGCTGGAAGGGACCTTCAGAGGTCATCTAATCCACTCCCCTACCCTCATGGCAAGGGCAAGCACAATCCCTGACAGATTTGCCCCAGATCCATACATGCCCCCAACAAGGATTAATCTCACAATCCTGGGTTTAGCAGATCAATGCTCAAACCACTGAGCTATCCCTCCCCCCAACTTAATGTTTGTAAAACAAAATGGTAAACTCTGTATAATGTTAAGTATTGTGTGTATTTAGAAAAAGTACTTGTGCTGAATATGGCAATTTCCTACAATATCATTTCTGTGTCACTGTGAGCCAGGGATCGTATGTATTTCCATGAGGGAAAAGGCACCACAGTCCTCCAGATACCAAGAATAGATACTAAAAATGGGCAGGAGGAGGGAGGGATCCAGCAGATTCACTCGTTTGTAATACCTCCAGAAAATACCGCCTATTGGGGAGGTTCACCTATACTAGTTCAAACTGGATTCTCCACAGGCCAGGCTCACCAAAAGTGTGTGTGTGGAGGGGGAGGGGGGAACGACTAAAGGAGACAGTTTCCCCAGGGCCTGGCAATTCAAAGGGGCCTCGAACTTCCAGCTGCTACTTCAAAGAGAACAAAAGATGGGACCTGCCCCAAAGAGCTTACAATCTATAAGCAATCAAGCTACCTTTCTGCCCCAAGCAGGGCTAGACTGAACAACTTTTGTTAATATGTAATTTACTCAAATGAATAGCCCATAGTTATTCATTTACGTATGTGGTCACAATGCAGTCTAGCCCACAACAAGTAGGGTATGTCTACACTAGCCCCCTAGTTCAAATTAGGGAGGCTGATGTAGGCATTTGAAGTTGCAAATCAAGCCTGGGATTTAAATATCCCATGCTTGATTTGCATCTTCCCGTCCGGTCGCCATTTTTTGAAATTTACAAGTCCGGACTAACTGCCCGTGTCTACATGTGGCAGGGACCTGGTAGTTCGAATTAAAGCCCTAGTTCGAACTACCTATTATTCCTCCTGGAATGAGGTTTAACGGGTAGTTCGAACTAGAGCTTTAATTAGAACTACCGGGTCCCTGCGGCGTGTAGACGCGGTCAGTTAGTCCGGACTTGTAAATTTCAAAAAAAAAATGGCGACCGGATGGGAAGATGTAAATAAAGCCCGGTATATTTAAATCCCGGGCTGCATTTGCAACTTCGAATGCCTACATTCGCCTCCCTAGTTCGAACTAGGGGGCTAGAGTAGACATACCCTTAGGAGTACTATTGCGCTTGTGATATATTGTTTTCTAGTTGAAATATTGCTCATCACACAGTTACAAATACATATAAATTCCCTCCAATCTACAGTACTATAGTCTGCTTACTGTTACATATTTCCTTTCCTGTACAGGAAAAAAATAACTTAGCATTATTTTTTATACAAACCTTTTTTTCAATATCCTCATATGGATTGCCATCTTCCTCAACCTATAAAAAAAATACACCATTCAGTCCCTTGCACTTTCAGTTGCAGTCCCATTACTAACATTTATCACTCATTCTTTGCTCTCAGTTTTAATCTCACACACAAAGGCTGTGTCTACATTGGCACCCCTTTCCGGAAAAGGGATGCTAATGTAGACTTTGGAATAGGCAAATCCGCGGGATTATCCTCTTTTCAAGCAGAAGCATTCTGAAATCTCAGCCTTGAGATCACCTTGTGAATAGACCGTTAGAGTCTTGTGTCTCGGCAGTGAGAGGATGGAAGGGACTAGGGAGAAGTCTTCTCTCCTCACATCTGCAAATTGTAAGAGCTAGCCAGGTAAAGACAGCAGAGTGGAACATACACTTCATCCTTTCAAAGAAGTGCAAATGCCACACTTTGATCCCTGAGACTCCTGGCAAAATGCACCTTCAGAGAGGCTTACAGCTGCATATGGATCTAAACATATAAAACTGGAAGTTGGAATAAAAGGGTATTTTAAAAATATCCATTGCAACTATATCAGAAGCAGTATAATAATCATAGTGGAGTACACTGAAAGTATAATCAGACACAGACATGTAGCCAAAGGCCCTTACTCAGCTTTTACTTATTTTTTTCTCAAACTAAACTGTAAATACATCTGGATTTGATTTGTTATGATTGTTAAAGGTCATATAAAGGAACAGAAACTCTACATGTTTCTTCAAAATTCTTTTTTCTTCCTCTTAAGCAGTATCCCTTCAAGTGAAACAAGGGCACACATTTCATTTCAGTCCTCAATATTCAGATTGATGGGTGATTTTCAGTTTCTTGCAAAGGATCTTTTCACAAATAAAGAAGTCCTTGCTCAGAACTGTTCTAGACGAACACAAATCCCTAACAGCTTTCAGATTTTTAATTTATGTGTTTGCTAATCAGAAAACTCCTCAGTGTATCAGATCTCTCAGTAGACTTGTATTTGACATTATATTTAGCTTCCTCTTCCCGGTGTCTGTTTTTGGCCAGTGGCATAATAAATCTAGATGACTCTCCATTTCTTCCACACAATGCCAGTTAAGAACTAACTCCCATATCCTGACTTTATTTGAGTTATTACTGAAAAAGACTCTAGATTTCATTTGTGTGCGTCCTTCATTTGTGGTCCATGTTCCCTGCATAGGACTTGTGTCTGATCAGTTTATTTGCAACTTCTAAATCCAAAATTTGCAAAATAGGGTTTTAAAATCCCAAATGCATAATAAGGCACCCAAATAAGGGATTAAGAGACCCTAACTTTAGGCACCCATTTTAAAAAATCTTGGATTAAGCCAATCCCCCCGCCCCTTTCGTGCCTCCTGGTCATAGCAGCCCCAATCCCCCTGCCATCACCTGCTCTGCTTCCCAGCCCCAGTGGCCCCAATCCCCTGGCCCCCTGTTCTGCCTACTGGCCCCAGTGGGCCCAGTCTCCTAGTCCCCTGCTTTACCTACCAGCACTTGGGATCCCAATCCCCTGCTCTCTGCTCCGCCTCCTGACCCACAGGTCCAGAAGGCTGCACCTGTCTCACTTTCAGCCTGCCTGCTCTGCTCTGAGCCCCAGCAGGGGACAGGAGTTGTAGGTGCACAAGCTGACCTTGTCCATAGTCGCACTGCCAGTTAATGGGAGAACTGGGGCAAGTCTATACTACAGAGCTATATCAGTGCAGCTGCATTAACGCAATTGCACCACTGTTGCACTTCTGGTAAAGATGCGCTATGCCAATGTGAGTGCTCTCCCATCGTTATAATTATTCCATCTCAGCAGAAGCTGTGTTGGCGGGAAAGCGTCTCCTATTGACATAGCACTGTTGTGGAAAGCAGAAATCTTGCATTGCTTAGGAAAGAGGGCTTTTTACACCCTTCATCAACGTAAGTTAGATCAGCGTAGGAGGAAGTATAGAACTGCCCTTTGGAAGATAATCTTGGACTCCTTTGCACAGTATTCTGTTCTTATTACTAGAGTGTATGATCCATTTTTCTGTTGGTAGTGCCCAAAGGGGAAGGCACTGATACAGCAGCAATGCTTTGCAGATTAACAACTCCCTCTTAATGAGCTACACACAGGATGAGATCCTAGCCCTACTGAAATCAATAGCAACATCCCACTGACTTCTATGGGGCTACGATTTCTGCCACAGTGTATACTGCACAACAGTAAGTTAGCACTTTCTTTAACAATCTTTTTAAATAAAAATAGAAGTAAAATATAGCCCAAGATATTCAAAAATAAATGCCTACTCTGAGGTTTGTACAAATACATGGCCTGAGTTCCAAAAGCGCTCAACAGCTAGCTACTTTCCTTGCCTTCTATGTGAGCTGCTTGATGCTCAGCACTTTGGAAAATCAAACTACTTATTTAGGTGCCTAAATATTGATTTACAAACTAAGTTTAGTCACTTGGTTTTAAAATTAAGGACATGTTAAATTACTAAAAATGTATTGCATTTTAACTTATAGTACAAATGGGTTACAGAAGGGATGTTTAGATTAGGTATAGGCCAGGTTCAAGTATCAGTCAAGGATGGTTCAAAAGCAACTGAAATTTTATGAACTGTTACTGTAAAACTGCAGTCCTAAATGACAGAAATATCTTTAGTTCAGATGATTCTGAAAGATTTCAACTGCTTTTGAATAATTTATCTCTAATCGGATCAGATGTTCTTGTGAGATTTCAGTGGCATCAAAACCAAAAGAAGAAAATAGATCCATCCCAGTTTTGGATCCAACCTAGGACTAAAGCTACATTAGTTGGTTTAAACAAAAGACGGAATTATGTAGCACTTTAAAGACTAACAAGATGGTTTATTAGGTGATGAGCTTTCGTGGGCCAGACCCACTTCCTCAGATTAATATGTGGAAGAAAATCGGCACAACCATATATACCATAGTGATACAATCAAAAAAATGAACACATGTGAAATTGACAAATCAAATTTTAGAACAGAGTTGGGTTGAGGAGGGAAGGTTAGTGTCTATGAGGTAATGACATAGAGGTGATAATAGGGGAAGTTTCTGTGAGGTAATGACATTACTCTCTTCTCAAACCCTACGCAACCAACACTCCCAGCTATCTCCGAGATACTACTGACTTCCTGAGAAAACTACAAAACATCGATAACCTCCCTGATAACGCCATCCTTGCTACCATGGATGTAGAAGCTCTCTACACCAACATCCCACATGAAGACAGATTACAAGCAATTAGAAACACTATCCCAGAGGATACCACTGCCAGTCTGGTAGCAGACCTGTGTAACTTTGTTCTCACCCACAATTATTTCCAATTTGGGGACAACTTATACCTCCAGATCAGCGGCACAGCCATGGGTACCCACATGACCCCACAGAACGCTAACATCTTTATGGCTGACTTAGAACAATGTTTTCTCAGATCCCGTCCCCTTTTACCCTTTCTCTACTTATGCTACATCGATGGCATCTTTATGATCTGGACCCATGGCCAAGAAACACTGGATACATTCCACAGAGACTTTAACAACCTACACCCTACCATCAACCTCAGCCTGGACCATTCTACACGAGAGATCCATTTTCTGACACCACAGTACAACTCACCAATGGGAAATTAGACACCACTCTCTACAGAAAACCCACTGACTCCTACAGTTACCTACATGCCTCCAGCTCCCATCCAGGACACACCATACAATCCATCGTCTATATCCAAGCCCTTAGATACAATCGCATCTGCTCTAATCCCACTGACAGAGACCAGAAACTTCAGGATCTCTACCAAGCATTTTTAAACCTCAATTACCCATCCGGAGAAATAAAAAAACAAATTGAAAGAGCCAGACAAATATCCAGAAACCATCTACTTCAAGATAGACCCAGGAAAACCAACAATAGAACACCACTTGTCATCACCTATAGCCCCGAACTTAAACCCGTCCAATGCATTATCAATAAACTACAACCTATACTGGAACAGGATACTACACTCCAAGAGGCTCTGGGAGACAGACCCATAGTCTCCTATAGACAACCACCTAACCTCAAGATGATTCTTACCAACAACCACAGGACATACCACACTAATACCAAGCCTGGAACTTTCCCTTGCAACAAAACCCGGTGCTAGCTTTGTCCACATATTTACTCTGCTGACACCATTATTGGACCTAACCATGCCTATTACAAGATCAAGAACACATATTCCTGTTCATCCAGAAATATAATTTATGCCATCATGTGCCTAAAGTGTCCGTCTGCTATGTACATTGGCAAACGTCTCAGACACTTCGCCAAAGAATCAATGCACACAAAACAGACATAAGACTCTCTCACAGAGAGAAAGCCGTTGCTTGCCATTTCAGCCAGACTGACCATTCCCTCAATGACCTTAAAACATGCATATTGCTTCAAAGAGACTTTAATTCCAGACTTCAACCAGAAGCTTCAGAATTGTCATTCATGCTTAAATTTGACACTTTATGTATGGGTTTAAACAAAGACTCTAATTATCTCACCCATTACAAAGATAGCGTCCCCAATTATCACCTCTAATGTCATTACCTCACAGAAACTTCCCTTATTATCATCCCTATGTCATTACCTCACAGACACTAACCTTCCCCCCCTTAACCCCACTCTGTTCTAAAATTTGATTTGTCAATTTCACATGCGTTCATTTTTTTTATTGTATCACTTTGGCATATATGGTTGTGCCGATTTTCTTCCACATATTGATCTGAGGAAGTGGGTCTGGCCCACAAAAGCTCATCTCCTAATAAACCATCTTGTTAGTCTTTAAAGTGCTACATATTTCTGTCTTTTGTTTCAGCTACACCAGACTAACACGGCTGCATCTCCATCACTATTAAGTTGGTTTAGACCTCTGAATCAAACAGGATGTACCTCCCTCATCCAGCATCCTTGGGACCTGACCAGTCCTAAACAAGGGGAGTTGCAGGATCAGGGGAGGTCCTTCCCAACATGGCCCATGCTGACCTGCTGTCCCCAGCTAGGGCACCCCCCCACACACACTACTGTGTGCCCGAGTGGAGCTCCCCAGGGATGGAGGTCTGAGGCTACTACCACCCTCCGATCTCCATGGCCAGGGCCAGAGCTCCACAGCTGTCACTGCCAGCCCCCATAATCTGCGGCCGGGGCCAGAGCTTTGCAGCTGCAGCTGTTGGCCCCTCGCTACTGTTCAGCTGTATGGGGAGATTTTGGCAGATCCAGTAATGTGCCTGAACCACTATTGCTTACTGCTTAAACTTTAGCAACCAAGGTAACAGGCCCAAAATAGGCCTAGACAGCATGACCAAGCCAGCAAGGGGGAAGAAGGGGGAGTTTGAGGGCAGCTTGACTCCGCATCCTTCCTGAGGCCCAAATCTCTAGTGAAATTACTGAGCTATACATTAAGAAAAACAGGAAGTTTGTCTAAATGCCCTAAGACATATATCTATCAGGGCCCCCGGGCATGGAGTCTCTGAAAAAGAAAAAAATGCATCTGGTAAAAGTGATGATCAGAAGAAAACTTCTTGCCTAACCTTTAAAAAGTGCTTGCCTAACAAGTTTTTGAGTGACATGTTATTGTAATACTAATGGATAAATAGGGAAGGAAAGTTTGGGTTAGGGGGGACAATTTTGGGAACACTTGGAGGGACGCCTCAAGGACTCCTTGAGGCCTCTTTACTTCTGGATGCATCTTTGTCCCCACCAGCAGATGGAAGACTGACCATCGGAAGCCTGCCCGGTGTCACTCAAGAGCCACACTCAACTTCGGTAATTATCGAGGGTCGGGGTGTTTTACTAACCTGTTGTGGACATGTGTAAGTGCTTGAGACTAAGTAAAGTTTGGCTTTAAGTGAAAGCACTCTTGTGTTGTCCTGTTTGTACCATCCATCTATCAGTCGGACGACCGTGTCTCCCCTGAATTATTTCCTTACACCACCTCACAGAGAGTAAAAGTTACCGAGAGGTTTGGGTTGAAAGAACCCCAGGTAACACAGCCGCAGGGACCGGAAATCCCTGCTGCTCCTCTGTGTCCTGTCCCTCCCCACACACATGTATACAGGGCTCCTGGCTGAGTTGCTTGCCCCCCACTGCCACCCCGGCCCCACAGCCCGACCTCCTATACCTGGGCTCTGTGGTCCAGGAACCCCAGAGTCCCGGATAAGGAAGGTACAACTTGTATTTCACATTCAATCCAGAAATTCAAAAAGGGGTAAGAGTCAAAAGTTCCTGTTCTAATGCACTCTTAACAAAGGGTATGTCTACACTACAAAGTTAGTTCGAACTAACGGATGTTAGTTCGAACTAACTTTCATAGGCGCTACACTAGCACTCCGTTAGTTCGAATTTAATTCGAACTAACGGAGCACTTAGTTCGAACTAGGAAAACATCATTCCACGAGGATTAAGCCTAGTTCGAACTAGCTAGTTCGAATTAAGGGGTGTGTAGCCCCTTAATTCGAACTAGTGGGAGGCTAGCCCTCCCCAGCTTTCCCTGGTGGCCACTCTGGCCAACACCAGGGAAACTCGTCTGCCCCCCTCCCGGCCCCGGATCCCTTAAAGGGGCACGGGCTGTCTACGGTGCCCGTGCCAGGTGCAAGCCTGCCAGCACCCAGCCAGCAGACCCTGCACCTGGCACGGATCGAGCCACCCACCCGATGCCCCCCAGCCCTCCCCCTCTTCCCAGGACTACGCTGGCGGCTCCCGGGAGCTTGCCCAGGACTGCAAGAGGCGGGCACCCGCCTGGGCTAGGGCGGACATCGTGGACCTCATCCACGATCTCCGCACTAGGCACAGGAAAGTGGCCGGCTTGGGCAGGATAGCTGCCAGCCGTCCACCCAGGAGCAGGTGTGCAAGAGAATCAAGGGGGTCCACTGACACCCCCGACCCTGAGCCCTGAGCTTACAATGGCCGTCCTGAGTCAGACCAAAGGTCCATCTAGCCCAGTAGCCTGTCTGCCGACAGCGGCCAACCCTAGGAACCCTGGAGGAGATGGACCGAAGACAGTGACCAAGCCATTTGTCTCGTGCCATCCCTCTCCAGCCTTCCACAAACCTTGGGCAAGGACACCACTCCTACCCCCTGGCTAATACCACTCCATGGACCCAACCTCCATGACTTGATCTCACTTCCCTTTAAACTCTGTTCTAGTTGTAGCCTTCACAGCCTCCTGCAGCAAGGAGTTCCACAGGTTGACTCTTTGCTTTGTGAAGAACAACTTTCTGTTACTAGTTTGAAGCTTGCTACCCATTCCTTTCCTTTGGTGTCCTCTAGTCCTTCTTTATGGGAACTAATGAAGAACTTTTCTGTATGCACCGTCTCCACCCAACACCTGCTTTTAGAGACCTCTATCCTGTCCCCCTTCCGTCTCCTCTTTTCTAAGCTGAAAAGTCCCAGTCTCTTTAGCCTCTCTTCAACCTGTTCCCAACCCCTGATCATTTTAGTTGCACTCCCCTCTCCCAGCCTCTCTCTTCCCCTCTCCCACCTCCTTTTCCCAGTCTCCTCCAGTTTTGTTCAATAAAGACAGATTCCATTTTGGAAGACACGTTATCTTTATTTTGTACATCAAGAAGAGGGGCTAGGGAAGGGTAAGTGGAAGGAGGTGAGGGAGGAATGGGGCATGAGCCCCCGATGGGGAGGACTGGGCTGCCTCTGCGGGCTTCTAGGGGTGGAAGCTCTCCTGCAGCCCCCCAATTGCCTCCTCTCCCCAGATGGCAGCCTGCGGCAAGTGCAGCCGGTCTGATGGCTGAGTGCTGTGATGTGCCCAGTGTGGGCACTCAGGGCACTCCAAGCCAGGATTGCTTTGCAAGTGGGGCACCCCTGAGAACTGTCTGTCCGGGCTGGGGGTCGGGACCCTTTAAGCACAGCCCTCGGCTAGCCTGAGACAGCATCTCCACGCTCTAAGTCCTCCTCTGATGCCCTGCCGGCATTGCTTCCGGCCATCCTTAACCCCGCTTCAGGGTCCACTTAATGTGGACTTGCTAGTTCGAATTAGCAAAACGCTACTTCGAACTAGTTTTTAGTTCTAGATGTGTTAGTTCGAATTAGCTTAGTTCGAATTAACTAATTCGAACTAAGTTAGTTCGAATTAGCGCTGTAGTGTAGACATACCCTTACTGATTTATACACTCTCCTCACTACAGAGAAAAAACAGAAATCTAACCTCATCAGCAGGACTACTGGCAGGTGCCACAATTTCTTCTTCTTGGACTATTTGAGCTGGAACCTATATGACAAAAAAAATAGCAAATTAACAGAAAGAATCCTAGCTATTCGCCACTTTTCTGTTACGTTTGTTTTGGTTTTCAATTTCATTTTAACATTTTTTTAAAATTAGTCTACTATGCAGTAATAATAGTAAAATACTGGCTTCATAATTTGTGCTTCAAAATATGTGCACAAAAATGTATGTAACTTGTAAGGAATAGAAACCCTGATCTGGCAGATTTTAGTTAAGACAAAATTCTCTTTGACTTCAGAATTGAGTATGGACTTCAATAGGAATTTTGCTTAAATTTGAAAGGTTTGGCTCAAAGAATTTAAATAACTAAATATTTATATTTCATAGCAGTAAAAGAAATCCAGTTAATAAATAATTTATATCAACTCATAAGTAATATTAATGTTTAAAAGTGAATTAGCACAACCACAAGGAATGAGTGTCACATTTACAATAATAAAATGATTATAAGCACCTTCCATAATTCTGACATGGCTAATAATAGGTTAGTAGGAGGTTACTGAGTAAACAGATCATTTAAAGAAGTTTACAAAATAGCATAATTATGACAAGCTCAAATTTAAATCAACATTAGGCTGAATTTGGAATAAAAAAAACCTTGAGAAAATAATTCTAATAATTAAAAGGAAAAATCTCATTTCTACAATAAACCACTAAAAGTAAAAAGTGAAGTAAAAGAACAGTTAATCATGTTTTTTCTGCTGTACAGTGAGAATATAGATTAAACATAGTGGACCACAGTCTGTACTCTCTCACATAAGGGGTTACATTTAGAGCCCTGCGTGAATACAAAATTTGTATCCGCATCTGCATCCACAAAAATGAGCCACAGACATACATATATACATATACAGATAACCACAGATGTAAAGCGGATATTCACAAATTTGTAAGATTCTAGATACAAAATTTGTATCAACAGCTGCATTTATATCTGCAAAAATGAGCTGCAGATAGCTGCATCCACATCCACTGATGTGCATTCCTGGAGATATAATGCAGATATCCATGGATCTGCATGGCTCTAGTTATACTAACTTTGTTGGGATTAATTGTATGACTAAAGCATGCGGCATTTGGTCCATTGTCAGGACACTTTAGTTTCCTTCGCAATGTTATAACGCCACTTTCTCCATGGAAACATGCGTATTTTACTTTGCAAGTACCAGCTAAGCAGGTGTTTTGTAATTTTAAAAGAAAAATTAACTGTAAACACTAATAGAACATAGTGAATGAAAAAGAAGAGGGGCAGAGAGAAAGTTTAGCTAGCAGGGTTTGTGAGAACAGAAAGCTGCAACTTCTCTGTATAAAGTAGAGGGATTTCATTTTGGTTGGATGGAGTAAAATACATTTTTGGCATCTAGCTGACTAAGTCCATTCAGAGTATAAGAGAAGGAAAACAACTCAGAGTAATGTAAAGTAGCCTTAAAGCAGTGATAGCCTTAGTTGCATTGATTTTTCCAAGCATAAAAATATTGATTCACCTCCAACAAGCCAAATCCCCAAATAAAAATAAATCATCATAACTTGATGCTACAAATATAAAATCCTATCCATGGACCACCTGGCAAATAGGGGGGGAAAGGAATGTGTATTTACTGTGCTCTGTCTTACACACAAATTCTATATTTTATATCATATTTCATTTCTTTCTGTTTTCCTCTCTCTCTTTTATTATTTCTGTTCCCAGCCTCCATTTGTCCCATTCTCTCTCTTTCCTTAGGACCTTTATCCTTTTCCCCCCTTCAGGGCTACCCCATATCTTCTGATCTCCTCCCATCTCCCTGAACCACCTACTCTCCACAGCTCTCTTTCTTTACCATTTGCCCTTCTCTCATTCATCCTGTTCCATTTCCTAGAAGTTTAACTGTGCTGTTTCCATTGATATCCTCCAGTAAAGCACACTGTACACCAGTCTTACAATACTTACGTATATACTATTGTAGTAGAGGTTTCAAATGGGTTAATTTCCCAAAGCTGAGGGAAATTATGGGCAAAACTAATTGGAAGGAAACATTCAGATGACAATACATGAATGAAGATTGGAAGCTCTTTAACACAAGTTTCCTTGACGGCCATGTAGTGAGGTGGAGTGGCTTCCCACTTATGCAGAGGGGAAGAAATTGCCCTTAAATCCAGGGGGGTGACGTCAGGCCAGGCTCAGCCCTCCCACTGGAAGCTAAGGGGCAAGACAGACTGCATAAAGGAGGAGCTCTGCAGCTCAGTAGGGTAGGAACCGCTGGAGGAGACAGATGCCTTCTTCCTGCTTCATGGCTAGAGCTCAAGGAGGATCCTGCCCTACTGAACAGTGGCCAGAGCAGTAGCCACCAGCAGGTGGTGATGTGGGGAGGAGGGTGCACCAGGGGTCACATATGACCCCCAGGCAGGGGACTAGAGAGGCCAGAGAGACCGTGTGTCCTCCCTGCACTCACCGGCAGCACGCGGTGGGGAAAGCGCAGCAAGATGGCCCCAGCTCATGCTGCTCTCCAACCACGCTGCTTCTGGTTGTGAGTGGGCGGGGGGGTGGGAGAGAGGATCCCACCCCTCCCCTAGAGTGGCACAGCCCCACTGCAAGCTGAAGCCACCTTGCTCTAGCTTGTGCTGCTCTCGGGCTGCGTCTCTCTGGGGAATGGGCAGGACCACCCTACACTCAATGAAAGTGGTGTGGTGCTGCTGGAAGAAGGGGTGAAGTTGGAGCAAAACAGGGGAGGAGCAAGGGTGGGAAGAGGCAGGGCTTTGGGTAGATGGGGATTGTTCCAGCCCTTCCCCAGGTTAGGGTTGGGGCGCATGACTGGTGCCTTCCCGAGCCTCCTTCACCAGTCACCTGTGGCCTCCAGCCAACTGAGGCAACAAGGAGTTGCCAAGTCTACCACTGCCTATGTAACCTGGGGAAGCAGAGGACCTCATGGATCCTGGTACACCCTGAGAGGAGGGGAGGAAGTGGCTCAGAGAGAATCAACACCAATGCTGCACTGCTGCCTTAAATGCAGTCAGTGTGTTGTGGCTGGATTTCCCATTGACCTAAAGGTAGAATACTGCCATTGTTAGGGGCCTGAGCTGGGCTGGGCCATAGTGGAGTCAAGTGAGCACAGGTCCTCCTACCCCATCACCCCATTCCTGGTGTGGCAGCCTGCCCATCATTAGGACACTAGACCAGCATTAGTCTGCCACCTACCTGAGCCAAGGCGACAGGCAATAATTAGATTGCCTACTGCTCTATCTGCCTCAGAGGTCAGAGAAACCCTTGTGTTATGGGGTGTCTGGCCAACCCTCCAGGGGGGAGGGTGGCAGACCTCAATGACCCCTCAAATAACATCCACACCACGTGTGTTCATGCCACCTGTGGTCTTCTCCAACCGTTGGGCCTGTCGGGCAGCCTCTAACCCAGCCTCTTTCTCACAGGGCACATGGCCTAGCAGCCAGAGTCAACAGGAACACCCCTCTCCCGCAGGGCAGTGTGGACTACCAGCCAGAGTTTATTACAATTCCCTCCTCTCTCAGGACACTGCAGCCTAGCAGCCAAAGTCTACAGTTATGCCACTTTTCTGCAGGGAAGTGCAGCCAAAAGCCAAAGTCTGTAATAACTTCCCTCCTTTTTCAGAATGGTGGAGCCTGGCAGCCAGAGTCTATAATAACACCCCTTCCTCAGGGCAGAGCGGCCTAATAGCTAGAGTCTGTAAAAACGCCCCTCTCTCGGGCAGCACAGCTTAACAGCCAGAATTTGTAACAATGGATGTGTGCCCCCCTCATGGGGTTGATGACAGGGAGGTAGAGGGACCCAGGCCCACCTGCTCCTCCAGTTCTCAGCCCAGGGCCCTGTCAGTGATGATGTGGACCACCACAAGCTCAGTGGGATTCCAAGCTCCTGGGGAGCTCCCTGGACTACTTCCTATTAGGGATGTTAAGGACTAGTCAACTAGTCGAATATCTGATAAGCAAATGCTTATTGGCTAGTTGACAGGATAGTCAACTAGTCGCTTATCCCCCCCTTACTGCCTCTATCAGATGGAGGCACCAAGGGCAGGGGAAGAAGGGGTACTTCAAAGCGGCAGCATCACAGGGAGCCTGCGCTTTGTGCAGCGCTGCCACTTTGGAACACTATTGCAGCATTTCAAAGGGGCAGTGCTTCATGGAGCCTGGGATCAGCTGGAGTCCCCAGATGACCCCAGGCTCCGTGTGGTACTAAGCCTGGGTTCAGCTGTGCAGCACTGCTCCTTTGAAATGTTGCCACAGTAACGTTTCAAAGGGGCAGCGCCGCCCTATTGACTAATCGAATAGTTGATGTAGAAATGCATCGACTATTAAATTAGTGAAATACACGCGACTTAACATCCTTACTTCCTACCAGTCTCTTCCGGGTAACCCTTTCTTTCTCTCTACTCTGGACTTGCTACCTCATCTACAGCCTCCCACTGATTGGCCTCTGTGGCTTGGTCCACTGGTGGTTCCTTTTCAGGAGCTCCAGCAGCATCTCTTTCCTCAGTAGCAGTCAACCCACACTGAGCAACTCCGCAGGCCTTTATAGCTGGCCTGCACCCGGAGCATGCTCAGCAGGGTTGTAATGATGGGGCCTTCTCAGCCAGGTCAGCAAGGTTAATCCTCCCAGCCCCAGTGCAGGGTTGATACACCTTGTCAGAGTCCTCTAGACTGGTTGGTGTCTGCCTCGCCGGAAACCTGAGTTCCTAGACTATTTGGTCTCCTGTTCTGCTTAAGTGCCTGTGTCCTGAGACTAAATAGCGGCTCTGCCCTTGCCTAAAGGCCAGATCTCATACTGCCTAGTTGTTTGCTTTTTCATATGTACTGGTTGTAGTCTAGTGATAGAGATGCAGCCGTGTTAGTCTGGTCTAGCTGAAACAAAAGACAGAACTATGTAGCACTTTAAAGACTAACTATTCCCTACAAAAAGAAAAGACAATAAACTTTCTAAACTGCTCCACAGCACAGGGTACAACAGCAACTACCTCAACCCAATATTGTTAACCTCTCTAGCTACAAACTCAACCCAGCAGAAGAATCTGTCTTATCCCAGGGGCTTTCTTTTTGCCCCACCTCCCCCACTAATTGGATTCAATTTTGTGTAAAAAAACATCACCTAATAAACCATCTTGTTAGTCTTTAAAGTGCTACATAGTTCTGTCTCTGGTTGTAGTCTAGACGCTCTTTTTCGAAAGAGGCTTTTTCGAAAGTATCTTTCAAAAAAGCCTCTTTCAAAAGAGGCTTGCAGTCTAGACGTAGCCTAACAGTGTTAATGTTGAAAGTGCCAATATTCAAAAAAAGAAAGTATGATGACCTACGTAAATATAGGTTAACATAATATCAACTACAGGGGAAAAAATGGAAAATCTGATTCAGGATTTAATTGATAAAGAATTAAAAGACAAGAACATAATTAATGTCAGTCAACATGATTTTATGGAAAATAGGACTTGCTTGTCAAACAAACCTGATTTCATTGTTTAACGAGACAGCAAATCTGGCATATAAACGTAATTGCATAGACTGCAGTAACTCTGACAAGGATTTAGGGCAGGGCTACTCAACTTTGGAAGCCCCGGGGGCCACAATGATATTCACAGCACATGCCAAGGGCCGCAACTGAAGTGTGGTTGCATATGCATGCGAACATATATGCAAATAAACGCAAATAGCTTCTTTCACACTGACGAGAATGAATACAAAGATTAAGCCTTCAACTGCCGAACCCAAATGTGGCCAGTGCGAGCCAGTCAGAACCTCTCAGGCTCTGCCCACAAGGCTAAGCAGCCAGTACTTCCCACAATGCCCAGATCTCCCGGCACCTCCTCCCTGGGGCTAGAAACACCGACATCCTGTTCCCGTCTGTTCTAGCCAGCCTGTCCGCTTGCATCTTTCAGTGCTCACCCCACCTGGGAGATGCCTCGCCATTGTGGAGCGCGTTCCCAGTGGAGGCCACGTTCAAAGGATCCCACCCGCGTGCCACGTGTTGAGCCCTGCATAAACCCAAACAGCACCATGGGCCACAAACAAACTGGCCCTGGGCCACAGGTGGCCTGCAAGCTGCGTGTTAAGTAGCCCTGATTTAGGGGATCACAGTGAACAAGCGAATCAACACAAGTCCCCAGAATGATGAAATGGCAAAAAGAGCTACTGAGATCTTCGGATCTATAAACCAGGGGGATGGAAAATAAAAAATAGGAAAGTGACTTTAGATCAAGTACAGCTGGGAATCGGGCAACATCTGGCCCGTAGGGCGCATCTGTCCCACCAAGCCACTGCATCTGGCCTGCAGGAGACTCAGTTGGCTCCCTGCCTGTGCTGCCCCCACTCAGCACTTAGAGAAGCTGGCTGCAGGGCTTGTTAGGGTTGCCAGGTGTCCAGTAATCAACTGGACAGTCCAGTTTTTGGGCCCTTTGTCCGGTAAAAGAAGTCAGAAAATACCGGACACATACAATGTCCGGTATTTTCTGGTTTTTCAGCTGGGCGCCCGATGGAAGCCTGGGGGGTGGTGGGAGTGGCTGGGAGATGGGGCATGATCGGCGCTGGGAGCCTCTGGTTACGTCTGACGTAGGAGTGATGCTTTGGGGAGGAGGAGAAGCCCTGTCCATGCTCTTGAGCACTATTCAAGCTCATTGTGGAGCCGTAATTGGACTCGCTCATGCTTCGCCAGGACCGTGTGCGGGACAGGCAGTGTCCTGGAATCTACATGTGGCAGGGTCAGTCCCACTCCCCGCCGGCCAATTCTCTCCCCCACCGCTCTCCCCTCTGCCCCCGGCCAGCCCCACTCCCTCTGACCCCTCCCAACTAGCCCCACTCCACCCGACACCCTCCCGACCAGCCCTGCTTCCTACTGGCTGGTTCTTCTCCTCCCACTCTCCCCTGGCCAGCCCACTCCCCCTGACCCCACCCCCGATCTCCCCCAGCCAGCCCTGCTGCCCCCGACCCCCCCCCCCGACCAGTCCTGCTTCCCACTGGTCCCCCCCCCAATCTCTCCCAGCCAGCCCCGCTGCCCCTGACCCCTCCTCCCTGCCATCCCTGCTTCCCATTCCCCCCCTCTCCTCCTGGCCAGCCCCGCTCCCCTCCCAGACGGTCCCTTCCCCCACCCCCTACCTCTGATCAAGTGTGTCTGGTATTTTTTCTGAAGCTACCTGGTAACCCTAGGCTCTGTGAATGCTGCAAGCCTGGTGGAGGGGAGAGAGGCTTCTCACACTGCCCCAGCCAACAGGAGATTGCAGGGCACGTATCATTTGAAGTAACTCTTCCCTTCTCCCACAACTCACAGCCTTCAGTTCAGAGTAGCATACACATAGCCCCTGCAGCTGCTCTGAGCATGTGTGGGGGCATGAAGGGCATGGACCCTGCTAAGGAACCTGCTGGGTTGCTGGCTGGGAGCCTCCCAGCTAAGTACCTACCAGCCAGAGCCTGCCTCTGGCATCCCATCCCCTCTCTCCCCCTCTCTGTACCCCCTACCCCATGTTACCCCAAAAATATTCTCACTGGAGACCACCCAGGGTTACACTAGTATGGGTTTATTTCCTTTTCCACTAAGTAAAACTAAAGAGGAGAAAGCAGCCACCAAAGGTTTAAACTAAAGAAGATAAAACTCTCTCTCTCTCTCTCTCTCTCTCTCTCTCTCTCTCTCTCTCTCACACACACACACACACACACACACACACACACACAAAAGCAAGCAAGCAAGCACACACCCCTCCATTCATTCACTCATTCACACCCATTCATTCCTGCCCTCAGGCAATCACACACTTACACAGACATATGGGCTGTGTCTACACTGGCCCCTTCTTCGGAATAGCCATGCTAATTTAGAACTTTGGAATAGGGAAATGCGCGGGGGATTTAAATATCCCCCGCGGGATTTAAATAAACATGGCCGCCGCTTTTTTTCCGGGTTGGGGAAAAGCCGGAAAAGAGCGTCCAGACTGACGCGATCCTCCGGAATAAAGCCCTATTCCGGAGGATCTCTTATTCCTACTTGAAAGCCCTATTCCGGAAGATCTCTTATTCCCCAAGCCGGAAAAAAAGCGGCGGCCATGTTTATTTAAATCCCGTGGGGGATATTTAAATCCCCCGCGTATTTCCCTATTCCAAAGTTCTAAATTAGCATGGCTATTCCAAAGAAGGGGCCAGTGTAGACGTAGCCATGGGTTGCAGAAGGAGCCACGGCATGTGGATCCTAGAGGGTCTGTCTGCTCATCATGGCTGAGGAAGCTGGTCAGGAGGAAAGACACTGGAGGGGAGCTTCTCATGAGCAGGGGAAGGAAAAAGAGAGAGTCTCACATGTGCTCCTTCTCTTTATATAGTGTCTGAATGGCTCCTGTGACTCATTCACCTCATCATCAGGGAGCATGCCCAGACTTCCGTTTATCCAGCAGAGAGCATGCCCAGACTTCCCTTAATCCAGCAAGGAGCATGCTCAGACTGTGATGACTCATTGAAATGTGCTCCATTGTTCCCAGTCTTCTTCAAACACACTCACACACTCACACTCTCTCTCCATTCACCCAGGGGAGAATGCAGCTTAGGGAAAGTTACAAGCAAGGTGGCTGAGAGTTACAAAGATTACAAAATTGCAGTTTACAGAAAGTTTCTGAGAGTTACACAGATTACAAAGATTGACAAGGATCACAATAAATTGCCGTTTACAGTAAATTTGAGAGTTACACAGATTACAAAGTTTGACAAAGATCACAATGAGTTACAGTTTAAAACATTAGACCCTACAGTTTGGTGTAACTTCAGAAAATCCATGTATATAAATCTAGTGAGCTCAGGTGGAGCCTTTTTTTATGCAACACCCCACATAACCCAAACCCTCTTCACCCCTACTCCTACACCCTTACTCCTTCTGAGACCCTGCATCCTCTCCTACACTCTTCCTCCAGGTCTCAACCCCTACCCAGACCTTGCACACCAATTCCCTACCCCCAGTCACAATCCAAATCCCTGCACCCCCTCCTGCAGTCCGCCCCAGGTTACAACCCCCTCCCAGACCATGCACAAAGGATGTTAACAGGTCATTAGTTAATCAGTTAACTAATTAAATGGGATTTTACATCCTACTCTGCACCCCTCTTACACTCCTCCTCCAAGTCACAACACCCTCCCACACCCTGCACTCCCTCCTCCAGTCCTCCTCTAGGTCAGAATCCTCTTCTGCACCCATATCCCCTTCTGGACCCTGCACCCCCTCAAGCACCCCAGTCTCCTGCCTTAGGTCACAACCCCTTCCTTCACTCTGAACTCCCTCCCAGATCCCACACCCCCTCCTGCATCCCAATCCTTTACCCTAAGCTCCCTTCTGCACACAACCTCAATCCCAGACCCCCACGTCCCCTACATTAATATCATGGAAGAGTGAGGCCCTTGATAACTTACCAAATTCTTGGAGTGCCCCCCCCCCATCCCTGATGTACAGCATTGGCAATACTGATACTTGAATATTGCTTACTGTTCTGAACCCCACATTTTAAAAAGGATGTTGAAAAATCAAAGGGGGTACGGAAAAGAGCAACACAATTAATTCAAGAGCTAGAAAAAATGCCTTAAAGTAAGACATTTAAAGAGTTCAATCTCTTTAACTTGTTTATAAAAAAAAATAGAGATGTGACTTGGTTACAGTTTATAGATATTTTTATTAGGAGAAAACAGCATACTCTGCTATCAGAGAAAGGCAGAAACAAAAACTAATGACTGGAAACGGAAACTAGTCACATTCAAATGAGAAGTTAGGTGCACATTTTTAACTGTCAGTGTGATTAACCATTGATACACTTACCAAAGGAAGTAGTGGAGATTCTCCACTTCTCGATGTCATCATATCAAGTCATTTGGTTCAATGCTAGGTAACCAGGTAAAATCTAATGGTCTGTGATATACAGGGGGTCTGATTAGATGACACCTTCTTATACCATCTGGCCTTAAATTCTACTAAACTATGAAGAATCAGAAATATAAGATGACAGTTCAAATTAGCTATATCTAAAATAGTGTTACATACCACTAAGAGCAGATATGAAGCCAATATTTCCCTTCTTCTCACCAAGAATGAGACTAATGAAGATCAAAGACACTTCAGATAGAAGACTGCCCAAAGCCAAGATCATGCCTTCTAGGTATTTCCTCTTTCTCTAATAAGCATCTCCTCCTCCACCTTATCTGGGCTCTTTTAAAACCAATTTTCTCTCAGCCACTTCACAACATTTGTCATATTGATGACACTGCAAAGCACAAAAGTCACACTATTTCCCCTTAAGTCTTGACACACATATTGGAGAGGATGGTTAGCAAGTTGGAACCCTGCAGTACTATGTTTGTAAAAGACCTCAGGGAACTAAAATAATATTTTCATTCTACCCTTCAGCATCTTTCAAAGATGAAGGAAAGAGTCCATTGATGGGTTATTTTCCTGAAAGATCCCATAGGCAAGTCATCAAAGCCTAGGAGTTATTACTATCAAAGGCTGTGGATAGCTTTTGATCCTTGTCAGCATGTACACCACTGCAAGAGAACTGCCATCAACATCACCATCTGTGCATTGCATCCACAACTAAAACAGAACTGACAATGATTTGAAACATTTGTAAAATACATCTGGATTCAGAGAGGGAGCCAGTTTAGCATGTTTCAGCAAAAAACAACCAGGAGTCCCGTGGCTCCTTAAAGACTAATTTATTAGAACATAAGCTTTCGTGAGTTGCATCTCACTTTGTCAGATGCATGAAGTGAAACAATCAAATGACAACTCACTTATGTCCTAATGAATTTTGTTAGTCTTTAAGGGTGTGTCTACACAGCAAAGTTATTTCAGATTAATGACTGTTATTCCAAAATAATTATGCGAGCATCTACATAGCAATTCTGTTATTTCAAAATAATTTTGAAATAACAGACGGCTTATTCCAACTTCTGTAAACCTCATTCTATGAAGAATAACACCTATCCGAAATAGCTATTTTGAAATAAGGCGTGTGTAGATGCGCCACCTCTGCTATTTCGAAATAGCTCTTCACCAGGGCCATTCTAAGTTATTCCTCGTGGGGTTCTAAGTCGAGATAGCATGTCTACATTAGGGAAGCCTTCCTCGGACTAATTCTGAGGCTTCTCTGCAGAGTAGATGTGCTATTTAGAAATAAGCTATTTTGGAATAACTGTCTGAGAATAGCTTATTACAAAATAGCTGTGCAGTGTAGACATAGCCTAAGGTGCCACTCAACTCTTTGTTAGTTTGATTTTAAATACAACTGGAGTTATTCAATCATCTTTCCAATATCTTCCCCAAAAATGAAATGTTAGATACCGAGACTGTTACCATCATGAAAATCTTTTTTGAGCAGGGCCTCAATGATGGAAGCTGGCAACCTGCTCTCTTGAATACTCTTCCAGAAATATGATCTAAAATTAAAATATATTTTCAAATATTGTGATATTTAAAGCCATGCAATTTGATTAAAAGTGCTTTATGACTAAATACATAGTAAAATGCATACTCAGTGTATGCAATTATTTAAAAATATAAATAAAATAAATAGTTTGGAGTGTCTGTATTTGCTGCTCCAGATTACAAACTTTGAGATGCAGGTGTTATTTACAGTGCTTAGGCTTTGCAGGTATAACTATACCAGAAGAGTTATACCTGCAAACTCTCAGGGTACATCTACACTACATGTTTCTTGCTCAAGAAACCCCTCTGGTGTGTCCACACTTGCCTTTTTGCGCAATAGCTGTAGCGCAAAAAGGAGTTATGCCTTGTAAAAGGAGGTTTACCTACGCCAGAAAAAGCCCTCTCTTCTGCTGTTTTACGGTTGATTTACTTGTGCAAAAGAGCAATTGAAGTGTGGATGCTCCACGGGTTTTTGCGCAAAAACAGCTGTTTTCATGCAACAATCTTGCAGTGTAGACGTTGCTTCATAGTAGAGATGCAGCCTATTTTATTTTAATTATTTTGCCACTATGGCTTATACCAGTTCTCTGAAAAAATAACCAAAAGGACTCTGAGGTCACTATCATTGTGCCAATACTCCTAACTAGCATAGCTGTGCTGGCAAAACTTTTAAATGCAGCCCATGCCACAGAAAACGGTTTTCCAAGTGTTTAAACAAAGCCTCACACATCAGATGTTCAAAACCTGATTCCTGAAAGCTTTTCATCTGCACTTTCAATCCAAATCCTGATTCCAGTGAAGTTATTGGCAAAAATCCTGTTTTTTTCAATGGATCAGAATTTGACCTGAAGTGCATTAGCAGTAAAAGCAGTAAAGTTCGAAATTGTTAGTTAAAAAGTATGTTGAATGTTATTTACAAAGGCATCTGAATATTCTGCCAGTGATTGTGGTTTTAGAGCCCAATTTATTTTGAAAAATAAATGTCTCTCCTCTATTGCTGTGTTAAACATTCACATTCACACTCACACACTCACACACACACACACACACACACACACACACACGCACACACATGGGCGTGACCAACTAATGGACTATATAGTGAAGAGAATAAAATTAACTTTACAAAATGGGCTGTGAAATGCACAAAATAAAGAGACTTTTTGTGGGGAATTCTCTTCCTAAGCGCTTTCAATTATATAGGTTGAACCTCCTAAATCTGATATTCTCTGGTCTGGCAACATCTGTGATCTAGAAAGACCATGGATGTTGCTGGACCAAAGAGCCCCAGCTATTGAGAGTCCAGCAGCCAGGAGCCCCAGCGTGGGCCGGGAACAGCAGGGCCAGCAGTGGCCGAGAACTCCCATCCTCAGGGAGTCCCAGCTAGGTGGGGCAGCAGCTGGGCCAGCAGGAGCCCAGAGCATGGGGAGTCCCTGCAGGAAAGGGCAGAAGCAGGGCTGGCAGGAGCCCCATCTCTGGGGAGCCCTGGCTGGGCAGGGAAGAAGCAGGGCCAGAGCCCAAGCCCAGCAGCATCTCTGGCCCCCTGGCAGGACTGGCAACAGCTGGAGCTTGAGCCCGGGCCAGCAGGGCCAGAGCCCAGTAGCAGTGGGGCCAGTAACTGGCAGGAGTGGCAGGCTGGGAGGCCAGTGGCAAGGGACCTTCTCTTGTCCAGCAAATTCCCTCATTCAGGACTGGTCAGGCCCCAAAGGTGCTGGACCAGCGAGGTCCATCCTGTACTGAGTTTAGGGGTTACTTGCCTCAATAGCAGATAAAATGTCTTCAGAAACAAGTGTGATTTTTAAATTATTGGTGTCCCTTTAATTATGGGCAAACTGCATTCTGATGTTTCCAGTAAAGTCTGCAGTGGAGTTCTGCATTGCTATCATCAGCAAAAATTGAACACATTCTCTTCTGCAAAACTATCTGAAGGGTCTCCAAGATACACATCTGTTATGATTGCAACAAGATATGGAAAGCAGATAAGTCTCTATTATCATGGTTCCACAAGGTAGAGTTTACCAAGCATGGTTGGTTCTATATTATATATCCTGCTCATAAATTTTATCAGAAGTCTCAAAGGCTTGTATTATCCAATACAATTTATTAACTGGTGATCATATTTCACTTTTTGGTTTTATTTCAATGGAATGGTATTTGTAGTTGTTAGCTAATTTTCTTCCCTACGGCTGCGTCTAGACTGTAAGTTTTTCCGCAAGAGCAGCCGCTTTTGCGCAAAAACTTGCCAGCTGTCTACACTGGCCGTTTGATTTTGCGCAAAAGCACTGACGTTCTACTGTCTGAAATCAGTGCTTCTTGCGCAAATGCTTTGACGTTCCCGTTCGGGCAAAAGCCCTTTTCCTGAAATGTTTTTGCGCACGAGGGCCAGTGTAGACAACTGAGAACCGTTTTGCGCTAAAAAGCCCCAATGGCAAAAATGGCGATCGGGGCTTTCTTGCGCAAAACCGCATCTAGATTGGCACGGACGCTTTTTCGCAAAAAGTGCTTTTGCGCAAAAGCGTCCATACCAATCTAGAAGCTCTTTTCCGCAAATGCTTTTAACGGAAAAACTTTTCCGTTAAAAGCTTTTGCGGAAAATCATGCCAGTCTAGATGCAGCCGACTAGTCTTAGTCCTACTCTTCACTTAAAAATTGGATTGACCTAGCTACATTGCTCAAGCCTGTGCAATTAAGTGATTGGGCAACAAAATAGCAAATGAAATGTAATGTTGATAAATGTAAAGTAATGCACATTGGAAAAAAGAATCCCAACTATAGATACAATATGATGTGGACTAATTTGGCTACAACTACTCAAGAGAAAGATCTTGAAGTCATTGTAGATAGTTCTCTGAAAACATCCAGTCAGTGTGCAGCAGCAGTCAAAAAAGCAAATAGAATGTTAGGAGGCATTAAAAAAGGAATAGAGAATAAGACAGAAAATATCTTATTGCCTCTATATAACACCATGGTATGCCCACATCTTGAATACTATGTACAGATGTGGTTGCCTCATCTCAAAAAAGATATATTGGCATTGGAAAAGGTTCAGAAAAGGGCTTAAAATTATTATGGGTTTGGAACAGGTCCCATATGAACAGAGATTAAAAAGACTTGGACTTTTCATCTTAGAAAAGAGGAGACTAAGGGGAGACTATAGATAGAAGTCTATAAAATCATGACTGGGTTGGAAAAAGTTAATAAAGAAAAGTTATTTATTTATTCCCACAATAAAAGAACTAGGGGTCACCAAATGAAATTAATAGGCAGCAGGTTTAAAACAAACAAAAGGAAGTTTTTCTTCACTCAGCACATAGTCAATCTGTGGAACTCCTTGCAAAAGGAAGTGGTGAAGGCTAGAACTTAACAGGGTTCAAAAGAGAGCTACATAGATTCATGGAATTTAGGTCCATCAATGGCTATTACCCTGGATGGGTAGGAATAGTGTTCTTCCTTCAACTTCCTGCTGTGTAGACAATGCCAAAAGCCAAATTAAGCTATTTCAACTTCTGCTAAGCAATTAAAGTAACTGAAGTTGCATAGCTTAATTTGACTTTAACCCTGCTGTATAGACGTGCCCTAGTGTCAATAGTATCTTCCACCTCTTATTAGAATTAGGGAACTCTGGTAGGGAAATTAGAATAAACTATGTCTCCTGTTATGATTGCAGATGGCACTGGGAGGTCTTGAGAAGTATGACTCGCAGTCTCTGTATGACTGGAATGTATATAAACAGAGAGGCAAAGGAGTGCTAGGTCATGAAGCAAGCCAACCTGAGCTAATCATTCCAAAGTAGCTCGTACATACTAGCTAGTAAAAAGCAGCCCATTGCTGCTTCCTGAGCAGCATCTGTTCCATGAATAAATAGATTACTTCATTTCCCAGTGCTGTCAATCTGGAAACTTTCACAAGCTCCAAATTCATACAAACAAAGATTTTTCTGTCACAAGTAGTTTGACCTGATAGATGAACTGAATGAGATTTTGTGGGAGGTAATAGTTTGTTGCCCTTAGGCAATTTATCTCATTCTTCCAGAAACTGAAAGATGATGGTGTCTTTAATCAGTTTTGTTTTTGTTTTTTGCAAAAGAGAAACATAAAATCCATTATTTGTATTTGGAGAAGATCAAGATAGAGATAACGAGGCATGTAGCATGTATCCTGACTGGTAAACACTTATCCTTGATTCATTCTTAAAGTATCAGCAACACTGTGAGTACTGTGCAAAGTATAATTATCCAGATGTTTAAAATGTAGAATTGGTCTAATCCCTTCCTCTATAGATGCAACAGACTGAGAACTGAATCTGTTAAACATGAAATCTATCTTCTTCATTGGCTGTGTCTACATCACAAATTAACTGTAACATTGGTAGTCATGCCCATGGCAGCTTTAATAGAGCTAAAGTAAGTAAAACAGCAGTGAAACACAGTGGCAGAGACCCTGAACCCCTTAACCACAAACAAATTCTTTCCAGTAACCATGCAGCACATCTCCATCATAGGCATCCAGGAACCCACCTCTGCAATGAGCCCTGGAGTCAACTCTGTTCACACATCTACATAAGAGATTTCATCATTGGACCCAACAACATCAGCCACCACATCAGAGGCTCATTTAACTGCACATCCACTAATGTGATCTATGCCATCAAATGCCAGCAATGCCCCACTGCCATGTATATTGGCTAAACTAGACAGTCTCTATGGGAAAGAATTAATGGACACAAATCAGATATCTGAAAAGGCAACACACAGAAATCTTCTGGAGAACATTTTAACCAGCCTGGGCACTCGTTAATGGATCTAAAAGTCACCAATTCCAGAAGCCAAATACACAGGGAAGCCTTGGAACTTAATTTCATTTACGGGTTTGGGACCCATCACAAAGATATGAACAAAGACATTACCTGGCTAGCATACTACCTTCCACATCCTAATGACTTAATGATAGAAATGTAGCCGTGTTAGTCTGGGGTAGCTAATGGGGTAGCTAATGACTTAAAAAACCCAAACAATCGGTACTCAAGAACAATTTGCACCTTCTCTATCAGCTTCATGTGGCATGAATGCTCTAAATTGACTATTTCTTTCCCCCTTTTGCCATTCCCTATTTATTTTGGAATTGGACCTTTATTAACTCCATTCATTGAAGAAGTGGGTTGTGCCCACGAAAGCTCATGATACCATCTACGTTTTATTAGTCTTTAAGTTGCTGCTAGACTATTCTTTGTTTTTTAAGTTTTTCCAGTTACAGGCAGTCCCCGGGTTACGTACAAGATAGGGACTATAGGTTTGTTCTTAAGTAAAATTTGTATGTAAGTCGGAACTGGTACATATTGTAGGGGAAACTCTAGCCAAACATTTCTCCAGAGCTCAGTTTTATTCTCCCACACCTCACTTCCCTCAGTCCTTTATTCTCAAGCTGAGGTGTCTGCTGAGAAAAGCCGCTCCGCGTCTCCCTGGTCTGCTGGGGGGGGGGCGCTAGCTTCGCGTCTTCCTGGTCTGATGGGGGGAAGCAGCTAGTGCGGGGTTGCCTCACCCCGTTTGTAAGTAGGGATCCGATGTAAGTCGGCTCCATGTAACCCGGGGACTGCCTGTATAGACTTACACAGCTACCCCTCTGAAAATCTTAAAACCAGCATGACTTCACTGCTGTTTCTAGCCAAACACCCTAAATTAAAGTATGAAGACCTATGTCTGATGGCCAGTTGTTGCCTTAGGCGTAATAACCAGGAATACACTTACAACAAAAGACAACATCTTTCAAAAAAAAATCAGAATCTTGCAAATATAACCTGCATTCCCCATACAGGCCATTATCACAACTGAACAAAATCCAAAAATATTATGACTCATGCCAGAGATGTACAGAATATTCACTAAAATATCATGTTTGATCATAAAATCAGACACACATAGGACTGGAAGGGACCTCGAGAGGTCATCTAGTCCAGTCTCCTGCACTGCACAGCAGGACTGAGTAAACCTAGAGCATCCCTGGTCTAACCTGTGCTTACAAACCTGCAATTGGAGGTATTCCACAATCTCCCTTAGTAACCTTAACTATCCTCATAGTTAGCAAGGTGTTCCTCATACATAACCTAAATATCCTTTGCTGCAGATTACATTGATTACATCTTGCTTTACCTTCCATGGACATGAAGAACAACTGATCTCCATCCTCTTTATAACAGTCCTTACTATGCAGGTCCTTCATAGAGAATACAGGCTGAAACTATTACGTGGAACAATAAGCAGCTCCAATTTTGAGGATCCTAAGGACCACATATTTTATCCCAGTTCTCAATGATCAAGCCACCTCTGATTGGAGTTCTTGTAAAGCAAACAGTTTGAAGTAGGAAACAAGCTGAGTCTGGAGATATGAGACCAGCCTTTTATTCAAAGTTGTCTTCAGAGAACAGTGGAGGTGTTTTAGAGAACCAACTGGTTGAATCTTTAATTTAGGGCTGTCATGCAATTAAAAAAATTAATCGTGATTAATCGCATGCACTGCCCCTTTGAAATGCTGCAGCAGTGTTTCAAAGGGGCAGCACTGCGGAAGCCCAGAATCAGCTGGAGTCCCCAGCTGACCCCGGATTGATGCAGTGCTGCCTCTTGGAAAGGCTGCCCTGGCGTTTCCAAGGGGCAGCATTGCAGAAACCCGGGATTAGCTGGAGTTCCCAGCTGACCCCAGGCTCCATGCAGTGCTGCCCCTTTAAAGCACCACGACAGCACTTCAAAGGGGTATCGCAACGCGGAGCCGGGGATCAGCTGGGCACTCCAGCTGATCCCCGGCTCCTAATGCGCTGCCCCTTTGAAGCTCCAGACCAGCACTTCAAAGGAGCAGCATAGCGTGGAGCTGGAGATCAGCTGGAGTTTCAATGTATGTATGAGATGATGGTGTTTGGTGAGGGGATTTAAGTCTATTAGAACCTGATGAAACCTTGTAGAAAGGTGGCAGGTACACAGGAAGGATAGGTTCCACCTAAACCAAAACATAAAACGATTGCTGGCATGTAAAAGGTTTAAGAAGAAGTTTTAATCTAAAGGCTGGAAGAAAGCCAACTCATGCAGAGGAGCACACGGTTCAGACAGTGACATTCCTGAAGGGAAGATTTATTAAAGAGTATATTCTATATCCCTGTACAGATAAGAGGACAGAAGTTGATAAAATACAGGTAGAAAGTGGAGAACTAATGAAAAGAAACAGTTTTATTTAATTAAATCACACAAAGGCATGATAAATAATGATAAATATTATACCTGTTTGTATACAAATGCTAGAAATCTAAATATTAAGATGGATGAACTTGATATCTGGCATTAAATGAGGATATTGATAAAATAGAAATTACAGAAACTTTGTAGAACAATCATAATCAAGGGGATACAATAATACCAGGGTAAAAAATATACAGGAATGACAGAGTAGGTAATTCTGATTGGTGAGTAGCAATATATGTGAAAATAGCATGGAGTTAAATATAGTAAAATCTTAAACAAACAATACCATATAATCTCTATGGATAGAAATGCCATGCTTCATTAATAAAAACACAGCAGTGGGAATATACTACCAATCTTATGGTGATTGTGAAATGCTCAGGAAGATTAGAAAAGCTACAAAAACAGAAAACTCAATAATAATGGGGGATTTCAATTATTCCCATAATGACTGGGTTTACGTCTCCTTAGAACCAAATGCAAAGATAGAATTTCTAGACAGCATTAATGATTGCTTCTTGGAACAGCTAGCCTAGTCTAAGGTGTGACTAATCTCTGAACTGCTCAATAATATGGTAGTAATTGTAATAGTGATTATAATGTAACTAGATGTACCCGGCATTACTCGGGTCCTTAATGCAAATACGTTTTGTTTTTCTTCATTTAAATCATTGTTCTGGGGTGGGGCTGAAGATGAAGGGTTCAGGCTGCCCTGGGGAGAGAGGACATCCCCCACCTTCTCTCACCACAGCAGATTGGGGCCAAGTGAGAAGCACCTGTAGCCAGGGGAGGGATGCATGTCCCGGAGCCTGGGGACAGACAGAAAGACAAACAGACAAACTCTCTGATATGTATAGTAGATAGCTGCCCCTTTCTCTACCTCTGCCCTCTGCTGGCTCAATAGGGTTACATCTGTCCTGATCCCCATCTCTGGCCCCTTGCTGCCCTACTGTGGTCATTCTGCAGTATAATTCCCCCCAACAGACCTCTCCCTTTAAATTTTTGAGAAACCATTGAATTCCAGGCGCATTTCATTATCCTGGCACAACCAAACCCTGAGGTTGCTTTATAATATAAGAGGAAGCTGCACACCAAATGCGGTGGTCCTAGCTCTTACCATTCAGGAGTTCTTGAACAAACAGACTCACAGATAAATACTCATTTCTAAAATATACAGTAAGATTAAATGTCTTCTCCTTTGGGGGGAGAATAACATAGAAGCCCAACACATTAGCATTTAGCTTCAGAAAGGAGAATTACACAAAAATGACGACACTAGTTAAATGGAAAATAAAAGTTACAGTCAAAAAACTGAAATGTATTAAAAACACCATAATAGAGGCTTAAATCAAATGTTTATCCCAAATTATAAAACATAGTGGCTGTGTCTACACTGGCACCTTTTTCCGGAAATGCTTAAAATGGAACAGTTTTCCGTTTTAAGTTTTTCCGGAAAAGGAGCGTCTACATTGGCCCCGGAGTTACCGTTATAACGATGCGCTTTTCCGGAAAAGCGTGTCTACATTGGCGGCACGCTTTTCCAGAAAAGCAGAAGCCCGGAGCCATTTTGAAGAGGGCAAAGGCCACCAGACCTTTCCGGGGGCGGGGCCAGAGCGCCGTTCAGACACGTGCTTAAAGGGGTCTTGCCAGACAGCCATTGGTCTCCTGCTCCCATGCCTTGGGGCCTCTGCCAGGGACTGACACCCTTCGCAGGGTCGGTGGTTGCCCTCTGAGTTTTGGGGACACCACCCTTTGGCCCCCAACTGCTTTTCCCTGAGTTTTGTTTTTTCTGCCCTGCTCTGTCTGCTATGGAGCCGTGGGTGGCCATGTACCTGCTTGGGCCCATGTTTCAGCTGTACAAGTGCCTGCTGCTCGTGCTGGAGGCTGGTGCCATGGTGTACATGTACCAGGAGGCAGAGATCGCCTTGGACTCCCTCACCAGGGAGGCCCTGGCAACCATATCGCATCAGCACCCCACCGTGGTGAGGCCCGCCTGGAGTTTGAAGAGCAGCACCGACTGGTGGGACCGGGTGGTCCTTGGACTATGGGACGACCAGCAATGGATCAGGAATTTCTGGATGAGAAAGCGGACGTTCCTGCAGCTGTGCACCTGGCTCACCACCCGGTTGCGGGCACCCATCCCCGTGAACAAGAGGGTCGCCATTGCGCTCTGGAAGCTGGCCACACCGGACAGCTACCGCTCGGTGGCACAGCAGTTCGGGGTGGGAAGATCAACCGTCGGAGTGATTGTCGTGGAGGTAAGTCCCGGGGGGAGTGGGATGGGGGGAGGGTGCTGCACTCCAGGCCCAGGGACAGCAAGACTCCAGGCTGGGTCATCCAGGGGTTTGGGCCGTCCCTCCCTTGCACAGGCCTGGTGGGGGTGGGGGTGGCCGTGGGACGAGGAGGGCCCTGGTGTGTGTGTGTGTGTGTGTGTATGGACAGAGGGAATCAAGGGGGAGCCCAAGGGAGCGCACACTCACCCCTGCCGAATGTGATGTGTTCCCTTGTGTTTCTCTGCACCCTTCTGCAGGTCGTCCACGCCATCAATGACGTCCTGCTCCCGAGAATCATCCGCCTGCGTGACGTGGATGATACCATGGCTGGCTTCGCTGCCCTCGGGTTCCCCAACTGCGGGGGAGCCCTGGACGCCACCCACATCCCCATCCGGGCCCCGGAGCATCGAGCGGGCCATTTCATGAACCGCAAGGGGTACTGCTCCATTGTTCTGCAAGCCCTCGTGGACCACTGGGGCCGCTTCCTGGACATTTACAGGGGCTGGTCTGGCCGGGCACACGACACCCGCATACTCCGGAACTCTGGACTCTTTCGCAGGTTGGAGGCGGGCACCTACTTCCCCCGGCGGGACTTGACTGTTGGGGATGTGCCTATGCCCATCTGTGTCGTCGGGGACATGACCTACCTCCTGATGCCCTGGCTAATGCGGCCCTACACGGGGCAGCTGGACCAGAACCGGGCCCGGTTCAATGACCGCCTCAACCGGGCCCGAAACCCAGTGGAGCTGGCCTTTGGACGTTTAAAAGCCCGCTTCAGTTGTCTGCTCACCCGTCTCGAGATGGGTGACCAGAATGAAACGGAGGTACTGGCCGCGTGCTGCGTACTCCAACATTGTGGAGCGCAGTGGGAAGGCCTTCCTCCCTGCATGGATGGCAGCCGAGGCACAGACGTTGGAACAGCCCAACACAGCTGCCATCCACCAGGCGCGCCAGGATGCGGTGCGCATCAGAGAGGCCCTGGTGGACATGTTTGCCCAAGCCCCGTAGTAGGGTCGGCTGGGTCTCCCCAGACTACTCCCTCCCATCCCATACCCTTCCCCACTCCCTCCCCTTACCTCCCCCCAATTGTAAAGCATCGGGTCAAAGCACATCGGCCGTCATCATGACTGTTCGTCGGGTGCGTTGGGCTTAGGTAGGGTTTTTCTTTTTAGTTTAGGCTAGGGTTTAGGCCACCATCGCCTGTCCTGAAGAACAGCCAAGAGGATTCGGGGTTTGTGCGGAAGGCTCAAGTCAGCGTACCTGATCCCAGTCGTCTTCCGTTGAGGGATCTCCTGGCTGTTCCTCTCCTGAGGCCCGGAAGGACCAAAGGATTGAGGTGGCCAGCAACACTACCCAATTGTCCTCCCTGAGCCTATGTTTAATACTCTGTAGTGTGCATCTTTTAACCGTTCTTGCTTGTTTGTTAGCTATGTAAATATAGTTTGTGGTTTACATTTTATTGAAAAATCTCAGTATTTCTTTATGCGCCACAAACCAATGACCACTTACAAAGGGCCCGCCCCTCCCCCGGTGATAGAGTAAAGAATTTGTTGACCACAGTTTGTAACCCTGTTAAATTTAAGTGGCTAATTGGCATCTCAAATAATTTCTTACAGTTACTAGAGTAACACAATAACCAACACAAGAATGAACTGAAAAATAGACAACTTTTTATTTACAAGGGGGGGGGGAAGACCTTCAACTGGGACAGAGAGGGGGGCAGTTACTGCGATGGGCGGCCCCTGCGAGCGCTCCTCCGGGGGGGACCTGCACACGCTGGGCAGACCGTGTCAGGGCAGCCTGCACGGGGAGGTGGGCAGGAGCAGGGGCAGGAGCAGGAGCAGGAGCAGGGGCAGGGGCAGAGGCAGGGGCAGGAGCTGGGATAGGAGCAGGGATAGGAGGGGGCATGGGCTGTGCTCCAGGAGGGATGGCGGGGGCATGGGGTCCGGCCATGCCATAGTGGATGGCGTGCACTAAATGTGCCGTGAGCATGTCCATAGAGGTGCGCATCCCTCTGCACTCAGGCTATGTCTAGACTGCAAGCCTCTTTCGAAAGAGGCTCTTTCGAAAGATACTGCAAGCCTCTTTCGAAAGAGAGCATCTAGACTTCACGTTGAACTTTCAAAAAAGCGGCTTGCTTTTTCGAAAGAAAGCATCCAGTGAGTCTGGATGCTCTCTTTCAAAGAAGCCCTATTTACATTCAAGAACGCCTTCTTTCGAAAGAGGAACTTTCGAAAGAAGGCGTTCTTCCTCGTAAATTGAGGTTTACCGCCGTCAAAAGAAAAGCTACGTTCTTTCGATTTAATTTCGAAAGAATGCGGCTTGAGTCTGGACGCAGGTGAAGTTTTTTCGAAAAAAGGCTACTTTTTTCGAAAAAACCCCTGAGTCTGGACACAGCCTCAGTGAGAAAGGCAGCCCAGCCCTCCTGCCGCCACTGCAGGTCCCCCTGCACCCGCTCTTCAATGGAGCCCTGGATTCCCTCCACGGCGGTCACGTGGCGGCGCAGAAGCTGGTCCCTCTGACGCAGCCTGCGCCTCCGGAGTTGGCCAGCTGGGGGTGCCGCTGCTGTCACAGTGGAGGGTCTGGTGCTGGGTCCCACTGCAGGGAAGAGAAGAAAGGATGGGTCAGTCAGGCAGGCCGTCCACTGACCCCACACCTCATGCCCTCACCCCTGAGCCCAGGTGACCCCACAGTTGTGTGGCTTGGGACCACTCTCTTCCCCTCCTGCCCCTGTGTTGTATGTTGGCAAGGAGGACCGCCCCTGGAATAGGGTCCTCCCTCCAGTATTGTAAGCACCGGTCTGTATCCTGACCCCGTGGAGGGCGGGAAGGTGCTTGTGCTGCGTTCACCTGTGGAACTCCCTGCCGGTGGAGACTGTGAAAAGCTTTGGGCTAATCACTGGTGTTTGACAGGGAGCGAGATGCATCCCCACACAGTGCCTGGGAGCACATCTGGGCTCTCAGATCCCCTCGCGTGGGATATCTCCTGGACAGAACCAGAAGAGTGACTGGGTGGGGGGGGTGTCCCATCCTTGCAGCAAAACTTAGGGGCCCTTGTCCCTCCCATTATCCCTCCCGCAAGGCCGGTAGCCCAGGGACATGTGTGGCCACAGTGGGGACTCCCCTCAGGGAGCCAGCCAAGGCTCCGGGAGCAGGCGAGGGGCTTGGTGGGGTCCACGGTCACAGGACTGTGACGCTGCGGCATACCCAACAGCAGCTGGCTGTGTCTCACAGCCAGGCATGGGACAGTGTGCCGTTCTCCATGTTGCACCCTTAGTGGAGGTACAGGCTCTGGGCTGAGTCCCTGGGGCCCTGGCCGGTTCCAGCCGGCATCCACCCTTCCCCCTGTTCCCGCCGAATGTGTGTGAGCAGCACGGTCCCAGGCGTGCCCTGCAGCTGCCATGTGCCGCTCGGTCACCAGGCTGCCCGTGGTTGCACGTGCTGCTTGCTGCCTAATGCTACGCAGCGTGCAGCTCACGTGGCCTGAGTGACATGCTCTCCCCCTCCTCCCTCCAGGCACCTGGCTCCCCCCCCCCCCGCCCTCCGCCCCCTGCCCTTTGAGAGTGAAAACTGCAAAGACTCACCAGTGGGTTCCTCCCCGGCCTCGGCCTCGAAGGAGCTGCTGGAGGGGGCCTGCTGGGCGGTGTCAACGCTGGCCTCCTCTCCCCCGGACGCGCTGCCGCTGTCCTCTCCGTCCCCCGCCTCGGTGGGCCGGATGATGGGGGGGAGGCGCTGGCACGTGTCCACTGGCACGTCCGGGCCTTGCGGGACTGGCTGGCCCAGAAAAACGTTCATGCGCTCGAAGTACGGGCAGGCGTCTGGTCCTGCCCCCCTGCCCTCGCTGGCCCGGACGTACCCCAGCCGCAGCTCTTTCACTTTTGAGCTGACCTGCTCACAATTGCGGCTGGGGTGTCCCTGCTGCACCAGGTTGTTGGCCATCCGGGTGTAAATGTCAACATTCCTGCGCCTGGAATGCAGGTCATGGAGACCCTCCTCCTCCTGCCAGAGGTCCAGGAGGGACTCCAGCTCCCTGGGGGTCCAGGATGGGGCCCGCCGTTTGCGGCCCCTGGGGGCCTGCTGAGCTGAGGGTTCAAGTGGCTCAGCACCCGGAGCTGCCATGCTGGGCTGCGAGGTGGCTGCTGGGCAGCACAGAGGCACGTGGCAGAGCTCAGGCCGCAGGTCTGAGGCACGCTCCTGCCACGTGCGCCCAGCTGCCTCTGAGCTCTTTAATAGCTCGGGTTACCAGGAAGTCCAAGGCTCCTATGGGGTATCGCGGCGTCCAAACTGCTTTTTTCCGTTTCTTCTGCTTTTCCAGAAAAGCTATCTACACTGGCCCTTTTCCAGAAAAGCTTTTCCGGAAAAAGGACTTTTGCCCGAGCGGGAGCAGCGTAGCTTTTCCGGAATAGCGGCTGATTTTGTACAGTAAATCGTCACTGCTTTTCCGGAAATTCAAGGGGCCAGTGTAGACAGCTCGCAGCTTATTGCGGAAAAGCAGCTGCTTTTCCGGAATAAGTGGCCCAGTGTAGACACAGCCAGTAAGAGAAGACCAAAAAAAGTAACATCATGGCTGAAAGAAGTGGTTAAAACAAAAGACATCCTTTAAAAGTTAAACGTTAAATCCTACTGAGTTAAATAGAAAAGAACATTAACTCTGGCAAGACAAGTGTAAAAGTACAATTAGATAGGCCAAAGAGTAAGTAGCAAGAGACACAAAAACTAACCATTTTTTTAAGTACATGAGAAGCAGGAAGTGTACCATACAATCAGCACCTGGACAATCAAGGTGCTTAACGAGCACTCAGAGAAGGCAGGGTCACTGAAGAGAAGAAAATGATTTTTTGCATCAGTCTTCACTTCATTTTTTTTAGGTGACAAATCTGAGGAGATGTCCTAGACTGAAAAGAGCAGGGTTTCCCAACATATGGGTTGGGACCCAAATGTGGGTCGCCATTACATTTCAAAAGGGACACCAAGTGTCTCCCCAGGTGGCGCTGCCCTTCCTCCTCCCCCGATTTTTTAATTACCTTGGATCACCAAGTCTTCCTGAATTGTCAGAATGGGTCCCCATCTGGAAACAGTTGGGAACCGCTGTGTTAGAGGGAGATGTTGGTACAAACTGATACATTAAACCAGTGGTTTTCAAACTTTTTTTTCTCATGACCCAGTTGAACAAAATTGTTGATGCCCGTGACCCAGCATAATTTGACTGAGGTGTGGTCTGAGGAGGAGTGTAGGGAGGGGGCTCCAGGTTTGGGAATGTGTCAGGGCTAAGGCAGGAGGGGCTTACCTTGAGCAGCTCCTTGTCAGCAGTGCAGCAGGGATGCTAAGGCAGGCTTCCTACCTCTCCCGGCACCACAGACCATGCTGCACCCCATAAGCAGCCATCAGCAGGTTCCCTGCCTATGGGAGTGCTGAGCTAGTGCTTGGGGCAGGGACAGTGCATGGAGCCTTGTGCATTCTCTTCCTCATCCTGCCTTCCCCAGCTAGGAGCTGAGCCGACAGGTAGCCTGCTTTAGCGCTCCCACTGGTCACCTGATCTCCCTGCAGCAATCAGACCCAGAGCCTGACATTCCATGACCCAGTACTGGGTCACAACCCGTAGTTTGAAATCTATTGCATTAAACAGTAATAAGCAACCACGGTCAGGTGGTATTTACCCATGTAATCTGAAGGAAATCGAACCCAGAACTACAGTGTAAACCATGGATTCAAATTCAGGGTCAAGCGTAACTCCTATCTACACATAAACCGTGAAAATGCAGGGCTCAGACTTAGGGTCCCATGACTCTAGAGAGGGTCTAAGCCTGAGTTAAGCTGGGACCTGAGTTCAAACAGGGACCCAGAGTTCAAATCCCAGGGTGTTCAGTGTAATCACAGACCCACTAGACCAGTGGTCTCCAATCTTTTTACACCCAAGATCACTTTTTAAATCTCAGAACAGGCAAAGATCTACTGCCCCGCCCCTTCAATGAAGCCCCGCCCTCTCTATTCTCTTCCTGTCCATCACTTGCTATCCCCAGGTCTTACTTACACACTCTGATAAACAGTTTATTTTTAAATTATGCGATATATAAAATTAAAATCACGTGTTTATCATTATGAAATAAATGGTCTGTTTTTTATTCATGCTATTTAAATCTAAAATGAAGCATTTATAATTATACATTTTATGGGGACAGAGTTCTGCGGCTGGAGGCAGGGGAGAGGGAACAGGGTGCTGGGAGGGCAGAGGACAGGGAGGGAAGGAAGGGACAGCAGTTTAGCATGGGCCAGCCGGGGAGGGACCCTTCCTGGTACAGCAAATCTCCTCATTTGTGGCAGGTCAGCTCCCAAGGGTGCCGGACCAGGGAGGTCCCACCTATAGTTAACTTAAATAAAGGGTTGCTTTGTCCAGAGACTCAAAGAAATCTATTTCTACCTTATTCCTGTCAAAGAGAGAAGGAGGGAGGGAGAGAATATACTAATTGAATTCTTTCTCTCTATTTTAAAGGGCCAAGAATATTTTATACTAATTAATTTATTAGAGGGAAAGAAATCTGCCTTGAATTTACCTGATCGATGGGCATCTCCACTTTCAGATTTTTGTCTTCTTGTACCTCTGCTGCCCCTTGAACTTCTCCCCGGGGTTTACCAGCTTTAAAAATACTTGGTGCTGCAAAGTAATGGAAAGCATCAATTATAAAATACTGCTTGTACACCTCCATGAACATGTCGCAGTTCCTTGTTCACCAAATTAGGATTATTAAAAGTAGTTATTTTTCTTAGTAAATAAAGAATCAATTCTATAATATGAAAAACAGTAATTTTGGTTTTATTTCCAAAAGTTGTACAAGCTAATTTTTTTCAAAGTAAAAAATGTATCCC
This sequence comes from Pelodiscus sinensis, assembly GCF_052426305.1. Lineage (NCBI taxonomy): Eukaryota > Metazoa > Chordata > Testudines > Trionychidae > Pelodiscus > Pelodiscus sinensis. The sequence continues at coordinate 33,902,368 of NC_143054.1, forward strand.
TGTTGAAATATTTTATTTTTGCCTGAAAGGACTTACTAGGAAGCATGGTGCAGCACATTTGGCCAAGAAAGGGTTATGTATCAGCACAAATATTAATGTTCAGTAAATTAAAACTATTAAAGAAACAGATTAAAAATGCTAAATTATCAGTCTTCGTGACTTAGAAGAGTAAAGGGCAAATAGCAAGACTGCACATTCAAAAGTTAGAAGCAGAATGAAGAGCAGCAATTTGTATACTTTAATATTAAAGTATGTAGAGACCCTGATTAGACTTTTTGTGCTAGGTGACATATAAATATAAGTAGACAGGTAAACACAGTCTCTAATATACTGAGAAGTGTGTAGAAGAAACTTCCATATAAAAAGAGATAGGCAAGTGAGGAGCTGGGGCTCTGTTCCATCCACATTACTACCTAACAGCACTAGTGAAGCAGGAAACAGAAGATTATGAGTCCTATCGGTTCGGGCATAGTGGATATCCCACCTACAGAAGTCCTGATTGACAGTACCTGCTTTATTGCCTCATTGGCCCAAGAACGCTATTTAAGGCCAAGGGTAAACATCTTGAAGCTCTCTGTGCAACTACTTGGGACCTTCCCTGGCTTGCTGCTGCAAATAGATTCTGCTGCACACTCCTGATGCCTTTCTTTGCTCCTGGTTCCTGACTCTAACCCTGTTCTTGATACCTGATCTCACACCCCAGCTCTGCTTCTGGCACCTCTGTTTCTGGTCCCCTGCTCTACTTCTAATGCCTTGCCATGCCTTGATTCTACTAACCCTAATTTGGCAGGTTCATTGACCTCACCTAGAACCTGATTCTATGGCATGACACTAGTACAAACTGCTGCTTGTGGCCTTGACCCTCTAGACTGACCTCACACTATGTTCTCAAGTCCCCTACAACTCAGGCCTTAGCCTCCCACTTCAATCCCAATAGCTGGGTTCCTGACCACCCGCACCTCCCTTTCTCCCCGTTCACTCCCATCTAATGAACTCACTATCTAAGAAAGGTTTAGAATATACATACAAATATACATGGTAGATATACCATATACATACTGCCTACATCTACACTGACATGATTTTCCGAAAATGCTTTTAATGGAAAAGTTTTCCATTAAAAGCATTTTCGGAAAAGCACGTCCAGATTGGCAGGATGCTTTTCCGCAAAAGCACTTTTTGCAGAAAAGCATCCGTGGCCAATCTAGACGTGGTTTTCCACAAAAAAGCCCCGAATGCCATTTTCGCGATCGGGGCTTTTTTGCGGAAAACACTACTGTGCTGTTTACACTGGCCCTTTTGTGCAAAAGTTTTTCAGAAAAAGACTTTTGCCCAAACGGGAGCAGCATAGTATTTCCAGAAAAGCACCGACGATCTTACATGAGATTGTCAGTGCTTTTCCGGAAATTCAAGTGGCCAGTGTAGACAGCTGACAACTTTTTCTGCAAAATCAAATGATTTTGCGGAAAAACTTGCCAGTCTAGACACAGCCACTATGTTTATTTCCTAAAGTATAATTTTGTATTAAAAAAAGTAATATAAATATTATAAATAGATGTTTTTTACTCTGTTATGTACACCATAATCCTTTTTAAAATAGCTGACCAAATGATTTGGACGTAGTGAAGAAATTATGGATTAAGAAGCCAGTCTATATGCACCTACATTTTAAAATTTTAGGTTTTGTCTCTTCTCTGTACTTCTGAAGGAACAATATATATTTTTATTTCTCATACATTATATGTAATGGAAACGTTTCAGCAACCACTCTATAGACTTAAACAAGATAAAAATTAAATAGTTCATCCAAATAAAATTCTTAAAACCCTACTGTTGCCTTTCACAACAACAGCAGTATTTCACGTTACCCTTATCAGATGGTAGGGGTGTAGCCCTTTCAGGTCTTGCCTTCTTGCCTTCTTTGCTCTCTTTGGCATAAAAAACTGACTGCGCTTTCCCATCAGCTGGTTTGGGACTTTTTTCTGATTTTGCTGAAGGTCTACATGGAGGTTGATGACTTGCACTGTATTTCACTGACTACAAGAAACATTAAACAGAGAACAGCCACATGATTAACTCTCTTTTATATTAACTGTTAATTATGCCCAAATAATTTGTTTGCAATTGTGAACATTCAGCATTAACAACAATGAAGTTCAGCATCCTTCACATATATCTGCTTTAGTTACTTAGAAGATCCTTCTATTTGCATTGCTACTGTTACAGGGCAGCACCAAGAGGAACAGATGAAAATGGGAGATTAAATGGATTCTATACTATTAATAATTATTCAATTGCTTAATCAATTTTACTGTACTATAAAAGCCATTTCCATTAGCCTATAATGCCTTTTTCCATAATCAGACTGTGACTATAATTTACAATGGCAAAGAATTAATCCAAATCATGATTATTGCTCTTATAATGTAGATTTTCATATTTTTAAGTTGTAGATTTAGGATGCATGTGCCTCAGAATTATGACTATGCTTTTTTCAAAGATGCTGCAAGGTTCTTCAGTGTGGTGACACTCAGGGAGGATGTACATTAGATTTCCTCTGTAGGCAGGGTCATAATACTGAGAAGTTATACTTACAAGTTATATATACACGTTATACATACATGTATATAGACAATAAAACTCTCTCTATAGCAATGCTTATCCAGCTATAGCATGAAGACATGGGGAAAGACTAACCAGACTTGGAATTATATGTAATATAAAAGAATGCAATATAGGTATGCACATTAATGTTTTAATATTAAGTCTAAAATGAGACAAAATGAAAAGATGAAATGAAACATTTTGTTATTACATGAACATGTTTTTAAATGAAGTGATTCAATTTTATCAAAATGAAATGTTTGATAAGTTCCAAGCCATATTTGGTGGTTTTCATTTGATAGGAAACTTCAAAGTTTAGTTTTTTCTTCAATTTGGAACACAAAAAATGTAAAATGTTGGCATTTCCTACAGAATGGATGTTCTAATTCCCAGCCAGCCCTACTTGCAATCCTCTTGGTTTTGCCCCTTTATGAGCTTCCAACAGAAACTTGCAACTACAATTTATTATAGGTACATGTGTGTGCATGCATGAGGTGCATCTATATTTCAAAGAAGTTTCATCACCTCAGCCCAATCCTCTAGCGTAGTGCAATTCTAATACAAAAGAGAAATGTCAATAGAGGATGTTGGCTATTACTGCTATGAATCCAAATACTAAAGATTTTGCAGATTTAATATCTATGCAATCTAAAATATAAGTACATGATTCTATTACTGCTAGAATCAGCAGTGCTACTGTTACATTAATTGTTGTTAACCTATAGCATCATTTAAAGGGTTGTCTAACAAAATAATACTTGTGACATGGCAAAGTGGTGTCAATGTTGGTTGCCATATAAGACACTGGAAATACTAACATTAGCAAGTGCTGAAAAATGGAGCAACATCATAACATCTATATACAGTGTCAATTAACAATATTGTGCATGGTACATTTGCTCGTTTAATTTCAAACCAAATAATGTACAGATTATTATATATGGCTAATGAATATTTGGGCTAGGGCAACATGCATGGAGAACTGAAAAACTGAATATAAAATATTTTATTTTAGAATATATTTGTAATTTTTATCATTTAAATTTCAAAGGAAATTCACTTTTGACTTTGTTACGAGTAAGACATCAAAAATCACCCAAGAGGTCAAGTTCAGCACTGCTGTAAAAAAGGCAAACTTCCACTGAACTTCTTCCACAAATATACCTGTCCCTATTTTACAGTCAGGGAGACATGTCACAACAGTAAGCACTATGCCCAGTAGTAACTGTCTGCAGAACAGAACTCTTATAGCAGATTTATATCCAGTACTGGCATCTTTTAGGTTTAACCTATATTGCCTTAAAATCCATAAAAATACACAGTTAGAATTCAGAATCTGTCACTTCTTACAGTCCATACTGGATTGAAAGTGACTGAATGTAGCGAATATCTGATATCTTTTCCATGACCTATCTGAAATTAGCACGTAGTCTCAGTCCAGTTCTCACTGAAGTATCATAATTGATGCTAATTATCATCCTACCTAGCAACCGTAATCCAAAGCAGAAATCGGCATGGGGTTTGAACTACTTTCTCATTTCTAGATGTAGTTTCTCAGTTGGGTAAAATGATGCTAGTGGCGGCAGTACACAGAAGATTTCACTGTAATTATGTATACACTGGGCTTATTTATACATAAAGGCTGTCAGTTTCTATTGCTTTGTATAAGAACATAAGAATAATCATATGGGGTCACACTAAAGGACTATCTAGTCCAGAGTTCTGTCCTCTGAAATGGCTGGTTCCAAATGCTTCAGAGAACAGAACAGAGCATTTTATCAAGCGATTGATTCTCATTCATTCAGCTTTTGCTCTGGCACCTTTTAGATCAGTGATGGGAAACCTTGGCCCACATGACTGATACTCCTTTATGTAAGCGGGGGAATGGTCCCGCTATTGTGGGGAACTTTCCTGGCTTCTATACACCCCGGTGAAATGAACCAGCGAAAGGATCTGAGTCCCCGCTCCCACTTCCTTTACCCCACAGCTCCCTGATCCTGAGGGCTCCCCCTCCACTCTCCTGAGTAGCAGAGCCCTTGAAACCCCAACAAGGCTGGGCCCAGGTTTCCTGGGGCTTAATCCCCGACCTTGTAGTCACTAGGGGCAGGAGTTAGGGTGTCCCCACTCCGAGGTGCTCTCTTTACACTGCAGGCCTTCTTGGCCCAGTGATCACTTCATAAGGTTCAAAGCAAATACAATTTATTAAACATCAACTGATTAAAGAGAATAGAATAAGAAACAATGAGAATGGTTAAATGAGAACACACAGCCCAGCTCTGTAGCACAGGGACATCAACACAGCAGTCTGCAGAGCATAAGGACAGTTCACAGTCTCTTCCTTAGAAGCCCTGGAAGTGCTGCAAGGGGCTGCAGGCTGGACACGCTTGCACTGGCAGTGACCACACAGCCTCAGTCTCTAAGTGGCCAGACCCCTCTCCCAGTCCAGAGCCTTTCCCCACACTTTGCAGGTCCCAGTAGCTCACCACATCCAGCTGCAGGCTGTGCTGCTTGGCCAGTTCCAGCTCCTTGTGTTGCTTCTCTGTTCCTTTTGGCTTTCTGAGCACTGCCAGTCTGCTGCTCAACACAGGGTCTGCCCTGCTTGGCCTGTCTGTGTCTGGTTCTGTCGCTGCAGGACTTCTTCTTGTACTCCTCTTTCAGCTCTCTGTCTTTGCAGGACCTCTTCTGCACACAGCTCGCTCTGCTCTTTCAGCTCCCTGTTTTCTCAAAGAGAGCCAGAACAATCCCCACTTACAAGCTGTCAGTCAGGCTGAGCTGGAGTGTTGACTGCTTTCCATTGTCTCTGGGATCTGTCAGTCTCATGAACCCTTCCCCTTCTGAAGCTGGTAAACCAAAAAACTCCCACAGAGTTTTAGTAAGGGGTAACAGTCCCCTTACATTTATCTCAGGCTATGTCTAGACTACCTCCAGTAACCCGGAAAAACTCTGCCACATCCAAGGAACGTATCCGCTTTTTTGGAACAGTTTCCAAAAAAGCGGACGTGTTCTTCCAGCATTGCTGTATTCCTCTCGGTGAGAAGAATAAGGGATGTTCTGAAAGAGGAGTTTTTCCAAAATTTGGCCCTATGTAGATAGGCCATATTTCAAAAAAGCCTCTGAGGGTACATCTACACTACATCGTTATTTCGAAATATCTAATTTCGAAATAGTTACTTCAAAATAAGATATTTCAAAAAAACCAAGTCTACACACAAAACGCATTTCAAAATAGCCTTTTGCTATTTCGAAATAGCGCGTCCACACTGATTGGATGCTGAATCGCATTTAAAGCCAGCCGAAACCACTTCCGGCAGGGCATCAGGTCAGGAGTTACTTTGTGTGGCTGCTGCCTGAGGCTATCTGAGGCCTGTGCGTAAAGGGACCCCTGGACAGCCAGTTCTCAGGTTTCCCTGCTTGCCTGCCTACCTTGATAAGAGACAGCAAAGCATTTTTTTCTGTGTGTGCTCTGGTTGCCCTCACTTGGGACACCACAGCACTCTCCAGCATGGAGCTGGAGCTGCCCCTGGGCACTCTTGTGCTTCTTTTGCATGTGTTGCTGCAAGTTTGGCAGCAGTTTCTGCAGGCTGCCTCGCAGCATCTGCTGCAGCCCAACCACCAGGCCGTTATCTGGACCCTCCTGGGGTATGTGGAGGAGCAGCTGCATCTCCTGGATGCCAGCGTGCCCTGCCGCATCTGGCATCTGGACACCACCACCAACTGGTGGAACCACATCGTCCTGGAGCACTGGGGAGACTAACAATAGACCCAGAACTTTAGGATGAAGAAGGACACCTTCATGGAGCTCTGGGAGTGGCTTGCCCCTGCTCTGCAGCGACGGGACACACACATGAGGTCTGCCATTCCCCTCCACAAGCATGTGGCCATCGCCCTTTGGAAGCTCCCCACGCTGGATAGCTACTGATCCGTGGGGAACCAGTTAGTCAGGGGAAGATCCACCATCAGAGCAGTGCTCATGCAGGTATGGCAGTCTCTGCCACTGTGCCAGGAGGGAAAGGTGTAAGAAGGGTATGGGCTGCCCTAGGGAAAAGGGGGGGAGGTGGTGAAAGTCCCCTCCCTGGGAGGGTTTGTTCTGTCCCGCCCACACTAAGGACTGCCCGTGGTGGCCAGGATTACAGAGTGGGTTGCTCCTGGGGAATGGGGGAGCGGGGCAGTGGCAGGGAGGGGGCACTCTCAGCCACCCTGGCACCCCAGTGACTCTCAGTTTTGTGTGTCCTTCTGCAGGTGATCAAGGCCATCAACAGAGTGCTGCTCTGCAGAGTCATCTGCCTCACTGATGTGGACGCGGTGATTGAGGGGTTTGGCGGCCTAGGCTTCCCCAACTGCGGGGGGCAATTGACGGGACGCACATCCCCATCTGTGCCCCGGAACACCAGGCCTCCCTGTATATAAACCGGAAGGGATACTTCTTCATCATCCTGCAGGCTGTGTCTGACCACCAGGGCCACTTCATGGACATTAAGTTCGAACTAGGGATGCAGTGTAGACGTACCCTAACATGGGATGGTCCGACAAAGCACACGACGCGTGGGTTTACCACAACTCCTCCATGTGCTAGAGGCTGCATGCCAGGACTTTCTTCCCCGACCGCCACATCAGGGTTGGAGATGTGGACATGCCTGTATGCCTGGTGGGGGATGTGGCCTATCCCCTACAACCCTGTCTCATGAAGCCCTACATGGGACACCTCAATCCCTCCCGACAGGCCTTTAATGCCAGGCTCGGCAGGGCCCGCATTGTGGTGGAAGGTGCCTTTGGCTGACTGAAGGCCTGTTTTAGATGCCTCCTCACCTGCCTGGACCTCTCTGAGCGGAATATTCCACACGTGGTGGCAGCGTTTTGTGTGCAGCACAATTTGTGCGAGAGGAAGGGGGAGGCTTTCCACTTGGCTGGCCTGTACATGCAGCCTCGTATGGCTGCCAGCTGGGAGGCCCACCGGGAGGCTGTCTGTATCTGGGAGGTCCTGCAGAAGAGCCTCCAAATGGAGGAGGACTAAAGTCTCCCTGGTGTGCCCCACTGGGGGCTTGTGCCTCATTCCACCCTCACATCCTTCCACTTACCCCTCTCTAATCCCCCTTCCCGATGTAAAATAAAGACACATGTGTTGAAGAAAACAAACTCTCTTTATTGAGCTTACTGGGGTAGAGAGGAAGGGGAAGAGAAGCTCAGGGTTGGGGGTCTTGCCAGCCCACATGGGAGAGCATCCCCGGGGTGGGTGGAGGAGAGGGTGGGAAGGAAGATGTGGGAGGGGGAGCAGGAGTGGGAAGAGGAGTGGTAGCTGGCACCAGGGGCTGAAGCGGCAGGAGGCACCAATCTGTGCACCAGGGTCTGCAGGTGGTCACACATGGCACAGCCATGGGCAAGCAGCTCCTGCCAGCTCTCCCATCGGAGCTGCAAGTCTTCATGCACCCAGTAGTCCTGGGTGCGGTGCTGGCCTCGCAGTATCCAGTGGCGCTGCCGCTGGTGGTACTCCTGGTTACGGATTCTCCTGATGAGTGCCCAGGTGTGGGAGAATGTCCTGGGGGGGGGGGGGGGGAGGTGCGCTGTGCACTCGCAGCTGCTGCGGCTGTGGAGAAACAAGAGAAGTGGTCAGTTATCCCTGGGGACACAATGGGTGAAGCCCAACCCCCCTCTGCAAGGCAAGGACGGCAGGTTTCTGCACCATCGGAGCCAATGTGCTTGCGCACAGGCCATGTTCCACATGTCCTGCTATCCCTGGGAGTGGGAGCTGGCCCAGGACTGCACCCATGCCCCTGTGCTGTATATAGTGTGGGAGTGAGGAGAGGAAGATGTCCCCTTCCTCTGTGTAGAGGGGACTTCTGGAGGGAGGGCATTGTGTAGTGTCCTACCCTGGGGTCAGGAGCATGTCATGTGCCTTCATACAAACATGCATATGGGTAACAGGCCAAGGCCGCTGTATGACAGCCAGCAGGGGCCACATGCTCAGGGGTGGTATGGCACATGTACAGGTTGCTGCGTGATCCATGGTCAGCAAGGGCCACACACGCGATCCCTGTTCTCCTTCTCCCGCCCACCCCCCGCCCCACCCTCCACATAAGGGGACAGTGATGGCACTCACATGTCGTTGCCTTCCCGGCCTCGGACGACACCGGCGACAGGCCTGCTGGGACGGCTCAGGGGTCCTGGGTGTACAGCATGCTCCCTCCAGCTCCTAGCCCTCCTCCTCTTCCTCCTCCTCCTCTGTTTCCTGGTCAGGGCCCTCTGCCCCAGGATCGATGACCACCTGGGAGGCATGGACCGTCCTGCCCCCCAGGATGCAGTCCAGGGCATCAAAATAGGGGCAGGGATCTGGGTCTGCCCCTGGTTGGGAGCTGCCCCCTGTGGCCCTGGTATACACTTGCTGCAGCTCCTTTATTTTCATGTGAACCTGCTCCTGGATTCACATGTGGCCTTTGGTGGCCAGGTTGGCAGGCCTGTAGACGGCCATGTTCCTCCACCTAGTGCAGAGATCATGGACGTTGGAGGCATCCCTCCAAACCTGAATTAGGTCCATGATCTCTGCACTGGACCAGGAAGGCACCCGCCTTTTCTGGCCCCTGGTAGGCCCCTGGGAGCTGACAGACTGCTCCTGGGGAGTAGTGGAGGGCTGGCTGGCACTGGCTGCCTGGTGCATGCTGGGACCACTGGGTCAGGTGCAGCTAGGGTTGCCAGATGGTGGAAATAAAAATATCGAAACACCCCCCCCCCAAAACAAAACGGGAAAAAATTCTGTTGAAGGGGAAAAAAGGGGGGGGAGACCAAACTTGTTGCGCAAAAAAAAAAAAGACACCAAGTAAGCCAAAAAAAAATAAAATAAAACAGCATTAAATGCATGTCCCCTTTCAGAGTTAGGGATAGGAACAGGGGAAAGGTTGAGCACTAAGACCCAGGGGAAAGCATTGCTTCCCCTAGGTCTTTTTTTGGCCGGCAGCCATTTTGTGCTGGCAGCCTCGGGGAACCAGGTAAGCATGTGGGCTGGGGTCGGTGAGCTGGGGATGTTGGGAGCCAGAGGAGGGCTCGGGGAGGAGGGGGAAGAAGCCGGGCGCTGAGTGTTTGTAGGGTTGCCAGGTGCCCAGCATTTTCACCTCCTGGCCAGGGAAAAATTCAGAAAATACTGGATATTTTAGGTATCCGGTATTCTCTGAATTTTTTTACTGGACAGGAGCTGAAAATACCGGACTGTCCGGGTGAGTACCGGACACCTGGCAACCCTAGGTACAGCAACTGCAGTGTGGGGGAGGGGGAAGGGGAGGAGAGAAGTTTTCCTGGTTGGGGCCAGAGTGGCCATCAGGGCACCCTGGGAAGGGCTGGAGGCCCCCTATTTCAAAATAAGCTTCTACACAGTGCTTATTTCAAAATAGCAATTTCGAAATTGGTGCTATTCCTCGTGGAATGAGGTTTACCAATTTTGAAATAAGCCCTTTGCTATTTCAATTTCATTTAAAAAATGGCTGTGAAGATGCTGGTAAAGTTATTTTGAAATAACAGCTGTTATTTGTTACCCTTACAGAAAAAAGCAGAAAAAGATACACAAATTGTGAACCGCAGTTTGTGTATCTTTTTTCAACTTTTCCCTGAAATGTAGACATATCCTCAGTGGACCACAAGATTATCATAACCAAGATGGTTTCCCCGGATAGGGTAGTTTTACTCACTGCATTTGCATAGCTAGAATTTGCGGGGTGTGCTGATAGAACCATAGCAGCACTTTGATTGGATGCAATCTATGTTGTATTCAATCAGCATGCACCTCACTTCACATGGTTTTATTTTACATGCATGTCACTTTAGTAATACCAGTAGGAAAATAACTATGTGGCTGGAAACCAGCAAAATCGAGCAACCCCATGTATGGGCAACAGTAAATAAAATGTCTCAGGGGCCAGGCATAGAACTCCAAGGGGCCACATGCAGTCCCAGGGCCCAGGCTTCCCACCACAATGTTCTTAATAAACTTAAAAATAGACACCATTTAACTTATCCATATTTAGAAGTTACAATTACTGAAGAGTAAAAAAAAGTGCTGTTACCCCCAAAAATTCCTACTGGAGACCAGGCAGGGTTACACTGGGCATACCCTCTGGTGACAAAGGTGGATGACTCAATAAACTAAAGAAGATAGAGCTGCCATCAAAGGTTTAAACTAAAGAGGGAACCAGCTATTTCTCTCTCACACAAACAAACAAACAATCACACACACACCAACATTCATTCACTCATTCACACACATTCATTCCTGCCCTCAGGCACTCACACACTTACACAGGCATATGGGTTGCAGAAGGAGCCAAGGCGTGTTGGTTCTGGAGGGTCTGTCTGCTGATCATGGCAGGGGAGCTGGTCAGGAAAGAAACTGGCTGTAGAAAGAGGAGCTTCACAAGAAGAGAAAAAAGGGGGGGGCTTCTGCCACATGCTCTCTCCTTTTATTGCCTCTGTATAGCTCCTATGACTCATCCATCTTCATCACCAGAGAGCATGCCCAGACTTCCCTTGATCAAGCAGAGCAGCAGTCTTCTTTGTTTGCTCCGCCTTGGTATGATGACTCCTCACCATGTGCCCAGCCTTGAAGTTTTAAATACACAACAGTATCCAATCACCCACACATTCATATCTCAGGGGAGTGTTTCTTAAACTTTTTAAGATTGAGGAACACCAAACAATAATTTTTTTTTATGAAGAACACCAAAGATTTTTTGTTGAGCAAAAAAAAAAAAAGATTGGGGGGGAGTTATTGAGAAAAATAAAGGTCGCTTGCCCCTTTAAGGGCAGCCATTTTGAATTCTGTTGTTCTCCGCAGCACACCAGTGTGCTACGGAACACAGTTTAAGAACCACTAGTTTAGAGCAAGTTACACGCAAGGTGGCTGAGAGTTACAAAGATTACTTACAGTAAGTTTCTGAACTTATAAAGCAAAGTTGCTGAGAGTTACAAAGTTGTAAGGTTTTACAAAAATTACAGCACGTTGTAAGGTTTAACAAAGATTACAATGAGTTGCAGAGTTTAAAAGGCAATGCAGTTACAAAGCTTCAGAGAATCATTTACAAATTAACAGTAATGAAGTGACTTAGAAGACAATTTTCCCCCCACCCCCACATCAATGCAGTCAGCAGGAGGTTTTTGTCAGTCTCTAAGCCATATGTTAGTAGGATCTTACAATTTAGTGTATTTCCAGAAAATGTA